>NW_026526754.1:23405000-24605000 GCF_024362965.1 Panthera pardus | reverse complement strand
TCGGGGTGGGTGGAGATACTCCGGATTTCCACTCTGACTCTGCTGTGGCCACGGAACACGTGCCACAGAATTTCATTTCTTTGAAACTCGCTGAGATTTGTTTTATGGCCCAGAACGTGGCCCGTTGGCGGATGTTCCGTGCCCGCTCGTAAAAAAGGCACGTTCCGCTGATTTGGGGGAGGACGGTCCCGTGGATGTCTGGCAGGTCCGCGTGGACGGTGCTGTGCCGGGACCCTGCTGCCCCCGGGCTGCCTGCCCCCCGCCTCGCGACAGCTGGCGGACACGAGCTTCAGGCCTCAGGTGTGGGGCTGGTGCACGTGCAGAACGACGCTTGGGCCACAAAACGTCCATCCTCCCGTCTGGTAATCCCCGTCTGACAGCCACTTCATATGCTGTGTTCAGGCCGCAATTTTTCTGTCCTTTTACTTTCTTTTCTCAAAATTTTTTTTTTAACGTTTATTTATTTCTGAGAGACACAGTGCAAGCTGGGAAGGAGCAGAGAAAGAGACACACGCAGAGTCCAAAGCAGGCGCCACGCTCCGGTGGCGAACTGAGGGCCGTCCTGTTGTACGTTGGTGTCCCTGGGGAGGGACGGCCAGTGGCCTGGGCCGGTGTCCACGAGACGCAGCCCTTGCATCCCAGCCCCTTGGGGGCCCCCATCCTGCAGTGCGCTGCTCCCCACCCCGCAGCCTCCCGGAGCCCCTGCTACCAGGGCCCCCCCAAACCTTCCCACCTGTGCACCCGTTGTGGGCAGAGCCCCTGCCCTTCTCCAGCTCTGTGTCTTGCAGCATGGGGTGGGTGGGCGGGGTGACCACTGGAATAAGGAACGGAAAGTCACCAACCTCCCAGGAGAGCGGACACACTCCCAGGAGAGTGGAATCCGTGGGCCCATTACAGGCCGGGTGGGGGGGGGGCTTTCAGAAGTCGGGGCCACCGTGGTCAGAACCTCGCTGGGCTGCAGCCCACACAGACAGAACCTCGCGCAGCAGAAGACAGGCCCCCAGGCCCCACGCAGGGGCTGTCGGCCAGAGGAGCGGGGCTCCCTGGGGTGTCCCCGTGGCCGCGCTGGGGACGCTCAGCACCACGATGGAGAACTGACGCCCTGTCCCCGCTCAGAGTAACCGCAGAACACGCTGCTCCCAAGAGAACCCGAGTCCCGATTCCAGCGGACTCACGTGGCAAGAAAAACACGCCGGCTTGCCAGCGGGCAGCGGGGGCTGGGAGGGGGGTCGCAGGAAACCCCACGGTTACTAAGCGATGGACCCCTCCAACCCTCGGTAAACAGTGTCTTAATTTGTGGTGATTAATTCAGCGTTTCGTTGTAGTTGTGTAGTTTGGCAAACGAGTTCGACCTCGGCCCCCTTAACCCGCTTCCACGTCCCCCTCTCCCCGCAGTGCTCCCCTTTCCCAACCAGATGAGTGAAGGGATAAATTACTCCGGAAATGTCTGTGCTCCAATAAAGCATTATCACCTGCCAATCAGCAGATAAGTACATCGCCTCGGCTTCGGGATTTCTGTGGCCTCGGAAAAGCTCACGCGGTCCTGGCGCCGGACCTCAGTGCAGCATGCCATGCGTGAACGGCCACGTCCCCGTCCCGCCGCGGCTTTTTGGGCACGTCGCTTCGTCATCTAGGGTTCACGTACGTGTTTCGTGCAACATCTGGTTTGGATTTAATTGTCTTTTTTCACAGCCGCTTTTTTACCCGAACTTGCCACAAAAGCAGATGAGTAAGCGAGACGATGTGCTGGGTCATTTGAGTTTTGGTGGATGATGGGATTGTGTTTGCACGGACGGGGCCCAGAACTACCTACCACAGGCAGCCCGGAAGCCTGCCAAGGGACAAAGACTCAGTGATAACAGGGAAAGAGTCCCCACCTTCACATCTCAGCTAGAGCTCCAAGGTCAAGACATCTTGGGGCAGGACCTCTTCCGTTATCTCACAGGGGAGGAGGTGGCTGGTGAAGGCTTCCACGCCGGCCCAGGCGGCCGCCGCCTCCCCACCCCGTGTTCCGTCGGGAGACGACTCTGGCAGTGTCTGGGGGGTGCCTCTGGACCTCCAGGAGGGACACAGGGTCCCCAGCCAGCTCCAATCCATCACATTGTCCCCGCCGCCTCTCTGGGTCCTCCAGAGAAACTCCCACGACGTCAGTGCATGCCGGGGGTCTGTCTGCAAAGACAAACGCACCCGGGGTGGAGCCCGTGAGGCCCTTCTGACGATGTGTGTGACGCTGAGCTCGACGACCGACTGTGCAGCCTGGCACCAATAACACACGGTCACCAGCAACGTGGAGCATTTTACAAGACGCAGGTGCTGCCCCGGTGCCAGCCGGGTCCCATCCCCGGGGCACAGACCTGCTCGCTCGCCCGGAGCCAGGGGCACAGGAAGTGGGAAGAAAGCCTGTGTCCAAACCCTGGCCTCCTCTCTTATTAGCGACCTGGTCTTGGAGAAGTCTCCCGACCTCTCTGCAATTAACCCCCTTGGTCGGAAAACACAGTTTGTATGGTTCGAATCTTCCATTTATTGGGATCTGGTTTATGGTCCGGAATATGGCCCATCTGGATGAACGCTCGACGTGCGCTCTGCCGTGGGCTGGAATGTTCTAGGGGTGCCAGCTGGGTACAGTTAATTGGTAACGTGTTTTGAGTCTCCTGTGTCGTCACCGATCTTCTGTCCGCCTGTCCTCTAGCTGCTGGGACAGGGCTGCTGTGCTGGCTGTGCTGGGCGACAGCCCGAGTCGGGCGGCCAGACCCGCGTCTAGGCGCTGCTGGGAAGGGGGTTTGCAGATGTGATTGAGTCCCTAATTAGCTGGCTTCACGTAAGGGGGAGGAGCCTGCGTGGGCCCGCGGGACCCCGTCGGAGGACTCTGAAAGGCAGGCCGACGCTTCTGCGGGGAAAGAAGACTGTCTCCCTACGGATAACAGTGCCGGCTGTACCTGTGCCCGCACCCCTGCCGTCAGGCTTGCTTGGTCGGCCCACCACCCCACGAGCCACTTCTGTGTTCTTCCTGGTACCCCCCCCACCTGCCCTGGCTGTGGACTCCCCCCCCCCCCTCCAGCTACGACCCTGCAGGGCACAGGTGTGGAAGCCTCTGGCTAAAAACATGCATTTCTCCCTGTGTCCCCACAACGCTCTTGAGGCTTCCTTTTCACACTTGAAGCTGTTACTAAGGACCCACACTTTTAGCATTCGTGTCTTCTATGCAAACTGGCCCCTTTATGCCGAGAATCGACTTCTTTATCCCCGGAAACTTTCCTTGATGCGACATCCGGCACTGACACAGCCCCTCCAGCTTCGTGCTGGTTGGTTTAGATGGTCTGTCTTTTCCAACCTACGTGTGCCCTCCTAGTGAAGCCACACGCCTCGCAGGCAGCGCTTCCTGGGGGTCCCCGCGTTGTCCCGTCTCGCGGTCTGTGTCTGCTTTGAGCGTTAGACGGTTGACACTAACGTAATTATCGGTGCGAGCCGCTTTAAAACCGTCCCCGTGATCTGGCTTCTGTTCTCCTGTCCCTTCCTTGTTTTCTTGCTCCCACGGTCATGGCTTCTTGTGGGTTCACTGAGGGACGTATTTTAATGATTCTCCTTTATCCGCACCATGGGCTTATCAGCTACGCCTTCACGTTTTATTTTCAGTGGGTGCTCTGGAGGTCACGACGTACGTGTGAAACGCATCACAGTTTGCCTCCTCATCTTGTTACGCCTTGTCACGCACGGTGTGAGGACAACACACTCCCATGTCCCCCTCCCGTCCCTCGTGCTGTTATCATCGGGGATGGTTCTTCCGTGTATAATATGAACCCCAAAATGCGTTGGTATTATTTCTGCTTTGGACAGCAAATTACCATTTCAAGAGATAGAAAAACGAGAAAACCACATTTTCCGGTCACCTGTGCAATTATTGTGTGTCGGGCTGTTTCCATCGGGGACCGTTCTTCCGCGGGAAGAACGCCTCTCACGTTTCTTATCGGGTGGATACGCTGACAATGAATTCTACCTGGTTTTGCTCGTCTGAACAGTGTTGACTTTGTCTCCAATTCTGAACCACATTTTTACTGGGCAGTGAAATCTTAGTTGACAGTTTCCCCCCTTTTTAACACACTGAAGACGTCGCCCCATCGTGTTCCGGGTGGCATGGTTCCTGGCAGGAGGTCTGCTGTCCCTCACAGCTCCGCTCGGGCATCCACAGTGCTGTTTTTATCAGCTGCTTCTGGCTGTTTCTGCTTTATCACCGGGTTTCAGCAATTTGTTTATAATGTGCCTTCATGTGCTTTCTCAATGTTTATTCTACATGGGGTTTATTTTGCTCATTAGATCTGTGGGTTTATGGTTTCCAGTAAATTCAAAAAATTTCTGGCCATTATTGTTTCAAAACATTCTCTGTCCCTGCTTCTCTCTCTCCTCTTTCCAGAACCCCAGTTACACATGGGCTGGAGGACTGGATATTACCCCACAGGGCACCAGGCTTCTGTTATTTTGTTTTTCAGTCTTTTTTCTCTCTGGTTTGTTTTGGATCATTTTTATAGCTTCAAACCCACTGATCTTTAATTCCACGGTGTTTATCTGCTGTGAGCCCCATCCAGCACATTTTTCATTTCGAATATTAACTTTTCATCCCTTAGAGTTCCATTTGTCACTTTTTTATATCTTTCATTTCTCATTACGTATTTCTCTTCCTTCCTGAACATGTGGGGCATATTTCCAACAGCTGTATTAACCTTGTCTGTTAATTCCATCACCTCTGCCGCTTCTGGGTCTCTTTCTGTTGATTCATGTTCTCCCTGATTATGGGTCTTAAGTTTCTGCTTTTTTTTCCCATGCCTGGTTATTTTTGATCGAATGCCAGACATCGCCCGTGTCCGTGGTTGCTTTCTGGCTTCTGTTGTGCTCTTTTAAAGAGTGATGGATTTCACTCAGGTGTGCAGTCCAGTCGTTTGGAGTCGGTCATATCCTCCCGAGATCTGCTCTTAAATGCTGTTAGGGTGGGTCCAGAGCGGACTTCGGTGAGAGCTAATTTACCACCATCATGCAGAGAGTGCTCTTCTGAGATTCCGCCCAATGCCAGCGTCTTAGAAGGTCCTTCCCACTCTGCCTGCTGTAAACACAAACTAGCCAGTCCTGCGCGAGCTCCCAGGGTTGTTCCGCCTGCCCCTCCGGGGACCTCCTCCCCACACAGGTGCACTCGGCACTCAGCACAACGCTGTGGAGTCCCTCTACAGGCCCCCGGTCCCCTGCCCTCAGTTCTTGCTGATCTGGCCTCCCCGAACTCCAGTGTCCCCACTTGGTGAGCCTGCCGCCTCTATTTCATTTCCCTCCTGAGGGGCTGGTGCAGTCACGGGACCCTTGTGTGCTTCCCTCCTCACATCATTCGCCTCCCGATGTGTGAGGCCGTGCTCTGTCGATCTCACCCCATTTTCTGGGTGAAAATCTAGTGGCAAGTAAGCCCGTTCCAGTTGCTCCAGACTGGCCAGAATCAGATGCCCCCAAAGCAGTAAAATTTTCAGATGAGTTTTTTGGTTTAATGCCAGGTTGATAATTTGTTATTTCCACATTTTAACTAAAAACGCTAAAAATCTATTACCCCCTGCTAACATGATCATTTCATCAAATAACGAAAAGGACATAATTTCAGGATAAAGGGCATTTCTCCCCAAGGTAGGGCAGCTGTGGACTTTACGGCAATTTATAAACTCTGCAACGTCCTTATTTAACCACAGACTAGGAGCATTTTCCCCAGGCTGACGTTTGAGGACAATATTGATTAGAGATGATGGAGATACCGTGCCTGGCGACAGGGGTTAAGGCTATTGGTATCACTATTTGGTATGTATGTTGGAAGCAGCTATCGTAAGCCTGGAGGAATTAATGGCAGGTCTCTGCCTTGGGGGCTGCTGGGTGTGCCAGGTGGGCGGGCGCCGGGGTGGCACAGTTAGGGACGGGTACTTGTCACCGAGCTCCTAGGACAGCGATCTCCAAAACGTGTTCCACACCCCTCTAGGTGCTCCCAGGTAAGGAATCCGTATCGACCTCATACTGAATTCCCCAAATGATCTGTAATGGGTGGTAGGGGTCCACCACCATGACAGGGGAAGCCAGGGTTGGAGTTCGGGTCTGCCCAGCAGAAGCTCAGAGCACTTCCTGCTATTTGAGGGTTTCCCAAACACCAATCATTTATGTACCCCTCCGATGACATTTGCCAAATCTCAATAATACCTACCTCATTCTTCCCTTACCGTGTTTCCTTAAAATCAACTTCTTTCAGAAACATCTAAATTTATCTTAAAGAGAAATTTTTGTCACTACTACCAATGGGGAATCAGTATCATTTGCTTTTAAAAAAAAAACAAACCAAGGAATCCACGAAGACAAATACAATGAAAACGACACACTGTGCGTAAATTCCAGTTAGATACCCCTGCTTCCTGCGGCTTCCTCTTCCTTCATTAAGAAAGAGACCAGCAATTGTTTGAGAGGCGTTAAAGTCATAATAATGACTAACTGAGCTTCTCTCAGATAGAATTGGAAACTTTGGAAACAAGTCTACAGCTCTGGTTAAATCTGACCGACGACGTGTGCCACTTTTCTCTGCCCCTGAGCAAAACCGAGATGCGAGCAAAGGAACAGAAGGGGCAAACCCAGAGGGACCGGTGGAGGAGGCGCCTTCCGATGGAAGGTGACCGCCGCACAGGCTGAGAGGGTGGAGGGTCCGCACGGCCAAGAGCGAAGCCTAGGAGCCTGCAACTTCCGTGCGTACGGCAGTGTTGGGGGGGCGCTGCTGGAAAAATGCTGGTTCAGAAAGAGAACCTTCCGGTAGCTTAGGGAGTGAAGAGCCCAGGAATCCCCAGCAGCGGGAGTGTCTCAGGGGCCCTTCTCTGGCCCGGCGCAGGCAGGGGTTCCGTTCTGACGGGGATCCAGAGCACAACGCAAGGCGAGCGCCAGCCGCCTCAGCCCATCAGTCAGTCGATCACCCGTTACTGAAGGCTGCATGCCGGGCCCCAAGACCACACATGCCTCTCACCCACTCCCTGCTGGGCTTTGGGGCCCGGCTCGCCCTCTTCCTCGTCCTCAGCTGGAACGTGGGCGGGGGGCACTCCAGAAAAACCGTCAACCCAAGAGCAAGGACCGCAGAGGTTGACGTCTGGGAGGCATCTATGCAACAGCTGCCTCCTGTGTGCACGCCTTCCTGAGGGGCCCGTCGGCAGGCCCCGGTGTATTCAGAGATCCGGACTTAATACCTTCTTCCCACACCCCCGCGCTCAAGAACGAACCACGTACGCCCTGCCGTGACTGGATGAACGTGACCTGCGGGAACCACCTCCCGACTCCTCGGTGGTTCCGGAAAAGTAATTTACCTCCTGAGCCTGATCTTCGCGAGAGGAGCCCTACAGCTCTCGGCCGTTACCGTCACCAAGTCCGGGGGGATCCACAAGGCCATTCCCAGCGTGCTCCCTCAACAGGTGCCCCGGGCCCTGCGCACATCAAGCACAGGGGGCCTGGACGGGCAGGGAACGAGAGCAGGGAACCCCCGCGGCACGGGGTCGACACCTGAGAGGCAGGACAGACCAGAAACACGGGCACAACCTGTCAGCTGCCCGCCCGTGCCGTGAGGCGAACAAAGCAGGTGGGGGATGCTGAGGGCGGTGGGGGTCTGAGGAGGAGGACTTTGACAGAGCCGGTGGGGGTGGCCTGGGCAGAAGGTCACAGGCGGGAGGGGTGTGGACGGGGGTTGGGGACGAGGGACACGGGAGACCTCTGGCCGCCCGCTCTCTGGAGAACGGACTGCAGGCCCGGGCGGGGGGACCGGGCAGACCCGTTCGCGAGTCACGACAACGGGCCAGGTGGGAGAGGAGGGGCCGCCCGAGTGCGTGCGATGAGGCGGTCACCCTCGTCGTTAGGGTGCTGGACCCACCCTGAAAGCAGAGCCGCAGGACCTGCTGACGCCGGAATGTGAGCGGGACGGAGGGGTGTCCAGGATGGTCCCAAGGCTCGTGGCCTGAGAAAGTGGGAATGTGGTCTTGCCTGTGTTGCCCAGGCCAGTGTGTGTGCGGGGGGCGGGGGGGGTGGGTGGCGGCAGGGAAGCTGGGGGGGGCTGAGAACTGGAGGATCCTGATGGGGAATAGACTTCCAGAAAGAACGGACCCTCGTGTATCAGTTCCCCCCACCCCCTTGCCCCAGGAAATAAAACAGACCTGTACTGAGAGCAGCCCGCTACCCACATTTCCGCAGCCACAGTCGAAGTCAACACAGTCGACTTTGCCGCCGTGACTGTGACGGGGACGTGAGTAAGGAAGGGGGCGCCGCCACGTCCAGCGGCAGAACCGAGGCGGGGGAGTGGCAGCAAGACTCCGGCGCAGCTCCTCGCGGCCCACGACCGCGACCACACAACGGCCTCGCAACGAACGGCCTCGCAACGAATGGGCAAGCGCTTTGCCACCCGCTACTCGGCCTCACAGCAGCCCCGACGCGAACAGCTGCGGGAGGTGAGGCTCAGGGAGGCTGAGGAACTTGCCCGAGGTCACACAGCGAGTCGGCAGCTGAGACCCGGGCTCGGCCCCCCGCCGGCCCCCGGCCCAACGCTCCCCCCTCCGCACCTGTAATAAAGAGGCCGCCGGTGGAGCCCACGGAAAGATGCTCAACATGTTAGTCGTGAGAGAAGCGCCAATCCGAGCCCCCGGGAGGGACCACGGCACACCCGCCAGGATGGCCCAGATCAGCAACGCTGACCCCGCAGAACCGGAGGCCGCCGGGCGCTGGGGCCCCGCCTGTCCCGCGTGGCCGAGCCTCGCGCTGCAGCCACCTTGGAAGACGTCCGGCAGCGGCCCGTAACGTGACCACGCGGGGAGCCGGGGGTCCGACGCCCACCCGGCCGGCACAAGGGCTCCCAGGGGCTCCATGCTCGACGGTGCAGAAGCGGACCCGGCCAGCGGCCCCCCCCAACCCGGGTGGACAAGCCAGCACCGGGCGTCCGCATCGGGGAGTGCCATCGGCCGTAAAGGGAGCAGACCGTCAGACGCAGGGTGGCGGGAGGAGACACAGCCGCGCAGGGTCCCATCGTGGGTCCCTGCACCTCAGTGACGTTCCGGAAAAGGGAGCACTGACCTCCGGTGCCAGAAATCGGATGGAGGCTGCTGGGGCCAGCAGGGGCCTGTGTGAGGCGGTGAAGCGTGGCGGGGTGTGTGGGGGTCGGTGGGGTCCGCGGGGGTGTATCAGGAGTCCTGGGGATCTGGCGGGGACTGCAGGGGTCACGCGGGGGGGAGGGCGAGGTCTGTGAGGGTCTCGTGGAGGGCACCAGGGGTCGCGGGGGTCCAGCAGGGACTGCAGGGGTCTGGCGGGAAGGAGGAGCCGACTGCGGAGGGCGGGTCGCGTGCTGGCCGGGAGGGTTACACCGCGTGCACACGTGGCAGGTCGCAGACCCGAGTTCTACCGGAGTCCATCACCTCCCGGCAAACCCGACTGAAACAGCAGCAAAACTGGACCCAGTCTGGCACCTGCCGCAGCCCGGTCGACATCTCAAGCTCCCTCACGCAGCGGGGACGTGCGTGACCTCCCCCACCTCCTGTCCCTCCTCCCACACGATGGTGTCAGCACACCGTGTCCCCCCCCCCCCCCCCCGCCCGGTGCTTCCCTCTCAGGCTGCGCGGGGCCTCCGCACCCCGGGTCAGTCCCTCCGGAGGGACGTACACGAGCCGCTGTCACGGCTGCCGCCCAGCCCTGTCTCCAGAGCGCGTCACCCAGCAGGTGTTCACCGAAAGGGACTGAGGGAACACATCAAAGAGCGAGCTAAGCTCCAGAGCGAAGAAACAGACACGACTTCCCTGCCCCGTTCTCTGGCGAAAGCAAACAGCCTGTCAAAGAGAGACCCGCGCGAGGCAACTCGGTCACACGCGGAGCCATCCCAGAGCGGCCCGGGACCCAGTGGCAGAGCCCTACCTGTCACAGCGGCGGCCGGGTCCCGCACGCTCCGCCCAGAGCGTGTTGTGAGCCCGATAAACGTTAAGGGGAGAAAACAGTTAACTACGCCCGGAGTCTCGTCTTTCCCAGCTGCGGGCTTTGCTCAGCCGAAAACCAGCAGAAAACGTTCGGCCAAGTTTGGTGCCCGCTCAGACGCCAGAGCTTCTGAGCTTCGGACAGAGGCTCTGGTAACACTTGGCCGAAACGACAGGGATGGTGAGAGACTTACAAAAAGGACTTGAAAGGCTACCCGGCTGCCAATTAGCTCTGACAAAGTTGTATTTTGATGAGCAACGTGTAAATGAATCAGCTACACATGGCCCACATTTCCCTGGAAACACCCATGGGCTTGACAGTAAGGGGGGTGGCGGGGCCGGGGGAAGGGACCTTGCGGGGGGGGGGGGGGGAGCGGGGGGCGGCTGCATTACAGGTTTTGCCAGACTCCTAATCCTGGGAGGGGGTAAATAGTTGAAGACATCTGGCTGACATAAAAACATGGCTGGATTCATCCTTCCTCGCAGCAAATATTATTCTCATTAAAACACAATCAGATCATCTATGGGGAGGAGTGCGTCATCCTCATCGTGGAGAGCGGTGCACAGAACCTTCTCGGTGCACGACAGCTGTGCTGTCGGCAGCCCGGCCCGCTCGGGCTCCCCCTGACGGCCGCTGAGGTCCCGCCTCCGCTTGGGGACCCCGCCTTCCCACAGCCAGCATGAAGGTCAATTTCACGTGTCGGCTGGGGAAGCCGGGGTGCCCAGCCGTTTGGCCAGACGCCAGAGTCGACATTACCACGAAGGTACTCGGTAGATTCGGGGGGCGTGTGGTCAGCCGGCTCTGAGTAACAGGGGTCAGTCTTCCCACGGTGGGAGGGCCTCCTCCAACCAGTTGATGTTCTGAGGAGCAAAAACGGAGCTTTCCCAGAGAAGAAACAATTCTGCCTCGTGACCGTAGCAGACATCTAGCCAGCGTCTCCGGCCTGTCGACCTGCCCTACAGATTTCAGACTTGCCAGCCCACAGTCGTTAAAATTAAGATAGATCTCAAAAACATAAAAATCAATCTCTCTCTCCCTGCAGGGAAAGGGACAGACAGAGGTCGATAGACGATAAAAAGAGAGAGGTGCTTCGCAGGTAGATAGCAAGAGGGAGAGCGATGGTAGATAGATAACATGGACAGATGATGGACAGACAGGTACGGACAGACAGGTACAGACAGACAGTAGATGTCCTGTTGGTTCCGCTTCACCGGAGAAGCGAGGAGAACCCCAGCTGACGCTCAGAGAAAGGAAAGATCTGTCGGTCCCCCAGAGCCAGCCCTTGGAAAACCCCTCATCACATGGCGGTGTGGACTAGCGGTTAAAAATGCTGACTCTGGTTTATGTAGAGTTGTGGAACAAGCAGAGCTAATCTATGATGAAAACACCAGGGCTGTGGTTCCCTCGAGGGACGGGGGGGTAGACTTATTAAGAAGTATGGAGACTGTTGATGGGACAGTTCCAAGTCTTGATATGGGGACGGGTCCCACAGGCGTTTGCTTTGGTCGAAACTCGGCAAACAGTAAACCTAAGGTGCGTGTATTTCGTGGCACGGAAATTTCACTCAAAACCACGAATATCGAACTCCAGTTGGTGAAATGTGAGCTCAAGAGTTTGGGGTGAAACCAACCAGTGTCAGCAAATGCTTTTTGAAATGCACACCAAAAAAAGACGGATTCACGGATGGACAGAGGGACGAGAGACGGATGGAGACGGACGACGTGAATGTAGTTCACGTGAACGGTGGAATGAGACGTGGGCGTGTGGGTGTTCGCCACAAGGTTGTTTTAACCCTCCTGTGTGTTGGACTTTTTACAATAAAACGCTGGAAAAGGGAACACAGGCCCGCGGGCGGCCCGGCCCGTCTGCTCTGGACCCCGATCGTGCCATGAACCGGCTGTGGGCCGTGGGTCAGCTTCCTCACCTCTCCATGCCTCGGGTCCCCCAACTGAAACTGAAGAGTGGTGATCGTGCCCCTTCTAGGGTTCGCACGCGGCGGCACTCCGCAGCACCCGCGATTCTTAGCAGCCGTTTCCCCTCCAAACACCAGGAATCTGGCTGAGACCTGACTCAGTTAGACGGCTCAAGCCTTGACCTTCAGAAGCTTCTGAACGTCGGCCTCCTGAATAAGCACCGCACGGAAGCAGGAAACAGGAGAGGGCAGCAGATCCTGGCAGCAACCCCCGCATCCGATTACTTTCAACGAGCATCGGGGAACGGCAAGTTGCAGGCTCGTAGGGACCAGGATGTAGAAGACAAGGCATGGTCACCTGGGGGCAGTGTGAGCCAAGGGCTGGAAGAGCTCAGAGCAGGCGGAGGTGTGTTCTAAAAGGAGAGGCGGTGGGTGGCCTCTTGGGGGAGTTCCTCCCATGGGCAGGATTTCAGTGGATGGATATGGTCCCGGATTGCTCCGTGACACGAGGTCCTGGTCCACGTTGGTTCTACCCTCCCTCGGGACCATAGGTACAGTGGCTCCCATCTGCCAGCCACCTGGAAACCACACCTGGTGCAGAACGTGACCCTGCCTCACCGAAGGGGTCCTTGGCCAGTCACAACCTCTAATGGGAAAGTGCACCGTCCAATCAAAAACAGATTCTGAACACCACCATCTGGAAACCCAAACTCCACCAACGGTTTGCAAGATTTATACCAACTTAGTCTAGTCCTGGTTTCTCACCTACTTACTCTGATGACCAGGAAATCACAGAGCTATGACACAGTGTAAAGTGATCTGGTCAACAGGGAGATTGTGTTGTAATGAACCAGGATAATGTGCTTCAGACTCAGAAAGAAACAAAACTCACAACCAAAGTATCAGTGACGGTCTTATGAATGACCAAGTTTAATCCACACTTTATCCATTGATCTGCCCATTCATCCACCCGCCCATCCCGTCAATTATCCATCCATCCATTCATCCCCCATCCATCCATCTGGCCATCCATCCATCCATCCACTCATCCAAATACCTACCCATCCATTCATCCATCCATCCATCCAACATCCATTTGCACACACATCCACCTGTCCATCCATCCATCCATCCACCCATTCATCATCCATCCAACTTTTTTTTTAAAGTTTATTTGTTTTGAGAGAGAGAGTAAAAGCGGGGGAGGGCCAGAGAGAGAGAGAGGGAGAGAGAGAGGGAATCCCAAGCAGGCTCTGCACTGATAGCATGAAGCCTGATGTGGGACTTGAACTCACGAACCGTGAGATCGTGACCTGAGCCAAAACCAAGAGACGGATGTTTAACCGACTGAGTCACCCAGGTGCCCCCAACTTTAAAGAGTCTTAATTACTACACCTTTACTATACTCGGGGCTTATGAAGCTACAAAATCCGGCAGAGAGTAGGCACTAAATATCTTCAGATAGTTGGATTAAGTTAATAATGAATACAAAAACAAGGAAGGTAACGTGTATTTTTAAGGAGCACGGAAAACCAAAGGGAACACGATACTGATGGCACGGAGGGGACGTTGTGTGATACCATCAGGGTGACAGTGTGACTCATCAAGCAAACCAAGACACTGCTCACAGTAAAAATGGGTGCTAAACATGTTTTAAAATATCTACTTTTTTGAAATATCAAATTATTGTCTGGCATTTTTATTTTCTTTATTTCTGGCCCTATGAAACAGTTCTATTTAAAATCTATTATCAGCACAGGGTCGCCTGGGTGGCTCCGTTGGTTAAGCGTCCAACTTCAGCTCAAGTCATGATCTCATGGTTCATGAATTTGAGTCCTGCATCAGGGTCTGTGCTGATGGCTCAGAGCCTGGAGCCTGCTTCGGCTTCTGTGTCTCCCTCTCTCTCTGCCCCTCCCCCACTTGCGCTCTGTCTCTGTCTGTCTCTCAAAAATGAAAAAATGTTAAAAAAAAATTTAAAAAGAAAATAAATAATAATTAGGGTGCCTGGGTGGCTCAGTCGGTTGAGCGACGACTTTCGCTCAGGTCACGATCTCGCAGTTTGTGAGTTCGAGCCCTGCGTCGGGCTCTGTGCTGACGGCTCAGAGCCCGGATCCTGCCTCAGATTCTGTGTCTCCCTTTCTCTCTGCCCCTCCCCTGCTCATGCTCTGTCTCTCTGTCTCTCTCTCTCTGTCTCTCTCACTCTCTCAAAAATAAACAAACACGAAAAAATTTTTAAATAAAAAAATCAAATCTATTATCAGGACAAACTATTCCAAGTCTATTACTGTGCATAGTAAAGCAAAACGTTATAAACGTCTTTGTACTGATTGCCTCGATGTGTAAAATGACCAGTGGAATAGTTACTCTGGATGCACATTCGCGCACTCTGGTTTTCAAGCACATCTGGCTCCAACACTTTCTTCACTGTTTATCCGAGTCCTTATCCTCAACCTTCTCAGGGCTGTACTTTGCGACCGGTGGCTGCAAAGTCGCGGACGCCCCCGACCGAGCCTGTCTGTAAACGCGCTGTTGCCCTGGGAGCCTGCCCCGCTGTGGGCGCCGGCCGGCAAGCTCCGGGCTTTCCTCCAGGCTGCCTTCTCCACGCGAGACGTCTGGACGTCAGGGTGGGCAGCGCGTCTGTTCTGCGTGCAAGAACCGGGCAGCAAATGTTTTATAGACCCAAACTCATCGAACAAGTTGTCCCGCGGATCCTTCTGAATGTTTCACCAAATTCAACTGCTTTGAAGTCTAGACTGTGTCTGTTACATTCCAGTTGGGTACAGAACATAAATGCATCGATGTGAATGTGGCCTTCGTCAGAAGATCCTTCCAAAGTGGCGTCAGGGCGCGGGGCTCACCCGGCCGGCCTCCGTCTGCAGCTCCCCTTCCTTTTCGGAAAAGCATTCCGGCACCTTCTGTGAGCACGCTTTCTCGGCGATAACTGAGCCGCGCCGAAAGCTCCACGGAAGGGCAGTTTTCGTGGAAAACTTTGACGTTTCCGGTGGATTGGAATAAAATGCAACCAAAACGTAAAGGACTCATTTACGAAGCAATGCTATGCGGCGCTGGGCCTCTTTGATGCGAGATTGATGTCAGGCCGAAGACAGAAGCCTGGACCGCCTGTGGGGGATTTGTCTTTTAATCCAGCCTTCACCACACAGGTTTTGTGGTTCAGTTACTGGACTGAATAGGGACGCACTGTGACCACCTGGGCTGCCCGCGGGACTGGGAGAAGGTCCCACATGATCACCGCCGGCGGGCAGCACGCCCATCCCACGCGGATTTCTGCCCGCGGACGCTCAGTTTAGCAAAAATACTGTCTTCACCCCGATGCGTGCTCCACCAACATCTGAATTGGTGTCATTGCTGCAAAAATAAATCACTGTACCTTCACCGTTGAACTTTTAAGTCGAATCAACAAAAGCCCTTCTACTTCCCATGCTCCCCACTGCCCCTGTCGGCTGGCGGCCTGCGGGCTCCGTGCGTCCCTCAGGCACGTCCCCGGTGCTCAGGGGGACAGCACGGTGTCAGGGAACCAGAGGCTGGCAGGGCAGCAGGCTCCGCGCCTTAAAAATCAATTCATTTTTGGGGCGCCTGGGGGGCTCAGTCAGTTAAACATCTGACTTTGGCTCAGGTCACGATCTCACAGTTGGTGGGTTCAAGCCCTGCGTCGGGCTCTGTGCTGACAACTCAGAGCCGGGAGCCTGCTTCACATTCTGTGTCTCCCTCACTCTCTGTTCCTCCCCCACTTGAGCTCTGTCTCTCTCTCTCTCTCTCAAAAAACAAACATTAAAAAAATCTTTAAAAATATAAATCCACTTTTAACATCCTTACGTTCTAGCTGGATTCTCCTGCCCACCAGTCTTGGGGCCTGATGTTTGTTGCGTTTGTCTAAAAGGGAGACGAGAGGGTGCTAAGAAAACTAGTCAACACCCCACCGAGACTCGCGCCTCGTCACAAACGCAGTGCTAGAAAGAACGGAAGCTGAGTCCCTCTCTATGGGATCCAAGGCGTCTGGAGGCTGCCATGTAAAACCATCCACGTCGGACGCGGGAAACACCAAGAAGGCACGCTTGAGGAAACTGAGTCACAAAGAAGGAAAACATGTTACCCAAGGTGGCCCAGGCCACAGCGGGGGCAGAACCCCAGGGGCACGGCCCCTCCACCATCACACAGGGGCTGGGGGAGCAGGGGGGCCGTCCTGACTCCAGGGAACAACAGCCCGGCCCCCACCACCCGCGACACGGCACGGAGCCCACCGGCCGCGTGTCTACGAAGACGAAGCTCTTGCACAACAGGAAACTTAGAACCTCCCCTAGAATATGGCAAATAATTTTAAATTATGATAAGCCCGTTAGGTTAAATATTTAGAGGTTTTGACAAAACACAGCTCTAGTTCGAAGGAAATCGAAGTCCCAGGGCCACCCCGAAGGCCAGGCACTGCCGGGCACGTGCAGGCAGTGCTGTCCCCCTCCTTCCCACAGATCTCCGCAGCCGCGGTGCCCCCGCACGGCGTCCTCTCCCTCAGCTCCAGCCCATGCTGCCCGAGGCGGTCTGAGGACCAGGGACCAGGATGCTGGCTCTGGGGTCCTCCTCCGGGCAGGGCAGGAGGGGGGCACCTGCAGAGGAGTGGGGGACAGAACCCCTGGACGTGTGGCAGGACTGGCTCCTAGGGATGGAGACAGGCTGGGGGAGAGACAACAGGGAGTCTTCCGCGTTATCCTGGAGGCAGGAGGAGCCAGGCGCCTCTCTAAGCAGGCGAGGGAGATGCGAGAAAAGTCGGTGCTGGCGGAGGGAGAGAGGGAGCAGAATGAGCGGGAAAACCTGGGTCAGAGGGGCCGGACCTCACCCTGACCAGCTTTCAGCAAGGCCCCGCGAGTGCCCACGGCTGCCGGCGCTCCGCAGTGACCGGGCTGGCCGTCCCTGCCCTCGTGGGGATGCACAGTCGCCTCATGACGACAGAGAACCAGGAGATACAACGCAGGGGCTGGAGGGGGCGGTGTCTCAGAAGGTGGGGGCGGACAAGACCTCTGCAGCAGCACTGGGGGGGCTCCGGTCGAGGAGGGCGGCCCAGAGGGAGGACCCGGGCATCCCTTCGCCGGCCCCGCGGTGGACCAAATCAGCCTCTCCTGGCAGCGCCTACCCGCCGTGGCAGTTTTGGCTCCCGAGAGGGTCTGCCCGGTGTGGTTTTGAGGGCTCGGGAGCCCCTGAGAGATGGGCACTGCCCGCCCCCGAGGGTACGGCACCGGCTCTTGGTGGGAGTGGTGGGGGACCACGGGGACAAGGGACGGCCGCCCCGTGAGCCACCGCTGAGACGGAAGAGTAACCCTCGTCAGGATCTCGCACAGGAAGTCGGACGTGGCACCGACAAGGTTCCTGGAGCGTGCGAAGCAGCGGCGAGCGGGTCCTCCCTGAGCCAGCTGCACGAGGTCCCCGCGTGACGCGACACGGCACCCACTTCGCGCCAGGAGGCGGCCCGCAGAACCCAGCAGGAGCACGGAACGTTCAGGCGGGAAGGATTCCGAACGCCGGGCCTTTGGGAAACTGCCGGGGAGGCCCGTGGGGTGGGGGGTCTTGGCGTCAGCCCCCGGCCGGCCGCCTGGAGCGATTCGGGAAGCCTGGAGGCCCGGCCAACCCCGCGCAGGGAAGAAACGCCTCCTGCGGCTGCCAGGCCCGGGGTAAAGCAGGGGTGAAGCGGCCGCCCTGGAAACACCGCCGGGGCCACGTTTTCCCCGAGTCTTTGTTACCAAGGACATCTGGTTCCAAATCCCGGCCCCTCACCTGAGATCATCATCCCTCTCCATGAAAGGACGGAGTCATTCTTTCCATCCCTGCCCGCCAGGTTGGCGGTGCGCGGGCCAGGTCGTGTTGGCATGGCAACGAGACGGCGCGTCTCTGCAGCAGCGTGTTCCGCGGGGACGCGGCCTCCCCGAGCCCCCGCCGGCCCCCGCGCCCTCCTCTCCCCGACTATGCCACGGAGCCCTCGCGACGGCAGGACGATGCAGCCCTTCATCTTTGCCCCGACTGCGAGAATCTGCCCCCCGAGCCCTCGCACGTACGCGCAACCTGATTCTCGACGAGGACGCCACGGCTGCTCGGTGGGGGAAGGACGGTCCCTTCGGCAGGTGGAGCTGACGGCGGGACACCCGCGTGCCAGAGAATGAAGCGGGGGGCGGCGGGGGTGGGGGGGGGCGCAGAACAGCAAAGATGAACTCGACGAGGCTCCGAGACCTACGCACGAGAGCTCAACCGCAGGCCTCGGAAGGTGAGGTCGCAAACCGTCGCGAGCCTGGGTTGGGCAGCGGTCTCTCTCAGACGTGACATTAAAAGCTAAGCAAGACAAGGTTTTTAAAATACGCACGTTGTACCGGGTCAAAATGCCAGATTTTGGACACCATCAAGAAAGCGAAAAGACACAGAATGAGAGAAAATACTTGCACGTCATCTCCCCGACAGGGGACTTGTATTCACAGCGTATGAAGAAATCCCGCGAGTCCAGGATGAAAAAGACGAAGGAGACGTTTACACGGGCGCAGGGGAAAGGTCCCCCGCCATTAGCGACCGGGAAACGCAAACCAAAACCGCGAGAGACGCTTCCGACTCGTTACAGCAGCTCCTGTCGAAGCAGAGACGGTCGTGTCTGTAGGACGGGGAATCAGAACCCTCACTCGGTGCCGGTGGGGACGGAAAGGAGGGGACGTCCCCTCCAAACACGGGACACGGTCACCACGTGACCCTGCAGCTCTGCTCCTAGACGGACGTGCGCCCGAGAGAAATGAAGACACGTGTCCACGCGAACGGTGCAGCATTATTCACCCCAGCCCAAACCCGGAAACAGAAGCGTCCACCGAACTAACGGGTAAACGGCGGGCGCGCCGTGTGCTGGGGTCGGACCCGCGCCTGGATGAAGCCCTCACGGGCCATGGGAACGTGAGGCCGACAGAAGGGAGCCAGTCACCACAGGCCGGTAGTGCGCGGTTCCATTTATGTGAAATGAGACAGAGGGAGATTCACGGTTTGCAGGGGCTGCGGGAGGGGAATCGGGGGTGACAGACACTGGGCACGGGGTTTCCTTCTGGGGTGACGAAAATGTTCTAAAATGAACCACGGGTGGTATTCGCACAACGCCGTAAACACACTGAAAACTGAACTGTGCCTTCAAATAGATTGAACAGTAGGTGAGTTTTATCTCAATAAAGCCACGTTAAAAACACCTGAGCTCAGGGCCATGGTGCACCACCCCCCCGCCGCCGGGCACACACTTCCCACGGGCATCGTCCCCAACCCTGGATGCCCTCGTCACCCACACCCTTCGGCCTGTGAGCCAGCAGCACAGGCATCACCTCGAGGAGCGCGGCATCGCAGGCCCCCCCCAGACCTGCTCGTCAGAATCTACGTTTTCACCACGCCACAGAATTCGTGCCTCTTCGTGGCACTGCTCGTGTCCCTCCCATCCTCCTAAAACCGCCCAGAAGGACTCGTCCGCCGGTCTTGTGTGGGGGGAGTCACGGTGGGAGAAGCCAGTGCACAGGTTGCAAGGAGACGAGGTTTCAGGTTCCCGCTGTGCCGTTTCATTCATTCGTTCGTTCATTCGTTCGTGCCTCTGACCAGCGCTGACGGGCTACCCGCAACACAGCCCAACGCCGCTCCCGCGACACGGAGGCGGACGAGGCAGACGGGAGGAGGGCAGCCCTGGGGGACCGTGCACCACCAGGGTCCTGACCGGCTCTTGCAAACTCAGGGAAGCAGCACGTGGGTCCTTCCCCGCGAGCCTCCCTCCTCAGCAGTGGGACGTGGCTGGTGCCGACACTGACCCGGGGCCGTGAGGACCGGATGCGGACCACGGGCACGGGCAGCCGCGACGCAGCACACGGTTCCACGCCTGCTCTTCCCCAAGTGTTTCTCTGTGGAAGCAGGGGGGGAGTTTGGGGTCTCAAATGTCCGAACAACGGCTTTGGTTCTGGCTGCGGGCTTCTCCGTACGTTCCTGGGGAGGGGGGTGACAGGGGGAGGCTGCTTTCTCGCAACAGAAACGGGGCCGTGGAAGGCGGTGGTGGACTTCAAGGGCAGAAAAGGCAAGACTGAGCGTTTCGGCACCGTGGGAGCGCTTAACAAGGAGCCAGGGAGGATTCTGGAACTGAGAAATGTAAAAACTGGAATCCAGAATTTGATCATTAGACCTCACTGAAGAAGGACTTCATGAGCTGGAAGATAAATCTAACGACGTTTCCAGATGGAAATGACCGACGTTCTGGCCACTCGGGTGACGGTTTCTCACACCTGTTGTGGTTTACGCTTGTGGCTCCCTAATGACTAATGAATGACCTGAGTCCCTCTTCGTGGTTATTGGCCACATAGAGATTTTTATCACGTGCCTATTCAGTCTTGGCTTATTTAAAAACCTGGGTTGTTTTTATTCGAGTTTTTTTCGAGTTTATTTTTTCTAATTTTTATTCGAGTTTAACGAGTCATAGACGGTGGGGCCGTCGTGTAGATGAGACGAGCAAACGCAAACGTGGCCCGTGACGAACGCAGAGCACGCAACGGCAGTTACTGCTACGGTGACTTTGGACCATTTCATTCAAGGCTCTCCACCCGCTCTGGGCTCTGCTCAGTTCCTCCCGGGCCCCCTTCAGGGCTCACTTCGGAAGCTACTCCCTTCGGAAGCTACTCCCTTCGGAAGCTACTCCCTTCGGGGTGCGTGATCCTACGGACCCACCCCGCCTCACGCGCCACACAGGCCCGGCTGCGATGCTCACAGACGAGGTCCACGCGCCCCTCGTTGGAAACAGGAGGCCCCTGACGTCTCATTCTTCCTCGCCCGATTCAGTGCCGCAGACTGGCACCCGACACGCGAGACTTCACATCAGCAGGTGCAGGCACAGCCACGCGGTCCTGTCTACCGCCGTTTCAGAGCACGCGTGGCCGAGGACACAGCCTGATGCTAGGTCTTGACACTGAAGGCAGACGCCCAGGGCCAGCGAAGAACGCAGCCAGGGGACAGTCCACCCTCCCGTGAACAGACCAACGGCAGTTGGCGGGGAGGGGACGGGGACGGAGTTCCCGTGTCCTGCTCGGCATCCCCTCGAAGGTTCTGTATTCCGTTCCACGCAAGCAGGTGTGGTGTGTGTCAGATGAAGGCAGTCGGAGGACGTGGGGAGTCAGCCGAGGGTGCGCCTGACGGGGGCCCCGGCGCAGACAGCTCTCGTGGCCCCGCTGTGCGGCGGGCGCCGAACAACTGTGGAAAATACAGAGGTGAATGCGACGGTCTTTCCGCAAGTACGTTCTTCTAGCGTTTTCTTGCAAAACAGCGGGCAGCGGCCGTCACGTGAGCGCACGTCTCAGGGAGGAGTCTCCACCCTCCACCGCTAATGCGCGGCACGGGCTCAGCAACGTCCGGGGCTCAGATGACGGACGGGAAAATGGAACAGCAAAAGCAGCCAGGGGGAAGTCGAGGTGTGCTTGTCGACAGCTCCTGACCGAAGAGGCTCCGGGGAACCACCGGCTGCTTTCTCTGTGCTTTGTGTCCGACCTCCACTCTGGGAACACCGAGTTCAGAGATCACCGCTCCCGGTGGCCTCTCCCATTTCCACGCGGGCGGCATCGGCAGTCTGCTCCGTCTGTCGTGCTCTGAGCGTGGCCCCGTCAGACCCTCCGTGCCGCACGACCGCGTTCCAGACGCTGCTGACCGTGGCGCCCTGCCCCACGCCGTGTCGTGCTGAACCGGGGAGGGCGGCTCTCGCTCTGGCCCCACTCGCTCCGCGACGCGTCTGGGAAAGGGGCGCTCACCGCAAGTGCGGGCATTTTTGTGCCCTAACCCTCACAGCGCCGTGCCGTGGGTGCTCCCCACGCCTGCCGGTGCCCAGCCCCCACTGGTGGCCAAGCACCCTGGTACAGGTCCTCCCTCTCTGACTCAGGGCCCCCAGTTCTCTCCGCCTGGCCCAGCTCACTGGTCTGACAAGCAGGGAGGAGAACAAAGCTGGGAAGGCCAGGAGTCGTGGCTGCAGGCACGCAGGGCCAGACCACCCGCTCTGCGCCCCTCAGCGGAACAGGTGGCCTTCCCGTCACCAAGGACTCGGGTCTCCTCTCGGCGTCAGAACTGCCAGGAAACTAACTAAAACCAGGAAGGGCCCCGTGTGCCCGTCAGATTAACAAGGATAAGGAGGAACGTTAATACAGGACATCTCCAGAAGCGGAGACGCACCCGGATGCCTGACTTGACGCGCCCACGTTTAAGAAGCGCGAGTGCGTACGAGGAGATGAGCACAATGTCGCCGGAAGTAGCGAAATCCCAGAATCCCTTGAGGGTGATCGGCAGGGGGCAGGTCACAGCCGGCGGGGTCCCTCCTCCCTGTGGGACACACGCTGCCGTGTGAAGGAAGGAGGCCGGGCCGTACGCACAGAAATGGAGCCACGCGGGATAGGCTGAGCGAAGCCGCGGCTGTGGCTCAGGGTGTGCAATCCAACCCGCTGGTACAAAACCGAAACCCGTGCCCCCCGCGTCTGTGCAGGCGCGGATGGTGTCCGGCCAGACGTGCGCGAGAGGCTTGCGCCCACGACCCGCTCCCTGTGACCCACACGGTCACATGCGTGCTGTCTCTTCTGAGGGCCTGACGTCCTCGAGATGACAGGTGGCGGGGCCTCTTGGTTCCCACCAGATGTCATCTCCTCAGACCAAAGGGAAAGAGGCCCCTGTCCGTCTGTCCCCGCGGGCCGGCTCGGTGGTAAGACCCTGGCATTTTGTAGAGATGCTCAGAAGAGTGGAAAGGCCCTGGTGGGGACAGAGGGGACCAGAATGATGAAGACGCGGGCTCACGCATCGTTGGGGACCGAACGTGTGCGGCCCTGACCCCCAACATGACAGCGTTTGCAGGCGGGGCCTTCGGGGAGGTGATGGTCACGTGAGGTCCAGCAGGACCGGGGGCCTTTCCGGGGGAGGCTGCGTCTGGGCTTGCACAGAGGAGACGGTCAGAGAGGCCTCGGCTGGAACCTACCTCGGCCGGCACCTTACTCTCACACTTCCGGGCCCCGGGATCAGAAGAGAGTAACTGCCGTTTAAACCCCGCTGTGGTGCTGTGCCGTGGCAGCCCGAGCTGACCCTGTGTGTCGGCGACCTCGCGGACGGCGGCGGCCCCTCCAGGCGCACGCGGCTCGCGCATCCAACAAGCAAACACGGAGATCCCCCTCGCCCTGGGCAGGGGGGTCGGGGGGGGGGCACATCTTTCTGCCCCACTTGGAGAAAAATCCCCGGGGCAACCGGAAAGCTCCCCCTCATCTTCGCGTTTGCTTTTTCCGTGCGAAACACCAGGGATCTCACCCACTCCGGGACGTCGGCATCGCGTGAGACGCGGGGAACCACCGCCGCTGACCTCCTGATTTATGCGCAAAGGGGCTGGGGAGGGAGTCTTGGCCAAGGGTGCGCGGTGGAACCCCGGCACCTCCCCCCGGGACGGCAAGAGAGGCTCCATCTGGAGAGCGCTGGGGTGGAGCCACACTTCAGTCACCCCCGCTCTGCCCCCTCGTCCTCAGCTCGGCGGGGTTTCTGAAGGTGCCTCCCTGGACCGTGCCCGGGCCTCCTCTCCCCCCGGGGCCCTGCCGGCCTGCCTGGGGCAGCAGAGGTTCCAGAACGAAGTGCCCTCTGGCGGGGAGGGACCCCCTTCACACCGTCCCGACCCCGGCGTGGATGTCAGTAACGGCGGCAGACCCCAGCCCAGGTCAGCGGCGCGGGGGACGCGCACGGCCCCGGGATCCCGCCTTCTCGGCAAGCAGCGCGGAGGAAGCAGCATTTGGAGCAAATCCCCTGGACAGAAACTTGCCCCCGGTCCAACACCACCACTGGAAACCCAAATGGTTCGAGGCTGGCAACTCATCAGACCGCCGTTTGTGAAGAAACACGTAGCGGGTGGCCACAGTCATGGAAGGGCTCCCAGTGCCCCGAGTGCCTCTGGAGCATCTCAGAATTCCCGGCAAGAGAGGCTTCTCTGCACGCGAAGCTGTTTTCAAAAGAGAGAAGGGGTTTACCAACTGCTAAGTAATTCTTGCGGTAAAAAAACAAAAACAAAAACAAAAAGAAACCCCAAATTCACCCGGAGACCCAGGTAGAGGTTAATGACTTTTTTCCCCGATAAAACACACGAGCACAGACGTCAGGATGAAGTATTTCCGAGGGCGCCCCTGCTCCCTGTGACTCAGTCGCGGCTGGCATCGGCCACAGACGGGAGCGGGGGGGACCCGCGGGGCAGATTCCGACGGGGAGGGAGTCGGCGGGCCAGGCGGAGCTCGGCCGCGCCCCGGGGACGGCCGGAGTCCCCAGCTGCCCAGGCCGCGGTTCCGGCCGGCACCCGGCGTGAGAAGCAGCCACGTCCCCACCCCCACGCGAGGGAACGCCACAGGGGAATGTCGGGAAGCCCCTTGGACACCGGAGCGCCCGTCTGCGGTCCTCCCGGCTGCGCACCGTTTCCACCGCCGGCGACCCCTGGCGGAGGGTCTCCCGTTAGCTGCGGCGCAAAGCAGTGCCTGGTGCAGATTGTGGCCAAACGGTCTACAACCAGCTCTCCCTTTGCGGCATTTCTCAGAGTTGTCTCCCGTCAACGTTCTGCGAGGAAGGCCTGACCTCCTCCGCACAACTGCCTCCCCGCCGTCCCCCCCCTCCGCCCCTGCTCTCTCTCGAGTGGGCTCTCCATCCGGCTCACCCCGCTTCCCGGCCTCCCGAGGGCGGGGGAGGCAGGAATTTTAATATTTTTTTTTTCAATTTTCGCCGGGTGAGGGAATGGAGAAAAATCTACGGCTGGTGCGGGAACGTCAGCCCCTCTGCAGAAGCACATCCTTCACGCAAGCCTTGCTTAGTCAAGAAAGCGTTCTCCGCGTTTCCAGGGCCCCCCAACTTTGTCCCTTGAAGCAAGTTCTGCGTTCTCGTTGCGGTCACTCGAGTACGCCCGGACGAACGTGCTCCCCACCCGACTCTGGGCTCAGTTTCTCACCAAGTAGAAGTTCAATTTACAAGTGGCCGGAGGAGGGGCGCCTGGGGGGGGGGGGGCTCAGTCAGTTCAGCGTCCGACTTGGGCTCAGGTCGTGGTCTCACGGTTCGTGAGCTCGAGCCCCACGTCGGGCTGTCCACTGTGAGCGCAGAGCCCGCTTCAGATCCTCTGTCCCCCGCCCTCTTGGTCCCCTCCCCCACTCCCGTGCTCCCCCAAAAATAAACGAACATGAGAAAGGAAAAAACGCAACAAAACCAAAAGAACAGAAGTTGCCAGAATGAAGACTCTCCCTGAACCGCAGGTCCAGTTGCCGGGCACGTTCCTAGAACCCCGGGGGGTGCACGGAAGCATCTGTTGGCTGTTTGCTGAAAGCATCGCGGTGAACGATCACAGTGCTGCCATCCACATACAAGACGCTAGAATGGGCGGTGGGACAGACATAATTGTGCCCAAGGATGACCGCAGAGGCACCTTTTCAAGGTTTTTTTTTTTTTTATTTTGAGACAGAGAGAGGGTGCGAGCCCACGGTGGGAGAGGCGGGGGCAGAGAGAGGGAGCGAGAGAATCCCAGGCGGGCTCCGTGCTCGAACCCACGAACCGGGAGATGTGACCCGAGCCGAAATCAAGAGCCAGACGCTCAACCCGCTGAGCCAGCCAGGCGCCTTCACAGATGCGCTTTGAACACGGGTACCTGGAGGGAGGCCTCCCGCGCGGGCCGTGTCTCCGGGGACTTTTCAAGGACTGTGGTTGACGAGCCACGGCCCCAGGCGGGGCGGGGGTGCCACGGGGCGAGGCTGGCGGAGAGCGGGGGCGACCGCGGCCAATTCCAGCTCAGGGTTCCATCCGGGACACGCGCAGGCGCACGCGCTTTCAAACCCCGGCAGCTCGAGTTTCCACAGTTTCGGGTGTTGCTAAGCAACCGAACGAGCCAGGCCAAGGGCCCACGTGGGCTTTCCAGGCCGACCACGATCCTCGGCCCCAGTTCTCGGAACCGCTGATGAGCTACAGGGTGGGGGCGTTTCTCCGTCTCAAGTAACCGAGTTACTCTGGACAAAACAGATCTTTCCTTCCTTGTTTGCTTTTGTTGTTGGGTAACATGAAATGTCCAAATACCCATCGTGTTTATAAACATCATGACAACTAGGTGACTTTTTTGCTCCATGAATTTCCTTTTTTATCTTATTTAAAAAAAAAAAAAAAAAAGCTAACAGTCAAGGCCTGGGGGACACGTCCTCACCAGGCCCCGCACTCCACGTCAGCCACAGGCGGTCCCAGGACGTGGCTGTCACCAGCGTGCCGTGTCCGGCGGGCACGGCTCTCCTGCGTCTGCACGCGCTCCCTCCGGAGGACCCCGCTCGGCATTTCAGGAGCGCGTGGTACTTCCGACGGCCGTGACCCCCTCCTGGGCCCGAGGGATGCAGACCCGTGGCCTCTGCTCTCAGTTTCCCCACCGCTCACACCGCAGAGCTCGAGAGGAGAGTCCGGCGCCCCCGTGGGGTCCTGTGACGCTTCTCCGGTTGTGCCGACGACCGGTCTGGCGCCTCCTCGCAGCTCACGACCCCCTGCGCTGCGACGGCTGGGCTCGTAGGCGGCGGGCCCCACCTCTGTGTGTGCCGGTTCGCCCCACACGGGACCCAAGTCCGCAAGGCGGGAGCAAGGGCGGGGCCGGCTGTGTGGACGCCCACCCGAGCCGACGGCCGTCGAGGGGCGAGGAGGGACGCCGTGGCCCACAGCACGTGCACTACACAGCAACAAAACGGTGTGAGCGCCTTCCTCGGGGGCTGGGAGACCAGGAGGGAATATAGCAAATTAGAAGTGACTTAGAGAGGGGCGCCTGGGGGCTCGGTGGGTTGAGCGTCCCTCGGCGACTCAGGTCATGATCTCGCAGGTGACGAGTTCGAGCCCCGCGTCGGGCTCTGTGCTGACGGCTCCGAACCGGGAACCTGCTTTGGATTCTGCGTCTCCCTGTCTCCCGGCCCCTCCCCGGCTCGCACTCTGTCTCTGTCTCGAAAATAAACATTAAAAAAGATTTTTTAGAAGTGACTTGTAGAGGGCCGCCTGGGGGGGCTCAGTTGGTTAAGGTCCAACTCTCGGTTTCAGCTCAGGCATGATCTCAGGGTTCACGAGTTTGAGCCCCGCGTCAGGGCGGCGCCCTCTCTGCGCCCCTCCCCTGCGTGCGCACATGCGTTCTTTCTCTCTCTCAAAATAAATGAATGAAAACTTACAAAAGAGAGAGAGGCAAATTATAGGAAGGCGACGGGGAAGATTTTCCTTGATGTTTCGGGGCAAGTGTCAAAGAAACCAGGAATCCAGCTTCCTCAAAAAAAAAAAAAAATTAAAACGGAATTACCATACGACGCGGAAATTCTATTCCTGGGCATATCCCCCAAAGAACCGAGAGCAGGGTCTCGGACGGAGACTTGCACGCCCGTGTTCGCAGTGGCGTGACTCACAATAACCCACGTGTCCGCCCGATGGGCGAATGGTGGGACACAACACGGTCTCTCCGTGCAACAGCCCTTAAAAGTAAGGACATCTGGACACCTGCTGCAAGCTGGATGAACCTGGAGGACCTTATGCTGAGATGAGCCAGACACAGAGGGGCAAACGCTGTAAGATCCCACTCATATGGGGTCCCCAGGGGAGTCGGACTCATACAGAGCGGGTGGGGGGGGGGGTGCGGGCTGGGGGAGGGGATCAGTGTTTAATGGGGGCCGGGTTCCAGTCTGGGAGGGCGGAAGGTTGGCTGGGACGGTCGGGTGACAACGCGAATATACCCGATGCCCTAGAAACGTGCGCCACAAATGGTGAAGACGGTGAGTTTCACGTTGCGTGTATTTCACTACCATAAAAATAATGCACAAGTAAAACAAGAGTCCAGGCGGAATCCTTCGTCTCAAGCCCCTCTTCATCCAGCCTCTCCTGCCTATTGCGGGTTCAAAACCTGAAAGTCCAAAGCTCCCACGTAAGACCCACCCTGCTTTTTACGAGCCCTGCTCACGTGGCACCGTTAACGATCCTGGCAGAGGTTTCTGCTGTGTGGTCAGAAGACCACCTACGTTCAGCAGAGTCATCTGGGGGCCGATTTACAATGCAGATTCCTGGGCACGGCGCCAGGCTCTGAATGCATTTGGGGGCAGAGGGGTCCCAAATACTTGCATTTTAACAAGCCCTTCACGCGATCCTTGTGCCCACGTAAACCCGAGAACCGAGCAGGGGGCAGAGCTGTCTTCTCCCCAGATGCCGTGGACTCCTTTCAGACTGTCGATCCGCAGACCCCAGCCCAGCCCCCCGAGGGAAGCCCGGAGCGGAAAAACGCGTTCCACGAGCCCATTCTGTAACATCTCAAGTCCCCAGATCTCCGCGCTCTTAACAACCTTTTACCCACGGTGCTAATCTAGAGGTGACCCCCAAACTTTCACCGATGGCGCGAGTTTACGAAAGCACTGAGGAGAGACCAATAAAGTCCCGCCCTCCCCCTGGACGGTGAGGCCACCCGGCCGGCTGGTGCAAAGCCGGAGCTCTAACAGCTGGTCACAATCCCCGCCGGGAGCGCTGGCGGCTCTCAGGCATCCACGGTGGCCCGGATCACAGCTCCCCGGTGGGGGGTTTGCTACCACACCGCGAAATGCGGACTTCCCCCCGTCCAGCGGTCACTCTCACCTGGCGTCCCGCCTGCGGGCGGAGGGCGCGGTGGGCGGCCCGCTGGGGGGACGGGGCAGCCGCATACCGTGAGCCCGGGGCACGCCAGCCACGCAGGCAGCTCCCCGAAGACATCCTCCTCCTCTCCTGTGAGGGACGGCCTGGGTCTCAGCCGGCGAGCCCTCCGGGTCCGACGGCAGCCTTGCGGGCGGCGAGGCCGGGCCGAGGGTGGGAAAGAGCCTCCCGGGTGGGCCGCAGCCACACGCCCCGGGCTGTGCTCCAGAGAGCGGTCTGCCCAGGCGTCATTCTGCACACCGAGGAGAGAATCAGGGTGTATTCAAAACAGCCCCCGTCAGCAAGGGCCCCAAGAAAACGGCCAGCTTTGAGGGGGGTTGTAGTCTCCCCTTTTGTTCGACCGATAAACACTCTGGAACCCGCACAGGCGCCACGGTGGGCGTGTGCTTGCCTGCCCGTGGGACGCGACAGATACGGAGGTATGTGACACAGGGCAGGTTTTATGGCAGGTGCACAGCAAAGCCCCAGAGGACGGCAAGCTGTCTCCACCCTGAGAGAAGAGGCACAGGACCAGGGCTTTGAAGGATACGTAGGAGTTCGCCGGGCACCAAGAGTTCAAAGACTTGCTCTGCCTCCTGGAAGAATCTGGGACCTAAAGAGAGAAAAGAATCTGCCCAACTTGTGTTGGTGCTGAGATTGAAACTGGGAGCCGAGGGGCGCCTGGGGGGCTCAGTCGGTTAAGCGTCCGACTCTTGGTCTTGGCTCAGGTGGTGATCTCACAGTTTCGGGAGGTCGAGCCCCACGTGGGGCTCTGTGCCGGCAGCCCTCCTCCTTCTCTGCCTCTCCCCTGCTTACGCTGTCTCTGGCTCTCTCAAAATAAATAAATAAACTTAAGGGGGGGGAATGACCCGCTGAGGTCCAACGGCTGTGTGTCCTCGGGAGCTTTGCGGGGGGGGAGGGGTCTTCAGAGGTGAGACCACCGGACACGTGTCCCCTTGCTACTGTGGGGAAGATGGGCTCTCAGCGCGAGTCCCAGACGCATGCACCGTTTACTAACTCCCTGCCCCGAGTTAGTGGACCCGAGCCCACAGAGGCTGGCGGCTCAGAGCAGGGCTGATAAAGAGCGAGGCTGGTGACCTGGTCTCTGCTCTGGGGCTGCAGTTCCAGGGGGGGCAAGAGTCAGGGACCAGACAGACGTCCTCTGCCAAGGGACAGACCCCAGCCCCACAAACAAGGGGAGGATTGGATGGCCGTGGTCGGCTCCACGGAAACGGACACGGCGAGGCCCCCACGTGCACCGTGACCGCGGGTGAGCCGGGTCCTTCGTCACGGCTGTGCTTTGCCACGCGAGGCCCCGTCCTCGCAGGCTCCTGGGAGCACACCGTGGACAGCTCCGGGGCCGTGACGCATTCACCCCGGCACCCCCGATGCCCAGGGACACTCTAAACACAGCTGGCCCGCTGACCCTAACCCTGGGACTGCCCGTTTGTCCCTCTGGCCCCTCTGGCCCTCCCATCCCTGCTGTTCCGTGAACTCCCCGCTCCCTCGTTGTGGCCTGAAAAGCTGCCGGAAGAGGCCCCGGGCCTCTGCGTGACCCCTTTTCACGCTGGCAAAGCTGTCCCTCGGGCTGCAGGCCTCCCCGGTCCCGTCCCGGGATGTCGTGTCCTCCGCGAAATGACAGCCGGAGAGCTGCGCCCGCCCAGGGGGTGAGATGCCTCCCTCCTGTCCTGCTTCTGGCCCAAGGGGCGAGGTTCTTCCCCGGGGGCCCCTGAAAACCACATGGGCACCGGAGGCGGGCGGCAGAGGCCTCCCCACGCCCAGGCCTGCTGCCGCCAGGGGGTGCACACACACGCACACGTGCACGGGCACACTCGACCAGGGGGTCCTGGTTGGGGGTGCAGCGCCAGTGATGAACGAGGCCCGGGAGCCGTAGGATGAAGAGGTGGTGACGGCTCAGAGAGAGAGAGAGAGAGAGAGAGAGAGAGAGAGCGGGGAAGGGGCAGAGAGAGAGGGAGACCCAGAATTGGAAGGAGGCTCCAGGCTCCGAGCTGTCAGCACAGAGCCCGACGCGGGGCTCGAACCCACGCACCGTGAGATCATGACCTGAGCCAAAGTCGAGGCCCAACTGACTGAGCCCCCCAGGGGCCCCCCAAACCACATTTTTCATCTTAAAAAGGTAACAGAGGCGTGTAACTGATGCCTGCGGTGTGAGGCGCTAGTCTGACATCTGGGAACACATCCGGAAAATGACCCGAAATGCTGCCCCTTCCACGGGTCACCTCCTCATTTTGGGTTAAACGGAAGCCCAGAGCTCTGCTCTCTCGTCGGGACGCAGGGGCTTTGCTGGGCCGCACGGGCACTCGGAGGAGGACCCAGAAAACGCAGATCGTGAAGAATCTTTCGTTCCAAGGCAAAAGTTAACCTCAAACCATCCCAGTGTGGCACGCTGAGTCTCTTACACATCCGTCCTTGAGAACGGGGACAGAAAAGTGTGGCGAACTTTCATCGCGAGGCGCAGACGGTGACCGCAGCTGGAGGGGCACGATGGATTTCGTTCCCCTCGTCGGACACGGGCAGCTGGCATTAACCGCGAGAGATCCTTTGTCCTGTCACCTGTCACTGCCTGCAGACGGGGCAGTGGGGGGTGGGGGGTGGGGGGACACCCAGCAAACACTCGGTAGTATTTTATTCTACTGAACGGCCCCTCGTGGCAACACCGTGCACGGCCACTTAAGTCAGACACACCTGATCAGCAAGCAGACGGCGCAGCTCCGCGGGGACAAGACCCCACCCTGGGCCACCCCTGAGAGCACCAGGCGCCCAGGCTCCCTTTCTGAAAGGTGCCCCGGCCCAGGGCAGCTCTGGGGCCCGGACCATCCATCTCCCACCCTCTCTTACTTCCAAACCACCGCCCCGGCCAGATTCAGGGGTTCGCAATCCTTTCGGAAGTACACAAAAATCAACCTATGGGAACAACACTCGTACATTCATACTCAAGTGTACATGACTCACAGCAGACTCTTCTGAGCCCAACACACAGACAGTCTGGGCTTCTTCCCATGAAAGCCTTCAAGCGCCTCCAACGTTTTGGCTCCTCCCCCCTCTTCTCCTCCCCCTTTGTTCTTTGCTCCCCACTTTGTACTGAACTGTCCCCACTTCCCAACCCCGCTTCCTGTCCCCCACTTTGCTTCTGTTCCTGCCACGCACCCCAGCCCCTCTGGCTCCCGGTGCCCTTCGCCCCCCCACAGGCTGGGCCGGGCGCTCCCACGTCCCCTCCTGGGTATAACCGCCTTTCTGTGCATCCGTCTCCCCGAGAGCACTGGTTCTGCTCCCGGCCCTCTGCCGACTCTGCGGCACCAGGCACACCGCTGGCCCTCGGCAAACGTGACGGGAAGAGGGAGGCAGGGGGGCCCGGAGGCCGGGGGCCAGATGCTATCGGAGGCTTTGGGAGAGTAAAGGCAGTTAACCTACACACAGAAACGGCGGCAGGTCCTTGCCCTGGCAGGGACTGAAACTGCGTCACGGTCCCTGAACCGTGCACATGGAGGGTGTGGGTCGCCGGCCAGCCAGCGCCGGTAGCTGGGTGCAGGGATGACGCCGGGGCCATCGGGGAGGGCGGGGCTCAGACGGTCTCAGCCCCCCTCCCCTCCCAGCTCTTGGCAGCTCGGCGGGGCGGGCGGGCCGACCCACCTTGGAACATGTTTATACCATAGAATAAACAGAGATTTTCCCGATCAAAGACCGCCCGGGGCCTGGAGATGGTTACCAGGAGCCTCTTCCCCCCGAGGCCACACCGGGCACTGGAGGGTGGCCCTGGCCGAGCCTAGCACACGTCCCAGCGCAGACATCAGCTTACTCTGGAAGGGAACAAAACTTCACTCCTTCGGGGCAGGTGGCTCCCCACTTGAAGCGTTAATCCAGACCCCAGCCGGTGGGAGTCAGAGCTCACACCCCCTCCCCAGGCTGGGTCTATACCACAGGCGCAGGATCAATCCCGCAGACAGCCCCGCGAGGCTAATGTTAGGACCCCCCCCCCCACCTTACAAATGGGGTTGGTGGGGGGACAGGTGGAGGCCTGGGCTGGTGACACCTGCCAGAGGTCACGTGCCATCCGGCGGGGGAGCAGAGACACGAAGGCACTCCGGGGACCGCGCATCCTGCTCTGGGTCACGAGGTGACCCGCCCAGTGAGGCTGGCTCACGGAGAAACGGTCTGGGGGCAGATCGCCATCAGTAACGAGCAGCGCACGGAGCACAGCAGGGCCTGGCACAGGGTCGGTGCGGTCAGCGTGGGGGGCTGGGGGGCCCACGTGGAAGACACTGCCGTCCACACAAAGGGGGAGCTGTCGTCAACAGCGGGTCCCGATCTCGTGATTCCTATGCCCTCGGGCCTCTTACGGACGGAATCCGGGCACTGCCACGCGTTTCCCCCCACACATCCTGGGAAGCCCGGCCCTGCCACCCTCCCTGGGGAGGGAGAGGGACGGGACGGCAGTGTGGCACGCGGCAGGGGCAGGCAGCCCCGGGCGGCCCGTGGCTTCAGCTCTGTACCGTGGACGCGCAGGGAGCCCTGCCTAGCACGTGGTGAGCGTTCAGTCGGGGGGAGACGCTCTCAAGAGCGCTCAGACTGAACGAAGACTGGCTTCCGACCCTCAGCCCGCACTGTGCGCGCTCAGCAATGGCCCACGGTGCCCTCCCACCGTCTCCCCGTGGCGTCTCGGGATAGCATATGGGGAGTCCGGGCTGCCGGGACCCCGACGGCCAAGGCAGGGGACGGGCCAGGGCCAGGGGCAAGGCAACATCCCTCAGCCCTGGCCGAAGCCGTCCCCCTAGACCCCCTCCCTTGGCCCTGGGGCTCGAGGTGGCTGACCTCTTCCCCCGGACACCATTTGTATTTCTTCTGGAACCACCTCCTCGGTGCTGGGCCCGTCGGGGGTCGTGTCCGTATTATCTACAGAAGACCCGGCCTGAGTGTGCACGTCGGTCTGTATGAACTTCTTGCCGCTGCTGTGACGGACGAGCACCCGCTTTCCTGGTTAAAGCAGCTGGGCGTGTTCTCCTCCGTCTGGAGGGCCGAGGTCTGGCAGGGGTCTCCGGGGGCTAAGATCCGGGTGCGGGCAGGGCTGGCTCCTTGCGGACGCTCCTGCCCCTCCACAGCTTCTAGAGAAGCACCCCCCCGAATTCTGGGGCTCATGCCCCGTGCCGGCCTGACCTCTGCTTCTGTCACGTCTTCTCCACCCCCTCTCACAAGGGCCTTGTGGTGACACGGGGCCCCCGACAGCCCGGCCCCAGGGCTTGGACGTCTGTGGGCCGACACACGTCTGCTGTGCTGTCGTCACACAGCGTGAGGGTTTTCTCCCCGCTGCACCTGCCGGCCGGCTTGGGTTCTCACGGGGGGGTGGGGGGGGGTCTCACGCAGCCACCAGATGCATCGGTCTCGTCCTGCACGGATTTAGCGCTTGGGGGAGGGAGTCTCTGCCCAGCCAGAATTATGAAAATATTTGACTTGTCTTCTGACACTTTTTGTTTTGACATTTAGCTGCACGATCCGTGCAGAATTTAGCTTGTGCGTGAGGAAGGGCTCTAAATCATTCTCTTCCAAGGGGTGGATTAACCACACCCACGGTCCTTTACGACGATCCCTTCCGCTGAAGCGTTACTGATCCTAAATGAAACTCTGCATCCATTTCTTAAAACCCACTTAGCGGTTTCTGTGCCGCGTTCCTTCATTAGCCTGGCTTTGGAGTAGATTCTGAGATGCAGGAGGGCAAGGCCTTGACTTTTCCTCAATTTCTTCGATGCTGCCTCTCGCGCTGTGTGTCCCGCGAGCACCAGCGCTGCCCTGGGCTTCCCCGCGGCACCCGGCACCTCTCGCGTGCGGGGGCTCCTTGGACCCGACTTCCAGCCGGCGTTGTTAGGGTCCCCGTGGAGCACACCCAGCACGTTTCCCATTTCAACAGGCCCGTCTCTCCTGTAAATAAGTTCCACCTGCTCAATTCCACGTCGGTTAAGCTTCTGACGGTGACTCGGGTCAGGATCTCACGGTTCGTGGGTTCGAGCCCCGCGTCGGGCTCTGTGCTGACAGCTCGGAGCCTGGAGCCTGTTTCGGATTCTGTGTCTCCTTCTCTCTCTGGCCCTCCCCTGCTTCTGCTCTGTCTGTCTCTGTGTCTCTCTCAAAAATAAGTAAACATTAAAAAAATTAAAATTTCCTAATTTTAGGGGCACCTGGGTGGCTCAGTCAGTTGAGCCTCTGACTCTTGATTTTGGCGCAGGTCATGATCCCAGTGCAGTGGGATCCAGCCGTGTCGGGCTCCACGTGGAGCCTGCTTGGGATTCTCTCTCCCTCTCTGCCTCTCTCCCCTACTCATGCTCTCACACACTCTCTCTCTAAAAAAAAAAAAAAAAATCCTAGCTTTATTTATTATTAGTTTTTTAATCTTTATTTATTTTTGAGAGAGAGACAGCGTGTGAGCAGGGGAGGGGCAGAGAGAGGGGGAGACACAGAATTCCAAGCAGGCTCCAGGCTCCGAGCTGTCATCACAGAGCCTGACATGGGGCTCGAACTCACGGACCGCGAGATCACGACCTGGGCCGAAGTCAGACGCTCCACCGACTGAGCCACACCGGCGCCCCCAAAAATCCTAACTTTAAACAAACACGTCTATTCCACTCTGTTCTCTTATTTCTAGCTGACACAGTGCCGATTCTCCGTTGGCTTATTACTCCTCAGGAAAGCTCATTCTTAATGTGGTTTTTCACAGTGTCCTCATCGCGGGCAGGAGTCGTTTTTTCCTGGGAGCCTCCCAGGGATCCTGGGAAACAGAAAATGTATTTGGGTTTACCAGCTCCTTGGGTTGTGGCCTCCGTTTTATGTGAATTCTCATCCTTGTGACTTTGTGCCGTGCAGACTGCATCCGTGGTCACCAGACCCACGGACGGTAAAGATTTGGTGCCTCCATTTAAATCCCTGGACACAAAGCAAGTTTCTTCATCCCTTCCCCAGGCCAAGGCGCAGAGTGGGCAGCTTCTTGGGGCTCTGAGCCTCAGGGGAAGGCTCCAGTCCAGGCCCCACACAGCCATCCTTAGGGGCGCACGGAGCTGCCTGTGCGTGGATGCCCCCAGCTCCTCGTCTCCAGGCTCAGGACGAGGCTCGATGCGCGCCCGACCCTCAGGCCCTCTTACCCTAATTCACTGGCAGCAGTCTGAGCACACAGCAAGAATCGTGCTCTGCACTGTGATTTTGTGCATTTTGGTATGTTAATACCATTTAATCCCCTTGATAAGGGGGAAAAAAAACCAGACCGAGGGGCGGGCTGGCTGGGCAGCTGCCCGGGAACCCGCTCAAATGGGCGATCGGGCGGGTCGCACAGGCCTCTGCGCCCTGGGAAGTCTTGAGGTGCAAACTGGCCGCACGCGGAGGCGCCCACGCCGTCTGTCGGGCACCCGGGCACTCCTGCCAGGAAGGCACAATTTACTCATCCGTACCGTCAACCCTCTGACAGGAAACCCAGGACGTTGTGTGGTTGAGGAAGCTGCCAAATGAAACTGACAAGAAAATAAGGACGCGAGCTTCAGGTTTTTTCCGGAACAACAAGTCTGCTTCCGCCAGACAGGGTTAACTAGAAAGTGGATTTGTTCCACTGTGGGTGGGAAACCAGCTCTCGGCTCTCAAGGGATGCTGGACAGGCCCTCTGTAGCTGTCCTTTAGAGTGGACCCCTCTGGCCCCAGGACCCAGGGGGCATCGTCCCCTTTGCAGGTGGGGAGATTGAGGCTGGCAGAGAACATCCACTTGCCCAAGAGGCCGCGCAGCTAATGGGTGTCCACGGGGGTCTTTGTGGCAGCAATCCAGGGCTCTCCACCCTCCAGGAGAGCCCGCTGGAGCCGTCCTGGCACACAGGGTCTCCCGAGGGACCCGGAGTCAGGCTCGCAGTCCCCGACCTCAGGCAGATTCTGGTCAACTGCTTCCCTACCGACAAGCCTTCTGGCGCCTGCGTCCAGCTGTCCACAGTCCTTCCCGAAGGGACTCGGGATCTCACACAACCTCCGGTCTGTGTGGTTCTGCTCTTGGCTCGGCACAGACGAGCCCTCCCCGGCCCGGAGACCCAGCTGGAGGGGGGCGGGGGGCGCGAGGCACTGACCTGCAGGGAGACGGGGCCTCCACCCCCCGCCGGCTCCCACCCTGTTTTCCACCCAGCCGCGTGCGGGGCCTGCCGGGGACACAACCTCACGCTGTGGCCCGCGTCACCCCGGCGCCCCGGGACGTCCGCGCACCTTGGGAACGCTTGGCTTTACTGCCGCTATTAGAGTCTGTGAAACGAAAACCAGAGAATGAGGAGGACGTCTGTGCCCGAGGGTGAGGGTGAGGCTAGGCGCAGGGTGCCGGGGGCGGGGGGGGCGGGGGGGGGGGTGCTGCAGACGACCAGGGGCTGCCCGTCGGCGTCTCTTGGCCGCAGGAGGCCCCAGTCGACACAGCCACGTGCACCACATCCTGCCAACCACACTTTCTGGGGTCTTGCAGTCGGGGCGTGGACGTCTTGGGGGCCCTTATTCAGCCGACCACAACTTGGCCGGATCCGTGTCCCTTTGCTCTCAAGGTCCCGGCACCAGACCAGCATTCTGCTGAGCAGCTGCGTCATCGGGAAAAGCCGTCCTAGCTGTTGGGGACAAGTAGGGGTGGGGGGACCGGCCCCCAGCCCCGCAGACGGCCAGCACTGGGCCCGTGATGGATCCTGTCCGACGACAGCCTCCCCAGGAGTGAATGCCTCCAGCCGTGTCACCAGCCTCAAGCCCTTCCTGGCAGATGACAACTGAGCGGGCTGGAGCCCCAGACGTGGTATAAGGGAACAAAGCGGACGGACGGCGTGCGCTGCACATATGGACTCGGGGTGAGGAGGCCTCGGGAGGTGAAGGAGGGGTGGGGGTGAGGAGGCCTCGAGAGGTGAAGGAGGGGTGAGGGGTGAGGAGCCTTCGGAAGGTGAAGGAGGGGTGAGGAGCCATCAGGAGGTGAAGGAGGGGTGAGGAGGCCTCAGGAGGTGAAGGAGTGGTGAGGGGTGGGGAGCCATCAGGAGGTGAAGGAGGGGTGAGGGGTGAGGAGGCCTCAGGAGGTGAAGGAGGGGTGAGGGGTGAGGAGGTGTTGGGAGGTGAAGAAGGGGTGAGGAAGCCTCAGGAGGTGAAGGAGGGGTGAGGGGTGAGGAGCCATCGGGAGGTAAAGGAGGGGTGAGAGGTGAGGAGCCATCGGGAGGTGAAGGAGGGGTGAGGGCTGAGGAGCCGTCGGGAGGTGAAGGAGGGGTGAGGGGTGAGGAGGCCTTAGGAGGTGAAGGAGGGGTGACGGGTGAGGAACTGTTGGGAGGTGAAGGAGGGGTGAGGAGGCCTCACGAGGTGAAGGAGGGGTGAGGAGTGAGGAGCCATCGGGAGGTGAAGGAGGGGTGAGGGGTGAGGAGGCCTCAGGAGGTGAAGGAGGGGTGAGGGGTGAGGAGCCGTCAGGAGGTGAAGGAGGGGTGAGGGGTGAGGAGGCCTCAGGAGGTGAAGGAGGGGTGAGGAGGATTCAGGAGGGGAAGGAGGGGTGAGGGGTGAGGAGCCGTCAGGAGGTGAAGGAGGGGTGAGGGGTGAGGAGGCCTCGAGAGGTGAAGGAGGGGTGAGGAGGATTCAGGAGGGGAGGGAGGGGTGAGGGGTGAGGAGCCGTCAGGAGGTGAAGGAGGGGTGAGTAGGGTCACGCACAACCCCAGGCCAGCAGCCAGCCCCCCCCCCCCGGCGCTTGGGGAGCACGGAGGACAGGAAAGCAGCTACGAGTCCTGACTGATGGCCGATGACAAGCCCCAGAGAGGGGCCGCGTCCTGAGTGGACGGCGGGGTCACCCGGTGGCACCGCCCCGTGACAGGCCGGACCCTCGCGCAGCAGACTTTAAGTGTCACTTGGGAATCCGTCCCAACTTCAAAGGGGCTCCTGACTCTGTGGGCCCCTCTAGGAACTTACCCCGGGGAATTTAAGGCACATCTGTGCAAAGACGGTAAGTGGCGACGCTCATTGAAAAGGAAAAGCCCGCGTCACCGAACCCACAGGGAGGGATGACTGAAGCATCGGGGCAGTGCGCACCCCCTCCCTCCGTACTCCTGGGACCTGAACCCTGGGGTGGGCGGGTCGGCCCCCTCAGTGCTGACAGAACGGACACACGGCGGGGGCGGGGGGGGGGGTCCCTAGACGCGGGGCCTCCCGCCGGGACCCGTTTCGGGCACCGGCCGCACCCCCGCGGCTCAGGGCGCACTGTGTCTCCGCTGCCTCTCGCCGGGGCCGCCGGGAGGGCTCCCGAGTCTCCCTGCGCCAGAGAACGTTGGGCTCGCAGACTGCACGGTCCCTCTTGTCCAGGACACTCATCGAGTTTCCATTCCAGACGTTTCCACTTTGTCCCGAAATTCAAACCCACCCTCGCAAGATAAATACCTGTCACCGCGGAGAACATCCCGAAGAAGGAGATACAGATGCTTAAAACGGTTCCCAAAACACTCCGACAGGGATCCGGAGCTGGCCCCGCAGACAGGTGACACCGGACGGCCACGTCTTAGGTGGCGCCGGAAAGAACAGGAGCACTGCCAGGGGGACGTCGCGTGGCGTGCTGCAAGGCTGGGGCGGACGGGAGCGAGCCCAGGGCCGCGTGGCCCACCTGATCCCGTCTGACCACCGGCGGAGCCCGAGACAGCCAGCGCTCAGCAGGTCTGCTCTCTGGCTCACGCCTAAGGTCAAGGGGGGGTGGGGGCAGAGGACGGAGGGGTCGCGGTGTCCTGGGGCTCCTGCCGCAAAGGGCCACGGACTGAGTAACCGGAAGCCACGCAAATGGATTGTCTCCGTCCGGAGGGCAGAGATCAGGCACGGCCCCAGCCTCGCGGAGCCAAGAGCAAGGTGTGGGTAGGCTGGCTCCCTCCGGAGGCTCCAGGGAGGGGCTGTTTTCTTGCCTGTCCCGGATTCCAGAGGCGCCGCGGCCTTGGCCCCCGGCCCCTCCCTCGGTGTTCACAGCAGCGGCCTCTTCCGGCCTGTTACCCCTTCTCCCGGGACCTCCTCTCCTCTCGGAAACCCCGTCTCCCCCGTGTAAGGACCCTGTGAGGACACTGGGCCCACCCAGATCATCCGCGACCGCCTCCCCGTCCCCGGGTCCTCGATCACAGCCGCGAAGACCGTTAGGCCGCGTGAGGTCACACGGCCGCAGACTCTGGGGGTCAGGTCGTGGGCGTCTTCGGGGGGACGCCATTCTGCCAGCCACAGGAGCAGGACCTCCCGAGTGCATACACGTCACTGCCTCGGAGCTGCGCAAAGCGGGCCAGGCAGGTGCCGGTGCGGCGTCCCCCCGGGCGAGCAGCGTGGAGGTGGTGGCCGTGGAGGCCGCGGGCCCCGCGAGTGAAGGCTGGAGGGGGCGGAGGCCAGGGCGCTCGAGGACGGAGAGACCCCAGCCCTGCACACCCTCTCGGCTCTGAGCTCTGAGCAGAAACGGGTCGCAGGCCATGGGTCCTGTGCCGTCATCACGAGGGAGCGCGAGCCGGCTGAAGTCACCGCAAGGCTGGGCGCAGATGGTAATTTCCAAAACGCGTGGCTGCGAGGGACTAAAGCCGCGGGACTGCAGGCCGTGATGCAAAACAGACGGAGAGGCTGGGGCGTCCCCCCACCCCGACGGCCCCGCGGGGCGGAGAGCAAGTACACTGTCCTCAGCGCCCCTGACGACAGAGGGACAGCCCCAGGCCACCCCCAGGAGGTCACGGGGCATCCTGACCTGGGGGGTGTGTCTGGGGGTAAGCGTGCTCCTGGCCGTCAGCAGTGGGTGGACAGGACAACGACTGTCCGGCGTTCTCTCCTGGAGGCAGCGCACACCGACGCCCCCGGAGACACCCCGGGGAACACGTCTGCAGGGACACGCGCCGGCCCGCCTGACCCCAGTGGCTTCAGTTCCCCGGCCGCCTGAGGGGCTCCCGGGCAGAGGGGCCTCTGGTGCATTTTCCCAGTTGCGGAAACGTGCACTCACGCTTCTTCCCTTGCCTGAGAGCGAGGGGGCCCCGGGCGGGCGGCCGGGGAAGGACCGTCCTGCAGGAAGGGCCATCGAGAGGCACCGGCCCGCCCTCTGTCTGCCTCTGGCCTCTGTCCGCGTCTGGGCGGGCTCGCAGCTTAGATGATGCTCCAAGCCTTTGTTTTCTTTTCCCTTCTGCTTTGCTTTTCATTTCCCGACAGTCTCTGGCTGAGAAGAGCCATCATTTCGAACGCGATTCAACGGGGGGATGTGTGCGCTAACTCTTCTCTTTACCAGAAGACTGAACGCGGGCGGCCCTGACGGAGCCCCCCGCACCCGCCGCGGCCACCTGCCCGGGCCCGCGTGCCCCGCGACCCAACCTGTCGAGCCGCAGGCCGGGTTCATCCTGGTCCTTATGTGTGTGACCCCTGAACGCACGTGAAGCCGGACGGTGGTTTTATGAGGCTCCGTCTTCACGCGTCCCCTCACAGGGTTTGAGTTTTGGGCCCCAGCCCCATTCCCCCCACAGGCCTCGTGGGTTTTGTCGCAGGAGCTCACACGGTGCGGTGGTTTCTAGGAACACGCCTGTCACGTTAACGGCAGAGCCGTCCGTGTTATGCGTGAGGTTTGAGTTTTCCAGAGGACACCCTCGCCTCCTGCGAGGCCCCCAGTGCTTCCCTCCATCCTCCCTGGAGTCCCCGGCGGTGGGGGCGCAGCTCAGGCCCCCTCTTCCAGAGCGTTCGGCGCCGGCGACACGGGCTGCCGTCCGTGTGGTTTGCCGCCTGGATTCCATACGACCGACGGGCAAGGGCCGGACCGTGGTGAGCTCTGGGGGCGGATGCCCCGCCCACACGTTTACACAGTCCCTTTTCGTTGTTGTGGTTAAAGTCATCTCCGCATCCAACGTGGGGCTCCAACTCACGACCCCGAGATCAGGAGTCACACGCTCCACCGGCCCACGGAGCCCGCCAAGCGCCCTGTACGGTCCTTTTAATTCAGACAGAGAGAAAGCTACAACGACCTCTTCCCGCCACATGGCAGGGTTTTGCCCCAAATTGGCAGCTTCTTCAAACCGAAGGCCCCCAAGGGTTCCCTCAGAGTAACTCCAACAGCTGGTTAAACAAGTACTTCATTTGAACGCGAATTTATTCATCACCTACTGAGTTCCAAGCACCAGCCGCCGAACCAACGCGAGACCAGACCCAGAGTCGGCGCTTGGGGGAATTCACGTACCACAGATCACCTACGTGCGGAGGGAGGGACGGTGCCCCCCGACTCCCAGTCTCCAGCTGGGGGCGCCTGGGAAGGAACGAGAGGGCCGGGTCCTCGGGCAGCCGCGCGAACAGCTTCCCCGGGCAACTGTCCCGGCGAGACAAGGGACCCGAGGCGCAGAGAGGGCTAGCGACACGCGCGAGTTTGCACGGACTCGCTGACCGCTGAGTTCTCTCGTCTGAGTGGACGCGTCGGGCACCTTTTGGTTGCCCGGGGGATTTCGTGCTCTATCGGTATATCGCGAATTATTTTTATTGACTCCTCGTACTTACTCTCAACCTTTATGCTAGGTTTATTTTTATTTAAACCATTTTTTTTAACGTTTATTTATTTTGACAGAAGGAGCTCGAGCAGGGGAGGGGCAGCGAGAAAGAGAGGGAGGGAGGGAGAACCCCAGGGAGGCTCCGTGCCGCCGTCCATGCCGTCAGCACAGAGCCCAACGCGGGGCTCCAACTCACAAACGGCGAGATCACGACCGGAGCCGAGACCAGAATTCTCAACTGGCGAAGCTGCCACGGCGCCGGGGCCTTTACATAGATCTACGAGCACGGCACCACTTCTCCAAGTGTGTACTGCGTGTGTGCATCCCGGGTACACAGTCCCCAGTGGGATGAAGGGTTTGCTCTGTTCTTTTCTCTCAGCGCCTTGAGCGCATGGCATGCTTTTCCAGAACAGGCAGTCACGCCTGCCTCCGCCTCCTCGGACGGGGCAGGTTGACGGGGTGGGGGGCAGCCGGGACCCCTGACCTCCTCCCTGGGCAGCCCTGGGAGTCCCCAGTCCCTCTCAAGAAGGCGAGGAGGTGCCCAGAGCAAACGCTGGCACTCGGGGGGGGGACGGAGCCACAAAGCCACGGGGCTGAGACATCACACCACACAGGGAGTACCTGCACCGAGAAGCTTGGGTCCCCACGGGTGGGGAGGACTTCCGGAGCGTTCTGGGGCGGCACTCCGGTCTTCCCGGAGCGTCGACTTCCTTTGCGGGCCGGAGGGTCAGGTCAGCAAAAAGAAATTCAACCGGTCAGTTAAACGTGACTTTCATGGCCCCGTCACGGGAGACGTGCTGCCGTTCCAGAAGGCAGCACCAGCCAGTGCCCCGGTCGCCATCGGGCTCGCACCACAGCCGCTGTCCGCCGTCCCTCCCGGGGCGTGGGCAGTCATGACCCCGCCCCCCTGCACAGACCCCAGGGCGCGAGAGAGCCAGCCCCGGCCGCCCTTCCAGGACACACACATCGTGAAACCATAGTCTACACAGACAGCTTCTAGCCTGCAGGCTCTGGTGCCCGCTTCTGGGGGAGGCGTTCAAAAATCAGCTCCACTCTTCAGTGTTGGGACGGTCCCCTGAGGGCTCCTTTGTCCTGAGGGAGGAGGGACGTGTTGCTTCAGGAACAGAGCTCTCCTCCTATGCACACTTGTGGCCGACACCACCTCCCAGCGTAGAATCCAAATCGGAAGGAGCCCCGCCCCACCTACAGCCCGAACCTGGCGGGCGCCCCCAGGGTGCACGGCGGCCCCACCACAGCCCCCCGGGAGGGCAAGCCTCCCAGGAGATGCACAGTCTCCCCACCTCCGTGCACGATCACTACTACGTCTAAAGGCCCCGAGACCTACTTATAAGCACAAACACGTGCACGGACACCTAGCTTGTCCCGGCTGCAGAGGACGTCGTCAGACTCCTCGGAGTAAGCAGAGTAACCACAAAATAAAAGCGACAGACACAGGCTGATGCTGGGTCCTGCGGGGCAGGTGGGTCCAGCCCTACGATCTGCCAGCCCCCGGGGGAAGGCGGCAACTCCAGACTGCACAAAGTCGCTCCGAAATAAAGGAGGAAGGAGGTTTCCTTACTCACGTGACTCTGACACCAGCACCAGGTGACATTCCACGCAAACAGGACCCAAACCTCTCACAGGCAGACACAAGGCCAGCAACGTGTGAGAATGACCACTTGTGGCTGCCGGGGGGCGTGGGTCCCAGGAAGGAAAGGCTGGCTTCCCTGTTCGAGAACCGGCCGAGGCGACTCACCATGCAAACGGGAAACAGGAGAAAAACAGGGAGATCCCTCTCAAGAGGTTTAGTGAAAGCTGTCGACCAAACTCAGCGCCCAATTGTGACAAAACTCCAAGCAAGTTCGGGACGGACGAAAGCCCCCTAGATCAGTCCGTGTGAATTCCGGAGTTCACACCATCCTCCGTGGTGAGATACACGGCCGGGCGTCTGTCTCTTCACGGTCACGTCACGTGGTGCCGGGGTCCTAGCCGGTGCCGAAACAGACATTAACGAACCTCTACTCACAGACAGTGTGAACGTCTACCTAGATGACTCTACGGGATTACAAAATGAATGAATGAATGAATGAATGAATGAAAGAATAAAGCAAGCAAGCAGGTCCTAGGATAAAGGTCAGTACCAAAAATCAGCCGTATTTCTCTGCACACGCACAAGGGATTGGAAATTGAGACAAAAATTAAATGTCACATACAGTTGGATCGTTAGCAGAATAGGGGCTCGACCCGCCGACGCAGGCCACCGCGGACACGACCAGAGGACGCGTCGACGAAGGACGTAGCCAACTCGTGTGGATCAGAGCAGTTGGCACAGTGAGACAGACTCCTCCCAGAGTGCTCAACAGACCCAAGGACAGCAGGCTGTTTTTGCAGAGACTGGAAGGCCAAGTCTACAAGGCACAGGGCAACACAAAAGATCGGTAACAGCCAAAACTCTTCTTGAGAAAGAAGAACCAATTGGGAAGACACGTAACGAAAGCTACCGTAATCAGGGCGGTGTGGCGTTAGCGTAAGGACGGACACACGGATGGAAGGAGGAGGGCCAGGGACAGACCCCCCGGCAAACGGCCACTGAATTCCCACCCAGGTGCCACCACGGTGCTGGGGGCAAACAACGGTCTTTCTAACAAACGTAGTGACCCAGGTGCACGTCCATATGAAAACGTACATGAATCTCGACCCCTGCTTCAGCCCAGACACAAAGATCATCCTGCGACGGATCATACGTCCAGATGGAAAAGCTTGATTTTTAAAACTTCTGGAAGAAAACACCTAAAAAACTGCTTGCGACCTTGGGATGGACAGAGAGTCCTTGGAGAGGACACAAAAGACCATGAGCTGTAAAAAAACAAAACAAAACAAAACTGATAGACTCTGCTCTTCAAAAGGCGTGATTGGGGCTCCTGGGTGGCTCAGTCGGTTAAGCGGCCGACTTTGGCTCAGGTCATGATCTCGCGGTCTGTGAGTTCGAGCCCTGCGTCGGGCTCTGTGCTGACAGCTCAGAGCCTGGAGCCTGCTTCGGATTCTGTGTCTCCCTCTCTGACCCTCCCCCGTTCATGCTTTGTCTCTGTCTCAAAAATAAATAAACGTAAAAAAAAAAAATTATAAAAAAAACCAAAAGGCGTGATTAAGAAAACGAAGGAGCCAGCGACCAGGAGAAAATATTCACCAAACACACACTTCAGAAAGGACCGTGTCCGGGCCATATCGAAAAGCTCTCAACGCTCCATACTGAGCACAAACATCCCGATAAAAAGGGAGTAAAAAGATTTAAGCAGACCCTTCCTTGACGGTGCGGATGGGCCCACAGGATGGGCAGAAGGGTGGACTACGATGCCCACACGACCGCCAGGACAGCTGAAAGGAAACGTTGGAACGACTGACAATACCCAGAGTGGCAAGCGTGCCGGCCGGCAGCACCGGGGGCCAGGGAGGGGCGGGTGGGCACCTCCCAGAGTCTGCAGGGACCCCACCCTCGTCCCAGCCCCCACACCCGCAACCCCCCGTACGTCGGCGGCCGGGATGCACAGGGAGCGGCCGCCTTGGAGAACAGTCTGGCAGCTGCTCGTAGAGCTCGTTGTTCAGAGGCCAGAGCCCCTCCCAGGGGTCGGCCCCGGGGGAATGAAAACACACGTCCGCGCACAGACTGGCAGCGTGTGCTCGCAGTAGCTCTGTGCCCCGCAGCCCCAGGCTGGAGACGGCCCACGGGCCTGCGCCAAGGGGGGGGGGGGGGTGCACACACAAACTGGTGTGCACGCACACAGTGGGATGCTGCTAACCGCACACGGGAGGACGCCTGACAGACAATCCCCCGTGGGGATTTTGACGCACATCCCACTGCGTGAAAGCACACAACGGGTCCTTAGTAGGACTCCACTTACGTGAGACCCCAGAACGGTCACATTCGATCTATGTGAGAGGAAGCCGATAAGGTGGGGTGACGGTGTGGGGGACAAAAAGGATTTACCCCGATACTGGTGGTGGTTACACGTGTATAAGCTTGTCCAGACTCATCGACACACAAAATCCAAGTGATTAAAAGTATTTAATAGGAGAAAATAAAAATAAGAAAATGAGAATTTGAAAAGACACAGGCATGGGGCGTCTGGGGGGCTGAGTCGGTTGAGCGTCCGACTTTGGCTCAGCTCATGATCTCACGGTCTGTGAGTTCGAGCCCCGCGTCGGGCTCTGTGCTGACAGCTCGGAGCCTGGAGCCCGCCTCGGATTCTGTGTCTCCCTCTCTCTCTGCCCCTCCCCTGTTCACGCTCTGTGTCTCTCTGTCTCAAAAAGAAATAAAACATTAAAAAAATTTCAAAATAAACAAACTAAATAAATAAATAGACACAGGCACGTCCCGAAGGGCTCCCGCTGGCTGGCGACAGCATCCTTCCGGTGTCAAAACCACAGTGACGGCCACAGAGTCAAGCACCCAAGTGCACAGCCAAACCCTCACGCTCATAACCGTGCTGACAGTGCGTGTGGCTTTTTGGAGGTTGCGGCTCAGAAGGACAAACACTGGGTGTCCCCTCGCCCCTTTACTCACTATTTATTGGACCCCCAACGGGAACCCTGTAGAAACTATAAAGAACCAGAGCTGAGCCTCACAGAAGGAACGAGATCCCACAGGCACTGCCGTGCAATCCCCATCTCGGATACGGCTCGTCAGCACACAGCTGAGCCCCACGCGGAGGCAAGCGGGGCCCTCACAGTGGATGCAGCCGACGACATCCCGACTTGCCACTCGGGCCGGGTTGGGCTTGGCCTTAAATCCTCCGGTGGCGGGAGTGGGGTGGGCCCAGGGGGGCGGGATCCGTGCTGCACCTTCCCAGCTGCCTGGCGGGTTTGAGGGCGGGAGGCAGATGGGTTTGGGGGGGTGGGGGACACAGGGACCTCTACTCAACTGGCTGGTGAGTTGAGAGGGAAGAGGCGTAGTGTGACAAAACACGCCTGAACGATAAAGGGTAAACCGGATGCCAGCAGGGACCCAGTGTTAATTTTTACACGGTTACGTCGGAACCGTGTTACGTGGTCTCGCAACTGCTCTGCCAATTAGGGGTCAAGAAGGCGACAGCAAAACGATTCACTGTCCTCCGGTCACTGGAGTAAAATGGACGCGCTAACGACCTGTGGGATGTCCCCTCCTGGCTCTCTCGCAGGCCCAGGGCAGGACGGAGGACGTGAGCCGGCATCACGGACTTCGGCCGGGCGCTAAGAGCCGTGTGGCCGAGGGCGAGCGCGTTCAAGGACGACGGCGTCCCCGTGCGGCTCACGCTACTCTGAACGCTGGGCGCGTCAGCCCGTCCGGTGCCGAAGACAACAGTTCTGAGTTCTCAGCCAGTGAGACGGCCGCGTGGTGTCTGGTTTCTGTCCGACTTTGGACAAATTTCTTAAGCGATTTGAGTCTTTTTTGAAGTCTGTATAACACGGTTAAAGTCTCGGAGGGTTTTCACGAACATCGGGGTCAGAGCAGGCACAGCGCAGACCCCGCGGGCGTTCACCCTCGCCCCATCGAGGGAGGGAGACGGGACGCGGCCTTTCTGAGCCTCAGAACTCAACTCCCGTGGCCGAGGTCCAAGAAAGACCACGGGGAGGCGCAGCCTCCGCGAGGCGCTCCGCTCGGGCTTCCCAGGCACCCTTGGCAAGGCTCCCCTCCTCCGGAACCGGCACCTCTGCCTCCCAGCTGCCATCTGTTCGAGTTTTCCAGCCGTGCTGCGTGCCTTCTGCCCACCGAGAGCCAGCTCGGTGAGGGAGCACGGGAACCCCGTGTCCTCGCCCGCGAGGCCCACCCTGGGCCGGCGGTGACTCGTGGCTTTCGGGGTGGGAACCGGAGAACCGCGAGCCCAGCTGGGCGCCAGCTCTGGGGTTCAGGCGGAACCTCATTCCTGGCAAAGCGCAGCCACCTGCGGCCCGGGGACGCCGGCCTCCGGCCCTGCTGCCCGCCCGGAGTTTTCGGGTGCCGGGAACGATGTCCGATCGCTTCCCGCAGCTGCCTGTGGTCCTGGGGGGGTGGGGGGGGGACCTCGCTTCCTTTCCCAGCCCTCTGGCTAGCGAGGCCTCCCTAAAGGGCCCGATGACATCACCGTGTGAAACGAAAACAAAGCTCCCAGGCACAGATGAATTTTCCATCTGCCGTTTCCGCGACGCCCACGAGGCAGAAGGGTCCCCGACCTCCTGTGCGACCCGGAGAGCCCCCGCGCTCTGAAACACCGCCGGGAAGGCCTCCCTCCCCCAGGCCTGCGCCGGCTCCTCAGAAGCCCGTTCAGTCCTCCAGATCAACGTGGGCCGGAAACGGGGAAAGCCGAGGGCGGCCGCGGGCTTCCCCACCCACCTGCTGCGGGACCCGTCCACCCACGTGCAGGCTGCTTAGTCAGCACCCTGTCCAGACCCCCCCACCCTGCGGGCGGGGCTCCGTCCCGTCGTGAGGGTGTCCCCGACCGCAGCCCAGACGCCTGGCCCCCGCCACCCTTGTTCCCAGAAGGAGCGGTCAGGCCCGAACAGGCGAACGTGACACGCGGGCTCTCCCGCCCCGGGGAGCCGCCCGAGCGGTGCAGCCAACGGGCCCCGGCTGCCCGTCCTCTTGACTCCTAACTCACGGGCGGTCCGGCATCGGCCCCAACGGTGGGCGGACGGCCGCCTGGCAGGACAGGTTCTCGGCGCCCGTGTCTCCTTCTCGCCGACCCCACGTCTGTGGAAACGCACCCGAGCCGTCGGCCCCCGCAGCGGATCGCGGGCGTCCACCTCCGACTCCTAAGGAGCCAGGGGCGGTGCTGACGCTCCCGCGCTTGGCTGCTCTGGGCGGTTGGCCCGGGAGGGGAGCGGGTGCCCTGGGAAGCGCTGTGAGGCTCGGCGGGGCGGTTCGTGGCGACGAACGCGCTGCAGGCTGCCGACGTGCCGGGCCGGGGACGGGGGCAGTGGGTTTCGCACCGGGTTCCCGGCCGAGCCAGGAGCCGACCGAGAAGCCACAGCCTGGGCTGCCACGGCCCGGGTCCCTGGGGGCACACGCCTCGCACAAAGCCACCCGAGGGTTGGGGAGACGGCGTCGCCGTTCGGCAGAGCTGCAAGTGTCAGGAAAGCTTGCAGCACGCTTTGAAACGCCGACGACGTGCGCAGCCCGACGCCCTGCCCTTGGCCGTCTGGGCTGTTCTCTGCACGACAGGCCGGCGGTCACGGTGCAGGTGGCCCCGGTCCCAGAAACGCAGAGGAGCAAGCGTGCGCCAACAGGCCGGCCTCGCGTCCGTCAGCAAATCCCAGCCGGCGTTCCCGGCTGCCCTTGCGCGGGGCTCTGAGATCGCCTGCGAGTTCTCGAGTTACAGTCCTTGACGTGTGTGCGTTTTGTGGTGGTTTGAGTCAGAATCTGGTAAAAAGGACCCTTTGGCTCAGTCACTTAAGCATCCAGCTTCACCTCAGGTCCTGATCTCAGGGTTTCTGAGTTCGAGCCCCGCGTCGGGCTCTGTGCCGACGGCTCGGAGCCTGGAGCCCGCTTCGGATTCTGTGTCTCCCTCTCTCTCTGCCCCTCCCCTGCTCATGCTCTGTCTCTCTCAAAAATAAACAAACATCACACAAAAAACTTTTAAAGGACCTTTTCCATCAGGGCACTAGGGCAGGCACAGCGGGGACCTGAGCCCAGGTCAGGCAGCTCTACCCGAGGAGACAGGAGAGTGACCTGTGCCTCTCGGTCCTGGATTACGTGCCTAACGTCCCGTCTATTCAACCGCCACACTGGAGATGAGGACCGAGGAGAAAATCGACCGAACCAGCTCACTCTGCTCCCAAACCCAGCAGCAGCCCCACAGCAGGTGCCCCCCACGTTGACAGCACGGACACTGAGCTCGGGCTCCACCCAAAGGCCTCGGCTCCTCAGGGCCATGCTGGGAACTGCCCCCGAGAAAGATGAAAGGCTCCCAGATGCCACCAAGCGTTCTAGAAGAAACGCATCACCTTTGAAGGGTCCAGGACAGCCTTTCAATACAGGGATACAGGGGCGTAACTAACCAGCCAGCCGCAGAAAAAATCCTACAGGTGTGTCTGTGAGATGGATGGAGAGAAGGAAGGAAGGAGGGAAGGGAGGAGGGAGGGAAGGGAGGAGGGAGGGAAGGGAGGAGGGAGGGAAGGGAGGAGGGAGGGAAGGGAGGAGGGAGGGAAGGAGAGAAGGAAGGAGGGAGCAAAGGGAGGGGGGAAGGAAGGAGGGAAGAGAAGAGGGGAGGAAACAAGGGAGGAAGGAAGGAGGGAAGGAGGGAGAGAAGGAAGGAAGGAGAGGAGAAAGGAAGGAGGGAGGGAGGGAGGGGAGGGAGGGAAGGGAGGAGGGAAAGGAAGAAGGAGGGAAGACTGGAAGGAAGAAAGGAAGAAGGGAAGAGAGGAGGGGTGGAGAGAAGGGAGGAAGGAGGAGGAAGGGAGAGAAGGAAGGGAGGAAGGAGGGAAGGGAGGGAGGAGGGAAGGAGGGAGAGAAGGAAGGAGGGAGAGAAGAAAGGAAGGAGGGAGGGAGGGAAGGGAGGAGGGAAAGGAAGAAGGAGGGAAGACTGGAAGGAAGAAAGGAAGGAGGAAGAGAGGAGGAGAGGAGAGAAGGGAGGAAAGAGGAGGGAGGGAGAGAAGGAAGGGAGGGAGGAGGGAAGGAGGGAAGGGAGGAGAAAAAGGAGGAAGGGAGGGAGGGAGGGAGGAAGGAAGGAAGGAAGGAGGGAGGGAGGGAAAGGAGCAGGGAAAGAAGGAAGGGAGGAGGAAGAGAGAGACAAACCGTAGTCTTGCCTGTCAAGGCCTTGGGGGGCTGTTCCTTCCTCGCTCGGTCCGGGCCTGCAGGTGAATAGCTCCCGGGTCCTTGCGATGCTCCCAGGCTCTAAGCGTGTAAAGTCACCTCCTAGGGCGGAGCGTTGAGTGCAGACTCCCGGCTTCTGCCCACAGAGATTCCAGACGGGAACGTCTTGGGGCGCCCAGCCCTGTGCCTTTCCGACGACGGACGATCGATCGGGCCCTGCGGTTTCCAACGCGGTGCTCTCTCCCCCGCGGGTGGCGAGCCTGGGGCCCGTCCTCCGTCTCGAGCAGAAGGGCTCCAGAGGAGGAGCCAGTGAGCTGGGACGGGAAACAATCACGCCTTCGTCCTCACGGCCCTGTACCGAAACGGAGCATCTGCGGGTACGAGCGTCCGTCCCAAAGCGCAGAAGGGTCGGCGGCGCCCGGGACTTAGCGCCCCGCGGGCTTACTGCTGACCCCACGGATGCCGCCCGGCCCCACGAGGCTGCAGGCTCAGAACGGGGGCGGGCGGCCTCTCCAACTCCGCGGGAGCCCGTGTGGAACCCTGACTTGTTTTCCGGGATAGGTGTGCTGCAGCCGGCCTGGCTCCTCTCACGCCCAGAGCACGGGTGTTCTCTGACACGTTTGAGATCTTCACTCCAGAAGGGGTCGGGGGCACCGTGATGGTCAGGAACCTCCGATCCAGCGGGGACGCCACAGCACGGGGCCTGAACGGGACGGCACGGGGCCTCACGGGGCAGCACGGGGCCTGCACGGGACGGCACGGGGCCTCATGGGACAGCACGGGGCCTGAATGGGGCGGCACGGGGCCTCACGGGGCAGCACGGGGCCTGCACGGGCCCAGGAATGAAAATCTCCTGGACGCCGCACCTGGGTGCAGAATGCCCTCGGCGGCCCTTCTGGAAGGTGGCCGGTGGCGTGTGCAGGGCAGTCCCGTCCCCATACAGACCTAGCAGCACAAGGCAGGCCAACCTGGGGAGAGCGGCACAGAACGTGGGCCGCCGTGTTCCCTCCTCCTCGCATCGCAGTCGCAGTGCCGGGGAGAGGCCGCCGACGGCGACAGGATGCTGTTCCAAAAGGCTCACCAATGCTCACGGAGGAGAGAGGGCTCTGAGCCCGAGATAACGGAGCTCACCTCCAATCAGCCCGTCGGAGCCTGCTGGGTCGGAGATTAAGGCCCAGAGAGGTTAAGGAGCTCCCCCGAGCCCACACAGTAGGGAGCGTCAAAACCAGGCCTCCGGCCAGGCTCCGGGCCCCACGTGGGCCACCCCTCTCCGCTGAGGGGCCTTTTCCCAGGCCAGACGCCCCATCACTTGTCTGGATTCTGCTGCCCCGGGGCCGGGTGGAGAAGCAGGGCCAGGTGTGGGCAGAAAGCCTGGCTCAGGCCAAGACCCCCTCAGGGAGGAAAAGGAGCCGCCTCTGTGGAGAAATCGCGGCTAAGCCACCACAGGCGGGGACACAGCCTCACCGTCGCCAGCAGGGTGACGGTCCGCCCTCCAGAGGCCAGAGAGACACCTTTAGAGCTGGTGACCCAGCTCGTCCCCTCTGAGGACGGGGGTGTGGCAGCCGGCAGGGGCCGAGGCAGAGTGGAGAACCAGAGCGCCGGGGGTGAAATCGCTGCTCTGCCGCTCGCTAGCTGGGTGACCTGGGGCAAGTGACCTCTCTGTGCTTCGCTTCCCCCTCCTGTGTCCGGCGCACGACAGGTAAGTACCCGCCGAGCGTGCCCCACTGACGGGAACGCCCAGCCACGTCACTCTACGGGCCTGAGCCTTCAGAACACGCCCCCCCCACGGTCATTACCGACAACTTCAGAGGTTACGCGTCCGTCACCCAGACTCGGAGACACAGAGTCCCCAAGGAAGTCCGGCAGGGTCAAGACCTTCTCGGGCAAGTCCCACTCGCCCCGTCACCGCCGATGGGAAGGAAGCGGGGGCGCGCGATCAGCTCTCTCCCGGCCGCGTGCTCCCGGTATCCCATGCTGACGGAAGACGCCGGAGTTGTTTCCAGTCTTTTGCTGTCAGGAACACAGAGGCCACGAATATCTGTGTCCACTCTGCGCAGAGACAGGCCTCCGTTGCTCTGGGACAGATGCCCTAAGAGTGTAATTGCCGGGTGTGCGTTTAGTTTCGGCAAACGTTCGCTCCCGCTCCGTCCCCTCGTAACAGAGTCTGTCAATGAACCAAAGTCTCTTCATCCCGAGCGAGTCCCTTTTACGGGCGTCGGCACATTTCTGAAGGTCCTTTAGCGGGCCACGCTTTAAGCGTCAAGTCTAGGAACTCTGTGCCTGGCTTTCCATCCTGAACGTTTTCTGTGATCCCTTCTTCTAAAGTTTCATAGCTTTTCGCTTTACATTTAATCCCTGACCCGTTTTGCGCGTATTTTTGAATGAGGCGTAAGGTTAGCTGGAGGGTCACTTTCCGCCCCTCGATGTCCCGCTGTTGGAAAGCTTGCCCTCCCTCCACGGAATGGCTTTTGGCCTTTATTAGGAATCAGCTGGGCGCGTCTGCGCGGGTCTATTTCGGGGCCTTGAGTGCTGTCCTACCGACCCGTGCGCCTGTCCCTCCGTCCACACCGCACAGGAAACACACTGCTTCCCCGGGAGCCTCGCGTGGTACGTTTCACCGTCCTCTCGTTGACACAGCCTTAACTGCGAGGGAGCCACACGTGTTTTTAACCGAGCCCACGCCACTGCAGACAAATCAGGGTTAAAGTGAGAAAGGGAAGGCGTGCAGGGTGGCTGGACGTGTGGCCGCCCGGGGCGTAGACCCCAGCTGCTCTTGGGAAGTAACTCTGCTTCGTCCGCCAGGACTCACACACTTCACGCATTATGCTCGTGCCCCTAAAGGTTTCTATAACTTTTTCTGATCACGAAAATAACATATACTTATCGTAAATGCACTGGAAACTACAGTGAGGGGCAGAAATGATCTAAGCGGCCAGAAATAAACACAGTGGCCGCTTCAGCCACGCTTCCTCCTACTTCCCCGCGCTGCTGGAGTGGATGAGGCCGGGGCGCTCCCTGGACGCGGCAGTCTGGCTCGGAAGGGAAGGGAAAACGAGCCGGGAGGTTCCAGGTCAAACAGTGCGGGCCTCCCCTCGGGATCGGTCACTCACCGGCCCGTGACCTCGCACCCTGGCGCTCGGCTTCCCCGCCTGCAGAATGGGCGCAGGTGCCTCGAGGACCCAGCAGCGCCGCGTGGAATGGATGCGGGCCGTGCCGGCCCAGCTGGAGGGCGGGACCTCGGCAAGCCGGGTGTGAGCTTTTCCCTTCGGTAGATTCGCTCGCCAGGTCGGGAGGGTCGTGGCAATGTCCTAGGATCCCTATCGGAGACACACACACACACACGGGCCCCACATACACAAATCCCTCCACCAGAGCAGGACGGAGGCTCTTGGTGGTTCTACGTTTGTGCCCCGGAACCCGGATGGCTGAAACACCACACAGCCTGAGGCCTGGAAGCCCTTTCCGGCCGCGCCTCCTCCCGGCCAGCCTGGCCTCCCCCGGAGAAGGGCCCGTGTCCTGAGAGGCACATGCTCATTGTGTACTTTGTTCTCCCCACTTACGGGTGGGGCCGCCGTGACCTGCCAGGGCAGCTGAGTGGGGGCTGGGCCCGGCCGTCCGTCAGGGGAGGGCATTTCCTTTGTGCCGCAGGGCCCCCCATCACGGCGTTCTGGCACCGAGGCTGGCGTCCCCCACCCGACGGCCTTTCGGTCCCGTGGGAACTGTGCTCGCACCGGTGGGGGAGGGGCTCCCCGCACCGTCCAGAGAAGCCGGAAGCTTCCCCGGCAGACTCCACGGTGGGCTTTCCACAGCCGAGAGCTCCCGCTCCCTTAGCCCGACTGCCCCTTCACCAGCCAGCTGCACCCCACCCGGCAGGCGTCAGAGCGGCGATACGGGCACGCCGGAACAGAAGGGAAGCGTAATTACAGTGCGGGGCCGCGGAACACGACAGAGGAGAGACCGCTCACGGGCCACGACGCCCTGCCCTGCAAAGAAAGCACGGCCCTAAAAGGGAAACGTGCACGAGCTCAGAGGAAATGGGCTTCAAATGCGGGTTCCTAACGCCCAGTCCCCTGCCCCTCGGCCCAGGGCAGCCGCCAACCCCCGAGAACCCTGGGCCCGCGGGGCCTGGCCCGGGGCCGGGGAGGGTGCAGAGGGAAGGGCCCCAGCCGGGGGGCCTGCAGAGCTAAGGCCTCCGCGCCGGTGCCCCCGGCAAACCGTCCACTCGGAGCCTTGGCTTACCTATCTGTGAGGCGAGCGGGGGGGACCGGATGCTCCTGTTCTCCCGCGGTCTCTCCGCGTCCTCAGACCTGCCCTGGGGCCTCACGGCGGCAGCGGCCAGGCCAGCACGGAGACCCGCCTCCGACACGCGCTCACCACTTGGCCGCACCTGGCCGAGCCGTCGGGCGCTGGCGTTTCCTGCCTCACCTGGGCCCGTCCCGAGCCACGTGCGCAGGCCGAGCTCGGCGTCTGCCCTGAGGGGTCCGCCTTGCTCCAAACCCGCTGGCTTCAAATCCTTCCCTCCCCCGGACAGAGAAGCTACTTTAAAACGAGCGGGTTTTACAGGCCGCGCTCCGGGTACCCGGCCGGCCCGGTCGGGGCGACGCGCGACTCTCGATCTCGAGCCCCACGCTGGGCACAGAGATGAAAAATAAACGAACTGTAAAGGCCACGCTCTAGTTCTGAAGTGGGAGCCACAGCTCACCCAGTAGAAGACGCCGGCGCTGAAGCAAAGGGCTGGTGGTGTGGAGGGAACCCAGGGCCCAAGGGCAGGAGGCGGGCACCGGGGCTGCGCAAACCCGGCGGGTCCCTCGCCGCTGGCACGGGAAGCCGCTCACTTAGGACGCGGCCGGTGGGTCTTAAATGCAGACCCTGCGAGTCACCTGCATCGGAACCAGCCGGGGACACGTGGCGACAGCCCAGAGCGGCCCGCCCAGCCCGTGGACGGGACCCCGCGCGGGAGCAGGCACTGCCAGCTCAGCCCAAGCAGGAAGCAGAGGGGGTTCTCCAAGCGTGGCCACGGGGGCCCAGCCTCGGCCTCCGTGCTCGCGTGGCCTCCTCCGTCTGTGCCAAGGCTCCCCCCACCTCCCTCTCGTAAGGACCCCGTGACCACGCCCCCCCCGGCCCGGATGATCCCGAAAACACCTCCGTCTCCGGAGCCCGAACAGGACCACACCTGCAAAGTCCTTTTGCCTCGGGAAGCCACACGGCCGCGGGTTCTGGGGACTGGGACGAGGACGCCGTTGGGGGGCCATTTTCGGCTTACCAGTCGCGGTGTCTGAAAACAGGAAAGCCATAAACCCGCCCTCACGGGTGCAGGGGTGCAGAGGCACCCAGAACACGTGCCCGCCGTGGGCCCGGCGACGGTCCGCACGGGCAGTACCCCAGCCGGTGCCCTCTCTCCTGGCGGGTAGGGCCAGCTCGGGTTAAGCGCCTGTGTTTCGGGACCAGGCGGGGCCGTGGGCCAGCCCACACGCTGCACAGCAGAGGAGGAGACCCCCGTCGGGGCCACAGATGGTGGCTGACAGTTGAGGACGTCCGGGAAGCGGAGATTCTGGTCAGCCCAGATACGGAGACGCGGAACAAACGTTCCTCCCTCCGCTACATCTGCTGTCTGGATCGGTTGTTCAGGGGGAAATAGGACCTTTCAGAGGAGAAGAATTAGGTGGGAGGTTGCAAACAAAGAAGATAAGTAAGGTGACGCTGAGGGAAAGTTCTGGAACTCTGGCAGCGCGAATCCACATACCTACTCCCTCGAGAGAGTACACGGGGTTCTTCCCTGTTAGGCAGCCAATCTCTTCTGTGGGAGTTCACCGCCCTGGACTCCGTGTCTGCCGGAGGGCGTTCCTGCGGGAGCCCCGTCTGCCAAGGGCCGCGCGTCAATAGCGAGTGGGGAGCGGGGGCAGGACGCCGGGGGCGCAGGCCGGGCTCGTGACTCCGCTGCAATGCACTGACTTCAGAGGCGTGGGGGCGAGTGGCGGGACGCTGGCGCCCTTCCACGCCGTCTCCCTCTGCGGGGACTCAGCGGCCAAAAGGAAACGCTTTGCGCTGGCCCGAGTACCGCCAGATGTGGCCAGACAGCAGACTGCACATCTTAAATCCTCGATTACTCAGAGGTGGCTGAGCTGGGAAGTGACTTCCGCACGGACTCCCTGGAACCAGCTCGCCGGGCCCGCGCCCAACTCCGCCTGCCTGAGACGTGGCCTGGCCAGCGAGGCTGGGCTGGGGACGTGTCCTTCCGTCCCCACACACACACACACACACACACACACACACAAGGGCTGGCGTGAGCCCCCGCCTTCTGCACGTGCCCTGGCCCTGGCGTCTGAGATCTGGCGACTGCTCCCCTCTAAACACACGTGCACCCGCCACCACCCTGCACACGTCCTGGCAACCCCCTCCCCCGTCCAAGGCAGGCATCGGCAATCAATCGCGGAAACTCCAGCTGGGGCTGCGGAACCCTTTACCACACAGCACGTCAGGCCCTGGACGCCTCACCCGTCTGAAGTGACGCTTGCTTCCCAGTCCTGCCTGAGATCACGCGTCTGCTGGCAGACGCACCCCCAGCCCCCCACGGACCCCGTGAAAGCGCCGCGGGTGTTACGGGGGCCCCTTAGCCTTTCAGCGGTCAAACTCGTGTGAACGTACGAGTGGTTGCCCCGTCGGGGTGGGAACGGCCGGGGCGTGCGCGCTCGTGGCGCAAGGCGGCCGGGCCGCGGCCGTCTGCGCCTGTGCAGGGAGGGCGTGAGCGGCACAGAGGCATCTGGTCGCCGCACGGACAGCCGGTCGGTCTTCCGAAGGCTCCGAGGCCCCGCGGGGCGGGCCAAGACCTCGCGGGGACACACACGCTACAACGGGGGCGGGCCCGGAGGACACAGGCGGCCCCCTGTGAGGCCCTGGGCGAGGGGCTGCCGGGCTGGGGAGGGGGCGCTGCTCAGGGGCACGGGCTTGCCCGCCCTGATGAAGAAGTTCGAAAACGGACAGTGGGGAGGGCTGCACAGCTCTGCGGATACGCCAGAGACCGCGGGGTTGTGCCCTTTCAGCGAGCGCCCCGTGTATCTCAACGAACCCACCGGGGACTCTCAGGTGGCATCTGGGAGGCAGAAGGCCTCACGACGGGACGGCCAGGCTCGCGGCCGGCTAGGAACTTCCGGGCCAGGGGGCCTGAGCGAGGGTCTTAACCACCCTGAGGCCCAATTTTTGTGACCAGAAAGGGGAGGGTGTCAAGAGACCTCACGCCGCTGGGCTTTGGGGGGCTCTCGTGAGGCCCGAAGATGCGGTAAACCCAGTTCCTGGGGAGCAGGCCTGGCGATTCCCAGACGCAGGAGCCAGGGCACGGGGCTCAGTGAGGGTGGTGCTCCTGCCCCTCGCCCCACACGGTGAGAGCATTTTTGCTGCAGGAAAGAGGGGACCAGATGCCCCACCCCCACCCACGATGGCCCCTGGCACTGCGTAGAGGGGGCTTGGCGGCTGGAGCCCCACACTCCCCGGGAGCACCCAGCAAGGAGCCCCCTGCGAGGCGGTTCTCAGGGAAGAGCTCAGCCGCTTGGACCGCTTGGCAGAAGGAAGGACACCAGCCGGGAGGGGGTGGGGGGTGGGAGTTGGGGCAACCCACCCATAACCACCGACCCCGGTGGCTGCAGTGATGGCTTCTTCCTACCTGAAGACTCGTGTGTGTTGGGGTGGAGACGCCTGGGGCTCAGAGCGGGGAGCCGCAGAGAAGCCAGTCCCGCTTCTGGAGCGCCTGTGGACATCGGGACACCATTTCGAGAAAAATCAAAACCACGAAAAGGTGCGTCTGCCCGGAACCCGGCCGCCCCCCCTTCGGGGGTCGCAGCCACAAGGTGCGTGCCACAGGACGAAACCAAGGGGACAGGGTCCCAGGGGGTGGACGTGGAAGCAAACGGACCCGGCAGCTAATGTGTTAGGAGTGGGGGGCGGGGCGCCGGTCTCTAGCGCCAGGCCCTCGCTTCGGTCTGCTCAGCCCGCGCTAAGCTCCGGGTCTGGAAGTTCTCTCTCCACAGAGTCCGATTCCAGGAAGACGGCTGTGATCACTGACAGGGGCATTTGCCAATCCAGACGCCTGACCGCCAGCAGGGACACATCGATGAGGAAGCCCCGCGCTCCCACCATCCGACCGGGGCGGGGAATCCGGCCCAAGCCGGCTCCACCTGCCTCCCCTTACAGCTCAGGACGCGGAAGGCGCGAGGAATCGCCGACGCCCGGCATCCCACGACTTCTACACAAAGCGCGGTGACACCCGGGAGACCTGGACCTTCAGAGCCTCGTCCACGTCCCTTCCTGTCATCCGGCTCCCTCCGGGGACTCGTCGACAACCCGGGCCGCCATCCTTCCGGCCACAGAGGCCGAGCCCAGAAGAACCCACAGCAGACCCCGCGCAACGGGGGTCTGGGTCGAGTCTGCGTGTGGCGGAGGGGCCTTCTCAGGGGGTCTCAGGAAGTTTCGGTGCAGAAACCGTGACGGTCATTCCCGGTCGCTGCCCGGCTTTATACTGGGAAACAAATCCGGGAGTGTGGGGAGAGAGAGGCCCGTGCCGGGGTGGAGACCGGCGCTCAGGAGCGCGGGACAGTGGCCTGTCGTCACCGGAGCAGGCTTCGGACGGGCCGCGTGACCGCAAGTGGGAAGTCCCACTTCTGCTCCTGGCTGGTCGGGGCGACCGGTCCTGCCTCCTCGCTTAGTCAGGGAAGCCGTAACGAGACGCACATTTAGCAGAAAGTACAGCTAATCGGGTTTGTCCGGAGCACGTCTGAACCGGCTGCCTCGAGAGAGAAGGCCGTCGCCGTGGACGGACGGCTCTCAGAGGGGAAACGACGACGCAGGCGTCCAGCAGGCACCCTTCGCGAAGGGGGCGCCCCGACGGCCTCGGACCGAGGGCTGCAGGCGGTCTCCACTCCCAGCAAGTGATCTGCCCTTGAGCTCACATTTGGTGCAGGCTCGGGATTTTCAAAAGGAAAACAGAACGCTCTGCTCTGCCTTAAAGACGTCCCCAGATGGCATTTGTTCCCAGGGTTCGGTTGTGAGTCTGAATGCATTAACAGCAGCAACAAAAACACAGGCGGCCCTGTCAGCGTCACATCCAAACTCCTAAGGAAAGCACTAAACTTCCGACACCCCCGTCAGCCAGCGCCAGAGCCGGCGCCCGGACCGGCGCGGGCGCGGGGAGCCTGCACTTACCCTGGAGGCGGCAGTGCCGTGGCTGCTGCGTGTCCCGGGGCAGCTATCCTCGTGTCCTCGGGGACGGCGCCGGCCCAGGTGCCTGCGGCGGCCGCGGGGCGGCGGACTCTGCCTCTCTCCGCTCGGCCTCCGCTCGGCCGGGGAGCTTCAAGCCCCAGGCAGCTGGGATTCCCACTCCCTCCACGCACTTAACCCTGCCTTTGCCCGGTCGGGAGGGATCCGGAGAACGTCATCCCTGCGTGTGCAGGGGCACAAACTGGCTGCACTCGGGGGCCACGGACCAGCCCCTGGTCTCCACCGGGCTCCCCCCTTGCTTTCCCCACCATCAGCTGGAACATGTGGGGAAGACGCCGGAAAACGCTTCTTTGCGAGGCTGCTGGTTTTCTTAACCCTCTGGACTGCTTCCTCAGCGGCGCGGCGGGGGGACACCTGCTGACAGGGGATTCAGGAGGCGTCCTCCCCGGGGTCGCCAGCCCGCGGGTCTCGGGGGGCTGCCCTTTGTTGGGCTCCTTTCTGGGGCTTTCTGTAGGACAGTTTAGCGGGTCAGATGCACCCCCAGGCGCAGGGAGGGCGGTGGGCACTGGGAGAAGCAGGACGGGCTGGATTCCTGCCCCTCCTAATTCTCTGTGGACGCCCAGCCGGTCATGTTCCCTCGTGAGCCCCCACGTCCACGTCTGCAAGATGTCAACAGCACCCACTGACCGATGAACTTGGCGGGAGCCATCTACGTGCCCAGTGCAGGCAAGGGTCACCAAACACGAAAGCCGGTCTCTCCTCTGAGCCTACACGTCCTGCGGCCCCGGGGTTGCCTGATCTGTCCGCTTACCAAGGCATCCTCGCCTCTCAGCTACCGGGGAAACTGAGTCATGGGAGCATAACATGACCACAGTTTACCCCTGAAGTTGCTGTGAGCTCCTTCCATGCGCCAGATGCGGATTCCACAGCGGATGTGGAAAGAGGTGACAGGACTGACCTCGCGGGGGACAGCAGCCCCTCAGAGAACTCCCAGCCCCCCAGAGGCCCCAGGCACACTCGCACACGCACGCTTCCACATGGCTCTCATGACACGCACGCTCACACATGTGCTCACGTCCTTATTCCTGTCCAGCCACAGGGACCAAGCAAGGCTGTCACGGTATGTCCCCCGGTCACACAGGGCTCACACAACCCTCCAAAGGGTCCCTGGGGTCTCCAGTCTCCTTCTTCCTGACTACCCTGCCATCAGAAAGGACCCTCGGTAGCCATTTGACCGGGAGGCCGAAAGGACACATTCCCAACCTTGGTTCTCATTTCTGATGGCAGAACTCAGCTGGCACCTGAGTTCCAGCCCACGGAGGTACCTCTCTGCGGCCTCTCCCAGAGAGCCTCCGTGGCCCCACGTGGAGGGAAGGGGCGAGGCCCCTCAGCATGCACACCGTATGGCCCCAGGAGGCAGCAGCACGCAGGGATCACACCCCGACTTGACCACCACCTGGCCGGGCCAGTTAAAGCAAGTTGCTAACCCTCTCCGAGCCTGGCAAAATTCAGACGCTACTGGTCCCTCTCTCGTGGGGATGAGGTTCAGGACCGCACGATCAGGAGTACGTGCGACACGCGTGGAAGTCCAGACAGGTTCCACCTTCGCCTGGTCCCGCCGCTGGGGCTCGCGCAGGCCGTGGCCAGGCCCGTGGACTCTTCACGTGTGACCCGCCAATTGGCTGATGTGTGCCTGCAGCCTTGAAAATGCTGTTCACCTTTGATGGAGGTCATTCTACGGCAGGATCTCCTCTCCGGAGGAGGTCCAAGATCCAGAAAACGCTTTGCACAGATGCCAACTAATCGGAACCTCGACGCCCCCAAGTGGGGGGCGGTAAATTAAGAAGAGCCTGGACGCGGGTGGGCCAGCAGCTCACGGGCATGGCTAACGGCCTTCCGCCTTTGCAGGGATTTTCCGTAAGCCCGTGTGTAGATGTAAGTAATTGTGTCCGGAACCGGTGGAACGGGACCTAGAAACAGGACCCGTGCGTGGAGACAGAGGTCAGAATTTCTAGCGCGTCCTCACCTGATGTCTGAGGCGTTGAATCTTGACCCTGCGGTGGGCTGGGGGGAAAGGAACGCACAGGGAGACCCTGAACCCAAGACACCCCACGACTTCAGTGCTGGGCGTGTCCGGATGGCAGAGTTGTAGGTGGGCTTCACCCTCCTCCTCCCGCTTTTCGGGATGTTTGAGGTTGCCCACGATCAGGGTGCTTGGCTTTTTATAATCAGGAAACAGATCTCTAAAAATAAGAGAGTCGACCCCGCCTCCCGCCCCCCAGAGCCTTCCCCTGCCCGGGTCCGGTGCTGCCTGCCGGACTTCTGGGTGGGACCAGCGAGGCTCAGAGGGCCCAGTGACTTGCCCAAGTCGTGCAGCTAGCAGGTGGCAGGGCTGGGGCTTGCACCTATCTTACACCAAAGCCCGGAGCCACCCTGCAGGCTGAGAGACCCCACCCCACGGGATCTGCGGGAAAGACGTGGGTTTCACCGACGCCTCCCTTTCAGGGCTCGTCTGGACGGCGCTCTTCGGTGCAAGGGCCTCACGAGTCACGTCATCAGCGTCCGACGGGCACGTCGGCGTGCACATCACCGTGACGGCATGGACGCACAGATCACGATTCAACAAACACTTCTGAAAGCATCCCGCGTGCCAGGGGTTCCCCCGAGCGCCGGGGACTCTGCCGCAAGCGAGAGGCAGCTCCCGGCGCAGCCCGGGCGCACACAGCAACGGGCACAACGGGCACACAGCTGAGCGAGGAAGTTTCTCGGTGTCGGGGGCAGAATCCCAACAGGCGGCTCCTTCGGGAGCGGGGCTGGCGGTCCCCCCAGGTGCTGAGTCACTCTCGCATCTGGGTGTCGCTGGGAAGGTGCCTGGCACGCGTGGCTGAGCTCCAGGTAAAGGAGGGCGCCCTCTGAGATGTGGGGGGGCCTCACCCCCTGGGCTGAAGGACACTGAGAGGAGAGCGATTTCCTGCGGAAGAAGAGGTTCGCCCCGGACTGCGGCCGACTGTTCCCCGCTGCGCGGCGGACTCCGTGAGCCCAAGCCTCAGGGTCCACCTCTGACGTGCGTGAACGCTGCCCCCAGTTCCCCCCGGTCTGGTAGGGCCCCGACCGACGCAGGGCCAAGCCCTTCTCGGAGCGCTCCGTGAGCACCCACCGTGCGAGGGGGCTCCGGGCCGCGCGACTTGCTTCGCTTCGTGACGGAGGTTTGTGGCAGGTGGAGCCCGGGCGGTTGTCGACACAGCCCGTCAGCTGTGCGCTCTGTGGCCCTCCCTACCTAAAAAGCCACGCTGGGCGTCCTGCCCTCCGCGGCACCGTGACAGATCTTCCTGCAGCGAATGCGACTAAGCGTAAACCGTTTCAGGTCGGACCACCGTTTCCAGAACAATTTCCTAAGACTGTGGACGGCCTGTACTTGTTGGATTCTACTTTTTACTCCCGGGCGGGTTCCGGACCTCCGGGTGCCGGGGTGCGCTCCGGAGGACCGAACCGGAGTCTCGGGGCGGGGGCAGGGCCACGGCCTTCGAGTTCCCCCAGCCGTCCGAGCGCAGCTGGTTTACCTCCAATTCTGACGCAGGCATTTCAGACAAGGCGTTTTCTTTCGTGAGGCAGACGCGGGATGCGCGGGCTGCCGCCAGCACGCCCAACTTCGGGGACGCGTCGAGAACCAGAGACCAGCCTCCCGAGGGGTAAACTTGCGAGGCTGGCTGTTGTCAGTGAAGGTGGCAGGTGGCCTGGCTTGTCCAACAGACCTCCTCACGGGCCTGCACACTACCGTGGATGCTCCAGGACCGGGGGAGTTGAAACCCCACGGCAGATCAGGGATGCTGGGCAGGGAGCACTTACGCCAGGATCTTGACGAGGGTCTCAGGGAGGAAAAAAAGGAGGATTTTATCTGTCCTTCGTCCAAAACTATGGCGCATCCGCTCATCTGTAGCCTGTGTGTGTGTGTGTGTGTGTGTGTGTGTGTGTGTGTGTGTGTGGCGGGGGTGGGGTGGGGTGTGTGCTTGTTTTGGTAACCTCGTGCTGTGTGGCAAACCACCCCAAAACTGGTGGCTTTGAACAGCAAAATCACTTGCTCTCTCTCGCCCTTTCTGTGGGCTGGGCAGTTTTCACCTGGGCTATGCCCTGCGGTCTCATGTGAAGGCTGGACCGGGGCCCCTCGCCGGCTGGCAAGCTGGCTGGCTCCAGCTGGGGGCCTCAGCTCCTCCCCACATGCCCGTGGGAGGGCGTCCGACGGCATGGCAGCTGGCTTCCCCAGCAGACGGAGGCAGGAGCCGCAAGGCATTTATAATCTCACGTCAAGGAGGAGCCCCGCGCTCACTTCCGCCGTAATACACTGCTCATGTGGACCCGGCCCAGGCTCGCCGTGCAAGGGGCCGGCACAGGAGGTGAACACCACGAGGAGTGGATCGTTGAGGCCACCTCGGAGGCCGGCCCTACAGTCTGTCCTGAATCCCCAAATGGTCCACACGCCTCCCATTTCTTATTTTTAGCACTGTTTGCCACCATGAATGAGAAACAGATTTCCAATCAAGGAAGGAGTCTCCTTGATATCTAACAGCCATCTGTGGGGGCTTCTCTCCCCTGCTCCTGCTCTGTCTCTGTTTCTCTCAAAAAATAAATAAACATTAAGAAATTAAAAAAAAAAAAAGAGGTTCAGAGAAAAACAATGAAAAGGTCAAGAGACTCAGACTAATCAATCTGAAAATGACCCGATTAGACCAGGATGGTGACCAGTGTGAAATCATAGAACGTCCACTGATGGCGAGCACACGGGAAGAGCCCAGGTCAAGATCTATGGGTTGTCTTAGCCCTACCACTCCCTATCTGGGACTGGGACTGTCATGCAAAGAGATGATGATGGCGTCTGACCTCCCTTCTACACCCATTTACTGGAAGACCAAATTTAGGGGAAGGCCAAAGGAATTAAGAGAACGATGAAAGGCCAGAGCAGAGAGTTATGCTGCTGTGATTAACTCACTTATTTTAATTACAATGGTAAGGCCCTTTAAAAAAAAATCACAGCTTTATTGTGCTATAATTAAGATGCTACACATTTCACCAAAATGGCCAATTCATTGGATTTTAGTCTCCCATCACCACTGCAAAACATAAGGTCATTTTGATCCTTGAAACGGTGTTTTTAGACCGAGAAAAGAAATGCCAGTCAATGTGGCAGAATCTAACTGGGGGACTCCATACCCAGGAGGCACAAGGAGCCACGAAGTTCAGGTTGAAAAAGGACATCAGGGGGAAGAGAGGTCTGGACACGCGAGGGCTGAGCCATCCATGCAGGAAGATGGGGAGAATCAGCCAGTAACCTGGAGGCGGGAGTGAAGGCTGACGGCCTGTCCTAATGACACACGGTACCAGTCAGAACCCCCTTCCTGAATTCCAAGCACCCCCGTGTCACTGGCCAACATTCTCTCCCACGTTCTCTTGCTCCTACAGCAGGGAGCACGTTTCCTTTCAAGGCAAGGTGTTCAGTGGCGAGGACCCCTGTGGCCGGTGGCCCCTCGTGGCTCGGCCCCGGGAGCTGTTCAGCCTTGCGGGATGGGAGAAAGCCCCGGTCAGCCAGGAGTTTGGGGATTTAATGCTGCCCCTGTGTCTGAGCCTCCTGAGAACCTTCCTTCCGTGCTTTTGGCCCCAGCCAGGCCATTCCGCAGCCGAACCCGGGACAAAGAAGGGGCTGGGGTCCTACGGGCCAGAGCAGGCAGATTGGCAAATGATGGTGGCAACCTCCAGGTGAGGGCTGGCTCGGCCCGGGGGACTGGCCCCGTGCCCTGACAAAGGAAGTGTGGCACAAGCGGGCATGATTTTCCTTCCAATTAACCGCCTCCAGGTGGGGAAGACAGAGCGCCTTGCCTACGGCAGAGAGAGGGCACATGAACACTGGATTACCGAGGGTTCAGGTTGAACTCGCTTCTCTCTGCCCCTCTCCCTGCTCCACAGCAAGTCCAACGAGTGGAAGGCTCCACCGGCCCAGGGGCCAGGGCATGAAGCGGAGCTGTCCTGTGGCCTCAAGAGCCAGGGGCTCCTTCACGGCCTCAGAAAACACGAAGTCCCAGCCGCCCTCGGACACGGCCCTGGAGCCAAACCCGCTATCCTGCTACAACACCCTCTCCTCTCGCCTCTCCGTGCTTCAGGCCGGAGAACTCCCTCCCACCATCGCCCGCTGCCCCCGACCTCCAGCCGGCATCCAGAGGTCTGTGGCGGATGCCCCGAGCCACGGTCCACAGAATCACCTTGGATGCAGATGGCCTGTACGCTTTTTGCTCTTACGAAGCACGCAGGAGACGCCGGCAGCTCTTTCCGGAACCTGTCCAGAGAGCCTCGGTGACAATTCCTGAGTTCTGCCATCGGTCCAGATTTCCTGGTGGGCCGTGGCCACCCCATCTGTCCAATGACAGGCTCGGGAGAGATGCCTCCCACCGGCCACAGAATCTTAGCAAGGATCGAGCAGAGAGTTCTGTGCATCGAGGAAGCGAAAATGCAGACCACTCGACAAAGGGAGGAAGCTGGCAGTTGGCTGACCAGGGAAATTCAGCAGCAGATAAATGTGTATCCGTGTGTTGAGCGAATGGGTATGTCTGCACGGACGGACACACACACACACACACACACACACACACACACACACACACACACAGCAGGGAGCAGTGATGCCCCAGTGCCAGGGTCGTGAGCACCCGCGGCACCCAGATCTTGGTTTCTAAGTACCATCTTCCACTAAAAGTGACCAGGACTCCTTACAGAGATGAAAGGCTGCAGTCGGGCAGGGAAACGCCAGGCGCTCCTGCAATACTCTGACACACCAGGCAGCCAGGACGCCGTCCAGGAGCCCCGGGGCCGTCACTGCGCTCGGGAGCCAGCTTGGCGGGGCTCACCGAGAGTAAGAAACTCTCTGGGTTAGAAAAAAAATGTAGTTCATGAGCTCAAACTCAGATAAATGAATGGGCAAATAAGTGGAAGTTTAAGGAAGCACGAAATGTTTACACAGTTTTAAAATATTTTTGTGCAAAATACTTCGTATAACAGAGAAGATAAGAATAATTTGCAGTGGAGGGCCCTGGCAAACACTGTATCAAACAGTTCATGTTCCCATGGCCAGTAATGGACCTGAATGAAATTCTGCCCCCTCCCCCAAAGGGCCCCCCAAGAGGCACAGCCTCGGCTGCTGCTGTTCCCGCCCTACAGGGATCTCCTCTCCAGGGGACAATACGGATCCTACAACACGGCCGCGCACCGCGGCCAAGCGGAGACCCGCGTGGACTGAAGGAGACGGACGTGACCGCCTGAGACAGGGCACGGTTGGACGGATGGGCCCTCTGCTCTGTGGCCCGACTGGGACGGGGCTCAGATGGACTACGGGGGTGCCGTTTTCCGTTCGGACAGCACGCCGGGCCTTGCGGGAGCAGGTCCGAGTTCGCGGGAGCCGAGCCCTCGCACTAAGGTGCGGGTCACGACAGCCCACTTCTGCCACCGCCCCGCACGGCAGGCGGCCGCGGTCGCGGGCCGCTCCCTTGCCTTTGTGGGACCTGCCGTGCCGGCCCGGGGTGTCCGCGCGTCCCCCTCCACCTCCCGGGCCAGCGTCGCCCCTGGGTACGGGGCTGGCCGTCCACACCCTCCGCTCTGCCAGTCTGTCCCCGGCCTCCCCTCATCTGAGCTGAGCCCTCCCCCCCCGACCTCCCACACGTGCTCTGCCGCCCAGGGCCTCGGCCCACAGGACGGCCCAGTCTGTAGGACCGCCAGGCCGTCCCGGGGGTTGGCCAGTGAAGAAGTCCCCAGGGCATGGGCCTGAGCAAAGGCCCGAGGGACAGGTGTGCCCCTTGCACCCTGAGCATCCACAGAAGTCCGTCCAGCGCCCGCTCCTCCAGAGCAGGCAGACGGCAGGCCCGGACCCGCCTTGGGCCAAGGCATCCCCTCCCCCTCCTGCCCTCACAGCGCCCCTGCTGCTGCCCTAAGTCCAGACAAGGAAAAGAAGGGACGGCACGGGGACAAGAAGCCAGCCATGCTCTCTGAGGGACACCTGGCCTCGCTGGGGAAGTGGGGGCCTTTGGTGTCTTCTCTCTTTCTTCTTCCTCCCTCCCCCGATTCCCAGCCTCCCTGTCCCTCCTCACTCCAAGTGCCCACAGGTCCTGGATCCCGCCTCTACCCACCAGACGCCAGTGCCACTCCCTTCCCCCTGCTATAACCAAAAATGTCTTCAGATGTTGGCCATCGTTCCATGGGGGGGGGGGGGGGGGTCAGAATACCCCTGGCTGAGAACCACGGGGTCCTCCTGTGACCCACCTTTGTCCCCCGTCAGCCCGCGAGGCCCTGGCACCCAGGCTCACGGACGAAATGACGCCCCCGGCCCCGTGGCTGAGTGGGAGGAGAGAGGGCTGAGGCAGGGCTGGGAGCGTTCGGGCAGTCCCCTGGGCCTCCGGGGCCCTGGTCCGGCTGCCCAGAGAGGCGCGAGGGTAAAGCAAACTTTACGAAGGACACAAGAGATCCCTCTGTGAGTCTGTGGCAGACTCCAAACAGAGCAAGCACAGGCTTTCCTGGTCGTCAGCGGCCACGGGCCTGAAGTCAGCTACACCCACGGCGCTGAGATCATTCTTGAACGCCCACCAGTGGCAGACGCGGCAAGGGCTGGAGGGAGCCAGGGAGGAAGGCGGAGCAGCTTAGCTGTGACAAGCAAGCCGGGTCTGGCTCGGGGGGACTCCTGGAGCTGCCCCAGGCCCGCCGGCCAGCATGAGGCCCTCACCGAGGTATGCCTCTTCCCGGGGCAGGCGGAGAGAGCCTGGGATCCACAGAGAGCCCCGGCCCACGCCCCCTCGGCCTGGCCGAGGATCAGGGGCCCCTGTGCCGTCCGTCACACGGGGAGGTCCTTGCGGGGAACGCGGCCAGGGGCAAGGGGCCAGACCCGAGGTTCACCACCTCCTGACGGCCTGGCTGGCCGGCACAGGGCTGGGCTGGACGTGGGCGGAGCCACAGGGGGGACGTGTAAGCCGGATCGGGCCTGTGGGCCGGCCTCCGGGTGGTTTCCCGTGACAGGCCGGGCCAGAGGGTCCCAGGGACGCTGCCCAGGAAGTGAGCTGAAAACTGGGCCCACTGCCCACATTCCAGTCCCACGGCCGCCGCCCTTCCCTCTGCGTCCCTCGGCCACCGGCTCCCAGAAGTCCGGGAGCTGGTGACCAGGTAAGGGGCAGATCCAGGTTTTGTGGGACCTCCTCGAGAAAAGCGACACCGACATCACAGATCCCAGACCGGGCACAGCGGCGAATGCTGAGTTCCTGCCCCGCGGGCCCTCCCCTCCCACCCAGCCCAGGTGAGGCCCGGCGCCCTCGCCGCGCTCCCGAGTCCAGGTGCGTGCGCGGTGCGCCATCCGCCGTCCCGTGTTTGTGGAAACCCTTGGTCGGGTTGAGGCGTTCCCTTTCATTTCTAGAACGCTGACAGTCCCCTTTAACCTTCTGAATGAACTTCATCGAGAGCCGCTTCTGCTTCCGTGGAGAGGCTCTCGTCCTTCTCCTCCGGTCTGTTCACGTGCTGAGTTACACTGGGCGACATTCTGAGGTTAGACCAGGCTGTGCTCTTGATCGACACACCCTTCAGCCCCTCCCTCCCGCCCCCACTTAGTTTGGCTACACACGCTTTCTAGGCTTTTAGCGGATGAAGAGCTACAGCCTGATGGACCCAAACCCAAACTCTCTGCTTCCTCCATTCCTCCGAATGCTCCCTTCACGATGTGCTCCCTTCGTTTTCCTTCTAGGCCCGCAGACGCGGTCTTCTTCGTGGGGCTTCTCCGACTAATCACGCGTCTGCGCTGGCCTGTCCCCCAGGATCTTCTGTCTGGGATTGCGCTCCCTTTGCCAAAAGGATGGTCTCGGAAACTTCTTTAAAACGTCTCCTGGTGGCAAACTTCTGTCTTTCGCGTGTTTTACCTAGAAACTGACCTTTTAAATTGAAGAGCGACCCGAGGGCGTCGTCCTCACACGGCGACGCACCCAGATCAAGGACCACAGCGAGGCCAGGCTCGCCCGCCGCCACAACCCCTTCCTCCCCGGGGGCTTCTAATGCCAGCGGCCGGCCTGCCTGTCCCACACCACGCCGGCTCCCGGGCGACCTGCTGGCCTCAGCCTTTAGGCACTGCCGGGCTCACGCGGGCTGCTGGACCGCAGGGGCGCCAGGCCCCGCACGGACTCCCACCTTGCACACGTCACCGTGCACAGGCCGGAGCTCACGGCCATCGATCCCACCAGTCCTTTACATCTTAGCGACCCTGAGGTGGCTCGTGGTGGCTTGGATCGGACCAGTGAGATCGAGCACTTTTTCGGATGTTTAGTGGCCATTGGTGGGTTTTCGAAGCATCTGTTCGCGTGACAAAAATTCACTACTCGTTAAATAATTCGTCAGCAAAGAGCGACGGGCACTTCTACCCTCGTCTCCAGAAATCATCACCATGGCTTCCCTCCTCCGTCTGTCTGGTCCCTTTAGACACGGGTCTGTCTGTTCACCTTCGGATAACAGGGAACCTCACGACCTCGCGGACCCTGGGCCCGTGTCCTTTGTGGGCTAAAAAGACGGACGACACCTGCCCCTTCTCTACCGGCGCCTTTGGACGAACCAGAGGCCCCCGCTGCCGGGCGACGCCATTGCACGCGGAACTTCCGCATCTGGTGACGGGACACCTCTGGAGCTCCAGGGTCGTGCAGAGAGCACCATCGTTTGCCTGCCGGAAGTTTCGTGCCGGTCCTCTACGTGTGCCCCACCCCCGCCACTGGTTTCTGTGTATGCTGCGAAGGGGGTCCCCGACCGCTGCCCTGTGGGGATCCGACTGACCCGGACACCGCCCGTGGACAACACTGCCCCTCCTCTGGGCTGCGGGGTGCCTCGGACGGCTCTGCCTCCAGGAGCCCGAACCCACGCTCATGGTAACGCCACACCGCCCTCCAGAGTTGTTCAGTCCTTAGGACGGTCTTCTTGGCCCTTTGCATTTTCAAATACCTTCTCGAACAAGCTTGTCGATTTACACAAAAGTCCCCGTTTCGAGTTCAGCTGGAATTGCAGTGATCCACCATTTAGGGAAGAAAGGACACCTTGAAGCTTCTAATCAATCCACAGACGTGCCAAACACCTACATCTCTTAGGTTTCCTCCAAGAGTATTTTAGTTTCCTGTTACTTACCTTTTGCTAGTTTCCACATAACTTAAGTGTCCGAAACCCTGTGATAAGAAAGTCGTCAGGGGACACCTGGGGGGCCCAGTCGGTTAAGCGTCCCACTCGGATTTTAGCTCAGGTCACCATCTCGAGGTCTGTGGGTCTGAGCCCCACCTCTTGGATGTGACCTCTGTCCCTCTGTCTCTGCCCCTTCAGCTCTCTCACTTCGGCTTTAAAATAAAAAATACAAATAAATAAATAAACAAGTGATCATTATTGACTGTTCCTGGTGATAAGAATCGATTCTTGTACGTTGGGCACGTGGCCACCACCTCGCTAAACTTCTCTCCCTTCTTTTAATAGTTTGCCTGTGAATCTGCACTGCTTTCGATTTTCTTCACCTGTAACATTATCTCTGCAAATGGTGGCAGTTTCGTTTCTGGGTTTTCAAGCCCGGCACCCTTAAATCCCCTTTCCTGGCTAGCGTTGCAGCGTGGGGACCCCAGCAGTGCTGAGCAGCCGGTCCTGCCTCAATCCATCTCGGGGACAGAGCTTTCGATATTTCACAGTTAAGCAGGATGTCTGTCACAGATTTCTCATTTGATTAGATTAAGAAAGTTCCTTTCTATTCCTGGTTTGCTAAAAGCACTCTTGCCTCTTAATCTTGAATAGGTATCGAATTGTACAAACGATTCTTCTGAGTTTATCAAGATCACGCTCTATCTCATTAATGTGGTAAACTACGTGCATTTTAAAAAATATACAAATCTGCATTCCTGAATCCCACCGTCCACACTTTGTTTACGACTGTTGGGATTTTCAAGAGAAACACTGCTCTGTAACCATCTCTCTCTTTCTCTTCCTCTCCCTCCCTCCCTCCCTCCCGTCCTTGTCAGGCTTTAGCACCAAGGTTATGCTGCCTCATGAAACAAGACAGGACACAAGCCTCTTCTGTTCAGTGAAAGAGTGTGCAACAGACTGCTTCTCTTTCTTAAGCATCCGGAAACACCGCCCAGCGCAGTCACACGCGCCTGGAGTCATCCTTGTGACGACACTTTAAGCTGTACGCGCGAGTCCACGAAGACGGGAGCTACTAAGCGGCATCAGCACGGGGGCTTCTGGCGTCGTCCCCTCCCGGAAACATCAGGTTGAACAACCACCCACACAGGAGAACGTCTCGGCAAGCGTGAAGGAGCCTGGGTGAAGGGTCGGAGCGCCCGGGTGGAGCGCAGCTCAGACAAGACCATTTCGCATCATCCCCAGCACAGACACAGACGTGCTCCCGGGGGCAGCGGCATCCGGTCTGTGCCCGAATGCCCCACAGACTCCAGGGCTGGCCCGCCGTGAACTCTGGGTCCAGACCTGACCCCGCACCCCCAGGCACCAGGCCGCCTACCCGAGGACTCCAGCGGCAAGCCCACCACAACCCGCCAGACGGCTCACCGCGGTTCCTGGACGGGCTGCCTGTGAAGGCTTCCCTGCTAGAGCCCATCTGTACCGACCAGAACGGGTGCCCGCTTCTCGAAACGTCCAGATGTCAACACAAGGCCACGGGATCACAACAATCGAGGAAACACGACACCTCAAAAGGAAACCAATAAAGCGACGACGAGTGGCCCCAAAGAAAGGGAGATCCATGAAATGTCTGAAAAGAATTCAGAATAATGCTTTTAAAGAAACACAATAAACAAGAAGACACAGACAAGTGAATGAAATTAGGACAAAACACGTGAACAAAATGAGAATGGAGTCCAGAAAAGAAATAGAAAACATGTTTTTTTTTAAAAACCAGAAACCCCAGAGCACCGGGGAGGCTCGTGGGTTAAGCGTCCGACTTCGGCTCAGGTCACGATCTCAGTTCGTGGGTTCGAGCCCCGCGTCAGACTCTGTGCTAACAGCTCAGACAGAGCCTGGAGCCTGCCTCGGATTCTGTGTCTCCCTCTCTCTCTGCCCCTCCCCTTCACACTCTGTCTCTGTCTCTCTCAAAAATAAATAAAAACATTATTTACAAAACAGTAATAAAAAACAGATAAAAACCAGAAACCTTGAGGCTCAAGAATACCGTGACTAAAAGACTCAGCGGAGACTGAAGCAGGCGGAAGAGAGAAGAGGCAGCGGCGAACCAGAAGGCGTGTCCCTTGAAGCATCCGCTAGGGAACAGACAGGAAGGGGAAAGACGACGCATGAAGGAACGCAACGTGAGTTACAGGAGAACGTCCAGACACAGTGTGCACGTTGCTGGAGTCCCGGAGAGGAGGGCAGAGAGCTCAGTTCAAGAAATACAAGTTCACAAAGCTCAAGCCCCTCTCCCCACCCCCCACCCCTGGTTTCAACCCCAAGCTACCTTCCCCAGGATACACGATAATACAAGTCCCTAAAACCACAGGGAAAAGAGAGGCTTTTAAAAGCAGCCAGACAAGAACAACTGCTTGCACACAGGGAACCCACACAGGCTGTCTGCAGACACGAAGGACGTCAGAAACCAGCAGGCTGATGCACGCAAAACGCCGAGAGAAAAAAGCTGCCAACCACAACACCCAGCAGAGGTGTCGCTCGGAAACGAGGGGGATAAAGCCGTTCCAGAGAACATATGTGGGGGCGGCCTCGCCACGAGCCTGCCTTGCGAGAAGAACTGAGATGCAAAGAGGCTGATTACTGACACGAAAACAGACCAACGTACGGAAGACGCTGAGGCAGGTGAGGACGTGGTCAAGTTCACAGCACTCTAACACACGTATGCTGATGCGTTCATCACTAACACTAGCATAAGCGTTAAAGGACGTAAGTATTAAAAACAGCTACGCTACTTTGTCAATGAATACACGATATAAAAACATGTAAACTGTGACATCAAAAATGTAAAAGGATATTTTTTTCGTGTGATTGAGATTATCAGCTTTAAAAAGACTTTTTTATGTAAAAAATGTTTTTTAACATTTTTACTTATTTTTGAGAGAAAGAGTGTGAGCAGGGGAGGGGCAGACAGAGAGGGAGACAGAGAATCCAAAGCAGGCTCCGGGCTCCGAGCCGTCAGCACCGAGCCCGACGTGGGGCTCGAACCCACGAACCGTGAGATCGTGACCTGAGCTGAAGTCAGACACTCAACCGACTGAGCCACCCACACGCCCCTAAAGAGACTATCGTAAAATGTTACGTTAGCCTCATGCTAACAGCAAAGCAAAACCCCAGAGAAGATACACAGAAGATGGTGGAAAAGGCATCAGAGCACAGCACCTGCAGAAAACCATCACTCCACAAAGGAAGACGGTAAGAGAGGAAGGAAGAAACAAGGAAGCTAGAAGGCAGTGGAAACTATGAATGAACTGGCACCAGTTATTCTTAGAATAATTACTTTTAGTATACATGGATTAAATTATCCAATCAAAAAGGCAGAGACTAGACGCATGGGTAAAAAAAAACAAAGACTCAAGTGCACGCTGTCTAAAAAGAGACTTGCTTCAGCTTTAAGAACACACACAGGTTCAAAGTGAGGGGACAGAAAAGATATTCCATGCCAGTGGAAAATAAAAAACAGCAGGAGCAGCTATCCTTACGTTAAAAAAAAAAAAAAAAAAAAAAAAAAAAAGACTTCAAGTCCAAAACTGTAAGGAGACAAAGAAGGTAACTATGTAATAACAAAAGGGTTAATTCGTTCCCCAATACACTAAAAGGATATGGCAGGATATATACATGCACATACAGTGCGTGGTGCTGTTTTTTCGAAAAGATAAACAAAATGGACAAACCTTTCGCTAGACTAAGAAGAAAGGAGAGAGACTCCAACAAAATTGGAAATGCAAAGGATCCTAGGAGATTACCATGAGCAATTACGTGCCTACCAACTAGATGACCCAGCAGAAACGGATACGTTCCTAGAAACATACGGCTTGCCACAACTTGATTTATTTCTTAAATCATGAAGAAATATAACGTGAACGGACCAGGAACAAGGACATTAAACAGTCATCAAAACCTTCCCAATGCAGAGAAGCCCAAGCCAGATGGCTACGCTGATGAATTCTCCCAAACATTTAAAGAATTTACGCCAATCCTCCTCAACCTCTTCCAGAAAACTTGAGAGGACACGCCCAAACTCATTTTACAAGGCCAGCATTACCCTGATATCAAAGCCAGATGAAGAGGCAAGCAAAGTATAAGCCGATATGCCCGATGATTGTAGATGTGAAAATTCTCAACACAAGAACTAGCAGATCCTACACCATGATCAAGTGGGAGTCATCCCTGGGATGTGCGGAGGATTCGATACACATCAGTCAATAAGCATGACCTACCTCGCTAACAAAACGTAGAATAGAAACCGTACGATCACCTCAGTAGACGCAGAAAAGCCACGCGGCAAATTACAACGCCCTTTCATGATAAAAACCCTCTCCACAAATAAGGTAGAGAAGGAACACACTTCGTCCTAATGAAGGCTGTGTATGACAAGCCCATAGCTAACATCATCCCTAGTGGGAAAAGGCTGAAAGCTTATCGTCTAAGATCAGGAACAAGGCAAGATGCCTCCTCTTTTTTCTTCCAGCTTTACTGAAAAATAATTGATAGACACACATCATTATACAAGTTGAACGCATACAGCGTGATGGCTTGATTTACATATACCGTGGAAGAATTACCATAATAGGTTCATCTAACGTCCATCTTCTCACATAAATACAAAAAAAAAAAAGAAGAAAAAGGGGACAAATTTCAGAACTCTCAGGATTTACTCTCTTAGCTGTCGCGTATATCGTAAAGTAGTGGTAACTATAGTCGTCATGCTGTTCGTTACATCCCTAGCACTCGCTTGCTTTATAGCCGGAAGTTTGGACCTTTTGACCGTCTTCCTCCAGTTTCCCCTCCCTTCCCCGCCCCCACCTGGTAACCACAAGTCTGATCTCTTTTCCTAGGAGTTTGGCCTTTCGTTTGTTTTAGATTCCACATGCAAGTGATACCATACGGTATCTTTCTCTGACTCATTTCACTTAGCCTAATTCCTTCAAGGTCCATCCGTGTTGTTGCAAGCGGTAGGTTTCTTTTTTTCTACAAGAGAATGAATTTCCACGGGGTACATATACCACATCTTCTTTACCCATTCGTCTCCCCGTGGACACTTTAGGTTGTCGCTAGGTCTTGATGACTGTAAACAATGCTGCTGTTAACGTAGGGGTGCAGATACCTTTTTGAGTGGTTTTGAGTGGTTTTGTTTCCCTTGGATATATTCCCATAAATGGAATGGCTGAATCATATGCTGGTTCTGGTGTTCTAATTGCTCTCGCCAGTACTGTGTCGAATAAAAGCGGCAAGAATACTCACTGGAGAAAAGACCGCCTCTACCGTAAGTGCTGTTGGGGTAATTAGGTATTCACGTGCAAAAGACTCAAACTGGACCCACATTTTACACCACTCACAAAAACTAACTTGCAATTGATTGAAGACTTAAGTGTAAGACCTGAACCCATGAACTCCTAGAAGGAAACACGGGAACAAAGCTCCTTGACACGGGTCTCAGAAACGGTGGTCTGGACAGACACTCGCAGCACAGGCGACAAGATAAAACATAACCAGTGGGACCAGGGACCACATCCAACTAAAAAGCTTTCGCCCAGCATAAGAAATCACCAACAAAGTGGAAAGACAAGCTACAGGATGAGAAAAAAACAACTGCCAAGCAGGTTATCTGATGAGGAGTTAGTCTCCAAAACACATGAAGAATTCACACAATTTGACAGCAAAAAAACGGATAGCCCAGTTAAAAAAATGGACAAAGGACCTGAACAGACATTCCTCCAAAGAAGATCTACGAAAGGTCCACAGGCACATGGAAAGACCCTCATGCTCGCTGGACAACAGGGAAACGCAAACCAAAACCACAGCGGTCAGCACGGCCATCGCCAAAAAGACGAGAGAGAACGCTGACGAGGGTGTGGAGAAAAGGGAGCCCTTGTGCTCTGCGGGTGGGACCGCAAAGTGGTGCCGCCCGCTCAGGAAAACAGTACGGAGGTTCCTCAAGAAGGTAGAAAAGAAATGATTGTAGGGCCCAGCAGCCCCAGTTCTGGGAACGTATCAGAAGGAAATATAAACCTTTTGTAAACCAACTCACAATTCTCAACGTGTTGCACAAGTTTTGATATGTCAACCTGCCATTTTTAATTGGTAATTAAAAATACCTATTTCCATTTATTTGACCCACGGGTGATTTTAAAAGCACATTACTTAATCTGCAAACCTTTGCACACATACTCCTTTCCTCTCGTTAACTTTTAACTTGATCCCACGTGGTCAGAGAGTTGCAGGCGGCAGGATCTCAGTCCCGGGCGGTCTGTAGAGACCTTCTTTATGGTCTGGCACGCGGGCAGACTGCGCACTCTTCGACCGCCGGACGCGGCGCCCTGCCGTCAGCTCGGCTGAGTTTCTTCAGCACGTTGTTCAGATATCCCACGCCTAACGCTTCCTCTATACTGCGTTTCTTAAATGTTTGTCAAGGATATTAAGCCTGGCATCTTAAAACCGTACAGGATCTTGATCCTTTGTCTCCAGGGCAATAAAAAGGGGCTTTAAAACAGTTTAGCTCCTTCCTGCCTGTCCCAACTTACAAGGCAATTTTCTCCAGTATTTTATCGTGTTTGAAAATTTCAATGTCAGACGGTTTTAGGCAGGGCACTTAGACATTATCTGTGTTTATTACCGTTTGTGCCTCCTCCTGGATCTACATTCTTGCTCTTAAAGAAAATTCCTTGCAATCTCCTTTATGGGAGGGATCATCTGTAGGTAATACCTTCATTTTGTTTATGAGAGGTTTTTGAAATGCCATCCAATTCTTTAATGGCTTTGAGATATAACTGATATGCCAAAAATTTCACCCTTTTACGTGTATATTTCAGTGACTTCCGGTGTATTTACCTAGCTGGGCCAACATCACCACTGAATTCCAAAACCTTCTCGTCACCCCACACAAAAGCCCGCCCCCACGAGCAGTCACTGCCCATCTCTCCCCTCCGTGGCCCCTGCGCCCAGTGATCTGCTTCTGCTGCCTCTACCGACTGGCCTGTTCGAAACGGTTCACAGAAACGGGGTCCTGTGATGTGTGGCCTACTGTGTCTGGCTTCTTTCACTCAGGAGGATGTTTCTGAGGCTCACCTGTGTTATAACCCATGTCCGACCCTCATTCCTTTTTATGGCCAAATAAAATTCATTTTGTGTGTGGCCAGGTCACATTCAGCTTACCCACTCATCTGCTGAGAGACACGTGGCTGTCTCCACTGTTCGGCCGTGAGCAATGACACCACGGCGACCATTTGTGAGCGTGTTTTTACGTGTGGCCGTGTGCTTTCAATTCTCTTGGGTGTACGGACGCCGTACCCCTGCACGGACATGCCGGGACCGATGGCGACTGTCCTCAGTATCCCTGAACAACATTCAGTTCTAGTGAACACTCAGTTTGGCGTCGAGAAGTTCTTTCTCTCGGTGCCCTGCTGGCAGCAGCCTGTGCTCCCGACTTCCGGTGGGCGTGGGAGGTGGCCCGTGCTGCTGCCGGGAGCCACCCCACCGCGGGGGGATGTCCTGTCTCTCCGGCTGCTTTGAGAGTGAGCTCTGCCCTTAACGATGTGTGGGCGCGCAAGCATTAGCTTCCTTTTACTTCTCCTTGGGATCTGCTCTGTGTCCGGAATCCTGTAAATGTCATCTTTCTTTCCTAACCTTCTTCCGGGATTGCGGACGCATGAACGGGATCTTCCTCCCGCCTTGTGGAGCCGGTCCTCTCTCCCGTTCCCATCTGCGGGAGGATGGCCCCTCCCAGGGACTGTCCTCACCCCCACGGTGCTCTGCTCGTCCCTGGAGGGTGGATGGAGGCGTGGCACGCGGAGGCACCACCCCACTCCCGGGAGCTGCTGCCCGAGCCCGCCTTCACCCCTTAGCACGCGCTGGTCTAAACTACCCGGCGCAGCAACCCCCAACGTGGTGGTGTGGGAGATACCAACTGTTTGAGATGACGACTTGGAGCGCGCCCGAGTAGGTGAACACAACTTCCTGATGGGAATCTCCCAGAGCCGCCAGGGTAACTGCCAGAACAGAGGGGACCGAGCGGCCCAGACACTGCCGGGGACACGTCATGCGAAGCCCCTCTGGGACTTCGGTTTTGGAACTATCTTTCTTCTTAAAATATAGACGCTAAAGCATGCTTCTTTGGGTGTGAGTTTCCCTAAGGATCCCCAGAGCTGTAACTCTGTACAGCTGGGAGAGGCCCGTGTCATTCACCAGCACAGTCTGCCTGCGGAAACTCCCCCCATACCGAGACAGGCTCACGCTGTCCCGAGGGGCACCCGTGTTCGAGAGGGGGCGTGCCATGGCGCGGTGCTTGGCATCTGGGGAAGCCATTCCCGGGCCCCATTACACCGGACTGCAAGAAACAGCCACGACCCTTTCTTTGACAAGGACCCTGCCTCCGGCGTCAGCACGGCTGAAAGGGCCTATCCGGTGACTTCCCAAGCACCCGCCAGGAACGAGGCCAGCCTCAGGGTGAACCACCTCTCAAGAGGAAATGATACAAAGCTGCTGTGGTCATAAATACATTTTATTTCATTAGAAATGCATAATTAACAGTTTTGAGAGCATTTCCCCCTAGAAAAGTAGGTAAGCAATATTTCCATCAAAATCGTTAGTTGTCTTCTGCAAATACCTATTTTCGTTACACTGAACAGAGCACACAGCAAAAGGCTTCTGCTACTCCACTTTTTTTTTCGATTTTCTTTTTTGTTATAAACACCATAGCAAATTAAAAAAGCTGTTTGAACAGAGAAAAATATCGTAGTTCTTGATTTTCCGCACGTACTTGATGCGACGCACGCTGTGCTTCCCCACTCTTCTCTAGACGCCGACGGTGGGACAAAAAGTAAGGGTCTTCTGGCAGGGGCAGCGGCCGTTACTGTCACCTTGTATGCATTGGGACACTCTCCCCGGCGGGTGAGGCTTTCAGATGCACTCGAACAGAGCATGTGCAGTCACCTCCGTGCAAAGCCATGGGACCAGGGCGCGTGAAGAACAGGGTGGCTGGCCGGGGCCAGCGCTGAGCACGGCGGCGGCTCTGTCTTAGGTTCTGTTGTGGGTGGGTGGCCCGGCCCGCCTACTGGATCTGGATCGCTCCATGCTCAAGCTGCATTTCCGGCTGCAGGGTGGGCTGCAGGGTCTCAGCCGTCTGCAAGAGGGGAGAGAGGAGGGCTTTCTATAAAAGTCCCACCAACGCAAGTCCGGGTCACGTCCAGGTCACTCACAGGTCACAGAACACCAATGGCTCTCGTGCATGGAACAGACACACACAACAGGGCTAGAGAGGGCCAAGAGTCGTAGGTTCACCGCTCTGGGAGAAGACTCTCCCCGGGGCCGTGGCCCCTCTTTACCCACCGACCCTCCCCACACATGCTCTGTGGCCCAACGAGGTTCTGTGCTAATTTCCCAGTCCCACCCCTGCGCATCACTGGGGAATGCCTTTGGAGTACTTAACCCGTCCTATTTACCTAGAATTTCGGTCACCATTTTGCCTTCTTATAAAAACTGCTCCAACGTTCCAGAAAACATTTCAGGGGCAGTCACCTTTCTCTCCTTAACGAGAGAAGTTCTAATCAATGATCTACAGATATTAAAAGGACCTGAAGTGCATATTCACAGTTTTAAGATAAAGGGAAAAATACGACTTGGAGTAAGTCACCAATCATCCAGTTCGATCATCCCGAACAAGCCCCGAAACAGAGAATAACTGGGTTTTTTCTTCAGGCTCCTCTACGCTGTTGGCCAAAGGCAACGTCACAAAGATCGGACCCTCAGAGGTGGGTTTCCGGCCGCCCTGGCAGGAAACTTGGTTGCAGAGGCCAGGCATGCGGGTGTGAAGGAAGAAAGAGGCAGACGGCCACCGATGCTGGCGGCCAGGAGCCCCCTGCAGCTCTTATCGCAGACTAACGCTTTAGTTTTGAAATCTGACTATCAAATGACATTGCACGCGGTGCGTCCTGAAAGCGGGGAGGGGCCCTTGCAGTGGAAGGACGTGGCACAGGCATGGGCCACACGGCCCACGGAGCCCAGGACTGAGGGCGGGCAAGAACGGCCAGAGCATGAACCTGCAAGGCACAGCGGAGGCGACCACACATCTCTGGGAAATTTCTGGGGAAGTGGACTCAGCCGTGTTGGCGGCTGCAGGCAGAGGGGGCAGGGTGGGTTACAGGCCGGGCAGAGAGGCCCCTGTGGGAGCGAGAGTCCCTCCCCACCCTTGAAAAACCAGAAAGGCAGCTTTGGACCCAGGCGCGCAGAAGGCGGAGCACAGATGAGGTGGGGACCTGCCTGGGATTCAGGGACACCCACACTCTGATGAGGACCCCTCCCTTCTCCCGTGTCCTCAAAACGCAGCACCAGACCTGTGTCTCGGGCAGGAAACGTAGAGAAAGGGCTCCAAGCAGATGAGTCAGAATGTTCGAGATGTTTGAGGGAACGGAGGCAGCGGGGAGCCCTGGCCACCCATACAGGTGAGAACTCGGGCACCTGCCTGGGCACAGGCACTCATTGCCCTTCCTACTGGCTGCTCCATGGGGCCAGTGCCCTGGCCTCCTGCCCAAGAGAAGCCCATCCTCTCATGAGCTAGACGGCTCTTACAGCCCCTGGGGGGCTCCTGGGGGACTCTCATCTCTTCCAGGAGCGAGTTCGGGTATGTGACCCCGTTCTGATGGGCAAACCCGAACCGAGAGGAAACCTACGGGAGTGGAGGCCTTGGTGCTGATGAAGAAACAGGAGCCCTTTCCCTCCGCAGACGTGGTCGCGTCTGTGTGAGGCACCAGCGGGGCCACGGAAGGTGAGGGGACAGGAGCAGCGGGCTCCGGGGACATGCACGGGGGGCCGGGCCCGGGGCCACCCTGCTGCCGTGTAACCCACTGACTATTCAAGTCCGTGCCGAGTGGGGTCTGCTACAGGGAAAACACCCCAGTGGGTGCAAACCTCATTCTCTGGCCTGTTCTTATACAGACGCGTTAAGTGGGTCCTGAGACCGGCCAGGCAGGAATGCAGACCAAGAACACAGACAGGAAGCCCAGGGTGGCAAAGAGCGAAGATGGACACGGCCTTCCTCCACTCTGAAATGTGTCAAATGACCGCGAACCCGGTCCGGTGAGACAGCTCGGCACACGGTATCCCCGGTCTGTGGCGCACGCCGTGTGACCCTTCTGCAACTGCTGGGCAGCGGGGAGGAGGACCGCCTTCGTGCAATGACCCCGCTTACAACCACACGGGGCATCACACGAGCCACCCGGCGTGGGACAAGGCGGGCCTGCAGGGGGGGGCTCTCTCTTCCAGGACAAGTTAACGCTCAAACCACCGAAATGGGCCAGCCAGAGAGAACGCCACCTCCTCCCCCAACACCATGGGCTCCCGGTCACACCCAACCCTTCCTGGTTCACGTCCAGGGTGGGGTGGGCCGCTGCGGTCACCGCTGCACAAAAGCCACACCGGGCTGCGGTGGCCCCTCACGCGGGAGTGGCCGGGGTGGCCCGGTGGGTGGTGGGGACCGAGAGGCGGAGAGGCGGCGCCTCCTCCAGGAACCGCGTTTGCCAGCTGGGGCCTCGCCGCGCATCAGGAGGTAAAAAACCGAAGTCTCCCGGGAGCGCCTAGTCCGCCCAGCTGGCCACCCGGTCACGAGGTCGCCCCGAGCACCCTGGCTGGCTCCACTGAACTCCATTCCTCGGCAACAACCTCATGAGGCTTCAAGGAAAGCAGACAAGAATTTTCCTTCCTGCCGAGAGCTGAGCACACGCACAGCACCGGCACGGGGCCCGAGCGGAGCGCGAGAGGGGAGAGAGCTGCGTGGAAATCCGGGGCCTCGGTTCCGTGCGTCAGAGGCCCGTGGCATCGAGACACACACCGCTTCTCAGTGCCAGGATGCAGGAGTACAGGAGAGGCCCAGAGGACGGCAGGGTGTACGAGAAGGCCGGCAGGAGCCGACCGGCCACGCTCGGGGCAGACGGGAGTCCTGCGTCAGAGGTGATCTCGGCCTGGGCTCGGCGGGAAGGCCCGCGAGGTTTCAGAACACGGGCCACCCGCGGCCTGAGCTTTGTGCCAGCGACCCCCGCGGTCCGGGGACCCGTCCTAGGTTACTCTCACAAACACACAGTCGCCCCATCGGATCGAGAGCATGCCGTCCCCTCGAGGGGGCCTCCAGCGGGCTCTTGGCCCTAGCGTGGGGGGCCCGGGCCTGGCTCCCCAGACCCAGGAGATCCGAGGAGAGGTCGTCCACGGTGTTCATCCGGCCAAGCGCACTCACCAGGGGGGCAGCTCTACAAACGTGTCAAATCCCCAAGCAGCAGCCCCCTTATCTGACATCTCGGGACGTGTCCAGACCGTTTGCTGTGCTTCTAGGAGAGCACGGAGACGAGTGGTTTCTGGGACGGGAGGTGGGGGCCGGGGAGCCCATCAGACGGTGCGTGGAGTACGCACAAACTGAGCGGAGGGAACCCTGGGCCCCAATGCCCGTGTGGTTCCCAGCGAGGCCTTCGGCTGCCACGCAGGAGGCGCCCAGGCGGGAGGCTGGCAACCAGGCCAGACGGGGCCCCTCAGGACCGAGTGAAGCGCCATCCTGCATTTGTGCCACAGAGAAGAGCCACTGGGCACAAGGACCCACAACCCGCCCCTGGGAAAGGGTCAAGGCCGAGCCACAAAGGCCACAAAGGCAGAGCCTGTTGTCTGCACGAGTGCTGACCTCTGGGCCCTGCCACTCTCAGAGCAGCAGCGAGACCTCGGTAAACAGGGACCCTCTCGTTCTGCAGTCCCCGGGAGCTGGCCCCGTGGGCTCAAGAGGCACAACTGGACGCTGGCCCCTGATCTTGCAGATGAACACCTGGCGGCCCGTGGGCCGGGAACCAAGCCCTCGCCTTCACTGCTTCGGGCACTTACAAAAACTACCGCCCACGTCGGTGCCCGTGTCCAAGTCACGTGCCTTTCCGTGACAATGTACCTTGCTCGCGGGGGGACATCAGAAGGAGAAACGCGCAAGCTGTGCTCAGAGCTGCAGAAGCCCCGGGACCTATCCGGACAGGGTGTGTGCTTCCACGCGGGGTGGGACCCACCTGAGCTGCAGCGGTGTGGTCAGTCACCGGAGCCAGCTGGACGTACTGGACCTGGATGTCGCTGCCCTGGAGAGGTGAGCCGTCCACCCCCGCGGCAGCAGGGTCGGAAGAGGCCACGGCTATCAGCTGGGCCCCCTGCAGCACCTGGAGAGACAAAGCAGACCCCGTCAGCACAGACACCGGTGCCACTCCGCCGTGACCACGTGAACCACGGGGGACGAGCCCAGGACCACACAGCGGGGCCCGTCTGTCTCGTGAATGACCCTGGAATGACATCCGACCGGCAACCCAGCGCCTGGATGGCGCAAGTGTGTATCGAGCGCGCGCGGCGTGACCGAGTCGCGCAACGCGTGCAAGTGACCCCCTCAAACACCCACACACTGGACACGAGTGAGCTCAGGGACGGGGCCGAGGGTGACGAGAGAGAGGCAAGGAGGCAGAGGGATGTGGGACAGAGGCAGGAGCCCCCGGACACCTCCCAGAAACCACTGCTCTTTGAGGTTCTTGGGGGCAGAGCCTGAAGGCAGCCTGGAGGGGACAGAAAATGGCGGCACGTCCTTGACCCGCATCCGCCGGGAGCCCCCAGAGTGCTCAAGAGCCAGGCACACAAAGAAACCGGGCAGCGGACGCCCGCGGTTATGAAGCAAAGCGGAGACGTGCCTGAGTCAGGGACCCCACGGCTGCGGGCGGTGCGGAGAGGGGCTCAGGGTGAGGAGCTGCCATCGGGAGGGAGGTCCGAGATGCTGATGGAGGAGAACCCCCGGGGGACGGGAGGCCCCGAGTCCCCGGGACACCCACTGTGAGCTGTGCCGACAGGAGGGGGCAGATGAGGCCCCGGGAGATGGGCTCTGGGTGACCCCACCACTCGTGGGCGACCCCACCCCCAGGCCCAATTCCCGCCCCCCCCCCCCCCCCAACAGCTGGGCAGGTGGGCCGCCGCCTCGCTGCCCCGCAGGCCGGACGGGGAGGTAGGGGTGAGGGCATCCGTGGCTTTGCATTCACGAGGGAGCTGCCGTGAACCGTGCGTGTTTATACCCGGAGTCGTATCCCACCCCCCTTCAAATGACTTGTCAACGGGATCACGGATGCTTGCCGGCAGTCCACAGCAGGGCGGGAATGACTGTGCCTCCCGACCGGCCCGACTGCCTCCCGCACCAGTGGTCAGAGCTGAGGAAGAGGGTGAGGGCACTGAGACAGAGGAAGGGGCTGCTCAGCCCGGGAAAGGTGGGCTCGGATACAGATCTCCAGCAGTCTGTATAAAAATACAGTCCGTGGTTTTTAAACGGCACTGTAGTTTTTGACGAGCAAAAGTTCTATTTCTCTAACGATGCGTCCGTCCGTCGCTAGAAAAACACAGATGAGTTCAACTCTCAGAAAAGAAGACGGCAGACGGCTCTCAACCACCCCTCCTCGTGTGTCTTCAGAAACCACTTGCAGGCAGTGTCGTGTTCTAATACCAGCTGGCTGTGCCAGGAAGATGAACCCCCCAGATCCTGGGGGTGTGCCCTAGACGCGGCAGAGGCACCTACAAGTGGGACAAAGGCGAGGACACGGAGACAGGGAGTGTCCTGCGGCAACAGGTGGGCCCCGCGTCACACACCGCGTTTCCCAGCTGCGGAGGGGCAGAGAGGGGCCAACCGCTGGCTTGGAGGACGGGGGACGGGGGACGAGGACGGGCCACCCGCCAAGGGTGCGGCAGGCCTGGAGGCTGGGGCAGACAGGAAGCGATTCACCCCTGGGGCCTCCGGGAGGAGCCAGCCCCGTGACAGTCTGACCGCAGCCCCGTGAGCCCACACTGGGCTTGTGACCTCCAGACCGTGAGAGAACGAGCCTCCGGCGTGAGCCTGCAGGCGTGTGGCACCGGTCACCGCAGCCACAGGACACTCGCACGACACGCCGGCCTCTCCTCGGCCGTCTCCTTCCAAGGAGCTGGCCTCCCACTTCCAAGGGCTGACCCAACAACGACGACGGCTCCTCTTCCACCATAATCATGACCCATTTGTACCAACGAGTGTTCGAAAGAAGGGTTTGAAAAAACCAGAGAAAACCAAAGACCCCGTAGCATTCACGTTTTCTCTTCCCGGGACTTACCCTCCACCAGATTGCTCACGGTCAGAGAGAGGACCCGGTCCTGCTGAGCTCCGTACCTCCACCCCCCACGTGGCAGGGGTGGCCCCCACTCCCCCCCCTAACTGGTGGAGTCACGCGAACAGGTGTGTGGCTCAGGGGAGGGCTCGCACAGGGGCGGCAACTCGGCCTCACGACAGCTAGACCAGAACGGGGAAAAGACGAAAAGCACTTGGTGGTAAGTTCTCAAAGCCACACAGACATTTACGGTGTCCTCGGTGCCCTTCGGTGGGGGGAGAAGGCGGGAGGAGGGGCCGGAGCGGGGAACCCGTGCAGCGAAGCCACCCCCACTTAGCATGGTTTTGCTGCACCCCGGACTGAACTTAAAAACCACACGACGTTTTGAAACCCGGGAGCTAAAGCACGAGGTAACGTAGTCACCACTGCGTGATACAAAAGATCCCTGAATACGCCGGTTTAGGGTCAGATCGCCAACTATGTTTTCATGAAAGCCGCGCAGTCGTGGGGCCGTTTCCAGGCAAGGCTCCGTCTGACTCTGGCTCTGAAAGCGAGCCACCACCCCTACGATGGAGGGCAGGTTACGGTTTCCAGAGGGCAAACTGTTCCCTGTCAGCACTGCCAACGAGGTGACTTTTCACACGAGCCACACGACTGAGTAAATCGTAAGAACTGGAAAGTCAGAAACCGCAGCATCGAACGTGCTTCATTATGGTATCGAAGGAGGCACATCCCCAGCCTGGCTGGCGAGTGAAAGTAAAGACAGGAAAACATTTCCACCTGAGACTTCATTCCAAACCCCACACCTCCTCAACGTGCCCGCACTGGTGGCTCTTGACGGCGAGTCGGGAATGAGGCCAAGTCAACGCGCACAGGACTGGTGGGAAAGGCCTTCCGGGCACTTAGCGCCCTGCCCTTGCTCACCACGGGGACCTCAAAGCCAAGGGCTGGGGACGTGGCCAGAAGGGGGCGCTGCGCTGCCCCAGGAGAAAGGGAGGCAGCAAGAGCCCCGCAGGGGGACAACTTCTCTGGGGACCACAGGGAACGGAAAGGCCACTGGGGGGCTGCGTCAGGAGCCGGGCTGGCTGCGGAGGAAGCCGTGCGGGGAGGCTCCACCGAGACCCGGATCACAGAGCGTCTTCCAGGCCGGCTTCACGCACGCCGACCTCCAGCAGCCCCGGGGAAGGCGCCCCCGGGACCCGGGCCACCGCCCCGGCCTGGCCTTGCTCACCGGCTTCCCTTGCAGCTACACTCGGCTCCTCCAAGGGCACGTCCCCCACCACGGGCTGACCTCCACACACATCGGCACCCCGGCCGGGGCTCTGCCACGGGCAGAGACGTCGCCACACAGAAGCGATCTGCGACGCTTTTCAGGTAGTCCTCAAAATTTGGAAAAGCTCTCTTAAGGGGAGGTTGAGGGAGAAAACACACAGAGAGGAAGGAGCGGGCAAGAGACTGCTCTGCCCGTGGGGAGCTCCCTCCCAAGCCCAGCCAGCCGGGCCTCTCAGGGCTTCCTTGTCACACCGCAGTCCGGCAGACGTGGGGGCCTCGTCTCACCCGGGGCCACAAAACAGCATCCACGACCTGGACCTACGCGGCAGAGTCTGTTCTCGCCCTGAAGGGAGGACGAAGGAGGAGAAGGTCTAGAAGGTCTGACCGGAGGATGGCCAAGTTACAGATCACCGGTTTCCCAGCCATCGGAACATGTTTATTAAGAGCAGGTTCGAAAGAACCTCCGCGAGCTTGCGCACAGAGGGCACGTCACGACCACTGACTGGCCGGCACCCCTGTGGTGTGAGGAGGGAAACCCACCGACCGACAAGTGTATCAGTCTACCCTTCACCTAGTGCCATTTGACAATCAAAGAATGAGCCGCACTAACCGAGCAGGGCTTGGGACAGGAGCCCTCCTTTCTAGGCCACAGTCAGGGCAGAGAAAGGTGTCAGTGACCAGCGCAAGGCAGGCCGGGACCAGGGCATACAGAGAGGCACAGAGACAGCGGTTAAGAGGAGAGGGCCCGGCAGGTGGCGCCCCACAGGGCCTCGGGGAGGCTCTCAGCCGGAGTCACTCACAAGGAGGCCAGGGGGCAGGGGACGGTCCGCTCTGTCACGTGCCCCCGCCGCAGCTGTAATTTACTAGGATGACACACTTCACGTGAGGCGGGTGAAAGTAAAAACACTACAGAAATCAATCACACAAGAATCTCATTTGCCTGCTATGGTCTGAGAGCAGCTCAAAGCTCCAGCAGCCGCCTGAAACACACAGCAGGCGGAGACACGATGTGTACATTTGGAACTGCTTTCAAACTGGTGAGGAATAAAGCCTAGTTACGTCAAATCGAAAACACAGAGCAGCAAAAATGAGGTCACGTGCCATGTCGCACGGATCGCGGTGGCGCCCCACCACGAACCCACCGCAAGGGCGCAGCCCATCCTTGCCCTGTTGGGGGGCGAGAGCCCAGCACCGCCGCCTCCCTCCTGCCCTCGAATGAGCGGGACGTCTCCGATGGTGAGCTCCCGGCTCCTTCCCACCCATTTGATGTTTGTGGCCTTTTCCAACAGGCTCGGGAATGTAGAAAAATCTAACAGGAATGCAGCGAGCTCCCAGACCAGCAGCCAGAAGCATCCCTCCAGGCTTCCTGCGGCTGACCTGGGAGCGCCCCGCGGTCACCCCGCGGAGAACGCACGCACCTGCCGCCTTCCCAGCCTCACGGACGGGGCTTCCCTGCACAGTAGTGAGACAGGCCCGTCACTGTCAGGCGAGGGACCATTAATGGCATAGGGGATGCGTCTGAAGCAGCCTACGGAGGGACTCCTGGATCCAAGAGCACCGGATTTTGGAGGGCACCCATCCGGTTTCCCTCTATATGGTGCCAACTGTGAGACTGTTTAATGCCCAAATGAAATAATACAAAACAGCTACAAACCTAAAATAAACTCAAGAAGTCCAAGGACTTTTCAGTAATGTTTAGATACAAAATTCCAAATCCAAGCCGGAATGTGCTCAGATGAAACAAAACAAAACCTAAGATCCACTTCTGACTAATTAAGTGTGTGTGGCCAGGAACAAAGATGAGGCCAGGAAATCCAAAGGTGTCTTGGAACACAAGGTCGCTTACTTGTTTTTGTCATTCATTTTGGCATCCGACTCGTTAAGGAAACAGACTCAAGGAGAGCAGTCTTTTCAAATCTAAATGTGAAGGCAAGAAGTAGCTTCCCGGTGACAGGAAAACAAGGAGCTGAGAACCAGGTCCGTCAGCCTGTCCCAGGGATGTCCCCAAGCACCACTGGCCAGGAGGTCCGCCAGCCCCACATCTTTCTCATATGTTTGCACAGCAAACGCCAGAAACAAATGATCATTCTTAAGCCTTTAAACCCCTGACGGGAACACTCCTCTGTTTCCCAGGCTCCATTTTGAGTGCTTTCGTGAACCGAGTCGCCGTGAGTAGATGGTCAGAAATGAGCACCAACAGAAGGGAGTCACAGGCAGACGCAGAACACCGCTCCTCCGGGGTCACTCCTCAGACCTGCAGAGAAAACTCCTCGGAGGCCTGCGGGTCGGAGGGCCCCAGGGGCCGCCGTCCGGACCCCGCTCACATAAGGACGCTAGGCGGCAGGCAGCAATAAAGAGTCTCTGCCGCCTGCTCTGCGGCTTGCTCCAGCATCGGAGCCCAAACCTCCAACGCAATCTGGGAAGAAAGCAAAGCAAAACCCGAAGAAACACAGTAAAGCAGAGACGGACGTCTGGAGACACTCGGTACACGTCCCCCGTCACTCCAGATAGGACAGCATTCCTGGGAACAAATCTTAACCACGTGTCTTACAACCTCCTAGTAGACTGGGGCGGGGTGGGGGGTGGGGAGGGTAATGATTCAAAGCCAAGTCCAAAGACCTCCAGATTTCCCCGTGGGGCCCAGGCCCCTGGCTTCCAGAAGGGGCGCACGGGGTGGACGGGGAGCAGGCGACACAGAAGACAGTTCCGTGTATCTCGTGACTCGTCCACTCGGCACAGCGACGGTCACACCCACTCGGGAAAGGGAGGGGTGCCTGGGGGCACCCGGCCTGCCAACCTGCACACTCTGCGACCGTGACGAGCTGAGGCGGCAGCCACGGCCACGCACGATGCTTCTGCTCCCGCTCCCGTGGCTCTGGTCACTTCGCGAATTTAGAAACTCACTGCACGGAACAAGCAAAGTTCTCGCTGTGCTCACCGTGTGGCCAAAGAAAGAACTAGAAGGAGCGATGCCACCTTCCTACTGGGCTCAATTCTGTGGGAAGCGTCCCTGAGCGTCTGTGTCTCAGGGGAGCTGCAAATGCCGACTAACACCTGCCAGCTCCGGGGAAGCCAGAGACGGCACAGGGAGGGTGCGGCCCGCAGGCCCTGGAGGGAAAGACGGAGACCCGGACGGGTGCCCGTCACAGGCGCACGTGCGTCCGCAGGGAGACGCGAACAGTCTGTCCGGAGAAGACACACGCACAAGCTGCCCGCTAACGCGCGCGTGCACGTGCCTCACACCGGGTGCCGTGGCCCCCATCGGCACGGCGTTTTCGTTCTGCGCAAAGCAAGGTTCAGAAACGGATCTCTCTGCTGAGCCAGGGTTAGCGCACACCAAGCAGAGAACGTCTAGGGACGGACGACTCGCCCCGTCCGGGACCAGGCCCAGAGGCGGCGGCCCCGACCCCACAGCCCAGTCCCGAAGCACACCCTGACTTCCGGCACCGGGAGGCACGTGCAAAACGGCCCCCGCCACACGCCCCCACGTGTTCCCCAAAGGACGGCCACGCGCACACGGCGGGCAGGCTCAGGCCGCTCCCCAAGGCCCCGCCGCACCAGCACGTCACCGCGCGCCGGCACCTCACAGCGGCTTGCTCCGCGGCCCGGACCTCGGGTCGCTACACACCTCGAGGGCACGTGGGTCCGAGAAGGGAGGCGGCGGGTCCATCTGTGTCCCCCAAAAGGAACGTCCACGTCCTGAGCTCCAGTACCTGTAAGGGGGACCTGTAAACGTGGAGGCGCCTGGGCGGCTCGGTCGGTTAGGTGTCTGACCTCAGCTTGGGTCACGATCTCAGGTTCGTGGGATCGAGCCCCACACGTGGCCCTGATGGCGTGCTGATAGAGTGGAGCCCGCTTGGGATGCTCTCCTCCTCTCTCTCTCTGCCCCTCCCCTGCGCACGCTCTCTCTCAAAATAAATAAACTTCAAAAAGTGAGTAAATAAAACGTGGACCCGGGATCCGGGAGGATGAGATTAAGCTACGAGCAGAAGTCACATGGGAGTCGGACGGGCCCCAATCCAAAAGTACCCATCCTCCTAAGAAGAGAGACATTTGGACCACGTGGGAAGACGGGTGCCACGTGACCACAGACGAGGCGGTGGAGGGATGTGGCCACAGCCCAGGGATGCCCGGAACCCCCAGGAGCGGCAGGCAAGATGCCCCGCCGAGCTTCCAGAAGGAACGCAGCCCCGATGAATAGTAGACCTCAGGCCTCCCGACTGCGAGAGAGCACACTGCTGCCTAAACCACGCAGCGGGGGGCACTGATTGTGGGGTGGTAGCTCGGGAACAGACTCCCGACCTTCAGACCCTCGGCTGGATCACAGTAACCCCATGCCCGGGGCCGGCCGGTCAAGCCTCCGGTTGACGGAGCTCAGGCCCCCTCCTTCCAGAGAAAGTGCCGATGGCTCTTCTCTCGTCCCCCACCCTTGCCGGGCGCTCGCACGCAGGGCCTCCAGGTGGCTCGGGGGGCAGCCTTCTCCCCGGCCCTCCCACAGGGCCAACCCACGGGCTTCTCCCCACTGGCAGGGCCGGGTGCCCCCGAGCGTGCAGACAGGCACGGGGGTCCGGGCGGGCCACAAACACGGCCGGCGCACGGAAGATGCCACTGGCCGAGGCACACGGGCAAGACGACGGCAGGGCCGGGCTGCTGACAGGACCAGCTGGACGCCGGCGGGACTCTGAAGCTGCTCGCGTTGCTTCACGGCAATCGTGAGAAACCCGGCAAAATCAAGACAAAACAAGCGATGGTCTCTTCAACAGTCAAGTTCCAATTTTCCATTAAGAACCGGCCCGTTCCGGACCTAGCTCTCATTACCCTGTCAGCCTGCAGAAGAGGCACCTCCCCCCACGTGCTGAGGGCATGCTCCTCCCGGAACCGGCACAGGGCAAACACCGGACCCTGCTCCCCCCTGGGCCTGAGCCCTCCCCCAGGATACTGGAGAGGGAGACACAGAAGCAGAAGCGGCTTCCAGGCCCCAAGCCGTCGGCACCGAGCCCGACGCGGGGCTCAGACTCACGCACCGTGAGATGGTGACCCGAGCCGAAGTCGGACGCTCCACCGACTGAGCCCCCCGGGCGCCCCAACGAAGACCTATTTTTAAGGAGCCAAGGTTTCCCCTCCTACTTCAGCGAACCGCCCACTAACCGGCCCCTCTCAGAACCTCGTCGAGACCCCTGCACACCACGGGCGCACCCGGTGTCCAGCAGCCGGCGGCCCGCGTCCGGCCGTGTGGCCCAGGCGGTCCGCGTGTCACTCTACCGGCGCCACTCCCGGGGAGCGGCTGCCTCCGCGGACAGGCAGCGGCAGCCATCACGGGGGGCATGGGCCCGCGCCCTGACCGCTACCTTTCCACGGGCTTCCGCTGCAAACTCAGCCGCACACACGCGTCTTCACTCTTCTCCAGCTAGAGCGCCCAACTCAGGGCTCAGGCCAACTTGACGGCGGGCACGGGACCGTCCCTGACGCCGAGTGTCGTGTACGTCTCGTGACGCAGAAACGGGGAGGGAGAACCGATGGTGAGAGCAACTGCACGCGCTCAGAGGCACAGAGGAAAAAACAGAATTAAAACTCAGTCTGGGTCGCCGTCCAAGCTTTTTGTTCTACTTTGGGAGTCAACACGAAATAATGGCCTGGATTTTGAAAGTAAGGGACCGTATCTGTTGGCACGAGAAAATAATTCCTCCATCGTTTTTCCAGCTCCTTAATGCATGCTGTGCACGGAGCAGCCATCAGCTCAGTAGGCTCATCTCCCTGCCTCCCTCTTGCTCGCGCACGCGCACACGCGAGCCGGACGGTCTCTGACGTTACACTCGCTCTCCCACCCGAACCCCGTGGCGTGTTGGCCCTTTCATCTTCGAACTACAGACGATCCTCAGAGGACAGAGAAGAGACCGGTGGTGTTTCACGAAGTGTTTCCAGGTGTTCCCCTTTTCACCTGTGTGAGAGGAAACCGGGAACCTCTCTGGCTGCTCAGAACGGGGTGGAAACCACGCCGACTCTGTGATGTTACCGGGTCAGAAGCTGACCTCTGCCCTTGAACCGTGCAAAGCGTTAACACTGGCATTCGCACCGGCCCTGCTACGGACCGTCGCAAATTTCTAAACCTAATCCTCACGGAGTCCAGAGCGGAGCCTCCTGCATCTGCAGACACGGCCCGCGTGGTCCCGCGTGCCCGGCCCCTCTGCCAGCGGGACGACTGCACATCACGGGCTCCTGACGCGGGAGAAAAGGACCCGCGTTCTCACTGTCCCTCAGGTACCCAAGATGAGCGAGTGAGTGAGACAACGCAGGATTCTGTTAAGTTATTCAGCTCACCATTGAAGCAGCAGCTTGAATTTGTTAACCAGGCTCCGTGGTCGGAATGGATCTAGGATCTCTAGATCAAAGACTCCTCGTGAACACACAATGGATTGAATACTCAGCGGTTCACTCTCAAAGTGGGTTAAAAACAAATGGGAAGTTCTACTGTGCTTGAAAACTTTCTCTTCTGGGGACGCACGGGTGGCTCAGTGAGTTGGGCATCTGACTTCGGCTCAGGTCAGGATCTCGCGGTCAGCAGGTTCGAGCCCCGCGTCGGGCTCTGTGCTGACGGCTCAGAGCCGGAAGCCTGCTTCTGATTCTGTGTCTCCCTCTCTTTCTGTTCCTCCCCTGCTTGTGCTCTGTCTCTCTCTCTCTAAAATAAAGATAAAAATTATTTAAAAAAAACCAAAAAACAAAAAAACTTTCTCTTCTGTAGTAATCTCGTCATTTGATGGGTCAAGGGCTCAGCGTGATTCCAGGTGGGCTCTTGACTCTTACCCATCAAGACTCGGCACGTGGCATGCCTCTCGCTGTCACAACGGCCGGGGGGTGAGTCCTCGATGGCCCTGCTTCCTCCCTGCTCAGCGTCCCACAGGATGACCACGTGCTCCCGAGGTCTCCAGACCCTGAAGACCGACAGCACGCCGACGGCAGCCTTCCCACCCGACTTCCCGAGAACGTTCTCCACTGACCAAGCTCTCCTTCCACAGGGAGGCTGGGGGCACAGGCTCGGGTTTCACGCAAGGGGGCCTGTCAGAGCACCTGAGTTTGCGCGAGACAAGTGCCGGGTTTGGTCAGAAGGGGAACGGAATGTCCTAACGGGTGTCCCTCTTTCATTCCCAACCTCTTTGATGAGGAAGGAGGGAAACTTCTGTCCAATGACAGGGGTATCAACGGCCATCTTGCTTCCAGAGTCTCACCTTCCACCCAACTCGCCGCTAGCAGAAATTCAGAAATTCCGTTCCTAGGGCTGCGGTGGTGACTTGGCTTCCTCTCGGCCGTCCCACTAGAACGGCTCCTGGAACGGGAGTCTCGGGCCTAAAGAACCCTTCACGTGCTCCCCGGCTGCTCTGCGTCATTAGCCGAACCGCCCGGTACACGGGCCCCGGCCGTGGGCTCCGGCTGCCCACCCGGTCACGTGAACGTGCCACCCGTGACACAGCAGGCCCGCAAGCGCGAAACAGAGACGTCAAAAAGATGGTGAGAGAAAAGCGTAAAGAAATCACCACACCTCCCTCATGCACAAAAATTTCCACAAGTTGGATGCCACCAAAGAGAACTCTGCAATGACTCAGCAGTCACAACTTTTCAGCCTACTGAGCTGTAAGCATTAGATAAGTATTCTCCCATACGTTTCCAGGCTATTACGATGAAAATCATCGGTGAATGTATGTTCCATTTCTAAACAGCTTAAAAATGTTTGGAAATGCCTTCCATTCGCACATCTTACAATTAACTAAGAGTTAATTTGGAATAATTATTACTGAATTCATCAATAAATAATCATTAAGAACGGATAACATAATACTGTACTAAGTGCTGCAAAGAATAGAAATGAATAAAATCTGTCGATCTGATGGTATTAAAACTATCTGATTCAACCTCTTAAACATATGTGAAACTGACTGTAAGGCCTGCCCTTGATTTGAAGACCCCTCCTCCCTTGACTGGTCACAAAACTCTGATGCGAGATCACCCAAAGGGGCTCAGGGAGGACCGTGAGGACTCCACCAGCACACGGTGTGGCCACACGGTTGGAAGCGCTTTGCGTGTTATAAAGCTCCTTCGGCCTCAACTTCTCTGAGCCCCTCAAAGACGACAACGCTTCGGCTTCATAAAATACCGTAAAACTACATTTAAATAATCACTTCATCCAACCTCTCGGGAAACGTGGTTAATATCCTTCCCACCCAAACCACCGCCCGGCGTGAGACCGACCCGTCTGCGACAGTCAGAGGACACACGACGGGCCTAAAGCGACAGCCAGCGTCACCGACGCATCGTCCCCAAGTCTGAAACGACTGTCCGTGCCGCTCACAAGAGACCGAGACCCTCCAGGACGAGCTCTCGGGTGCCCTGTGCCCACTTGCACCCATGTTGCTTCGTACGACAAGCCTCTGCCGGGGACCCGAAGGACTCCTGCGGAACTGGAGCCAGCAGCAGGGAACCCCGGGGCCCCACCCCGCTGCCCCGTCCAGGCCAGCCGCCTCACACAGGGTGACAGACCCACAGCCTCTCGTGGCCAGCCGGCCAGGCGACAGGAGAGGCGTGCTTGTTTCTGTGACTTTTCTAGGATGTTTTTGGAACTAATCAACACCAAACTCGCCGCTTCTGGCCTTTACGGCTTCAATTATATTTTCCACCATTTCTAGTTAGGGAAGGCTTTCCCGTGAGGGATTAATTCCGTGAGCTACATAGGTTCTCCAAGATTTCTGCGTGTGTTTGGCACGCAAGGCAGAAACACATGTTCTTGAACGGAACGTTTTTATTAGAAGTGAAGCGACACAGCGTGTGCCCTGTCGGTGAGGTTGGGACTGTTCTCCCCGGCGTGGCAAGCCAGCAAAAGTGGACCGCGGCCTCCCGAAACACAACATTCTGCTACTGCTACACGGGAAAGCATCACACGCACACCTACTGCGCGCACACCTTCTGCACACACACACCTACTGGCGCACACACACACACACCTACTGTGTATACACCTGCACACCTACTGTGTGCCCACCTTCACACACATCTGCTATGCACCTTTTGCACACACACCTGCACCTACCCCAAATACAATCAACACATACACACTTCTCCTCACCCACTCCACAAAAAGTTATGCCACGTAAAATGTTGAATACTTCCCATCTCTTCTCCAGCGGGGTTGAGAAGGCCTCGTCTCGCAGAAAAAATTCTGAAGGCTACGGAAATTTACTTCTCAAGTATAAGGAGGAATACACACGCCAACAAAGCCAAGAGAGGTGCAGAGTTTGAAGAGCGTCCGCCTGCCGCTGGATGTCGGTAAAGTTACGTCACAAATACGCAGTGAGAGGAGCCCAGGCTACTGACGCGCTTCACTTTCGTATAAAGGAAGTGTGTGTGTGGTGTGTTCGTCATCGCAGAGAACACAGAATTCTCCAGGTGTGCAAGGGAACCGAGGCCGGTCAGCTTATACACGTCTATAAACGCTTTCACGCGCATCTGAGGACGTTAACTACAACTATTAGAAAAACAAAACCCGGTATCCCGACACGCAGTTGACATGGCGCTAACCCGTTCTGGGATGCGTGGTCTAAGCAACGTGACCAAAGGCCAAGCCTTTAAATCTTCCCCACGTGGCTGAAGATCTCCCACGTGTAGAGACGTAACTGACCCAGGTCTGAATGTCTCAGCACATAGGATATTGCCTAGCAACAGACTTTTGGGTCCAAAGGGAGTATTTCAATCTTCCTAAATCCGAACCTGCTGGATCCGAATCCTAAGCTGTACGTGCAGCTTGCCTCAGGAAGCGACACCGCGCAGCTCCACAGCTCTGCCCCGCGCCCAAGCGCCCACCCAACGCACACATAACCAGGAACGGCCCCCGTGCGTCTGCCCCTTACTTTCCGCATACGTTTCCACGGCTCAAATCGTCTCGGCCCCAACAGAAGTTCGAAGAGCTGTCACTTCAGCAGGGCCAGAAAGGGCAGAGAGGGCACAGCAGAGGGCACAGATGAGAACACAGCTCAAGAAAATCAACAATCGCACGAGAGCGCGTGGAGGTGGAGGGGACGGGAGTCGTGTCGCCCTGGTGGTGCTCACGGTGTTCTGGAGAACGGGGCCAGGATGGGGCTCCAGGAGCCACGAGAGCCACCCCCGGCCCCCCTCCCTGCACAGTGCAGGAGGGGCCGGGGTCTCCCACCCTGCGTGTGAGGCACGCGTTACCACTCACCCAGCTCCTGAGTGCAATCTCATCTCCTCACTAGGCATGCCGCGAGAGAGGCTCTGATACAGGAGAAAACACGCGTCCAGCTCCAGAAAGGGTGCCTGAGTCACTGCAGGCAGACGGCTCGCTCCTGAGGGCGCTCTGGATGGCAAGGCACGGCCAGCTTTCTAAAGGTGATCTGCATACGATGGGGAACCTTCCTATGGTACATTCAAGGTCAAATTGACCACTAACTTCTGGTTCTTGGTTGCGTGTTGGTCTTTAATAGCAACTTAGTATTAACTACAAGCAACGAGGCACCAGTGCCCCCTCAGGAATGGGTGCCTGTCCTTGGGTGCTGAAGAACCCAGTAAGCAGAGAGGAGCCACAGACGTGGTGCTCCAAGAAGAATCTGAGATCAGCGAGCAGTGGTGGCCAATCACCCACAAACACGCTCCTTCTCCGGCATTATTTCTAGTCACATGAATACATGTTTAGGCCTTTGCTTTTTCTTAAACTCCCAAAGAAACAAGATGAGTAAAATAAAAAAAGTGTCTCAGAAACAAACATAAAGTTAAAAGCTATTATTTTTTAGGGTTGCTGGGTGGCTGTCGGTTAAGCATCAGACTTCAGGTCAGTCTCACAGCTCGTGGGTTTGGGCCCCACGTCGGGCTCTATGCTGACAGCTCAGAGCTGGAGCCTGCTTCAGATTCTGTGTCTCCCCCTCTCTCTGCCCCCTCTCTGCTCGCACTCTCTCTCAAAAAAAATTTTTTTATGTTTATTTTTGACAGAGGGAGACAGAGCATGAGTGGGGGAGGGGCAGAGAGAGGGAGACACAGAATCCAAAGCAGGCTCCAGGCTCTGAGCTGTCAGCACAGAGCCAGACATGGGGCTCGAACTCACGGACTATGAGATCGTGACCTGAGCCGAAGTCGGACGCTCAACCGACTGAGTCACCCAGGCAACCCCCCCAAAAATTTCTTTAATCTAAATTTTTTTTAATGCAGAGAAAAAAATTTAAGACTATCTCAACAGCTGAATAACTGTTTCACAACGTATAATTACAAAAATACACTCAACTTTTATCATCAGCCAAGCTGCCCCAACAAAGCACACCTTCACAAATCACACAAACTTTCTCAGTGTGGATTTACGCCACACGAGTGGGCTTCTGTCTGCCCGAGGTCACGACACTGGTGTTGACAGACTAACCCCCAACCCATCAGCCTAAATAGGCAGGGTCATTTCTGGGGGCGGCAGCGTGTCGCGTGATTCACCCCATAAACGTCTCCATAGAAACATTCAGGTGCTCATAACTCAGTGCTGCCCCCGCAGCCCACACTTCCCACAGGCCTACTGTGCACGTGGGCAGGGTCCCTCCCTGTTACAACATGGGCCCCGACTTTAAGGGGCCCAGAGTCCAGCCACACTGGGCACGGAATGGATGCCGAGAGACGCCGCGACCCTCTTTGCAGGCGACCTCGCAGCTTATCCTTCCCAGCCCACGATCACGGCACAGACGTTCCACACCGCCCGCCAAGGAAAGCAGGGTCAATGGCCTCAGTCCTCAAACGCTGATGACTTCTCCTCTCGGAACCCTGCCAGCATGCCGTGGGGCCCGAGCTGCCAGCCAGGGGCCAGGCCAGCTCCGGCCCCAGGAGCACACCCTCAATAGGGCGCCCTCCTCAGACTCCAGGACCGCAGGGATGCTACCTGGTGCAGAACCCAGCGAAGCCAGAGTCACGAAGGTAACGACCAGCCGTGGTCGTCAGCCCCGAGGTCTGAGGCCGTTTGTTGTAGAGCAAGAGGTGACTGAATCAAGAGTGACGGTTCAACGCCTCGAACGGGGACGTCCTCCTGCCCACGCTTCTACTCTCGGGTTTTCGGCACCCACACCCAGCGTCAAATAGTTTAAAATACAATAGATGCACACATGCACGCAGTCACCCAGACGTATGGATTTCTGCTTATTTGTACTTTCAGGCAACTGAATCACGACTCACTCCTGACTGGTTCTAATTCTGGCAGATTTAGACCAAGACTCTCCTGTAACTGCCGTGCCAATGCCAGTTAAAGTCTGCGATTTGTAGGAATACAAGCACCTGCCTGTCCAACCATCATCCGCACTTCCATGACCAAGGGAGATGAACCACTGATTCTGTTCCACTGGCAACTTAAAATTCTCAAGCAATCGTCACCAAGTACATGTCTCAAAAGCGGTACGTATACTAACTGAAAAGCACCCTGCCTGCATTTAACTGCCTTTATCCCAGTTGACTCTGCCTTAATTATCCGAGGAAACCCAAGAGACAAGATTTACATCCTTGTTAACGTAACCGAAATGCTTGGCGGGCAAGGGACCCCATTGCTCTCCTAAAGAATGTTCTCAATTTGAGCAGAATTACAATATGCTCTAATTGAAACAACACATTTCCTATGCCTGATGTAATCTAACCTCCCAAGAAAACAATTAACTTCAGAGAAGTTAAGAGGGGAAAATAAAGCATTTTCGGTTTAGCAACATAATGAGTCACAGGCGATGTCCAGTCTTGGTATGAAGTCACATGGCGGGAAGCTTGACGACCCGAGTGAGCGAGCGACCTCAGAGCACGCCCACCTCTGCTACGGCACCCAAGCCGGCCGGCCTCCCACTCTGACTGCGCCCAACACCCACAGCAGAGGGGGGGTCCGCCACGCGGGCTCCTATTCCTACAACACCACCATCTGTCCTGCTTGCCACGGGCATTCATACCTGACACTTTCAAATCACGACTCGTTTTGCAGAAACAAATCCGACACTGACAACATTTTCAGAACAAACGCCCTGTCTTCGGCCGCTTCTTCCCTGCACTACTCAAACTGAACCTCTCTGCACGGAGTCTGTACTCCCACGTCTAATTCTACAACCGCACTGCAATCTCTGAAACTGGGTACGGTTTTTTAGTTGTCCTTCCAACTGATTGGAAGAGCTGGAAAATTACCGTGAGTTGACCCAGGCTTCAATCACGTAAAATCCATCAGAACCAGAGCACGGACCTCCTGCTGCCTAAACCCTGAGCACCCAAATATTCCCGACAAAGACTCGGCAACGGTTTTATCCGACGTTCACCATTCAAATTTAAAAACGGTTGGAACAAATTCAGAGCCAAGTGTTTGTGATGCGTGTGATTTCTGAGGTGGGGGTGAGCCACGATCACCTCTGGGCCCGGCCACGGGTACCGCCCGTCAGCCCCCCTCAAGTCCCAGGTTCCCTTCTGCTAGCATCTGGGGGCACTACTCACTGGGGTCAAAGTCAGACGGCATCTTTACACTTATTTAAAACCTGTACATAGTCCTAGCCATATAAAGAGAAAGCAGAATTCACCCTCCACGCTTCGGTCTATTACTGCGAAGGGCACAAGACGCCAGCATTAAGTTCACGAGGCACCACGTACTCAGGACGCTGGTGCCCGAAAGCCGTGAACCGAGCGTGAGTCCTCTGTGGACATAACACAGATCTGAGAGTGTTTTATCTGGGAAGGTGGGAGTCTGGGACGGGCTGGAAGGCGCCTTCACTGTTCCCGCTTGGGATCTCACACCAGAAAGCCCCACGCACTGGAGTCTTCCGTCCAGGACGAGCTCAGGAAGAGCCGGGATCTGAACCGTGAACGTGTCTCGCTAGGGCCAGACTCTGAGTCGCAGCCGCAGGGGGCTTATCGCGGGGCTCTGACGACGGGTGACAGGACAGAGGGCGCACACCTCAGCTTCTACCAGGCTCCACAACGCACGCACGACGTCCCCGCACAGAACCGGGTCTGCCTGTCCCGCAGGCGAGGTGGTGTGAGGGCACGGCCGGACGGAGCAACCCCAGGCAGGCTCCGGGTGTCCTCACCACCCCTCCTCCAACAGGAACTTGGCCTGTTTTTCACCCCCCCCCCCCATACTCGAAAAAGCTCTCCCAGCAGACGACAGGTAATCAAGCACCTTCTTGAGCTCCCCTATCGAGCTTAGGGTCCCCGGAATCCAAGGCTGAACACCGACCTGTCGTACTTCATGGGGACTGTTTATGGCAGGCCCCACTTGTGAGGCTCGCATGCAACCCTGAAAAGTTTCAAGTCCACATCTCCGAGGCAACTTGGGACGTCTGCCTCGAAGTCAGAAAGCCAAACAACACTCTTGGCCACAGGCCCCTCTGCTTCCCGGAAGGTCTGCTCACGGGAAGGGCAGCGGTGTGGAAAGGGAACGTCCCTTCTCAAGATCAGCGTCGTCCTCCTGAGTCCCGAGCCCGCAGGGCCTCGCCCTGCCCCAGACAAGAGCCGGCATCACGAGGAGCGGGACAAAACAGGCTGACACAGCTCTGGAGGTAACGAGGCTCCTGGACGATGAAATGCAGACAGCCATGCGACAAAAGTCTGGAATTTACTGTCTGTGCCAGGACAAGTTACGGCGAAAGGACAGACACCGAGGCACAATCTTCTTAGAATTTAAGAGTGACTCCTAAAACGTTTTCAACCGCATCGTTCTTAACTAATGCACAAAACCGGGCCAAACTCGAATCCTGTGTTACTCGTCTGAAAGTATTTTTTTAAATGTCTCGCCAAGGTGAAAACGTCCACACAACGTTACAAGCCCCTCCCACGCATGGAGGGGCAAGGCCGACAAAGCGGGAGTTCGGCCCGAGCCGGACACCATGCCGTGGCCGCTGTGACCGGCCTACGTGCTCCAGGGCCGTCTCGTTAACGCCTGCCGGGCTCAGCTTCCTGGGGCAGGGACAGAAGCAAGGCTCGCCGACGCTCGTAAAAAAGGCTGCCTTGCCCGAGAGGTTCACTCTACAAGGGACTCAGCTGCTAAAGACGGGCCTGGGGGTTTTCTCGGCCACTTCCTCCCCAGCTCCTGTGTCGGCAGCACCGTGGTCTCCACCTGGGATTTTCGGTCACCACCTCACCTGCTACTTGCCGAGGGTTCCCTGACAGGACCAAACCCCGTGCGGCATTTCAGTAACAAACAATTTTTATTCGTTTTGAACAGCTAAATTTCTAAGTTAAATTGCTTTTCACTGATCAGGGTCAGCTAGTCTTTCTTTAAAAGGCTCATTCATGGCATTAATATTAACAAGAAACAGAGTATCTCCTAATTAATGCTTAAGTACACAGCTTTCCGAATAATGTCTCTCTCTTTCTCTCTCTCATGTACACACGACAAAACTGACAAAACGACAGGCTGTTCTCTGCCAGAACTGCCCTCTTCTCCTAGACAGCGCCACAGGGCTGACCCGGGGTGGGGGGTGCCCCACAACCACCAGTTTTCTCCGACCAAGAGCAAGTAGGAGATTCAGGCACATTACGTCCAGAAGGAGCTGCGGGACAGAGGCCCCCTGTCGCTGGCAGAGGCCGGCCTGACCCCCACAGCCGCTCCCAGCAGGGCCTTCCGGCACAGACCAGCTGCGACTGCCCCTCCAGGACAGGGCTGCCCCTCTCCCAGACCCCGCCCTGCTTCCTCGGCAGGAGGAGCTCTTCCACGCCCCTCCCCGGGAGCCCGCAGTCGCGCGTGAGCAGCAAAAGGCCTAGAGACCCAGCGACAGGGGCAGCCAGGTGACACGGCACTGGAGGTGGAGGCTCCTGGACGATGAAAGGCAACTCCCGACTCCTTCGGGAAGATTTCATTTTAACGCTCAAGTACCAAGAGTATCCCAATTTTCCTGATGTACATGAGGTGGCTTCAGAAGTATGCTGAAAAAGAGTTTGGAGTTCAAGTGTTCATAATCGTTTTTCTTAAGCTTAACTGAGACTCTAAAAAAAAAAAAGCATAAGCTTTCTATGCACTGCTTTATCTAATTATCTTTTATCAAAACATGAAAAGAAAGATGTGTTAATGTTCACAACGTAAACGCTATGTAATCGTAAATGTTTTAAAAATTACTTAATGACAACATCTTAGAACTTTAGATCTTAGAACTTAGAACTCAGAACATCTTAGGTCTTAAAGTGACATCAGTGATCATCGATTCTGGTCCTGTTCAAACTGCGGTCACAAAGTCGAGTTAATGTGTCCCATCACAACCAATCTTCAAAAAAGATTAAAAAAAAAAAAAAAAAACAGAAAGAACAGGACAGAATAAAAAGCGTGAAAGCAATCAGCACGCAGTGAGGCCACTATCATTTTGCGAGCCCACTCCGACCGTGCGTGCGCACGAGGGAGAGGGCGAGAGCCACGGTGCAGAACCACGTTCTCACCGTGGACACGGGCGCGTGGCCCGCGGGCCGGCATCTGCTCCACCACGTGCCCTGGCCGTCCACCCGCCGCAGTGAGCGAGGAAGGACGGGCCCGACGAGCGGGAAGGACCCGGAGCAGAGGCCCAGCGCGGGTGGGCACGACCACCGCAACAAGGGCGCCTCCCCGAGGCGGCCCGGGTCCGCCTGCATAAGCACGTCTCTCCGTGAAAAAGCTCCCAGGACCTGAGAAAGGCCATCGTTTCTCTTTTAGAATGCGTCCCAATCGTCTCCTCCACCCCACTGCAGACGGCAACCCTAGGGCTCTTAATCCTTGAGAACTGTTTTCCCTTTTCAGAATCTTCTGAAAATCCACACGGAATTAAAACTCCTCCCGTCATACCCACCGCTAACTCAGGAAACCGAAATCCCTTAAGCACGGGATCACTTCACGTGACTCACACTTTTATCCGTGCTTCGTCCACACATCCAGCTGGCATCCTGTGAATCGCTACGGGGCAGGACTGGCTCCGGCCTCCTCCTGAGAATTCCACATTTCTCTGCTCCTGATCTGATCTGCTACACGAGGCCCACCCTCTCAAACAAATCCCACGGTTCCGAGTACCACGCGGGCACTCCCGGCGCTTCCCCGTTCCAAGTTCACGGCTCTCCGTTCCCCCAGCAGGAGAGGTTAGCCCCGAAGCGCTCACTGAGCCGGGAACAGTACAAGAAGTCACCTGCACCCCCACGGGCCCTGTGCTCAGACTGGGGACGACACACATCAGCACGGCAGGAACCGGCCCCACCAAGTGCCTCTCTGAACACCAGGGAGCACCGGAAACAGGGCCACAAGAGCCGAGGCTCCTCCATCGCGCTCCCAGAAGGCGCCCTCGCCCGGAGCCCGTGACCAGAATTAACGACTGCATTTTAATTTCAACCCCAACGAACCTGGCCATCTAGCTTCCCCCCAAAATAGATCAGGAAGGATTAGGAAGTGGTCTTTGCACGTAGCCAGGAAGAGCCGGGAAGAGAATAGGAAACGTGAACATGCCACCTGGCCCGGGGCCGCCTGGAACCTGCTCTCGGCCGTGACCGTCCCCCGGAATGCAGCTTCCAAGTAAACCTGTGGTTCTCCGCCGGGCTGCAAGTCAGCTGTCCTTCCTCTGACCCTTCTCTCCCACACTTGGGGGACGACACAAGCGTCCTAAGCCCGTGTCTCTAAAGCGCCAGGCGCACTCTCACGTGACCCCGCAGCCACATGAGGGCTGAAGCCCAGGGGGCCCCACACAGGATGGGACTGGGATCTCGCCCCGTGTAGCCCGACGAGCACAGACGGGGCGGGGGCGGCACTGGCAGACCCGCAGCCCGGGGCCGTGCGAACGCAGGGCAGCCGACCCGACAGGCCACGACAAAGGTGCCAGCCCTCGCTCTGGACGTGGCCTCTCGGGCCCACCGGCGGCAGCAAAGCACAGCACACGTGTCCCTCCGTCCCATCCACGAAACCAAGGACAACCACGGCCCCACAGGAGCAGGATGGGGAGGGGCTCGGCGGTCCCGGTCGGGAAGCAAGTGGAACGAGAGGGCCCGGTGGCATGGGCTCTGGCCCCTGACTGACTCTCTGCTGCTCTGGAAAGATCTGGGGCGTTGCTGCATAATGATTCCCAGTGACAGACAGAACTACCGAGTAAGAAGCGAACACGAAGCTAATGAGACCGGCGGTGGGTCTGTGAACTCCAAAACAACAAGAACACGTGACTTTCTTCGGGGGGCTTCTGGAATTGAGGGAGGCTCTTCTCTTTGCAGAGCAGAGATGGCCTTTCAACACCTCTGCTGCCTACAACCGGAACCGGTCTAGTGCGGTCGATCTTCAGTAAACCAAACGCCAACGCCCGTGCCAGGCCGGGAAAAGGCTCCATTGCGCGGAAACTGGGGAGGCCACGTCTGGAGGGGAAGGAGCCACCGCGCCCCGGCACTGTCCTCCTGCGGGCGGGGGAGGCCGGTGCACAGAGACAGAGCCGACGGGCCGTGGGGGCGAGGGCGGGAGAGTGAACCACGGGCGCTCCCGCCTGCGACACGGCCACACTTCTAGGTCACCCTGTCAGCGACCTCGAGGTGAGCGGAGGCTTCTTCTGTGTCTTGTGAAACAACATTCTCTGTTCAAGTTTTTGGGGAAGTTAAAAAACGAAGCGGTCACAAGCAGGGTAACTCAGTACGAACAAGAACTGGCCAAATGATAAAATAACTGAAAGGAATTTCCCCAAACGGAAAACAAGAAAGGAGCAGCTGGCGGGTTTGAAAGAAAAAGGCAGCTCTGCACGAACGCACACGGCTCACCTCGCCCCTCGCGTGAACACACACGCTGCGTACTTCAATCAGAGAGCAGAGTCTCCTTCAGAAAAGAACAAAGGTGACGGACCCTGAAACTCCTCCGGCCGCCACCAGTGCTGCCCCTGCCTGCCCCCGAGGTGTGTGTGCAATCGGAGGCCCACGACCACGACGGACAGTGAGAATCAGGCCGAGGTGGGAAGGCAGCATGAGATTCCACAGGCAGACAGAACCGGATGGTTCACAGACCATTATGTGTGACACGGAGGGCGATCAGGTTGGCAGCTGTGGGGACGTGGCAGGGCGCTGGCGAAGAAGCAGGGAGGGCGCCCGACGGTCGAACGCAGGGGAAGAACGGCTGCTCGCGGAGGACAGGCCCGGGCGCCACGGCCGACTCCGGTGAGGCAGCACTCGGGAACTGTGCACAAAACTCTCCGGTCTGCGGACTCTTCCGAGAGGGGCTCTTCTGCCGGCCACCACAGGAGCCCTTCCTGAGCCGAAAGCAGCACCTGCCGTCTCGCCCACAGAGGCTGGGCTCTCTGCTCTCACGGGGTGTTGGGGACGTGCGCTCTACAATCATACACACCGGCACGGTACTCACGCGATACAAAAACCTGATTATTTCTCAAAAGTCCCGAGTGGAATCCTGCTCAGGAATAGAGACGGGAACGAGGAGGATGTCAAATGTAACATACTTTCTTTTCTCACGAATTATAAAGTTCAGCAACGTTTTCATTAGGATGAAATTTCACTCCCAGTATAAACACAAACCACGAAGTGGTCGAAACCAGAGATAAACCACACATGACGACCCGTCCTCTCCCACCCAGACAGGACATCTCGTGCCCGACCGAGAGAAACACGCGGCACAAACCTGCTGAGAACCGGCCTGTACGGGCCCGACCGGCGACCTTACCCCCGAGACACGGCTCAGAGGCAACAACTGGGGACCGTTCGGTAACCCTGAACTGCTTCGGCTTTTTGGCGCTTCAAGACTCTGAGGAAAACCTCACGCGCAGGTTTCAAGACGAAACCGAAAACCGAGGCACTCCGATCTAAACGAGTGACTGAACTTAAGGTCTGCGCACTTCTCCCCAGGCGTTCGGAGGGTTTCAGATGAAACCCGGGGGGTGCCGCCGTCCTCCCGCTTCTGATTCCAGGGACACACGTCCTCGTGCCCCACGCACGCAGACACCGGGCCGTCGCCACTGACAACGGGAACGCACACAGGTGTTTCGGAAGGGGAGAACACGGCTGGTTTCGAGAACAGCAAGTACCATCTCGACACGAATCGAGCTCGAGGTTTGTGGCTCGTAAGTCACGTTTCAAAGAAAAGGAAGATTCTTCAGACTCTCTCCCGTAATTATTCAAAGGTTATAAAGGTCTCTTCAATACAAATTCTTCAAAAGGACGTGAAAATATCCATCCCCAAATCCACCAGGAATTTAGACTCGATCTAGAAAGCAAATCACACCCTCAAACCCTCACAGCAGGAGCACTCTCCTTCGTAAAGACAATTTGTATCAGGTGCTCAGTGAGTGACCGTGCAGTTACGCTTTCGTCAGAGATACTTGGGAAGGTGGTGACTGGCGTTTGGCAGTAACACACGAGAACAAAACCGAGCTCGTTCTAACACACAGCGACTGCACGAACCCAGCATCCGCAACATTCGTGGAAATTAACAACGATAAACAGCCGGTGAGTCCATCTACAAACAGCTACATAAAATCCCACAAAGAACCAAATGCAGCCCAGAGCCCCACTGCCACGGGTCCACATCCTTCAGGACGTCTGCGGCCAGCAAGGGTAAAGCCGGCACTTCCCCAAAGTTAGCGCTGCACCACCCTCTCACTCCCGGGCCGGCCCCGCGGCAGCGCGAGGTCTGGTGACCCGCACGGCAGGCGGGCAGTAAGTGACGGCAGATGCACACTCACCTGCCCGTCCTGTCCCACGTGGTGGATCTGGAGATTGCCCTGCAGAATGGGTGGAAAAAGGAGAAGTCAAGGACCGGAACAACTTCCAGACACGAGGAGACAGGGGCAGGAGCGCCCCGTGCCACGTGTGAATGGCCAGCAAAACCACCAACGTCAGTTCTACAAAAGTTCAGCCCCTTGTAGCGATAAAAACTCCACAACAAAATATCTTAAAACTGAATTTACAGACACTTTTTCCTCTTTTAAGAAGAAAAACTGTGAAAAACGTCGTGCTCACCTCCCCCCATCCTGACCCCAAATGAAAATGTCATTTTTTCCCCGAACATTTCATTCTGAAACAACTCTGATGACAAGAACCAACAGCAGCACAGAGAGGTCCCGCGTTCTCCTCATCCAGCGTCCCTGACGGGGACACAGGAAGACACAGGACAAAACACAACCAACCAGACGCAGGCCCACTGGCGTCTCACCAGGTGGAAATGCACTGTCATTTCTTTGGGGAAAAAATGATTGGTTTAGGTCTGGTAAGCTCATCCGTCACTGTCCTCACAGATACCTTCATTGGGACAAAATATTTAATTGTTAAAGGAACAAGCTAAGGCTTTACTGTGATAAAACTAATCACATACTCTAACTTATTACGAGGTAACCATTAGTGGCAGCAGCAATGTCTTCTAATTCCGGGCACTCACTTCCTAACAGAAACAGAAAATGCGGGATCGCATGAACAACAGGGAGGCATTTATGAAATCTAAAAGGGCAAAGTTGATCAAAAAACTGAAATCCAAGCAGCAGTCTAATGATTTTTTAGCAACAAGAGTATTAAAACAAATCTGTATGGATTTTCCTCCTGGAGGCTACGAGCAAATTAAGCGCCCTGCACAGCAGAGGATCCTGCCAGACGTCTCAGGCCGCTGGCCGGGCCTCGGCACCTCTGAAACGGAGCTTCCCCACCCCCCAAGAGAACACCCCGCCCGCGGCCTCCTGCAACCCGTGTCCGCTCTCCTTTCCTTTCCCACCCAGTACGGGCTTCCTCCTTTGCTTCCCTGCCCGCCCACCGGTCAGCAAACGGACCGTGCTCCTGCGTGAGGCCCGCTTCTCACGGGACCAAGCAAGCACCCCTTCAGCGGCGTATCCCTATTTGCCCCTCAGAACCTCTGCGCCTCTTCCCTTGGCACACGGCCTGCTCACAAGGCTTGGATGTGTGCAGCCCGTGGCCTCCAGGTGAAAGCACCTCCCTCCTGACACATCCCGAGACCCTCTCCCCACGGTCCCTCCCCTCCAGCACAATCGCCTCCTAAGGAAGCAGGAGTCAGGTGGCCACGGCTGCACGTGCGTGTCATCCGGGGACCCCCACCCATCTCCCGCCATGGAAGGAGCCCGTGGGCCCTGGGTGGGCCCCGGGCAGCTCTGAGGGCCGCCACTCACCTCGCTGTCTTGCGTGATCTGCACCTGCTCGCCCTGTGGCACCTGTGCGATGTGGAGGTGGCCCTGTGGGATCCACAACAAGAGAACACACCAAGGAGCATCAGAAGGAAATCAAAGCCACAGCAAGCAAGACGCGCTTTCTGGAACTTTTGTTTTCGGTTCCCTGCGGGCAACCCAGGACAACTAAATCCTGAATAGTACGATATACGCAGAGTATAAGCTTATCAAATAGCCTCCTGAATTTAAACTGTCAGAATGTGACACGTACAGAACGTTTTATGGCTAACTCTTAATGGGGCCTGGAGAAATCTGTCAAGTCTTTAACTGCTACCCAACAGGCAAAGTTAAGAATGTGAGGGTCATTTGGAAAAGAAGGGAAACAGAAGTTTCCCACAAAATTAGACTAACTTTTTTTTTTTTTTTTTTTAATGTTTGTTTATTTTTGAGACAGACAGAGCATGAGCAGGGGAGGGGCACAGACAGGGGGAGACACAGAATCCAAAGCAGCTCGGGGCTCTGAGCTGTCAGCGTAGAGACTGATGTGGGCCTCAAACCCACAAACCGCAGGATCAGAGCCAAAGTCAGACGCTTAACTGACTGAGCCACTTAGGTTTGTAGACACAGGCAGATAAACGATTCCCATAAATGCCAACATGGCTCAACACCACTGCAGGATTTTCTCTTGCTTTCATTTTACTGTGTGTAAACTGTTTTGAAGTTATTCTGGAGTTCTTTCAAGAACCTTCTTACTACAAAGATAAGAATTAACCGCCTTTGTGATTGTCACCTAAACAAAGAATTCACTATTTCTATTCACCATCTATAACTGCTATCTATCTCATCTGCAAGATGAAGAACCCCCCCCCCCCCCCAACACACACAAAAACGCTCATTAACACTTTCCGGAAGCCGGCCCTTTTCCAGGCAGCATGCTGAGTGCAACGTCACACTGAGGCCACCCTGAGCTTTCCAGGAGAAAGCCTGGTCACGCAGCTGGATGTGACTGGACGGCCAACAGGACCCCGGGGACATGAAAACGTCCCGCTCCCTGGTGACGCTCCCGCCCTCCTGCTCTCCCCGGCCGTAGGGGCCAGCATGAGTCTGGAGGAACTTCTACCTGGGCCAGACCGCACAAGGAGGGCTGAGGCAGGGGTGTGGCTCACTGCTAAGCCAACTGCCCACACGAGTCTAAGATACAGCCAGGCATCCAAAGGAAGTGCTATGCGATCCTGAGGCCACTCACTAGCTCTTTCCACTGACCCCAGGAGGAAATTTTCCTCCCTCAGGAAAAGGGTGCCCCTGTTTCCGAACTGAGAAGACTATCTATGATGCATCGGCAGCGCCTCCCAGGATGACAGGTAAGGGCAGGGATGGTCCAATGGCCTGACCCCCAGAGCCGACGGCGGCCACGGGGGCAGCACGCGCAGGGGAGCCACGAGGGGACACCGACAAGGACACACCCCCTCGGGAACCGCCCTCATTTATGAGATGCAGAGCCGACACCCCGAACCACTTCTTTAGACTGGCGCTCTGACCTCACCCCAAGCTACCACGGCAGGAAACGCAGGGGAAGCCGGGGCCCGCCCTCCCCACCGGCCACGCCCCCACCCTGCCTGCCCTGGCCCCGGTGGAGGCAGACCAGCGAGAAGGGCACATACTACTTGGACCTGTCCGTCCTCTCCGATCTGGTGGATCTGGACCTGCTGGGCGTTGGCCAGGGCGTAGTGCAGGGCCTGTGGCGGAGGCTGCGGCATCTCGCTGGCGGGGGGCGGCGTGCTCATCACGGTCTCTGCAGGGAAGCACAGGGGGCCTCAGCAACCAGCGGGGGACAGGCCAGCCGTGGGCACGCCTCTGGGCTTCCCTCCCCCCCCAGCACCACCTTCCCCCAAAGAGGAAAGGAAACCCCTCCTTCCCGGACAGCAGTGGGCAGGTCCCAGTGAAGGGGCCACGGCATCCTGTAGAGTCATGAGTTGTCAGTGCTGGGGACCGGGGTTTCTGACCGGGGGACAGGAGTCCGGGGAAGGACTATTCTGACAGAGGAGTCTCATCTGCTTGTTTAAACGAGTTGCTCAGGATTCGTCAGCAGAAGTGAAACAGAAGCACAAAGCTGGGGTTACACCCTGCTTCTCACCAGTACGTGATCGGTATTTGTTCACGGACAATTAAGCCCACTATGGAAAAAACTCTCCATGCTCTTGTTTAAAGATGCATTTCCAATAAACCTTCACTTCCTTTGTTTAATCCCAAACGAGACCTTTGTGTTGACATGTTGTGTATTAATTTTAGTTGTAATGATACCTCAATAGAAGATTCTCAAACGCTCAAAAAATTAAAGGCTCAGAAAAAACGTTTTGATTTTGTGCATACAATTTTTCCGCAGAGAATTATGGTGGACGGACAGTAAGAAAACGTAAACACAACAGGATGAGACTCAGCGAGATGTGGACTGTTAACACAAAGGAGAAAAAAGAAAGATGAAAGATGAGTATATTTTTCTTCTATTCCATGGGCATTAAATTGACACAGTATATACATTCCACTTCATAACATTTTAATATTTTTTTAATGTTTATTTTTGAGAGAGAGAGAACGAGAGCATGAGTGGGGGAGGGGCAGAGAGAGAGGGAGACACAGAACCCCAAGCAGGCTCCAGGCTCTGAGCTGTCAGCACAGAGCCCCATGCAGGCCTCAACCCCATGAACTGAACCATGAGATCATGACCTGACACGAAGTCAGACACTCAACCGACTGACCCACCCAGGCGCCCCTCGCTGCATACATTTTAAAAACTAACATAACGGTGTTAAAATGTTAATACTTGCGTTATGTCAGAAATTACATCCTTCTCAATGATTTCAAAGTATAATGAAAAGCTTCAGGTGTCAACGTTTTAAAATGTCGACTTAAAAATACGTAGGGAGGAATATACACTTTCCAACCTCTTAAAGAGGGTACGTGACCAAAACACTTAGAGTCCACTCTGCAGGTTAGTCGTAACTACTTAACTAAATAGATGCTCAAATAATTCCTGCTCTAGTGTCAATAAACATCAGCTGATCGTGCCAGTTCTCAACGGGTTCAGAGATCCAAGAAGAATTAGAACCCCAAGGTTCTAAAGTAACTGCAGAAAACAGGACATATGGGTAGCAAGTAAATGCTTTTCAAACCTAAGACTCAAATTCTTGAATCTGCCAATTAATCAACAGCTCCCTATAATTATACAAAGGAAAGAGTGTGCAACAGAAAGGCAGGCCGCTCCAAGAGCCCCCACACCCCCGCTCCCCTCTTTGTCCAGAGGAGAGACCGCTGCACCCACAGATGGGCAGGCAGTGGACTGTTACGAGCTGGTTCTGTGCAGCTCTAAAATATTGGGCGCTGCGCAGACACCCTCCTGAGGCCTTCAACTCACTGATGAGGCCCGCAGGGAGCGCGCCGGGCTGCAGGTTAAACCGTGAAATGCAGCCACCTTTAACTTAAGCACTTACAAAAATTTCCACGGTGTTGCCAGGTGGGACGGTACAAGACAAATGTTTTAATAAATTGGTGTTTTATGAATTCACTGACACTAGGGAGCGTATGGTTTGTGTTCAAATGGGCAGTACTGATTCACCTTTAAATAAACTAGCCTCGGCTCAGAATTTCCTTTAATAGTATTTATTTGGAAATTCCTTTTTTATCTGGTAATTCCAAAATAAGTAAGACAAACCCTGCTGGAATGACTACCAATTCCGAATTAAGTCAGGAATCCTGGCTTAACTGCATTTTCCCGGATGATTTCTGTCACCAGAATAGCCTTCAGTCTCAGATCTGCTTTGTGAAGCTGAGAGCGTACAAACAGAGCAAGGAGAACCTGCCAGAGTCCCGTTAGCTAATCACCGACTTGGTTTTCTCTAATTTTAGTCGAGCATGCAGTACAATAAAATGGCAAACAATTACATCAACAGGAACTTCCAAAGCAACGGACGTTTTTAAAAGCGCGTTAAGAGAAAAACACGCTCTGGGTCTCTCTCGAGAATTCGATTCCAGGCGCGCGGCAGGCAGCTCTGGCCGCCGGCGGGCCGCACGGGAAGGGCCGGCCGCGGGGCGCGAGCAGGAGCCGGGGACGGGCTACAGCGGCTCAGGGCGCCTCCTCGACCCACCCCAGGCGCGCGGGCCTCGGGAAAGGAACCGTGCGTGCTCGTCTCCCTCCCGAGACTTGTTAAGAGCACCACCTCCACCACCTCCACCTCCTCCTCCTCCTCCTCCTCCTCCTCCTCCTCCTCCTCCTCCCTGCGCACCACCGGGGGCTGGCAGCAGCCTTCTCACGCGGGAACGGGAACGACACCCGCTTCCGGGAAGGGCAAGACGAGGGCAGCCCTGCCCCCTCCCCGTGCCAGTGTGCTGCGCTCCCGAGAGAGGAGCCGCCGCCCAGGCCACGCGAGGGGCTACTGTTGTTCTTCCAAAGCCACCGGTGTCGGCGGGCGGCCGGGGTTTCCCAGACACCGTCTATTCCAGACAGGGCGTCCTGAGACGCTGGGCTCACGCCCCGCGTGCCAAGCCCGCCCAGGGCACTCGGGAAGTAAAGACAAGCTCGCACGGCGGCCACTCACCGCCCACGAGAAGCCGCCAACGCCCGAGAGTTACTCAAACCCAAAGCATCTTAGAAGAAATGCTGACAGGCTTAGTAAACAAAGAAACAATCGAAGAAACTCCTGTCCCGGTAAACAGAACCACTATCATTTAGTTGAAAGGAACACTACTGACTGGAAGGGAGATGAAAAATCCTAAGTAAGCATGAAACAAGCCGGAACGCCACCACCACACAGCAGGAATCACACCTGAGCAGGAGGCTAAGACCCCCGAGTCTCCGATCGGGGGGTCGGAAGCAGAGTCGGGGTCCCCCAGCACACCCGCCCGGCCACTCACCGGACTCGACACCTTCCACCCTCAAACATGGTGCCGGCCGGCCCGAGGGCACCCCCGCTGCCTGTCAGAAACTCGCGGCTCCGGGCCGCTGCCCGGGGGTCCTGAAACGGGGCCGCGCCGTCTCCACACAGAAAGCCTCATCTTGCCCTTCCTCCTCGCTCCTTCGGGACAGACACTGAGCGCTAGCCACGGGCCAGCTCCGTGCTAGCCCCTCGGACCCCAGGGAGAGGGCGGCCGATCCCGGGCCCGCCTGAAACCTACCTCCCTGAGTGTATGGTGTCCACGCCCGCCTGCCGGAGACCCACGAAGGCGGGCGACCTCTTCAGGGGGCCACCGCTTCAGCACATCGTACGGTCGCTACCTCCCTCAGTTCCCCAAGCAGGATTCCTCGTTGTGAGAGAAGGGCCTAGATCCCTGGCTGGAAGGTCCCTCGATACTGCCGCTCAGAGAACCACGGCTTGGGGGCACGACGTGTGTGGCCGCCCCTCGTCGTCAGGGATTGCGCGCAAGTCGCTACCGAGACGAGAGGGAAGCCACATCCCGAGGTCTGCTTCAGAAAGGCAAGACCCCGCAAGGATGCCGGGCCACCGGGTCTGTCGCCACAGTGCCGCGGAACGAGAATCCGGCTGACCCTGCCCACGCTGCCCTGGGGTCCTGACCCCGGCCCCGATCGGGGCTCCGGTTCTACGAGCCGAGGCCAAGCGAGACGTTGTGGAGATTTTTTTAAAAAGCTTTAAAAAAAGCAACACCGAAGTCACAGTGGCGTTCCTGGTGAACCTTCTGCTTCGGAAAAGCCAGTCCTCCAACGATGCCCGAAGGGAAAATCTGGAATGTCCCCTTGCTCTTTTGGGGAAGTCTAACTCAGAGCGGCAGCGATGAGCACGACGACCCGGGCTGACCCCCGCCTCGTCCGCGCCCCCCACGCAGACACCAGCAAGGACAAGAAGCCAGCGGCGCGCTCAGTAATCTGGCGGAGGGAGGACAGGACACGGCGCTCGCCGCCAGACCCGGCCCCGTCCTGCCGCTCAGGGAACCCCACGCAGCACCCACGGCGGTCCCGAGATAACTCACCTGCAGGGCGCGCACGGAGCCGGGCTCCCCGTCGCCGCGCTGAGGGGTGCCGTGGGTGGCGCTGGCCCGCTCCCCCCCGAGCCCCCCAGGGCGCGGCACTCGGGACTCCGAACGGAGCGTACCTGAAGCGCCGTACGAAGACGAGGACGGCGTTCTCCTCGAGAAGCTCTTGACGGCCAGGCTCTGGCCTCGCTGTTTTCGCCGCCAGGCTGTCCGACATTTGGAGTCGATGCTCTGTTTGATTCGATACCAGTCAGACTCCGTGATCCCAAATTTATAGAAAAGGTGACCTGAAAGCACACACCCCGTGTTAAAGGACGGCGAGACGAAGGCCACTCCTCACGTCCCGGCCGTGTGCGAGCCACACGGACACGGGACGGCGACACGTGGCCGGGGGCCGAGAGCCTCACCAGCAGGGACCCGTGACGTCACACATTCACGCGCTGACCGGTCCACGAGGCGGCCGGCTGGGTGCCGGGCCCCACGGGCCTCCAGCACGCCCGCGCTCAACCACGTCCACTCACACTCCACACACGGCACTCAGGGGCCTGAAGGTCGAGGTTAAAACCGAAGCCCACGACGCCACTGGAGCTGCGTCCGCAAGCACCAGCTCCCCTCCGCCCGTGCCTCCGGGCCTGCGGCCGTCCCCCTCCCCCCCCCCCCCCGATCTCGGCTCAGACTCGACCTCAGCAGCCCTGCCCGGAACCAGCCGGTTGGACCCGGAGTCCCTCCCACCCGCACCCTGTCCGGCTGACACCTAGAGGACGGACACATTTACGGTGTGTGCTGTGCCGAGAGCCCAGACCGCCCGGGCTCACGGCAGATGCCCCGGCCCTGGTGGGCTAAATGCGGTCACGATCCACCCGAAGACACTCTTCCGTCGCTGCCCGAGGCCGAGGCCGGCTTCTGTGACTCGCTGTGCCCTCCCTCTGCGCCGGGTCAGGATGAAAACGCCCCGCGGGCACATCATTCTTCATTCCCGAGAGCCCGCAGCCCCGCGGAATGGCATGCCCTCCCCCGCTCCCCGAGGCACCTGCGGCCTTGCCCTGGTCCCTCTGGGCCCGGCGGCGCATCTTACTGACGCCCACACTCGTCAACCACTTACACCACAGAGCGCTCTCAGAACGTGACTGAACGGCACCGGAGTCCTCCCTCCCCCACGAGGCAACGGGGGATCAGGCAGGCCACTGAGGCGCAGGGGGCCAACAGAGACCTTCACTGGACACTTGGCCTCTTCTCTGCCGAGACAACAGGAAGTCAGTCACCACCATGGGAACCACAAGAAACGCTCTTCGACTGGATGACCTCTACTCGAGCGGCTCGCGGAACTTCGCCGACTCACAGGAAAACACGCGGATGAAATTCAAAACTTTCATAATAAAAAGACGGAGCTGAAAAACTTCCTGTTTTGACTGCTAGGAAGGCCGCGTTTACACTGTCCGCGGAGAGCGTGACGGCCGCCTGATCCCTAAGACCTCCTCCTGCCGAGACAATCGCAACAAAGGGAGTGCTCGTTTTCCTAAATTCACAGAAGTATCAAGTTTCTTTTCTCTCGGAAAGATGCGTCTTGATTTCACGAGCATGTGCTTACGACCTCCGACTCTAAATGCGACAACCAAAATTTCCGTCATCTAGATGAAAAGGCCTTGGATTGAGGAGACACAGGATTTACAGGATCCAAAAGGAAAATAATGCAAGGAACTTCCAGCTGCATTTTGCAAGCCTCGTGCACAGAAGGAAATACACAAATGAGGCCCAACTCCTTGCTTGCTGATTTCCAGGTCCCCTCTAAAATAGCCACAAATCATCGATCAATATTTACTGAGTGGTTGCCACGTGCCCCACGATGGCTTTAAGTCCAAGGGATCGACTCGGAACGTTCTGGGCTGGTTACCAACTTTGATGTCACGGCAGAGCCGAGGACAGCGGTGCCGAGAGAGGGGAAACGGCAACCCAGCGCCGTCAGAACGCCCTTCCCGGGACGCCCTTCGGTAAGAGGACCTAAATAAACCCCACCCTCCTGTCCCCACACCGGCACAGGCAGGGAGAAGCCTCCCGAATGCTGCTAGGAACTAATGACGTCGCCTGAAATTTTAAATACTTGGTAACAGACACGAACGTACACGACACACACGAATGTGTGACATTAACATTTAGGTTCCACTTTGTAAAAACCAATTTACCAGTTCAAAGCCTGGCTTACACCCTTTGAAGAAAAAGCATACGTCTGTACAGTTACACAGCAGCCGTTTTTAAATTGTCCGGAGACCTCGCTGCGTATTCCTGCCAACAGCACGTCCGGCAGCACCCAGCCCGCGGCCGCCAGCAACGCCGTCGGGTCAGCAGCGCAGCCGGCCCCCCCGCGGAGAGCACCGGGCGCAGGGGGAAGGTGCGCCCCAAGGTGCCCACACGCAGGCTTCGGCTCTGCCCCGAGGGGGCCTGCGGAGGTGTCGGGGTGCAGCCTCAGACCGCTCTGTGCTGCCTGGAAATGCGGCTTTCTCCGACTTTCCCGAAAGCGCACCTGTCTTTTCGGACAGCACGGAGCACCGCAGCTTAACGAACGCACGGCGGAAGAGACGTCTCATGATGAGTGACAAAGAGGTTACTCTGAGAGGCGCCTGGGTGCGTCAGGTGGTTAAGCGTCAACTCCTGGTTTCGGCTCAGGTCACGATCTCACAGTTTGTGACACCGAGCCCCACGCTGGGCTCTGTGCTGACAGTTTGGAACCTGCTTGGGATTCTCTCTCACCCTCTCTCTGACCCTCCCTAGTGGGGGCTTTCTCTCTCTCTCTCTCTCCCCACACCCCCACAAATAAACACCTTTCCCGTGTGATGGTCACAAGAAAAACGCACAAAATTAGACAGTCAACAAGCTAGCTTCGGAGCCTGTAGAACTGTCGGGAGTGAGAGGCTAACATCCAGGCCTCCCGGCACCCAGCCGGGTGGAGGAGAAATGGCCACATAACCCCCAGGAGCACCTCCCTGCCTTACACAGCACCCGAGGCCCCACCCACGGACACACAGGAGACCTCGGACAAAAGTGAGCAGCGACCCTGTGCAGGAGACGTGGCCACCTCCAGGCAGCTTCCGGTGCCTTCCCCAGCACATGGGGTCCCCAGGCAGCTGTGGGGCTTCATCTCCTCCGGAAGACAAGCCACTTGTCCCCTCACTGTCTTGGGGGAGAGTGCTCAGCAGGCAAACCCTCTCAGCCGCCCCCCAAAATACGGTCCCTCTGAGCCTGCTTCTGCTGCTTCCCCGGCAAGCTGTCTGCTCACCCCCTCCCTCCCAAAGAGCTGAAGCTCCGTCACCATTAAGCGCCTTCCCACATCCCGGAACGCCCATCCCGACACTGGTGGTTCAAATCATGAAACCACACTCCAGCTCTCCAACAACGAGCCCCACATAGAGCTGAGACGCACTGTGGGAAAAAGAAACAGAGCTGGCGATCTCACGTCCTCGGTGGGTGGCATGGGGCTCATCAGCCACAGAGGAATGAAAACCACTATCACTGCTCACATAACCTCAAGTTCAAGGGGAAAGAACAGAAGACTGCGTGCCAGAAGTTTATTTCTTAGAATTGGTCTTGACTTGACAGCGACTGACCTAGAAAAACAACAGAAATCTTTAGCCCCCGAGTGAGGAGGACCGGTCACCGCGCCTCCCCACAGACCGTGTGTTGTCCAGTGTCCAGGCCGCAGAGCCGGGTGAGCCCCGCTCCCCAGGCAGTGATGGCCCCGACTGAGGAGAAGCAGGAAAGGGAGGCTGAGGCCCTCCCCAAGGCCCTGTGTCCGGGCGACCTGTGAGCCAGGGCCCCGACTGTTCACCTTCTCACCTGTGCTCACCAAACCTGCCCCCCTCCGCACTCCCTCTGGCGCCTCGGCGCTACCAAACACAAGTGCTGGGCACCCCCACAGAAGCCGCGTAAGGCACCGCGTTCGAGTATCAAGCTCCGGAGAACCCGAGCCCTGTGCCCCGTGAAGCGTCCTCCGAAATCCACGTCCTTCCCAGAACCTCAGAACGTGACCTCCCTTGGAAAGAAGGCCGGCGCAGGTGTGCTGGGATCCCACGGGACTGGTGTCCGGACAAGGAGAGGAGAGGAGCACGTCCGCAGGGAGGACACGAGCAGTGACAGGAGCCGTGCTGTCACACGCTGCCAGCCGGCTCCAGAATCGCAGGCTTACGGCCTCCGGGGCGGAGAGAAGGGCGACTCCCTGCTGCTCTGAGCCCCCAGCGCGCGGTGCCCTGTGACTCTGTGACGCCGCCCCGGGACACCCCGAGCGCACCAGGGGACCTCAGCTCGCGCAGGTGGGCGCCAACCAGCTTCTGCGTCACGGCGCGCGCGGTCACGAAACACCGCCCTCTACGGGCGCAGCTGCTGGGACGGACCGGGGGGCCGCCATCCTCTGTGAACACAGGGCTCTGGCATGCGCCAAGTGGAGCTGAGACCCCCTCCCGAGGGCTCGGGGGCCCCACGGGACCTCACCTCCACACCGGCAGGCTTCGCGATACCTCCAGAGGTCTGCGACTGTCCACCCGACGGGTGCTTTCGTCGCGTTTCCAGCAGCTCACGCGGGCGCGCGACTTGCTCCACGTTACAGTCCAGGAGAGGCTCGCCGGTTCGCCGGGATGAACCGTAAGAACGAAAGCCGTATTTGCAAATGGAGGGGGAGAAGGCAACGGCTGGCGTTCTCAGCTGAGAGCCCCGCCCGAAAACGTTCCAGACGTTACCAGGGTCTGTGGTAACGCGCTGCTTGTACACCCGGCACGCGACCTATACGGCTAGCTTACCCGAGTCTGAGGAAGCCCTCCCATCCGTGGGAGCCCTCAAGCTGCACCCTGCAAAGCGTGTATTTCTCAGGGAGTATTTTAGGCACCGCTTCCCTCCCGAAAACGCACGTTCCCTCGTTAGAAAGGCAGTTCTCAGACACACGGCCCACGGATGTTTCAGAATTCCTTTTCCCCAGAGAAAGGAAAGGGAGAAAACTACTTCTGTTGACAAACAAGAAGGGGAAATTTAGATGAGAATCCTCCCCGTGATGACTGCACTTGGCGGCGGCAGCTGTCGCGTTCTGGAAGCTGTGAGCGAGGCTCCCGGGTCCGCAGGAAGCTGAAAACAGAGGCGGGCGCGACAAAGCCACTCTCGCCACTCTCGCCACTCGGCCCTCAGCAGTCCGATCCACTGCTTCACCTGTTGTGTTCTGGTTCTTGTGCGACAATCTGAACCGGCCCAAAGTCAGAAAAAATCAACAACTACTTTTAACACCTCAAAATCCCATCTAAAGGTTCCCACTGAGAGGGCCCCTCGCCCGGTGAACAGCTTCTCACGGGAAGTCCAGGACGGGCTGCGGGGAGACGACGACAACAGGGGCCTAGTGTGTGTAGATGGTGCCCCCGCCCCCTTGCGGGCTGCTGTCCGAGTACACGTGACGGGGCACGTGGGACTGGCCCAAAGCCATGCGGTCAACCCTCCGGAGTCCTGACTCAAACCCAACCCGCCTGTGCCCCTTCAGCCCAGGACTGTGCCCCGGCCACTAGGGGCCGAGGGGAAAGCCCAGGCTTCGCGATGGGAGGAGCCGGCAGGCAGGTGGGTGTGCGATGGGACTAGGCACCCACCCTCCCACCCAGCCACTCCTCGAGCTCCGCCCAGGCCCCCGACACCCCTCTTCCAAAGGAGGACGTCCACCGTCACCTGCTCCGGGCACGCGTGACGGAGCCGGGCTCTCACAAGGGCCACATCCCGCCTGCCCGCCCACAGCAAAGGTGCAGCCGGCCCCAGGGTCTGCAGGGCTCCGGGCCCCGAGCCCGCGCCCCGCTTGCTCCTCTGGCTGGGAAGCTGAGAACGCAGGCTGCACGTGGTGGATGGGGGCCACAAGCTCAGAGCGACGGTTAGATGGCCAGTTCCAGCCTAGTTCCAGGCGACTCCTCGCCTGCTCTCTCAACAGGCCTCGTCAGAGGGAGGGAGTCGGTGAGGGCAGGCCCCGCGGCTCCAGGAAGGCTCCCTGGGGACGGTCTCTCACAACTGAGCGCAGGGGACTGTTTTCCTTTTGAAAAGCCACTCCTTCATTCTCTGCAAATCACACGTGAAAAAACAGCGAACACACGTAGTCGGGGTCAGGGACCCCTCCCACTTCACCGACACCCGCAGGCCGCCCCAGCCTGGGAAAGAAACAGGCCAAGTGTGGCTGCTCGCACAAAGCAGCTGTCTGTGGTGGCGCTCCGCCGGCCCCCGGACAGCCCGGCACCCCAGAACTCTTCCTCGGGCCCCCACGGGAACACGCGGGCGGGCCGGTCTCCCGCCGAAACACTCACAGGCCCCCACCACCTGGCTTCGAAGCAAATACAACCACTGTGCTGGCAACTCAGAAGTTTCTGACGGTCAGTCGGTCCTCTGCTGCAGAGAAATCGGGCGATCTGACCTCCTGGGTCTCGGTTCAGCCAAGCCTTGCTCGTGTCTCCAGAATTCCCGGAGTCTGTCTGCCCCCCTCTGCTTCCACTGCTGCAACCTGGGCCGTACCCCCGTGTTAGTCTCTCAACACAGCCCCGCTACGACACCGTCCTTCTTCAGTCTCCCTGAAGGTCACCCTGCTAGGCGCCCCCCCCCCCCTCCCCAGAGCAGTTTCACAACCCGCACTACCGCGTGTCTCCGCGGTACCGGGCACCACAGGCGCGGATGCCAGGCGCGGATGCGGGCACATTTCCATCCCCCAGGAGCTCACAAGGAGAGGCCGTCTGGGGCTGCGCTACCTTCCGGGGGGGCTCGGCTCGCCCGGCTGGCATGGGCGCATGCAGTACCACAGCTGGTGAGCGCAGGGGACGCCCCAACCTCCCAGGGGACGTGCCCTGAACCTGCGAGGCCGGGGGAAACAGACAGCTCCCGCGCTGAGCCCCTACTGCGCGGCACATGCCAGCATCTCACGCCTCCTGATGCCCCAGGAAGACAGCTCGGTTTCCCGGATGGCGGAGGGCTCATGGGAGAGCCCAGCTCCCACACACAGGAACAGAACCAGCCTGTCTGGTTGATGCAGCACGCAACCCCCCCCCCCCCCAGTCTCCCTGGGCACCAGCACACTGGCCCCACCGCCACGTGCTTCTGCTCTGGCCCCCCCCCCCCCCCGTTTTCCCCACCACCCCCCCAGTTTCCCCACCACCTCCAGGGAACCTTCTCCAAACCTCTGCCTAATAACCTGCACGTCACGGCCCGCACACAGGCCGCCAGTACTCCTTGGACTGATGCTCCAAGGCGCGTCTCCAAATGAGAGGCAACCACCCTCCAGCCTCCGGTCCTAGGAGGCCTGTCGACTCCCCATGGGAAGAGCAGCCTCCCACTCGGAGACCACTGTGCCCACGCAGCCCCGGGCCCGGTCCAGGCCACAGACGGAGCCTCTCCATCAGGGCTCCCCTTCCAAGCCCCTGACACACTGTCAGGGCCGTGGCTATTTACAAACACCTGACGGCCCGCAGAGCCATCGGGAATCGGGGACCACGGCTCCCTCACCCTCACAAACCCGCCACACAGGGCACTATGGGTCACACACCACCCCACGGCGGCCTGTCGACACGCCAGCACGAGTCCTCGGGCTGCACACACACCACGTGCCCAGAGACCAGAGTGGCGCAGGCACACCGGAGGGTCCCAGCTGGCATCACGCTCCAGATCGGGGGCTGGCGGACGGCGGCAGCCCGCCGCCTGCTGTTGAAAAATAACGTTTTGTTGGAACACAGCCGGGCCTACTTGTTTGTCAGTGGCCACTTCCAGGGCGGAGCGGTTCCAAGACACCCCGCGGCCCACAGAGCCCGGCCCTCAGGAAGATTCCGCCGCCGACCGTGAACCGCTCTTGCCCCACCTCGGGGGCTGACGTCGGCTGGTTACGTGAACGGCCTCTCAGAAGAGTACCAGGGAGGGTTCTCAGGATCCGTGACAGACACCCCTAGCGGGTCAGACAGGAGAGGCAGAAAGTGGAGGGCCAACAAATGGGGACACCATGGCGACGAGCCGCTGTAGCGTAAGAGGGACCTGGGTTCTGTCTCTTAGCGACTGCCAGGAAGATCTACAGTCAGGAGAAAATGCTCAGTTTTAATCTAAAGTACAAGAGAACAGGTAAAAACATACCTGCTATTTTTAGAACTACGGAAAAAGTCTTTCCGTTTCTCTCTGTCCTCAACAGAAGGTTCATGGATCGACATCAGAGAGTTTCCTGTGACAAAAACGACTCCTTCCTGGTGGGACAGCACCCTTCCCTGGTCTGAGATAGTGAGTTCCAGGTATAACTCACTCACTTCCCCGCCCTTTGCTAGATGAGAGTTAAACCTCACATTCAAGCACAGTGGCCCTCCAGAACCTGGGTCTCCCACGCGGCTACCCAGCCTTTCTGTGAGAAGTCTCGCGTCTCGTGTCTTTCTGCTTCATTTTGTGTCTGTATCATAAGCCACGTCGACGCGTCCCGGAGTCGGGCGGGCCCTGTGGATCGGACGAGCCCAGGGGTGAGAGGCAAGCGGGTGCTGCCGATAAGGATATGGGCCACCCGCGGGGTCACTTGCACCCCTTAAATGTCACCAATGGTACACAGGGATCACTGACTTGAGCACGGGGCCCTCTTCAAAGAGGAGGCGCACCACACAGGCCGTGAGGATATCAGGACCAGCACCATGAGCTCCGCCGGCTACGGTCGGGAGGTGAGCCCATCAACAGCCCTCTTGGAAAGGAAGGAGGGAGACGGCACCCTGCTCACGCCAGGGGGAAGCCAGGGAAAGGCCGCGGTCAGCAGAGGAGGGGGAAGGCTCTGGCTCTGCTCCTCTCCAGGCCTCGGAACGGCCTGAGGACCAGCGAGGCCAGGGTCTTCCCACGGGCAGGCACCGGCGATGTTCACTAAAGGACACACTCCACCCGGAAGTTCCTCTCCCGGCTCTAAGACTAGTGCCGAGGCCAGCATCCTCTCGAGCCAACAGCGTGGGTCCAGACTCGGCCCCGAGATGCTACCTTACACGACCCGCCCTCAGCCAGACCCTTCCCGCGACCGGGCATCGGCGGAGGTGAGCGGAGAGAAAGGCCACACTTACACCGGATCCCGTAGATGGTGAGGGGGGTCGAGCTGCTTCTTGCCGTGCTTGCCCTGGCCCGAGAGGTTGGACACGGCCTGCACCTCCCGGTGGAAGAGGTAGTCCAGCAGCGTCAGCGCCATCTTCTCGGCGGTGCGGCAGTTGGTGCTGATGTGGAGCATGTCGGACGGGATGATGGCACAGCGCACCCGCATCTCCGGGTTGTTCTCGTCGCCCAGCCAGGTGCCGTTGGGGTAGTCCTCTGGGAGAGACAGGACACGGTCTCACGTAAGCTCACGAGTCCAAAGCACCCCGTGCTCAACTCAAACGCGCTCGGGGAGGATCCTCCCTGGGGGCTGTTGGCGAACTGCTCTCCCAACTTCCAGAGCACGGCCAAGAGCCCCGGGGCGACCCCCAAGGTCACAAAGGAGAGGTGTGGACACCTACAGCTGACCAGAAACCAGTGCGTCGTTTCCCAAAGAGCCGCCGCGGTCTCCAGCGATCCATCTCAGAGACAAGATGTAACACTGCGACCCGTAAACACCCCACTGCCTTCCAGTCGGGCTTCCCTGGGGCCAGGCCGGCCCCACGACCTCAGTGAAAAGCACGCAGAACGCAGGCGCCGTGCACCGTCAGCCGGTCTGCAGCCGGGGAGACGGGGCTGCCCACAGCCCTCGCGAGTCTGGTGGCAGAAGGCCCCGCAGCGCCGGCCGAGGTGCCGCCCAGACCCGACACCTGGGTCTCAGTGTCCGGAAGCGGGGACACCAAACGAGCTCTAGCCTCCAACCGATTCCCTCCACAACCGCCGCAGGGGAGCTTCACCAGCGACTTCTAACCACCGTGCTTGTTTTCGGCCTGCTGGCGCCCGGAAGGACAGCAAGCAAGAGTGGTCCCGAGAGTGTTAGCGTCAGGGGTCGGGAGGGGGGCTCCCTCGGGTTCCAGCAGCAGGACAGCCACCTGGAGCCCACCGGCCTCTGGGGCGACAAGAACCCACGCACAGCCCTGGAAGTGCTCTGAGGAGAAGCCGCGTGGAAGCCAGGCACGTCCCACGTGAGAAAACGGACCTGCTGCCCTGCACCGCGGGGGAGGCAGCCGGCCAGCTCAGGGGGGACAAGGGGCTCCAGGGCTGCGCAGACCGGCCCATACTCTCCTCACTGCGGAGCCCTTCCGTGAGGGCTCGGGGCTCCCCTGTCCTGTTCTGTGGACCTCCCCCACCCCCACCCCTCTCCCTTCCCACCTTTGACCTCCCAGCAGTGAAGCTGGAAGTCTATCACCGGAGAGCACCTTCCCCTGACCTCCTATCCAGAGCACCGTGACCTTTTTCCTCTCCTTGTGGAAACTTCGTTCTCTGCCACACGTGCTTTCCTTAACCCCGAAAACCGCGCCATTCGTGATCTTAAAATCTCGAAAGTACCGTTTTACGTAACGAAAAGCCCCGAGTCTCGCTTGACTGCAGGAGCAGGGCACACAGGAGGGACGGGGTCTGGTGCCTGGGGAGCTGCAGGTCTCTGGGACCCGGGTAGCCAAGGGGCCGCGTGCGCCGCTGACACCTGACCTCTGACTCCAGCAGACCCGACGCCCTTGACCAGGTCTGGAGAGAGGCACCGCTCCACATGGTGTCAGACGCTCTGGGTTCGTTAGTTCTTTCGGGTCTCCCCACACCCAGGCTGGCCACCCCGGCGAGCCGCCCAGTCTTCTCTCTGGCCACCTCGCCCGCGAGAGAGCTCCGCGAGGAAGGGCTCCAGCACCAGCAGACGACGGAGCTCCCGGCCTCTCGTGCAAGCAACTCGTCTGTGCCTCTGCAAACTGAAAATCGTTACAAGCCCCAGATTTGGGCTTTCTCAAGGGTGATGTGACATACAAACGCCCAGAGCTCAGCGTTCACGCGGGGGAAGGCCGGCCACCGCGATGACGGGGAGACAGGCCCACGGCTCGGGGAGAGGGAAGGGGGCGGGCAGTGGGGTGGCTAGCGCCCTGCCCGTCCGGAAGGGGAAACCTCGCCCCCGGCGGTGTGCCAGATGCAGATCAGATCCAGCTCCCCCCGGGACCCGGGGAGGACACGGTGGGGCAGAGACCAGGCTCTCGGCCAGGCTGGCTTCCGAGCCAGACCCTTAGCAAGGGGTGTTGGCTTTGCTCAGGCACAGATTCCTTCCAGTCGTTGCGGGAGTGACCTAGACTGCGTGTGAAAGGGCGCCCTGACTGTCAAACTTCAACTCAAAGGAGCCTCAACCTTTGGCAGAAGGAAGCTCCGCTTATGATCAGAACTGCCGGGAAACCTGACGGCTTTCCAGACCAGCTCTTCTGATGCTGACACGGAAGCTAGCTGAGGTGTGGGAGAGAGCCCCTGCATAAACAGGCCACCGTGGGACGGCAGGGGAGTTTACAGGGAGAGCCGCAACCTCCCTCTGGGAGCCTGGGACAGAAGAGGGACACCAGCTTTCTGACAAGCGGGGCCGTTAGTCACGTCGCAGCCACGGTTATCGCTGCTTCAATATTTCTCACGAGCTTTATTTTGAAATGTCCCAATGTTTACATTCCGACCTCCCCGAAACAGAAAATGTCCCCATGAAGGGCAACCAGCCCGGCCCTGCTTTGCCAAAAGCCTGGAGCGGAGCAGGTAGAGAGCCCGTCTGTGACCCATGCCTCCACCCTGCCCCTTTGCAGGAGCCTCTCCCAGCTGAGCTCCTGAACCCGGAGGTGTGCACCAGCACCGGGCGAGGCTCAGCAACCCTGTCGAGATGCCCACGTCACCACCGGGGGCCGAGCGGCGGCCGGAGTACCACTTGGGGCGGCTGAGGCGAGGCTCCTGGCTTTAGCGAAGGGCAGAAAACAAATCACCGATCTAGGCCGCTGGAACTGAGAATAAGCGATGAGTGGCCAACGTCATCTCTCAGAGACACCAGTGGTTTACGAGGGAGCAGAGCCGTGGGCACATGCTCAGTAGATGCACGTTTGTGAGCATCACTCAGCTACTACCACACTCGGCCCGCGTACAGAAAGACAGGCTGGCACGTGATCTACACGCGGATGGACGGGACTCGCGGGGCGGTCTCGAGGTCGTATCGGAGATGCCACGGAGGCTCGAACGTCTAGGGTATTTACATCTAAAAATCCTTGCCGGGCAACTCCATGCCTGGCACGGGGTGTAATGGTCAGTACCGAAACCCCCAGTGAACCCGGTTGCGATTACACCACAGAGTGGAAGGACTTCCCTCCACCTGCAGCAGTCAGGTCAAGACACAAAGCAAGTAGGGGAAGGAGGGAGGGAGAACAGAGATGGGGGAGTGACCCGATGTTGCTGAGAACCGACAGGGGACACTGGGAGTGGACAGGATGACGGAAGGACGCCTTTGGCCACTGATGAGGTTACTCGCCAGCTCAAGAACACGTCTCGGTACAGGAACTACCGTGTCGAAACCTTTCGGGGCACCCGGGTGGCTCAGTTTAGCGTCGAACTTGCTTCCGGCTCAGGTCACACCTCACGGTTTGTGAGTTCAAGCCTGATATCGAGCCATGCGCTGACAGTGCAGAGCCTGCTTGGGATCCTCTCTCCCCCTCTCTCTGTTCCTTCCTGGCTCCTACGGGCTTGCACGCTGCTCTCTCTCTCTCTCAAAATAAGCTTAAAACAAAGAAACTTTCCGCGCTGCAAGCCCTTGCTGCTGACTTAACTGTGAATACCGTCAAACCCAAGGTGACCGACGTCTAATGACATCTTTGTTGGACCTGAGTGTTTGAACAGGAGGACCCCTGTGAGCCCACAGGGAAGGGTGGCAGCATCCTGAGCCACGAGGGGCACAGAGCCACGCCGCACCTGCCTCCCGACCACCACAGACACCCCCCGTGGGCTGGCACAAGCAGCGCTGCCCAAGATTGCTGCAGCCTTTCTCGGCAACGGGTAACGTGACTATGCTGAGCAAGCACCCCACGTTTACGTAATGTCGTCAGAGCAACGTAAACGCTGGACAAGGGCTCAGGGCTGTCTTCCCAACAGTCACCCACATCTTGTCGGGCTGATACCAAGACCGCGTGCCCGGGACGCGCGGGACACGACTCAGTCAAGGACGAGCAGCTCAGGTCTCTGCAAATACCCCCTGAACCGCAGCACTCACTCCAGCCCTGAGAGCCAGCTTCCTTCCAGGCTGCCCTGCACACCCAGCCCGCCCCTCGGTGCCCACCTCAGGGAAGTGTCTTCCTCCACCAGAGCCGTGCCATCTACGCCGTGAGGCCTCCCACCGGCGCCACGGCCCCACGAATCAGAAGCCCCTTAGCACGGGGCCGTCGACACCTGCCCGCCTGTGCCAAGAGCACCTCACCTCGTCCAAACCCTGTACTCTGGCCCTGGCGCTGAAACAGTGTCATGCAAAAGACCATTCTTCCAAACGGCACCCAACTGGACAGCCTCGTGGTTCCAGAACAACAAAGAAAAACACCAACAAACCGAAACTGTGACAAACGTGTAAATGCAAGCATTTTCAAAAAGATTCCAACTCTCCGAAGGCAAGACGTGATGCTAAATGAGCGAACAAAGTTACACATCAAAGTGAAGCCTCATTTTTTTCACGTCAGACACGATTAATCGTCAGTAAGACTGATTCATCAGCAATGAGTCTGTCCTCAGCAACTGGCCTCTGCTCAGAGCGCCACAGAAGAGAACACTGAAGGGCACGCCCTCAGCCGAGGACGCCAACGCCACCAGGAGAATCGCGATGCTGGGACAACGGCCACGGTGGACGCGGGGGGCGGGCGGTCTCCTCACCAGCCTCACAGGAAGTTGGCTTCCGTTCTAGCAAGGGCTCCCCACTCCCTGCTGACACCTATCAGCAAAAACACCTGTCCTCCGTGCCAAGCGCATGGGCTTCTGGAAATGCTACCAGAATGCTCTGGAGGATGAAAGATGTCAGTTTAAATGCCTCTAGAAAACAGTTTTGAGGGTCCTCAAAAAATCAAAAAGAGAACTGCCCTCCGACCCAGCAACCGCACGACTAGGCATTTATTCAAGGGATACAGGTGTGCTGATTCGAAGGGGCACGTGCACCCCAACGTTTACAGCAGCACTATCGACAACAGCCAAAGTATGGAAAGAGCCCAAATGTCCATCGGCAGATGAATGGGTCAAGAAGATGCGGTTTACATATACGACGGAGTATTACCTGGCAATCGAAAAGAAGGAAATCTTGCCATTTGCAACTATGTGGATGGAACTGGAGGGTATCATGCTAAGTGAAATTAGTCAAAGACAAATATCACAGGACTTCATTCATATGAGGACTTTAAGACACAAAACAGATGAACATAAGGGAAGGCAAGCAAAAACAATACAAAAACAGGGAGGGGGGCAAACCATAAGATACGTAAATACAGAGAAGAAACAGAAGGTTGCTGGAGGGGCTGTGGGAGGAGGGATGGGCTAAACGGGTGAGGGGCATTAAGGACTTGGGAGAAGCACTGGGTGTTACACACAGGGGATGAATCACTGGAATCTGCTGCCGAAATCACTGTCGCACCACATGCTAACCGACCTGGACGTAAATTTTAAAAGTAATTAAAAAAATAAAAAAACCATAAAAAAATTAAAGGTACGTACCAAGAATATTATTAAGGTTTAGCGCTCAAAAAAAATCCTATAGTATTATTTCAAGAAATGATGCTTCCCCCCCCAAAAGTAAATTACTCTAAAAAATGAGTTTCCCTTACTCCCCACCCTCCTATCACTCCTGAAAATAACAGTTTAAATTTCTTGCATAACACAGGAAATTATCCAGAAACTTTATTCCAATCAAACGTCTCAAAAATTCTTAGAAGGCATTTTATGACCTATTTACAAACTATTCACCCCTAACTTCACCAGGCACTCTGTGAGTCCCGGGCACGTGGTCTCTAGAGCAAGAAGTCAAGCCCAGTGGACAAGAACTACAGCCCAAGTCACGCTGCCCAACACAGAAATGACAAACCACTGCCACGGAAGCAGGGGACCCACCCCAGTGGGAGAAAGGACCCCTGGGCTCCACCGTCACCATCTGTGGTCGTCGGGGCGTTGGGCGGCACCTCCAGGACCCCCGGCAAGAAGAGAGGACACCGGAGACGCTCTGGCCCCCCGCCTCCACGGGGTCATACCGGCCGACCAGCTGGTTTAGTTTCGCCCCCTCTTGGAAACACTCAGCCCTAACCCACTTCCAATGCGGGAGCGAGAACCCGGTCTGGACTCCAGCTTGTCGCCAGGACAATGAATCAGGTCCTTCAAATGGAAAACGAGATGAAACGTCCTTTCACATAAATATCTGAGAAATTCACCTTTTAACGATCCATAGAGGACTTAGTTTACCAAAACAGCTTGGTCAGTTTGGGCATCGGAAACAATAGAAAGGTTCTGCTGGCTTTATTTAAAAACCAGCAGATTATGAGAAAAAGAAACTTGCCTTCTATCCCAATCATTTAAATTCTCAATGCAATTAGCTGGCGCTTCTGCAAAGTCTAACGTAATGAAAAACAGAGCGGTAACTTGAATTTTCTTGCCATTAAAACACTTGAGTACAAATATTTGTTCCGAGGTCTACTTGAGCCCCAGGAAGGCGAACAGAAGAAAGCACCAAGCCGCGAGCGGCTGCCACATTCTCACGATAGTACAGGTTCAACGGGGAGAAAAGGGCCACCTGGCGTCATGCTCCCTCTCAATACTTGCTGGCACACGTGTGCACAGACGCGCCCGACCACGACGCGCACTCCCCTCCAGTGACGGCAGTGAGCCTTGCCAAACTCACTGCGTGCCCAGGGCCCAGGCCTGAACACGCTCTCTCCCCGGACGGCACCGACCCAGCACTCACGCGAGCCGGGACTTCACGCGGCCAACTGCAGCTCGGGCGCTCTCTGCTCAGGGCGTCGCCGCCAACATCCGTGCGTGACCGCAAAGTGGCAGGGGCGGGGAAAGTGGTTACCAGCCACTCCAAACGCCGTCTCACTCCAACCAACCCTAACTCGCCACCTCACCTGTTTCCAAAGACAACGTGGTTCTGCCCGTCCTGCCTGCCAGCCCCGAAAAACGTCTCGGTCATGGAGTCCCGTGTGTCTGCAGCACCACGGAGAGAAGGGCAAGGGAGCGGGTGCCCACCTCCTGTGAACGTGCTGCTGGGGCACGCTCGTGGGTCCCGGTGATGCTCCCAGAGGCCCAACACCCTCGGGGAGGGCTGCCCATAGCCGCGGGCATCTGTTGGCTGTGACCGAGACGCCACGTAATCGCTTCTCTGTCATCGTGAGAAGTGACGCTACCCCGAGGACAGTGAACAAACAAAAGGCGGCAACGCTCCGTGACTCAGTAGGGGCCCCAGGGTTTCTCAGAGACACGGGACACGGTCACAGCAAACCTCACATCAACTTCGTTCAAAGTCAGCCTCCACCGTCTCCGGGCAAGACTTCAGGGAACAGACTGCTAGTCGTGACTGGTGTCAGGCTGCATTTTCCATCTCGACCAAAAAGTAACTTTCATGTGGCTTCTGTTAAGGCCTGCAAATTTAATGAATTTCAAAAGCAACGGACTGCGTACAACGAAGACACGGCCGCGAACAGGAATGGCACCACAGGGTGAATCCCTCAGAGGCTCCCGGAGCCCGGCGCTCCCAAGTCTCCCGTGGCCCTCACTGCCCAGCACACCCGACTCGCCGCGCCCCTTCCTGGAGCAAACATCATCAGCCTCTCGAGCGAGGACAAGCCCAGTAAGGTCTGCTGCCTTTAAAACCGACCGATGGCGTGCGGCTTTCTCCACGCTGCCGCGTGGAGCAGGGGCAGCGAGGACAGGGCGGCCCGGCCCGCAGGCTCTGGCCGTGCTCATCGAGGGCAGCCCCGGGCATGAGCCGACCAAGGCTTTCCAAGATGTGCCCGGCCGGGCCGGCCTCCCAGCACTGAGTCACTCACGGTACAACTTGGCACCGACTTCTAAATCCTTGAAATTCAGGGGCTCACACTCCGACTGTGCCTCTTATTCACATGCGTCACCCTCAAAGAGCGCTGGGGACACTCCGACCTCCGACCGACCCACGAGAACGGACGACCCGCCGGCCATTCTGGCATTAGACACAGCTGACTTTGCACCCGTTGCCCGAACAACATGCTCATTTGGGAGCGGTGTGACGTCTGTGAGCTATAAACAGATTGATAATTGGGGGTTTTCAGAGAGGCAACTCAAGAGGACTGAGGTACACACAGGATACTACGGAAAAGGGACAAAACCAACGGTCTCTGGCACCGGAGCCCCTGTGAGCGCGTCGCACAGAAACCACACAAGCACCCCGCCGACCGGACGGCAAGGCTGCCGGCTCGGGCCAGATTGCCCCGCTCAGCACGAGTCGTCACGAGCTCGCCCGCGACCACCACAGCGGAGACCAAGGACGCCTCGGTCCTTTGCCACCGAAGAGCGGGAACCTCCGGGCACAGACACGGTGTCTCCGGGAGGCGTCACGCGCTGCCCGTTCCGGAACGCGGGGCGAGGTGCCGCAACGGCCTCCCCGCGCGGCCCGTCCGCCACGGTCTGCCGCGCCCGAGGACGCACCGGCACCCTTAACGCCGGTCGGTCCTCGTCAACCTCGCCGGGATCGGTCGCCGACCCGTCTGTGATCCCGCTCTTGCAGGAGCCCACTTACGACGGCCGGTACGATAGGCTGGCTTTCAATGTCATGACCTCATGAAGAATTTGTTTCAAAAAAGTTTCTGTAAAATGAATTATGTAAACAGATCCTCGAGAAACGTTCCCGGCTACACTTCCTTCTTCACACACGCAGGCTGATGTTCTGTGAACACGGCAATCTGCACCCGTCGTATTTCACGGCCCCTGGAGCCGTCCCCTTCCTGGCGCCGTGACTGACGACCTTTCCCAAATGAACCGCTCCCGCCAGATGTTACCCTGCTGCCCCCACCGAGTACATCCCAGAGATTTACCGCATAAGTCACGTTACTGACTGGGCTTTGGAACATTCATGAGGCCAATTTCCAACAATAATCCAATTATAACTCAAGTACCATCCCTCCCCATTAAAGCTGAGTACCCAATATCTTATGAGAAGGATTACTCAAGTTTTTTAAGAATTCTCAAGTGCAAAGACAGCAGGAATTTAAACTATTAAGAAATCACTAAATCTGGGGCGCCTGGGTGGCTCAGTCAGTTCGACATTCCACTTCGGCTCGGGTCACGATCTCACGGCTTGTGAGTTCGAGACCCGCGACGGGCTCTGTGCCGACAGCTCGGAGCCTGGAGCCGGCTTCGGATTCTGTGTCTCCCTCTCTCTCTGCCCCTCCCCCACTCACGCTGCATCTCTCTTTCTCTCTCTCTCAAAAAATAAATAACCATTAAAAATTAAAAAAAAAAATCACTAAGTCTCTTCGTTGATTTTAACACATTGCATTTTTGGTCCTATTTTAGCTGCTCTGTTTCTGACTCGGCCAGCTTAACCTCTGAACGATGACACCCCGATGCTGAACTATGACCGCAATGCCAAGAGAAGAGAGGAACTGGAACCAGAGTAAGTTTACTGCCCACTGCCCTCAACAGTTAGCACTCCTCTCTGATTCTGAGGAAATCTGTGCCATGACAGACAAAATAGCCTACACAAAAACACGGGGACAAAATGCTACGATACCTTGCGGTAAATGATCGGACTCCAGATGTGATATAAAAGAACACGTCAACTCGGGCAAACCGTTTGGAATTCTTAAGAAATAAACCATTTTGAAACCTGTGGTTTCTAAAACCGCAAGCACTGAAATACTTTTCTACGAAGGTAAGAACGGTCTGCGTACTTGCAGCTCTGGGCCGTCAGCGGGAATTAAATGACCCCACGAAAGCCGAGCTCACGGCCCTTCGGAGCTCTGCGTGCGAATGGTGCTTCTCTAACACAACTAGCTGCCTGACGCTCTCTCCAGCTCAGCGAGGGGTTCTAGTCGTGGGGAGCGCGTGGCAGGCAAAGCGCTCACCCACCTCTCCGCGCACCCATCCGCCTCACAGACGTGTTTCACGGAACATGCCACCGTCGGTCGACGGTAACTCTGATACGAGATGCCAGCGGAGTAGCTTCTTCCTCAACAGTTACGTCCGAGGCACCCACTTAAAGAGGACTCCGTCCGCCTCCGTGTCCTCCCACACAGACCACGGTGCCACGAGGGCGGCGCGGCCCGGGCTCCACACAGCAGGCAAAGTGCCGGCTGGGACCCTCCCAAGGAGTGTCAGCACAACAAACGTGTCACCGCACGTTTTCTCCTAGTGCAACGGTCAGGCAGAATGATCCTGCATCGTGACCTCTTCTTTGATATAAGGTGAAATTCAGAATCGGTCAACTCTGTCTCGTCTGCCCAATCCTAACAACAGGTACCGTCCAAGAGTCGTATCCGATGGAAACAATCTGCTAGAGAGTAACGCTTTCGACAAATGCATCAGCTCATAAAGAACTCAGACTCAGATCAAAAGAAAATCTGTATTTTTTCCCCCCGCAGACATGTTGACGCTGGAAATTTGACCCCTTTTTCTATGTTCATTCGTGTCACTCTGTAGTTTCTCCAAGTGAAAGATATCTCACGTTAATCACATCACAGTAACACACATAAAAAGATGAAATATGTTGTATCTACGACAACCTCAGAAACTCGTGGCGTTATCGAGTGTTACGCGCCTTAGGTGACGCACTTTAGACCGAACAAACACCGGGCCTTAAGTGGCCGGCTGGTCAGACCTGTGTGCGTGCTCACCCAGGACCCACCCGGACAGAGAGAACGATCAGGCTTCTCTGCGACTGCTGCGAACACCATCTCCTCCACGGATGTTTAATGCCCGTTCGCCGACACTGGCGACACCCCTCTCTTTCTCAAATTTAATGTGTAAAAAATTGACCCAGTGATTCCACTGCCAGGTGCTACCCAGGAGAAACAAAACCACACGTTCTCCCAAACACCTGTTCACGAACGTTCCGAACAGTTAAAAAGCGGAAGCACCCCAAGTGTCCGTCGACAGATGAGCAGATGAACAAAATGTGGTCCATTCACACGACGGAGAAGGACCCAGCCACAGAAGGATCGGAGCGGCGATACTCGCCACACCGTGGACGGCACTGCGCGGCCCACGTGTGCCAAGTGCCTGCAGCACGTAATTCCAAAGACAGGAAGTGGACGGTGGCTGCCAGGGCTGCTTTCCAGGGTGACAGAGATGTCCCGGCATTAGACAGGGGGCTGGGTGTACAACTATGTGAATGTACTTTAAAAACCCACTGAACTGTACGCTTTATGATGGTAAACTTGAGGGCACCTGCGAGGCTCAGACAGCTTAGCATCCAACTCTTGATCTCAGCTCAAGTCACGATCTCACAGTTTGTGAGTTCAAGCCCCATGTCAGGCTCTGGGCTGACAGCTCAGAGCCTGCTTGGGATTCTCTCTCTCCCTCTCTCTCTACTCTCCCCTGCCCATGCTCCGTCTCTCTCTCTCTCTCTCTCTCTCTCTCAAAATAAATAAGTAAATGTAATAAATAAATAGGTCAAATCTACAGTAATTAAATTAGATTTTTTTTTAATTTTTTTTTAACGTTTATTTATTTTTGAGACAGAGAGAGAGCATGAATGGGGGAGGGTCAGAGAGAGAGAGGGAGACACAGAATCTGAAACAGGCTCCAGGCTCTGAGCGGTCAGCACAGAGCCCGACGCGGGACTTGAACTCACGGACCACGAGATCATGACCTGAGCTGAAGTCGGACGCTTCACCGACTGAGCCACTCAGGCGCCCCAAATGAGATGTTTTTTAGTTAAAAAAAAAAAAACTTTTTTTTAATGTTTATTTTAGAAAGAGAAAGAGAGTGTGAGCAGGGGAGGAGCAGAGAGAAAGGGAGACACAGAATCCGAAGCAGACTCCAGGCTCCAAGCTGTCAGCACAGAGCTCGATGCAGGGCTTGAACCCACAAACCCTGAGATCACGACCTGAGCCGAAGTCAGACGCTTAACAGACTGAGCCCCCCAGGCGCCCCTGATCTCGTTTTAAAAGGCGGTCACTAAACTCTGTTTCTCTCCCTGCTCCTGCTCTGCTGTCCTGATCCTTGCTATTTATGTCAGAAGCGAGCAAGACTTTGAGAAAAACACTGTTTTCAATGTTTCAGATACGGTAACTGGTCTCACAGAAAAATCGTGGCTCAGTAAATCTACATCATCGTTTTAGGAAAGCTACGTTGCATTTTTAGTCAAAATCAACAACTCAGACGTAAACCAAAAAACCGCACAAGTTTACCAGTGAATAAAGCACAGGCTTTACAGGTCGGGAACGCTGCACTAACACGCCTGCACTCCCCCTCCTCCCCGTGCTGTGGGAGGCCATGTGGGCAGCCCACGTTGGCCCACGTTAGCCTGCAGAGGCAGGACAGAGGCACCAGGTGGCTACGGAGACTGTGGCAGGAGAAGCAGGTGGACAGGACGCGGTGTGGGCGAAACGGGCTCCGGTCCGGGCGCCCGCCAAGCAGCTCCCTCTGCCTCTCGCGGGAGGTGGCACAGTCCCCTCCGGGCACCTACGTCTGGCCCCCAGCAGAGACGTGGAGAGACCTCTGTTCAAAGGCAATGACCAGCTCCTGGTTCTAGAAGCACAGCGGTGTGTCTGTCACTAGAAAGCCTTCAGAAACCGCCTGAACGTGCGCAGAATTTCCACTGTCTCCTACCACGTTTTACAAATAGCAAACACATACAGACGTCCCTCAACTTAGGATGGGGTCATGTCCCAAAATACCTATCGCAGGTTTGGAAACATTCGAAGTCAAAAATGTACTTAACGCCCCTAACCTACCAAACATCGTGCCCCAGCCCGGCCCAGCCTCACTGTGCTCACGGTAGCCTGTCGCTGGGCGGAGACATCTCGCACAGATCGCGACGCGTGAAACCGCTCACGGAACGCACGCACCCACCGCACCAACACCGCTGAAGTTGACGGAATGGCAGTGTGGGTGCAGGGCGTCTGTCGGGGCTCCGGCCATCGACCTCACGATCGCGGTGCCCCGCGCCAGGAGGGAGGATCGGACCGCACGTCGGTGGCCTGGGAAAAGATCCAAACTCAAAACCCAGAGCGCAATGGCTACTGCACACAGACCGCGTGTGCACCGCCGTAAAGTCGGAAAACCATCAAGCTGGACTATCGTGTTAAGGTAGGGACCGCGCGACTTTGCTGAAAAGCAAAAAACACACAGAACAGAACAGAACAGAACGCTGTACCTACTGCCATTCAGGCAAAGGAAAGAAGCTTTGCAGGCGCACCTTCCGAGTTCAGGGTGATGAGGGTGACGTTGTTCCCAATGTTCTGACTTCCCGACTGTCCACAGTTGGAGACGGAGTCGCTGGCCTCGGACCCGCTCTCCCCGTCCTCGTTGTGGCTGTCGTCCTGACCCGGCACCTTCACCACAATGGTGTTCTGCCGTCTCCCGGGCACCGCGCTGAGCGGGAAACAAAAACACCAGCCGATGTTGTGAGAGCAGCACAAGCAACGAGCAGAGACTAGCGCTGAAGCCGCCGCGTGCCTCTTCCCTCCACTCATCAGAGAACCTAACTGCACGAGGCGGCAGCTCGCGAGTCTTCCCACACCGCGCTCTCTACTCGGGGGAACAGCGACCGAATCGCACGAAATGGTCTGGGGTTGGAAGAAACCGTGTGAAACGTAAAAGTCGACAAACGTGTTCGTGTCGCAGAAGAAGTAAAACCACCACCCACGGTGACTCAAGGCCTAGAAGGCGGCTCTCTGATCGTGGAGGTGCTCCCACAAAATGCCGGCACTTGAGTGAGAGCGACTGTTAGGGCTGTGTCATGGGAAAGACTCATCGGAGAGCAAGCGTGCCTGGAGACTTCCATTGACCCAATCCACTCCACACTGGTAGGCCTTCTAGAAGGGACTCAGCCTCTGTTAACAAAGTCAACACTCCTAACTATTCTCACCAACAAAAACCACTGAAGTGGGTCTGAAAAGCCAGTCGAGACTCTCCCAGAGGATGTTCTCACCACTAAAGGGGTCCTGCTGTGGAGCAGTAAGAAACTGCCAGAAAAACAGGGCACAAGCCGCCAGCTCCAAAAAAGGCTCAAAACATACGTATTTATTACCTGGAGACAAGCTACTTGCCTCTACCGCGACCCTCTCCACATCCCTTCGTGGGGACTGCTAAGCACCGAGAAGGGGGACGAAGCCCAAGGTCCCCGTTCACAAAGACAAAAACATGCTTCCGACCGTGGTCGTGCCGCAGGCTGGGACTCCAGCTTCTGAACTCGATCCCGCAGCAGCCTGCCCAAGCTGACCTCCGGCCGAGCCCCTGCGGGAGGCACACCTGACCCCGCCTCCCAGATCCCCAGATCTCCTCAGCCTGAGCGTCAACAACTCTTCTCCCGCCACCCGCCACGGCAGGCCCGCGGCACAGCTAGGCCCTGGGAGCCTGGGCTCGGACAATAAAGACAACGGGACAGAGCTGGGGCAGGAACAATCTGCGGAGGGCACTGAGAGAAAAAGGCAAACAGAACGCTGTGAACACGCTGATGGAAACAACAAGCAAAACCACCATCTCGGGGCAGGTCGCCAGGAAAAGCGGAGCCCAGACTGCCGGGCAGGGCCGTCCACAGCACGCCTCCCCGTCACACGATGCCTCTTACGCACCCTTATTTCTGACCGAGGTTACATTTCCAGTGTCTCAAGAGAAAAAGGTGGGAGAAGAAAATCATCACCTCGAAATGCCTTCATCGCTTAGCAAACTCAATAGAAGGTGTCTGTGGACCTGACACGCTGCTGTACAGACAGACAGACAGACAGACACACGTGAGGAGGCGGTGATCGAGGGAGGAGGGCACGAGCCCCACCGGCTGCTGTGGAAACACAGAGCCGTCTCCCCGCTGGGCACGTGAGCACCGGACACAGAAGTTCCCGGTGCGTCCCCCCTTAACACGTCCCCTTCTCCAGCTGGCACACCGGGACCTGGGCCTGCACGCAGCACGGCCCCTGCCCACCACAAACAACTGTGGGCCGCGCCCGCTGGGCTCGACCGACCAGCTGTGCCCGGCTCAGGACGTGGAGCGGCTCCCGAGGGGACTCATCGCGGTGGCAGTGGCAGTGAAAGGTGGGGTTGGTGTGGTGGCTACTGACTTGCTAACGGTACTTTCCAGGGGGTCCGGTGCCCTGCTGCCCAAGGGTTCTTCCATCTTGGCTACAATGGCGCTCTGCCGATCACTGTTGAGTATTACTGTAGTCTGGGGGACGGCGCTAGGGAACAAAAGAATCACAAAGAAAAAGAAGACCTTAAAACAACAACATTCATTGTCAGAATACACAAGAGTCATTCAATACACTCAGCATCCAATGACCTGCGCTACGGGAGGGAGGGGGCCCCACACAGAAGTCACGTTTAAAGTGATTTACGGTCTACACCGGGCATAGGATAGACCAGAGGTGAACCGTTTTGTCGAGAGCTTACCACCCCTCGCTGCTAGTATGCTTAGTTGAGTTGAGATCGGAGTATTTACACCTTTACACAGAAGGGAGCCAAAGGCCACGGGTGACAGTGAGGCTCCTGAAGTAGCATGTCTGCGTGAAACTCAGCTGGTATTTTCACTCGTCCCATCCCAAGGAATGCCTGCACGGCGGCCTAGGCTTTCAGAACCACACGTATCGACACCATTCCGAAACGTGAGCTCCGGAAGGACAGGGGCAAACACGACAGAAGGACTGTGGGCAAAAACACCTGACATTTATCACCTCCGGCTTCTACTAGGGGAGTGTGTGGACCACACACAGGTCTTTGCTTTGAAGGAAAGCGAGTCCACGAAAGAACGGAGCCCCTATCCGGGGACCTTCCTCGAGGTGGCGCTGTGAGTTTAAGCAGCAGCCAGGAGCTTATGGCACCAAGGTTCTCCAGGAGACTGCTCGGTCATTCATCTTCTGGCCACAGGAAGTGCGGGCACGCTCTCAGGAGGCTACAGGGCCAGAGAGCACCGGAAATGCACGGCAAGGCCACCTGAGCACGGGTCGTGCTTAAATTTCACGACTCTGGGAGAACCACTGCTCTCACGTGAGAAATCCTCACGTAACCAAAAGCACGTAAGAAAACGTAGCCCCGTGTCAGAGCGACACGGCTGTTAAACGCCCCCTCCCAAAATCAGGGTCACAAATGGCACCATCTCACGTCCGAGTAAATCGCAGGACCGTGAGGTGTTTTCTAAAATAAAAGCATAATCAATTGCATTTCATTCAAAACTTTGTATTTGCAGCAATTCCGTTTGTTCTCTGGTGACACCTAAAGTAACCCACCAAATCCTTACAACCTGTCCACAGGCAGGCCTCACAAGTGACACAGGTGACCTTCGACTTGGTACTGTGGCCACCCACAGGCTTTGACGATTTCAGCTTCCCTCTTTCAAAACAGGAGATGAATGGTTTGGATGCACTGGGCGTTCTCCTGAAGTATGTCCCGTGGGGCACTGCTCCCTGCTCCCGCCACCCCAGGATCCCACATGCATGCACCTGTCTCTTCTCCACTCCTCCCTGAGCAACTAACCGGGATGACCCTGCGGGGTGACAACAGTTCCCTAATGAGAATTCACAATGGACAGGAGCACAGTAGAGGTCTCAGAAGTCCTGGAGAAAAAAGATTAAAATGTATTCATGGCACCATCTGGCAAATTGTTTGAGTAAATGTACCTTTTCTCCTTAACGATTCTTGTTAAGATCAAGGAAACGATGTTCTGAAGCAACCAGCTTCAATGTGAAGAGGCACCCTGGATGTACCCCAAGACTTTCGGGGAGTTCCCGGGTGTGGGCAGCTCTCACGATGCAACGTCCCAGTCCTCACCTTGCACAACGTACTAGTTTCCAAAAATGTTTCCCTTGAGAGAGCACCCTCGTCAACGTGTCTGTTCCCTTTCACAAAGCCCCTTCCCCACCCTGAAACAAAAGGACGTGAACGTGGGACGTGGGGACCCCAGAAGGGAACACGAGGCCACTCTGAGACACCAGGCGGGGCGTGAAGAGTCTACGCCTCCGCTGACCGACCAAGCACCGCTGGGCGAGTTACCGGGTTACCATTCCTTGTTCTCAACGAAACTGACGGAGGACCAAGGGAACTTTTCAGCTCGTAGATGATCAGAAGTAGTTCTTGACGACAGTGTACAAAGACCTTAACGACCTGAGGAGCTGAGAGGTGCCTCTGCCCTCACGGGAACCAAGTTTCTCAGCACTCAAAACTTTAAAAACTACCAAGGGAAGCAGGACCAAGGCCGAACCCGGTCTCACCTTGAGTGATAAGTCATTATCATCCATGGATTCAAGGATTAACTAAATCTAAAGCCCCATCCATCTCAAAATCACACTCCTGACACCGAATTATTAAAAATCAGTCACACAAGTAACACACGTAAGCTGTTCTGTTCAGCTACGCACTAGTGACCGTAATGAGAACTCAGCCAAAAGAGCTGAGCCCTGTGGCTACGGGAAACACAGGTCCCAGCTGCAATTTCTATCCACGTGTCCGCTGCAAAGGAGGACTGTGTCAGCCTGGTGGATGAGGTAAACTGCAGGGCGGGGCGCGCAAGACGGGAACCAACTTCCAAAAACCAAAAGGAATAGGGTGAAATTCAACTGTGGAAAGCTTATTCATGGGATGCTTTTAAACGGGTAATAGTATTCATACCATAATGGAAACGTTTAAGAAAACAATGAGTGCACTCTGTTTTTAAATATCCAGGTCACAATATGCCAGAAATTATACCCTTTCAACTAATGCAACGTACTTGTATCGACCTCAAATTGTATAAAAAGAGTATTTCATTTTTCAAAAATTAAGGAACATCCGTATCACACGAGTAAGAATGCAGTAGTCATCAGAGGGCTGATTATAGGAAAACTGCCACAAGAATGGAAGTGTCTTGCCTGGGCTGAGTTACAGTCCCCAATTATTCAATCAGATACTGATGTGCATCTGCTGCGAAGCAATTCTGCAGATGAATTAAAAGTCCCAAGTGGCTGACGTTAAATTAACCGGACGGGAGACTACCCTGAACGGACCTGGCCTGATCAGGAGAGCCCCTCCGAAGGAGGTTTAGGCATTCTGTCCCTGGGACTGGAGACGCCGGACAGCTCTTGCCAGCTGATCCCGATCTCCCCTTCCTGCCTACCTGCCCTGGACTCCAAGCGTGCTTGGCTACCCCCACAACCGTAAGCCAACTCCATATAACAAATCCTTTACAGGGTGTGCTGGTGCACTGTGTGTGTGTGTGTGTGTGTGAGAGATCTCTCTCTCTCTCTCTCTCTCTCTCTCTCTCTCTCTCTCTCACACACACACACACACACACACACACACACACGGGTGCGAACGTATCCCCTACAGGTTCTGCTGTGAAGTAACCATAGAAGGAACAGAAGTACCACATCAAGTCCTAGGTCCGCGGTGGCGACGTCCCATAAAGCCTGCAGTACAGCATCAGAAGCAGGAAGTCAACACCGGGACGCTTCCGTCAATGCGACGGCAGTCCTCACTCGGACTCCGCCGCCAGTTTCTGTGCGCGCGTGTGCGGTTGTGCACGGATCGACCCCATGTGTAAACCCACGTCACTGTGCCGTCACCGTGCCACCGCTAACGAGCAGCGGCCTCATGCTGCCCCTTTAGACACATCCGGCCTCCCAGCCCCACCCCTGTCCCCCGGCAAGTGCTAACCTGCTCTCCATCTACGGTCCTCACATTTCGAGAATATTACAGACGTGGAATCAAACAGCTCGTGACCTTGGAAACTGGCTTTCTGTACTCAGCGGAAGCCCCAGATCATCCAAGGGGCAGAGCCACCACCGGTTCAACCGGCGTCACTGCTGCGCAGTTTCCCGCGGCACAGGGGTCTGTGAACCTTTAACTCCAGAAGGGCATCTGGGGTACTGGCAGGTTTGGGCTCCTACAAATACGCTGCCACGGACATCCCCGTAGAAGTCGTGAACCTAAGTTTTCATCTCTCTGGGAGAAATGCCCAAGAATGTGACTGCTGGGCCCTGTGGTAAGTACACGTTTAGCTTTACAAAAAACACCGCCAGACTTTTCCAGAATGGCTGTACCTTTCACATTCCCACCAACAAGGGATGAGAAATCCAGTTTCTCCGCATCCTCGCCAGCATGCGGTGCTTTTCGCCATTCTGACGGACGTGGAGCGACACTCGGTGTGGTTTGGACTCGCGTCTCCCCGACGACTAATAGTCACGTGCCCATTCACCACCCAGATCTCCTCTTTGGCAACGTATCTGTTCGAGTCTTTTTCCTACAGGTGAGCGTGCCGTCGGTCCCTGCCAGGTGCGTGGCGAACCAGCGTGGCCTTCCCATCTGCAGCCTGACTCTCCGTCCTCCTCACCGGTCTTCGTGGAGCAGAACTCGGTGATTTCCATCATGTCTGATAGCTCCTTTTCCACGGGTGGTGCTTTCGCTGTCAAGTCTGGGGGTCTGAGCCGGGCCTCGGGCCCCAAACACTTTCCCCTACGTCTTCATCTACAGGTGTTACAGTTTTGTATTTAAACGTGTGCTCCGGTTACAATTAGTTTTTGTTCCAGGTATGACGGGACACCGAGGTTCATCTCGCTCGTTCTGCCCGGGGATGTCCAAGCGCCCTGGCTCGTGTGTCGAAAGGCTGCCCTTCCCCACTGGTCTTCGACCCTCTGTCAAAGCTCAGCGGGGCTATTTCTAGGCTCTATGTTCCAATGATCAATTTCTCTCTCCCTCATTTTGTTTTGTTTTAAGTGTATTTTTATGTATTTTGAAAGAAAGATAAAGAGCAAGTGGGGGAGGGGTGAGAGACAGAGACAGAGAATCCCAAGCAGGCTCCGCAATGTCAGCGTAGAGCCTGACATGGGGCTCAAACCCATGAACCTGTGAGATCACGACCTGAGCCAAAATCAAGAGTTTGACGCCCAAATTGACGGAACCATCCAGGCGCCCCAATCGTTTTGTTTTCTAAAAACTACATGCTCAACTCATTCTTTGGCAATCTTAAATCATTTTCTATACCCTTACCTATAACCATATGTTGGTTTGTTTTTTAAGTTCTTATTAAATGAACACCAAAATTAAGTAAAAGGGAAAAGGGTAGACTCATAGACTGTCCTGTTTTAATTCTAAGATTATGCAAATCGCCCAAGTTGTATACTCTTGGGTAAAATAGGATCATCCGGAAGCAAAAAATGCTCTGTGACGTGGCCCAGTGACCTGTGACCGGGGGGGACACAAGAATCACTCGGCCGTGTGCAGTGACTGAGCAAAGGGCCCTCAGGCACTCCCCCCAGGAGAGTCATGGCAGGCAGGACTGCCCCCAGGGCTCCGCGTGGAAGGAGACACCCAATCCTCAAAGCGGGAGAGGGCACCACAGCGCCTTCCCTGCACGGATCAGCAGACCACCGTGTGGACCAGCTAGTAACGTGCCCAGGCCCACGAAGCCAAGCTAGATTTGAGCCCAAATTCTCAAGCAGCAAAGGGGACATTCCAACCAAAACCAATACAGGAATGGTCCATAACCCACTACTCTTTGAACACCGTAATTTCTTGGGGAAACTAGGGGCTGCCCCCAGAGAGCCCAAAGTTATTTTTGTGTTTTTTAACCATTTTCCCAAGTGACTCTGATGGGTGCTGATGATTTAAAACAACAGGGGCATCTGAGTGGCTCCGTCAGTTAAGCATCTGACTTTGGCTCAAGTCACGATCTCACAGTTTGTGGTTCCGAGCCCCCTGTCGGGCTCTGTGCTGACGGCTCAGAGCCCGGAGCCTGCTTCGGATTCTGTGTCTCCCTCTCTCTCTTCCCTCCTCTGCTCACGCCGTCTCTCTCTCTCAAAAATAAACATTAAATAAAACAACAAAACTGCACACACACACAACCCCACAGAAGAGGCACAGACCTGCTGTGTCCACGGACCCCACACGGCACTCACCCACTACATGGCTCGCTCACTACAGATTAGCTTGGTACGAGGCAGCCCCTGCACAGGGGCCTTTCTGTCCATTTTCTGAAGGACAGACCCCAAATGCCTCGGTGAGTGCTCAGTATACAGTCAAGCCCGTGTGTATAAGATGTGAATGAATTCGAGAACGATTCTGAGTTAGTTCAGTCCTCTGGCTCCTGCCTCTAGACTCCATGGTCTCGTGCCGCGGAAAGAAAAGAGACCAAGACTCGTGAGCCAGAAGAGAAACTTAGGAAGACGATGCCCACGGGACGGCCTAGCGCACTGTCACCCACGGAGGGTGGGGCGACCGAGAGTTCTGTGCGCTCACCAGCGTGAGCCCCGCACGCACCGGGAGGCCCGGCTGACGGTACCCCCTGGTGAACAAGAAGCCTTAATAGGATCGGGTTTTTAAACCTCACAGGGTCGGTGGGGCGTCCGGGCGGCTCAGTCGGTTCAGCGTCAGACCTCGGCTCAGGTCATGATCTCACGGTTCCTCAGATGGAGCCCGCGCGGGGCTCCGCACTGCCAGCCCAGAACCTGCCTGGGACTCTCTGTCTCCCCTCTCTCCGCCCCTCCCCTGCGCATGCACATGCGTGCTCTCTCTCTCTCTCTCTCTCTTGTTCTCGCTCTTGCTCTCTTTCTAATAAACCAAAACCAAAACAAAACCCCTCGCGGGGTTGCTGAGGGTCAAAGAACCCAAGCGCTCATATGCACGACCTCTCTCACGGCAATCTTCACATGCTGTCTTATTCCCACTGTACTGATGAGGAAGCTGGGAAAGGGTAAGTATCTGCCCAAGGTCTCACCCCTTAGAGGTGACAGAGCCTGTCACCAAGCACCTCTCAAGCTCTTAGCCACTTGTTAGTCAAGACCAGAAATACTCCTTTATTTCTGTTAGCCTTTCAGGGTTGCATATTTTCACTGTTTTATTCCGATGGCTTTACAACAAAGTATCTTCAGCTTTCAGAGATGTCATGGCAAACATTTTCCAAGCTATGCTTACAAAGTGACCTTCAACTTCTCTTCTGTTTCAGGAAATCGCTTTGTGACCGTGTTAAAAGTCTCTGTACTCCTATTTTAAAACATCAACATCTCTGTCCCCTTAGCTCATCGTTCACACAAAATGGACCATGATTTGAATATACGCCAAGGGGCTCTATTGAAGTCTATGCAAAAAACCTAACCACCAAAATAAAAGACCTGAAAAAAAATCTTGAAAACTGTAGGTAAAGAGTTTTAAAACATCATTTTAAAAGTGGTGTTTGCCACTTTTTATTACAAAGGAAAACAGAAAACAAGCTGGTTTGACCAGAGAGTTTGAGGACCACAGAGTGGCCGGTGCAGGTGGGCACGCGGAGAGGAGGAGGGGCAGGGGTACGCAGGACAAAGACCAGCCAACACCGGAGAGGAGCTCAGCATGTAGTATGCAAAGAGAAACACACACAGACCTCGGGCAAAGAGGACAAAATGACGTCAAGTCACGTGGACCCGGAGTTTGCAAATATTATTTGGAAGAGCCCGATGTCAGAGCTACATAAACTCAGAGAACTTTACAGAAACTCTAACTCTGGGGTGCCTGGGTGGCTCAGTTGGTTGAGGGTCTGACTCTGGATTTTGGCTCAGGTCAGGATCCCAGGGTCCTGGGATCGAGTCCCCCATCAGGCTCCACGCTAAGCGGAGATTCTCTCCCTCCCTCTGCCCCTCTTCCCTCATTTGCATGCGCACTCTCTCTAGATTAAAAAATTTAAAGAAAGAAAGAAAGAAAGAGAAAGAAAGAAAGAAAGAAAGAAACTCTAACTCTAAACTAGCTAAAACCTCATACAGATTTCAGTGGCTTATAATCATATTCTGAATGTACACACAGACACACACGTGCACTTGCACACAAAACTTATGTTGTGTCCTCACAAAGAGATGGCAAAAGCGATTAATGTTTGGAGCCGGCTGAAGCCAAAGGAAACAGCACGCTGATTCGGGTCGGAACCTGTTGCCAGCTCAGAGGGGATGGGCCGCCATCAACTAGCCAGTCTGCTGTGGAAATGGTGGGGCAGGGGGGTAGCCTCCCTCCCTACCCGAGAATTTTAGTGCACTGGGCTTAACCCAAGAGAATGCCTCTACGTTTGCTTCCTTGCAGAATGGGGTGCCCTGGGGAAGTCAGGTTTGTATGAACCCGTTTCCAGCTCCTAATCACCAAGGAAAACGTTCACAAGCACTGACTGCACTCGCTCCAGGAAATAAGAAACCAACGGCGAACAAGTCTGATCAATCGATGGCGACACACCCACGGACATTCACTGCTGGGGGGGCGCAGACACCCATCACCAAACGACTGCAGGACAGAGAACGTCCACGACGAGGTTCTCTGCCTACATCGTGCTTCACGCAGGCAGGTGCTGAGAGCACGACCATCCTAGAAGAAACTGACTTATACGCCCAAAGGAAATCCTCTGAATACTCCTTCCCCTAGGAAGTCCTGACGCTCAGCGAGTGACAGCCAGGCTCCGGGCACGGGAGAGACGCCCCGACCTCAGGGTGTCCCGTTCTGTGTCCCGTGCTAACCTTCGAGGGTGAGGCAAGACCGCCCCTTCACGCGACGCCGCCCCTCCCCGTGCAAGGCGGGCGGCTCAGGTGTGGCTTCTCTTTACACGGTAACGTTCAGCTTTGTGCTCTGTGGCCGAGGGAGGAGGGACCTGCCAGAACATCAAAAAATGCTGGCCACGTCCCCGCCTCCCTCGCACCCACAGAGGAGTCTCGCCGGGCCACATTCCTCTGCCGGCCGGTCCTTCTGCCGTTCAAAGTAACTACTCATACAGTTCAGCTGGGGAAATCGGAGATACTCATCGTCTCATTTTTGAGAATTATCTCAGACTCCCAACAAAGCAAGCTAGCAAACATCTCGAGTGATTCCACGTTCCACTCGTAAGAAAACAGGTAGATTCTCCAACTCCACAGACACGTGCTGCCTCAGCACGCACTCTCCCACGGGCGCTCAGAGGCGTGCTCCTGCACGGCACACGGGAACCGGGGTCGTAATAAAGTGAACGGTGTGTGAAGTGTACTTACACACACCCAGCTGTCTAAACCGTCCAGCGGCCAGCCTCCGACTTCAGTGACAGCAAACCCGGTGGGAGCAGAAGCAGGGGCACAGCCCTTAGTTAAAACGGTAAAACCGGACACCCCGAGGTCCTCACGTCCCAGAGCAGCAGGGGGGCTCGTGGCCACCACGGGCCCCCGCCCCCGGTGCACGGGGTGGTCCTATCTCGGGGAGCCACCAGGCAGCCAAGCCACATTCCCTTCGGAGCAAGCACGGCCCTGGGACCAGTGCTCACGGATGAGATGTAAACAGGAGAGGGGCCAGCATTTTTAGGAACAGAACGTGCCAACCTGCAACAGTCAGCCCACGAATCCGGAGGATTCTTTACCGCAGTTCAAGTCGCCCAACCGACGTACCAAGCGTTCGACCCTCACTGAAATTTGTTTCGTGGGGTTAGTTCTGTTCTTTACAGGCTCAAGATTAAAAAGTCATAAAAACCAGGATCCAAAAAAGTATCCTTAGGGATAAGAACAAACGAGCATTAAAAATTGCTTCCCAATATCTAACGAAATGAACAAGTTCCTGGGGCGCCTGGGCGGCTCAGTCGGTTGGGCGTCCGACTCCGGCTCGGGTCACGATCTCACGGTCCGTGAGTTCGAGCCCCGCGTCGGGCTCTGTGCCGACAGCCTCGGAGCCTGGAGCCTGCTACGGATTCTGTGTCTCCCTCTTTCTCTGCTCCTCCCCTGCTCATGCTCTGTCTCTGTCTCAAAAATAAATAAAAACATTAAAAAAAACAAAAACACCAAGTTCCAGCGTGAACACCACACCCCCAAATAAGCAGCTGCCACAGAGAAACAGGGATAACCTAATGCAGCAAACGTCGACCACGAGCTGCTTCAGAGGAGGGCTGGTTCTAAGCCCGCCTCCAGAAGCCACACTTGCACCGTAACGGAGCCCTCTGACTGCAAGCCGTCAGTCCCAAACCAGAAGGGCACGGTGGCTGGGAACGCAGACCCTTTCTTCTTCCCAAGGAGCTACAGGAAAATGGCTACCAGACAAGAACCGCTAGGAGGAAAAGCCGGACAACAGGAGGGACCCCCAGGGGGAGCAGGGGGACACAGAGCCGCGGGTGACACCACAGCGGTGAGATGCCGGACGCTCGGATCCTGTCTCTGCCGCCACTTGCCAGTACAGGAGACGGCTGACTGGTGTGGGGAGCACGCAAGACGAGCCCGGAGCGCCTTGTGGTGCCGGAGAGGAAGGAAGTGCTCAAAACGAACCAAAACGACTAGCGGGGAGGGAGTGTCCAAGGACACAGAAGCCACCGCAGAGCAGTCTCACCCAGAAGCGGGAACATGTGAGCAGCAAAACAAAGGAGTACTGGATTCCAACCCAGAGCGTAAAATAAATACCCGTGAGTCCACACTGATATAAATGAGTGACAATCAAACGGGGAGGAAGAGATAAACCTCCTGTGCAGTAAGTACAGTAACCACATCCCCAAGAGGTGCGGCAGAACTTCCCACTCTTTCATTCGGGGCGCCTGGGGAGCATCCGACTTCGGCTCAGGTCATGAGCTCGCGGTTCACGGGTTCGAGCCCCGCGTCGGGCTCTGTGCGGACGGCTCCGAGCCCGGAGCCTGCTTCCGATCCTGCGTCTCCCTCTCTCTCTGCCCCTCCCCCGCTCGGGCGCTGTCGCTCAAAAATGAATAAATGTTAAAAAAAAACACCAAAAAACTAAAAATTAAAAAAAAAAAACAAAACTCCACACTATGTGGAGCTGAGCTCAGTGATGTCCAGTGATGTCCTTCCCAAGAGCACAGGGGGCAGAGAAGGGGGGCAGTTGGAACTTGACAGGGGAGGAATCTGACCAACGCAACCTCAGCCCAGTGATCCACGACCACACCGGCAGACAGAAGTCACGGAGCTAGCACGCACCCTGGAGAAGGGGTGATGAGAATGGCACTTCGCCTCTGGGGTCTGCCTCTCAGACTTCGGCAGCCCCAGGCTCATCAGGAGAAAAGCAACAGACAAATCCCAAGTGAAGGACAATCTACAAAACACCTGACCGATACTCCTCAAAAAATTGTGAAAACCAGGTCTGTGAGATTATCACACACCAAAGGAGCCCAAGAAGACACAGCAACTAAATGCGATGTGGACCTACAGACATTTGAAAGGTAATACGTGAGGGACGCCCGGGTGGCTCACTCAGTTAAGCATCCAACCTCGGCTTCTGTCGGCTCAGGTCACGATCTCACGGTTCGTGGGTTCGAGCCCCGCGTCGTGCTCTGTGCTGACAGCTCAGAGCTTGGAGCCTGCTTCCGATTCTGTCTCCCTCTCTCTCTGCCCTCCCCTACGAGCACTGTCTCTCAAAAATGAACAAAAACGTTAAGAAAATTGTTTACATAAAAAAATAAAAAATACGCCAATACTATGAAAAAGTGTCATGTTAACAAATTCCAGGATTTAGACAAAAACAAAATCCCTGGGGAATACAAATTAAATAACAGTGACTCAAAAAGTTCCATGTTTATCAAAGTTCTGTATTTATTAAAGAAACTGAATTCATAATTCACTGCCAAACTGGATCAAGTATTTAAGGAAGAAATAAAACCATACAGAAACATTATCAGAAAACAGACAAGAGAAGGCTTCCCCAACCATTTTTTTAAGTTTTTTTATGTTTGTTTATTTTTCAAAGAGCCAGAGGATGAGCGGGGGAGGGGCGGAGAGGGAGAGGGAGAGGGAGACCCAGAATCCGAAGCAGGCTCCAGGCTCCGAGCCGGCAGCACAGAGCTCAATGCGGGGTTCGAACTCATGAACCGTGAGATCATGACCCGAGCCAAGTCAGACACTTAACCTACTGAGCACCCAGGCAGCCCTCCCAGACAAATTTTTGAGACTAGCATCATCCTAGTAACAAAGACAGGTCAAGAGAGAAAACTATAGACTAGCATACCCCATGAAAACAGATGCAAAAACCTTTAACTACACGTTAGCAAGTCGGTCCAAAAATACATAAAAAGGGTAACATGCCGTGACCATCAGGTTTATTATGACAGAAATGCAAGGCCGGTTTAGCATTTGAAATCAATCAGTATAACTCACTGCAACAACAGAATCAAAAAGAGAAACCACATAATCATCTCAAGAAGATACAGAAAGAGCACGTGAACATTCGATTCACTGCCTGCTCACAGTAAAAACTCTCATGAAATCAGGAATAGAACTTCATCAACCTGATAAAGAGCATCTGCAAAAGACTTACAGCCAACACCACACTTAATGGTGGAAGACTGGATGCTTTCACTCAGAGATCAGAAATGAAGTACAAAAAGAAAAAAAAAATTACACGCTGAAATGAGAGATCCTATCCATGGAGCAGACAGGGTGCCTGGGTGGCTCAGTCGGGTAAGCACCCCGCTCTTGATTTTGGCTCAGGTCATCATCTCAGGGTTCTTGAGTTCGAGCCCGCTTTGGCCTCTGCGCTGAGTGTGGAGCCCACTTGGGATTCTCTGTCTCCCTCTCTCCGGCCCTCTCCCCCCACACTCTCTCTCAAAAAAAAGAAATGCTAGAGAAATTTGATGACAAGTAAAACTCTCTTTATATATATAAAAAAACATCTATGACCACAAATACTTCCTTTTACCTTAAGTCCTACAGCAAAGCTACCAAAACAAAGTGAATTTAGAAACGATGCAGGATCAAGGTGAGTATAGAAAACACGGTACCCTTCACGACGGCATCTGAGAGTATGGCGTCCTTGGAGAAAACTTTAACAAGACGCGAGCAAGAGCTACGCACTGAAAACTAGGAGGCTGCTGAGAAATTAAAGACCAGCGTAAGGGGAGACGTGCACCGTGTTCGTGGTCCAAAGACTCCATGGCGTTGAGAGGGCAGTTCTCTCCAAACTGACCTCCAGATCCCAGACGCTGAGCTTCGCGCTATTCCACCGCCAGAGAAGCAGTCCAGATTAGCAGACGTGCGCGATCTGTTAAAATGCTCGGCGCTGCTTATCAGACGGTATCCGAGTCACCACGTGAGGTTAATCATTCCGCCGGTTGTATGTGTGTAAACCGTGAGTTTTCCTTGGCTGGTACTCGGCCCTGACACGCACAGGGTACCCTCGTTAGGTCACTAAACGTGCGCGGCTGTACAAAGGAGCGTAGACCAGTCGGCAAGAGAGATCGTACGTCTACGAAGTTAAGTGGAAACATCGAAAAACTGGAAACTTGGTAAGGAAAGAACGAAAACCAGGTCCATCACGGCTAAAACCAAACCTTTCCTCATAATTCAAACAGCCCTATCTGGAGTCTCTCACGTCCCAAAGCCCACGAAATGCTACGGTCCTGACTGAAGAGCTCGATGACCCAGAGCGGAAATGCTCTGAACACGGATGACCCCTCACCAGGACTGCAAGTGTCCCGAGAGCCCCCAGGAGGGGACCTCTCTCTACCCAGAAGCCACGAAGCCTCAAAAAATAGCCTTTCCACAAACATCCACCAACACTTAACACAAAAGGCCCTCTGGGAAACAAAACAGACTCAGCAGCCAGCATGGTAGAGGGAATTTAAATAATTTCTTGATCAATAATCAGCTTAGAGGAAAGGAAAGAAAATCATTTTCTTCCCTCAGGTGTCCCAGAGGACAGATCTCTCTGAAGGAAAAGATTATCTCGAAAAGAAATCACTTGTATGTCTGAGTATTACAAAGAGGCCCCTGATTTACTCCGATTGTTTTAAAATTGTAGATGTAGAAGTACGCTAAAGTTTTAAAAGCACACAAAAAAACTTTTCAAGCTTTAAAAATGAAAATCTGGGGGCGCCTGGGTGGCTCAGTCGGTTAAGCAGCCGACTTCGGCTCAGGTCACAATCTCGCGGTCCATGAGTTCGAGCCCCACATCGGGCTCTGGGCTGACAGCTCAGAGCCTGGAGCCTGCTTCCGATTCTGTGTCTCCCTCTCTCTGACCCTCCCCCGTTCATGCTCTGTCTCCCTCTGTCTCAAAAATAAATAAATGTTAAAAAAAAAAATTATAAAAAAAAAAAAAGAAAGAAAATCTGTTGTACGGCAATTACATCTCAATAAAAAACCATCTGTGCATAAAAAATAAAAACATCTTGCTTTTAAAAATAAGAGACAAGCATTTTTTTTAATTAGTCAACATGTGTAGTAACGCGTCCTGTTAACGAAAACCAACCCGGAGCACGAGGGTTTGAGCTGCTGTCTGACTCATCACACAGGCTGGCCCCGTAGGGCACCGGGGACAAGCGGGAATTCTCCCACTCCAGGTAGGCACCGTGCGGGCACCGTCCTGCCAGCTTTCTGGCGGTCATCAGCTAGGGCAGCAGCCGCAGCTCAGCAATGTCCTACTCACTGTGCTTTTTCCAGATGGCACGGTGTGTAGCTTCAATGAAGTGCAAAAGAGGAATTTCTACGCTGATCTGTATGAACGTCCTTATCCATACACCTGACCCCTGCAGCCCACATTCCAAAATTTTTTTTTAAACGCTTATTTGCTTTTTGAGAGACAGAGACAGAGTGTGAACAGGGCAGGGGGCAGGGAGAGAGGGAGACACAGAATCGGAAGCAGGCTCCGGGCCCTGAGCTGTCAGCACAAAGCCCGACGAGGGGCTCAAACTCACGAACTGTGAGATCATGACCTGAGCTGAAGTCAGACGCTTAACCGCTTAACTAAGCCACCCAGGTGCCCCTGCAGCCCACATTCTAAAATGGAGGCCCTTCTGAAATGCGCAGAGGGCCCGCCGCAGCTCCTCAAGGAGCACGTCAGCAGTCGGCCACTTCCAACGTCGACACCAACGTGAGAGGAGCTTTAGAGGTAAAGCCTCAAGTCGCTACACCTAGAACCACAATTAAGCAAAATCCAAATTTACGGTGCACTCCCAAGAAAGAAAAGCACCTACCTGCAGCAACCCGAGTGTTCTTTTCCCCGAGAAGAACACCGTCACTGGATGAAACCTATCCAAATACCCTCACCAACAGGTTTATTACAACGGTTAAGCTTTAGCATCAAAGAAAAAGGTTTTCTTTCATTTCTTTTTCTTGGACTCATTTAAAGAATCTCATTCAAGCGTACAATCTGCAAATCTGGATCCTAAGTCGCCACCTGGAGCTGGCAGCGCTCTGCCGCCTTCTGCCCCCCAAGGAGTAAAGAGAACAAGTAACTCTCAGAGCTAAGAGCACGGTCTCGAGAAAGAACCAGCAGATGAGCGGGCGCATCTCAGAATGCAGACACCGACTTAGCTGTGCACCGCGGCCTCGGGCTGGCTCTGAGCCTCAGGCAGCCTCTCCAAATGGAAGGGCGAGCGGGGTTTCAGACGACGGCTTCTCACCCACCACCCGATTCCTCGTTAACTGAAAAGACCTTTTAAGGGGCCCCCATCTGTCGGGTTCAATTACACTCAGACTTCCCCACGAATCATCCACAATATGGGCCTAAAAAACCTTAAATTAAAAGCATATGATTTACATCTAAAGTAATCCAGAACTTAAATGCTTCTAACTTATATTTTAAATATCTGAGGCCCAAAATAAATAATTGGTAAAAGTACTCTGTTACTCAGAATGTTAATCAATTTTTAATTTATTTTGGAGACTTTCCCTTTTCTACGTCCCACTCAATACTCGCATTTCATACGCACAATTCTCATTTACTTACGGTTTACAAATTTGTAACCTTCTAACTAAAATATACACTTTTTCCTCTGATTTACTGTAATTAAATTCTTCTCCCTTACTTCTCCCCAAAATTTCCTGTCAGCAGCTTTCAACTGTTGTCTTAATTCTTTAAAAATCATTCATATACGTATGACTTAAGGCCACGCTTAGGAGAAAACAGAAAAAGGACTGTTCCTTTCTTACTCTTACACCAGTTTCTACACGTAACTGTTGTACGAAAAACATTCACAAACCCTGTGTCAAGACACAGTAAGTGCGCTCTCTGGCGAGTTGATTTTATGTTACCGGTACAATTACTCAAAGCCAGAAAACCTACCTGATTTGGTTTAGCCAAATCATATATCTGACTCGGTATCAGAAAGCTTTCCTTTTAATTTACCGCTTGTCAATACACACACAGAAAACCACAGCAGCTTTACCTCCTGTCTTGGGGCAGAGGGAAGCACGGTGGGATCTCCACCCAGGGAGGCTGCCCATGGTGTCTCCCCGCCAGCCCCGCGATGGAGAAAACGCTGAAGAAAGCTGGAGAGGCTGGTGGCTCCCTGCCACCCAGAAATGCCTTCATCCAAGTGAGCCCCTCCGCCTTCGGACAACCCAAAGCCCAACAGGACACGGCACACCGGCCTGGAGGCCCAGATCCAAAGGAAGCGGTGCCACCCTGTCTCCCAGCCCCCACCCCCCAGCTTCATGGTTAGGACCGCAGGAGACGGAAACGGAGCCCGTAAAGGCAGGCCCAGGTCACCTCCGTCTCGTCTTGTTTTTGAAGACGAGGAAACTGGAAACGGACAATTAATACCAGCACGCGACTTGACCCAGGTCACCGCGCGGCTTCAGACCAGGGCAGCCCGTGGCACGCAGAGGCCTGTTCTCCCAGTAACACACCCTGCTCCGGACACAAAACAAATCCCAAAACAAGCGGCTCGCAGGTCCAAACCGCAGCCGCGACAGCGCCCTTCAGACCCGGAACTCACCCGCCTGCCCCTGACGGAACCGTCACAAGGCATCAGCTGTGGAATCTGAACGGGCAGACTTCGTCGACACTTTCCCCGACTCGTCAAGATTACCTCTTCCAAACACAGGTAAGGAAGTCACACACGAAGGAGGACCACCCTCGGCACGGGCCGGCTGCTTGCTCACGAGTCATTCTCTTCTCGTGCCCGGGAGCAGCAGTTCCCACGGGAACTGCTGGGGGCAGGGTCTGAAATCCAGTGGGGCCTACTGGGTCATCACACTCTCGAGACACCGCTGGCACTTCGCGGGTACGGCCAAGGAGGTTAAGACGTCCTTTGGCGCATGAGACGCGCTCATCTAACAAAACATCTTCCTGCACAAACTTCCAATGTCCCCGACGCTCAAGGAAAATCAGGATTCTAATGGCTCTCTGAGCCTAGCATCTGACTCTATTCTACGCTCCAACACAAAATGTTCTCGGGTAATTTTAACGTAACAAACTTTCCAGGAATTCAACTATCGTTCGAGTCTAGAAAAAATTCCATTTTGCTTTATTTGAAAGTTCATCAGGAACGGCTCGTCATCTTGTAGGATTCCATCACCAACTACTATTTGAGTTCCCAGTGTGTGTGGACTCACGCCACAGCCCTCCCCACCACCAGGACTCCGCGTACGACGTCTGGGCATCTGGCCTGCTCACTGCCCCCTCGTGCATCTCACCTAACCGTTCACTCACGGAAATACGTGTTATCGTATTATACCCCGCCGGCCTTTAATTTCTCCTTATGCTACCATTAAGACATTTTACTGGTTTTTCCAATATAAATGTTTTCTTCACGTCACATTTTGGGATAAGAGGGTATCACAAAAAAACTGCTCTGAAAACAGGCACTGGTTCTGCCAGGGTGGAGCCCCACGGCCTACAGAGAAGAGGGTCCACGAGGGTCTGCTGGAGGAAACCCACGCGGGATCTGGGAGGACACCTGCAAACACAGGGCGAAAGCCTGTCTCCGAGCAACACCACGGATGAGCCCACCTTCCCTAGGGAGAGAGATCAGGCGTGGGCCACGCGGCATCCCAGACACACGAGGCACTAGCAATCACACCCACACAGCAGCCGTCCCAGACAAACTGGGACAAGTGGCCATCTTGAAAGTGAAGCGTGTTCGTGCGCACTCCCAAACCAAACCAGGAACCCCCGGTCAACCCCACCTGCCCCTTATCGCTGCTCCCATCCCCAGGGCACGTGGGCAGGGCAGAACCCAGCAGACACTGGCAGCAAGGCGACAACAAGAGAGCCCCTAGCAAAAACGCTTCAAGTTCTCATCACCTACAAGGACAAATTCTGCCGCCACCACAAGTGTGACTTTCTTTGGAGCCCCCGTGGGAAGAGATGAGACGCCAAGGCTGATGGAAACTGATGCCCAGAGCCTGAGCTTTTTAGGTCACGCCAGGAACATCAGCATCTAACTGGGCACCCTGGACAGAGACACAAACAGGCCACAGACGGGGAGACATCCTTCCAGTCTAGGTGAATTCTTTATGAAGTTTCAACTCACATGGTAGAAAACTACCACAGGCACCACTAGGTTAGACCGTGAGTGTTTTTAGAAGACACAGTGACTACCGATAGGAAGGAAAGTGCAGGATGCTCCAGGAACACTTACAAGCACTAGCATCTGAGAACCAGCCACACGGGACACAGTAAGGGAAGAAAGGTGCACCTTCCAAGATCTGGTGGGCTGGCTGCAGAGGACACGCCACAGGCGGGTTCGTGCCCGGGAGCCGACTCAGAGGCACTCAGGCTGCACGTCACGCGTGTGCTTTCCTCTCGCTACACCCGGGGCCAGGGAACCGAGGAGGGGACGCCGGCGTGGGCACAACTCCCGCCACCGGGCCAGGCGGGCCGGCGGGCCGGCGAGGGGGCCCCGCGCTCTGCTCTTACCATCGCACTTTGTTGCACGTCTGGGTCGCGCCGAGGGGGGAGCCGGCCACCATGGGGACTTGGATGGGGCTGTGCTGCTTGTTCGTGACCAGGTCCAGCTTCTCCTCTAACGACTTACAAGTGGCCTCCAGGGCTTGCAGCTTGGCCTCGATGCTATCCAACCGTAAGCAGATTGTCTGGTTAATGGAGTACAGGAATGACTGCAAGCGGAAAAGAGAAGACCCTCAGAAGGGACGCCGAGAACCGTAAGCAGCCACGTCCCCGGATGCCGACTGCGGTCGCATCTGTTCGGGGAGAACCACCCCGCAGCGCCTCCGTGGGGGCCCCCTTCCCCAGGGCGTGCTTTCCGGGGCCGTCCCCGTGCGCCCAGGGTCCCAGCTCTGCGACAGCGCGCACGCGGTCTTCGGGACGCTGCCCTGCTGGCCCGAGTCGCCCACCGGGCAAGCGGCACACAGCAAGCGGACGGCCTGCCGGGGCCGGCCGGGCGCTTCCGAACGGCAAGCCCGCCACCCAGTGGCCGGCACGCGGCCTGCGCGTGCAGGGCTGCGGGCTCAAGTCCCACCCGCCTCCCTGGGCCATGGAGCTTCCCTCCAATTCGCTTCCCGCCAGTGGCGCTCCTGGGGGGGGAGCTCGCCCGCAACCAGTGCACTGCCTGCTGCAGGTGGGGGGGGGAGGGGGGGGCTCGGGAAACCACCGCCGGACAGAACAGGAAGCGGTGTCCATCTCTTCTCCCTCCGTTCCTGACTTTGACTTGGGAGACTAACAGACACCTGCGAAAGACGGGCGCGGAACCAGGAGACGGGGACCCGGGACCAGGCTACGGGGACAGACCAGGGGGGGCACAGGGCTGTGGGAACAAGAGACCCGGGCGGGCACGGGGCTGAGGGGACCGGGGGGACCAAGAACGGGGGCGAGGCGGGCTCCAATGGGGAGGGGCAGACATCCTCAGTCCGTGCGCAGCCGAGCTCGTCTTCTCAAGGACCTAGGCGCTTCTGAAACCGCCTGCGCGGGGGGGGGGGGGGGGGGGGGGGGGGGGAGGAGAGCCACGTGATGAACACAGTCCACACGCGTCCACGCAACCCGCTTCGTGGAGCGGTCACTGTGCCGACACACCTCCTCACCAGAGCGGCCACTGGCAGGGAAGGCCCACCTGCACCCCCTCCGAGGACACTCCCGCGGGGACCGGGTGTCAGGACAGCACGTGAGGGCAGCGAAAGGACCGTGAGCGAACAGCACGGGACGGCTGGAAGGGGGCAGCGCGCGAGGGCAGCGTGAGAACGGCGCGTGACGGCAGCACGTGACAAGAGGGCGGGGCAGCGCGTGACGGCAGCACGTGATCACAGGGAGCGGGCGGCGCGTCTCACTCGCGCTGCGCCGCCGCACGCAGCCGCGGCCCTGCGGGGCCCACGGTGCCACAGCGGCACAGGTGGGGCCCGGCGTGGGGTGGGGACGGCAGGGCGGGGCGCGGCGGGGCGCGGGGCGCGTGCTGTCGGAGGGCGCGGAGCGGACACGGAGCGGCGAGGGGGCACGCACTCCACGCGGCAGGAGCGCCCCCAGCAGGCGGGGCAGGTGGAGGAGGGACCGGGGAGGCGCCGCACTCTCACCTTGATGGAGGGGTCCTGGCAGTTGATCTCCAGGCGCTGGCGCTTCAGGGCCGGCTCGTCGTCGTCGGTCACCACATGGTTCTCCAGGACCACTGAAAACCAACGGCGGGGACAGAACACACACTTGAACGTGAACGGCCGGACGGGGCCGCGTCGATACTAAGCTAGTAAGCAGTCGGGCCGCCTTTCCAGTAATGGAGAAATAACGCGACCCCTTTCTCATTGTACTTGTTTCGTGTAAACTTAAAACTCTCAAACAGAAAACAGGAGCTCCCCTTAATCTCAAAAAAAAAAAAAAGTGCAACACCAGACAAAGGAGTTGCCTGATAGGCCACCAACTTGACCTAACACCAAAACGACAGACTTCCCACTTAGCGCTTGCTCCGTTGAGCTGCCCTGTTGGAACGTCAGCAGGAGAAAACCCAAGTAGCACACATTTCTCTCCAGCGTCCAAGTCCTGTCTGTTGGCCACCGCACTGGAAAACCAAAACCGCTCTCATACTCCCCTTCCGTAGGTGTTTACTCCTCAAAACCGTCTCAGCCCCGGCGCGCGGGGAGACCGCCTCAGCTCTCCCTGCACTAGCCACCCGCCCTGTCCGCACCTCCCAACTCCCCCTCCCAGCTCCTCCGCACTCTGGGCCGGCCCGGGGGGTGCTCCCCACCGCCTTCCGATCGTCCAGCATCCACCGCAAAAACAACAGTAAAGGTGACACAAAATCCCACACCAAAACTGCCACAATCACATCGTCCCTGCAAACGCGCTTCTCTCTACCCCTGCTCCTCGGCCCCAGACCTAGTCAATCTGTAAGCGGGACACACCCACAAACGTAGACAGAATTTTAGATTCGACGTTTGTTTTCCACATGATACGGTGAGGGCTTTTCCATTTTGCCCCAGTATTTCCTCCTCCTCGTCTTGCCAAAGTCACCAACCTTCACTGCCTAGTATATTTCCCCTCCCCCCGTCCTGCGTGGTCACACGTGGACACAAACATGGTGCACAGAGTGGGGGTGCCACGGGCTTACCAACAGATCCGTCTGCATTTTTCCTCTCCACTTAGCAACGGAACGTGGACAACCCTCCTGGTTAGTGGCTTCAATTACTTTTTAAGGGCAATATCAGAAATATTACCAGTGTGTGACGATACACAGGTGCGTGTGTAGAACGCTGTACGTATACATGCACACACCAAGACAAGTTACCACGGCACTTGTGGGAATAAACCACAGCACGCAAACACTTCGGGGTATCATCTGTCCGCCTTTCAAATGCACCCCACGTTCTAGATGGACTCGCCGCGACAGGCATCATCGTCTGCCTTGCTCAGACGGTGCTGTCTGACCACATCCCTGCTCCTCCCCCAAGCATCCCAGAACCACCCACCACCCAGCCATCTCTACTCAGGGAAATCCATCCACCTTCCCTGCAGCCCCGTGCAGATGCCGGAACTCACACCAGCTCATGCTGTGATACCAGCATGGCACGGCGTCTACCCCCCGGGCAGGCGCCTCCCCGCCCTTTACCCACAGAGCTATGCACAGATGCGGGCAAAGCGCATCCTGCTGGCATGTGATTCCTCACCTGCTAAGGGACAGCTGGGGCAAGCACGGGGAAAGCCAGGTGCCCTGCCCCCACCTCAAAGCATTGACACTTTGACAGCTTGTACAGACTAAGGTTCCAAATAAGATCTCGATTTTTTTTCAAGTGTCAATGCCTTTAAGCCCATACCTACTAGATGACTCATCTCCAAACTCCAACACTTGGAGACGCTGAATGGTCCTATGGCTCAAACGTGAACCTTTCATGGGTCAAGGCAAGAGCTGTAAACTGATTTCCTAGAGGTAAATTATCCAGAGCTGTACCTTGCAGACCCTTATAGCCAAGGTCAACAATAACAGAGAGCATCTTGCTTACCAAAGGGCTTTGCATCATGCACCGTGGATCCTGCGGAGGGAATGCCTCAGCCACCTCCACAGAAATGGGTGAGAATGGATTCTCATTCAATTAAGTAAAAATAGGAAAAATCCATGCCTACGAGTGTTTGTGGTTAGCAAAACACGGGTTCTCAAAACCCGAGTCTATTTACTCCCACTGGTGGGTGAAAACTGGTAGGTGAATCGTATCAGGACTGGAAGACAGATCCTGGCAACCGTTATCCTAATCCTTTTAATTTGCTGAACAGAAAGCAAGTCCAGTGAGGTTAAGTGACTTGTCCAGGGCCACACGGCTAGTTCCTGTAACTACAGAAGAGTCCGCGCCCCACAGCAGCGTCAAGTACCTCAAGGCTTTAAGCAAAGGGGCAGACGCGTAAAAGGCAGTGCACCCGCGGCAGATGACAGAGGCGAGCGTGCCAGGATCCTAGCGGTGACCTTCTATGGACGTGGGGCTGCAAGTTTACTTTCCTTCGTCCTTTGCTACATTTGCACACCTTGCTTGCGCTGCCTTTTAGAATTCTGCTCGCAGTACTTTTGGGTAGAAGAACTCCGTGTTCATTACAGCCGTGACTAACAACTGGAAGGGCAGGCCTAAAGAAGGCTGCGATCTCGGTCCATGCCAGACGGGCATAGTGAGCGCAGCCATGGCCGGGGGCGGGAGGGAGGCGGCAGCGAGGGGACATGAAAAGTAGAGGAACCTAAACGTCTTTGTTTTCATACATGCCAATGAGCAGTTCTTCTGCTAGGATTTACGTCTACTCGCCTAACTACTTGTAAATTTCACAAAGTTCGTATTTTATGGATGAGGGAAAAAAATCATCTCAGTCTTAAGCCCACTCTAGAGGCAAACACGTATATGCAGCATGGTATTTGCTGGGTGTGTGCAAGTCCTTTTGGACCAGAGATTGGAAGCTTTCTGTCTACTAAGGCCTCAGAGAGCCCCGTACACAATGGTCTCAAGAAACAGTAAACTACAGTTGCCAGTTATTTAAGGAACAGAGACGGGATAAAACCAAGCTTAGACATGGTTTCTCTGAGCCTTCTCTGAACTATAATCTACAGAGAAACAATTTATTTAGGAAGGAAACTCTCTGGAACTTTAACAGTTCTAAAAAGGTTTAAAAGTTATGTAATAGGAACATTTTTCTTTGGTAACATTGCAATGTGTGTTTTCTAAAGAAACTGTCATTCACCTACCAAAATATGAAGACATTTTTAAAAGTGTTCTACAGTGATAGTGCTTCTGTTTTTCTTAGCTCAGTGGCATCTAAGGTGTGGTGCTAATGAGGCCAAGGTTCCAAGTTCTAGCTCTAAACAAACAGACTCTCACAGACAAAACTGTGGTCACACGGCCGCACTCACAGACCGTAACTTTGTTCAGTGACCTGCCAGGCTCTTGATCTCGCCAGCCGACAGGTGACAGTGGTTCTTACAAACAAATCAGAAGCAAAATAAGAGGAAAAGCACAGCATCCCTCAAAAGAGGACCTCGGTTTCTTTGTGACTGCTCACGTGATTCTGAAATCATTTATACTACTCTCTCCCTTCCAGAGCAGAGCCAAGTTCCAAATGAAGTTTTTTCAATTAACATATCGAACAGATCACAAAAGATAGACGTCTTCCTACTTCTTATGAGATTTCTGAAAATTCTCTTTTCTGCGGGGGAAAAAAAAAGTCAGCCTTTCAATTCTATTATTCCAAAAAGAATAACCAGGCAACTAAAACACTCAGTGATTGTATCGTATGCACTTCTCATTTCAAACTTTAAAAAAAAAAAGGGGGGGGGAGGAATTTACTAAGAAATCTTCTAAAACAAATGTGTACACAAAGCTTTTCATAAATGAAATTCCTAAAATGTAGGGTTTCTTTTATACACAGTCTCTCAAGACAAATATTTAAAGTTTCAAAGTAGATGTGTGCTTTTAACATCGTGAAGAAAAATTGCCAGCCTTAAACAAAAATACAGAAAAAAAGTCATTCTCACACACAGTCAATGACAGAATAACTGAATAAAACATTACTGCGAGGGGCGCCTGGGTGGCTCAGTCGTGAAGCGTCTGACTGGCTGAGGCCACGATCTCCTGGTTTGCTTATGAGGTCAAGCCCGTGGCGGGCTCTGTGCTGACAGCTCAGATCCTGGAGCCTGCTCGGGATCCTGTCTCCCTCTCGCTCTGACCACCCCCAACTCTCTCAAAAATAAACGTTAAAGAGAAAAAACCCACTATTGGAAATGTGATTATTAATCGTGCAAATAATCCAGTTGAGTGTTTAAAAAAAATTATTAAAAAAAAAAAGTGAAAACTTTTCCGGGAAATCTGTTAGTGTCGTATCAAAGGTTTGAACATACACAGCAGTTCTACTTCTGGGAACGAACCCTACAAACATATCTGCGAAGATACACAGGCAAGGGTCCTGACTACCAGGGTGTGGTGCAGACAAGGTCGGTGGCGTCTACAGGGAAGAGGCCCATCGGTCGGGGCACACGCGAAGCAGACCTGTGCGCTCCCGCAAAGCATGGTTTCCAAGGCGCACTACGGTCCGGGGGGAAGCCGTGGAACCCCAAGGGTCACAGGACCGCCGTGGGCAGGGGAGGAAGGTGGCTCCCCCCTGGGATGGACGGCCACGGGGCCGACGTTCCGGCTCCCCACGGTTAGCGCGTGCATCGCCTTTGCTCCTGCTTTACTTTTCAAAGGAAAGAAAACTTCTGGAAGTGCTTCTGGACTTCTGAAGGACAGAGAGAATAAGAATGTGAGCTGCCCCACAGCTCCCTACCTGGGTGACCAGGACTCAGGTCTTCCACGGCAATCTGCACCACATCCGCCAGATCCTGTTCTGACATCATCCAGAGCGAGAGGAGGGTGGCCGGCGAGTGGGCAGGAGTCAGACTCGCGCAGGACTGCGTCTCTGCCACCTACACAAGCGAGACAGACAGGGACAGGGAGATCACACGGTGACCCGTGACGTGAGGCTGACCGCCAGCCTCGGGGCTCCCAGATCACATCCGGTGCCGTGCTGTTGGATACAGGCCACTCCTCGCTTCAAACCACCAAAAGGTAGTGCTCTCGGAGAAGCGAGCGGCAGTTCAGAAACCCTGCTCATCCTCACCGCCAGACCGGCCCTGCCCCACAGCCTCCCGCTTCCCGCTTCCTCGGTCCACTCCGCGCCCCAGCCTCCCCTGCTCGGCCTCCCGTGACGGCCTGAGCACTGACCGTGCCGTCCGCCAGCCAGGAGTCTCAGCGGCCCCCGCCCGGCCGGCCCATCCTGCCACACACACCGCACCGCCCGGTACCACGCTGCCCTGCCTCCCGCTTTTACCTGAACGGGCCCTTCTACCCAGGGCTGTCGCTCCCATACTCCGTTTCTGCGGCTCGAGGCACCATTCCGCTAAGCGCCTCTGCTTTGCTTTCCTTTGGCTTCCAGAGCAGACCCAAACCACAGCACCGCCCTGCTACCATGGCCTGGGAGCACCATCGTCCGTTCCCCCAAGCGCCCTCACGGGCAGGGGTTTGAACGGTCATCCCTGAGCCAAAAACCATGTCTGGAACAGTCAGTTACTTTCTTCTTGCTCCTGAAACACTCTGATTAGGCCAAGAGAGACCTTATCTTCCAAAACAAAAATGAGGCCATGTCGTGTCACATATGGTCCATCAACACACGGATCTAAACATACTACGTAAAAATGGGACATCCTGGAGAACTCAGGAATCAACGTCACCGTGACAGTTTATCTTACATGTTTTGTTTTAATTATTTGTGGTAAATGTTTATAAAATAAATCATGTATTGATCTTTCCCCACCTAGACTATGCCCTCAACTCTACAGCTGTGTTCCTTTTGGCACTGAGTGCTCCCAGCCCCCAGTCAACACTCCTGTGGGGCAGGAGGAGTCAAATTAAAGTTTTCAGATCACCCGCTTTCAGCTACGGGTCTAGCGACAACTCCTGTTAACGAATAAGTTCCAAGAGGCATAAAGTTCTAAATTCTCACATCCTGTGAATGGAGTGGCTCCTCTTCCCCTTCTTCCAGATTTAAATTCTACATAATTTCTTAGAGGAAACAATTATAAAAAGGAGAAACCAATCTCCTGCCTTAAATCTCCCTTTTCTTTTTTCTTTTGGTGAGTGCAGGGGGTAGGGACAGTATGGGGGTGGGGACGGGCAGAGCAGAGAGAGAGAGAGAAAGGGAGAGAGAGAATCCCAAGCAGGCTCCAAGCTGAGTGCAGAGCCTGATTCGGGACTTGATCTCACGAGCCACGAGATCATGACCTGAGCAGAAGTCAAGAGTCAGATGCTTCACCAATTGAGCCGCCCAGGCGCCCCTTAAATCTTCCTTTGTGGAGTATGTGCAACATTCCTATGTAAATGCATGATCAAATGTATAACCGGTAAAATTGCAAAGGTGCTTCTATTCCCAGCTGATACACCTGACTCAACAGTGAACAAGGTGTCTATGCACCAAAGGAGAAACTGATGACAAGCGCCAGGGAGGGAAAAAGAGGCCTCAAGGTACTGTGACAGAACCCTTTAAGAGTCCAACTATGAAAAGACAGCAGTGACGAAGATTTTTCATCTTTCCCTGCCCCGCCATAAAAACACATGAGCAAGTAGGATAGCAAAACCAAAATCCAGGCCCATGTCTATAACAAGATTCAGTGATGAGGTATGCCTAATGAACCCCAAAATACCAGCAAGTGGGGACAAATCACTGACAGCTACAGGATCGCCATGGTGGGAGCAGGTACAAAGCAGGAAGCAGAGAGAAGCAATGGGACAGGGTGACAACAGCAGCTGAAACCAGGCGGTGAGCACAGTCCAATGGCGGAAGCCACAAAGGGCTTTGCGGGAGCATCTAGAAGGCCTAGACAGTCTGGGCCCCATGAACTCTCAAGGCTAATTACCCAAAGCTCCCTTCTAGGCTAAATACCCTAGAGAGAAACAACTGGAAATAGAATACCAAATGTACAGGACAGAGAAAATAGAGACTGAGAGAAATGGAAGTCTGGTTGAAGATGAGAAAGGTGTACCCGGCTGGCTAAATCAGTGGTATGTGCTCTGAGTAGTGAGTTCGAGCCCCATGTTGGGTACAGAGCTAACTTAAAAAAAAAAGAAAGTGGGAGAAAAAAAACAGAGCCAGGAGAGCTCAGAAAATGAGTTACTGCGTCTTTTAAAACTTTCTAACATCAATAGAATGTAGAGCCTAGAACACGGAAATTAGAGATAACTATTCTAAATCCTGCCTCCCTTCTAAATATCCAGGCAAATTAATTCCACATGAAAATGAACAACAGAAAATACTGAAGTCCAATCTCATGCAAAGATTATAGGTTTTAAAGGAGACTAAAGGAGCACTTTGGTGGCTCGGTCAGTTAAGCGTCCAACTTCAGCTCAGGTCATGATCTCACGGTTCGTGGGTTCAGGCCCCGCGACAGGCTCCGTGCTGACAGCTCGGAGCCTGGAACCTGCTTCGGATTCTGTGTCTCCCTCTCTCTCTGCCCCTCTCCCACTCACACTCTGTGTGTCTCTCTCAAAAATAAACATTAAAAAAATTTTTTTAATAAAAAAATAGAAAAAGAGACTAAGGAGGAAAATAATAGCACTACAGACCATGAAAGCGTGCGTAAAGCCATGTCCTTGAAAGAGATGAAACCCAACCCTAGTATCCCAAAACAAGCTGAACTACACAGAGGGAGCGGGTTATCGTTAGCCCTTAAGCCAGCATTACAGATGTGCAGAAGTGAGGGGACAGGACGCAGGAGGGAAGTGAGAAGGCGCCCAGGAGCACATAAACACGGTAAACTGTGCCTTAAGAAAAATGAAATGAGAAAAAGGGGGCAAATTGGAAGAATGAGAACGAAATGAAGGAAGAGTTCAAGAATGAGGAGCACAGATGACGGGCAGAGAAGGCCCCGTGGACGTGGAGAGCAAGGCTCTAATGACGAAAACCAAAGCAAAGTCCAAGGAAACAGAGCACTCAAAAGTGTAAATCAAGAAAACTCTTCAGAAGGGGGAAAGTTTAAAACTACTTATGAAAAAGACACACCACAAACCTCGGTGCAGGAGCGGGGGGACAAATCAATCCCAAGACACATGCTAATAAAAATTAAAAAAAAAAATTCCTTTACACATCCAGGCAAAAAGAACAGGTGACTTAAAATGGGCAAAAACGGATGATTAAATACAACAGAAAGAAGTAGATTAACATGTCTAAGATACTCGAAGAAAGAAATGTGAGCCAAGAATTTTATATCCAGACAGAATGACTTTCAAGTGTGAAGGCAGCAAACATTTATCACCCTCTAGCTCTCAGAGAAGGGCGTTCCCATCAACCCTTCCTGAAAAAGCCGCTAGAAAACAAAGCTCAGAAAACTCAAGTCACTTGAGGAGACAACACGCACACTGGTTGGGGGTGAGCACTGTGCATTTACAAGCAGAACTAAGACTAAGTGAAGAATAAAGGAGAGAGTACCGTCCACAATGGCTACACGCTCTGTGACACACATACAACTGTTCACAATGGGGAAAAACATGGGGAGAACATACACAGAAAAAGGCCGACGATCTCCCAGGACCACGTTGAGTGGGAGCACTGGCGTTCCCTTCTGAGAACGTTCGTGTGCGGGTGAGTACTTCTGGGACAGTCCAGGTCGATCATTCTTCACGTCCTTGAGAATCAGCACAAGCAGACCTGTGCCAAGATCTACGTACCCAAAAACCCAAAACAAAACAGCACAACCAAGGCGTGGTTCTAGAGGCAAAAGGGTGGACGCGGCCTACACGTACACCAACAGGGAGTTAAAACAGGGCCCACGAGGCCACACGACGGGACGCCAAGTGGCTGTGTGAAGGAGCCAGGCAGGTGTCTCCCAGAATCCACGCCCAAGATACAGAGTTATATGAATATAAGCGGGGCAGAAGGTGTATAGCATGCTTTTTTTAAAAAAGAAATATGCTGAATACGCACAGACTATTTGCACAGACGATTCCTGGGACATAAGAGGGAGAGAAAACTATTTTTCCCTTTTCACTCTCTTATAATGTTTGCATTTTTATCCTGCGCATGTGTCACCTTCTCAGAAATAAAACTGGTCAGCTAAACACATGGGCGTAAACTGCTGGGGAAATCCTCAATTCCAGCGTCCACCCCAGAGCGCGCTGCCTGGGCACCGGAGCGCGTGTCCCTCCCTGGGAGCGGGGGTCGCACGCACGGCAACCGCTCCGAGGAGGCGCCACGGCGAACCCGGTGGACCCAGGAGGGCCCGTCAGGCCTGACGCAGGGTAGAGAACAGATGTCTGCTGACTCCGTGTCCTCCAAAGATGACCCCTAAGTACAGACTCACTGGCAGCCAGTCTGAAGATCAGGGCTACTCGGGCCATAAACTTGGTCGTCTTCTGTCCAAATTAAGAGCCCAAGCAAAGATTATTAAAGGGTACAGTGAGCTGTTTCCTGAAGGCAGTGGTCCTCGGGGACAAAATACCACCCAATCAACCTTTGACCTGGTGGATTTAAAATGTTTTGGGGTCACAGATTGCTTTCAAAATGTAAAACAAAACAAAACAAAACAAAACAAAAAACTGTAGACCGTTTTCCAGGAAAAAAGCACGACAGACAAAATTCTGCCAAGTTTCAGAGCTTCACAAACACCAGGAAGGGCTGCCTATCTCAGCCGCCCTTCTCCCCTGCTCAGTGGAGGAACCCGAATTTACTGGGCCACGCGGCCGCCAGACCGCTCCCCCCCGCTCCAGCCGCTCCTGCAGCCTAGTGACCAGGCCTGGCCGAGGGGGTGTACGTGCAGACGCGGGGGCAGCTGCCACGACACCTCGTTGAGGACACCTGGCGTGTGGCCACAGCCATCCTGTTTTCCTGCTGCTGGACCACAGGGATGAGGACGGGACAGAAGGAACCAGAACGGCGGAGCAAAGGACAAGACGGACGCTGCCACATGTCCCTGGACTGCCGGCCTCAGACTTCCTTATCAGAAAGGAAAATAACCAACCACCTGCTCTGAAACAGCGTATTCTGGGATCTGTAATGCGCAGCCAGGCTTGACCTAAGTGTTGCGCACCGAAGCCGTTCGCGACGGCCCTGGGCTCAGAGGCTCCAGGTTAAACTAGCTGTCTCATAGAGGGCTAACGGAAAGTTTTCAAACGCCCAGTTCAAGCTTTTTCCTGGCCTCTAACAGTTCCGCGAGCAGCTGAGGAAAATACTCCAAACTCTCCATAAAATCCCGCATCCCAACGTCTTCCAAATGAGGACACCACACGTTATCCAAGTTGTTTACTCAAAATGGTTCTGTTGCCAGGACAGAGTCACTTAAAATTCTGCTAACAGGGAAGGTTTGAACAGAAAACACTAGGGCAAGAAGCCCAAGAAAACTGGAACAGAGCGATACATGCGGTTGCCATTTTGGCAAATTAAATTTACCATTTCTCAGAAGTCCTGGAGACAGTCCAGTCTTCACATAATAGAGCAGCTGGACTGAGATGAATGTACAACAACGTCTCTGATGGCAACGACTAGTCAGAACCTTAGCAAGCCCGTGAAGACGGCGTCTTCCCTGGGGCACAGGAAGGAGAACCCGCCGACCACGATCAGCGACCTAAGCGCCTGAACTTCGGGAACGAGAAAAGAAGTGACGGCAGGCCGTCCGTCCCGTCAACCGCTGCACTTGTTAACGGGAATGACGCTGCTTCAATCGCACGGACCAAAATGGAAAGATCCCCAGAACACAACACCAACGGAAAGGAACGTAAGAGGAAAATCGCCCGACAGCATGTATACGATCCCAGTTCGGCTTTCCAACAAGTGCGCGCGCGCACGTGTGTGTGTGTGCGCGCGTGTGTGGTCACATGTCTTTGTGTGTAATGCACACGAGAGGCCTGGAGTGATCACGGTGGACCTGCTGGTACCCGTGAGGGAGGGAAGGTGTAGATGACACGGGATCCCTTCATCCTCTGTCCTTCCCGAGGGCGGAGCCTTCTGTAGGCACATTATGACGATCACCGTGAAATGCTTTCTCTACAACAGAGCAGTACGTGGCCAAGGCCCACGGCATCAAATGCCGACAAACACGAGGGAGCCGCCTCAGCCTGCAGGGAAGCGGCATCGGGGACGGTCCTCGCCATCCTTTCTCCTCTCCCTTCCAAGTCCCGGCCCCTCCTCGCCTGGGCTCGGCGGGCCACCTCGCCACTTCCCCCAGGGCTTCCCTGTGGCTCCGTGGGCACCCCCCCCCACTCCTGCCCCCACACACGCCGTGCCCTCCTCACAGCCCCTCAACGACAGCTCTGGGCTCACTCCCAGAGCTACTCCCCCACCCCCCCATCTCCGGTGCTCTGCTCCCCTCCAGAGCACAGCCCCCCAAGTTGCTGCCAGACTTGCTGTCTTCATCCCCTCTAGAACCCAGACCAGCGGTCCCCTCTCCCCCCCCCCCCCCCCCCCCCAGCCAACCGCCCAGTTGGGTCCCGTGCTCCTCGCCCGCAGCACCTGCACGGGCTCTGTCCCGCCTCCTCCACGCGCCTCCTGGCCTTCCCTTCCCTCTGTGGAGGTCGGCGTCAGAGGGAATGCCCGGCTGGGGGCAAGGCCTTTCTCAGTCCTTCTGGAACACCATCTGCGTGCTGATGGCGCAGGCTCACCCTTCAGCTCAGACCTCTCAGGTGAACTCCAGACCCACGAAGCAAACAGCCTCCCGACACCATCCCTGGGAGTCCAGTCTCGATTTCGACGTGCCCAAACCGCACTAGACCCCCAACCCCACAACCGCCCTGCTCCTCCCAGACCTTCCCTGTCAAAACCTCCAGTCCTCGGTTCTTGTCCCTCTTAGAGCCACTCTGTGGGCAAGTGTCTGGCTTCCTGCGCGCTGGCCTCGTCACCTCACATCTGGATTTGTGTGCTGGCCTCTGCGTGGGTCTCACCGCTCCGTCTTTGCCCCGTAACTGTTCCCAATACCTAGTGAAAAAGCTACTTGGACCGCGTGAGAACACATGTCAAACTACGCCCCTTACCTGTTCAAAGCCCACCAAAGCCTTCCTGCCAACTCAAGTGCTTGCTGGAGTGCCAGCCAGCACCCTCCGGGGCCCGTCAGGCTCTCCCCACTGCTGCTTACGGGTCCCTGTCCAAGGTGGCCTCCCCACTCAGCAGGCGCCCGTTCAGCTCAGGGCCCCGGCACTCCAACACCTGCCCGCCCCTACCCAACGCCATCTTCCCAGAGACACTGAATTACACCCACTCAAGACCCACCCCCAGCACCCGCCTCCCTGCTCCCCTCTCCTGCTTCCGTGCAAAGCACTGATGGTCCACCTCACTACGTGTGCTAAATACTTACTTCGTCTAACACCTGTCTCCCCTACTGGAAGATGAGCCCCACTGGGGCAGGAAGTTCCATCACTCTGCCCCCTGCCTAGCAGAGGCTGCACACTGGAACGCTACGAGCCCACTGTGGGGTTACGTGCCAACGCACAGCTGGGAAGGTCAGCATTTCCACTAAAAAACCACGGAGTAAGCTCTTCAAAGTACTGCCTTTGTGTCTTGATTTCGCTAAGGACTCAGTAGGAAGAGCCTGCAATTATCGATCTTGTGGTCATGAGTTCAAGCCCCACGGTGCGTGTACAGATTGCTAAAACAAGAAATAAACTTCAAAAAAGAAAAGAAAATCAAAAAGGACTAGACCACAATGGAGTCACGAGTCTGTTTAGTTTACGACGGCCAACTTCATACGAATGGCGCGCTCAGTCGTTAACAATGAAAGTATGACGAGCCGCTCGTCACTTGTCAACGGCAGACACGAGCAGCCGTCCCATCAGCTGAAATACAGAACTGCACATTTATTTTTAATTTTGCTAACTTTTAAATATTTCGGATCCCCATAAAATAAAACCACAAGGCCATTAAAACAGGCGTAAGAGACAAACTACTGTATTTGAGCGCACACACAACTTTGCTTTAGCAGTAACAGCTAAAAAATAAAATGCTACAGGCGATCGGCTCTCGTTACGTGAAAAAACACAGCAAGAAAAAAACCACCAAATAAAGCCTCCCTGTGTTGACACAAGGACCTTCCCAGTCACTGCGGGAACAACACGTGAGTTGTCTCACTAGGGATGTCACACGTACGGGATTTATTTTCTCATCAATTGTTTTAGGGCAGAAATTGTTCACAGGGCCGTTTCCGACATTAACCCTCGAGCGAAGCCTTGATGCCGAGTGTGATTTGGACGAAGTTGTTTCCGCACAGCCTCCCCGGGCAGCGACCTGACTCCGGCTACTGCAATTACTTACCAGCCATCAGAAGCACGCAGAGGGGCCAGGCTGAAGAGACACAGTCGGCGGAGGCCCCTACCTTGCAGGCCCTTGAGGTCTAGGGACGAGGACACGAACTGAGGGTGGGGAGCGTCCCGGGACAAATACGTGACAGTCTCAGGACGCCATGACACGACACAGACGCTTGGGACCAGACAGCAGTGCCGGGGAGGACCGCTGCCGCCCCAGCCCGCGGCCCGCCGAGCCGCCACCTGTCACCCCGCATGGCTCCTGGTGGAGGCTTCGAACGCACGCGAGCAGGAATGTCAAGCCCACCGCGCCATAAAAACCACAACAGGGATTTCCATCCCCACGTAAGGACGTGGCTAAGCAGCACTCGAGGCGAAATCTCCAGAAACAGGGAAACCTCCGGGAAACTGAAATCATTCCATTTAGTCAAATCCTTTTGGATGGAAGTAGTACGGTAATAAAATAATTAAAAGCTGGTCTGCGGCAAGCAAAAAAAAAATCCGTATTTATTAAGCTGAGATATGTGGAAAAAACTCTGCTCGCTTCCTTTTTTCCTCCGAAATCCGTGTAGGCAAAGGACGAACTGGGGAGGAAAGGGACATAGTTCCATAAAAGGTCAGGGGCCAGATAAACAAGGACACTGGGAAGCAGGAAATCCTTCTTCCCAAGGTTTTCACTTCTTGGGAAGAGCCAGCCCACTGCCCCTCGTGTCAGACAGCCCCCGAAATGTGTTTACATTTAAAATTAGACAAAGAAGGCCAATTAAGCCTCAGGTAGCAGATCCTTCCCCTTAAGGTTGATAGGTTCGGCTAAATGTGCCACTTTCACTCTTCCTTTCCGAAAACCACAGACCTCAAACGTCCACCACGACACACGAAGGAGACGTGGCTGGATTCCAGCCGCCCCCACGGCCCCCACGGCCCTAGTTCACACACGCACGGCACCCAGGACCCCCTTTACCGCCTTAGAGTTAGTGAGGCCCCCAAACAGTTAATGCTTGTATGGGTGTATCTATCAGTAGTTACCATATTTGAAATTAGAACAGAAAATCTTTGAATATTTCTTTATTCGTTTGGAAATTGTAAAAACCAACACATTCCATGTTAACATACAAGATAGTTTCCAAAACAGCAGCAGCAGCAAAATCTTAGCAAGAAGAGGGCCACAGTGTGGCATATTCACAAATCTGTCTAATGCAGACTTACTGGGAAGCAGCTGGATCCCCCCACGCACATCAGCTCCCAATCTGCTGCACCAGAACGAACCATCCTGGTTGACATACGTGAAGAAAATTCACCCTCACGCAGAGTGCTGCGGGGGCAGTATTGTACCAGCCTTTTCCGGCACCTGTGGATAGTCTTTCTTAATCCAACGGCAAAACTCAAGTGGTGTTTTATTTTTCTAAAGTCATGTTGCATTGAAACCCTATGAGCGAACATTTTACTTTAGTGTTTCAAAATTCATTGGTCTGGGGGCGCCTGGGGGGCTCAGTCGGTTAAGTGTTCGACTTTGGCTCAGGGCATGACCTCACAGTCTGTGGGTTCGAGCCCCGCATCGGGCTCTGTGCTGACAGCTTGGAGCCTGGAACCTGCTTCGGATTCGGGGTCTCCCTCACTCTCTGCCCCTCCCCTGCTCACACTCTGTCTCTCTCTCAAAAATTAAGCATTAAAAATTTTTTAAAACAAAAAATAAAGTTTCATTTAAAATAAAATAAAATAAAATAAAAATAAAATCCATTGGTCTGTCTTGCACTTTCTTTTTTAAATTTTTTTTTTTTTTTAACATTTATTTATTTTTGAGACAGAGAGAGATAGAGCATGAACGGGGGAGGGGCAGAGAGAGAGGGAGACACAGAATCCGAAGCAGGCTCCAGGCTCCGAGCTGTCAGCACAGAGCCCGACACGGGGCTCGAACTCACGGACCGCGAGATCGTGACCTGAGCTGAAGTCAGACGCTTAACCGACTGCACCACCCAGGCGCCCCTGTCTTGCACTTTCAATGGATTACTTTTACCCAAGTGCAACTTTGTAACATCACACACGGAACATTCCAGGTGTAGTTCATCATGTATTACCAAAAGCATCACATTCACTAACACTGATATCAGAAATACCTTTAAGTACTGAGAAGCTATCAGGATCTCGATGACAGATACACACTTCCCAAAATTCCAATTCCACTTGAAAACGCAAATTTTCTCACCAGTAATGGTGCCACAGTGGCTTTCCTTGAAGCAACAGGCTAACTTAATTCATTCAGTAAAGGGGCGCCGGGGTGGCTCAGTGGGTTAAGCGTCCAACTTCGGCTCAGGTCATGATCTCGAAGCTTGTGGGTTCGAGCCCCAGATTAGGCTCTGTGCTGACAGCTCAGAGCCTGAAGTCTGCGTCGGATTCTGTGTCTCCCTCTCTCTCTGCCCCTCCCCTGCTCACGCTCTGTCTCTCTCTCTCTCAAAAAATAAACAAACGTTAAAAAAAAATTTTTTTAAAAATTCATTAAGAAATACCCTCGGGGCACCTGGGCGGCTTAGTCATGAGCATCTGACTTCAGCTCAGGTCATGATCTTGTGGTTCATGAGTTTGAGCCCCGCGTTGGGATCCTCTGTCCCCCCGCCCTCCCCACCCTCTCTCTCTCTCACATTGAAAAAAAAATGCCCAGTTTGTCAGCTGTTCTTTTACGTGGTCCATGAGAAAACACAGCTAGTTGAGCTAGTAACACAAGTGCAGAAGGGGTGTGTCCAAGGCAGGGCTCCGAATCCGAAACACCGCAGAAGAACTTTCCATAACCTTCCTGTGTTGTCATACTGAGAATGAAACAGAGGGGTACTCGAGGGCTGAGACTTAATAAAATGAATTTGACTGCTTCCTCAGGGACATTCTTAGGTGAAAATGGCTGTTTTTAATTGCATGGCAGTGAAGAAAACAAGGACCCAACTGCGGCCGGGGGCTTGGCCTGTGTCGGGCCCAGGCAGCGGCCGCTTTGCCACATCAACCCTGCACCATCGGTGCAAGTGTCAACCCACAAAAAAGACAAATGACCTCTTAGGATCATTATGAAAACCATTTTGGCCTCACAGAGCCCCTGGCAAGGTCTCAAGTCACCCATGTGGCTCCTTGGACCACACTTTGACAAACAGTGCTTTCAGATATCATAGCTCCAGAAAGAAAGCAGAAGAACCATGTATGACCTAAAGTGAACTTCAGATGTCTGCTATAAAATATAAACCACGAGTGCAATTACAAGCAACTTTCACCTGATTTACCAACTGCCAACGATAAACGGGAAAACACTGCAGAAGCCTGTATGTGTCTTGCCATAAAAATTTTGGTGCTTACATTACTGCATCCATATTTTACTTCTTCCTTGGTAGCTATAAATTGTTCACACTGTCAAGGATTTACCCCGACAACACACAATTCTACCTGTGCCCAAGATGCGGGGGTGTGAGAACGTACGACAGATTGCAGGCCTGAGAGCCGTCGCCTCGTTTCTTAGTCCTGGGACGAACTTTAGCGAGTGTCTGCGAACTCTTGTACGTGGCAGCAAGTGATCTCGCACTCATTCTCTGATCCTTCAAAAAATAATCACTAGGCACTGTGCTAAACAGCCACTCCAAGAGAAGAGAGCAGTAACTACACGTGACAAAGGGGCTCCCCCTGGATCTCCCGCTTAGCTAGCGCTAAGAACAGGCCCAGGCAGGGGTGCACCGATGAGGCAGCTCCCCCAGCCCCAGTGGAGACCTGAGGGAGTCGGCAGAGGCAGGAACGAAAGGGATACAGGGACAGGTCTACTGGCCGGAACCCCTGAAAAGTCCACAGCATAAAACTAGGAGAGGCCTGCTCTCGATTAACCAAGACAAAGAGACCTGCCAGATGCAGTGAGGTCTTGGGGGAGGCAGGGGGTCATTAGCCATAAACAAATTTCAGGGGACATTTAAATATGGGCAGTATCGGGGTACCTGGGTGGCTCAGTCGGTTGAGTGTCCGACTTGGGCTCAGGTCACGATCTCACGGTTTGTGAGTTCGAGCCCCACGTCGGGTTCTGTGCTGACGGCTCAGAGCCTGGCTCCTGCTTTGGATTCAGTGGCTCCCTCTCTCTCTGCCCCTCCCCTGCTCATGCTCTGTCTCTCCCTCTCCCTCTCTCTCTCTCTCTCTCTGAAAAACAAATAAACATTCAAAAAAAACTTTTTTTTTAATATATATGGGCAGTATCTTCAGTGACACTGAATACTGTTCATTGTTTAGGTATGACTATATAAAGGAATGCCCTTGCTCTCAGGACATGAGCGCTCAAGCATTTAGGGGTGAAATATAGTGGTCTCTCTGCAACTTTTTTTTTAATTAAAAAAAATTTTTAATGTTTATGTTTGAGAGAGAGAGAGAGAGAGCATGAGCATGGAAGAGGCAGAAAAAGAGCGAGACACAAAATCCAAAGCGGGCTCCAGGCTCTGAGCTGTCAGCAGAGAGCCCGATGCAGGGCTCAAACTCACAAACTATGAGATCATGACCTGAGCCGAAGTCGGACACTTAACTAACTGAGCCACCCAGGCGCCCCTATGCAGCTTACTTTCAAAAGCAGGAAAAAGAAAAAAAAAAAAAATAGAGGGCTACCAAAATTACCAAAATGTGTCATTCTCACAATATTTCAAACTTTTTCGTTATTATTTGTTGCGGTGATCTGTGATCAATGATTACGACTCACTGAAAGCACTGACGATGGGTGGCATTTTTTAACCATAAGCATTTATTTATTTTTTTTTTGAGAGAGAGCGCGCACACACAAGTTGGGGAGGGGCAGAGGCAGAGAGAGAGAATCCTCAGCAGGCTCCACACTCAGCGCAGAGCCCGATGTGGGGCTCGATCTCAGGACCGTGAGATCATGACCTGAGCCAACATCAAGAGTCAAGACGCTTACCCCGCTGAGCCACGCAGGCGCCCCCACAATAAAGTATGTTTTCATTAAGGTACGGACATTGTTTCTTAGACATACTGCCAGTGCACACAAGCCAACTACAGTACGGAGTAAACAAGTATTCGGGCCGGCAAACCCAGATCCCGACGTGACCGGCCGGCATCACCGCGGCACCCGCTCGACTGCGGTGGCCTGGACGCCAGCCCACCGCGCGACCGAGGTGTGCCTGCCCACGCGGATGCGGCACGGCCCAAACGCTACCCCTCTGTGAACCCAGACGAAGGACACACGCCTGTGTACTCACGGCACTCTTCCGGCACCTGCGCCCTAGGTTCCAGTGAGGGGACGCGGCACGGAACGGCCGATCGGAACATGCTCAGGCTGACGGGCCACGCCGTGCCTGGAGCCCCCCCCCCCCCCCCGTCGCCGGACACAGCCCCACGTCGCGGCGCTGGCAGCGGGAGCAACCGGTGCAGGGAGCTAGAACGACCCGTGCTATCGGCGCAGGGAGCTGATAAAAGGTCTTCAAACGAGTAAACGTTAGAAAAGACAAAAGCAAGGCCCTGCCATCCACTCCGCTGCCACCACCTCCCACCACATCCCTCCCGTGCCAAACTCCCGAAGCACACTCCGGAAGCCCCCCGAGCGCACCCACAGACGAGGTCTCTTCCCTCTCCCTCTGAAGCCCAAACAAACAGCATGCTTTCCAACCTCACCGTCAGCTCTTCTCCCAGGGCCCAGACGGGCGCCCGGTATCCGTTCCTGACCGCCCTTCCGCACCACCCCTCCCAGGTCTCGTCTCCCTCCCTCCCGGGGCACCTCTGCCCTCCCGCGAAAGCTCCCCACCTTTCCCCGCGGAGCACACCCACCCCCCTGGGGCGCCACCGAGGCCCCTCCCGCCTCCCAGGAAGCCGCACCTGGGACGCCCGACCGACGGAAGGCATCATCTCCCAGGGCTGCCCGCAGGCTCACACTTCAATGACGGGGGGCGACCCCATCCCTCCCGAATCCGTCCCCCACCTCGCCCTCACGCCTCGCATTTCAAACACGCCACGGCCCGGCCCGGGGACAACAAAATCCACCCGACGCTCCCGCCGCTGACCTCTGCCCGAGCCGGCCCCCCACCCCCAAGCAGGCTGCTCCAGGAGGTACCGCCTCCCGGCGCCTCCCACAAAAGACCCCGCAGACAGTTGGGAGCTCTCGCCGCCGTTACCCTCACTCCCGACCCTCGCCAGACCCTAGGGCTTCTTCCCGCTTGCTGATTCTGACCCGACTTCCTCCCTCTTCCTCCTCCTCTCTCCCGCTGCACCTGGTCCGCCGGGGGCGGCTCAGCTGGCCTCCCCCCGGTCCCTGCCTCTTGCCCCTCTGACGTGCAGCATCGTCTCCCTGTGACACTGCGGTTGAGCCCACGGATCCGGCAGGCCGAGCGTCCCCTTGGTCCCTCCCGAAGCCACACGCGGCTGGGGCAGGAAGCCGGTCCTCCCTCATCCGCCCTGTATGACAGTCTTGCAAAGAAGGTTCGTCCCCTCAGAGCCCGGCTCGAGCGCCTCGCACGGCCCTCCTCGGCTTCCCTTCACCCAGGCTTCAAACCTTCCCCAGTCTGGCTCCAGCCTGCCTGCCCATACACGACCTCCTCTAATTCATCTGCCCCACAAACGCAGGCGAGGTCAAATCCGCCCGCCCCCCCCCCCACACACCGTTGCCGGACAGCCCTCCAGCCAAGTCAAAAGAACAGTATTTTGTGACACGAAATCCTATGAAACTCAACTTCAGCGTCCACAAAGAAAGCCTTATCGGAACCTGGCCACACCCAGCTGTTTGCACGTTGTCTACAGCCGCTTTGGGGCTGGGAGGGCTCGTCCATCCGGCGCTCAACCTCTCACTTTAATATCAAACCACTGCAGCGCGCACCGGGCGGGACCGCAAGGGCTCCCGGCGACCCTGTGAACACGAGATCCCGAACCTCGCGCCTCCAGTCCTTGGCCGGACAGCTATGTCAGTCCTTCAGCTACAGGACGGTACGAATCTTGGCTTGAATCATCTCACGGGGGAAGAAAAGTCAAAAGGAAGCATTCACCACTTGGAGAACACAGCTCTAAGGCAGACTCTCTCCTAAAAGTTGACCGACTTGAACCTCTGTCGTTTCGGTCAAGACAGACAACACTCAGAGGTGTGGAGATGGGGCAGACGGCACGGCCGATTTTTGTCCCTCCGGAGAAGAAAGCCATGTTTCAAAGAGATATTCTACTGGTTTGATCATCTACTGGGTGATCATATACCTAAATCCAGCTACGGCACATTCTATGAGACTGAATTAAAGGTAAAATTAAACACTTAGAGTCCTTTTCCCGTTGACGTATGTTCGTTCATACAAGAACTATTGGCCCTAAGATTGTAAGAATCCATACTCGCTGCAAATTGTTTAAAATCATCTAAGAGAATTTAAAATTCTCAATTATCATTAAGTAACAAACAGTACGCACACATTACAACACCGTGTGATAACAGAATCTATCGCCGTTTACAGCAAGCAGTGCGGGAGAAGTCACTTCCCGGGAGAGAACAAGAGGGTGTCTTAACCCTAAAAGCCTACACGGACGGCGGTCTGTGGAGTCCAGACCGGCCAGTTCCTCACGCAGAAACACAAAGGCCACCGTGGCTTCTCGCATTTACAAGACATGTGTACTTTACAAGCACGGCCAGGCTTTTTCTTAGCAAGTTTACTAATTTCGAATACCTCTGAGTTCCTGGCCTGGTTCTAAAATTCCAAGATTCTGTGATGTAAGTTTACCACAAACAAAATTGTGACTTTATGCACATTTCTGTCAGTGAAATCAGCACCATATGAGCTTGACAAGCGTAAGAAGACGTGGGGCCCGGAAGGTAATGTGACAACAATTCCGCGTATTGAGTTCTAAGCACCATTATGAGCACTAGAGCATTTTTTTTTCCAAGTTTATTTTTTGAGAGAGAGCGTGCGTGCACACACACGAGCTGGGGAGAGGCAGAGAGAGAGGGGGACGGGGGATCCTAGACGGGCTCCCACGCTGACAGCAGAGAGCCCGACGTGCGGCTCGAACTCACGAACCTCGAGATCATGACCTGAGCCGAAGTGGGACGCTGAACCGGCTGAGCCCCCCAGGCGCCCCAGCAGTAAGGCATTCTGTCTTCACACCTGTTGGTGCAGGTCCCCGTGCCCCCATATTACAGGTAGGCCCAGCCCCAGACGCTTCCCTTGTGTGACAGGCATCATGAACAGTTATTAGCGGAAATGAGACCCCAGGGCCCTGAAGAAGGGGGGCTGGAGGAGGGGCAGGAAGCAGAGTACTTTCCACAGAGACTCGCCCGTGTCCTGCTAACCGAGCCCGCCCGTCATCCATCGCTCACGTTTGCGCTTCCTGTCCGGTCAGTCTTTCGGCCACGGGACGGTACAAATCTTGGCTTTAATCACCTTGTGGGGAAAATCAAGTCAAAAAGAAGGATCCGCCACTTGGACAGCGCAGCTCCTCTCCTTGTGACGCGCTCTGCCGTTGAGTCCGTCGATCCGGCAAGCCGAGCGTGCCCCCGGTCCCTCCCAAAGCCATCCTTGTATCGCCCACCCGCCTCTCCTACGTCAGGGGCGTGCTGCGAAGCCTGGGGAGGAAGGTGGACAGCAGTCCGAGGGGAAGGACACTACAGTGTCCTCCTCTCCTTTCCCTACCTCGCAATTTCACAGAAACCGAACAAAGCCACTAGCATGTGCCTAAATGTTAAGGGAACCTGGAACCCTAGCCAGGCAACATAAAAACAAAAGAAGATCAACTCCCAACTTGGGCAGTCGTTAAAATAAGCAACAATGACAGATGGCAGAGGCAGGGACATTCCCGGAGGTTTCTGATCCACACAACCTGTCAAGCAAGTGCGACCCCTCAGAGGCAGGGCCGATAACCAAGGAGAACTACTCACAGGATCCAGAACGGAAAACAGAGCAAAGCCTGAGGAGACTGGCCAGGTTGTGTCCTAGACACCGGCTGACCCAAGCACAGCCCTCACGAGGGCTCGGCGGAGGCGGACGCATCCCACGCCACCATCACCGTGGGGGCCAAGAATCTGTTTACATTCTTGGTACTAGATACAGCATCCTGGCACTGTTTTCCTTAAGATCGGAGTTCTCGATGTGTAACTGAGAGCAAAACAAAGAAGGAACTGTACTTAGAACCCCAAAATCAACTGGATCGGGTCTAAGACAGAAACAAAAGTCCATGCGATCAAAACGTCCATGTAAAGCATGTATCCTAATTTTTGAAAGTCACATTTGTAGTCACATGTCTGAATCAAACTAGGATGCCTTCCCACTACTGCTCAAGAACACCAGGAAGCCTGTGTGAGACGCGAGGAGTTTGGATTTTAGGCCACAAACAGCACTAAGCCCTGAAACTTGGTGAATGCTGGGCTAACGGCTTCACAAGTGCTCAGACCTGCCCTCCACACCAGCCTCCTCCTCCTCTGCAGGAGACATTCAAGAGTCTGCCCTGAGCCAAACAACCAGGACAAGGTGATCTGGGTCTCAGACCCCAACACTCCCCTTCCTCGAAACCGGCCCACACAACATAAGGCAATCCTATTAGCAACAGAGCCGAATACATCTTTGGAGAGGACTGTCCCACCTATGTCAGAAGAAGTGCCACATGGAACCCAAAACTCCAATCCAGACAGGCACGGGGGAACCCAGTAAACTGGGACTCCAGTCACAAATGCGGACAGGGACAGCAACATAGGAGCCAGGAACTGCTTGCTACATGCTAAGACAATTCCAAATGAAACTTATTTTTAAATGTTAAGAAAATCTATTTGCTACACTAAAAAAATTTTACTTTGATAAAAGAAACTGACATAATTTAGCTGCCTTTCAGAAACGTTTTCACCCTGGCCCATTAACCTGACTTTCAGGAGGGGAGGATGAGGGGGGCGGGACGAATTTCAATTCAGAAACCCAAAATATTTATGCTCTGGTTAAACACACACACACACACACACACACACACACACACACACACAGATCCAGCCCTGAGTAGGTACCCCTGTAAATTAACCCTTAACTCGCCCAATAGGGTTATATATACTTGAGGGCAACCTTAGGTAATTTAACCTTTTTAAAAATAACTCTAGCAAATGATACCATGTAAGGTCAGGTTCATTTCGGACTCACAATTCTAGCACGTTCTAATCACAGCTCATTTACACTTGGAACTAATGACCTGAGTGGACTTTTGAAAGAGCAACACATTCGGCCTCTTGGCTGAGTCTCCCACTCCTCTCTCGATAGAAGGGCAGAAGGAAAGGATTATTCAAAGTGACTTTTGTCAGCAATAAATTTGCACTTCTGATTTTATTAAACTTGCAGTTTGTGAGGAGTGTGGGCCTAATTTATAATTATATGGGCCAGGGCAAATATTCTTGGGGAAAAAGATTCATCAAAGTGCATACAAGAATCCCTTTTTCTTTTGCTATCAAGGACATTATTGGGATGACTAGTAAAACCTGAATTAGATCCGTTGCTCAGATAATAGAGATGTATCAACGTTAAATTCCAAATTTTAATAATTATGTTGTGGTTGTATGAAAGAATATCCCTGGTTTTTAGGAAACAGCCACATAAGTGGTTGAGTAAGAGGACATCATTACCTTACTCTGTACAGAAAAAAATACATATACAGCTGTAGTGAGGAGAGGTGATAAAGCAAATACAAAACAGTAACATCCGAGAAGACCGTTATAATTCTTTGTACTATTCCTGCAACGTCTAAGCCTGAAAACACCCAATCCCTAAGAGGTGCCGAGGCTTTTGCTCTCCAAAGAAAGGCAGTGAGGACAGAAGATTCTCATCTGAAGGGGACTTTGTCATCACTGTATTTCCAAAAGGCTGCCACCCGATCCTTCCTTCCCAAGTAGACTTTTCTAAAATGAACTAGAAGTGTCTGACCTACGCTCTCAGTGCCTTCAGCAGATGAATGAGACGGCTTGGAGGACTTCTTCCAGATCACCCCAAAGTCTCGAGGTCTGCACTCGAGAGCAAGGCGCTCCCAGGGAACAGCACGGCAATCTGGAAGACGAGGACAGCGCTCGTCCTGCACCTGGCGCCGGCTGAAGTATTCCTATCATGTTACTGAACCCCCAGCTTTGACTTATTTCTCCAACTTGCATTAGCACTTTTAAGTCTAGAGCTTGGAGATTCACAAACTGTAGCCCACGGGCCAAATCCTGCGTTTTTGTAGATAAATTTTACTGGAAAACAGCGACACCCATTCTGGCCTCCACCCTCCAAGGGAAAAGCTGAGCAGTTGTGACAAGAGACCCCAAAGCCAAAAAAAGTTTATTTAATCTGGGCCTTTACAGAAAAAGTTTCCTGACTTCTGCCCTAGAGCTCCCAAGTGTTTAGTGACATCTGTGGAATCTTTAGAATCTCGAAACTGCCTTGAGACTGAGGGGTAAGGAAATCAGGAACTATTCCTGCAGAAGAGTAATCTTGACCTTCTGGAAGAGGGGCTCTGCGCGACCACAGGACGGTTCGGTTGCCTTCAGGTCTCGGTGATCTTGCTGCTCCAACTCCTGTTAGCTGTAAGGAGTGACTTCTGATTCATATTATGGTGGATCCAGAGAAATCCCAACGAGGTACAGCAGGCCGAGTCCTTGAATGGTCCCCAGAACTCAAGACGCAAATCTAACCGCACTTTTTATTAGCAGCTATGCTTGAAGGGAACCCCAAGCAGTATGCACCTGCTTTCATCATGTCACCCCGTCAGCTTTTCTCCTAGCAGAGCATGATTGCAATTTTACATAAATTTAAACTACACAAATCTAAAATAACCTATGAAACCCTCACTTTGCAACAAACATGAACATTTTTTGCAGCCACTTTTAGCAGGTACACAGGACGCTCAGCTTTCTCTGTCCAATTCCGTTTAAAAACACATGGGGTGTGAATTAACACGGCTTCAGCATCTTCAGGGAAGCATTCTGGCGTAAAAGGCAGCCTAATGCAGCACCTTGCTCCCGAGGACCGTCCCGGGCTCCTGCCGACGAGTCCCCCGGATGGTGTGGCAGCAGACAGGCGCACCCCAGCCATCTACCTGCCGATGGATCACAGGGCTGAACCGTGGTGACAGCAGGAACCAAAGCCTGGGTCCACGGTTCCTGATCGGTCTTTGACGTGAAGATGCCCGAGGCCCTGGCCACACCCACCGGACCCAACTGCCACCCAGGGAGTCCAGCAGTACACACACATCGAGTTTTCACTGCCAGTGTCATCCAAACCCCTTTCTAGAAAGTTCAGAAAGGTTAAGCCAGGCTTCAAGTTATTTGGTGATTTTCTACCTTGTGAACAAAAGGAAAAAAAATCACTACAGACCACAAGCAGCAGTTTTTGAAGCTCGGGATACAAATCTTTATTACTCAACAGTTTGTCAGTACAGGCTTCTGCCACAGTTGCTTGATTGGCTCAACGCATCCCGGGTTTCCTGACGGCATCCCCACCCGTGAGGGCAGGCCTCCGTCCCTACCTGGGCCCCGTCCCACCCGCCTGCGCTTTCAGCGCCCTACGGACGCTCGACTATTTTATCTGCTAATACGAGATAATTTAGGACGAGGAAATGGTAGTCAATTTCCACATATACATTCACGCCACCTATCTACTTTTTCAGTGACTCAAGTAAAACATGTTCTCATCTCTGCCTTCTCTGGCCCTTCCTGTTGGATATCCGTCTTCCACGCTTCTGCACTATAAGCGACCTGACCTCCTGAGGTATTCTGGGTCACCATGGAGGTAGATGGCCCAAAACATTCAGTTATATCGGACACTTCTTGACCGTGGGTAGAAGTGAAAGGTACAGAAAAGTTAATTCAATATCGGAATCGATTTCACGTGATGTCACTCTATTTTGGACGTACCGTCCGCGTGTGGCTTGAGAAGTTCATGCTCCCATCACAATTTAATTCAAGACCAATCACAGGTTTCAAGGGATGGGAGGCTCCAGGTGCCGCCCCCAGGCTCTGCTTCCTCTTAAAGAGGCACACACCGATGCTCTATGATGAGGATGCCACACCTCACCACTGCACTGGGGGGTGAGGAGTCCAGAACTTCCTCCGGGGGGGGCAGTCCAGCCACAGCCCTGGACAACGCACAGAGCCAAAAAGGTGAGGCGGATAGCATAAAGTTGAATTATCAGCTGAAGCTCTAACGTGTAACTGGTTTCACAACATGCACAAGATGAAAATGGGAAACCTAAACGTTATTTGATCGCTACCCTGAAAAGCAGGCAGGACGGGACTGCTGTTTCCAATTCTTGCGGACGCGCGAAATGAGCTCCAGGCACTGGCCCCAGCAAGAAAACAAGGGTAGCTTTTTAGGAGCAAACTGCAGGGCGCTGGGGCCCGGTCCCCCAGGTCGCGACTGAGCCCTGCGGTGGGCTCTGTGCTGGCAGGGAGGAACCTGCTTGAGGTTCTCTCCCCTTCTGCCTCTCTGGCCCTCCCCACTCACGTGCGCATGTGCACTCTCTCAAAATAAACTTCACCAAAAAAAAAAAAAAAAAAACAGAGAGAGAGAGCAAATTGCAACAATGAGATCCCACTCAATATTTGCTCTCAAATTCCCTAAAACTCCCCCTCACAGCCCCAAAAGTGAACATCTCAGAATGCTTCAAAGTACTTCCAATGAACAATCCATTACGTGATCTTGTTTTTACGACCATCATATACGTGAAGTCAGAGAACATAACAATGATCTTTATTTACCTGTTATAGGGAGGACTTTTTAAAGCTTTTTATCTGAGACAGTGTCACCAAAAACCTCAATGTGTATTTTCCCCCAGGAGCTTCTTCAAAATGAGAAAAATGTTTGTTTTCCAGATTATAAATAGCTAAACTGGTAAAGTTACGCGCACATTTTACAGTCTCGTGGGTTGTGTATTTAATGGTACCGCTGATGTTTTCAGAATTTATACAGTGTAGGTGAAGATCACAGGAAAAACGAAGGCGAACACTCTATGCTGGGTGTTTTATCAATAAACCATGAACATAAACTCACCTAGGACCTGTGCCTGAAGCATCCATCTACCAATGGACAAATCGGGACTGTGGTGACCTCTTATTCTAGCACAGGAAGTATTTCCGCAGCGGCAAAGTGCATATACCACGCCTGCCATCTCTGCAAATGCAAATTCTAAGTCTTTCCCTGGTTTTCGAGACCTGGACGCTTCTGAGGAGCAACAGTTAAGATTCTGGTGACTGTCTCTCAATCTGGGTTCACATGACCGCACTACGGGCACGCGTTTCTCAGTGCAGGACACGGTATGTCTCATTACTGGTTAAGGTGGTATCTGTCAGGTTTTTCCACCGTGAAGTCACCATTTTCCCTTTGTAATATATAAATCTCTTGGGAGAGATACTTGGGGCTATGTAAGTATCACAGATGGGAGGACACTTCAGGAGACATGACAACTAAATGCAGAGTGGGATCCTGGATTAGATCCTGAAACAGAAAAACGACATTAATGGAAAACTGATGAAATTCAGTCAGGTCTGTAATTTAGTCAATAGTGTTGTGCTAATGCTAAGGTTCTGATTTTTAAGGACACTTGATTATGTAAGAAGTCAGCGTTATGGCAAGTGGGTGACAGAAGAGGGAAGCGCTCTGAACTATTCCCCCAACTTTTCTTTAACTGTAAATTTACTTCAAAGTTAAAAGTTTCCAAAGTTGCAGATTCTGATTCCATGTCTGCTGGGGGCCTGAGAGTGTGCATTTCTCCCAAACACCTAGAGATGGCAAGGTCACTGATCCACGGACCACTTCACGTGGGCCTCGCTGGGCCCTGACAAATGCAGCTGATGTATGTCACCGTGCACAACTTTCAAAGGACAATCGACTAAAATGCGTGGAGATTACGCTTTAGGGGCGCCTGGGTGACTCAGTCAGTTGAGCGCCAAACTCTGATTTTGGTTCTGGTCATGATCAGTTAGTGGGATCGAGCCCTTGGGATTCTCTCTCTCCTTTCTGCTCCTTCCTTGCTCGTTCTCTCTCCCTGTCTCAGTATAAATAAATAAAACACGGGGTGGGGGGGCGGGGGGGGGGCAGGGAATAAAAATATTTTGAAAAAATACTGTTAAAAGATTACACTTCGAGTACAGTAATCACTGTTTAACTGGAGGCAAATCCTTAAACTCGGGCATGCTTAAGTGCTATCTTTGTACGAGGACATGGTGCGAGAAGCCGGTGCGACGTGCCAAGACCGAAAGAAGAGTGTGAAATCACAACCTTTTGTCTACGGTTGGCCTTCCCCAGCTGAGCTTGGCACTCCTCCAAGGCTGCGGAGCCAGAACCTCCAGCAGGAACGCACCACGTCCGCCCACGCTGCAGTGCGGAGATGGCCATGGGGACAATGAGTAGGCCACCCATTCCACTGACAGAAGGCACCCATTACCAAGGCCACAGGGACGCAGGAGAGCAGAGTGACAAGAATGGGCTCTGGAATTCCTGCTCACAGTGAGAACTAGCCACAAAGGTGATCTCTGCTCGTCCCATTAAAATGACTTTTAGTCGCATGTAATAAACCCACAAGAAAGACGACACGGGCCAGGTATTTTGCCAATTTCTGGGAGACTGAAAGGATCTAGGAGGACAAAGGAAACCACAACCTGGAGCACATAGGAACGGGTACGGCCAGAGGAGGGCTCTAAGCCTGTGGTGGGCCAGGACACTCAGCGAAGCAAGGGCTGAGCCTGCTCACAGAAGTTGGATCCCTGCACGGAAAAGCTATACAAGAGTCCTCCCTAGACCAGGGGGGGCAGCCCCAAATCAAAGGGGTCTTTCTTAAGCCGTAAGACGCAGAGGAAAAGTCTCTGGGTTCCGGCACTCAAAGTCCCACACAGTAACAAGTTCCCAATCACCTGAGGGGAGACCCGCACATTTTCAAAACCAGCCCCACAGACTCAGCTCTCTGCCTACTTTCTCTGGCCTTAGACAACAATAATTACCAATATTTAAGGAGTATTTGCCATATGAAGTATGAAACCAGTATTTTTAAAAAGATGATGGCGACAGTGACACTAGAATAAGAAATCAGAGAATAAAAGAAATGAAAAAAAATCCTTACTGGTCTCCTCAAAGTCGAGAAGATAATGCATTCACAAAACAATAAACTGTGGGGGGAAAAAAACAGAATAAGCTCTTCGAAATTTTCAGTTGTGTTAATAAAAAATTTAAAAGATTGGGCAATATATCGAAGCCCCCTCCCAGAAATGAGAATAAAATGACAAAGGAAGAGGAGAAAGAGATTCAAGGGATCAATCCAAGATGTCCACCATCAAACTAATAAGAACTCCCGAAAGAGTAAAAGCAGAAACAATTCTCAAATAAATACAAAGAGAATCTCCCAGAGCTGGAAGGCAAGCCCCCAGAGGCACAGAGCACTCAAGGTGGGACTCCGCATCCTGGGGCACTTTGAAAATGCCCGTAACACCAAAAAGGATCCTAAAGAGTTACCCAAAAGGAATAAGGCTACTTGGCAGAAGGTTCTCATTGAAATGATGAAGAAAGCCATGATTACACATGGAACCTTGAACAAACTCAGATGTATAATACAGGAAAATATCGGCAGTACACTTGTAACTGGCCTACAGGGTAATCAATCCAGATCAGAAAAAGAGGACAGAGACCTGGGGAGAAGACGGGACACTGGAGAGATCTGGCATGCTTGAAAATTTAAGACAAAGAATCATGGGAACAGCAAATGCAAAAATACCAAAAAAAAAAAAAAAAAAAAAAGCCATTACCAACAACAGAAAAAACAAAAGACTGTAGGAGAGAGAAAATGCACCACTCAGCCTTGAAGCAAACAGTATCTGTACAGTCATAAACAATTTAACACAGTTAATTCAGGGGGTAGAAAAAATGGCATCTGACCCGAAAAGCGAAATCATCTATCATAACAGAAAGTCGACAATGTGTAAAACTAATAAACTACCAACTTTCGCTTCAGAGCTATGGAAACCTTCCAGAAGGAACATTAAAAAGATTTCTTTGAGAAGAGAAACTGAAAGGCTGGACAGGGGACTGCTGCTTCTCAATGTTCAAGTTTTTCACCGACATTGTGCTGTGTATAGGACTTTGGTTAAAATATCAGATATACGGGGAGATAGATAGATATGTATGTATTAAAGCTCGAACCTCAGACAGACTGAGTTCAAAGCCTTGGCTCTGTGTGTCCCGGACGAGTCTCTTAACCTCTGTGGGCCTCCGTCACCTCCCCGGATCGCTGGGACAAGAGACACTGGAAAGGATGGGCAGTCCCAGCCACAGCACGTAACCCACAAACGGCAGCCATTTCTAAAAACTTAAAGCCAACATCACAAGAACGTAACTCTTATCTTCACCGCGAGACGAGGAGAAAATGGGAGCCAAACCTACAGAAAGAACTAGTCTCGCGGGCGGTTTGCGGGTTTCTGCTGCCACCGGGCGTCTGGACCCCGGGGCGGTCCCAAGGGCTGAATCTCGAGGGGCCGGGTGACCTACTTTCTGACCGCCTGCTCCCCCGCTTCCGGAGGACCACCTGACCACCCCCAGGTTCGCTCCCGTCTCCCGTGAACCGCCAGTCGCAAGTGTGCCCGACAAGCGGCCGGCCCCTCCCACCGGCCACCCTCCCCGGGCGCCGCCGCACCAACGCCGCCGGGCCCGGGAGCGCCTTCCGGGGCGGGACAGGTAATTCCGAACGGGCCGCCAGGAGCCACTCCGGGCGAACAGACCCAAAGCCGGGCAGAGTCTCGGTCCGCAGACGCCCACAGGTGTGGGCAGCTCTTCCGGGAGCACTCAGGTCTTCAGTGAAAACCCAGCCCCGCGTGAAGGCGGCGTCTCCAAGGTGCTCACACGGTGCAGGTGGGACCGGCATCCGAGGCCGCACTTCCGAAGGGCCACACCAAACAGGCGGGGGGGGGAGGGGGGCCCGAACCCCTAAATCTTCCCCCGCGGACGACCACCCCCCTGCTCCGGGAGCCCTCGGCCGAGCGGGGGCGTGCGCTCTCGCCCGCCGGTGCCCCAGGGCACACGCCGGCCCGGAGACCGGCCTGACAGCGGCCACCGGCGCGGGGCTCGCTCGCGGCGCCGTCTCCCCTCGTTCCCGCCAAGTGGCAGGGGCGGCCCCGCCACCGCGCGCGGCCGCGGGCGCCCGGTCCCCCGCCCGTCCCACCGGCGCGGCGCGCGGCACCCCGGGGGGAGCGAGGCTCGCGCGCGGCCCCACGCCCGGCCCGCCGCCGGGAGCGCCGCCGGGGCCAGGGGGCGGGGGGAGGGGCGGGCTCGCGGCGGGCGGCGAGGAGAGGCTGACGGGGGCGGAGGGCCCGCGGCGGGGAAGCAGCAGGAACCGGGAAGGGGGACCGGGGGAGCGGAGGGCGCCCACAGGGCCGAGGGCGGCGGGCCGTTGGCCGGCCGCGCAGGGCGTCCCGGGCGGGGGCGGCGGGCGCGGCGGCCGGAGGAGGGCGCAGGGAGGAGGGAGGAGGGGAGATCTCGCTCTCGCTCTCGCTCTCGCCCCGCGGGAAGGGGGAGGTGGAGACGCGACCGGCTGCGGGAGCTGCAATTACCGTGTGGGCTGCGGAATTCTCGTGGTGTTTGTCGGGGAGATGCGATAATGGCGTCCGTCCTCGCGAGAGAAGCAGCCGCTCTGCGCAGGCGCCGCGAGTCCCTCCCCGCGGCCCTCCGCCCTGCACCGTCTGCGCACGCTCCCTAAGCGGGGCGCGCCGGGCGCAGGGACGGGGCGAGGGGGTGGGGCCTGCCGCTCGGAGCCTCCCGCGCGCGCTTTCGCCCGCGCCGACGACCGCCGAGCATGCGCACGCGTCCTCCTGCCGCGCCCTAGTTTGGGCCTCTGAGGGTCCTTACCTCCTCAGCGTAAGCTCCGTCTCCGCGTTAGCGCAGTGGGAAGCTGCGTCGGTGGACCGTGAGAGGAATTTACATTTTTCTCTGAGGCCGAATGAATAGGAATCAGTTCTCCCCTCGACGACTACATATCCCAGAGGGCCGTGCGCGACCCGCTAGCGGTGCTTTCTGGGAATCGTAGTCCCTTCGCGTGCGCTGAGCCTGCCGGTACTTGTAGTCTCTCCGTACTCGGGTCTCCCGTCAGGGGCCGCGCCCGCGGCTGCTGGGACTTGTAGTTGAGACGCGGGGGTCGCGGCCGCTGCCGCTGGGGAGGCGCGCCCCAGGTAATAGGAGGTGCCCCGGGCTCCCCGGCGTCCGTCCACACCTCCCGGCGCTCACGAGTGGAAAAACGTGTGTGTGGTTATGTGGCACATGTACCGTATGTAACTAATGTGTTACCGTACGAGACGTGCGTCCGTAATGTGTAGGCTATCTTATGGACGAGCACGAATTCGGTGTGTGGACGTGTTCCACGTATGTAGCATAAATGCACGCTTGTTGGCACTCGTGGGAAGAAACCACTGAACTGTAGACAATCCCCAGAAACGATTCCTGCTGACTGCCATCAGCATTGCGCCTCACGTGGGCTGGGGTTCCCATTGCTTTTCCTTCTTCTCTCTACTCGCCTCTGTTTTCCGAGTTGTTTACGACGAGCAAGAACAAGGCTGTGGAGCTATTTTCATTTGGGAAAGAAAACGCTTCCCTGCAAGTTTCCTGCCCACTTCCCTTTTTGCCAGGAACAAAAAGCCCAATTCAGGGCAGTAACGCGCCGTGTGACCTTGGGCAACCTCGTTAGTTAGAATCTCTTCCAGAATTAACACCTGGGAGCTCTCCTGAGGCTGGTCATTGGGTTTCTTTGCAGGAAAAGCGCCTTAAAGAAATTCCAGAGAAGAGTCACAGAAGCTCAGTGCTGGAAGAGATGTTTATTCACATTGAAATGAGAATTTTCCTGTCTACAGATGAGGGAAAATTGCTCAGCAAGGTCACGCTGCTGGAAAAAGACAAAAGCAGAGTTTGGAATCCAAAACACCGTGGTCTAGAGTCTTTTCATAGTGGGGGAAAAGGGTTGCGGAAGCTGAGCACACAGATCCTGAGAGATGAGTGGCTGCAAAATGGTTTCAGACGGCCGCGCCTTCTGTCCCACCCCTGCCTCAGTCATAGCCAAGTCTGAAACTTAACCGAGATTTCTTAGATACGTGCGTATCTGACTAGAACGCAGGTAACTGTAGACTGGCAATTTTCATGTCATTTCAAAACATCACAAAGTTCCTTGTCTGTAGCTCCAGTGCGGGTGTGGGTGGCCGGCTCCTTCCTGGCCGGGCCTTGCACGCTGCGGGGCCCCAAGCCACTGCTAAGTCATCATCAGACAGTAAGCCCATCAAAACTGTCTTTGCGCTTATGCCAGAGTCGCGGACTTCTCTTTCTCGTTGGTGATGACTCAGATTCCTGCGTTTTACACTTAGCCACCCAGGAAGCTCCAATAAAGGAGAGTGTTAATATTGACATCTAGCTGATTAGCCACGGTTTTAAAAATAATTAAATAGCTGGCAGTTGGCAAAGCCAGCTGTCCACCAAAGAAGGGCTGCTTCCCTATTGCAGAGGGCCCTGCTCCACGCCAGTCAATCCGTACACGATTCCCGTCCAGGTTCTGGAGGTAATGAGGCTAGTGTCCTGTTGGTGGGGGCTCTATGGCCAGAGAGGGAGGGCACTCTGGCCCGGATGGTACCAGAAACAGGGAACCCCCTTCCACGTGTGCGCACTGGGCATTCACAGAGATCTCAAAGGCCCCATCAAAATTGTGCGATGCCATTTCCAGCAGACCCTGGGATCCTGCAGAAGCGTCCTGTTCCCGAAGATGTCATTAGGATGAAGCCAAGTCCATTATGCGCGAAACTCTCGGTTGCCCAGGAAAAAGCCTAGAAAACAGCACAGTTGTCTGTAAGAGCAGGGACATGGAGTTGGCCTGACCTGGGCTTGGAATCCAAGCTCTCCTGTGGCATATGTTGCACTGCCGAGGCCTCGTGAGCCTTGGCCGCCGCCTCCGGAAACTGGCGTCTCAGACTCACAGCTCATGGGAATATTGGGAGGATTCAAGGAAGTAGGGCTCGTAAAGGGTTTCGCAGAAGGCCCGACTCAAGAAACGATCGCATGATCATGTGTTAAGTTGCCATGCCTTGAGTCAGGCGTATATTATAGTCCGTATTCTTTGTGAAGAACGTGAAGTTCAGAGAGCTTAACGCCCAGGGTCACACGGCCAAGGCAGTGCTAGAGCTGTGAGGTGGAAGGTTGTGAAATCTGGCAGGAAAGGTGGTTAGGATATGGGCTGTGCAGGTCCCTGTTGGCCAAAGGATGCGTTTTGTCTTGATCCTAAAATAACCAAAGCCTTTTCAAGGTTTGGGACAAGGGTAGATATGATCAGATTTGCATCTTCAAAAGTTGCTTTAGCTGGAACGATGAAAAATGAATTGGGTATGGGGAGGAGGGTTCCTAAGTGAATTTAGGGGAGTACTTGAGGAGGCTGTGGCAGGGGTCCTGGCAAGAGGGGACGGAAGCCTGAACTAGGGTGGTCACAGTGGAGAAGAGATGTCATGGGATGAGATCAAAAGGACTCGACCCCCAACCTGATGCTGGGGACGGAGGCAAGGCGCAGGGCTTGGGGGTGGCATCTGGGATGTCACCTGAGCCTGCAATTACGGGAAAACAGATGGATAGAAGCACCATTCCCTGAGATGACCTCTGGGCACCACCAGCCACTGACCACCAGCCACAGCTCTGGAGACTACCCCGAACAGTGCCTCTTTATAATTTGTCCACCTACAGGGGATGATCTGTCATTCCGCTCCTACCCCGGGACACCTTTTTCCGCCTCACACAAAAGCACCTGCTGGGAAGAGATGAGGTTTGGGGACGAATGACGATAGAGGAGTCCGTGGGTGGTTCAGGGAAAATGGGAAGAAGCAACGCTCAGCAGGCACTGGAGCCCCGTCCCCCACTTATGTGGATTCTAGCCAGACACGAGACAGGCCACAGCCACACATTCTGGTCCGTCAAGAGAATTACGGGCCAAGAAGTACGTCAGCAACATGGTAGAATAGGAGGTCCCCCATCGCACACCCCCCTCAGCAACGATAATTCAACAGCCAGCCATGGCTGAAGCCTTCCTGGAACCCTGGGACCCAGCTCTAACCACTCGGCAGCCGTGGTCCAGGAACAGTCCCACCCACCAAGAGACACGGAGGGAAACCCACCCACCACATCAATACAATGAAAACCACACAATCATCTCATTAGATGCAGAAAAAGCATTTGACAAAATTCAGCACCCTTCGTGATAAAAGCTTTCAAAATAGCAATAAATGCGGTAATAGGCCTCAGCATAATAAAACCCATGTATGCAAACTGGTGTAGCCGCTGTCGAAAACAGTATGGAAGGTCCTCAAAAAATTGAACACAGAACTACCACGTGATCCAGCAACCACTTCTGGGTAAACATCCAAACGAAACGCAAACAGAAGAGACGTCCACACTCCCGTGTTCACCACAACTTCCTTCTCGATAGGAAGACATGGAAACAAGCTAAGTGGCCATCAGTGGATGAAAAAGTTGTGGCATAGGTAAAAAATGGAGTACTACAGCTGCAAGAAAGAGGGACATCCTGCCATTTGTGACAACGTGGATGAACCTGGAGGGCATCGTGCTAAGTGACGTAAGCCAGACACAGACAGGCACTGCAGGTCTCACTTTCGTGTGGAATCTAAAAAAGTCACACTCACAGGGCACCAGGGTGTCTCGGTCGGTGAAGCATCCCACTTCCGCTCAGGTCATGATCTCGTGGTTCATGAGTTTGAGCCTCACATCGGGCTCTGTGCTGACAGCAAGGAGCCTGCTTGGGATTCTCTCCCACTCTGCACCAGCTCTCTCTCACTCTTTCTCTCTCAAAAATAGATAAATAAACATTTTTTAAGTAAAATAAAGTAAAAAACAAGTCGAACTTCCAGGAGCAGACAGTAGAAGAGTGGTTATCAGGGTCAGGGTGAGGGAGATGGGAACGCTGGTCAAAGTGTACAGACTTCCAGTTAAAAAAAATTTTTTTAATGTTTATTTGTTTTTGAGAAAGAGAGACACAGAGTACGAGTGTGGGAGAGGCAGAGAGAAAGGGAGACACAGAATCCCAAGCAGGCTCCAGGCTATGAGCCATCAGCACAGAGCCCGATGCGGGTCTCAAACTGACAAACAGCGAGGTCAGACCTGAGCTCAAGTTGGACGCATAACCGACTGAGCCACCCAGGTGCCCCCGGACTTCCTTCCAGTTTTAAGATGAATGCACTTGGGGATCTAACGTACAGTATGGGGACTACACCGTGTACTTGGAAGCGACGAAGACCTCAAGCACTCTCACCACAACAAGAGCAATGCTAACCGTGTCAGGTGGTGGAGTTGTTCATTAACCTGCTTGTGGTAGGACTTTCATAGTGTATACGCACGCGAAATTGTCATCTTCTTTGTCCATTTTACTTCAATAAGGCTGGAAAATAAATTATTTTTTTAAAGTCTTCAGGGAGAACTCTATTCAGTCACTGCTGCATGGATAGGATGTCCTGTGAATCTGGGAAAGGTACCGAAACGTCCTGTGCCTTCTTTTCCACCCCTGGATAGTGTGGTGTTGAGACCTCATAAGAGTCACCTGTGACATAGGTGCCTTTGCGTACAGATTGTGGCATGGACTCCGCTCCTGGCTCATATTACCTCTGTGTGGCTCTGGACCAGTCACATGACATCCCTGGCCTCGGTATCCTCATCTGTAAAATGGGACAATAAAATCTACTTGGCAGAGTTGTTTCTAAATTTTGAAATTGACCATGGGACGTGCTCACCACAGCATCTGGCACAAAGGGGACGCTTCCCCTGATGTTATTGTCAAACTTTACATCCATGCAAATGACTTGGAGGCTACCGCTGCTAATGAGACATCCATAGCTGCCACTGTCGACTGCTCATGGGGGCCGAGTGCTGTGCCTTTACTGGATCACGTAATAACCCGCTCCTCTATCTACACTTTGCCAGGCCTGCTTGACTGCTTTTTTTCCTCCGTCTCTCTCTCTTTTTTTTTTATTATAGTTAAATACACATCACATAAAATTTACCATTTTAACCATTCTAAATAACACACTTCAGTGCTATTAAGTACCTTCACAAAGTTGTGCAACCGTCACCACTAACTTGTTCCAGAACCTTTCTGTCTTCCCCAAAACGGCTTCCCCATTAGCCATCACTCCCGCACCCCCCAGCCCTGGCAACCCCTCACCTGCTTTCCGTCTCTATACATTTGCCTGTTCTGGCTATTTCATATAAGTGGCATCCTACAACTTGTGGCCTTTTGTGACTGGCTTCTTTCACTCATATGACATTTTCAAGGGCCGTCCATCCCCGTTGTAACGTGTGTTAGGCCTGCACGTCTTTTTGTTGTTGTTGTTACTTAATCTTATTTTTTAGAGCAGTTTTCGGTTCACAGCAAAGCGGAACAGAAAAGTACAGAGACAGCATGTGCAGCCCTCGAGCGTCCACGCTCACGGCCTCCCCCCGTCACCAGCATCCCCCATCAGAGTGGGATATTTGTGACAGTTCGCGAGGCCTCCGGTGACACATCGTGGTCACCCAGAGGTCACTCTTGGTGTTCCGTCTTTGTATCTCTGGCAAATATTTTCTCCCGGTCTGTGGCTTGTCTTCTCGTCCTCTGACACTGTCTCTCACACGGCACAAGTTCCTCGTGTCAACGGAGGCTCACGTGTTAGTGATCTCTCTCCCGGACCGCGCCTTCAGTGCCGTATCTGAAAAGGCATCACCACACCCAGGGTCACCTAGATTTTCTCCTGTGTCATCTTTGAGGACTTTTTAGTTTTGCATTTTACATTTCGATCTGCGATCCATTTTGAGATCATTTTTACGAAGGGCATAAGGTCTGTGTCTCGACTGATTTTTTTGCATGTGGATGTACAGTTGTCCCAGTGCCATCGGTTCAGAAGACGCCTTCGCTCTTTTGTCACCGCCCAGTCCCCCGAGGTCGATTTCTGGGCTCCCTTCCATCCCACTGACTGATTTGTATATTCTTCAGCCAACACCAAACTGCCTTGATTACTGTAACTTCGTTTTTTATGACTGATTAATTGCATTTTGTGATACTGTTTTGTTTTTTTTCTTAATCCACTCATCCTTTGCTGAACATTTGGATAATTTCTATGTTTTGGTTTGAATAATGCTGCTGTGCACATTTGTGTACAAGCATTTACGTGCACGTATGTTTTCATTCCTCCTGGGTGTGTACCTTGGAACCAAATTGCCGGGACTCATGATAACTCTGCATTTGACTTATTGAAGAGCCCGCATGCCCTCCTAAATGACACTCCTCATTGTTCTCGGTGAGCAAATGCTGCTTTCCCGATTCAGAGAGGCCCACGTCGAGAGGAACCGACAGCCAGCTGCACCTCGCCAGCCTTGTGGGCGCACCGCCTTGGAAGCGGGTCCTCCAGTCCCAGATGGGCCGTCTCAACTGTGGCCTCCTGGGGCAGAGACAGGCTCTTTCTACCGAGCCCTGCCCAGATGGCAGTTGTGTGAGCCCAAGCACGTTGTCTTCAGCCCCCACGTTTTGGAGTCATTTGTCAGGCAGCAGAAGATAATTGGGGCACAGACTTGTGTGTACCCTTTTTATTCCAGCCCAAACTCTCCTTGCACCAGGTAAGTATTTGGAAGAGATGACTGGCCATTCCCTGCAATGCAGCAAGCACGGATTATACACTTTACGTTGGGCCTATGGAAGCAAACAGCCACGAGGCAAGGCTCAATGAGACAGTGAGCTCAAGACCCCGTACGTGAGCCCTGACTCTGCCAATTTCCAGCGAGGGAGAACTTAGACAATGCGCACGTCACTGCTCTGAGCTTCGGTTCCTTATCTGTAGGATGGAGACCTAAGTGCCTACAAGTGAGCGCCCTTTGGGCTACGGGGGAATGTAAACTAGCTGAATACAATCAGAGGAACTCCTTGATTTCCATAAATGACAAGTTTGGAAGTGCACTTCAGGATACGGGAATGGAAATTGCTTGGCTGAGGCAATGTCAGGTACCCTGTCACGGTCTCCGTCCCTCTCTCCTTTTCCGGCCTTCCGGCCCCGGGGCTCACTTTGTCTCCATTCTTGAGCAAGGTCTCAAGAAGAGTTCCCAGCAACTGCACACGGCGCACACCTTACCAGTCTAAGTCTCTTTCCCCATAATTGCAGCGAAACTTCCGGAGTTAACACTGATTGGTCAGTTCAGGTTACCTGTAAATGACCTTCCCTCTGGTTGGCCAAACCCGAGATACATCAGGGATGGGGTCAGCTTGACCTGAGTCCCACGGATGGCCAGTGGGGGAGGGCTAGTGTCCCCGGGAAGACTCGGGTGACGTTATCAGAGGAAAGGGACCAGGTGTCAGGCAGGCGTACACAGCATCTGCCCCTAGCACGAGTGTCCCAGGGCTCTCACGAGACCCAAAAGCGGCACCCAAGCCCATGTGAGCAGTGGTGTCAACATTGATGTCTGTCCAATGGTTGTTTCTTTTCTCCCGGGAGCTGTTGATTTGTACTTTCCAGAAGGAAAGGTTGAGTATGTTTCAACAAAGAGGAGAAAGTGTTTCTCTTGGGCTCCCAGGCACCTTTGATCCATTGATTTTCATTTGACTCAGGAGATGGTGTAACTAAGCCAGGCAGGTGGTGAATATCTCAATAGCACTGCTGAGTTTCAACATCCTTGTGAACAAGAGATTTCCACTACAAAGCATCCCCTTGGCTGCTCAGATCACGGAAACAGGTTTACAAATCCATAAAATCAATAAAAGCGTGTGCCCAAAATTGTACCATAAAAAAAAATCCCTGGAGAACAAAAGAGATTACTGTGGACAAAATGCACGTGGAAACTCGCATGTATTTGCAAGATTTTTGTCCAATCAGCATTTTTTCCTATTTCCTTCTTCTTTTTTTTTTTTCCCCCAACTAGAACAGAATTTCTTTACGGACAGTGTATGTATCATTTGGAGATCTTAAAGTACTTTGGAGAGCATTCAGTTCCATTTAGGAATGAATGTGAATTTCTATCACGTAAGAATAAAGCCCTCTCTGGAGAGAGTGATGCCAAGAAATTCGAGGCGTCTCACACAAGAGCGAGCTCCGCACTTTGATCACACACTGCTCTATAAAAAGCTTTTGGCATGGTCCTCCAACACATATGTATTTACGAATAAATCATTCCTGTGTGTTAGGTACGATTACTGTGTGCTCTATTAAACATGTAAAATAGAAGTTATGACCAGTGAGAGAGGAAATAACGATAGAAATTCCTATCTTTTCTTCCTGCACTTTGAAGGACAGTCTGGAGTTGGCTCACGTGACTGAGAGGCTTAGCCAAGTCCAAAATCTGATGGGGGGGAGGAGCAGCAGGCCAGAGACCTGGGGGAGACCTGCAGAGCCCAAAGGGAGGCTCTGGCAGAATTCCCTCTTGCTCAGGGGAGGTCAGTCTTTGTTCTGTTCAGGCCTTCAACTGATTGGATGAGGCCCGCCCACAGTGGAGCATGTCCACTGACTTAAATGTTAATCACATCCAAAAAATGTCTACACTGAAGGGCGCCTGGATGGCTCAGTCAGTTGAGCGTCCAGCTTTGGCTCAGGTCATGATCTCGCGGTCCATCCGTTCGAGCCCCACTTCAGGCTCTGTGCTGAGAGCTCAGAGCCCGGAAACTGCTTCAGATTCTGTGTCTTCCTCTCTCTCTGCCCTTCCCCCATTCGTGCTCTGTCTCTGTCTCTCAAAAATAAACATTAAAAAGAAAAAACACATCTACACTGAAACATTCAGGATAATGTTCAACCAAATATCTTGGCACTGTGGCTCAGCCAAATTGACAGAAAAATAACCATCACGACTCCCCATGAGAAACGTTCAGTTCCGGCAGATAATTTCAACACATCATATGAAGGCCACTGATTGGTGTTTTACGTGCAAAGGAGATACTAAGGAATTAGAAGGCGTTGGTTTCGATAAACATGAGGTTCTTTGGCTCAAAATACGAGGAAAGTGGGTGACAATTGGACATGGTGCGCTCCCTGAAGAGAGTAAGTTGGCATTTGTATCAACTATTTTAATACATTTGTCCTCGGACCCACGGTTGTCAAAAGTGGGAGTTCCAAAGATGTTCACGCAGTGTCATTTATAAGACAAAAAAAAAAAAAAAAATAGGGGCGCCTGGGTGGCTCAGTCGGTTAAGTGTCCAACCTTGGCTTGGGTCATGATCTCGCGGTTCATGGGTTCAAGCCCCGTGTCAGGCTCTGTGCTGACGGCTCAGAGCCTGGAGCCTGCAGCCGGCTTCAGATTCTGTGTCTCCCTCTCTCTCTGCCCCTCCCCCATTCATGCTCTGTCTCTCTCTGTCTCAAAAATAAATAAACGTTAAAAAAAAATTAAAAAAAAAAAATAGAGAAGATTTTATGTCGTGGAGATTTCCACAAAGCCACAAGAAACTGCTATCAGAGTGCAGTTCACAAAAAGATAGAGGCATTCATTTTTCACCTTTGACCTACTTGAAGTATTTTTCATAACATGCATGTAAACGGCTTCTCTATCTCTTTTGATGGCAGACATTTCAGTTTCTACTGTGATAGTGGCTGAACTGATGTTTGAGTCGGCTGGGAGGGTTGCGTGGGGCAGGCTCAGTTGGCAGTATTTTCTAGATAAAGCAGAGCTCTGTCGTGTGGCTACAGGAAGGACGGGAAGACCCCAGGACCACGGGGACAGCCAGTGTGGCGTTCTACCTCAAATAGGCTGGCTGAGGACGGCCGAGTAGCTGAGCACGGCCAAGGGCGTGCCCTTCAGAGCAAAGGGGGCTACGGAGTGCTGGCTGACAGGGTCCCCGATGCCCGGGAAACCCGCCTTCCTTCAGGGCTCAGCCAGCTCCTAGAACGCCTGGAAGGCTGACCTGGGCATCGGTAACAGAAATACCTCTCTCCTAAGTGCGTTAGTCATGGATTCGTTAAACCCTGAGGGCAACATAGCGGAGTTGGTGCTATTATTTCCCTACCTTACAGAGGAGGGAACTGGGGCAGAAGTCCACGAATGAATGAATGAATGAATGAATGAATGAATGAAGCTACCCAAGGGTAGGTACCCTTGCAGAATGCCTCTGTGGAAGAAAACCACGTGTATTTCAGAGTTGCAAGGAAGGCAGGCAGACGTAGGGGCCACCAGAGACCAGGTCGAAATTCTGTGCACGTGACCAACAGGGTTCTTGGGAACCCACACGTGGACCCAAGGTTCCAAACCCCTGTTCTGTGGGGTTTTCCAGATCTAAGAGTCCAGGATTCTATGAGAAGTTATGACATCCCTGACCCTTTGAAGTTTGCACACTTAACCCCCCCCCAATTACAATTATTCCCAATTCACCCTGAAGTCTCCGTTTCACAGGTAAAAAGCGTCAGGAGGAATAAACTACTGTTTAGTCCAAAGTAGGGGTTTTTTATTATCTGGCACATGAGAACATTGCCAGTTGTATAGTCAGGGCGACTGCCTGATTCGCCGTCACAGTGTCGATACTTTGTGCATGAAAAGGGGGGCATTAGGATCCATGCTGACACGGTGACCTGGGAGCGCCCTGGGCCAGCCAGGACGTGTTACTTTAGGCAGAACAAATTTGTATCAGGTCATGTCTCTTTGTTCCTGGCAGAGAGGGGTCATCTGCCCTCCTGCCCCTCCACCTCGGCAGTGCTTTGCCTAATTCCTGTCCCTGCACTCCGGAACCTGCCACTCCCTCCGCACACACACGGCACGGCTTCGTGCCTGGCCCTACATGCATATGACACGGCTCCAAACTAGGGGTCAACATCCAGGAACAAGGCCTTTGCTCTCTCCTATTTGCCTCCTGCCCTCTTCGCCAGGACGAGCACTGGGCTCTCCACTGTGTGCTCCTGACTCCCCGGCACACTCTGCTGTTTACCAGATCGAAGCGAACCGAGGGGCCGGCCACGGTGAAGGCCACAGGTCTGTCGAGGGGCACCCACCCCTATGCCAAACTGAGCATCGTCCAGAAGCTGGGGCAGGCGCGGGTTGAAATTTAACCTTCGGGATCAGGGGGTTGGGTGAGGTTCTACAAAAAGAGGTAGGCTGACCCCGTTCCACGATCGTCCAGACCAAAGTGAGAGCAGAGAGTAGGAAGATCACCCTGGGTTTACGGGGCTCTGAGGGGAGCAGTTTGAAGATGTTGAGGACCCCGGTGTTGGGCAGGAGCCTTTGGAAGTCATCCGATTTCTCCGTCTCCGTCAAGCGGATGTGGGGGACCCCCCGCCGTCATCCGCTGAGGCCGGAGCGAAGGTGCTCACAGGGTCCTTGTGTGCAGAGAAGTCAGACTGATACTGGTAAGTGGGCCCTCAGATTTCCCCAGATGCACTTTGATGTTTGGCTAATTCTGTAGCGTCTTCCAAAATGAGAGGCGTTAGAACCGGCCTGCTGGTGTTCAGGTTCCCGGTCTGTCTCCTTTTCCTGTGGGTGAACTTGGACAATTCCTTTCAGCTCCATTCCGTGGGGCCATCAGGAGGGTGAGACCCTCAGAAGAAGACAGTTAGCAAGTGCCCCCTGGGATGGGTTGTTACTAGGACCATCCAGCCTCCTAGAAATTAGCCCCGCCAACCAGTCCCAGCCAGTCGTTTGAGCTCCAGAACCCCTCAGGCCGAGACCATTCTCAGCAAACGTGCAGTAAACACATTATCCAGGGGCACCTGGGTGGCTCCCTCGGTTAAGCGTCCGACTTTGGCTCAGCTCATGATCTCACGGTTTGTGAGTTCGAGGCCCGCGTCGGGCTCTGTGCTGACAGTTCAGAGCCTGGTGCCTGCTTCCGATTCTGTGTCTCTCTGTCTCTCGGCCCCTCCCCTGCTCATGCTCTGTCTCTCTCTGTCTCTCAATAATAAATAAATGTTAAAAAAAAAATTAAAAAAACAAACACATCATCCAACCAAAGACTGCCCTGGGTCAGCCGCACCCTGACGGCAGTGTCCTTAACATTCTGCGACCTCCCTCATTGTGGGTCTCAGATTTCTCCTCTGTCCAAAAAAAAAAAAAAAAAAAAAAAGGCTGGCTGATGAGATCACTCCTGATTTTCATTCCTAAAATATCCACACCGTCCAGGTTGGCCAGTGGGAAGAGCTTGGGCTTCTTCTCAGTGGCTCCTGAGTGTGGTCACTCGGGACAAGTGACTCTTGTCAGAGGTGAGAGCGGGGCCGGCTGCTTTCATGCCCCCTGAGCCCCAGTCTCCTTGCCTGTAAAATGGGAGAAGCGCTTGTCTCATTGGGTCATGTAGACACGGAACCACATGCAGAAAGCCCGGTGCACAGTGGGCTCCCAGTGAACGTTCCGGACTCGGGCTCGGAGTGGGTGCCCGGGATGGCAGCAAGGTCGGCACCGGGAGCCGGAAGTAAAACGCTGGGCCCTGCCCTGGACCTACCTGTAGACTTCAGACCACACGGAAAGGCGCTCACACCTGACCGGCCTCCGAGCCCAGCTCCCAGAGGCCGCCGCTAGGTGTGCTTCAGGGCTGACCTCTGACGCTTTCCTCCACGCACGGGAAACGGGTCCACGCATTCACAAGGCTTCTCACCGAAGCAAACACGGACCCCACTGGACACGTCGATCTGCACCTGGGTGTTCTCGACTCGACTGGAGACATCCTCACAACCGTCCCTTCTTTTACGCTTGGTGTGACCGGGACGGACATCAAGCCCCCTCGACCGGAACCCTGGCCCCGCCACTTCCGGACCCCTCGGCAGGTGCCTTCCCCCCTTGACCCCCGGGAAGTCACGGTACTTATCACACGGCGCCGTGGGAGGCAGAGAGGAGGCCGGGGATGGACCGGCCTAGAACGGGGAACCGCGTCCCAGGCACTGACTGTTGTCACTATCACCTTGAGCCGTAGCGTCGATACCTCCGTATTGAACCACTTCCTTTTTGGGGAATGTGAGGTGGGCTCCAATCTCTAACTATGACCAACCACATCCTCGCACATCCCCACACCCGTGTGCAGGACAGAGTAACGTTCTGTGTCAACTGGTCTTCAGACTACCTTCAGGGGAACCCCAGGGCTCCACGGCGATTTCAGAACGCCACGTCGGACGGTCTCTTCCGCCCAAGGAAGACTGGAGCTTCCTGAGAGGTGTGTGCCTCATGTTAGCGTCTTGTGTGTCGGTACTTGGCAGGACATTTCCCTTGGGGGATAAAGAGAGTTTGTTACTAAATACACCGCCCGCCCCCCCCCTCCCCCCAGTGTATTATCGGGGGCCAGGGGCCGTTCCAAGAGCCCCTGGGATTCTGGAAAGAAGGGATGGAACTTTATGTAGACTGTTTTCTCCTAAACGCGCATAGCTACAGTAAGTTTAATCTGTAAATTTGGCACAGAGGTGAACAACGGGACCGATAATAAAACAGAAAACCGGAACGTCGTAGTCAAGGTAACGTCACCGCGGCCTTACCGCACTATCCTCACTTTGGCGATGACGTGAGGTGATGAAACGCCCAGGCGATGAGGTGAAGCGGGATGAGTGACCGAGCCTTAGGCCATCAGCGACCCGATAGCACGTGAGAAGCGGGATCGTCCGCTGCCCGACTGCGGTTGACCGCCAGCTGCTGAACCGCAGGCAGAGAAACCGCGGGGACCTCTGTGTGACCGAAAGTCACCGGTGGCTCGGCCTGGAGAGAACACTGACAGCGTTATAAAATGTTCCAGAGTCATCTCAATCCCACATTCCCTGGCCACGCCCCGGGACCCACGGGCGCTACCTTTTGCCGAGGGAGCGCATCCCTTCCCCGGGCCGGATTGGTGACATCCGTGCTGGCGGGGGCATCGCACCCTGGCCGTGGCAGACAGGGCCCACGCGGGCCCTTCGGGGCAAGTTCTCGGACACGTGAGCTGGCACCTGTGGCTGATGCATCCGCGAGGCTTCCCGGATTTGGCTCAGCCGGGCGGCGGGGCGGGTCCACATCTGTTCAGTGCGTCCTTCCTGGCACTGAGGCTGGTGCTTGGCCCACGGCGGGAGGTGTTGAGTCAGCGAGAAGGAGATACCGTATTACTTTGATCACTTCCCGTCAGACACCTGCGTCGGCAAAGACCAGAGTTACTTTGCTGCGTGGCCCTCGCCTTGGAGGCACATGGCCGCCAGGAACAGGCCCTGGGAGCCCGTTCAGGATCCAAGCAGCCTCACCTCATGGTGCACGGTCATGAGCAACGCCCTTTCACTGGGGACAGAGACTGTGTGCACGTGGTTGGCAGCCCCGTGTGCAAATGTAACACGTTGGGGGGGGGGGGGCACGGACTTCCTGTGACCCCTGTGGGCTGGAGTCCCAGGGTGGGGGTGGGGGGGCACGGACTTCCTGTGACCACACCGTGACGATGACCGCGGATCCAAAGCAGATCAATGCCGCGCGGGAAAGCCGGTTTTGGGGGGAGGGTTCAGCGAGGAGATGAAGCGAAGGCCCCGCGTGCAGGGCCGGGGTTGGGCTGCTGGGCATCTGGCGGCCCCCAGGCTCCGCGTTGGGCCGGTTTCCAGAGACCTGGCTCCTCTGGGGCCCCGTTTGTGACGAGGCCATCTGCCCTGAGGCACCAATCACTCCAGTGCATCAGTGGAGGCCTTCTCTTCCTTCTCTCTACCCCAGGGCACGCCCTCTGGAAGGGCCCCGTCTCTGTGCCAGGGGGCACCCGGCAGTCCCCCATCAACATCCGCTGCAGGGACAGCGTCTACGACCCGCGACTGAAGCCTCTCATGGTCTCCTACGCCGCGGAGAGCTGCCTCTACGTCTGGAACACCGGCTACTTCTTCCAGGTGGAGTTCGACGACTCCACTGAGGGGTCAGGTGAGCCGGGGCCGGGGCCTGTCACAGCCAGGCTACGGGCTGGGCAGAGAAGGGGACCGGGGCTTTGCTGACACGTGGTGTATGGGGGCAAAGAACAGAGGCATCTCAGCGTCGCAGGGCAGGGAGGTGACGCTCACTTGAAGGATTATGACGCCCACGCCCGACACTTGCACGGCTTTGCTGCACATCCTGGGGGCCGGTCGGGAAGAAACGATGTGCCAAGAGAAACGCACATGTACGGCAGGTCACAGAGGAGAGCGGAGCAGGTCGGGGAGAGAGGCGCGGTGGGGGCGGGGCCCGCAAGGGGAGGCAGAATGAAATTGTACCAAGGCCGAGGCAGGCCGTCCAGAGCCGGGCCCCTCGCTGGTCCCTGCCCAGAGGACGCCCAGCGGCTGTGAGGCACAGGGGACGGAGCAGGGACTCCGTGAGGTCTGGGAAGCTGCCTTCCACCCCTGCTTTCCGTCGGGACTGCTGCCGGATTCCGTCTGGCCTTCCTTCAGCACCTGCCGGTATCGTCGTAAACCCTGTGTATGCCGCACGCCCGTCTTCCTTCTGGGAGCCGGGGTTGTCGCGCGGACGGGCAGAGGGTGCTACGCGGCCAGCCCCCAGTGGAAACCTTAGGCAGCAGGCCTCTCACCGGCTTCCCTGGTGGACGTGACTTCACACGTGTTGTCACGGCTCAATGCTGGGGGGACCCGGTGTGTCCCGTGTGACTCCACGAGAGAGGGCTCTGGAGGCCGGCGCCTGGTTTCCTCCAGGCAGCGCCGTCTACAGAATGTGCTTGCGTCGTTTCGCTGTAATAAATCTTAGCCACGCGTACGGCTCTACGCTGAGTCTTGGGAGCGCTCGAATCTGGGGACCCCCGGCCCAGCCCCCAGTCCCAGGTGCCTCGTGGGCCAGCCCTCAGCCCATCCCCTTCCACGCACCCAGTCATCTTACTTCCCCATCATCGCCCTGCGAGGACGCCAGGCCCAGGAGGGCAAGACCTCTAGTTTATGCTGAGCGTCACAGGTGCTCAGTAAACTGGTGGATGAACCTCGAATGAGGAGTTAAGGGAGCAAAGGAGCCTCAATTCTCCCCTCGGGAGTGGGGAGCAGGGCGCCCGCCTCAAAGGCTGTTGGAGGAAGAAACGAGGCCTCGCTCCCGGCGTCGCACGGACCAGCTCCCGAAGCAGGCTGCTGCCACCTGCCCTGGCTGCTGACCTGAGTCCGCCTTCCTGGGTCACCGGCAGCAGGACGCCGGAGCGGGAGCTTGCTCGCGGCCTTGCCCTCGCGCAGGGCGTGCGGAGCCTTCGTTAGAGCCGAGCGTCGGCCCTAGACTGTCAGTCTGCTCCCGCCGTCACCGGGAGGTGTCAGCCCTGCGTCCTGGCTCTGTCCTGACGCTGATTCCGTGTCACCCGGCCTGGAAGTGTGCGAGCGGCCGCAGCCCCCACTCCGGGCACCCTGAGCCACGTGCAGCCCATGTGCCGGCCTTCCGGGGGCCCCGGGAGAGGGGCTGGATGGTGAGCGGAGGCCCAGCCTCAACCGGCCTGCCTCCGATGGACGGAGCGGCTGCGGGGTGGGGGCTTCCCCAGGTTGGTCTTCACCGTGACCCTCGGGCACGCCTCTCACATGGCGTTCGCTCAGGCCGGCAAGGGGGTGGGGGGTGGCAAAACGCCAACTCTGGCCAAGGCACGCACAGAGGAACTTCTGGGAAGGATGAGATGGGCTCAAAGGAGAGAAGGGGAAGCTGTGTTCTGAGACCCTAGAAAGCACAGGAGCTGCCCGGCATAGCGATGTGTGTGCTCACCTACTCGGTGGGCCGCCTTCTGTGCCCTCGCTGGTCTCTTCCAAGTCCGGATTCCCAAGGAGCAACCAAAATTGAATTTCCAGGTTCAGTGTGGTTTGTACCATTTTTAAAAATTTTTGTGCAGCAACTTCATCGCTTTTGTTTTTTTAAAACACATTTTTTTTATGTTTATCTTTGAGAGACAGAGACAGAGCGTGAGCGGGGGAGGGGCAGAGAGAGAAGAAGACACAGGATCCGAAGCAGGCTCCAGGCTCCGAGCCGTCAGCACAGAGCCCGGCGCGGGGCTCAAACCCGTCAACTGTGAGATCATGACCTGAGCTGAAGTCGGACGCGAAACCGACTGAGCCACCCAGGTGCCCCGGTTTATTTTGAAGTAAACTCTACCCACAATGTGGAACTTGAACTCACGACTCCAAGATCAAGAGCCTCATGCTCTACTGACCGAGGCAGCCAGATGCCCCTTATGCAGCAAGTTGAAAAGACTGAGCAAAGAATAATAGTTCCTGAACTTTCCGTTGCTTGGTTATTAGTTATGTGAATGTAGTAATCATTTTGGGAAAAACAGATATGGTTGTGGATGAGTTCCTCTAGAATTCATACTCCTCCCATATAATTATTATGTGCAGTTATGGGTCTTACTGATATCTACATAGGTTTATTTTCCTTTCAGTCATAAAACACAAAAAGCGTCGAAGGTCACTTAGGAATTCTGCCTGTGTATCGTTAGGATACATTTGACAAAAATTGTTCAGATTCCCAGGGGAAAGGGTGTGGTGGCTGAACGTGGCACCTCGTCAGTGGCTGGTCAGTGGAGCACCTGTAACGCCGAGTGATAGCCTCACCGAGACCACATGCTCCGGGAAGCGGTGGTCCCAGGGTAAATTGCGATGCTGTTTCTAGAAGGTGGAAGCTTTGCCGCACAGACGAGTGAACATCCTCTTTCAAAAGTACCTCCAGGGGCGCCTGGGTGGCTCAGTCGGTTAAGCGTCCGACTTCGGCTCAGGTCACGATCTCGCGGTCCGTGAGTTCGAGCCCCGCGTCGGGCTCCGGGCTGACGGCTCAGAGCCTGGAGCCTGTTTCCGATTCTGTGTCTCCCTCTCTCTCTGCCCCTCCCCCGTTCATGCTCTGTCTCTCTCTGTCTCAAAAATAAATAAACGTTAAAAAAAAAAAGTACCTCCATCCAATGGATAACAGCATGGCCCTAAGCAGACACCACAGCGGACAGCGTCTGTCTCCTCATTCTCCTCAAGGACCGAGGCCCAGAGACGTGGCTCATTCAAGGTCGAGCACAGCGAGTGGAGGGTCATGTTCAAACCCAGTTCCTGCTGCTTGGAAAGCCCACCGGAGTCACCGCATCCGCTGTTTGCTGGACCCTTCTCCTTGGCAACGCTTTGCTTGCAGAAACTTGAGTACTCCTGAGGATTGCTGAGATGGGTGTTGGCTCCCATTTGACAGATAAGAAAAATGAGGTGCAGAGACGTCCGTGGCCAGAAGTCACAGAGCCCGCACGACGGGATTCTGTGCTCTCCAGAGCAGGGAACTTCACAAGCGTGACCTCTCTCTGGGAAAAATCTGCACCCAACATCCACAGAGGTCGGGCGTGAAGCCAAGGCGCTGGCCCCACGTGGCACATGGGGAGAAGGTCCTGGGCTCGTGGTCAGGTCCCCAGAGAGCCAGCAGCTGCTCAGGGTGCCGGCCAAGCCCACGCCCGACTGCCCTGACAGGCAGAGCGGCGACGTCTCTGTGATGCTTCCAGGGTGAGGTTGTTGCTGTTATTTCTGTATGGGCGTCTTAACAGCACCTGTGACTTGGGCTCTAGATGTTTCTGAACCCCACGGCAGCTCAGGCTCAGGTTCGAGGCTGGAGAACGAGGCTATCACAGGTCGTAATTATCCCCCGAGTCACCGCGCACGGCCTCCTCTTGGTCAAGAATTTCAATCTCTGGAATTTTTACCCCAAGAGTAACTCAGAATTGGGCACGGCCAGCCCCGGCAGCCTCTCTCTGCTTCCGGGATCTGTCCCGGGGCGGGCGTGCGACCCCGGTCAGACCGCTGAGCGCCAGAGCTCCCCTGGGAGGCGTTGGAAGAGAATCCCTTCCCGCCTGTGTTGTGCGGGGGCAGCCGGGAGCCGGGCCCGCCGGTCTTCAGGGGAGAGCAAAGCCAAGAGGGGCGAGGAAACTTGAGGCCTGAGGCCCTTGTCGGAGCCTCTAAATGCAGCTGTGCCTGAGGCCAAAGCAGCCCCCGGACCAATAAATCTCTCTTTTTGCTTAAGTCAGTTTGAGTAATGATAATTCCGCCCCTTGTTTCCCAGAGCCCTAATACAGAAGACCAAAAAAAGTGACCGAGTTGAGAGAGCAGAAACGGAAGGGAGTCACCTGGGAACCGGCCGCCTCCCTCCTTTCGCCTTCTGCTCAAATGCGATGCGGGGGCAGCCTGGGTCCCCGAGGCCCAGGGCCGGGGGGACGCTGCACTTGACCCACAGAGGTGGGCGGTCAGAGCACGGGGCCTGGAGACCCCAGGTGGGTCCTCGGGGAAGCCGAGCCCAGGTGAGCCTGGCCAGCGGCGTGCTGGCAAGGGTTTGGCACCTGGCCCTCTAGGGCTCGGGGGAGGGACCGGAAGCCATTGGCAGCTTTGCCCGCTTGCCCTGGTGTAAATACTCCCGCACGGCCGGCCTCAGTCTCCAACAGTCACTGATCCCAGGCGGGGAGGAGAACTCGGCCATCTCCCAGGGCCCAGTTCCAGTCGGTCCCACGCGTCACTGTCCCAGGCCCCCCCCCCACAGTCCCTGCTGCCTCTGAGCTCTCGTGGGCTCTCCAAGCGAGGCCTCGTCTGTACTGGCTAAGACCGTTGCACGTGGCAGAGACTCGACTCAGACTGGCCGAAGCGAACAAGGGGAAACGTATCGGCTCAGATCCTGAAAAGTCCGGGTTGTGGCTGAGTCAGGTGGTGGACGGCCCACAGAAGGAATGGAAGGAATGGAACGGAAGGTGGGAGGAAGCTGAATCCTCCCTGGGGCCCCTGCTCCGCTCTGGTGGGGTCATCCCGGGCCAGAGACGCACCTGCCGTTCTGGTTCACCCTCCGGATTGAGCGGTTTGGAGAGACAGCGCCCCTGCCCCGGCGATCACAGCTCGGGCCCGGGGCTGATCCTCAAAGCCCCGCGTGGCGGCTGGAGCGCACCGCGGTGACGGAGGACGAGCCCGCCCTGCAGCGAGGTGCTGTGCCCAGAAGAGAGGGTGGCCGGGGCTGGGAGGTGCACCCCGAGCTCTCTCCACCGGGCCTGGCATGCTTGCTGTTGACCCTGCACTGACCCCGGCCCACCCGAGTCAGGCGGCCGTCAGCGTTCAAGACCATTGCGCCCTGATGCAGCCAGGCCTGTGCGTTGACCTGGGCCTGACCCTCACTTTCTGGCTTCGGCACCACCTTCTCAATCTGATCCAAAGGGACTCGCCACCCCCCTCCCCCCCCCCCCACCACCACAGACCGAAAGAATTATCTGGGTGTCTCTCTCTGGCCATATAAATTACTAGATAATTCCCCCCGTGGCTCGTGTCCACCCAGGCCAATCTGGTTTTACTTTACTTGTCATTTTCCCAAAAACCCAGTTTCCTTTCTCTCTCTCCTCCTCAATTTCACATGCCCCACACCCCCCCCACCCCCAGCTCGATTCCCAGGCTCTCTCCCTGTTTCCACATTCTCCCATCCTCTTTGCTCACCGCCACTGGAAATTGGGAACTGCCAGGAGCAAAGGAAATGAAAAACGCAGCTGAAGACTGGAGCCCGTTAAAACCCGTTTGCGGCAAGAAAATGAGAAAAAGGAGACAGTCCCACAACTCAAAAAAACACTGGATCGACGGCAAGGAAGTGCCCCACGAGCAGGAAAGGAAGTGAGCGGGGAAGGCACTCGCCGTAGAAGTAATTTTGCGGGATCTGTGATCACCCAGGTCCGGTTATGCAAACAGGTGACCGCCAGAAACTCAGACAGAAACATAACCGGGAGGCCGAGAACATTCTCCGTCAGCGTAGAAGGGTCCAGCAGTTTTTTCCAGAGGGCGAGGAATACTCACGCTTCGAGATTAGCGCCAGCCAGGGATGATGTATGACAGGTGGAGACAGCGGGGCATTCCAAGGGATTGGAGAAGCAGCTGACGGCCCGGGCCCGGGGCCGTGGGGGCTGGTGCAGGGGCGCTGGAGGGAGAGAGCTTCCTGGCAGCAGAGGGAGCGAGGGAGGAAAGTCGGCAAAGGCAGGGCCCGTCGTCGGCCTCCTCTCCCCCCACACACACCTCCTCTCCCGGGAAGCCCTCTTGCCCCAGTCCCGAGGGACGATCCTTCTGGAAGGGGTGACAGCACCCGCCCAGTCTGCCAGATGGGCGCTCAGAGGCCGCGAAAGAGACGCGTGTTCAGTGACCCATAGTCGATGCTGCTGCTGGACGTGGCCGGGTGCTCCTCGTGTGGCAAAGCCATGTGCTGAGCGGGGTACAGCTTTTATCCCCTTTGATCCTGGCAATTACCCCCCAAAAATAGAAAATGTTCCCACATGTGGAGAGGGGACGCCCTTATCCAACATTCAGCCGAGGGCTGTTTCCAAACCCCACGCCGTGCTCGCCGTCCACAGAAAAGGAGCCAGGGCTCTGCAGCCTTGCAGGGTAGAGCCTGACGCCAGGGAGGCCAGGTGCCCTGCTGCCCTATCCCTGTTCCCACCCCGTGCACCTGTCTAGGTGGAGTGGGGGGGGGGGGGGAGATAGGCCACAGAGGGGAAATCACCTCTGTCCCACACGCTAGACCCGTGTCCTGTGGGGGCCAGGCCCCTGTGCTGCGTCTCTGCACCCAGAGGCCACACAAGTATTCCTGAAGGTGCAGGGGGAGTACAGCATGGGGGTGAGGGTCCTGCTGTGGGGCAGAAAGAGAGAGAGAGAGAAGCGTGCGGAGGGAGCAGGCCGTCAGCTCTACCAAGCCGCCTAAACTCTCTGATCCTTGGTCCTCTCTGACCCTCAGTCTCCTTCTGTAAAGGGAAGTCTTCCCTGTAAAGGGAAGGTCCGCCTGGCTCCGGAGGAATTAAGGAGGGCTCCGGGAAGCACTTGGCGCTCTGGGAGCTGAATTAACAATTCGATGATAGTTGTTGCCTTTGTTCAGAATGAAATGACCCAAGCGGGGCTCGGGCCATGTGCGCGTCTAACGTCTTCCACTAGGGGGAGCACGGAGACGGCGGAGAAGCCGCCGTCGGCCAGGCGGGGTCTGGCCTTTTCTGACCACGGGGGACTCCGTGTGACCCACTCAGCTGGCGGAAGGAGAAAATCTGGAACTGCTGGCGGGTCGGCGGCATCCTGACGTGTCAGCTGCCCGTGTGGGGGGTCCCTCACTTGCAAGGACAGTGATGGGCAGTTTGAGGCGTCGGGCGCCAGAGCCGCAGGTACATTAACGCTCCTTCCAACGTCAAAGTGAATTTTAAGTCACTTGTAAAGTGGGGCCAACGACAGCCTTTTATCCCCCAAAGCACAGTGGGTAACCACGGCCAGTGCCAAGAGATCCCAGCTGGGCCCAGGTCCTTGAGCGCGAGGCCACTCACCACTGAGATCAGCACCCAGTGCACACAGCAGGCGCTCAGTGGACATTGGCTCCTGGAGTGGAGGCAGGCCCGCCGAGCGGTGAGGTCTGCAGACTTCACTTCCACCCGTGGGGACCGTCAGGTGCGAGCCAGAGAAGCTGACTCGAGTCACACAAGCCAAAACGGAGCTGCCTGGGAGAATCCGGGGCTCCCTCCCGGGAAGGCAGGCGGGAGATGGGGCCCGGAGTCGGGTCAGGAACACGGCAGCAGGAACCACTCTGCTATCTCTCTGTCCCCGGCATCGTCCCACTCAGGACCCGAGTCCCGGAGACCTTTCCACCTGCTGCGGGAGGCGAGGCGCCTGCAGGGAGGGGGGAGGTAGTTCCAAGCTTCTGCCCTGGGGGAGGAGGGGACTCCGGGAGGGGGTCCTGGGCCTCACGGAGAGGCGTGTGGCTGCACTGACCACAGTCCCGCCTTGATGGAGCTGAAATGTCCCAGAGCAGTTATCTTGTCCCGCAAATTTGTAGGCGGTCTATCCAGTTCGAGTTCTTTCCACCTTCGTTCCTCATCTATCTGCTGTCTCCTCCCTTGGTCCCTGGGCACGGGTTTTGGGAGGGCAGAGGCAGTCGTTTGTTTGCGGGTCAGGTGGAGTGTGGTTCTCCGGGCTTGCATTCTGTGGTTCTCAGCGGGAATGAGAGCCCTGCCTGGGAAGGCCCGAGAACCCAGAGCCATCCTTCTGCCCTCTCCTCCTCCCCGCCACCTCCTTGCCCCGCTCCAGCCTGCCCTCTCTCCTCCCTGCATTCATCCTTCTTTCTTTCTTCTCCACACACACCCTCCCTCCCCTGAGACTGAGACTCATTTGCACAGGGCTGGGGCAGCCCTCCCACACGCCCTCCTCCTCCTCCTCCTCCTCCTCCTCCTCCTCCTCCTCCTCCCTGCATCTGTCCAGACCACCAGCTCCTCAGGCTTGGGAACAGATTATGTGCCCAGGGGCCGAGGGGAGCTCCCAGCCAACGTGGCAAGTCTGAGCCCCCGTCTGGTCCAACCCTCCCCGACCACTCCCGTGGGTCCGTCATGGCCTTGCCCTTGGTGTCGAGGGCAGTTGTCTGACAAAACGCTCCACTTAACGGGAATCAACCTGGAAATGGGAGGGGGATCCTCACCGGACCACCTGTCACATCGTAATGCCCAGTGTGGTAGCTGCTCTCCGTCGCTGGAACGCCACTGACCGCTGCTTCTGAGGGGCACCCAGGAATTAATCGTTCTTGCTGTGCCCAAGAAGCTCCGGTTGGACGTCCGCGGCAGAGAGGTCCTGCCGTGATCTCTCGGCAAAGTTCCGGTAAGGACTCCACGAGCCGGTGCAGCCCTGAGGGCCCAAGGCGCCGTCCGCCCTCGCAAGGACATCTCGAGTTGGGACGTACACGGAAAGGTAAATTGGAAAGGTGACCCACGTCAAGGGTGCTGAGTGCAAGCCCCCGCCCATCCCGCACCCCTCCCCACGCGCCCTCCTCCGGCTGGCGCCCTCCCGGGAACCCTGTGTGGCCCTCAGGGCGGCGGAAGGAGGGGTGTGTGGGACAGAAGGAGATCTCCAAGAGGAAGAGGGCCAGTTGTAGAGAATATACAGAACGTGCGGCCTGGAGGGGCGTAGGGGGAGGAGGAGGAGGGGAGACCATCTGGGAGGGGCTGGGGAGGGGGGAGACCCCTGGGGGGCGGGGAGGAAGAGGAGGGACTTGCGAGGAGCCACGGGGAGGCCTCGGGAGGATGATTTTAGGGCCTTCTGAGCCAGTGGACCCCTGGGACACGTCCGGGAGAGGGGACACTGTCTGGGAAGGGGCTCGAGCCCACACCCAGGCACGTGTCCCCCTTGCACACCTTCCCGGGAGGACAGTTTGGAGTCAGGCCAGGGCAGTTGAGGAATCAAACACTTGATGGCATTGGGCAAACCCTGAGTGACGCGTCTGCTTTTAAAGACAGGAACACTCGGTCTGTTGACAACAGTGCCCGGCTTGGCCTCTGCCGCACCTGCCCCTTCGCGCCCCGTGCAGACCCCACGCCGCAGCCCCTCGGACTCTCCGTCTGTGCTGCCTCGGTGGCCCGCTCTCTCTCCCTCCCGTCCACCCTGCCTCTTGTTGCTTTCTGCCTAGAATTGTTCTTTGTCTCCATCTTTGGGGCTCAGCGGAAGCCCCACTTCCTCAGGGAGGCCCGCTGTGGTGCTCGGAGTAGGGCCCCAGAGCACCCCTCGTGCCCGCCACGACGCCCCTAACTGCTCGCGCTCACTACGCATTTTCTGACTGCCTGTCCCTGCGGATTCCGAGCTCCGAGAGGACAGGGCCCCATCTGTCTCGTTCCCTCTCGGTCCCCAGTGCTTCGTAGAGGGTGCGGTGCATCGTAGGCACGTCGACTTCTTCTGTGCTTCGGGGGCTGGCCCAGCCCCTTCTAACGGACACTTTAAGTGTGTTTGCCCGTCGAGGTCTGGGGGTCCTCTCTGGGGAGTGACAGTGGCGGCTTCATGTCTCTGCGTATCTCTGCTTTGATGGTGATGATGATGGTGATGATATTTTTAGTAATGACAGCAATACCAGTAATTATAACGGAAAGTGCAACCACCTGTAGAGCCCCTTCTGGGCTCCAGGGGCCGTGTCCGGGGGCGTTTTGTAAGCATTCCTGTATTTGATGCTCACCGTGTGCCCACGAAGTAGGTGTCATTGTCTTGAGATTCAGAGAAACAAAAGAGCCTATGCAAAGGGGGGCGCCTGGGCGGCTCAGTCGGTTAAACGTCTGACTTGGGCTCGGGTCATGATCTCGTGTTTTGTGAGTTCGAGCCCCGCGTCGGTCTCTGTGCTGACAGCTCGGGGCCTGGAGCCTGCTTCGGATTCTGTGTCTCCTTCTCTCTCTCTCTCTGCCCCTAGCCGCCCCCCTGCCATGCTCTATCTTTCTCTGCCTCTGAAAAATGAATAAACCTTGAAAACAATTTTTAAAAAACCCTAAAACTGGAGCCAATATGTGATGACCTTAGAGCGTAACTACCAGAGAGCAATCTGGATTCCCTTTATGCAGGATCCTAGGGGGTGGGGTTGTGCTGCTGGAGCACGGATGGTGTGCTGGCCGCCAGCTGAGGTTCCCACTTGCTGAGAGAATGACAGAGGTCTTCCTGGTCCAGGGAACACATGCAAACTCTTAGCTCTCGTGTGTCACAGCTTCGGAATGTTCGTTAGATCCCAGGGTGGCACCAAGAACAGGCTGATACTTGGCGATGTTGTGTTATTTTCAGTGTTAACTAATTAGAGCATCTTAAACTTCTCTTGTACTTATTTTAAGCCTTAAAACAGCCGTGCCTGCCAAAAGCCTGCTTATCTTGGTAAAAGCACCGAACTACAAATAGATGGCTATTAAGGGCGACGGCTGTAAGCACCGAGACCATAGCATCTGGGGACAGCAGATTTCAGCATGGGGCCAGCTTCCTCGGGGTGTTTGGAGGGTCTGGCTGCTGCTGGTGTAATTCCCCGATCACGTCTCGATGCCCCTGCCCAGGGAGACAGCTGGGTGCAAAACAGCCCACTGATGCCCAAGTCTGGGGCGTGGGGCCTGGCAAGCGAAAGGCCCCCAGCTCACGAATTAGGCTTGCTCTTTAACGTTGTCTAATTAAAGGTAATTACCCTGACAGTACACTGTCTTTATGAAAAGTCATTTTGAGGTTATTTTATCCAGAGCTGCAGCCGTAAGTTGAGTTCCTAACTTTCCTGGTAGGGAAGGGGGTGGAGTTTGGCTACACAAGCCAAGGGGCTGGACCTTCAGGCAGGCCTGGGCTGGGGTCGCCGGGTGACCTAGGGCGTTCTTGAAAATAGAAATTGTGCTTTCTGGCCTGCTGTTTCACTCTTCCTGAGGTGCACATAAAGGCCGAAAGGGAGACCAAGCCCTGCGTTGGCCAAACGGCCAGATTCCACGCAGATTCCACGCGTGTCCGCCAGCCTGCCTCAGCATGCCCCGCCCCTCCAGCCCAGGCCCCGCCCCCCCAGCCCAGCCCAGGCTATAAAGTATACTCTCCTCTGTGTGCCCACACCTCCTTCCCCTCACTTATCTTCTCAGACCAGCTCACCATTTGCTGATCTCCTTGTCTGTGTTTGCATATGACAAGGCTAGGAGGCGCCACAGCCTTCTGGGCTTTGCGTTATGAGCCCGCCTGGTCCCCAGCCCGCCCAGGATAGTGATGTTCACCTACGGAGGGTCAGATGTCAGCATGAAGGAGTTACCTGTCCCGGAGGCCCCGCTGAAGAGGACCCTTCTTTTCTGAGGGGGGCCTGAGCCCCAGGATTCCGAAGGGTGGGTTTCCATTTTCATTCCCTTGTGGAAGCAGATAGGCAGGAGGCCGCTGGCGGGAGGCTGCTTCGGTGAAGAATTCAGGGGAGAGCGTGAGGCCACGTCCACGGGCGGAGGGTGAGAAAGTCTGAGTCTACAGCTCTTCACGGGCTGAGAAAGGAGTAGTGGGCGTTCCCACAGGCCCCTCCCACCGCAGCAGCTTCCCACCCCTGGCTCTCTGTGGTTCACAACCCGGGAGATTTTTCTACACGGGTGTTTTTGGTGGGATGCACCCTCACCCCTCAGGCTTGCCACCTGGTCACTGATGGGTGTGCTTTGGTGGCACGAGGTCTCTGGCTGGCCAGTGCCGCAAACGCCCCTCGGGCCACGGACACCAGGCGGGAACGAGCACAAAGGTTTCCGCTGCCCGAGTTCGTGGTCCTGTAATTTCCTCAGATCGTGTTTCCTGCTTCGAAGGATCAAGTGGAAAAGGCGTGAGATTTGGTGTGAGATCTGGGCTCAAATCCTAGCTCCCACTGCTGGGATTACCGGCAACCTGCCTCACCTCCCCTAGTAAATGACGATGCGACCCAAAGCTACAAGGCCAGTGGGCCCGAGCATCATGTCCCCTCCGGGGAAAAAATCATCCCCCTGTGTACTTTCAGCCGCAGAAAATCTCCATTAAAGCCCTGCAATTCGAACCCACTGGGAGGTTCTCCCATCCGTCCTGCCTTCCCGCCTGCGGAGAGGCTCCTCACGCTGTGTGTGCCGTGGGCACCTGTACATTCAGACCTCGTGACTTACAGTGTTGTATACGCTTCTTTCTGTGTACTTTTAAAAATTGAGATATCGTTCATGTATGTGTGCTCGGGAGAGTAGATCACCTCGTAAAACCATACAGCCTCTCAACTAGGTGAGACCCTAATGCTGTTCGAGACCAACAACGCTCATTTCCAAGTGAGGAAACACGGCGAGAAGCTCTACGATCTGGTCGAGGGCAGAATCGTGAACTGAATCTGCTCAGTGCTTTCTGCTTCTTACACTTTTTACGGCAAAAACAGGATAGAAAGCACCCCTCGCCAGTAGCCTCTGACACCGTCATAGCATCCGCCACACCACTAAATGTTTCCCTGCTTTCGCCACGCAGAGGCGTTGATGTGGGTAAGGCCACCCCGGGGATCTGCTGGGGTCTCCAGCCCAGTACCACGTGCTCCCTTCAGTTAAAAGCAAGATGTACAGCCATTACCATCATATCTGCAGCAACTGTTGGTGGAAATCTGCTAGAAAAGTGCAGCCAGAGGCCCGCTAGCCCGGGGGCATTGGATTCCCAGCCCTCTCCCTGGACTCGGGGTGGCGCCCACAATTCCTCAGTTTAGAGCCAGCCTCCCCCCTGAGGGACACTCCCGTCTGTGTCCCTGAGCCTCATGCTAACAGCTGTTGGAGATGCCACGCCGGGGACTCAGGGTGACTTAGAAAACGGTGTCCCCATAAAGTCTGGTCATACGGTGGGACTAGACTGACCATGGGCTGCGTTCAGTTCAGCCTGACGGAGAAGGTAGCCTGTTATATCTCAGGATTTGCTTAGGTGAGCATCCCGCTCGTTACGTATTCATTTTGGTGATGGAATTTAAGCTGCCACTTTTTCATTCAAAAGACATCATTTTTTTTTATTATTATTAAAGAAAAGTCTGGAAATCTTTGAGGACTGGTGTGCATCTCAGAAATGGTTTTCTTCACCTTCACGGCTGCACCAAACGGGCTTGAGCCCCCTGCCGCCACCTGGTGGCAGAACTGGCCTCTGCATCCACTCTGGCATTTACGTTGAGCCTGTTGTGGGCCAGCTGGGGCTCGGCGACAGGGACAGGGGTGAACAGACAAGGTGCCGCCTCGCACGGGGCCCGCCTTCCAGTTTGTCATTTCAGCAGGACGTCAATCTCTCCGGAGCGAAATTGTGTGACCTCAGTGTAGACACTGAGACAAACCCCGGTCCGACGACAACGGACAAACTAACACACCGGTCTGCTGGTTTCACTTTCCAGGAATCAGCGGCGGCCCCTTGGAAAACCACTACAGGCTAAAGCAGTTCCACTTCCATTGGGGAGCGGTGGACGCGTGGGGCTCGGAGCACACGGTGGATGACCGCGCGTACCCAGCAGAGGTTCGTAGACGCTATCCTAGCACCAAAGACGTGGGTGCTTTCCACGTGCCAGGCTCGCTCGTAGGGCGGCAGAGCAGCCTGGCTGCCCAGAGAAAGGATTCCCGGGGCACGGGACTCCCTGCGCTCACGCTGGACCAGGCCATCCTGCCCGTCCCACCCACACGGCTATCCTGGGGCGAGGGTACTATTCATACTGTCCTCTGACAGAAGGAGAGACGGAGGTGCTGAGTGGCCACGTGACTTGCCAAATCAGCCAGCTGGGATTCAACAACAGAGTCTGTGCCCTTAGCCCGGCACGCAGCCACGTCCGCGCTGCTGGTCGATCGTGGACTAGAAGCTTCCTGTCTCTCAAGGCATTCGGGGCCTCTCCTGAGACCTGAAAATCTTCACGACAGAAATCACCTTCTTGAAACGACGAGACATTTGCAACATCCCCAGATGGGAATCCGTAAAGAAAACGTGTAAGGATAAATGTTAGGAATTGGTTTTCGCGGGTACGGTGGGACGGCGAGCGGTGCCTTTTTGACTCTCCCCAATATTTCGTCACGAAATTTTTCCAACGGTGACTGGCAGGTCGGCACAGGGAGAGCCCGCGAGGTTGCCGCCCAGATCCTACCACGAGCGTTTTGCCCACATTCGCTTCATCACGTGTCTGTCCGCCCACAAACCACCTGACTTCCTGATGCATCTCAGGTCAGGGGCTGTTTTTGTGTTAACTTTTCGCTGCCATCACGGTGGAGGTGATGCTGTCGCTCGAACAGGCCTGGGACCCAGTCAAAGTAAAACATGAAACCCACCTGTGATCCCAGCCCCAGAGGTGACCTCCGGGGATGGTTTATGAACAGGAAGTTACATCTCTGGTTGTAAGTAGACACAACTTGACAAATAACACGGACACGAAGGAGCGGGGCCGGTCCGTGCTTTTTACGCAGCAAGCCTTCTATCTCGGGAACTGCGTGTCTGCACGTGGTTTTTAATGATCAGCTGACTTAACGGAAGAGGCTGTTGCACAGAAGCAAGAGCAGAGCCTGGGCCCGCCGGGGGCTTTCCCTGAACCGGCCGAGCAGGGGCTGCGGGGCCCGTCCCGGCCAGGCCTCTGGCCCACGTGGGAGCGCCCGTCTCCCGTGGAGGTTTGGAAGGCAAATCCAGTCACTGGTGGGTCCGTGAAGGAAGCAGTTACAGTTGGGGCCTTGGGCCCAGTTGTCTTTGTTTCTGGGAGACTGAACTGGGACAACAGGTAGGGGGGTTCCGGGTGAGCCATGGACGGGCGGGGAGAGCTCACACCGCCCTCGGTGGCCCCGGTGCCTGTGGCTGGGAGCACTGGGGTTAGGTTGGGAGTGAGGGGCCGCCTGGAGCATATGTGGACCCCACACCCTCCACCAGGTGCCCCCAGTCCTGGACTCCAGCGGCTGCGTGGGGAGGGGCTAGTTGACCACGGGAGGCTGGAGGGCTTTCTGGAGTCTGTCGGTGTGGGCTTGGTGGTAGGGTCACCGTTCAGAAAGGCCCCCAGCACACCAGGAAATATGTGCCCACGCCCAAGCCCCCTCTTGGGTCTGGGCCAAGCTCAGCATCGGCAGGGCCACAAGCTCTCATCACACGGAAGCCTGGCCAGGCCCCGGCACCCTGCCTCCCGCTGGCCAGCGACCCAGGAAAGCGTCTGTCCCGGACTCGTCCTCTGCCCCTCATTGAAAGCCTTGTCAGTTGGCCAATCTTGATGGCGAAATTGGACTTGGGAAAACCCAGGGAGGGATGTGAAGTAAGGGCATAGACGAAGTTCAAGGGAGGTGACAGACGAAGGAAGAAAATGCGATTGGGACCACATGCTGACATTAAAAATTCTTCGCCGTTCATCTGAAATCCAGATTTCACCGAGCGTCCCGGCAACAGGCAGCCGTCCCGGCACCGATTCCTACGTTACACCGTTCACATCGGCCTCGCCGGGTGGTCTGCCCCGAGTTCGGGAGCTGCGGGCGGCGGGCCCGACTCTGCGGAACGGACGCGCGGGCTGCCCCGGGGAGGCCACGGCCGCCTCGTGTGAACGCGCGTCCTTTCTCCTGGGTTTCAGCTGCACCTGGTTCACTGGAATGCTGCGAAATACCGAAGTTACAAAGACGCTGTCCTGGGGGAGAGCGGCCTGGCCGTGATAGGCGTGTTCCTACAGGTAATGCTGGGGCGCGGCTCCCCTGGCGGGGCGGGTGCGCGGTGGCCAGGAGCTGCCTTTGAAACCCCGTCCGTGGAGAGTGCGGTGTGGCCCCCCTCCCGCCGGCTGCCTCTTCAAAGGAGCCTTTCTCGTCCGCGCCCTGCAGCTGGGGGCCCACCGTGAGCCACTGCAGAAGTTGGTGGAAGTCTTGCCAGAAGTCAAGCATAAGGTAGGCCACGCAGCCTGAAACCAGCAGCTCCAGAATTGGCTTAATTAACGATCGTGTGCAGGAATTAAAGGCCACTTTGGCAGAAGGGGGTGGCGGGGCTGCGGGAGGTCTGAGTCCACTCCTGGGAATGGGGCTCACTGGGGCGGATGCCCGCGTCCACGGGGACGTCCACGGGGCCCTGCTCCCCGTGGGCCCCTCCCTCCTCCGTACCACGGGGGTGCCGGGCTCCCATGTGAGCTTCCCAGAATTCAGGGTTTTGCCATGTTCACCTGCCACGGGCACTATTTGTTACTTAGTATTTTTCCTTACGCTGTCGTTTTTTAAAAATCGTTAGCCTTGTCCCAGGCAATGGCATCTACCAGGGATAACATTTGTTTTAAACCGACTGAAATAAATGCCTAACCGTTAACATTTAAGAGCGTCCATTCGCGGGCCACCCGGCACACTCCTGGGGGGAAACTTAGCACCACCCCATCCCAGCAGAACAGGGACGCCGGGGGACCGGGGGGAGTCTCGCCAGCTCGCCCGCTCGGCCCCCCCCCCCCCCAGCTCCCCGCGTGCACCTTCCTGCACTAAAGCTCAAAAGACAATGACAACATTGCAGCTTTTCTCCAACAACAGCTGTGAAAGGACTTTGATGGAGGGGTGGAAATTCCAAAGAAATGTAGTTTATTTGTTCAGGTACCAAACAAAAGAATTCCGGGACTCGAGGAGTCACGGTGGTCCCTGGACGGATGGGCCCCGACCCGTGGTAACAATGACAAGAGTGGCTCCAGATGAAAGCTGGGGGCCAGCCCTTCCTCGCCGGGTTCACGGGGTCTGTGTGCTCCCCCTTGATGTTGACCTCTGGGCCGGCCTCCTGGGGCCAAGACCAGATCACCCCCCGCTGCCCCGTCCTGCAGCTCAGGAACTCCGCAAGGTCAAGGTGCTGGGAGCCTCGTCTTTCCCGCTGGTCTGCAGCCAGAGTAAGCCCAGGAGGTCTTCCGCGTGCATGCCCCCCCCCCCCCCCCCCCGCACGGCGTAGCCTCCACCTCTTGGTGGGAAAGAGAGGACCTGGCTGGGAGGTGCTGTTTACGCCGGGGTCTGTTCCCTTCCACGGAAGCCCTGGAGCGCGTCTCCCCACGGGCCGACCTAGCGCCTGGTGGGCAAGTCTCACGGGAGACGTGGTGTCAGCAGGGGCCTCATCCGTGGGCCTGACGCTCCCCCTGGGCTTTGGCTCCTCCCCTGGGAAATAAGAGTGAGGGTCTAGGGGACAAAAAGCCCGTAGAGCGGGAGTGTGTGTCTCGTGGAGCAGTGAGGGTAACCCCGCCAGACTCCGTGGCCCCGCCTGCAGCCCACGCTGGGGGCCACCAACGTGGCCACTCTTTACATCTGCAGCCTCGGACGCCACGTCTGTGGCGTGCATCCTTTGGGCTTTGACACATGCACGGTCATGGGTCCTCCCGAAGTTTCAATTGGCAAGGAACAGCGGTGGGTGCACGAGCCGCGGCCCCCGCCCCCCACTCCCGGGGTGGGACAGACTTGCCACAGCGTCTGGGTTCTGCCACTCTTTACGTGGCTTTGGGAAAGTCCCTTCCCACTGTCTCACTTTCTCCTTCGCTGAGGGAGCAGGAGCTCTCACAGGTGGTTCTGAAGCTTGGCGGTAACAGCCTCGGGAGGTGTCCGGCCCGTCAGCACCCTTGGGCGCCTCAGGTCTTGAGGACGCAACGCTGAGCGGGAACCTGCTCACAAAGGCGACACAGAATAGGATTCTTTGTAGGAAACGTCCAGAACAGGCAAATCCGTGGAGACAGACGGCAGATTCGTGGCGGGGGGTGAGGGGAGTTTAGGGTGCGTGATCGCTAAAGAGCATCTACTGGGGTTCTTTGTTTCCTGGGGTCCTTTCTGAGGTGCGGAGAATGTTCTAAAGCTGACCAGTAATGGCCGCACGTCACGATCGTGAGTATACGGAACGCCAGAGCCCTGGGAGCTGTAAACGTGTGGGTTCCGGGCTCTGTGAACTGTATTTCAAGTCCACTTTCTTTTTTTAAGTTTTATCTATTTATTTTGAGAGAGGCGGGGAGAGAGAATCCCAAGCAGGCTCCACCCCGTCAGCGCAGAGCCCGACAGAGGGCTCGAACTCACGAACCGTGAGACCGTGACGTGAACCGAAATCGAGAGTCTGACGCTGACCCCACGGAGCCCCCCAGGTGCCCCGCTGCTGCTGTTCCTTACGCGTTAACTAGACTGCTGCTCGCACAGTGCACAGCCAGCACAGCCGGGCAGTGCTAGCCGACGGCAGGGGTGAAGCAGCACCTGTCCTCACCTCCGACATCTTGCCTAAGGGCTCCGTGTCTGACTGGGGCGACTGCAGTTAGGGTACAGCCGGGCCGCCTGGGTCCCAAGCGCCTGTGTCTGACAGCTGGGTGGTGGGGTCTGGACGAGCAGGGAGGTCTCCTTCCCCCGAGGCCGAGCGTGTGTCCTCCCCGTGCCGGGAGACCCTCCCGCAGAGCCGGCCCGGAGTGGGGACCGCAGCAGAGCTGGGCACACTGGGTGCCGGTCAGTGCTGCGCTGCCCCCGGGCCTGCCCCGCCTCTGCAGAGCAGGGTGGGGGCGCTGCACTCGGCCTGCCAAGCCCAGGGACCCCGAGACATCCTATCTTCACCGAGCGACAGCCTGCTCGAGGGCCTCTGGCTGGGGAACCGAGAGGTTCTCCTTCGCACCTGCTCCAGACGCCGTGCCCAGCGGCATCCGGACCACAGCCTCGGTGCTCCCACCCCTGCTGGTGGATTTCTTCAGGGGGCCCAGCCCTGGGCGGAAGCGGGGGGGGGGGGGTCCCTGTCTGCGGGCTCCCTGCCCCCCACCTCGTTCCCGATTTTGTTTCTTGCTTGCTCGTTCCAGCTGGGAGGTGGGGGGGGGGGGGCGTGAGTTCTGAACAGAGACTCCCGAGCCGGGGACGTGCTGACAGCATCCCCTCGGGCTGCCGCACAGGGAGCTCGGCGCACGGTGGTCGAGGCCAGCTGTCCGGAGAAGGAGGGTCCTGGCGTGAGGGTCAGGGGACGCTGCCTCAAGGGGAAGACCTGGTGTCCCAGAAGGGTAGTATTTTCTGGTGCAGCCACTACGGGAAACAGCCTGGCGGTTCCTCAAGCAGTTAAACGCGGAATTGGCGTGGGATCCAGCGTCTCCGTTTCTGGCTACTTACCCCCAAATAAGCGCAGAGCAAGGTCTGGGAGAGGCGTCGGCACACCCGTGTCCTCAGCAGCACTTCTCACGGGAGCCGAGGGGCGGAAGCAACTCGGGTGTCCATTTAGGGGGGCGAACGGGTAAGCAGAGCGTGGGCCGTGCACACGGTGGAATGTTCCTCCGCCTGGAAAGGGAGGGGCTCCTCACACCTGCTACTACGTGGCCGAACCCGGAGGACACCGTGCTCCGTGAAACCGGCCGTCACGCGGGGCAGTCGCGGTGGGGTCCTCCTGACACGAGGCGTCAGTTCCCCGAGACAGAAAGAGGTGGGGGGGGCAGGGGCAGGGGGAGGGGGGCGAGCTGGCGTGTGACGGGCCGCAGTTTGTTTGGGAAGACGGAGAGGTCCCGGAGACGGATTGGGGGGGGGGGGGGTGGGAGGGTGCCATGTGACTGTAGTTAGCGCCACGGAAAGGCACGCTCAGAAGTGGTGAGGGTGGCGAGTTTCAGGTTATGTACGTGGCTTTGCCACAGTTTTTAAAAATGTAATGTTTTCTTCACAGCCAAGGTGTACAAAACTGAGTAACTTTAAAGGCAAAGTGTAAGCATCGGGCGGGGGTCCCTGCTCTGCACAGGACGGTCACGTTTTCTTGTTACTGCTCCCAAACGTGACCACCACACCCCAACCCCCGTCTTTATCCCGGGAACAAACTTGGGTGAAGATGGGGTGCCATCCCCTTCCTTCCTGCACGCCCCCCGTCTCAGTCTGAGACCTGACGCCGCCCGTGGTCTTGGTCCCCCAGGGGGCGCAGGTGGCCATGGGCCCCTTCCAGCCGTCCTGTCTGCTGCCCGCCTGCCGGGATTACTGGACCTACCCGGGGTCCCTCACCACCCCTCCGCTAACCGAGTCGGTCACCTGGATCATCTTGAAGGAGCCCGTCCAAGTGGCTCGGAACCAGGTGAGTTGTGCCTGACCCAGCATAGCAGGAGGCACTGAACGAACCCACCCCTCTCGCTCTGTGTCCCCAAGATGCTGTGAGTGAGTGTCGTGGGTTTTATTCTCTGGTATGTGTGTGTGTGTGTGTGTGTGTGTGTGTGTGTGTTAATGTTTATTTTTGAGAGAGAGACAGAGACAGAGCGTGAGCAGGGGAGGGGCAGGGAGAGAGGGAGACACAGAATCCAAAGCAGCTCCAGGCTCCAAGCCGTCAGCACAGAGCCCGACGCGGGGATCGAGCCCATGAACCGCGAGATCATGACCTGAGCTGACTGAGCCCCCCAGGCGTCCCTCTCCGGTGTGTTTTGGATATTCTCCCACAAGAAGAATTTTCTGACTGAAACAGAAGCCAGGTTAGATTGAACAGGGGTTCCGTTCTTCTGAGCCCGAGATAATAGTGTGGGAGAGAGACGGGGTGGAGATCGAGAGGCAGGGAGAGAGAGGCAGGGACTACACATAAGGAAACGCTTTTTGGCTCTACCTGATCTCTAGCGGTCTCGAATTCGGACGTGGAGAATATCCCTGATGACGAACGGTTGAGTGGGCTCAAGGCTTGCTCTTCAGTCTCTCGGGCTGAAGTCACTTTACAGGAACGAAAGTGACATTGTAATCGGGACCTGGGTCCTCGCCCCTAATGGGACCTCAGTAGGTATTTTCGGGTGAACACATTAACCAAGAAAGGAATGTCATCGATGAATTTTGCAAAGCCGTTCAAGAAGAGGGATCCTTGAAGGAGAAGAGAAGATTTTAGGGTTCATCCTGCTCCCTTGGATGTCAGAACAGTAAACAGTGGAGACTGCAGAACTTTCTCTCACCTAAAGACGTTATATACGCTGGGAGAAAATTCCGGAAGGACTACATCAGTCAGCTATTGCTACAACAATGCTGCATAACAAAGCGCCCCAAAACTCAATGGCTCAAAACAAGCATTTACTTTTCCTGCGTGCAGGTGGTGGGTTGGCCGGGGAGACTCTGTCTTAGGCTGTGGATGGCAGGGTGGTTGGGGTCTGGGTCGGGCCCAGTGTGTCTCATGCTCCCTGGGCCAGTGGCTCCCCAGAGCCGGTCTCCATGGTCCGGACAGACACTCAGAAGACAAGCACACGACCGGGGCCAACTGAGGCGCCTGCGGGCATGGCGTCTGCTCGTGTCCCGTCGGCCACAGCGGGTCCCAGCGGGCAAGGCTGAAGCGGGCGGGGCAGGGAGGAGGTGAGTGAGGGCCCAGAGCAGTGTCCGGTCTCCCACAGATCCGCCCACACAGTTACTACTGGCCGCCCCAGCATTTCTGCAGCGCGTTCACTTTCTTCCTCTTCCTTTCTCAGCGTTCTTTCCCCCCCTAAAGTAAGTAGATAGATATTACCTGTTTCCATTTTAAAAATCAGAGTGTTTTTTCCTCTGGAAATCTCACGACTGTGGAGACAGGCTGTCTGTGTCGGGCCACCCGGAGTCTGGGGACGACAGACCCGCAGCGAGCTCGCTGCCCCGGCCCCCGCCCCGCCTCGCCAGTCACACGCAGTCTTTCTGAGTCTCCGGCCTTGCGATTCTGTGACTGTCGTCTCACACGAAAGTCCCGGAAGGACGCCGTTTGCTGTGGGAAGCAGAGACACAAGGAGGACCCTGGTCACAAGATGGCCCCGCGTCACTCAGGGACTGTAGCCGGAGAGGGTGGGAGGTGGGTGGTGACAAAGAGGACAGTGCCTGCACACTGCTGTCTGGGGGGAGTAGAAACACGATCGTGTTGTAAGACCGGGTGGGGAATGTCACACACCGACGCGGGATGAGAAGGCCCTCACCCTGACCAGGGGACCTGGCGGGGAGGAGCGTGCACCCCCTGGACGGTGGCAGGAGGTCGCCAGCTGGAGGGGAGGAGGAACACAGTGTGTCCGGGAGAGCCAGCGGGCGTGCCCGGGTGGGCGCACTGTGCCTGAGCGCCTGAGCCCGTGGGCTCCGCGCCCCTCGCACCAGGGCGGGGGGGTTGCGGGGGGAGGTCACCAGCCGGCCGTCCAGATCGAGCCTGCTCAATACGCCGTCCCAGCCCCGCTTGTAACTGGACACGCGAGTGATTGTCACCGAGCCCCTGAGTATACTCAGAACAAACGAGATGATAAAGAAATGGACGTTTAGCTCCTTAAGAGAGAAATGACTCCAACGTTACGTTGGCAGTTATGTCATATGGATTAGTATATCTAGTATGTCTGTGGGCATGTGGACCTATTCGCCTATGTGCACCTGCGTATCTGTTGCTGTGTGACAGCCCCAAAAGGTGGCGACTCGAGGAAGCTATAACCACGATTACCTCTCCGAGTTGCCGTGGGTCGGGACGTGCGGGCTTCCGGCTTGGGCTCGCCCGTGGCGTTGTCGTCAGATGCCGTGGGGGGCTGCCGTTGTCTGAAAGCTTCAGTGGGACTGGAAAGCAGCTCCCTCACGTGGCTGGCAAGGTGGTGCTGTCTGTTGGCTGGTGGGGTGGGGGGGGAGGGCCTCGGCTCCCCTCCCGGGGGGCTGGTTGGGTGTCCTCACAACATGGCGGCCGGCTTCTCCAGAGCAAGGGACGCGAGAGAGCAAGATAGCTGCAGTGCGTCTTCTGAGCCAGCTTGGGAGTCACCTCTGCCGCCTCGTGTTGGTCACGCGGGGCCACCCGGATTCGGTGTGTGGGGGGCGGCTGTGCAAGGCAGGAGGGACGCTCGGGAGCTGGTTCCCGCCGTACCTGCACCCGGCTCACTCTGCTTGCCGTCCGTTCCAGCTGGCCGCCTTTCGCACGCTCCTGTTTTCTGCGCCTGGTGAGGAAGAGGAGGCCATGGTGAACAACTACCGTCCACTCCAAGCCCTGATGAACCGGAAGGTCCGTTCATCCTTCCGGCCTGTGGAAGAGGGCACGAGATTCTAAATGCATTATATCCGAGTCAGCGGGTAGAACTGACTTTTCAAAGAGGAAGTTCTGTGTCCCAAGCTTCACAGTCTGATCAGACCTAACCTCTGACGTTAAAAAGAGAGAAAGAGATCGTTGTCTCAGTCAATGGACTTTTCAGTTGCAAGGAAAAGAAATCACTTCAAAGAAACTTAAGCATGGTGAGGAATAGAAATCTGGGACGCGGGGTATCTTGGGGCCCCGCGGCAGTGCCCTAGCAAGCACCCGCTGACTGAGGTCACCCACCCAGCCCCTGGCAATCTGTGCTTTCTTCTCTCTGCTTCTCCTCACTCATGGCCACCCCGTGCTTCCCGGGCGACGCAGAGACTGGGCCCCACGTGCGTCTTTCCCACCTCCAGATTCCTGGGTTGTGTCAGTGTCCTGGGGCTGCTGCGGCAAATGACCACAAACCAGAGGGGCTAGAACAACAGACATGTGTAGCCCCTCAGTTCTGGAGGCGAGAAGCCCACATTCCAGGCGCGGGCAGGCCTGACCCGCCTCCCAGAAGCTGCCCGTCTTCCTCGGCCCGCAGCCCCGCCTCCACCTTCAGAGCAAGGGCTGTCCAAGGTGGCTGTTCAGCGCCCGCTGCCACCTCACGGCCGTTCTGGAAGGCATGTAACGGTTTCTCCCTGTGGGGTTTTGGGTTTTAATTGTGCTGAAACACAATTACGTAAGTGACCGTCTTACCCACATTTAAGCGAACAGTTCTGTGCTGTGCGGTGCCTTCGCGAGGTCGTACAGCCGTCCCCTCCACCCGTCCCCATCTGTACATCTTACAAGACTGGAGCTCTGCCCCTGGGACCCTCTCCCCCCTCCCCCAGCCCCTGGCAGCCACCGGTCCGGTGTCCGTCCATCCGTCCGTCCCTGGGATTTTGACGGCTGCAGGAATAAAGTATAAATGGAACCCCACAGTGTCTGTCCTTCTGTGACCGGCTTCCTTCACGGAGCGTGATGCCCACGACGTCCACTCGTCTCAAAGCACGTATCGACTGTTCCTTTGGCAGCCTCCTGATCGATAGTGGTACTTGTGTTTCCGGAGCATCACAGATATGTCCCTCCGGTGGGGACGCACCTGTGCGGACGGCCCAGTCTCGGCACCCTCCGACATGCCCTTGCTGGCAGCTGCGGTGACGCACAGACGGACGGACACGTGCTGGGCCGTCTGCTGGGGTGCGGCAGTAAACTGCGATTCATTTTGGGGAGATAAAGAATAAATAGACTGATTATGGTCCACAAATAGCATCTGAAATCACAGGGAAGCTATGACACGGATGCGGTTTGTTTTGGCAAAGATGGACATTTCCCCCAACCTCAGAACTTCCCGTGAAGTTCCGTGCCGCGGGGCCACGGTTTACGGCCTGGTTCGGGCTCCACCAGGTTCTGGCACCCGCTCCAGAGAGACCAGTCCTACACTCCCTGCCACACGCCCTTCCCTCGTGACGCCCGGGAGGTGCCAGGCAGAGGCGACGGCACGAGGTGGGGCCGTCAGCCTGGGCACAGAGCTGGATGGGGGGGCGGCTCCAGGGAAGAGGACAGTTTGAAGTTTGGTTTGGACCCAACACACTTCTTGTCTCCCGGGGAGATGTCACCACCCCTGAGTCTTCAGTGAGGTGGACTTTCACCTGCGGGCGGAGCGTCCCGTGGCTGCCGCACGAGGTGCCACAAAACCACAGGCTCGGTGGCCTCTGACAACGTGCATTTGTCGCCTCACGGTCTGGAGGGCAGAGGTCGGTCGCGGCCACACGGAGCTACAGTCAGGGTGTGGGCAGGTTCCTGCGGGAGGCTCCGGGACGGAGCTGATTCCGGGCTTTCCCAACCGCTGGAGGTGCCCGTGGCCCCTGGCTCGTGGCCCCTCCTCCACCTTCCAAGCTGGACGCTGCCACCAGCCTTCACCACGCCGTCCCTCTGACTTTGGCCCTCCCCCTTACGAGGGCCTTGCGAGTCCCCGGGGCCCACCAGGATCATGCAGACTCTTACCCTCTCGTCTCCAAGTCCCTTTGCCACGTGAAGTCACGTAACCACAGGTCCCGGGGGTTAGCATGAGGACATTATTCAGCCGTCCACGGTGTATATGCAAAACCACACTGGTCCCTTCTGGAGGGGAGGGGAGGGGACGGATTGGGAAAGGTATGGGGGACACCACAGGGGTCGGAGGAAAGGGATATTGAAAATGCTCCAGAGCAGCCCTGTCCAATTGCATGGTCTGTGATGTTGGAATGTTCTAGAAATATACTGCCTTACAGTACTTTCTGGGATGATGGAATGTTCCAGAGCTGCACTGGTCCTATAGCACACACTGCGGTGATGAGATGTTCTAGAACTAGGCTATCCCATGGCACTTTCTGTGATGATGGAATGTTCTAGAACTGTGCTGTCCCATAGCACTTTCTGGGATGATGGAATGTTCCAGAGCTTCATTGGTCCTATAGCACATTCTGTGATGGTGAAATGTTCTAGAACTGTGCTGTCCCATAGCACTTTCTGTGATGGCGGAATGTTCCAGAATTGCATGGTCCTATGTGGCAGCTCTTGGGTACGCACGGCCATTGCACACTTGAAATGTGGTCAGGGCAATTGAGGCATTGAATTTTAATTGCACATAATTTTAATTACTCAATTTCAAATGCCACACGCGACCGGCCAGTGGCCACCGCGTTGGACAGCGCGGCTCTCTCCCTTGATCTGGACGCATATATTACTCGGCTGGCCACTTGAGGGCTGGGGTTTCTGAGGCCCTGCAGACAGGACATGAGGCCACCTGGGGTGTCACCTCCAGCACTTGCGGGAATCGGCGGAGCAAGGTGGGAGATTGGAACCCGCCACCCCCCCTACCCCACCCCCACCCCCCGTACAAACGGTCCTCTCCTTGTATCCTTCCTTAGCTGCCGAGGGCCTCACAAAACTCACTGCCACCAGGTGACCAGCCACCAAGGGAAGGTGGCTCTGTGTCCTGATCGGACACAGCTCGTTCATTTTCAACAAAAATGACTTAAAATAGACATGTTTTGACCCTCTAAAGGGTCAAATTTAATGGTGATGCTAGGTGAGAGAGGATTGGCTTGAAGCCATCAAAATAGATACTGAACGAGGAACTCACCAAAACGGACACGTTCTGTTCCATTTCCGAGCTGCTGTCCCCGGTCACAAAATTCATGGTCAAGAGGAGTTTACTGAACAACAGGTCACCGCTTGGGGCTGTCCCCGCCCAGGCCCGGGCTGTTCGCAGGCACACTCCGCAGTCCTCAATCCCACCGCGTGTCAGAACCGCACGACGCCCGGCCCTCACCCCGAAAGCGTGCGGCGCCCCCCGGGCCGGGGAACGGTGGTTTCGGGAAGGGGCCCAATGAGTGCTTTGCGTGGCCGGCAATCCCGTGTCGCGGTTGTAACGAGTTCTGTGGAATTCTGGGACATCACCTCCAGGTCTGAATGGGGACACCGAGGCTCGCTCGAGAGGTGGAGACTCTTGGCCAGGAAGAGGCAGAAGCGGGAGAAAGAGCCGCTCTCGGGAGGTGGCCCTCCAGCGCCCTGCGGGGGTTCACTCGGCCCCCTCTGATGTGTGCGCGGCCCAGTACGAGAAAAAGCGCAGCCTCACGTCAAAAAGATAAAGCCCCGACGTGACCCTTGCGCGACAAATCTCTTTCTACAATAGCCCGCAGTCGCATTCTGATGGACGCTTCCCTCCAGAGAGGCACCTGCTGAGACCTCCCGCGGTTTCTGAACGTGGCGTTGGCGGGTAACGAGGGCACCACGGGAGAGTCGTGGTTGGAGGTGGGGGTCTCTGAGTCAGAGTGGGGTGGGGGCCGTCCCTTTCCACAGGGCCGTCGGGGCAGAGGAAGGCCCAGGTGTCCAGAGGGACCTCGCAAGAGGGAGAAAGGGCCACCGCGCCCGGGCTCGGTCCTGCCCGCCACGCGGTGACGTCGTGGCCCGGCCAGAATTCCAAGAACAGGTGGGAGTGTTTCCATCCTCATCGTTCATGCGGATGTGAGTCCTTCCTCTCAGTGCAGAAGCGCCTTTGTCTCCTGGTAGGTGTTCTCTTTTGTCGGTTATTTTTAAAAGCCGGCGTTCGCCCCGAGACACAGAGACTCTCCCAGGAGCCACACTGAGCGAGCGGGGACACGTTGCACTCAAACCACAAACACCCCGACAGGAAAGACATTGATCCCAGCCCTCAAAGCAATGGTACAAAAAACAAACACAGACGCCCCCACTCCCTGTCCCGAGTGGCTGCCAGACGCGGGGGTCAAGGTCCGCGGGCTCGCGGGCCGGGCTCTCAGGGTGGCGCGATTGTGCCCGAGGTCTGTATTGTACAAACTCTGGCCCCGACTTGAAAGCCCAAAGACTCCTCCCTGTGCTTTCATGTTATTTTATCATTTTCTGCAATACAAACGTGCAAGAAGCGCCAGTTCCCGGCACACGGCGGTCCCGCCCTCCCTCCCCTTCCCCTTCCTGACCCAGAACCAGAGGCGCTCCCCCCCACCCACCCCACGGGTCGCAGGCCTCAGTCCCCTCCACGCTGCCCCCCTGGGACGGACCCACTGCAAATTCTTCGGCAGGCGGCCCTGCCCACCCCCCCCCCCCCGCGTCTCCCCTTTCCGGGGGCCTGGACGCCCCGCTCTCCTGCCCAGAAACACCTGGGCCGCGGAGGCCCCCGGAGGCCCCGACCGCACCTGGGGTTCCCAGTTCTGTGGACGCCCGCCGTCTGCATCTCGGTCAAGGGCGCCTCCACCCGCCCCCCGCCCCCGAAACTAAGGCCAGCCTCGGGGAGCCCCTCGCATCTCCTGCCCCCCCCACTCCCCCCTGCACCCAAGGCGCCACGGGCCCCGCAGGCGGCAGCCCTAGCTCGTCACGTGCTCCAGATCCGCTCCGTGTCCTCCGCGTTCCGTGCCGCTGCCCGGGCTGCCTCGCCTCCGGCTGTGCCGCCAGCCTCTCCCCGTCGCCCCTTCTGCCCAGACGCCCCCGCTCACAGCCGGTCCGCTCTTCTCTCCGCGGCGCAGGTCGTCAGCGGACCACTGACTGTGCTTCCCCCTCCACACCGGGGCCTCCTTGACACTCAGAACTGAGCACAAGCTTCTCCCTGTGAGACCCGCACCCCAGGTCCCTCCCGCGTTGCCCCCTGTGTGCGGGGGTTCTCTCGGCTCGCACCGCCGTCCCCGGGCCATTTGTGTGAGTCGCTCATCGTCCTCCCCTTCTTCACCTCTGCCCTGACCACGGGCCTCCCTGCAGCCCGGACGGGGCGCTCCTCCCATCCGCGGGGCTCGCGCCGGTCCGCTGGTCCCCCGCGTGTCCCCCGCGAGGGTGGTGCGCCCAGGTACCCGCTGACTCGCAGCACAGAATAAACGCTCGTTCTGCGGAGACCGAGCGAGGCGCCCCAACCCACGAAGCTCGGGCGCCATCTCCCCGTCAGCCGTGCGTGCTCTTGCTTCGGCGCCTTCGGGCATGCTGTTCCCTCTCTCGGGAATGCCCTTCCCTTCTGCTTCCGCTCAAAAACTTCGATCGCCGGCCTCAGCCCAAGTGCCTGCTCTGCTGTGATTGTTTCCTCAGCACCTCCCCAGAGAGCTACCCCTCTCCTGCTACCACGTGTCCTATGGATGTGTGGGAAGGCGAGCGAGGGAGAGCATGAAGCAGTGGGAAGTAGTGGGAAGCGGCATGGAACAGCACGGAGCAGCATGGAACAGACATGGAAAAGCATGGAGCATCGTGGAACGCCACAGAGCAGCTGGGAGCAGCATGGAACAGCATGGAGCAGTATGGAACAGCATGTTAAAGCATGGAAGAGCATGGAGCAGTATGGAGTAGAAGGGAACAGCACGAGCCGACTTGGAACAGCATGGACAGCTTGGAGCAGCCAGGTCCTCGGCGCTCAGCATAGAAAGCACCGTGCAGGGTGGTGAATGATCTCCTCCTGGAGATTTCTGAGGTACAGAATTACATTCTCGCCTCCCCACATCTGCCTTTCGGCCCTGAGTCCTCTCCCTGACCTGGTTTGTGTGTCATCTGCCCAGCGACCGCTGTGCCCAAAAGGGAGAGGAAGAGCCAAGTGGCCCGAGCGAGGAGCTCTGACAACCGTGGCTTCCCAGAGCGTGGGTCTCTCCGGACTCTGCAGAATCATAAGAGCGACGCCCCGGGCACACACATCAGCCCTAGCCCTGCTTCGTGCCGGGTCGTGGGGTGCGGGATGAGGACAGGGCGGGAGCAAGTTCAATGTGAGACTCAGCTTGTCCACACGTCGACTACCCATGCGTTCGGCGTGCCCGTCTGAGGCTAAGCCGTAGAAATGCCCGGCCCCGAGCCCGTGGAAATGTCAGCACGCCTGTCAACAGGAAAAAAGCTCTTCTGTTTCCGCCATACTTCAGATTATGTTCACAGACTACTGCATTGAAGATTAAAGCTGTGTACTGTTTCAATTATTCTGTCCGAATTTCCTGTGTCGCTTTGGGATTTTTTTTTTTTTTTTTTTTTAGCAGCCCTGAAACAGAGAAACTATTTTTAAATAAAGCAAAATCTTCCGATCCTTTTTACTGAATCCTGGAAATCCAGAAAGGCCACCCTACAGGTGTTCTAGGTCCCTGAACACACAAACACAAATCAAAGGCACGAACATCAAACAGCAGGCACGCCATTCAGGCTTTCCGCGTATACCCGCGATCGCCTAACGAGGCACACAGCTTCTCTCCGATCGACGTCCAGCAACCACTTACCGAACACCTCCCGTCAGTATGTTCCAGTTAGTGTGCAAGGCAGCTGGGATACACCAGTGAATCCAACAACAAGGCAAACCAGGCCCAGCCCCGGTGGAGCCCGCATCAGCGGGGAAGACGGCACGGAGGCGGGGTGGAATAAATGTGGGATATGATACGCTAGAGGTGACCAGGGCTCCAGAAAATGCAAAGTGGAGGCAGGGAGCCAGGCGCTGGGGTCAGGGTGGGCCTCCCTGAGAAGCTGGCATCCGAGCAAAGATTTGCAAGAGGTGAGGAGGTGAGCCTTGCAGATACTGGGAGACGGTTCTGGAACGTTCCAGAGCATCGGCGAGACCAGCATGGCCAGATGAAGCAAACAAGGGCAAAGCGGCAGGAGGGAAGGGCAGAGATCTGCTCAGAGGGGCCCGGTCCAGGCGGGCCTCGGGGCCACGTGAAGGTGGGACTTTGCTCTGCGGGGAGAAGGGAGAGCGTCAGACCGGGCGCGCGTTGCCCACGTTCCAGACGCGGCTCACTGGTGAACCACGCTGGCGGTGGGGACGGGAGGCACTGGATGCTGGAGACACTTGCACCGTGGTCTCAGCCCCCCAGCTGTGAGATCCGGAGAAAGGGGGGTGTCAAGGGTGAGGTCAGGGCATTGGTGTGCCGCTCGGCCTGGAAGGCTGGGGCGGAGGCGGAGGGGAGAGGGGGAGGGACCCCCTCCCCCCCAGCTCTGGCTGCGTGTTTTCAGTGGCCTCCGGTGGTGGCAGCTACGCTTTCCGTGTCTCCATTCCTCACTCACTTCTAGAACCTCAGGAGGGCCAAGTGAAGTAAACCAGATGGCTGTGTGCCCTGCACCGCTGAGTGGGGAAGGTGGAAATGACCGGGGTCAGACCCTCAGCAGGCAGGCGCAGCCCCGTGGGCCTCGGGGAGCGGAGTGGCTCTGGGGCGATGGTGTCGCCTCTCAGACGTGGTGGGCAGGACCTCGTCCCGAGGCCCGTCCTGCTGCCTGCCCGTGCGTGGGGAGCAGAGGCAGCCCAGACCTTCCTACCGCCGTCCGTGTTCACTCGGGATGGGATTGGTGACGGGAACGGGACAGATCTCCTTGCCGCTTCCTTCCTGCGGGCCCGAGCTGGCCCCCAGAGCCACGCTGACCTCTGGGAGCGACCTCCTTCCCCACCCCCGCACTCCGGGATCGAGGAAAATTCAAGGTGCGAGATGGCCCGGAGGTGGCCTGTCTGAGGAGAGAGACTCTGTGTCCCCACGACCTGCAAGCTCGCATCTGCGTCTACAGGTCCCCGTCGTGGAGGCTGCCGGGCGGGGCCTCCGTGCCCGCCTCCGTCTGTCCGTCCCTCCTTCCAGCCAGAAGCTGATTCTGCACGGACGTGCTCTCCCAGCTGCCGGCGCCTTTGGCCCACTTGGTTCAGAGGTGCGGCAGGGAAGGGCAGCGTTCCACGGAGCTGGGGGCACACGGACCCACAGGTGCTCGGTGAGGTGACGTGGATGTGGTGTGGACAGGTCAGGCTGGCTCTCCCTGCGCCCTTGACAGCCCAGCATGAAGGGCCAGAGCCGAGAAGGGGCCCAGGCAGAGATTACTCTCTCTCTACGGTATCTCAGGGACGGGTTTAGGGCCACAACAAGGCAGCACGCTCGGGGCTTTCCGCGACAGAAGTTTCTTCTCTCAGGGTTCTGGCGCCCAGAGTCCAAAATCAGGGCTGCACGCCCCCTGAAGCCAACAGGGGAGGAACCATCAGGCCTCGTCCCGCCTCTGGCGGCCCCAGCGCTCCCTGGCCATCCTGGAGCTTCACTCCATCCTCTGCCTCCATTTTCACTGTGTCTGATCTTGTAGAGACGCCAGTCACTCTGGGTCGGGGACACCCTGCTCCAGAATGGCCCCATCTTCCCTAGTTACCTCTGCAACGACCAATTTCCAAATAAGGTCCCGCTCTGAGGTCCGGGGAGCGGGGGAGGGTAGGACTTCTATCCATCGTTTTAGGGGGAGACACAATTCAGCCCATATCAGTGAAATGGGGTGGGGGCCACCTCCCAGACGAGCCTGTGCGAGGAGGTGCAGGATAGAAGCCGAGCATCGGTTGCATATTATCCATGGGAAGAAATCAGACTAGGACCAAAATGTCCAGCCAGCGCTGTGACTTGTCAGTCCGGGCCTTTGGCATAAACCCCGGGAGAAGCCCCGAGTCCCAAACCCAAACCTCTTGTTTGGGGGGAAGGCCTGATTGGGTTGAGTGATTAACTGTGCCAGAGGCCGGGGGTGGGGGGCGTTAACACCAACTGGCTATGGGGCTATCAGGTCGCTGGGAGTTTAAAGCTTCTGGGGCACCTGGGACGCTCAGTGGGTTGTGACCACGCTTGGACGGGACAAGGCCACCCCCCGAGCAAGTGACCATGGCTGAGCGAGTGACCATGCCTGGACAAGTGACCACACCCGGAGAACAAGCGCCCATGGTCAAGCGAGTGACCCCGCCCGGACAAGCGCCCATGGTCAAGCGAGTGACCCCGCCCGGACAAGCGACCACACCCGGAGAAGTGACCCGCCTGGACAAGTGTCCACATCAGAGGATGTGATGGGTGTAGTGCTAGAATCACGTCTTTCACGGTTCCTCTGACACATCCCAGCTCAGCCGGTGCTGGAAGGAACGTCCGATCTCGGAGCCTGGCACCTCACCAGCCGTCGGCCGCAAGTCCCCGGAAGAACGCCCTTCTGGTCAGGCGCTAGTCCCAGCTGCGGCTCAGCTGGGATGCGGGGCCCATAATCCTCAAGGATCAGGCGCTCTTCTGAGCACATCGACCAGGCCACGCTTGGGGCCAAGGCTGAGAAGTGAGGCCCAAGCCCAGTGCCTGAAACACAGGCAAACCTGTGCTGTCACCTGGTTGGAACCCTTCAGGAAAACCCAGCCCTGCGATCTCTAACTTTGCTTCTATTACCCGGAAGCTCCCAGGGCTTTGGATCCCCCCTGGAGCTACAGAGACTTGACATCCCCACCCCTGTGAACTTGAGACGGTCGGGTGGCCTTGCTGAGCATTTGAATGGAGCCAAAAACACTCTGCGAAGGAGTCAGGCGATCCGCTCTTCGATCTTTGCCGGGGTGGGCGCGTTCCCACCCAAGCGCAGCGAGGCTGCCGGGAGCCTCCGGCAGCAGCGGAATAAAGCTCCCCCAAACCAGAAGAATCCCGTGCTTGTCAGCGCGGCCCGAGGGCGGACGGCATGGCTGCCCGTGTGAGACGCGCTCTGTGTGCCCACCGCGTCACAGCTATGATCTGAGGCCCAGCCTGCGTCTGAAGCTGGGCCGGGCCACCTGCTGACCTCGCTGCACCTTGATTCGCCAGGCTCAGACGGGGACCACCCACAGGGCCTAATGATGTTGTTGCAGGACTCAAACAGCACGCAGCGTCTACACGTCCTGGCCCCGGCTGAACACTCGGTATGCGTGTGCCACGCACACACACGTGGGCTCAGAAACAGAACTTCATTTCAGATATTACCCTGGATGGTGGGGGGGGGGGGGGGGCGGGGGGCGGCGTCCCACCTCGTCAAGCACGCAGACGGGAAAAGCTCACAGCCGAGCGCAACAAAAGCCTGGCTTTTAAAAACAAATTTCCAGAAGAAGCAAGGACACTTACTTTGTGAAAAGAACACAGATATTTCTCACGCAACTGAGAATAGACAGATGGGGGGGTGGTGGGAGGCAAGCTTCCACATCAGGGAAGGATTTTCTGCTCTTTCCTGGGAAAAAGAGTGAGTTCAAAAGGAGGAAAGATCCGCTAGAATTATGAATACTCAGTGGGTTGAGCAGCCGACTCTTGATTTCGGCTCAGGTCGCGATCTCATGGTTCTTTGTGGGACCAAGCCCCACAGCCTGCTTGGGATTCCCTCCTCTCTCTCTCTCTCTCTCTCTCTCTTTCTCTCTCTGTACCTCCCCCACTCGCACTCTCTCTCTCTCAAAAATAAATAACATTAAAAAATCTGGAGGGGGCAGCATCTGAGTGACTCAGTCAGTTAAGCGTCTGACTCCAGCTCAGGTCACGATCTCTCGGTTCGTGAGTTCGAGCCCCATGTCAGGCTCTGTGCTGACAGCTTGGAGCCTGGAGCCTGCTTCGGATTCTGTGTCTCCTCTCTCTCTCTGCCCTGCCCCTGCTTATGCATGCACGCTCACTCGCTCTCTCTCTCTCTCTCTCAAAAATAAATAATAAAACATTAAAAAAAAAAAAGAAAAAGTTAGCACAGCCCTTGAGAAGCGAGCAGACTCACACTGCACTAACCAACAAAGGGTCACCCGATTCCCTCCGGGGCCAACTTGAGCCAGCTTCCCCGGAAAGGTCGTCAGGACGACAGTACAGGTGGACCTGTGGGGGAGGGTCGGCTGCCACTCTGCTTTCTGGCGCTCTGCGACCTGTCGTGCCTACTTAGCTCATGTGCGCCTCGAATGATCGCTACTGTTTCCCCCTTTGGACACACGTGGAAGCCAAGGCCCAGGGGGGCTCCCGGTCACACTGCTGGAGCTTCCTCTTAAGGCCAGGCCACTAGCCCGTCGGCCTGCATTTAAGCAAGGGCAGTCTGGGTGAGAGCAAGGACACCGGGGAGGACCGCCCAGGTCCAAGCACCTCACACCCCGTGACACAAAGCGAGCCCCTCGCCTGCCGGGGCAGAGGGCCTGTGTGCGAGGCGGAAACGCAGCCTCCCGGTCCGTTTTGCCATTTTGAGTTTTATTCACCTTCGGGGACGGTGGGCTTGCTTTAAGTGAACTGCACGCTTGGCGACGACTCGTGCTTGGAATATTTGTGAAACACACAGAACCCGCTTCCGTGGATGCAAGGTTGGTAAGGCCCTCGACGCCCTCTGGGCGAGGGGGCCGAACTCTCTTCCGAGGCCAAACCCTGGTATCAGAAAAGGGCAGTCAGAGACGAAGCCAGGTGAGCAGGGGCGAGACTTTTACATAGACTCCTACTTGCTTCCCCCCGGGGAGGAGTCGCGGGCCAGGCTTGGCAAAGTGACGTGCGACTCGGCTTGGAAAGGGAAGCAGAACTCGGGTGGCTGGCGTGTGTCGTGGGAAACTGCCTTTCGGCTTTGGGGATCTGCCACGTGGGGCCTTCGGGAAGAAAGTTCGGGAACAACAGGGAAATATAAGAAGTTGCATGTAACACAACCACCCCCCCCCCCGTGTGCGGACGCATGCAGGTGGCTGCCGTCACCATTTCGGTGTATAATTCAGCAAAGCTGCTGTTTTCCAGCCACTATTAACGCCTGGCGGCTGCTGCTTGAGACTTGTTCTGTGACGACACTGCTCTCGGTGCCCTGCGCACGTTAGTTCATCTGTAGTAGGAGCTACGATCTGCACCGAGAGCACAGGAAACTGAGGCCCAGAGAGGGGGCCAGATTTGCCCAGTTCCTGGAGCTGGTGGCCCAGTGGACGTGGGGCCTGGGGGTGGGCTCAGGAAGCCTGAGTCTGAAGTGAGGTTTCCGCTGCTGCCGTGGACCTCCCCACCCCCCACCCCCAGCTGTACTGAGCTATGATGCGCTTGCACAGTGACTAGTTTCGGGGGCTCGGTGTCATGGTCCGTTTGCATGTCCTGCCGAACGACGCCACGGTACGTCTACCTAGCACCCATCACCTCACAGAGTTACTGGTGTGGGAAACAAAGCAAAAGAAAAAATTACATTCCCTTACTGCCCACAGCCGGTTGACAAGTCCCTGGGACGGGGCAGGGCAACATTCCTCCAGGAGCCCAGCTGCCTCGATGACGACACTTGGTTAAGGGCAAAGGCGATCTTCACCCGCCCCCCACCTCCCAGGATCCCATTAGTCTCCTTCAACAAATACAAAGTCCTTTGGAAACTTCCTGTATCTCTGCCCCCAAGATATATGCTGGCGATCATCCTGCAAGCGTATGGCCCCCTAATACACATCAGAAGGATCTCATGACTAAGTTTTGACTAAACGGTAATAAATGACCTTTTCCTAGCAAAAGCTACCCCCCCTCAAGGTCCCGGAAACCTTGCTTCCAAAATACCTTGGAGGCTTGTGCTGTCCTTGACCCCCTCCCAACTTGAAAGCGTACGATCAGTCACCTGTCACGACCCCATTGCAGCTCTCTCTGCCCACGGGTCCTGTCCCCGTGCTTTAATAAAACCGCCTTTTGCACCAAAGACATCTCAAGAATTCTTTCTTGGCCGTCAGCTCCAAACCCCAACATTTCCATATTGGTTACTTTTATTAGTTAGTTTTAATACTTATTACATATTATATTGTACATATTGTATATGTATGTGTATATTGTATATGTATATATGTACGTATTATACGTATATGTATATATACATAATATTTATTACATTTCTGACATGCGCGCCTGACATGAAAGATTTTTATCTTTTTCTTCTGATGAGAACTTTTAAGATCTGCTTTCTTTCCTATGGGGCGCCTGGATGGCTCAGTCAGTTGAGCATCCGACTTCAGCTCAAGTCACGATCTCACGGTTTGTGAGCTCGAGCCCCACGTCGGGCTCTGTGCTGACGGCTCAGAGCCTGGATGGAGCCTGCTTCAGATTCTGTGTCCCCCTGTCTCTCTGCCCCTCCCCAGCTCACACTCTGTCTCTCTCTCTCTCAAAAATAAATAAACATTAAAAAAAAATTTTTAATAAAAAAAAAAAATCTGCGTTCTTAGCGACTTTCAAATACACCACACTGACTAACTCCAGCCCCTTGCTGTCCACGTCATTGCCAGCACTTACGACAGAGTTTGTGCCTTCTGACTCCCTTCGCCCTTTCCCCCGCCCCCAAAGCCCACATTTTGCAACCAGGAACCCGAACTCCAGGGCAGCTTTGCAGGGAACAGGAGAGAGTTCGGAAAGCAAGCAGGAAGAGTTCGCAGAGTGCAGAGCGACTGCTCCCTTGGCCCAGCGCCCGGCCTATCTTCCCGCAGCCGGGGGCCTGGGACAGGATCTCTCCTCCCAGGAGGCTCGGAACAGGGGAGAGGAGCCACCTAAAAGGGGTCATCCTTTACAAGCCCCACAGGAGACACAGCTCCGCCCTGATGAAGCACCAAGGACGTTTTCCTCCAAGGTGGTTCCGCTTCTCCAAGGACGATCCTCCCTGTTCCAAGAGGCCCTGGGAAACGTTCCTTCCCACACGAGGCAGTGGCCTAGACGCCCAGTTACACCCCACACCTGAGAAACACGAACCGATGTGCCTCCAAGATGGCAGGTCTCCCAGTTCTCAAAAATATGGAAGCGGGGCCCCAGTTTAACCAGAGCACCCGTCAGATGGGGCTTTGGGATGTTGTATCGCAACGTCCTCTTCAATAAGTCAGGAACACATTGTTCCAGGAAAAGATTCTTTCACATCCTGATGTTTAATAGTTACACTGTATCCACATGTGGGTACAGCAGCATCTACCAAAGCAAGTCTGTTGGGTGTTTGGTTTAGTTCCGATATTTGCCATTATGTTTTAAAGCTATAACTGGGGCGCCTGGGTGGCGCAGTCGGTTAAGCGTCCGACTTCAGCCAGGTCACGATCTCGCGGTCCGTGAGTTCGAGCCCCGCGTCAGGCTCTGGGCTGATGGCTCGGAGCCTGGAGCCTGTTTCCGATTCTGTGTCTCCCTCTCTCTCTGCCCCTCTCCTGTTCATGCTCTGTCTCTCTCTGTCCCAAAAATAAATAAAAAACGTTGAAAAAAAAATTAAAAAAAAAATAAAGCTATAATAAACAACCGTGTAGCCAGAAATACAGCACATTCCTTATTTCCTTAGAGAAATTCCCAGAAGGGGATTACTGAGTAGAGGGCGCACGGCTTTAAGGCTTTTGACAGAAACTCCCGAACTTTCCTCCGTAGAATGTTCAAGATATTCTCCCCACCAGCCCTCACGAGGATAAACGACACGGCTTTTAACAAATTAGAAGCTAGCGCTGGCTGCCACTGAAAAGACCTTTGTTGGGGCAGCAGTTCCTTTGAATCTGTAGGGGCAAACAGCACCTTAATGACGCCACCAGCAGATGGCACCCTTTGCTAAGATTTTAGAGTCAGGTTTCAAGTAAGGTGTTTTAAGATTTCATTCAACTTGTATCAGAGAACTCTGAGATATGTATATCCCAAAGCATGATTGCAGGAGGGAGTCTAGGACGTTACATGAAAACCAACAGACAGTGTCGCATAACAGCGGGACCTTGGGATCCTGGGGGAGCTTGAACGCGCTCCTGGGGGCGTTGTAACCCTTCCAGGTTATGAAGGTCTCCCACATCCTCTCAGGAGGCCCGCACCCAAGCGCGTGTGCACACCCCTGGGCACACGTGGGTCCCTCTGCCTCTCTCGTTAATTCTTTTCCCGGGAAAGCTGAATCGGACCGGTCTGGTTCCTCCTGACCAGCTCTCCAGGTCCTAGTAGTGCCGTCGGCTTATCAGGGCTGCAGCTTTACAGTTCTGTGTGTGATTATCGATCGCCTCTGTCTTGTTGGAGGAGGGAGGTCCTCCCGGTCATGTGCCTGGAGCCCAGGGCAGCACCCAGTACAGGGCGCATGCCCTGCAGGTGTCTGCTGTGTGAATGCACACGAGGTGCCTGGGACCTTGCCTTAGATCTTTGCTAAATGATCGCCTTCCTTGAGAAACCGAAATGCATCTCGAGGTGGCCGAGTTTTAGCAGCTATGAGTGACAGAAACAGACATTTAACATCAGTCTAGGGGTGAATAAACCACAGGAAGAAGGGTGGAGGAAGGACTAGAAGTCCACGGACGTTCAGGGGTGGTCAGAAGGGTAGGTCCCGGCCCACTTACTGGTCAGATAAGTTACATAACCCGGTCCAGCCTGTCTGTCAGCTACAAAATGGCTCTCAATCAGAATGTGTCCACGGAAGCCTCAGCTCAGCGCCTGGCGCCTCACATGGGCTCAGTAAGTTTGCTCAGCCATCGGTAGTCGGGTCTCCTGCTCAGGAAGGACAGCGGGAAGAGCAAGAGCGGAGAGACTGTTTTTCCCCTAAGCCACCAGTTTGGACAACGTCTTGCCAGTTAATATTTGTGCTGTGTGATCTTTAGGTGGCCAGGATTTCATTCGGTTCTGGCACTGCACGTGTACAGCTGCCGTGGGGGGGCGGAGGGGGTCTGGGTGAGGGTGGTCCAGAGCCACGCCCCTTGGCTAAACTCCCCCAAGATGGGATGCTGGCAGGCGCGCATGTCAGTTGAATCAGCGTGCGTTTTCGATCCTTTCCTGCTTCCAGGCCTGGTGTGACTTGTCATCCTCCCCGCTCCTGACCACTAGCTACCTTGCAGCCATTCTTGGGTTCTTCGGGACCTACGGACTACAGGCTCTTCACGCGCGCCTGCCTCGAATTCCCGCGGGATTTGGGATTCGGGATTTTGCTCCTTCCAGAGATGCCCCATCAGGTCAATGTAAGTGGGCCTGTGCAGACTCGTGGTTTCCCAAAGCCCGAGTCACGGCTTCTCAGAGCTGCGCGGCCCTGGACTCTGTTCTTTGTCAGGGAGATCCCCCTTAAGATGGTTAATTGTTAGCCCAGGAAGGGATCCAGAATGTGGCCTTGGTCCCCTCCTTTTTATTTTTTTAATGTTTATTTACTTATTTTGAGAGAGAGGGAGGGAGGGGCAGAGAAAGAGGAAGAGACGGAATCCCAAGCAGGTTCCGTGCTGCCAGCGCAGAGCCCGCCGCAGACCTTGAACCCACGAACTGTGAGATCACGACCTGAGCGGAGATCTTACGAGTCCACCCTTAACCGAGTGGGCCTCTCCGGTGCCCCGGCGGCTCCCTCCTCTCCGAGCTCCGCTCACTCGCCCCGTGACTCAGCAGCCCCCCCACTCCCAGGTCCCCAACTGGACCACCAGTCGGCTTCCCGCAGGAGGGCAGGTTCCGGACACCCTCAAACCCCGCAGGCCCGCGGGAGGAGCAGGCTGCGGCGGTGGGCGCGGGGGGGGGGGGGGGGGGGCCATCACCTCGGCCCACCGCGCCCCACCAGGCCGGAGCGCCCTCCGGCGGGGCAGGCGGGCGGGCCTCGTCTGAGCCGCCGTCACGCAGCCCCGAGCCCGGGTCGGGGGCGCCGGGCCCTCCGTCCGTCCGGCTCACGGTCCTCGCAGGTGCAGCCGGCTCTCGGCGCCGCGTGGGCGGGGCCGCTTGACGCCGGCGGGCGAGGCGGATAGGCCGCGCGGCGGGGGCGGGGCCTGGGGGCGGGGCGGCGGCCGCGTATAAAGGGGGCGGAGCGCCGGGCCTGACGCAGCGCCGGGAGAGGGTCCTCGCTGGGCGGCGGCGGCGGCGGCGGCGGCGGCGGCGGCGGCGGCGCGCGCGCCTCGTGGTCCGGCCGGCGGCATGGCAGGCACCGGCCCGAAGCGGCGCGCGTCCGCGGCCCCCGCGGCGGCCGAGGAGGAGGAGCGGCAGGCGCGGGAGCGGATGCTGGCGGCGCGGCGCGGGGACGGCGCGGAGGGCGCCGAGGGCGCCGAGGGCGTGACCCTGCAGCGCAGCATCACGCTGTTCAACGGCGTGGCCATCATCGTGGGCACGATCATCGGCTCGGGCATCTTCGTGACGCCCACCGGCGTGCTCAAGGAGGCGGGCTCGCCCGGGCTGGCGCTGGTGGTGTGGGCCGTGTGCGGGGTCTTCTCCATCGTGGGGGCGCTCTGCTATGCGGAGCTGGGGACCACCATCACCAAGTCGGGGGGCGACTACGCGTACATGCTGGAGGTCTATGGCTCGCTGCCCGCCTTCCTGAAGCTCTGGATCGAGCTGCTCATCATCCGGCCCTCCTCGCAGTACATCGTGGCCCTCGTCTTCGCCACCTACCTGCTCAAGCCGCTCTTCCCCACCTGCCCGGTGCCCGAGGACGCCGCCAAGCTCGTGGCCTGCCTCTGCGTGCGTAAGTACCGACCTCGGGGTGGCGGCGGCGGGGGCGGGGGTGCCCCGCGCCGCGCGGCCGAGGCCGCCGCTCCCAGAGCCCACGTGGGTCTCATTCATTCGTGTGCCTTGGGAAATCAACGGTGAGTCAGCAGGGTCCCCGCCCTCAGGGTCCCCGGGACGTTCCCCTTCCTCAGCCGCTTCATTCAGAGGCTGGAGCACACGTCCCTGCCTCTGGATAGCGTCCGCTCCGGGTAGTGTCTGAAAACGTATTTACCGTTTGAGGTTCTCAGTGCTGACCGCTTATCACAAAAATTGTAGTTCAAGAAAAAAAAAAAAAATTCATTCATTTCTGCTCTCCAAAGCGGCTTATCAGGAGTCAGCAGAGGCTGGCTCATACAAAACCGGTGGGGACAGAATTCTGAGTTGCTGGTTTGGGCAGCAGTGTCAAAGTAAGTAGTAAATGTGGGGGAGTTGGCAGCAAATTAGATTTGTGTGTGTTGGGGGTGGAGGGTGGGTTTCGGGGGTCCCAAGCTGTGCAGAGAAACAGCCCCTGGTCATATTCCTAATGTTGGGCATGGTCTTGGTATGTTGGTGGGCACAGTCCTGGTTCGTTCTTCACCCATGAGTGCTTTCCAAAAGTCTTCTCGTGGGATTTCAAAAGAAATCATTTGTACCAAATGCCATGTGACTTTCCTGTCCTTTTCGGCTGGGGGTGCTTTTTACACCCGCCCCTTGGCCCCCCTCTTAGGGGCCCTGCAAGGGGGAAGCAGCCAGCCTTCCAGAACTGCCTGCCGCCTGATTTGAGGATCTGCCCGAACGTTGATAGTGGGTACAGGTCCAGGGTGAGCAGGGCTCTGGGCGTTCAGGGCCGGGGTCCCAGCCAGGAGACTCAGGGACCGGGCCGTTACTGGGAGTGGCTTCTGATCGGCAGTGCCTCCTGGTGCCACGGGGATTCTGGCGTGTGTGGACCGGGTTTCCCACGGGAGCCACGCTGGAGTGTAGGGGGAGGCACGTTTCCTACAGTGGGGAGTCCAGGAAGCAGAGCCCCACGTGCAGCTCTGCTCGGCTGCCTGACATCACACGCTTTGCCGAGACCCTGAACAGAGCAGCCACGCCGGCTGAAGGAGCGTTATTTGCCTTTTTTGGGGCGGTCTCGCTCAGTGATGTGAATCTCAGCTTAAGAAAAACGTTGGTCTAAATCTAGGGAGAGTTACAGCAATAGTCGATCTGCTTGAACACAGGAAAACCCGTGGCTTCTGGTAGGTTTGAGATGAGGCTTTTTATGGGATGACACATTGGGCCGTGTAGGGAAAAGCCCGTCTAAAGGCAGGATGACTTTATGATGCAATATTATTACAAGGCGATTTAACGTCTGGGCCTAGAACGTAGTGAAGTAAATAGTATCTTTAAAGTGCCTGTTCTCTAGTCTTTAAAAATAAATCCCTTACTTTTTTAAGCTCTTGGGTTTGAGTAGACGGATTGCAGGGGGACTGTGGTGGGTACAGCCTTGCCAGCCGCCCGGCGCCCCCCACCCCCCCCCCCCCACCCCGTGGCGCTGTGGCAATGACAGTGTGAGTTGTGAGCGGGGGCTACAGTTTCCACGTGGCGATCAGCCCTTGTGGCTCTTTATCTCTGAAGCACCTTGTGGGTGGATGTGGGTGGCTTTCTCCCACGGAGAGAGGATTTTCCATTACAGAATGGGACGCGCCGCAGGCAGAGCACTAGTCTAGAGCCTTACTCCGTCTGGAAAGGGCCAAGGGCTCGTCCAAGGCTCACAGAACTCAGAGCTCGCTGGCACAGGCCGCCCTGAACTGAGCAGGGAGAAAGGTTATGGGTGTCCAGCGGGGCAGGCCTGTCCTTATAGGGGCACGCGGAAAGTGTCTGAGTGTTCTTCAAGTATCCCACAAAGGCCCGGGTTCTAGAATTTCTACTCAAGAAGAAGGGCGCTCCGCACTGCTTTCCGCCCCTCGCGCATCCCTGTGGGACCCCGTGGAAGGGCCTGGTGGCCCGTTCCTGCTAACAGCGTGTCCTGGGTGCCAGAACAAAGTTCTCCGTTTTGCTGGCCGGTCTTTTGGTGCCCTGGGCATATCCTACCGTAAGTTGCTTTCTGCTGCTTAAACAGTGGTGTTCTGAAACAGGTTGGCTTTGGTGCGTAGACTGGTCCTGCTGTCTCTAGATATCCGTGGGAATAAAAGCCCTTTTCTTGTAAGTCTGTCCGAGATGACCGATAATGGGGCCCCTCGATAGTGTGGCTCTGGGGTTTCTGGCGGTAAAGGTGAGAGAAACTTGCTGCGTTCACCTTTCATCTGGCCTGAGTCTCGGTTTACATTCTCGCTCCACAGACAGTTGGTGAGGTCTGCTTGAAACCTCGATACTGCTGGGTTCGCCTTCTGGGCGGAAGTCACTCAGACCGGAGCTGAGATTCTCGCCAGCCTCACTTGGCTGTTGGCAGTTTTTCTGACCTCCCTGTGTGGGCTTTCTCTGCAAAATGGGTCCAGTGTTGAGGGCACCTGGGTGGCTCAGTCGGTCAAGGCTCAGGTCATGATCTCACCGTTTGTGGGTTTGAGCCCCGCATCGGGCTCCGTGCTGATGGTGCGGAGCCTGCTTAGGATTCTCTCTCTCTGCCCCTTCTCTGCTCTCTCTCTCTCTCAAAATAAATAAATAACCAAAAAAATTGTTTTTAAACTGAGGCCGCAGCGAGAGCTGGCCCAAGGTCCAGACGCCTGCTTGGGTCCTTTATGTCAAGGGAGAGGCACCCCTCTCGTAGTCACCCCTACCCTGCACACAAAGGTGTCAGGCAAGTGGCTGCAGGCTGCTGGGGGCCCACTGGGAGAGCCACAGCTCAGACTCACTTGTAGAACTCGGAGTGGTCCCCTTCAGGGTGGTGGCCTTTGTGGGGTCTGGAAAGCGCTCTGGTCTGCCTTCTCGTGCGAGACACGTGGGGTGGCTGTGCCCTGCACGTGAGCAGAGCTGGGTTCCGTCTCAAGAGATCCACTCGGACGTCCCGGTCTGACTCCGCATCTGTGAAATGGGAATGGGTCACGGCCCTGCCTGGTATTTAATGAGCTCGGCACGCAGAGTCCCCAGTTCACAGGGTGGCTGCAACTTATCCTCAACGCTGCTCTCTGTCTGGTGTTCACCTTTCACCTCTCGAGCTACCTTAGGACTTGGTCTGTTCCAGTTCGGCAGAAAGAAGGAGGGAGGGAGAACGGAGACGAGGCAGGAAAAAGCCAGAGGTGAACACCAGCGTCCCCTCTGGGGCTGGGGTCTGAGTGGCGAAATGCCTGTCACACAAATCGTCCCTCCCTGCCTCAGGGGCAGGAGACCGGCTGTCCTGTAGGTGAAGGGCACAGATAAGGGGTGGGTTTGGCTGGCTGTGGGTTTGGCCTGCTGACTTGAGGGTGAGTCCATTGGGATGATGGCCAGTGGGGGAGGGGAGGCCATGGCCGTAGCACCCCCCCCCCCCCCCAGTCTTCTGCATCAGCTCCGGGCAGTGACCTGCTCCTGGAGGCGTGAGACCCCTACTGCACAATGTGTAGACCACTGTATCGCCTGCCTCAGGGCGTCTGAACGCCTGCTGGCCGCCCCAGGGCCAAATCCCTCTCTGCACGAGGCAAAGGCTTCTGGGTGTTTCCAAGGAGCTGGTGTCCCCAGAGTCGCAAGCTGTGAACTAAGTGCAGATGACAGCCCAGTCATGAGCCCTGAAATCTGCCTTTCCCAGCCAGACACGAACGTGCTCCGGCCGCGGAGCCAGTCACGCCGAATCACGGGACTGGAGCTGAGGCCTGTGGGGTACTTCACAAAAGCGCGTGACCTCAAGAGAAGTGGGAGGCGCTGGGTGGGCATTTCTGACCCTGTTTTCCCCGGGTCACGGACCCCCTTTGATAATCCAGTGGAATGTGCAGACTCTGGGCAGAAATGCGTGGCGGGCGTATTAACTCCGAAGCGCGCCCAGTCACGGGGCTCTCACGCCCCTGCCCGCAGACGGTGGCGGGGGTGGATCTGACGTCTCCAAGCCGGCGGTGCTTGAACTCACACCTCTCCTCACAGGCTCCTGCCCCAGCCTTTGAAACCAGTGTTCTCCTCCCCTCTCTGCAGCCAGGGAAACTGAGGCAGCGGTGGGCCGAGAGCCCGGGGCTGTGGCACTGTCCGTGCTGAACTGCCTTTTCTCATCACGTGTGTGGGGACACCGGGCCACATCTTTGGCGAGAGCGGCAGATGCCAGGATCGCCACCTGTGGGCGCCCGGCCAGCCGGGGTGAGGAGACGTGGGCCCCGACTCGCTGGGAAGTGCTTTTCCCCCTGACCGAGCCCCAGAGCCTGGATGCAGAGCCGCCTAGGGAGCCTGTCCTCTTCTCTCCAGGTCTTCACCTCGCAAAGTAGCTTCTGGAGCAGGGTGGGTGGACCGCTGCCCCCCAGCGTGCGCCCCTTCCCGTGCCCACGCTGACCTCCAGTCCCCATGCCCCTTCTGTGACCCATAGCAGGTGCTGGGAACCAGGGGTATACCTGATTCTCCGCCCTCAGGGGGCATGACCTTCGCGCCCTCATCTGGATTGCTGGCCCAGGGTGCCACCCAGAGCGCGCTTGTCCCCACCCCCAGGCTTCATCCCGCCGACGGGACTAGCCCTGCCCCGCCCCAGACCACTGCCCAGTCCAGCAGCTTCTTGGCTCCCGGCAGAATCCCGGACTCTTGCTTGGAGGCTGGCTGTCCCGGGTGGCTCTCCAGCACCCGCGTCACACACACCTGTCCCTGTGGACCTGGGTCACACCCACCCCTCCCGCTAGGTGAGGAATGGGCACCAACTTCCCGTTCCTGCTCCTGGCGCGTGTTTGCAACCTGATCTGTGCTCCCGAGTCAGCCTGACCTTGCTTGCTGGCAGACATCTGGCGCTGCTGGGACCCAGCCGATTGTCTGTGATTGTCCGTGATTGTCCGTGAGTCCCTCAAAACGTAGCCAGTATAGAACCGAGGCCACTGCCCAGAAACATGAGCCTGAAGCCCCCTGCGACCTTCTGGCCGGCCTCGCGTTTGTCCAGGTCTGCGTGAGCTGCCCGAACCCGGCACAGACACATTCACGTCCGGCCTGAGTTATCTGGAAGGCCCAGGGCTGCTGCAGAGGCAAGTTCTGTGAGTCCCTGGGACCGTGTGACCCGGGGCTGGGCGCTTAGCCTCTCCGGGCCGCTGTTTCAGAGCTCAGAGCGGGGGCGCACAGGCCGATCCTGCGGAGGGTGTGAGTCAACAATCTCATCACAGCGGGGGCAGGTGACAGGGACTGTCCAGAAATGAAAGACGGCAGGGCAGATGTGCCTGGGGAGGGCAGCAGTGGACGGGCTGGGGGAGGGACCAGGAGCTATGGCCCTGCCCTGTGAGGTGTGGGTCCTGTAGTTGGAGTGGGGTGGGGGTGGCTGGAGCCACCTGTAATCTGGGCACCCGTGCAGCAGCACTCACGCGTTAGCAGGCCCTGGGCGCGGTGTGTGTGTGTGTGGTTGGGGGGGGGGGGGGTCTTCCTACAATCATCTTAGACATCCCCCCCCCCGGAGCTAAGGGAAGGGTCCGGGGTGGGCGTGGGGGGAGGGCGGCCGAGTGGGGCGCTGCTAGAGGAGTGTCCCCCCCCACCCAGAGGCCCGGCTGCTGGCTCGCCCTGAGCGGCACCAGGGTCGGGGGTCTTGGGAGGCCGGGAGGCCGGACCACGGCTTGGTTAGTGGGCATTTTGTTCGGGCGGATCCGTGGGGTAGGGCGGCTGCGCTCGTCGCTGCCGGGGCGCAGAGGCAGTTTGAGGGCCCGCGCCGGGCTTGTCACGGGTGAGGGTCTCCAGGGGCGGGGGCTTCTTGGCAGTGAGCCGCTTCCGGAACACGGAGGGGGAGGGCTTGTCAACCTTGGCTCTTCTCCAGGGTGGCGGGGCTCGCGGAGCCTCAGCGGCGTCCGGTCTACGTGAAGACCGCAGTTCGCGGTGTCAGGGCTGGAGGCCAGGGAGCAGAGTCGGGGTTGGGCCCTGTCCTGGGGCCACCTTACCCGGTGGGAGGGAGACCCTATAGCTCCAGGAAGGCCCTGTCGCCTAATGGGGGGCCCGCAGGGGGGATGCCCACCCGGGATGCTCTTGGCTGGCACTCTTCTGGGCACAGTCCCTCCGGGCCCGCGCGAGAAACCCACCGTCCAGAGAGCGGCAGACGCCTGTCCAAGGCCCCACGCTGAGGGGACGGCCTGCTTCAGACTCTGGTCTAAACCAGCACAGGACACTGTCCTGCACCCACCCGGCCCCTCCCTTTAGATGGTGCCCAGGACACTTGAATCACGGGTGTGCGCGTGGTGGGTGGGTCTCTGTGGGATTTGCCCCCATCGGTGGGTGTCAGCCTGACTGTACGTCCGAGTCAGCAGGTTGGGGGGGTGGGTGGTGCTTCTCACGAGGAGCTGGGATCGAAGCCCCCGCTCCAGGGGCCAGAGCTCGGGAGTTGGACTCGGGAGAGCTGAGCGTCTCTCCCCACTCCCTTGGTGACGGCTGTGTGACTTTTGGCAAGTCAGACAACCTCTCTGAGCTCCATTTACCCAACTCTCAGGGGAGGGCATCGGGTTGGATGCTCGGCCGTGCTCTCACCCTCGGGGGCCACACCTCCGGCAGGTTTTTCTCTCCTTTTCCTTCTTTAGTAAAAGTGCTGAAGGAGCGGGGGGCAGTGGTTCTGGGCCACCGCGGAGATCGCCAGGCACTGGGTCTTGGGAGCAACGGCCTGGTCTGTCCCGCACAGACCTGCACACCCTGTGGTGACCTAGGTGGAGTACCGCTGAGCCCGCGTGTGAATTCGCCCCCCGGCTGCCGTGAGGAAGGCGGCCCAGACGCGCCAAGTAGCCTGCCCCAGATCACACAGCAGGTCAGAAGGCGGGGATGCGCTCAGAGCTGAGGCAGAGCTCCCCCATTCTCCAGGACTCGTGCTTCAGAGAAGCCCGCCAAAGTGAGAAGTCGCTGTCTGCCAGGGGCGCTGGCAGATTTCGGAGCAGACCGAATTTGCCTCTTGCTGGCGTGTTTGGAAACGAATGCGTCAGCCCCGTTCCTGAGGCTGGCCGACACCCCCACCCCACCCCACGCCCACCCCCGGCCTGCCGGGCCGTGGGGTCAGCTGTCACCCAGCCCTGGTTAAAAATGGAAAAAAAAAAATACGGAAACATGTATTCCAGGGCTGGTCGTTTGAACTTGAAAAGCCAAGTGTTCTGGGGAATTTGAAAATGTGATATTAGCCTATCAGTTATTTCTTTTCACAGAAAAGCAGTGAATCAGCAAGACCTGGGGGCGGGGGGGGGGGGGGGGTGCTTGAGAGCCGGTGTCCCCGCTGGCCTCTCCCGCAGGCAGTGGCCTCTTTGCCAAGGGAGCCGAGGGAGCCCTGGGTCCCATCTCAACAACTCCTTGGAGCCAGGCTGTCACCTGAACTGGTTCAGTGTTCTAGCACATTCCAGAGTGAGGTCGGCCCTCTCAGACGGTTCCGGGGTGTTGTTGGGTCCCACGTACTCATTTTCTTGGAGCCCAAAGAAGGTGAAGCCGCCCTCGGGTTCTCCGAGTGGGATCTCTGGACCAGGACAGTTAGGAATGCAGATTCTTGGCTGGAATCTCGCGCTCTGGAGTAGGGCCCCGACTGGCTCTCTTACAAGGCCCTCAGGGGCCTCTGGGCTCCCTGGAGCCTGAGACCCTATCTGCGTTGGCAGGGATGAGAAAGTTAAGGCAGGAAAGGAGGAAGGGGGGGGCAGGTGATCACGGCTGCCAGGCCCTGTTGGAAGGGGGGCTCGCAGTGAGCCCGAGGACATCTGGACCTGAGCGAGCCCCACGCTCCTGAGCACCTGCTGAGCTCTGGGCCCCTGAGCGTGCTGGGTGGGTTCGCATAGATACGGCAGAGGCAGAACGAGACCCGCCGAGCGGCTGGGCGCCCCTTCGGAAGTCAGGCCCCTGGATGACTACTCCGCCCGCTGCCTGGCCATGCCAGCCTGAGCTCGCAGAGCCTAAGCGAGTGTGCGGTCACCGGCTGCTGCCCCGGGAGCTGACACCTGCAGCCGAGGCTTGGGGTTCGAACACCGTGATGTTGACTGGGGCGGGGGGGTAGGCTCCAGGGGACAGCCTGGCCGCTTTCTGGGGCCCAGGTCTTAGGCCGGCTCTGCTCCTTGGCCCGGGGCTGCCCCAGGCACACCCGGGGGACCAGGCTGGCCGAGCTTCCTGGAACTGACACAGCCTGACGGCCACTTCCTCTCCTGCCTCCCGCCTGCCAGCAAAGCTCTGGTCAAACAGTGCTCATTTGCCTGCGTCTCCGTGCCATCTGGCCATTTCCTGCCAGTGAGTCCCCCATCTGTGTGAGGTAGCCTTGCTCACTAGTGGCTCTTCAGCAGGACTCAGGCAGTGAGGTTCTAGGCTTGGGGGCTCTGACCTTGGGTCCTTCCATCCTGGGGGGGTGGACAGTCCCTGCAGATCCTTGGTCCAGGAACGAGGTGGGTCCATCACTGCGGCCGCCTGGGGGGACATTGGACTTGATTTCCTGATCAGCAGGTACTGGCCAGTAGCCAGATGCTGTGCTTTCTGGATGGTTCTGTTGGGCTTGCTTATGACCTTCCCCTGGTGTGTTTGACTTCAGGTCAGCAGAGGGAATGAGCCAGCTTCTGTGCGTGGAGGGCACTGAATGATAGAGTGAGTCTGCGTATAGAGCAGGTGCTCATACACTGTTCTTGTTATTAAGATCCTTGCTGGTTTTGTTACCTGAGGAAGTACAGGCCTGATCACTGGGCCTGATAAATTCATCAGCATGGTACCTTCAGTTGGTGTGCTTTTTTTGTGTTTTCTTTTGCTGTTTTTAAATGAAAACAGGCTCCCCTTGCATTTTGAGCCTCCCCTCTGCGCGAGGGGAACAGCTGAATGAGCCAACGGAACACCTAACAGGCCGTTTTCTAGAAGTCAGGTGGGGCCAGGCTGGGTCCTGCTCACATAACCCCCTCCCAGGGGCAGAGGCCAGGGCCAGGAGGAGGCTGGTGGCCTGAGTGGTGGTGGTGAGTATGCTCCCCCCTCCCCCACTCACAGCCACCTGTGCTGTTGTGAAGGTGGCCCCACTAGGTCTGGGGAAGCAGAGCGGGGAGCGTGTCCTGAGTCACATCTGACAACCACCGGTGGCCGCACCCCCAGGACACCCTGTGCTCAGGGTCGAGGAGGGGGAGTCTGCAGACGGGAACGGAAGCCCCCTAGTCAGGCTTGGAGCCGGGGGCAGGCTCTGACTGTGATCAGGTGTCCTGTGAGGCCGTGGGGCTGTCCCCCTTCACTGGGCTGCACTGCCCACCATCGAGGTGTATTTGGACAGGAGGTGGGGTCGCAAGTGGGGCCCCTGCTGGCCCGTGAGGTGGTCGAGGTCACGGCAGGACAAGGATGGGACAGACACACCCCTGAAGGATAAGCTCCCGGTGTGGATGCCCCAGCCCGCTCCTGGCTGTCCTCAGGCAGCCCAAAGCCGGCTTATCTCCCTGGCCCCAGCTGCCTCCGCGTGCCAACTCCGTCGTGCTTATCTGGGGGTGCCAGCGTGGGGAGCTCCCCGACAGCGCATCCGCCTGTCAGCCGGCCCGCTGGGCAGTGCCCCGCGGTTACCTGTCCTCTCCCGGCCGCGGAGGGCTGCGAGTCCACGGGGGACGGGGACAACACAGCTAGCCTGCAGGGCTCCCACCCAGAGTCCCAGCATCCCCCCCCCCTTCTGAAGGCATCTTGTCAAGGTGTAGGAGCTTAAAGGCAGGGTGGCCGAAATGCACGGACACTGCTCTGGACGCCACCCCGGGGCTGCTTCTGTCAAGGCCACAGGACAGTGGGTCCCTGATGAATTCGTGTATTTACTTAAGATTACATTTCATTTTGAAACTGTTTTAAAAAGGAACACTAAGGAGGATGTTCAAGCATTTATTTACTCGTTGGCCAAAAGTAAGTGAACATTAGAATTTCATCAGATGTTTCAATCCCTTTTCTAAAAGAAGTAAGTGTTACAAGGTCCTGTTTGTTCTGTGATCAGTTCCCTTCCCCTCCAGCCTGCAGCCCGCCGGCCCTCCTTGCCTGGGGCTCAGGGTGTTCTAGCTGGAGCAGCGGGACCGAGGGGCCCCGGCCTCTGTCCTGCCCCCGTGAGCTGGGGTCTCTGGGCAAGCCAGCTCCCCGTCCTGGAGCCTGAGAAACGGGGAGAGGTGTGGAGACACCCCAGGGAGCAAGTCGTGCCACCAGAGCCGGTGGCGCTCTGCCGGCAGTGCCTTTCCGGGTTTCTAGAGCCTGGCGCGGCTCAGGGGGGCAGGGCTGGCGGAAGAAGCGGGCTCCCGCCTCGGCTACGCCACACCTCCCCTCCCCCTCCCCCTCCCGGGGCATGAATGGAGGAATGATGCAATGGGCCGGCCTCTTGCCGAATGCGCTCTGGGGCTGGTGGGGGGGGGGGGGGTGGAGCGGCGGAATGCTAGCTGCCGAGGCGCCAGAGTCCTTCCCCACTTCCCCTATAAGGTGGTCACACTCCCACATAAGGAAATGTGAGGCCGTCCCGGAAAAGCCCCCGGCGGCCCCACCCTCTCAGTGTGCAGAGGCTCCCTGGGACCGGGTGGCAGGAAGGAACAGCCCGAGCCCGGCCTCACCTTCAGGGCCCTTCCATCCTGGATCCCAGCCCCGCGGCAGGTTGGATCAGTACCAGTGCAGGGAGAGGGAATTCATCCTGTCCCTGGCCTTCACTGCGATTCCTGGGGGGTGTCAGAAGGGCCCCAGAGGGTCTGCCCCCTAACACCTCGGCACAGGGGGCCGCTGTGAGCCTCTGTTTCGTCTTCTGTGCTGAGAATGGCAGTGCTGACGTGGTTAATACACCACAGCCATCTCCCTGTTGGCTCTGAGGGCCTGGACGGAGCCTGTGCCCGCTCCCCGGGGCCACACAGTGAAGGTCACCAGTGCTGGTTGCCCCGGGCACACCTCGGTCCCTCATCTTGGCCGGGCGCGGCTCCTACTTCAGGACGGTGATGTGGACATTGTGTCTTGAGCCCCACCGCCCTGAGGCAGCTCATTTTACTGCGGACCTGGCCGTTGCAGGTTGCAGGTTGCAGGTGCAGAACCACCGCCGAGGAGCCCAGGGGGCTGGGCCGGGGTCCGGGCCAGGCCCAAACGTCGCAGCTCTGTGCTGTCACCCAGTGCCGGGACGTTCTGACTGTTTCAGCTTAGGAAGGGCAGCTAACTGCTCTCAGGACAGTTTCCACCTGAACCCTTCCTGCCGGGCACCATCTTGGTAGGCCGTTGCATCAGCCAGAGCTCAGGGCAGCGGAGGAAAATGGGAGTGGGGGAGGGTGCTATTAAGGTGTCAGTTAATTTCCTGGAGCGATAAGCAGGTGGCCGGTGAAGCCTTAATCTTCTCCAGAGCACGCCGGGCAGAGTTCCTGTTTTTCTTCTACCTGAACTGCCTCATCCACTTCATTAGTGTGGATTTATTTCTTTGGGTCCTACTCCCCGAACTGTAAAATTACATGTAATTACTCTGGCTGGGGAAAGGAGCCACCTGGGGTCTGCCGGCCCTGGGTTGGCTGTGACCGGCAGAGAGGAAACGTGAGCAGATCCTGCCAGTGTTTCTTACCTTTCTGCGGTCCTCAGAGAAGGGGGGAGGGCAGGGGCCCTGGGGGGGGGGGGTCATGGAGAGACCCCTCCGAGCTCCAGCCCTGCTGGTCAGTGTGGAAGGACCAGCCCCGAGCTCTCTCCCGAGGATTAGGGAGGGCAGGGGGCCTGGGGGGACTCATGGAGAGGCCCCTCCCAGCTCCAGCCATGTGCTCTCGAGGATTTCCTGGTGTGAGTAGTCCCTGCACAGCCGATTTCTAGCACCTTCGTGAAGGTGCTGTGCCCAGAGTCAGGACCAGAGCGTGACCAGCTCACCCTTAGAGCGTCTGTCTGCATTGTAGACCACCTGAGCATATGAGAGTTAGAAACAGTGAATCGGAAGTTCTCGGTGTTGAGCATTTGTTTCTTTCCTTTGTTCTAGAATAATTTTGTTTTGCTGTGAGTTTATGGAGTGGCCATGAGGTCCCTGAGCACTTACTTGCCCGTGTCTCCTGCACACCCGAATATCCCAACTTTGGCTCAGGTCCGGGGTCCCACAGGGAGCCCCGGCGGGGCTTGGGTGTGCGTGTCCAGGCGAGCTTATGGAGCCTGGTTTGGCAGCCTGCCTGGGCAGCGCCCCCTGCCCAGTCCCATCTCCCCTCCCTTCCACGTTGGGGGGCTGGGGGGGGGGGGGCCGTCTGTGATAGGTGTGATTTTGTCTTCAGTGTTTGCTGTGAAAATAGCAGTAGGACGGGGCAGGGGTGAGTGCCTATTGTGTTCTTTACCAGCTGGACCCGCCTGAGTGGTGTCGGCCCCCCGCGCCCCGGGCTGTGGCCTCACCTTAAGTCCCCACTTCGCGTGTCAGAATCGCCCCGTGGTGCCAGCACTTGGCTTGTGAAATCGTTTTGTGCTACTAGTATGTCACCCGTTTCCTCGGTGGGATTCCAGCAGGTTCTCTCTGCAGAAAGGGTTCCTTGCCTTCAGGAAGTGAGGTGGGCTGTGCGGGCACCTAAATCGTGCTGAAACCGTGAGAGGCGTGCACAGCGAGTGCAGCCTCCTCCGCGTGCAAATGTGCAAATGTGCAAATGTGCGTTTGCAACCTACGCTCCGAAGGCGGGGCCGCCCAGGTGCGCAGCAGGTGGGGTGGGGGAGGGGCCGGACCAGCCGTGGTGACCTCCCCCCCCGTAGGAGGTGGAAATTCATCCGTTGAAACTCCTTGATGACGGTCCCGGGGGCTTGTGGGACCGTAGCTTCGTCGAGAGTCAAGTGGTGCAGTCCTCCGCCTTTGACCTTGGGCCTGGAGAAGGTCAAGCATAGCGGAACCCGCCGGCTGCCTTCTCACTGCTGCCCTCTCTCTACAGTGCTGCTCACGGCCGTGAACTGTTACAGCGTGAAGGCTGCCACCCGAGTCCAGGACGCCTTCGCTGCCGCCAAGCTCCTGGCGCTGGCCCTCATCGTTCTCCTGGGCTTCATCCAGATCGGGAAGGGTGAGTGTAACCTCTGGGCCCCCGTCCCCGAATGCCCCGCGTGCGCATGGTTTCATTTGAGCCGTCGGTAGAGAGACTGAGCATCACCCCCCCACAAGTTAAACCCACCGCGAGCGATGGGGAGAAACAGACCCGCCCCGTCCCCTCCGAACCTCACTCTCCTACCCACACTTGAGGGCAGGGGTCGGATGGCGACGTGGGGGTTCGCAGAGTGACCTTAGCGCTGTGCCAGCGCGTGGAGGGCGCAACGGGGTGGAGCTCTTGCTGGTTTGCCTGTTGCTGAGGCGGATCTCGCATCCAGGAGCACAAATCTTAAGGGCCTCTCTGATGGGGAGGATGTGGGAACACCCCCCCCCCCCCCGGCCATGATGTCTGGCGGCTTTTGGTGGTGGTGTGGCCCGCAGCGCCGGGAACAGAAGTAAAGTTTCTCCTGCAGACGGGGGAGGGCATCAGAGATCCCGCAGCGGCTGGTGCAGGGCAGCTCCTGAGGGCCCCTTCAGAGAAGGTCGCCGAGGGGCACACAGGCGGAGCTCGTGTCCCCGGCCCCTGCATTGGCCCCGTTCTGCGTGCCCTCAGGGCACTGGGGTGCGGGAAGGCAGTACCCGGTGCCCCCCCCCAGCCTGACTCCCCTGGTCGTGGGGGCGAGCCGAGATTCAGACCGGGTTTACGTTGTCCAAGGTCCGTGCTGGCACCAAGCTGCGGGTCTGGTGCCAGTCTTCCCCACTGTGACACCCCACGTGGGCAGCTGCAGGCGTCTTTGTTCCCGTCCACCCTCTTCACCCAGCTGCTGGCTAGCTGGGCGTGGAGTGGGTAGAAAACCCCTCGTGGCCCCACACCTGCCGTGTCCTCTGAGCGTCTGCTGTGACACCCAGAAATTCATCTTGTGGTTCCGGACTCTCCTGTTTCCTTCCCTGTAATGGCCACGCGGGGCACTGTGATTTATGGGGACCCAGCGTCCACAGACCACGGGCCTGTGCAGGGGGGCGCGCGTGACTCTGCAGAATTGGGTGCACGCGGGGCTGCGGTGGCCGCCACAGTGCCTGCCCTCACGGGCCCTCTTCTGGGGGTAAAGAGAGGCCCACGTGCTGGTCCACACTGACCTAGTAAAGTGGCAGCAAGAATCCAGAGAGTTTGGGCAGATTGTCGTCATCGAGCACGTTAACGTGTAGGAAGCTCTGACCACCCAGCACCCACGGGCTCTGGTTCTGTCGGCATCGAAGGGGAAATTGCAGCTGATTTCCAGATCACTTTCTGTGGAAGGTAGGTCACTGCTTCAGGAGCTGGACGTCATGCTGAGAGTGTGTCCGACCGGTGCCTCGGCCTCAGTGGTGTCAGATCACCCACCCACGCTCGGGTGAGCCCCCCGGGCAGGGCTGGGGGCGGGGGCGGGACGTGCCCCAGTGCGTGCCCCTCCTGGGGCTCGGCTTCTGGCCTCTTCTTTAAGACAAGACCTTATCTTTCTCCTTATTCCTCGGGTCTCGAGGACCCTGGTCGGGGCTGAATAACTCTGAAGCCTCGTGAGGAGCTTGGCCTGGTGGGTGGGACCCAGCCGACCAGGCTTTGTGTAGCCAGGACGCTCGGCCTTCGAAAGACTTGCCCGTGAAGGTATTTGCTTGGCTGGTATGATGAGGAATGTGGAGGGGGCGACCTGACTTTCGTAAAAACAGATTTCAGTAGGGATAGCAAAGGGCTTTTGTTCAGCTAGAATACCTAATACGTTTATAATCGTGTTGCTGTCGAAAGCCTCCTCCTCCCCAGAGCAATTCCTTCCTCAACTTGGGATACAGTGCAGCACCTGTAGAATCTGTCTCCTGGTTTTCCTCAAGAGATTGATGTCGTTCCCAGACGAATGCCTTCCCTTCCGGGGGACACGTTGCAGACGTCGACCCCCTTCTCCTACGGTGGAGTCCGTAGGTCCGCCTGCCAGAGGCCCTGGGTCCCCGTGCTGGTGGCTTGGTTGTGCCCAAGCATCGCGCACACCCCCAGGGGTCGCGCAGGTGTCCTCCCCACCCCCACCCCCACCCCCAGCACCCCGGTGGGCCCAAGGGCCGCAGAAGGGACTTGAGGCCAGCCGGCCATGGGTCGGCCGTGGGCCCCGCTGGGCTCGTTATCTCGAGACCTGCGAGCAGTTGTCCATCACACCGTCCTTCGCCAGAACTTCCCGGGCCCCGAGTACAAGTCCGTTGGCCCCGGTGGCCCCTGCTGGCCAGAGCTCGGCCGTGGGCTGGGGACCCCAGACAGCACGTGAACAGGAGAATTGCAGGAGGGCGGGAGGGGGCGGCTGGACGCAGGCGCAGAGTCGAACAGAGAGACTGCTCTGCAGGGTCCCGGGCCAAGCCGTCCCGCGTGGGAGCCGCTCAGCTACCCTGCGGCTGGGGCTGGGGGGCCCCGCGGGGTCGGGCCTGCGGGCCCGGCGTCACGCGAGTTGTCTGCATTTGCTCCCAGCGTCCTCCGAAGGGGAGACAGAACTCAGGTCAGCATTTCAGACCCAGTGGCTGCCGCACAAAGCGTGGGCCGCTTGGCCGGGGAGGCCACAGAGGCCCTTTGAGGCCCAGACCTGCCGGCCGCCTCCACCTGCTGTGTCTTTTGTTCTGTTGGCTCCTTACTGGACACCCTGCAGGAGCCGTGGCCCCGAGGTCAGGCTGTTCCCGAAGCCAAGTAGGCGTTTCCCAGCCCAGAAGGTGGGAGCGGGTTGCGACAGGCGCGTCCCTGTGCCCAAGCCCCTCCCGGGGGGGCACACAATGGGACCCTTGTGGTTTTGCGTGGGCTGCAGCTTCGGGAGGGGGGAGAGCGGCCGGTGTGGACGGCCCAGTTGTACAGATACAAGTGCTTCCTCCCTCGCCGCGTCCCCCTGCACGATGCCCTCTGCTGAGGGAGGTCGTGGGAGGCGTAGTCTCCATGCGCCAGGCAGTCCTGCCCCCCAGCCCTCTGCCCTCCCAAGCCCCCAGCAGCTCACAGAAGTTCACCCCGCTTCTGGGACGTTCGTCCCAGTTGCCAGGACACCTGGCCGTGGTTTGTAACACAAGTGGAGGCTCCTGGCTTCCGTGTTGATTATCTCCTGTGTCTGGGCACTGTCCCAAAGAGACAGGGGGTCTCGGGATGGGGGGAGACGGTCCCGGCAGGATGGGCAAGCCTGGCAGCGAGGAAGTGGGCTGTCGCCCCTCAAAGTGGGGGGCCAGACACCCTCAGTGTTCCCAGGCCTAGCCTCCCCTCGCAGAGGACTTCGGGGCTCGTTTCAGCGGGGCTCAGGGTCGGGCCGGGATCGCAGGACCCTATAACAGGCCATGTAGGGCTAGGGTTCGGTTCTCTACCCTGCACCGGTCACCTGTGGCCCAGGAACAGGGATGGGACTGTGGGATGGGGCAGGGCCATCACCTGGTGGCCGGTGCCCGTGACCCATCTCCTCGCTGAACGTTGAGAGCCACAGGTCACGGGGCTACTTGGGAAGGCGTGGCAAAGCTACCATCGAGGCAGGCTTGGTGGTGTTTTCCTGTGGATGTTCTTTGATAATTTTTAGTTGAGGCCTTTTCTTTGGGTCTGCACGCCTCTGCACTAACTCAGCATCCAGAGTTGTAGCAGATTCGAAATCACATGGTCTGCTTGGGCCACCCTGTGGCAGGAGATCAAAGCTCCTGCTGGCTCGCCTGTGCCCTGGGGCGGCCAGGAACGGGAGGTGGGGGCAGAGCAGCCACAGAGCCCCGCGCTGGGCACGGTTCGTTCCCAGGGGTCTCTGGCGGCCTGTTCAGTAGGGAGCGGGCCCCTTCCAACTGGGATTTGAGGTTTGCAGCAGATCTCGAGGCCGAGGGGCCAGCTCCTCCAAGGGGTCAGCTCCTCCAAGGGGTTAAAAGACGGGGGCGTCTGCGACAGACGCTGGCCAGGTGAGCAAGCACTGACCTCTCAGCCTCCCCAGACCCAGATTCCTGCCCGGTTCGTAGACCTCAGGCAGAGCTGGAGCACAGACACCAGGCGTCTGGGACTCGCCCCGGGGTGGGACAGTGGGAGAGAAGAACCTGGTGAACTGGCCGGCAGGATGCACCCTCTCCGAGGATGCTGGTGTCTGGACGGAGCTGGAGACCCATCGCTGTGCTTTGTCCCCAGGCCCACTGAGGGCTCTGATCGTGCAGAGTTGACTTGCCCGGGAGGTCTGGTGGCCCCACGGGTGACAGCCCATTTTACAGAACAGGAGCCCGAGGCCACAGCTTATCCCAGGCACGTCCGTGAGGCACAGAGTGGAGACCAGTGAGTCTGACCCAGACAGAGTGAGGCCCGCCGGTCTGTCTGCAGACAGTGTCCTGTTGTCCTCCTCACAATTCTGGGGGACAAAAGTCCAGAATCAGGGCTGCGTTCCCTCTGAAACTCAGGGGGATTCCTGCTTGTCTGTTCAGGCTGCTGGCGTCCCTGGGCTTGTGGCTGCAGCACTGTGCCCTCTCTGCCTCGTCCCCCGGGCCTCTCCCAGTGGCCTCTGTGTCCTGTAAGGACACTTGTGGGCTTCAGGGCCTACCCTCATCTACGATCTCATTTCAAGACCCTTACCTTAATTCCATCTTCAAAGACCTTTTCCAAATCAGGTCACATTCAGAGGTTCTGGGCTGACATGAATTGGGGGGACCCTGTTCAGCACATCTCTTGACATAAACAGCCATCCCCTGGGGCCCCAGAGGGATAAAGTGGGAGCAGAGGCGGAAGGTTCCAGCACGGTGGATGCTCCCCAGTTTGGGATGACTTTCCCGTGGTGTCCCCGTCCCAGGAGGGGTGCCCCTGGGCTGGTCTGGCTGTGGGAAAGCACTGGGTGGGGATGGGGCCTGGCCAGACCTAGAGTTCTGGCATTTTCTGCAGCTGCCTCCCACTGCCCATTTCCAGATTGGGGCGTTGACAGGCTCCCAGGGCCCCAGAGAAGGCCTGGGAACGCCTGACCAGGCCTTCCTCCCACACAGAGGTCGGGCTGGGTCTCAGGAGCCGCAGACCCTGTAGGGAGCCCTTGTCCTCATTCAGGAGCCACGGGTCTAGCACACTTCCCTGGTGGGAAAAAGGGCCACTGGGTGCCCTTCCCCACCCGTCATCCATGACTCCCATCGCTGCGTCCGTGTGACTCAGAGATCTGGGCTGGCTTTCTCTGAGAGCAGCTCCCTGGGGCCTCTGAGCATCCCCCCGCCAATTACCCCGCTTCTCAGGGGGTCCCAGTGGGTGGGAGGCAGGCTCTGCCGGGACATCACAGCTTGCCGACGGGCACGTCTGGCCGTGCGTTGGCGTGCACATTCCTCGCGGCCCGTCCGGGAGGGCGCTGGCAGTGGCCGCGACTTAGGGGATTTAGGGCTGGGACGGGCAGACTTGAGCAGAGGGGCTTCGGGCTAGCCCGCGGCACGGAAGAGCAGAGGGCCGGGCCCACCGAGGTGGCAAGCTGCCTTCTCTTGAGGCAGCAGTTCGAGGCCGCTTTGAGGTCTGCAGAAAAATTGCAGAGAAGGGGCGCTGGCACAGGGGACCCGGTAAGTTGTGGGTCCCAGGGTTTCTGCCCCCCACTTGGAGCCTACAGCAGGACGTGCCGTCTGTCTGTCCATGGCCATCAGTCTTGCCTACTCACAGAGTGGGCTGGGGCCCGGTGGGGACAGAGACCGCCTGGTCAGCTTGGAGCATAGTGGCCATCGGGGGACTGTTGTCATTCACCTCTGTCCAGTGCAGCCCAGTTTGGGGTCTGGGGGAGTGAACGGCCGGCACAGCTCACGCGTCTGTCCCAGCCACGGGAGCAGCGGTGTGTGGACCGGGCTTCCGTTCCTGAATTGTTGCCATCTGGGGGCTGCCCTCTGCCTTCCAGGGTGTCCAACAGCGCCCGTGGCCTCTGCCCCCTAAATGTCCCCAGCCACGATAGCCCCCAGTGTCTCCAGACATGGCCGTACATCCCCTGGTTGCCGAGGGCAGGCCAGTGTTGGAGACCACGCGTGGGGTCTAGAGTCTGCCCTCCTCACCAGGACAGTCTGTGTCTCTTTGCTGCGCCCCACCCCCTGCTCACCGCCTCCGTCGCCGCCAGGCTCGGTGCAGCTGCCGACACACATCATTCAGCGGAGGTGTGGCTGTCTCGCCCGCTTCTCGCTGGCCTGGAGACGGGCAGCCGGGGCCTCCCGCCAGCTCTCCAGACCTCCTTCCAGAATGCCTGCTGTTAGGGCTCCAGCCCCAGCAGGACACCAGGACAGTGAGGGCAGGCACAGCCAGTGTCCCTGAGTGGCCGCCCAGGCCAAGTGCCACACGGAGCCGGCAGACCCAGCGCCCACTCTCTGATGCCCGTCAAGAAGGAGGGGCCGCATGCTTGGCCAGCATTTGGTCGGGAGCCCGGAGGAGCTACGGGTCTCCCTTCTGGGCCGGCATCCAGCACAGGCCGAGGCTGAGCACGGCCAGGAGCCCTCCGGGGACGCATGCGAGCCAGCCACTCTCGAGGCAGTTCAGGCTCCTGTCCCTCCCTGTGTCCCTGGTGTGCCGCCGCCGGGCCCACCGTGCCTGTGGGAGGTGACGGCCTGGAGGAACTAGCTGAGGTTTGACCGGTGCCTGCCCCAGCCCATGCTGGGACAGGAGCAGGAGGCCCGCCAGCCACGCTCCACGCTGCGGGGTCTGGCGGTGCTGGGATGTCCGCCTTCCTCCAAGGCACCTCGGGCACTTTGCAGACAGAGTGAGGCCCCAGACAACTGAGGGAGGTCCCGGCAGATGACCCAGCCACGCTGGTCCTAGGAAAGAAATCTCATGGGCTATTTGGGAGAGACCTGGCTGAGGCCCCCAGTGAGATTCTTTAATCTGTGTTTGGTCCGAGCAGCTAGTATTTTCCTGGCATTTTAGACACTGCAAAAGCAAGCTTGTAAATCCCAGAAAATACTGTTCTACATCAGGAGTTCCGTGCCCGGCACGTTCATCTCAGGCGGAGGACCGTGTGTCTGTGTCAGAACGCTGAGCTGGTGACCGCAGCACGAGTGACCCCTTGGTGAGAACCCTGAGGCTACGGGGCCTGGGGCTGAAAACTTATGGCTCTTACCTGAAAACCCCAGGGCTGTATATCAAGCCTTGAATTTTATCCCTGTGCCAGCACTCGATCCGTAGGGCACAGGGGTCCTTCTGAGCCACCGGCCTTTCCCGTGGGTGGTGGTCACCAAAAGCAAGAGCCATCCGCCTGCCTGGGGCGTCTCCAGCCCACAAGTGCACACACACTGTGCACGGATCACACACACGTGAATACATGCGCACACGCACGCACACAGTGTCTCTAATTCGGGTGGGGGCCACTTCTAACAACTGCTCCCAAACCCGTATCCCAGCACGTGAAAAAAGAAACTTAACTTCAATAGTAACCAGGGTGCATAGAGGCGTATCCTAGTAGGAAAACTGGGCAGATTGACGGGAGAATTACAGGTTTGAGACAAGCCCGCGTTACTCGTGAGGAGCCTTTATTGTGAAAGACCACCAATGCTCTGGAAGTCTCTGCAGGACCTGTGAGCCGTCTCATCGGGCTCCCCTAGACCCTTTGGAGCAGCGCGGCATTCTGGGAGGTGTAGGGTGGTGTGGACACGCACGCAGTGCCTGAGGTCAGACCCGTTAGCCCTCACGAACCTAGATCCCACTGTGTGCTGGCAGTTCCCCACCCCCAGGGCAGGTGGCCCCGGCCTCAGTTTCCCCAGCTGTTGCACAGCAAAAGTACACGGACAGGGCTGCGGGATGCGGTGGAGCTCTGCAGACGTAAAGGAGGACACACTCTGGACCATTTCCATAGGGGAGCCCCCAGGACGGAGCCCAGAGGGGCTCCGGGCGCTCTTGTGGGGTGTTGTTGAAGGGTGTGCTGTCCCGAGCCAGCACTCGGCACTGTCTCCGCCTACCCAGCCTGGTGACCACCCTGTGACCAGGCAGTCCCACGACCTGGGTCTCCAACACAGGTCACATGCGGGCAGCGGGCTGGGTGAGAGGCCAGCCGCCCCGGGGTCTGTTCAGCTCCTCACGAGACCGTGGCCTCATCAGGGGGCGGGGGCTGGGCACCTCAAGGATCCCACATCCACCTCTCAGCTCAGGCTGGGGACCAAAGGCCCAAGCACACCTGTGGGGTCAGGACACACAGGCCTGAGGGCAGAGTCCAGATCAGCGTAGGAAAATGGACCCAGAAACAGAGATTGGGGTCCCTTCTCTCCACCCCCACCCCCCCCCCCACTGCGGTGTTTGCTGTAGGAAACTCTGTGCTCTTTTTGAGGCCTCCCAGGGAAGGGGGTGACAGGCTTTATGGGAACCTCCCTTCCATCGTCCCCTCTGCAAACATCCTCACGTTCCGTCGCGTCCTGTTCCTGGGGTGACTGAGGCGGTCACTTGTGGGTGGTGTGGGGTCCCTTGAGAACTTGGGCTCCCCTGGCATCGTCCACCCTCCCATCCCCGGGGGGCCCGCAGGCCCACTGGCTGTGGGCGACACTGACCCTTGGGCAGCCCCGGGGTCACGTCCAGGGACACCTCGGAGTCATTTTCAGGAAGTTCCATGCTGATGCTTGCTGACGGGTCACGTTCCCAGCACTGCAGGTAGGAGAGCACAGAGTCAGGCCCAGGCGCCGCTGGCCCGGGGCTCGTGTCACGGGCTCTGCAGGGAGTGTTCTCTGGGGTGACTGGGGCTGCCCGCCCCCTCCGCACCTGCCCTTCTGGGCGCATGGACCACGCATGACCAAGGGTCCACAGAGCTGCCGACCCCTCCCGGGTGGGCTGGCGGCCAGGCCCACGGCCCACGGTACGACCACGCTGTCCTCCACCTGCTCGCTCCTGGTCCCGGGCAGAGTCGGGAATTTTGCGTGGGTCAGGTGGCTCAGCACGTATTTTGCTCCAGGAACATTCCAGAACTTGCGGTATGGTCTCTGCAGTGCTCTCTGACCAGCATTCCTTTCTGTTTGGCCTTTTCCAGGTGGTGTGTCCAATCTGGATCCCAAGTCCTCATTTGAGGGCACCAAACTGGACGTGGGAAACATTGTGCTGGCGTTGTACAGTGGCCTCTTTGCCTACGGGGGATGGTAGGTTCCGGAATGTCGGGGTCTCTGGGCCTTGGGACACGCAGGCTGGGTGGGCCCCGAAGCATCCAGAAGTCTGGCCCTCCACGGTGGTTCTGGAGAGTGGCAGGAAAGCCTCTCGGGGCCGCCGCTAGCCCCTTGCATCCCAGAAGAGCACAGAGAGGGTTCCAGAGCAGCCCCGGGCGCTGTCCGCAGCACGCCTCGGCCCCTGAGAAGATGCTCCTGGAGACAGATCTCTGCTGACGGGCATAAAGCATTTAGGCTGAAGGCCCTGAGCCGGGTGGTTCTCGGCCTCTCCCCACCAGGAGCGAGGACCCTGTCTGTGGCCCTTGCCGGCGCCTTCCGTCCCTCTGGATCCTCTGCTGTGGCCCCTGCCCCTGGGCCAGGCTGTACTGAGCCGTGAGAGTGGCTGCTGTGCGGCAGGCTGGCGGGCAGGCAGGTGAGGAAGGCGCTGGAGAGGGTCAGGCAGCGGACGGGTGCCTCGGGGCACCCTTAGTGGAGTGGTGCCATTTAGCACGGGCACTGAACCCGTGCGGGCCGCCTTTGAGTCTCTTTCCACGTGGCCTCTGAGCCTGACCTTGAGTGCTCAGCGTGGACGTTAATATCCGCACACGAAGCGGGCCTGTGCGGGTGGAGGTGCCCAGGACGCCGCCGTTCAGGCTGGACCGTGAGCCCGCCTCAGACACAGTGCTGGCGCCTGGGGTGGGGGACGCAGCGGGTCAAGGACAGGCTGTGGGGGCGGCGGCTGATTTCCCTCAGGACAGGGTGTCGCCGTGCCAGCTCACCCTGTGTCCCCAGCTGCTCACCAAGTGGTGGTGGGTGCGGGGATCTCGTCCCCAGGGGCCCAGAGCAGCCGGGGGGGGGGGGGGTCCCGTGGGATCTGTATTCCCCTAATGATTGTGGGAGGGAAGCGTAATTAAATTCTGCTCTCTCGATTCTAGGAATTACTTGAATTTCGTCACGGAGGAGATGATCAATCCCTACAGGTACGAGTGTGAACAGGGACTTCTGTCATCTTCACGAGAGAAGGTTCTGCCTCCCAGCCACCCACGGGCCCACCCGCGGCCGGGAGCAGTGCGGGGCCTTGCAGGGGGTGGGGGTGGGGGACTTTGGGGTTAGGACTCGTGCTAGGGAGGTGGGTGCTGGTTTCCAGCCTCACACCGGCCACGTGGTGGCCAGGTGACCTCAGACGAGGTCCCCCCCTCAGGACGGGCAGGAATTCCTGCTTCACGGACCTGGGCTCAGGGATGGAGGGTTGAGTCTCCAGCCCCGGCTCACACAGCTGCCCGTCCGCAGGGGCCAGCTTCCAGCCGCTTACCCGTGCTGGCAACGCGTCCCGCCGGGCCCTTCCCCACGCCGCGAGGCTCAGGACCCGGCTCCTCGCCATCCGGTCTGGCTCCACGCTGGGCTGCGCTTAGCTGACGTGCCCCTGCCCTTCTTTCCAGAAACCTGCCCCTGGCTATCATCATCTCCCTCCCCATCGTCACCCTGGTGTATGTGCTGACGAACCTGGCCTACTTCACCACGTTGTCCACGGAGCAGATGCTGACGTCGGAGGCTGTGGCCGTGGTAAGACGCCACCCTGCGGCCTGGCCGGGTCACCGAGAGGCCCGCTCTGCCATCTCTGAGGCCCGATGCTGAGCAGACCGGGCCCCTCGTCCTCGAACCACACGCTGCCCAGAGGCTCAAGCTGTGCCTTGCCTAGTCCCGGGAAAGAGTAAGGTGCCGGCTCTTAACCCTGGCTCATGTGACACGCTCGGGGTGTTCGAAAATGCTGGTGCCCAGCCTCCCCCAGGCCAGCGCTCGGTCAGCACGTCTGTGGTGGTCCCAGCCAGAGTGATTGGGTTGTTTTAGCTTTCTTTAGTTTTGAGAGAAAACACACGAGCAGGGGAGGGGCGGAGAGAGGACGGAGCGAGAATCCCAAGCAGTTTCCGCGCTGTCCGCACAGAGCCTGACTCAGGGCTTAAGCTCACAAACCGTGAGATCATGACCTGAGCCGAAGTCGCGTCCTGAGCCTCCCCTGCTGGGCATCGTGGATGCTGGGTTCAGAGGAGGGGCACGGCATCTCCGGGTCCCACAGGGGCGGCCGACTGAGCGCCTTGCCAACCCCCAGACCACGCGGGGGGTCCCCAGAGCCGTTGGTCTCCCCACCTGCAGCGCCCACCCCTTGCACCTTCTGAACGAACCCCAAGCTCCGCTCTGGGCCCGGTGTGCGGGGCCGGCCAGAGGTAGCACTTGTGCTGACGGGGGAACGTGGGTGCCCGTGAGAGGTGCCCGAGGGAAGTGCCCGCAGGTGTGGACGGGGAGTGAGGCCCTGTCCCTGGGACCGCCCCCCGCAGTCCAGTCCCCAGGGGCTCGCTCCGTGTGCAGAAGCCTCCCGACGAGCACGTAGGAAGCCGTCCCCAGGAGGGGGCCGGGCTGGGAGGCGCCGCGGGGCCTGGGGGCTCACGCTCCGTGTTTGCCTAGGACTTCGGGACCTATCACCTGGGCGTCATGTCCTGGATCATCCCCGTCTTCGTGGGCCTGTCCTGCTTCGGCTCTGTCAACGGGTCCCTCTTCACGTCCTCCAGGTGAGCCCGCACCAGGACCAGCCTCCTGTCACCTGGGCTCTGTGGGGGCCGGGGCGGAGTGGGGGGCCGTCCCTGCACAGCGCTGTCCAGCGTGTGTCCGAAAGTCTGCTTCCTCACTGAGGAACACGTAGCCGTCAAAACGTCCCAGTAATGCAGAGCTACGGGACCCGTGGCCTCTACCCTGCCCCCCGGTCCCCTGCCCGCAGGCGACTCGACTGTGTCCTTCTGGAATCTCTCACGGGTTCGCGTCAAACACGGCCCGGAGGGGGGGACGGAGGCGAGGAAGGCTGAATTCGCCCCTTTGCCCGCTGAGCCCATCAGGGCCCCTGAGAAGCGCAGGTGGGGAGCCCAGCCCGTGGGCCCGGCCCTCTCGGCTCCCCGCCCCGCCTGGGGGCCCACGGGGCGGAGGCTGAACGCTCGCTCCTCTGTCCGCAGGCTGTTCTTCGTGGGGTCCAGGGAGGGCCATCTGCCTTCCGTCCTCTCCATGATCCACCCACGGCTCCTGACGCCCATGCCCTCCCTCGTGTTTACGGTAGGCAGGCTGTGCCGTCCAGAGTCCCGTCCTCCAGCCCCAGTCGAAATGGGAGACTGGCGCGTCCCTCGGGGCCCGCCTTGGGGGGCTCCCTGGCGGGAGGCCGCGCGTTCCCTCTACGTGAAGCCTGTCGCGGCTTCGCCCGGCGTCCGCTGGCTGCAGACGGGAGGTGGACGCTGAGACAGAGCCCCCCGACGCCAGTGTTTCCTCACGTGCTTTCACCGAATGCCAAAGGGCACCGGATTCTTTCATTCCCAATGCTACGCGTAGTGGCTGTAAAACAGAAAACCTCGGAACAGCCTGGAAGCGGGTGAGGAGAAGACTCTCCCAGGAGACCGCTGTTGACAGGCAGCTCCCTGAGCTGTGTGGGTGCCGTGCACTCACAGCGTTTGCTTGCTCGACGAGATCACGTTGTGCGTTTTTCTTCAGCTCGTCCGACGTCTGCCTGTGTGGGTGCGCGCCGGGCAGTTAGTTCTCGGCCGCTACGGGACTGACCCCCCGCCCCCCAGGCCATAGGGGAACCGCTCTCGTGCGGCTGGAGGTGCCTCTTCCCAGGTGGCTCGCCACACAGCCACAGGCAGAAGCACGTGCCACGTGTTCTGTGACCTGGGCTCAGAAGTCACCCCCGTCATTGCTGTGCTTTTCTGTGTTAGGAGTGCAAGCCCGTAGGCCCAGCGGACGGAGGGTTTAGGTCCACCTCTCGGAGAGAGAAGGATCAAGTGATTGTTGGATGTGTTTTGGTTTTTTATTTATTGTATCTTGTCATTTTTTTTAACATTCATTTTTGAGAGGGAGAGACAGAGCGTGAGCAGGGGAGGGGCAGAGAGAGAGGGAGACACAGAATGGGAAGCAGGCTCCAGGCTCCAAGCTGTCAGCACAGAGCCCGACGCGGGTCTGGAACCCACGAACCGCGAGATCGTGACCTGAGCTGAAGTCGGACGCTTCACCGACCGAGCCACCCCGGCGCCCCCGGACGTGTTTTAAAACACTGCAGGGTTTAGTCTCAGTATCGAAACCGCCACGTGGTGGTCACGGCCGGGGTGCGCCACATTTGTTTAAACGACCCCATAGTGAGCCAGTGACGCCGCGGCGAGGGCGGGGTTGGGCGTCCCCTTCTGCTCCCCGTGGCGCGTCTGTCTCTTCCGCAAGATCCAGGCGCCGTCACTGTTTTCCCATTTGCTCCTGCCTCTGCCCTTGGAGAACTCACGTGTTGTCCAGACCGGGCCTTCCCTTCGGAGCCAGAGCGAGCAGGTGTGGTTTCCCCGCGTCGTTCCGGCTGTCCTGCTCACCGCGTCCCCGTTTCTCTGCTTGCAGTGCATCATGACCCTCCTGTACGCCTTCTCTAGAGACATTTTCTCCGTCATCAACTTCTTCAGCTTCTTCAACTGGCTCTGCGTGGCCCTGGCCATCATCGGCATGCTGTGGCTTCGCTACAAGAAGCCCGAGCTGGAGCGGCCCATCAAGGTGAGGGCCTGGCCACTGGGGGGTCGGCACGGCCCGGGGCCGGTCGGGGGGTTGGCAGTCACGCGCCTGAGAAACAAGGTCTGAGTGTCCGTCAGAGCCCTGGGCTGGGAACCAGGTGGTTCTGTGCCTGTGGCTTGTGGCCGGGCCGGCCGCTGTCCCTCGCTGAGTCTCTGTCTTCCCTCGGCAAGCCAGGGGTCGGGGCCCCTTGTCCGGAGCGTTCTGGTAAGGATTGAGCCAGATAAACGTGGACGTGCTTGTCCGCTAGACCGAGAGTGACTGTTCCTTGGGAATCTCTTAAGTGCTGACACGTGAATGCAGGTGCTGGGGGTTCATCAAAGGATAAAACTGACCCCCTGAGTCTCTGGCCCCCTAGAGCTTCTGTTAACATGGGAGAAGCAGCACACGAGAACCTGAGTGCCAGGGGGGCGGATGGCCCTGACTGGCCTGGGGCCGTGTGGAACAGCATGTCTGGGGAGGAGCAGGCACCAGGGCGGGAAGGGGAGGGGGAGGCCAAGCAGGGTGGAGGCGGAACTGGGGCCCCCCCCGAGGTCCGCCTGTCCATGGCGCCTGCCCCGGCCTCGCCCTGCCCGGGAGAAAGCCGGGTGCCGGCCCGGCCTGAGGCGGGCGCTCTGCCACCTTGTCACCTTCCCAGGGGTGACCTGGTTTCTCCTAAAAGGGGGACCAGAAGGCTGGGCCCCTGCTGAGCCCCGACACTCACATCGTGGCCAGCTGGTGGCAGCTCCCGTCCCTCGTCCTCTTTGTGGTGGCGTGTGGGCCTGCCTGGCAGTCGGCACCTGTCCGTGAGCCTCCTCCCTGGCTCCCCGCCCAGCGGTCCTGCAGAGGCCAGCGGGGTCCAGGAAGGGTTCTTCCGGGGAGAGGGGGACCCGGGAACCTCAGTGCCCTGGGCCATCTTGGCCCTTGCGTGTGGTGGGCTCTGATTCTTTGTCAGCCGGGACAAGGGGTGGCCGCTGTCCTCGAGTTAGGCAGGGCCCATGGTGGGGGTCTCCTGCGGCGTGAGGATGAGCTTGCCCAACAGAGGGCACGGGGAGGCAGAATCGGAGGCAGAAGGAGGCAGAATCGGGACAGGCGCCCCACCCCCACCCCCTCCGGGCTGTGGACGGGTCTGTGGCTCCTTTGCCTTGAGCTCTGCGGGTGGGCTGTCTGCCCCCTGCTGTGCAAACCGCGGCTCAGCCTGTCCACAAAGGGCCCTCTGAGAAGGCAGGTGCTGCCGTGTTATTAGCGGGTAGCCGCGGTCTTCCCAGAAGCGCCGGGTCCCCGCTCTGGGTGACGGCGGGAGGGGTGCCGGGCCAGGGTCTCCACCCTGCGACGTGGGAACCGGTGAGGCCGACCTTCCCTGACCTCGGGAAGCCTCCAGGGACCAAGCTGGTTGTCGCCTGTCAGGGCCCCCTGTGCTTAGAGCAGTCCTCGCCAGGCGCCGCGTGCGGAGGGTCAGGGTCGGGGAGGGGGACCGAGGCGAGGTCCCCACGGTCAGGAGCCCCCACCTCGCGCGAGGCCGGCTCCGAAAACCAGTGCAGGCCGCGGCCGGGCAGAAGCTGGAGCGGCCCCAGAGGTCGGAGCCCTTCTCAGCTGGGGCGGGGGCTGGGGTGCGGTGTGTGCCCTGGGGGTCCCAAGTGGGGGGGGGGTGCCTCCAGCAGGGGCTCGGGGGACACGGTGCTTTCCCCCGGGGTGGACGGGACTCGTGTGACGCAGCGGGCAGTGGGAGGTGTGGGAAGGGAGTGCCTGGCGTCAGCTCCCTCCCCGTCCCCGTCCCCAGGTGAACCTGGCCCTCCCAGTGTTCTTCATCCTGGCCTGCCTGTTCCTGATCGCCGTGTCCTTCTGGAAGACCCCCGTGGAGTGTGGCATCGGCTTCACCATCATCCTCAGTGGCCTGCCCGTCTACTACTTCGGGGTCTGGTGGAAAAACAAGCCCAAGTGGCTTCTCCGTGGCATCTGTGAGTATCGTTGGGCCGCAGCCAGGGCGCCCCTCGTCCCCACCCGGGGGCCCGCCGCCCCCCGCCCCAGAGTAGGGCCATTTGGCGCTCTGACCTAACCCCACTGTCCAGGAGCAGTGGAGCGCGTGATGTCCCCAGGTCCCGGGGTCGGCCAGCGTAGGAGAGATGCATCCCTGGCGGGGGGCCCATGGAAACAGCAGGGTTCGGGCCCTGGGACGTGGGTGGCAGTGACGTTTAGCGCACGTGGTCCGGGGCTAAGACGCTCAGCTCGGCAGCAGCTAATCTCAGAACAAGGGATTCCAGAAAACCAGGCTGCCTTTGACGAGCGATGAAATCCCTCCGTCTGTCTCCGGCTTGAACGCAGCTGGCTGACCCAGAAAGGCAGGGGAGGAGAACGCAGGGTCCCTGCACCGCCGTCCTGGGTGCGATTGACAGGCCAGCTTCAGGACCCTGTACTGAAACAGCCTGTACCGTGGCGGGTCCCTGGAGGAGTCAGGCGGTCTGCAGGCCTGTGCCACCATCACCACGTGCCCGTGGGCCCTTGCGCGCTCTCATCGGCGCCCGCCCGCCGTCGCGTTGGTGAAGCTTTGCTTCCAGTCTAGACCACCGGCTCCCGGTCGGTCATCTTTCACCGCCCCACGCGCCCAGGGCAGGAACCCCTCCGTCCTGATGTCAACACCCACCCAGGATCAGTGCTCCCGGAGTCTGTGGTGGCAGGTGTCCATCGGGCTCCAGCCCCTCTGCGGGACCACAGGCTAGCCTCGGAGGAGGAGGGCATGCCCCAGCCCTCCAGCAGCGGGCCCTGCGCCCCATTGTGGTTCCTCATAACCCTGGGCTCTGAAAGCGAGGTGAGGGGTGGGGCCGGCCCCTGCCTGTTGCCAGGTTCCTTGGCCACCCCAGCCGGGTGTGCAGGCTGGCACCCAGCGGCAGGGAGGCCGCACAGCGGGAAGGTTCACGTAGGAAGGTGGCCACTCTTGCGGCTTTGGACGGCGTGGCCACGGAGGGGCAGGGGGAGCCGCGGCCCACATCACGCGGGTGCCCCCCCAGCCTAACTCCGCTATCCCCTCCCCCCACCAGTTTCCACGACGGTCCTTTGCCAGAAGCTCATGCAAGTGGTGCCCCAGGAGACGTAGGCGAGAAGGGCCGAGAAGCTGCCGGAAAGAAACGCACAAAGATCGTGACAAAACAACTCACCTCGAAAAGCGACTCTAGTCCTGTCATCCAGGCAGCTCAGCTGAGCGCCCCACACCGTCCCTCCGCCGGGTCAGGGGGCCGGGGCCACAGTAAAAACTGGTACGAATCTAGTCCCAGAAAGTGAACTTCCACCCTTACCTCCGTGAGCGGTGGACCGAGGAGAGGCCGGGCCCCTGGCGCCCCGCGGACCGTTGGCCACGTTGGGCCCTTCTCCTTCCCACCTTGGTTTATTTGTATTATTTTTTTAACTTAAGTTTTAGGTCAAGTTGACAACACCACGATGCTTAGTTTCTAAAGAACTGAGGGGGAGCGGGGAGAGTTTCCCCTCACGCCCCCCACAGCACGATTGCCTCAGAGGGACCAGGTCGTTTGCGGAGCGCGACCCTTGGCCCGGTCTCGGTGCAGGCTCCCGGGAAGGGAGGGATTCTGAGCACCGGACACTCCAGTCCCACGAACAGAGCGCCCAACACTCCGGCCTCGCCGCGTGGACCTCAGAGCTGCACTGACAGACAGCGGCCCAGACCACACGCTTAGCTTTTTTTGTCGTCGCTTGTTGTCGTAGATGTAGTGACTTAGCGAAAACGAATCTCGGGACTTAGGTCTCTTTGCCTTAAAGACCCAAGGGTAGATTTCCTCTCCCGTCCCCAGAAGAGAGAAGAGAAAGTCACTAGAACAGCGGCCTTCAGAGAGTGACACTGGCCCCAGCTCCACACAAGGCTGGTCCCGAGCCCGGTGTCTGCTGTAGGTGGGGGCCTCCGACAGAGGTCACGAGCAGCTGGACGGTCCCTGAGCTGAGCCGCCACCGGTGTGTACTACCCGGGATGTGGCTCAGAGCCAGCTCCGGGCCAGACCCCAACACCCGGGATGCACTGGGCTTCCGACCTCGTACGTCCCGCCCTGGACGCCAGCCTCAGCAACGGCAGCACCATGGCAGGACTCAGGCGTCTTCTGTGCCCGCTGGACATGGGCCGTGGGTGGCACCGCCTCCAGCCCGCTCCGCATCCAGCATTAGAACCGGGCTGTAGCTTTTTCAGGCAAGGCCCCAGACTCGGAATCTTCTAGAACCGACCAGACGAGAAAGGCAGACACTGTGACCCCTCGTGGGCTTCCCAGCCGGGGAGTCCCTCAAGGCAGCCGCCTCCCAGCCGGGGCCTGAAGAACCGACCTCACGGGCTGGGCGGCACCCCAGCCAACTGCCTGGCCCCGGCCCCGGCCCCCTCCTGCACGGCCGGGCCCTCTTCACCGCTCTGACTGCTGCTCCGGAGACTTCTGTCTTTGTGGTTCCCAAGGCGCCTTCCCCAGGGGCAGCAGCTGGGGCCCGGCCAGTGTGTCCTACTCTGGCTGGCGGCCCCGGGTTACCGCTGTGTGAGGGCAGGGAGCACTGCCCTCCAGGGTCATGCATCTCCCGCCAGACCCCCATCTTAGGCCCCGGGTGGCTCTGCTTGGTCCCTGACTGCTGACCACCTCCCCAGGGGCGCGCTGAGCTGAGCCCTCAGGCGCCCGGAGGCTGAGAAGTGGGCCGGGCGGCCATTCCTCCTGCTTGGGGGCTGAGCACAGTGCTGGCTCTGGGGGGACGCAGGGGGCTGGGGGGCGGGTGTGGGGAACTGGGGCAGTGTTGCCTTGCGGGGGTGGACTGGGGGCCCGGGGACCCTGTCTCACACAGGCGGCACTGGAGGGGGGGTGCTGGAGGGGGCCCCGGGAGGTCACAGGTAGTTCTGACATGCGACTGTCCCCGCATCGGTCTGGCACATCTGCCGTGAAGGGGGGTCGGAGCCCAGGCTGCAGTTCCTGGAGCTGTGCCCCCCCCCCCCGCCACCCGGCCCAGGGACCCCCTCAGAAGGCGGGGACCACCCAGGCGCCATGCAAGCCCGCAGACACTACACGGCGCCTCTGTGGTGACCTTCCAGGTGGGACAGGGACTCTGTCCGACCACCCTACTGACAGGTGCCCCCGAGCGCTCCCCATTTGTCAGGCTTCGTTTGTTTTAAACCAAACCCTGTCATAACCATGAGCGTTTGTTAGCGGTTCTGCTGTTTGATCCTGTCCGACGTGTCGCTAATTTGCAGGGTGCTGTTGGCAGTATGTCTATTTATTTGCGGGGTCGATGGCCTTGCTGCTTCACAGTGTTCCCGCTGTCTCGTGTCCCTGTTGGCGTCGCGGCCACGTCAGCCCGGCCGGGACACCTGCCCGTAACGGTGTCGCTTCACGTCTCTTTCTCTTTTCCCGTTAATGGCTAACCTGTTGTGCTGGGCTGGTTCAGGGTGGGGAGTTGGGGGCTTTTCGTTTGTTTTTTAAAGAAAACCGATCAGAATCTTAAGTGCTGCGGGTGGTTTTCTGTGTCCTGTTCCCAGCGCCACATTCTGGGTGTAGGGAGGGGCCTGGGCATTCTCCCCACAGATGGAGGTGACCACACACCCCTTGGCCCACCTCATTCGTTCGCTCATTCATTCATTCACCGACAGGGCCTCCTTGGGGCCGGCAGAGCAGGAGGCCGGACGTGGGGGCCGTGGGCCCTGCCTCGGGATGTGTGGTGAAGGCCGGGCAGGAGACAGGCTGGGCGAGAGTCGAGGTCGGCCTCTTGGAGGGGCTGCTGGAGTCCGGATGGAGGAGACCCCGAGGCGGGGAGAGCACCACGGGGAGGCACGTGTAGCTGGGGGTAGGGAGGGAGGGCGGCCCCCGGTGGAGCGGGGCTGAGAGCCACGGTGACACAGGCCCACGGACGGCACTCACTCAGTTCCGGCAAACTCCGTTCGGAGCGTCAGCGTTCGAACGGGGCCTTGAGGACCGGCGGGACGGGGGTCTGCCGGGCCGGAAAGGGTGTTTTGGGGCAGCCGCAGCCTGTGCCTCGGTGGATGAGGCAGGACTGTCCGCATCAGCTGCCTTGTGAGCCCAGGTCAGGGGCACGAGGGCACGAAAGAATGGGACTGCGGGTTCGGGTGCTCCGTGAAGGGAGCACCTGCTCCGTCCCGCGGACAGGGGGCCCACCAGAGGGAGGGGGTGCTGCCTGTGGCCCCGAAAGCCGCCGGGCGCGGGTCCCCGGTGCTGCCACCGAGAACACCGGGACCACCACGGCCCAACCACACGCGGGCTCCCTACGCACCGAACCCCAGAGCCGAGCGGCCTAGGGGACCCCGCTACACCCCTGCTGGACACCCTCCCCCGCTGCCCCTGGGGGCCTGGTGCCCACGACGGTTCTCACTCCTGCCCAAGTACCGGGCCACCCCGCTGTCTGCTCCCGGGAGCCCAGCTGCACTCGCACAGGAGTCCTGCTTCTGTCCCAGGGAGGCACGTGGGAAACCTCGTTGTGACTGTTCCGTGGCCCCAGCCCAGGGGCAGCTGCCCTTTCTCTGTTGTTGATGAAATAGGGTCCTGACGCTGTAAAGGACAGTTCTCAAACCTCCCATGGGGAACAGCCACACACCAGCAGTCCGGCTCTCCCTGTGAGGGGTGGGCAGAGAGAGAAGGTGGGAGAGAGGGAGACGGGGGAGAGGGAGGGGTGGAGCAGGGAGAGAGATGTCCACGAGGCAGGGCACCTACTCAGCCACCGTGCCAGGAGAGGAACGTGTTTGCAGGAGCGGCGGGGAGGTTGTGGGGTGCCGGCTGCCACAGGAGACCCCTCGTGGCCCCCCAGTTTCTAGAAAATCCTGCCAGGCTCACCGAATTCACCAGGTGCTCGTCTGGAGAGCCCGTGAGGGGGTGGGCTGGGTCAGGCCAGCGACAGCGAAACCCGCACCATTGCCCATGCGATTAGCCGGATGCACCGGGAGTACAGGGTTTCGGTGGCCGCAGGAAGAGGGGTCAGGCAAGTGGATTGGGGATTCCGAGCACAGCTGGAGGGGATGGGACATCTGGGCCAGGTGACAGAGCTCAGGAGCCCCAGGGTGTCACAAGGACCCCGGGGAGGGGGCGGTACGACCGCCCGGAGCTCCCCCTGCGCGTGCACCTGCCCCCAGCTGAGGCCCTTTCTGAGCCCCCTGAATACAGGAACTTGTGTGGCCTCCAGAGTCCAAATCCTCGGCCCCCTCCGGACCAGCCCCTGCACATGGGGAAGGAGGGAGGGGCCCCGGGCCTGGAGCCCAAGTCCTTGGGCGCTCTCCCCAGTGAAAGCAGGCAGGCCCTCTCCCCTGCATGCACGCGGGCTGCGCACACTAGACGGGTCTGCGCCCCGGAAGTCCTGTGTGCCCGCACGCCAAGCAGGCCAAGGGCGGCCCTCTGGACTTCTCGGGGTCCAGTTCAGGCAAGACCCGGATCTTACTCTTTTATCCAAAGAGTGATTTAATCCTGCAAGTAGGAGCTCGACGATGTAATTAAAGTAAAAAAAAAAATGCAAGAACACACACAGCCCTGGGGGCGAGTGGACAGCTGACAAAGCATGTCTCCACCAGTTCCGCTGGAGAACGAATCCTGTCCGGATCAAAGAGGGCACGGAAGGCTCCAGAAGCTCTCTCTCCCTCCGCGGCCTCTGTGCAGGCTGGCTGCAGAGCGGCACGTGGCCCCGGGGAAGGCCCGTCCCCCCTGGGGCCCCAAGGCAAGGCGTGGCTCTGTCCCTGCCCTCCTGGTGGTCCCTGCAAGCCGCCCCTGTGCGCCAGAGCCCCAGCCAGTCCCGCCCACCCCCCCCCCTCCGGGGGGAGGCCGCATGCGAAAGCCGCGTGGGGGGCTCCTGGGCAAGGAGGCGGTCAGGCCCATGATGCGGGGCTCGAACCCCCAGGCTGGCCGGGCCGCTCTCCCGTCTTGATGAACCACCCGCACTTCGGTGGACAAGCACGAAGCTGACTTCTCTCGTCAGTGAATGCGTCCCCAGCGTTTCCGAAGGGCCACGGTTTGCCCTCCTGGACAGCCGGGGGAGCGGGAGGGTGTCCCTGGACGAGACTGCCACCCCTCCCTGTTCTCTCACTGGCACTTCTCCGGGCCTTGATGGCCGCGTGGACGCTCCGCCTCGCCCTCAAAGAGCCACATCGTGGGCTGGGGGCCGAGTCCGGCCTTCTTCCACTTGAGCTGTTCCTGTTTGATTCTGGGCTCCGCTCGGTCCCTTGAGGACGGTGTGGATCCCACAGGGGGGAGTTTGTCAAATAAAACCCAAGTCTGGACTGAGTAAGGAGACTTTATTTGGAAGGGGTAGGCTGTCACTGTTGGGAGACAACGCTGTTCCGACTGTGAACCTGTAGGCACCGGGCTGGGCGCGGTGTGTGTGTGTGTGTGTGTGGTTGGGGGGGGGGTCTTCCTACAATCATCTTAGACATCCCCCCCCCCGGAGCTAAGGGAAGGGTCCGGGGTGGGCGTGGGGGGAGGGCGGCCGGGTGGGGCGCTGCTAGAGGAGTGTCCCCCCCCACCCAGAGGCCCGGCTGCTGGCTCGCCCTGAGCGGCACCAGGGTCGGGGGTCTTGGGAGGCCGGGAGGCCGGACCACGGCTTGGTTAGTGGGCATTTTGTTCGGGCGGATCCGTGGGGTAGGGCGGCTGCGCTCGTCGCTGCCGGGGCGCAGAGGCAGTTTGAGGGCCCACGTCGGGCCTGTCACGGGTGAGGGTCTCCAGTCCCAGGGGCGGGGGCTTCCGGAACACGGTGGGGGAGGGCTTGTCAGCCTTGGCTCTTCTCCAGGGTGGCGGGGCTCGCGGAGCCCCAGCGGCGTCCGGATGAGGACGGGGCGTGTGTTCTGTACCCTCCCACGGTGTCCCCTGCCAGCCCCCCCTCACGGGGCCCCACGCGTGGAGACCCTGGCCTCACTTTCCTCCCTTTGTGGGGGCTCCTGCTGGCCACGGGGCACGCGGTCTCAGTGAAGTTCCTGTCCGCGCGGGGGGACGCATCCGTCCAGTGAACCCACGCGTGTGCGGAGTTCCCGGTGTGACGAGTGTGGAGACGCGGGTGCCCCGCAGGGAAGCAGGAAACGGGCGCGGAGGCCGCCTGGTCTGTCCCCTGTGTCTTCAGTGCCCGCAGGCAGCTGGTTGTGGGAAGGGGAGCAGGATGCGGCGGGGACGACGGACCCCCGGGGGGAGCCTGTCCTGACCCCCGCGGTGGCGGTGACGGCACAGCCAGGCGAGTGTGCCCGAAACCACCAGGTTGTCCCCCGTACGTGGTACATCGTGCGGCCTGCGAACAGTGCGAACCACTTCGCCGAGCCAGCGAGGTGCAAACCTTGGACAGGACGTGCCACTGTTTCACTGAAGGGGGGGGAGAGCGTACAAACGTATTTCCCTGACGACAGAGCATCTCTGGGCGAGTCTTGTGGAGGTCAGTCACCTTGGGATCCCCTAGATCGGGAACCCCGGTACCTGGGGATGTGGCAGCAAAAGGGATTTTTGCCGTGTGCCCTTTTTTCCTTTTGTGTCTTGAATCGCAAGGACGACTCACTCCCTCACAAAAACGGTACTTTAAAATTTTTTTAATGTTTATTTTTGAGAGAGAGAGAGAGAGAGAGAGAGACAGCGAGTGGGGAGGGGCAGAGAGAGAGGGAGACACAGAATCCGAAGCAGGATCCAGGCTCCGAGCTGTCAGCACAGAGCCCGACGCGGGGCTCGAACCCACGGACTGCGAGATCATGACCTGAGCGCCCCCAACAGCGCTCCCAACAGCACAGTATTATTAACTGTAGTCACCCTGCTGTACGATATGCATCGCCAAGATTGACTTATTTTAGAACTGGAAATTCGTACCTTTTTTCTTTTTAAATGTTTATCTTAGGGAGAGAGAGAGACAGATTGAGCGAGCAGGGTAGGGGCAGAGAGGGGGAGACACAGAATCCGAAGCAGGCTCCAGGCTCCGAGCTGTCAGCACAGAGCCTGACGTGGGGCTTGAACCCACAGACTGTGAAATCATGACCTGAGCCGAAGTCGGACGCTCAACCGACTGAGCCACCCAGGCGCCCCACAGAAACAGTACTTTTTAAATTAGCTTTTACAAATCGCCAGGCCGTCTGGGACGCGCCGTGCCCCCAGGGTTTGTGCCCTTTTCGACATGGTTTTGCAGTGCACGCTGGGTGCTATGCTGCCTGGCATCCGCCTCGATCTTGCTGTGGGTTTTCCGCGTGGCCCGCCGACCGCAGGTCCCACCCCCCACGTGAGGACGGGGCATTGGCACCCTTCCTCGCCAGCTCCCGCCGTGGGCTCCTCGCCCGTCGACGGCTGGACGTGATGCTCACGGGGCCCCAGTGTAATGCCGGGTGAGGGGCAAAGGACTCTCGTGTCTTGTCAGAGACCTCAGGCTCGTGAGAAACATGTCAGCAGTTACACATTTGCAGGGTCCCAGAAGTCACCGGCCGCCTGGAGCCATCCTCCTGCCTTCTGGGACCTGGTGCCTCAGCAGAGGCTCTGAGAGCCCATTAAGGGGCCAGGTGCGTCTGAGACATCAGTTGGTCGATGGTGCACCTCGGCCTCCGTCTGGACAAGGCCTCCTCGGGAGGAGGGTCAGGGGACCTCTCGTGACCTTACTACCGCCCCCAGGAGAGGGTTCTGAAACTCCCGCTGGGATTGCCTTTGGGGCTCCACACCCAGAGGCCACACCTCCTGTCCCTGGCATCCTCCACCCTTTCCCTGAGGGGATGACCGGGTTTGCTCCTGCAGGGCTGGGTCACAGCGATTTGATTTGATGTGATTTGGTTTGATGGGCTTAGCAACATGACAAAGACAGCCCAAGGAACCAGCTGTGTCCCCAGGCTACTGTGAGTTAGGATCACAAAGGGCTGCACCAGGGCCATTTTACAGATGGAGAAACAGAGGCAGAGAGCGTGAGCACCGGAGTGGGAGCCCCTCAGTCTGCTGAGAGCATGAACCCCGTCAGGATTTTGTCCTCTCTACCAAACACAAACGATCTGATTGTTTTCGCTAATTACATGTTATTCACTAGGTGATATATGCAAATGTCCACGGCGCAAAGGGTCCCAGGTCTGTACAAAAGCGCGTGTCCTGCCCCCTCCCCGGTTCTCTTCCCGGGCTTCTGGGGGGAGGGCGGGGAGGGGTGATAATGAACTGGTAGTAATTGATAAGGGAACACAGCACACGCCCTCCCCCCGCCCAGGGGAGTATGTGAGATGGTCCTTGGACTCTCCCAGCTACCCCCAGAACACAGGAAAGGGGTTTCAGGGCTTGCCATGGTGATGGGGGAGACTAAGGCAAATGAAAAATTAAATTCCCTTGCTGCCTACAGCCCACTGACGAGTCCTTGAAGCCGGCAATGACCTCCCTCTGGGAGCTCAGCTGCCTCCGTGATGACACTTTGCTGGGGGCAGAAGGGCATCTTAGCTTAACATCATCCAACCTCCCAACCTGAGGATCCTGTAAGTCAACTCCTTTATCTCAACTGACCCAAGATACATGCTGGCGGTCCTACTCCAAGCTTATGGCCCCTGATATACATCGGAAGGTCTCGTGACTGAGGTTTTATTAAATGGTAATAAATGGCGTTTCCCTAGCAACAGCGAGCCCCTCAAGGTCCTGGAAACCTTGCTTCCAAAATTCCTTAGAGACTTACTCTATCTCTGCCCCGCTCCCAACCTGAGGGGATGTAATGAGTCACCCGTCACGACCCCAGGGCAGCTCTTCCTGCCCACGGGTCCTGTCCCCCGTGCTTTAATAAAATCGCTTTAATAAAATCGCCTTTTTGCACCAAGGATTCTTTCTTGGCCGTCAGCTCTGGTCCACACCCCCATCACCCCTAAACTTCATCAGTAATGGGCTTAAGCAGCGGGCTTAGATGGGTGCATTCGAGGGTACACGCAGAAAGAACTGGAAAGTGCTCTCACCTATGGAAGGCTGGAAGGAGAAGGGTGGGGACCACCCGAGTTGCTCTCTGGGAAAGGGGAGGCCTCACAAACCCCCGCAGGAAAGTCGTCCGGGCCTGGGAAACCTCCAGAGCCCATTCTGGAAGGATAATGTGTGAGCTGTCACAAAGGGAGGTGACCACTGGGGCCGGAGGCTCTCTGGAAATACCCATCGGGCTGGCCTGGGTTTTTTGGGGGGCCTGGGGGCCTGGGATCGGCTGGGCTGGCAGAGCAGTGCAGGCGTCTGGTAAGGCTTCCTGGATCCTCGTGCCCCAAAGACAGAAAGACCGGCTGCGGGTTCGTGCCGCCGTGTGAGCCAGAGGCACCGAGCGCATCCCCGTCCGTCTTCGGGGCGCCGGCACCTGGGGCTCGGCCACAGGCTTCTGCCCTGAGCCCTGTTTGCTCACCGCCTCTACTCTCCACGCAAGTAAACATGTGCCAGGTTCCAGGAGCAAACTCGTAAAGGACACGATGCCTGCTGCTCCCACTCCTTCAGGGCTCCCAGGACACATCTGCCACCCGCCTCCTTTTCCAAACTTTGTTGAACCGCCTCCCCCTTGCGTCCCGTCCTTGGTGGCCTTCTTCCTCTTTTTTTAATCTTTTAAGTTTATTTTATTTCTTTTGAGAGAGAGAGAGGGAGAGGGAAAGAAAACAAGTGGGGGGAGGGGCCGAGAGAGGGAGAGAGAGAGAGGATCGGGGCTCAAACTCATGAACTGTGAGATCGTGACCTGAGCCGGGATCAAGAGTGAGAAGTTCAGCAGATTGCGGCACCCAGATGCTCCCCCGCCGATGGCCTTCTTTTATTTCTAGAACATTCTGTGCCTGGGACACACCTCAGGGTTTTTGCACATGCTGTGTCCTCACTGAGCCACTCTTCCCTGCCTCCTCGCCTACTCACTGCCACTCCCCTCCCACCTGCGGGGCGTATTGTGGCTGCTCCCTGTACACAGAGCCCTCTCTCCACCCCTCGAGGTTTACGGGATCTTGTGAATGGCCTTTGGCTTCTTTTCCTCGCTCACCTGTAAGAACATTTTCTGGAGATTCCTGGAGACGCTTAGCTGGAAGCGGGAGAGGGGGACGAGCTGTCCTGTCGGCCTTTCCGGGGTCTGAGAGGGTCTGGGGCCACCCCTCTCCAGCTATGCAACTCATTGCTCCCCTCTCAGAGCCTCAGTTTACCCACCTGTGATGTGGGTGTGCCAGGTGTATCCACCCGTCTCCTAGGTGGTAAGGGTTAAGGGAAGTGGCCCATGCTGCATCCTTCCTCCCCCTGTCCACTCCAGGAACCCCTTCCCTTCCAGGAGCCTGAGGCCACTGCCAGCTGCAGGGGACACAGTGGCCCAGGGGCACACGCACACCCCTTCCCAGCACCTGCTTCAGGAGCAGTGTGCGCGCAGCGCGCGCGCGCGTGCGGCTCGATGAGCCCTGCGGGAGAAGCGCGGCGGCCCCGGGGAAGGCTCCTGGCAGAGGTGGTTCCCTTCCCCCCGGACGCGGCTGAGCACAGCAGGGCAGGGAGGCCAGCCCACACGCAGGGGGGGAGCCCAGAGGAGTGGAGGGTGGGGGGAGCCCTCCCTCTGGGCTCCAGTTGCGGTAGCGACCAACTGAGCTCCTCCTGCGGCTTCCCTGCTGGACGCGGCAGGGTCCCCAACCCAAGACCCCCGGGGGTGGCCTGCAGCACGCCGGCCATGCTGAGGGCACGAGGCAGGTGCACCGTCCTGTGTGAAAGCTCCCGCCGCCTCCAGGAGCCTCCCGGGATGACAGTGCTGGCACCTGGCTTAGTCCCGGCCGTGGGAGTGGGCGCCGTCTGGCACGGCCCAGGGGCCCCGTCAGGCCTGGGTCTCGCCTTCCCAGGGTGGCTGCTGGCCGCTCCCCGCAGGGCTCCCCCAGACTTGCCCTTGGCAGGAGGGTCCACTTGCCTATCTGCAGGTGACCGGCGTCCTCTGCTGGCTGGACGTGTTCCGAGGCCAATCCGCCCCGCCTTGGGACAATTCCTGCAGCCGTCCCAGCCCCAGGCTCCCGTGGGGTCGGCCGAGGCCTCTGTCATGACCGCACGCAGGTGGGTGTCCCCTCTGCCCAGTGGGGCCACCCCAGTCAGCCCCCACCTCACACCTCTGGCTCGGAGCCTGCCTTCGGGGAGCCCACGCCAGGCCGCGGGACAAAGGGGAGGTGGTCTGTCCCCTTGCTCCCTCTCTCCTCTCTGTCTTCACTAGAACTCTGGTTCCGTCGTGCCCGTGAGGAGTCCGAAGAAGCCCAGGGAGTCTGGGGGCTGATAAAAAGGCGTTCTCAATACCACCCCCAGGGCAAAGCAGGAGGGCCGAGAACCCCTGGCCTCTCTGGACACTGGAGCTGGCCACTAGCTGACTCCTGCTGCCTTCCTTTGGCCCCAGAGGAAACTGTCTCTCACCAAACGCGGGGAACTCAGGACCACCGCTGGGAACCTCCCAGACGACAGAACCCGCTTCCGCGGGCGTCCCGACACACGCGTTCCGCGAGGCCTGCGGGCCGGGGATCCGGGGGACCTCAGCGACTCTCGTGAGAGGAACCACCCTCTGCCGTCCCAGCAATCGGGACTGTTTCAGTCCAGCTCTGCGTGTGCTTCTCACGGCTCCGTGGGCGGCGAAAATGCCGTGCAGAGACGTCTCCCCTGGGTCACCGTGCCTCCTGACCCCTCCCCGCGCCCTACTTTCTCTCCGTGGTCCTCATCGCTCTTGGCTAAGAGGACGCGAGGCGCCCACCATCAACGGCGTTCCTCATTTTCACGCTTTGCTCTGCGAAGGGGCGTAAACGAGTTCAGCCCCTCTGGAAACGTTCAGGCAGTGTTTCCCAGGGCCTGTGACTCAGCGGCCCCCCTCGCGGGTGTGTGTCCACCTGAGAGGCGTGTGCACACGCACCCCGGGGCGTGTGCGAGGATGTTGGCAGCCGTGCTGGTCCCAGCGACCCACACTGGGAACCGCCCACAAGTCCGTGAATCCCAGAAAGGAGAAAGGTGGCCACACGCTGGGATAACAGACACTGGTGAGGGGGATGGGCCGTGGCCAAGCATGGCCACGTGGGGAGGTTCCACGGACCCACGTCCGGGCGAGAGAAGGCTGCACCCAGACCCTCCTGCCGCCTGCTCCTGTTCTCGGGACGTCTGAAACTCGGGGCATGATCAGTGAGTGTGCACGGCAGGTGGTAGTGATGCTTCGTGTCAGTGTCCTGGGGCCGCAGGAACACGTGCACACAGACAGCAGACATGCTCTTGAACAGCAGACATTTATCCCCTCGCTGTTCTGGAGGGCGAGGCGTCTGCAGGGCCGAGTGCCCCCCGAAGCTCCAGGGCGGGGTCCTTCCTGCCTCTTCCACCTCCTGGCGGCTCCAGGTGTCCCCTGGCTGGTGGCCACGCCCCTCAAGTCCCCGCCTCTGCCTTCACGAGGTCTCTCCTGTGCGTGTCTGTGTCCAGATCTCCCTGTCCTCACGAGGACGGCAGCCACTGGGTTTATGGCCCACCCTTCGCCAGCATGGCCTCACTGGATGGCAGTTTCATCTGCAAAGCCCCTGTTTCCAAATGAGGCCACGTTCCGTGGTTCCAGTAGACGTGAACTGGGCAGGGGATGTCATTCACCTCTGCAGACGCTCGAAGCAGGGCTGAGACAGGTGAGTTCCGGAAGCAGCTTCGTGTGCAGGTGGCGTTCTGGTTCCGGTTCCACGGCAGTGACCTCGTGACCACCATCGAGCCGCGCACGCCGAGGATCTGAGCAGCGTATGGAGTGCGCGTGACCCTTTCGTAACCCGTTTACATTAAAGAAGAGGGTGGTGAGGAAGCAAACAAGGACAATACAGATCTGTTCATTCCACGGACACGAGCGCGTCTCGTCGCCTTTCTGGGGCTGCTCTAACAAATGGCCCCAAAACCGGTGGCTTAGACAGAACTTTATCGTCTGGCAGTCCCGGAGACCAGAAGTCTGACACAGGGCTGCTGGGACTAACGTCCAGGTATCCGTAAAGCTGGTTCCTTCTGGAAGCCCTGGGTAGGATCCGTTTCTTGGCCTTCCCCAGCTTCTGGAAGGCCCCTGCGTTCCTTGGCTTGTGGCCCCTCCTCCGTGTGCAAAGCCATCGGCATGGCATCTTGCTCCTCTGTGACCGACCGCCCCTCTCTTGTGAGGACACTGTGCCAGTGTGGATGCCCCAGGACCATCTCCCCCCCCTCAAGGTCCTGAACTGAATCACATCTGCAAAGTCCCTTGTGCTCTGTAACGCACTCACAACTTCCAGGGATTAGGACGTGGACGTCCCGGGGGCTGTCAGTCTGCCGGCCTCTTACGTACCATGTGGCCTCAGACAGAGAAGGGGAGTCTGGATGGGTGAGCCACACCCAGGCCGAACCAGCACCCCAACCTGACCCCCGAGCCCAAGGTGGGTCTTGGTGGTGAGGATATGTCACTCCACAAATCGTGGAGCCACCAGGGGCTTTAAAAGCCAGGATTTGGGACACCTGGGTGGCTCCGTCGCTTAAGAGGCTGACTTCAGCTCAGATCTTGGTCTTGTGGTTTGTGGGTTCGAGCTCCGCGGCAGGCTCTGTGCTGACAGCTCAGAGCCTGGAGCCTGCTTCAGATTCTGGGTCTCCCTCTTTCTCTCTGCCCCTCCCCACTCACCCTCTGTCTCTATGTCAAAAATAAATAAACATTAAAAAAATTAAAAAAAAAAAAAGATGGGTGCCTGGATGGCTCAGTCAGTTAAGCGTCTGACCTAAGCTCAGGTCATGATCTAACAGATTGTGGGTTCAAGGCTCGCCTCGGGCTCTGTGCTGACGGCTCGGAGCCTGGAGCCTGCTTCACATTCTGTGTCTCCCTCTCTCTCTGCCCCTTTTCCCTGCTCACACTGTGTCTCTCTCTGTCTCTCAAAGATAAATGAACGTTAAACAATTTTTAAAAATAAAAAATAAAAGCCAGGATGCAGCATGGTGCTTGGTGGGACTGTTCCAGAACAGATTCAGATGCTGGACGCGGCCGTGAAGGATCGGGGTGAAGCCATTACAAAGCGTTTAAATGGTCCCTACGAGAAGACGTGAAGATATGTGATGTTGTGACGGCGAGAACATCCAGGGTCTCCTGCTTATAAATAACTCTCTCTATTGGAACCGGGCCTCGGACTCGTCTTGACCCAGGATGTCCTCCCTCCCCCTCGGCACGGCTATGGGTGAAGTCGGCCTGGTGGAAAATGCCAGGAAATGAATCCGCTATAAACAGACCTTTGCTTGAAAAGGGAGCCTGAGGAGGGGTGGCGTTTTTCCTCGTGTGCAAGGGACCCTCTGGGAAGGGGCTCCGGGCAGGCCAACCCCCGCCCACCACAGAGACTGTCCCCGTCAGGAGCTGCATTCCGCACGTGTGGTCAGGTGCATCAGTGAGACCGAGCAAGGTGCTTCTGTGCCCTCGGTGGAGAAAGGGTATGGCCCAAAGGTCTCTGTATTCGCGCCCTGGGGCCGCGGTAACAAAGGACCGCAAACAGAAGGCGTAACCCCAGACAGAGCGTGTTGGCTCCTGCTCTGGAGGCAGAAGTGTGAGATGAAGGCGTCCACAGGGCCACTACCGCGCTCCCTCGGGAGGCTCCGGGGCGAGCCTTCCAGCCACCGTCGGCTGTGGTGGCTCCACGACCCTTGGCTCCCGGCCACGTCCCTCCACCTGTGGCCGCGGTCCTCCCGTGGCTCCTCCCGTGTTTCTGTGTCTCTGTGTGTGTTTCCTGTCTCTCTGATCAGGACGTCTCCTTGGATTTAGGGCCCATCTGAATCCAGGATGATCTCATCTTGAGATTCTTACCCGATTACACGGGCAATGTCCCCATTTTCAGATAAGGGTCGCATTCTGACGTCCTGAGTGGATGTGAACTTCTTCTCGGGAGGGCACCGGTCAAACCGCCCCCCCCCCCCAGACTCCAGGGGACCCTTTGCCGACACCGACCCTGGCCTCTCCCCCAGAGTGAACACTTCCAAACTTGTCCACGAACATTCCGTGGCATTTGGTGAAATGTCCGCCGATGGGAGACGTGGCCCACCCAGAAACCGGAACCCGATGTGGCGTGCGTGTGGGGGGGGCGGGGGGTGAAGCTGGGACGTCAGGAAACGTGACCGCAAACCCCATCTAGACCAGAATCTTTAAACGTTGGGGCCAGGTGACCCTCCCTGCAAACAACCGCCAACGGGTGGTGGATAAAGCACACAGTCCCAGCCAGCGAGGAGGAGGAGGAGGCTGAGGAGGGGCCCTGCGGGAGCCTCCTGTGCCCCAGACATGAGGGTGGCCTCCTGTGGGCTGACAAGTGTGGGAGCTCTAGGCTCCCTGCAGGGCTGACCTTGCTCCCCAAGTGACATTCTAACAGCTTCCATTTCTGGATCAACATCGATCAGGTGATTTGGTTACAGAGCCACAGGCCCACACAGAAACGGTGGGCCAGGCTGCCTCTGACGGGGGCTCGTGTGCTGGACCACCTCACGCCGTCACAGGGTGCCGGGTCCCACACCCCGCCCCAATGTCACACTTAAAATAAGCCCCCAGGTAAGCAAGGCCCCGGGGGCGGGGGGGGGGGGGGGAGGGGGGCTGCCGCCGGCAGGAGGAGAGAGCTCCGGCAGGTGGGGCAGAGCAGCCCCAGCTGAGCCGGCTCTGCCCCACCCCTCCCCTCACCTGTCGCACCTCTTCACGCCGCGTGGGCCACACATGCTCAGCGAGACCTCTTCCTAAAGGGACTTCTGACCCCGCAGAGTCACCCTCACCGCCGTTATCAGAGCGCAATGATCTCGCCCAGGTATTTTCCCTGTTCCATCTGTAGAATAAACCGCTGGGAGCAGGGGTCGGAGGGGGGAGCCCAGCGCGGAGCCGGCTCGAGGGGTGCGGGTGGACCTAACTCTCCCAGATGTGCGAGCGAGCGACCGTTCCGCCGTGATTCCAAGCCACGCCGTGGGGCCCTCGGCCAAGGGATGCCCATCCAGCCACGCCCAGCGCTCTGTCCTGCTTTGTCCCGGCCCAGGCGCCTGTCACCCCAGAAGAGTCAGGGGTGCGGTTCCCATGCCACTGCCCTGTCCGTGGCTTGGAGTGGCTCGGCTCCTCTACAGTGGCTGTGGGCTGACCCGTGTCCCCCTGAAAGGCGGCCACGTCCTGATCCCCGATACCCGTGTATGGGGCCTTATTCGGAAATAGGGTCCTCGCAGGTGTCATCGAGTTCCGATGAACTCATGCTGGAGTAGGGTCGGGGCTCTGAGACACAGACCCCGAGGGCCGTGCGAGGTCAGGGGCAGAGGTGGAGGACGTGGCCACAGAAGAGGGTCACCTGGGGTCCCCAGGGGCTGGAAGAGGCAGGAAGGACCCTCCCCCGGCGCCTTTGGAGGCAGTGTGGCCCTGCCACACCTTGCACTCAGACTCCGGCCTCCAGACTGGGAGAAAGTAATCTCTGTTGTTCTGAGCTGCCCTACCTGTGGCCCTTTGCCACAGTGGCCCCAGGCCACTCCTGGAACGCTGCTCACTAGGTTCTGGAAAGCTGGCTGCCCCTTGCTTCGGCAGCCCTGCAGATCGGAGGGGGCCTCCCCGCGTTCTGGGGCTCCCTCAGCCCCTGTGAGGTGCTGTGCTCGGAGCGAGCCTGCCCTCGGCGTCCCCGTCACAGCCCTGGGGCCAGACAAGCTCCAGCTGCTTCCATGATGAGGGATGAGGACCACGCTTCTCGTGGTCCATGGGCTCCGCGAGTCCCTGCTTGGTGCCGCCGTGGGATGTGGGGCTGCGGCGGCTGCCGGGAGGGGGCCGCACCTGTTGCTGCGTGGGCTGGAGGAAGCTGCGGGTTCCCACCCCCCGAGCCAGCCTCTCCTCAGCAAACGGGTCTAGGAAGGACGCCACGCTGAGTCCACCATCTCATGAGGCTGGAGGGTGCGGGGCATCTGTGTCCCGGGGCCACGGCAAAAGTGACCACAGCCTGGGGTCTTAACAGAAATCTGTCCTCTGCCAGCTCTGGAGGCCAGAGTCCACAATGGAGGCGTCTCAGGGCCGCACTCCCTCCAAAGGCTCCGGGGGGTAGGTCCTTCCTGCCTCTCCCAGCTCTTGGTGGCCCCAGGCCCTTGGCTATGACCGAGTGCCTCCAGTCTCTGTCTTTGTCTCTAATATAATGAACTCCAGTCACTGGATTTGGGGCTGCTCTGATCCAGAATAACCTCATCTAAGCTTAACTAATCGCACCTGCAAAGACCCTCTTTCCAAATAAGGTGGCACCTGAGTTTCTGGTGGAGGGTACGTTTTGGGAAGGGAGTCACTGTGTCACCCACAACGGGGGGCTACAGGTGACATTCGTAACCAGCTCCTCCTGGCGTATCTGTTCGCTGGGGTCACCAAGTCCCTCTTGAGCCCTGCACAACCCTGCGGGAGCCCATCGTGGGTGTGGACCAGCCCCCTGACCTTGTGGGGCCTGGCCCTCTCCTCATTTCCATGTGGGTGCCTTTTTCCAATGGGGATAATAATCTGTCCGGCAGGAGGATTAAGTGAGTGCCTGTATTCACAGGAGACAGCAGATGGCTGGTCAACTCGTTGATACAGTGGTTTTTGTAGGCGTCCGTGAGTCTGTCTCGGCTGGAGATGTGCTGACTCCTGCCCGCGGCGTCTTCAGCACGAGCCGCTGCTCAGAGGATAGGGGGTGGGAAGTGGCAAAGACCGCCTGGCCCCAGGGCTCGCCCCCAAGTCCCCGGTGCTTCGCAAGGGTGAGGCAGGAGGGTTTCCTCGGGGAATTCGGTGCCGGGGCCTCAGGGACTCCCTGTCCTGCGTGTGCGCACTGCCCGTGCCCCCTGAAGCCGGCGCCTGTCATCTCGCGTAGACTGCTCCTGTCTGGGAGGGGATCGGGGCACCTGATGTTCCAGGGTCTGGGCTCAGCCTCAAGCACGAAGCCATCCCAGCCCCTTCTTCCCCGGTGTCTCTTTTTAAAGGATTATTATTATTATTATTAATGTTTATTTATTTTTGAGAGAGAGAGAGAGAGACAGAGCACAACTGGGGGAGGGGCAGAGAGAGAGGGAGACACAATCCAAAGCAGGCTCCAGGCTCTGAGCCATCAGCACAGAGCCCGACGCGGGGCTCGAACCCACAGACCGCGAGATCATGACCCGAGCCGAAGTCAGATGCTCAACTGACTGAGCCACCCAGACACCCCTAAAGGATTATTTTTTTTAGTTGCGGTAAAATTCGCACAAGCTAAGTCCGACCGCTTTAAAGTGTACGATTCGGTGGCATTTAGTAAATTCGCAGTCGTGTACAACCACCACCTCTGTCTGGTTCCAGAACATTCTCCTCCCCGAGAAACATGCCCCGTAGCCATCAGCAGTCATGCCCGTGCCCTACCCCAGCCTGGGCAACACCGTCTAGTTCCTGTCTCCGTGGACCCGCCTGTCCTCGACACTTCATAGAATCCGATAGTATGTGGCCTCCGGTGACTGGCTTGTGTCACTGACCATGTTTTCGAGGTGGATCCCTGCGAATGCCAGCACTTTGCTCCTCTTCGTGGCTGCATAGTGTTCCACGGTGCGGGTCTGCTGTCTTTTGGTCCATTTGTCCATGGACGGACATTGTCGTTTCCACTCTTCGCCGTTGTGAACAGTGCTGGTTTGAACACGAACTTTCACCGCTTTGGGGTACACACCGGGGAGTGGAATCGCTGGGTCACCCGACTTTCCTTTGACCCGATGGAAGGTTTCAACCCCCTCTCAGGCCCGGCTCACCTGAGCTGTTTCCTCAAGGCTCCCCCAGCCCCTGACTTGCTGGGGAGGGCCTCATTCCCAGGCTAGCGGCCCGCGGTCAGTGGGGTGCAGGGCGTCCTTGCTGAAGCACAGACCGGTGCCTCAGAGGCGATCCCCAGAGGCGACTCGGGATCACAGACCCTGTGTGAAATGACGCTGAATTGTGTAGCGAGAAGCTTCCGCCCCCATCAGGTGTGGACCCCGTGATTTTCCTTCTCTGTGTCCATAGACCTGGTTCCCATCCTTTGACAGTCAGAGAACCTGCTGGACCCCTGATGTGGTATTTCGTTACATTGAATTTGTTTTTACGCTTACCTTGGATTTGTGGCTGGTTTTCCCATTAGGTGAGTCTATTTAAAGAGAAATAGTGAGTACGAGAACAGTGATGGGGAGACCATGAGATGAAAGGTTTGAGACACCCGGGCGTCAGTCATACGGGACCAGGAGGTGGAGATGTGGGTGTTGCCTCAGCCTCCCTCTTCCTTTCCCTGTCTTCCTTCCTTTCCTTCTTTCTATAAAATTAAACACAATGAAGCAAGGCACTTGGTGAGTTCAGACAAACACATACACTTGGTAAACCAACACCCCATGAAGATAGAAAACGTTACTAGAAAGTGTTCTGGAGCACAGATTCCTGGTCAGACCTGCGGGATTCCGGTTTGCCAAGGCTTGGGCAGAATCCTGGGGTCCGGAGTTTAAGGGGCTCCTGGAAGGAGCCATGGGGGAGCCAGCTGGGAGGTGCCGGGTTGGGGTCAGGGTCTGAAAGCCCAACCTGGAACTCGTTCCCGGGTCCCGTCCCTCCCTCCTCGCCCGCCATGCTGTCTTCTGCCCCAGGCCCCTCGAGTGTGCATCCTTGGCCAGGTGGGCAGTGTGATGTCACTTGAGCAGGTGCACATCGTGACTTAGGGAGCTGGGCCCTGCCTGAGGCGCCACAGAGGGTGCACAAGGGACAGCTGGGGGCTGGCTGGACCCACTGACGCTTTATTTTCAAACAATTTGCATCCACATTTAAAAATGAGGAAATAGGGGCGCCTGGGTGGCGCAGTCGGTTAAGCGTCCGACTTCAGCCAGGTGACGATCTCGCGGTCCGTGAGTTCGAGCCCCGCGTCAGGCTCTGGGCTGATGGCTCGGAGCCTGGAGCCTGTTTCCGATTCTGTGTCTCCCTCTCTCTCTGCCCCTCCCCCGTTCATGCTCTCTCTCTGTCCCAAAAATAAATTTAAAAAACGTTGAAAAAAAATTTTTTTTAAATGAGGAAATAGCAGATTTAAAAAAAAAACAAAAACAAAAACAAAATTTCTGACTTCTCTTTAAAAAAAAAAAATTCAAAAATGTAGCAGTTTGAGGCTATAGTCTGCAGGCGCCTGAAGAGGCTGGAGCCTCCCGGCAGCTGCCCCGTCTCTCTAAGCCGCCCAGGCGCCGAACCACTGCCTCCACCTGCCCGTTCAAGTCCCTTCTCTTCTGGTCTGGCCCCTGGAGGCATGTGCGATTTCAACTCCTGCCCATATAAAAACCATCCCCAAGAAGACAGCAATCCGTACAAGGCCACCGGGTTGATGAAACCCTGGGTTGTGTAACACGCGGCCCGGGTCCAAGCATCCCCCGCGGCCCCGGGCCCTCCTGGAGCCAGCAGCACAGAGACTGTGGGAGTAAAAGGTCCGGAGAGAAAGGGCAGGGGCAGGGGGATGCACCGGCTGCTTTCGGACGGTTTGCCCGGTGGGTCTGGGATCACAAGTGAACAGCCCAGGTGCCAAGGGCAGACGTGAGAAGCGGGAGGAACGGACGACAGCTCCTTTTGCCTCCAAGCCGGTTTCTCACGGGGGGCTGTGGACATCTGGGGCCAGGTCATGCTTCGTGGATGTCTGTGTTGGGGGCCCGACCTGTGCTTTGAAGGATGTTGGACAGCACCGCTGACCTGGACCCTCTAGAAGCCAGTAGCCACCGCCCCCTCCCCCCCACCCCGCAAACTGTGATGAACAGAATGTCTCCAGACACGGCCAAACGTCCCCCAGCTTGAGAACCAACCCCAGAGGCCACTCGGGGGCCCGGCCGTTGACCAGAGCTGGCCCGGGGGGCGGGGTGGGCTCTTTGCCGTCCCGGCCGGGGGGCAGAGTGTCCCCGTTTGCACGTTCCCGCTCTGACACAGTGACCCCAAGGCTGCGTCCTATCAACAGGCAGGTGGCGGCATCTCACTCCCAGATCCCCTGCCCTCCCGGCCCCCCATCGGTGACTCACAGCCCCAGGTGAGGGCGGGGCAGCGTCAGAGCAACTGCTGGGAGCATCTGGCCAACCGCGACCCAACTGCCACCTCCACTTACGCAAGTGCCAGCCTGCGCGGAGGAGGCTGAGCGCCTTCTGTTGGGAAAGAAACCCCCGGGGCACGTTCGTTTCCTCGCCTCAGTGAACCCGGGAGCCAGGTGGATGCACCGACAGTCTTCACTCCACCCCTCATGCAAAACGCCGGCTGATGCAAGAGGTTCCAGGATTGCTCTGCTCCCCGCAACTGGGAAACGCCGCTTGAGGGGGAAGCAGGCCTGCAAACCGCAGGTGACTTGTTAAAAAAAAAAAACCACCGCCAGCTTGTGGCAGAAGGGACCTAGTGGGGCTCGAGAGGGACCCACAAAAACGGGACAAACGCTGCGGGCACAGAAGGCAGAAAGGAAAGTGAGTGCCCGTGTCTCCCCACACCCACTGCGAGAGCCATGTGGGGGGTGGGGGTGGGGCCTGCGAGGAGGGACAATGGCCCCTAGAGGGACAGGAACGCATCCCCAGTCTTCACAGGCCTGAGCAATGGGAGTTTTCTGGCCAGGGCTGCGGGGAGGCTCTGAGGCCTGGAACGCAGTTGGGGGAGGTGTGGGCGCATGGTGGCCGCCGACCAGGGGGGCCCGGCGGCCTTGACACTGTGTTTGCCCAGCACCCTCCTCTCCGTGCTCAGCTTCACGTTGCGTAGGGGCTCGCCACCCCCAGGAGGAGGAGACGGTGACAGCGGTCAGGAAGCTGTGCCCTTTCTCGCAGGGTTTCACGTCACCACACGGACGACATTCAGGGCTGGTAATTCTCGGGGGTGGGGCGCAGGGCCTTTGCATCACTGATGCACGATGTTGAGCAGATCCGCCTGCCAGGTGCCCTGGTACCCCCTCCCCATACTGACAACCAAAAATGTCATCGAATGTCACCAAGTGTCCCCTGGGAGGCACAGTTGACCCCAGTTGAGTGCCAGCCCCAGGGCCCCCATGCTGAGCGAATCTCCAGAAATTGTCCTCCCCTCCTCCTGTCCCTCCAGCCCCCAGCTCTGCCTTAGGCCCACCACGCCCACGCCTCCCTGTCCCTCGGCCTCCTTGCAGGCCTCCCTGCCTCCACTTCTGTCCCACCTCTGCCGGGCTGGGCTCCAGGGAAGGCCTCTCACCTCAAGGTCCAATGGAACCGGGAACCCCCCCACCCCCCGCCCACTGTCCAGTGTGAACACAGAATCTCAAAACCAGAGGTTCATCTGGGTCCCCTCAGAGGGCTGCTGGGAGACCCCCAGGGTGGGAGAGAGGCCCCTGCTCAGGCATCCAGAACAGGGTCTCCCTCCCGAAACTCAAGAGACTCGTTCATCCACCGTGCGGGGCTCCACGAGTGGCTCCGTTGTTTGTGCCGAGGGAGCCACAGTCGGTGGGGACAAAAGTGGAGAGGCAGACATGTTGGTGGGGGTGCCTAGGGACCGGAGCAGGGGTTCTGCGGCGGACCGGAGCAGGGGTTCTGCGGCAGCGGGGAGACTTGGCCTGCCCTGAGGACGGTGTGGGGTTGTAGAGCCCAGGGCTCTTCTGGGTCAGTAGATGCAAATCTCCAAGAGGAACTTGGGGTGAGAGAGGTTCCCGCTAAACAGGCCCGACCAGACTCTTGCTGAAGGCGGCCTCGTGCCCTGGGGGACTGGGGGTGGGGGAACCCGATTGGCACCGAGGTGAGGTGACCGGATAGTGGGGCTTCTGGCCTGACTCAGCCGGGTTCCTGCTGAAACTGGCTCTTGGGGACGTGCCCCAGGCTGAGGCCTCCTCGAAAAGGCGCTCAGAGGAGCCCCGCTGGGCCGTGGTCAAGGAATCTTTGTCACAGCACGCGGGCACCACGTGGTCGTCTCTTGCCCTTGTTACACAGGAGGAAGCCGGGACGCAGAAAGCCCCGTCGCTGGCCCAGGGCCCCCCGCGCGTGGCCCGGCGGGCACTGGAGGCCAGCACAGCCACGCCGGGCCCCCCGGGTTACCCCGGGCTGGAGTCTGGTGAGGGGGGCGAAGGGGCGAGCTTCTCCTTCCTGCTGCACAGATGGCCCCTGCCCCCGTCGGACCCCAAAGCATGGGATACAGTGGACAACTGTCTTTGGGGGGGGGTTCCTGAGGTTCCTTCTGTCGGGGTTTTTCTGAGGCGGAGGGAGGACCGAGCCCTCACCGGTTGTGGAAGCCAGTTTGCTTCCCCTCTAATTCCACACCAGTGGGGTCCCAGTGGGACAGGCGGCCCCCGTGGAGCGGTGCCGAGGAACTGGGCACCCAGACGGGGGGCCCTGGGGCCGCAGGAGTAGGAGAGGGGACGCCCAGGTCAGGGGCCCCGGAGATCCCCGCGGCCGTGGGCGGGGCCGCCTGCCGAGTGCCCCTCGGCCCGCGGGAAGGGGGCAGGGGCACGTCCCTCCCTGGCCTCACTGTCCTTCCAGCACAGGCCTCCAGACTCCCACAGTAGTCCTCCCATTGACCAAATCCGAGCAGCGGCCAGGGGGCGACAGGGCGGGCAGCTGCGGAGGGGATCCTGGAGGGGCCGCGGGCGGCGGCCGCACAGATCCTCTCAGGCCTGGGCAGAGCAGGCTGGATTCCAGTGTCAGGTGGCTCCAGGCGGGCTGGGGTCACCGGGGAAGAGGCGGGAGACGCACATCCGCCTGGAGCAGAGGCGGCCAAGGATTAGAGGGGCGGGTGTGGGCGCTTGGTTCCGGATCGGGGCCCCTGTGATCATCCCCAGCAGCAGACTTCAAAAGAGCTCTTGTCGGGCCGCACAGGGCTGGACAAGCCCAGGAGGTGGGGTCAAGTCCCGATCAGAGGGCTGCAGAGCCGTGCTGGCACCTCCGCGGGCACCCTGCTCTGTGCTCTCCCGGCACCTGGAGCTGCTTCTGTCCAAATCCCTACTTGGCTGAGCTCCCCAGCCCCCAAGTAGGCTGGCACAAGGAAGGGGCCCCAGTGTGACTGACTGAGCGATGGACAGCCATATATAGACGTGGTGAGGAACAGCGATGGAGCACCCATCCGAAATGGACGCTTTCGACCTCCTTCTGTTGGTAGTAAGGCCTCCATGCGGGGCTGTCGTGTACACTCGCACGGTCTGTACACTGCACAAAGGCACACGGCGCTGGCCCATGCTCTGTGTGCATCCTGTGTACCCTCATCCGGGCGTCCTCCAGCTGGGAGACGGGGCATCTGCTTCTTTGCACAGAAAGCCATCCACTGTGCCCACCCAGAGGAAGTGCTGCTGAACAGTGTATCCCCCGAAAGGGGAAGAGTTTTTCGTTCCCACCAAGCCACCTGCTCTAGCAACCGCCATGTAACAAATCAGCCCCAAAGTTCATGGCTTAAGACAATTCGTCATGACGGCTCCCGGCTCTGGGCACTCGGGCTCGACCGGATGGTCCTTGCTTGGGGTCTCACACACAGCTGCGATCACAGGACGGCTGGGTCTAGAGTCCTCGCACTGCCTCTTGGTCCACACGTCTGCCCCCTGCGCAGGATGCTGGAACCGCGAGGGCTGCTCAGGCGTCTCTCTCCACGCAGCTTGCCCACGGGACCGGCGCGAGGAACCCCACAGCCCGCCGGTCTCGCCGTGGCGGGACCGGTTACGTGGGGATTCTGGGCTCCAAGGACAACCCTTCCGAGAGACGGGAAGTGGAAGCCGCCGGCCAGAGCCGGCACCGTGTTGGGGTCGCAGACCCGACCCCCTGCTGCGAGGACCGAGGAAGGCTTTGTGGGTCCCTCGCGGACCCCGCACCGCACCACATGACCAGGTGGTGGGACCCAGCGCTCGGAGCTGGAGGGACCCCGCGATGGATAAAACCCCAGCCCTGCTTTCCGAGAGCCCCCGGCCTTGTCGGGCAGAAGAGTGTGTGGGGGCCGACCAGAGGATCACACCCGGAGTGCGTCACCCTGTGTGGGGCCTGGCGGTCTGTGGTGGGAACCCCGTGGAGAATGAAGCGTCTGTCCTCCCTCTGGGGAAGCTGGGCTCCCCGCGCCTGTGTGGTCGGCCGGGGTGGACTGAACCTCCCGCCTTCCCATGTGTCAAGGGCACGGCCGCGAGCTGCCTCCCGTGTGCGAGGCAGAGACGAGGTTCTGCGGCAGAGGAGGCTGGAGCCTCGGGGCGCCGCGGAGGTCAGCGTGTGACAGCGGCCGGTGCCGAGCAGAGCGGAGGATCAACACTGCCCGCGGTAGGGACGCGGGGCCCCCAGGTCCGGGGGGTGGACCTCCATCACCGGGAAGGTCCCCCTCCTGTCGACGTGCTGCTGCCCACGACCCCAAACAGGCGGCTGTGCTGTTTGCTGGAATGTTCTCAGACTGAGAGGAGACAGCCACGAGAATGTAGACTTCCGTCCTCTTAGACGTTTGGGTGCCGTGGAGGGGACCCCAGGCCACCGGGGGTGTCGGGGTGGGGGGGCCCCGCCTCCTCATCCACCGACGCAACTGGGGACTTTCCCAGGGGGCCACGCAGACCCGGGAGCGGAAGATACACACACACCCTGACAGTCGCTAAGCTTGACCTCCCGGGTCACACCTGGGGAAACCTCCGGACGTCTCCCTGCTTCCTGCTCATTTCTAGGCCAGGCCGACCCGACCCGGGGCAGGCAGCCAGGGCATGCTGCCCTGTTTTCCTGTCGCAAGGCCCTGGCCTCGGGGTCTGCCCAGGCGGGGAGCGGGCCTGTGACAGGTCCTTTCTCAAAGCTCTCATTTGAAAGGCAAAGAGTCCCATGAGTCTTCCCTCCTGTTGGGCCGGAAGCAACTTGAGGCGATTAGTCTGGCAAACAGTAGAGAAACCTGAAGCTGACAGTGAGGTACTGCCGTCCGGCCTCTCCCCTGCAGCCGGGGAGGGGTGAAGCCCAAGCAGCCGGCCTTCTGCAGGACACGGGCTACGGGGTGAGCCTCCTCCCTCTGAGGGTCACCGGTGCACATCCGCAAGGCTGCGTTTCGAAGGAAGAGCGAGGTTCTAGATAAGACGTCACTAGGGAGCTGGGTGTGGCCTCCCTTTCAAGCTTGGTTCCGTGTTTTGGGAGCACCCTGGGGTTGTTACATGTTCCCACCAACCTGGGTTTAAAGCAACAGGAATGATGGGGCACCTGCGTGGCTCAGTCGGTCGAGCGTCCGACTTCGGCTCAGGTCATGATCTCTCAAGTTTGTGGGTTCGAGCCCGGCATTGGGCTCTGTGCTGACAGCTCGGAGCCTGGAGCCTGCTTCGGATTCTGGGTCTCCCTCCCTCTCTGCCCCTCCCTCGCTTGTGCTCTGTCTCCCTCTATCTCTCAAAAATGAATAAATGTTGAAAAAAAATTTTTTTAAATAAAATAAAGCAACAGAAATGAGGCACCAGAGGCTGGGCAGGGTGTGGGCAGGATCCTTCTGACCCTGAGCCTGATCCTTCAGGCTCCTCTGGAGACATGGCAGCCAGAGGATGTGTGCGGATGCGGGAAGAGATCGGTCTTAGAGAATGAGCTCATGTTGTTGAGGAGGCCGGCAGGTGCCAAGAGCCGCAGGGGGGCTGACAGCTGGGGACCCGGGAACAACCCATGTGTCAGTTTCAGTTCAAAGGCCATCAAGCAGGAAGAAACCTCTCTTACTCTGGGGAGGGCCAACCTTCTGTTCCCTTCAGGCCTTCAACTGATTGGATGAGGCCCGCTCTCCTTACAGAAAAGCAAGTGCTTTTTTAAAAAATTTTTTCTTTTAATATTTATTTATTTTGGACAGAGAGAGAGAGAGACAGAGCATGAGCAGGGGAGGGGCAGAGAGAGAGGGAGACCCAGAATCCGAGGCAGGCTCCAGGCTCCGAGCTGTCGGCACAGAGCCTGACGCAGGGCTTGAAACCACAGACCGTGAGATCATGACCTGAGCCGAAGTTGGACGCTCAACCGACTGAGCCACCCAGGCGCCCTGAAAACCGAGTGCTTTGCTCTATCGATTTAAACGTTAATCTCATCCAAAACTGTCTTCCCAGAAACACTCAGAATAATGTTTGACCAAACACCAGTTGGCACAGGAACTTCCTCACCCACGTCTTGCTTCTTCCAGGTCCTGGCGGCTCCAGGAATCCCTGGGCTCGTGGTCACAGCCCTCCAGTCTCTGCCTCTATTCTCACATGACCTGTGTCCCCATGCCCCAAATCTCACTCTCCTATCTCTTTCAAGGAGGCTCGGCCTTGGATTCTGTAATCTAATCACATCTGCAAAGACCTATTTCCAAATAAGGTCGCGTTCACAGGGCGCAGGGGTGAGGACTCTTTTTAGGGGATGCTTTTCAACTCACTGCTTCACACTGGATAAAGGTGGCCCTACCCCCAACCACTGGTGCCTTTGAAGATGCAGGGAGGCCCCTCTGAAGACCAGTGGAGGCTGGCAGGAAGCCGCCACAGGCCAAGGAACAGCAGGGATCACTGGCCGCCACAAGCTTGAGAAAGGGTCCTCCCTAGAGCCTTCAGAAGGAGCCCAGCCCCAGAAACCCCTGGATTTTGGACTTTTGGCTTCCAGAACTGTGAGACAGTTCTGTGTTTCAAACCCCCACTTGGTGGCCATTTGTAATGGTGGCCCCAGGACCCTCGCACACCCTGTCGGTTCTTATTTCTAATATATTTCTAATACATTGCAACCGTGCACCCACCTTACCATTTGTTTCTGCCATCTCCACCCGCATCCTTGGCTGTGGCCCTCCCTCCATGTCCAGAGCCAGCAGCAGGGGGCCTTCCCAGCTCCCTCTGACTCTGACTCCCGCCCCCTGTCGTAAGGATCCCGTGACGACACAGCCCAGCGTGATAGCCCAGGATGGTCTCTCACTTCAAGACTCCCACTTAGCCCCATCTGCGAAGTCCGCTTTGCCCCCAGACAAGGTCACATAGCCACAGATTCCTTCTGGGAACCGGGACACGGTTACCCTGTTGACCCCGTCACCATCCTTCCCTCAGCCCATGGGGGGCCACAGTGCTCTCTCTCTAGAAGGTAGCTTCCCCCCTTCATGTTACCACCCTGCTCACCACCTGCCAGCAGCTCCCATGGTGCTTAGGACAAAATCCAAACCCCTCCCCGTGCTGGCAGCCCCAGAGGAGGGGGCCCTGCCTCTTCACCCACCCTCGTCTACACCAGAGCAGCCCCTAACACCCAGATCTCTGTCATCAGGCCCTCTCCCGAACGAACCCCCGTCCTCCCTGTTTCATTCATTCACACGCCTGTCTTATTCCAAACCATCTGAGATTCCTGTCTGCCTCCTTCAGAAACCGGGTTCCCCGGCCAAGGGTCCCGTGAGCCTAGACAAGGCCCAGCACATGGCAGGCACTCGACAAATACTTGTAAAACGAACGAGGCATTCCGGCAGCCGCTAAGGAGTTAAAGCCAGCCCTGTCGTCTGTGTCTTGGCACGGATTGCTGTCCAGTTCCCGGCCAGTTATTCAGACACACAAAGCGCTCTTGGCCGCGGCTGGAGGAAACAGAGGGCACAGTGTGCTGTGGGGACGCCCGGGGCTCCGGGCTCTGGGGTGCTCATGGCGCTCCTTGAACAGATGAACTTCCCTCCAACTGTAACAAAATGACAGTGAATCAAGGAGCTGTGCTCGTCCGCTGGGCCTCCTCCGCTCCCGATCTGGAAATCTGGCTTATTTGACCCGCGACTTCCAAATCCGAGTTTGGCCTTGGCCGTGGGCTGCACGGGATACCATTCGTGGGCAGGGTGCCTCCGCTTGGCTGAGCTTTGCAAGCGTGAGATAAATGATAGCCTGTTTCTTGGCAGCAAGGGATGGTCCGTCCCTTCTGGGCGGGAGAGCCTCGGGGAGCCAGGAAGGTGGTGATGTTCAGAGACAAACAGCAGCCAAGCCCAGGAGGCAAGAAGCACAGCCGGGCCTCAGCACGTCCGCCCTCCCGGCCCCGCACGGCAGGGTCGACCTCCGCTCGGTTCCGGTGGTGTGCTTGTTAATTACAGGATCTGCAGTTATCTCGGGAGACTTAGAGCGTTGCCCGATTTTGCCCAGGGCTGGAAAGATGTGTCCGCTAGCCAAGCAGACAGAAGGCCGGTGAAGCAAGAGTCTTCTCTGGGCTCCTAAGAATGGCACACCTAATGTGAGCTAACCCCTGTTAGTGCCAGAGGGAGGAGCCCTCTGGAGACCCCGGAGACCCCAGAGAACAGAGCGAAGAGGTCTGAAGCAAACACCCGGGGAGGGGGTAATGGAGGGTGTGAGGAGGCCACGGGGTCGCATGGAGCCTCTGCGGCTGGGGCCGTGGGCTGGCGGCTGCTGTAGGGAGCTCACCGTCAGAAGCCTCCCCGCCCACAGCACCATTCGCACAAGCCGTGTCGGGTCACACTTTGTCCAGTGAATTTCTGCATCCTTGTTAAGCGCGTGTTTGTATCGGGCAACGTGGAGTCATAGCAACCGCTGACTGTCTCGGGGGTGGAGGGACCTCGCGCGGCCGCTTGAGCCTCGTGTCCACGGGGCAGCACCCCCTTTGCTCCATACCCGGGCCTTTGGCCCTGGATGTCCGGGGCGTATCCCGTCCCCCTCTTCTGGGTTGGTTTGTTGAAACCTGCAGGATCCTGTGTGTTAATTCCCAAGGAATGAAGCACTTAGAGGGACCCAAGAATTGCCGGGCTCTTACTCCAACGGATTAATGGCTTCCCCAACACGATTAAACAAGTCTGGAGAGCTGCTTTCCACCAACCTGACTTCCCTTCTGGTCTTTGGTTCATGCTGTCATTTTTCAAGAGTTTGCCAAAGATTTCAGGCAGCGTGTGAGAGTCTTGGTTCGGAAGTCAGGGAAACTGCCAAGTGCAGACTCGCGGGCCATTCCGACAACACCTCCCCTCAGCAAAGAACACCAGCAGCTCTGAGTTGCTCTGTGCCCCAAAGAGTCATTAGTCTTTTGTTTTGTTTTCAAATGAAAATGATACACAATAGCTAGTCCCCCATTTACATTTTAGAATCAGCTGGTCAGTCTGTGAGTGCGCACACACAGAAAGCCCTCTGCGATTTTGTTGGGGTGCTGTTGAATCTTTAGGTTGTTTGTGGGAAGATGGAAACCTTTCTCGCATTGAGTCTTTCCTCGTTACTCAGACCGATCCCTCCATATGCAGAACTACGTAGTTTTCTCCTCAGTGGTGCTTCATAGTCTCTAGTGCAGAGGCCTTGCACATCTCTGGCTCAGTCTTTTCCTAGGCATTTGGTGTTTTTTGATGCTCTTATAAATGGTAACTTTAAAGATTTTTTAAATTTGTATTTATTTGTTGCTAGTATATACATATAAAACAACAACCAGTTTTGTATATTGATCTTGTATCCAGCAACCTAGCTAATTTTACCTCTTGCTTTGAATAGGTTATTGGTAAATGCCTTTGGATTTTTTACACTATGTTGTGTGTGAGTAATGACAGTTTATCTTTTTCTCAAACCTTATGTCTTTTCTTTCTTTCTTCTTTCTTTCTTTCTTTCTTTCTTTCTTTCTTTCTTTCTTTCTTTCTTTCTTTCTTCTTACCTCCTTCCCTCATCACAAAGTCTATGAAGGATTTTGGAGAGATGGCCGTGGCAGAATAGTTTTTGGATATTACAAAGGCTCCACGTAAAAGCAGATAGTACAACTAAAAACAAAAACAAAACTTTCAGGGACTCTCGTGAATGTACAGTGGAGTTTTCCAGAGGCCACAGGACATGCTCAGCCCAACAGATTAAATGCACAAGCACATCTAAGAATGCCATCAGTTGTCTATGAAGCCAGACGGTAAGACATTTGCAAAAACATAGAACAGAGCTCGGCTTCTCACTACATGTGGTTACTTTTTATTAAAAAGAAATATAGTTGCTTTTCATTAAAAATAGGTGGTTTATGGTAACAGGTAATAACATTATTCTTGCTATTTAAAATGAATTAATAATGGGGTGCCTGGGTGGCTCAGTTGGATAAGTGTCTGACTTCGGCTCAGGTCATGAGCTCACAGTTTGTGGAATTGAGCCCCGCGTCGGGCTCTGTGCTGACAGCTCAGAGTCCGGAGCCTGCTTCAGAGGAGCAGGGGCAGGGACATTTGGCCCAAGGGGACAGGAACCAGAGCCCACAGTGGGAAGAGTATCCGCCAAGCTACGGAGGCTTGCTTTTCTTTTTTTTGTTTTAAAGTAACTTCATTTGGGGGAGCAGTTTTAGGTTCACAGCAGAATGGAGCGGCAGGTGCAGAGAATCCCCACGCGGCCGTGCCCCCTCACACCCGCGGCCTCCCCACACGCAGTCCTGCACCACCGCGGTGCCCCTGCTGCTGTCAGGAGCCTGCACGGACACGTCACCGGTGCCCGGGGCACCCCATGTGCTACCAAGTTTATTCTCTCTCCGGGCTGAGTGCTGCCTGCTAGGAAGGTGTTTGTTCTGGCCTCACTGTCCAGCGTAGATGGAGGTGTGATGGACGTGGAGGTGGCCACAGGGAGAGCCGGAGGGGACGGCGGGCGCAGGGTCCAGGTACAGAATCTCCCTGGGCTGATGGGACCCAGCGGCCTAAGCAAGTCTGGTCAGTCTGGTCAGCCTCCCTGCAGACCCGGGTTCTGGCTGCCGGCTACATCCCCCAGCCAGAGCTCAGTTTCTTTGTGCTGAGTTCCCTGATTTGCAAAATAAAGCGGGGGTATTCTGCAAGCCCAGCGTGCGAGGTGGGGGGGGGGAGGGGAACCAATGGCGCTCGGTCTAGAATGAACTGTGTCTCCGCAGGACCAGGGAGAGCTGGGAGCCGGCCTAGCCTGGCCCGGGACAGGGACCAGAGGCCAGCTCCCTTCACCCCAGCGCCCGGCAGGGCTACGAGAGCTCACACCGGCAGCGAGTACCCTGCACCGGGGGCTCCTCCAGGACCTCACCCTGGTCACCCTCCCCAAGCTCTGCTCTCAAATCCGCGGGCTCTGCGGTCCGGTCGGTGACCCCGGGACCCTGCAGGGATTCCCGTGCTTCTCTGAGCTAGTGTTGCTCAGCAGAAAGGAGGGGACTGGGGTCAGGAGGGTGTCGTTTCTCCAGTTCTGGCCGCAGGGCTGGGTGACGCTGGGTGAGGGGACTCAGAGCTGCCCCCACAGCGGCATGTCCACGCATGGCCCCGCCGGGCATCCGCTTTTCCTGTGGACACTGGTTCAGAGCAGTGGTGCCCCTCAAGTCCCAGCATACCTCAGAGCCCACAACGCTCTGGCCCCGTGTCACCATCATGACAAAACATGATGAGCCAGCCCTTCTGGCTCCTGTGTGCCCAGGGGCCCCTGAGCAGGAGAAACAAACACTCACTGTCCCCCTTGGTGCACTTCTGGGAGACATTTTGATTTCTGCACCTTACCCGGGGTTTGTTTTGAGCTTTTTGAGCTGAACCCGATGATTTGGGGGCAGTTGGACAAAGGCATCGGGGTGACGGGGAGACCCTAAAGAGGGTCTGGCCTCAGAAAGAGCCCATGCTGCCAGCCTCTGCCTGCAAGTGAGTCTCAAATGTCCTGTGTCAGCACTTTGTGGGATTTGGGGAAGAATCTGGGAGGCGGGGAGCAGAGCACAGGGGCTCTGTAGGTAGATGCTTTGAAACGCTATTCCGGGCATCCTGGGGGTCCGAAAAGGCCACAGTCACGGGGGTGAGGGGGCTCTGTCTAAATAAAGAAACTCCCAAAGAGGCTTTAATCCCTACTTCCACCCCAGATTCTAGACGATTCTCATCCTAGAGGACTCTGCGTCTCTATTTCTCAGCAATGTGCAGCACTGCGGTCTGGTTTTTACTAAGTGGTGAATGACTGATACTTAGAATCTCCAGAGCAAGGCAACTGGACTGCTGAGGAGGTAGGTGGTTCCCTAAAAGGATGCACAAAGGTTATGTGGGGAGAGGGGAGGGAGAATGTCAAATGGATGCCCCCAGACATCTTCACCTGTAGCCCAAAGGCACCTAGGAGAGTCTGGGGATTACCACTCGTGGGTGTTTTCTCCCCAGAGCAGATGCCCTATGCTGGGTGGGACGGCTCAGGGTCTGGACTCTGAGAAGTGAGCTGTATCAAAATGCAGAGTCGTATCCCGCATGGGCTCCTGAATGAGACCAGACAAAGCACATTTGTGGAAAAGCCAGCAAAATCCACATGAAGCCTGGAGTTTAGCTAATAGTCACGCCCCACTGTGGGTTTCTCTGTCTTGACCAACTCGTCATCAGCATGGAAGATGAACACACCAGAGCTCTCGGAACTGTCTTTGCAACTTTTCTGCAAATCTAAAATTATTCCAAAAGGAAAGCGAATATGTCTGATTAAAAACACAAAGCAAAAAAAAAAAAAAAAAAAAAAGTCAAGTGACCACAGGTGAAAGTGCTAGGGGCCTGGGGCCGGTGGAGTGGCAGGCAGGTGGGCAGAGGGCGGAAGCTGCCGGAAAGCCCACCACAAGGCCGCTGGAGGCTCTCTGCAGGAATCTTGGCCGTCAGGGCGGCGCTCCAGCACACCGCGGCGCTTTGATGGCGGAGATGTTGGAGGTCAGGACCATGGGACCAACGGCCTTTGCCCTGAGCCCTTGGCCATCACTCTCCTCAGCTGTCAGGATGCTTTCTGCACACGGTTTGTTTTCAGGACAGTTGAGCAAACAGTAGTTTATGGGTTTCCATAGACACCGGGCCATGGTGACACCAGAGAGTGCAAACATCCTGGGACCTGGTTGGAGTCCTTTCCCCCAGACTCCACCTGGGTCCCCCAGGCCTGCGGCCCCAGCCCGGCTAACTAACGTGCGTGCCTGAGGCTCTATTGCCTCCCTCAGTTAATCCCGTGAAACTATTGCTAAGCCTGCACCGAAGCCCCTTTTAAAACACAAAGGAAAACAAAAATGCAGCGTCTAACACATTATTCATCTGGGAGGACAGAGTGAATTCAGAAAAGCCACTCTGCCCCGCCGGCTCCCTCCCCCGCCCCCCCCAACCCCCGTCCCCTCACCGCCAGCCTGCAGGTGCGGTCCCCGTCCACACCAAGGCCCTCTGGCATGAGCGCCACGGCAGGGAAGGCCGCGTCTGTGCCCAGGAAGGCTGCAGGACACCTGACTTTGCGTGCAATGCCGGAACGCACGAGGGGATGATGCAATTTTCCCCGCACGTGGCCGTCCACGTAGCAGCACTGCCCTCTAGTGGCTGTGACTTTGCCAGCTCGGGACTCGTGACCAACTTTGAACCCCTGTCCTATCAGCCCCCGGGAGCCCGGGGAAACTGAGGCCAGGCCGGCTCCAGTCGCGTGCGACCCAGGCCCCCGCCACCCCGCAAGTGCCTTTAAAGGCTGCTGGGTTGTGAGGTGTGGGTGATGGGGTGACGCTCCCCTCCCAGGCTCCTTTGTCATTGTTGTGGGCACTGTGTCCACAGTCCCATGGCCCTGGGCCTGGCCGAGGACCATGGGAGCCGGTGGCCCACTAGGACCACGGCCTGCTCGTCACCTCCAGGGAAGCTCTATCTGCCGTGGCTGCTGTAAGTAAGCTGACCTTCCGTCATTCGGCCCTTTTTGCCCACGTCCTTGGCCCGGAACAGAGTCAGGTTGTGTCTGTGCTGTGGCACCCGGGGCCGTAGACCAGAGTGATCTGATGCCGGAGAGAAAATGAGACACCGCCTTCTACTTTCAAGAACGCTGGCGCAAGAAATTCGGACCCCTGTGATTTCCCCGTGGGGATGGGAGGGGCCAGGTGGGGTCAAGGGTCAGAACTGGGGAGGGATGCCCAGTTCAGGGTCCCTGGTAATTTTATTTTATTTTATTTTATTTTTAAAGATTATTTATTTATTTTGAGAAGGGGGGGGCATGTGAGCAGGAGAGGGACAGAGAAAGAGGGAGAGAGAGACAGGATCCCAAGTAGGCTCTACGCTGTCGGTCCAGAGCCTGACGTGGGACTCAGACGTACAAACCAGGAGATCGTGACCTGAGCCAAAATCAAGAGTCAGACGCTTAGCTGACTGAGGCTCCCAGATGCCCCAGTCCCTGGCTTTTTAAAGTGTGGTAACACTTTTCTCTTTTTTGTTTGTTTCTTTATTTTTTGTTATTATGCTTATTAATATAAATCAATGTGAACACTGCATGTGTGCCCGTGGGCAGAGCCGCTTTTCCCTGAGAAGGGTCATCAGCGCCCCCTGCTGGCCCCGAAGGCCGGCAGCGGGAATTTCCTCATCCGGCCGGGACTCAGGGGCATCCTGGAGACTGGCCTTGACAGCCAGGAAGCGACCTTTAAGACTCGAGGACGACAATGGGCCGGTGAGCAGGTTGTAAGGGCACCTTGCCTGCTCCTGTGAGAGCCTGTGGTGTGTGTCCCCTCACCCTGCTTTCCGGGAGGTGGGCACTGGCTGCCGAGACCCCACCCGCTGCAATCTGACTCCCAGCACTGGTCTTACAGGCTTTTGCTACTTTTTTTTTTTTTTTTTTTTTTTGGGAAGGTATTAAATAAATACACCCCGCCAGTATTTGGTGATTGTCGGTGTTCTGGATTTTGGCCGTTGTAATAGGGGTGAGATGGTGTCTGTTTGTTTTACTTTGCATTTCCAGGGTGACATCTGGCCGGGAGCAATCTACCTTAATTATAAACCCATTAGCTAACTGCCTCTTCGTAGAGAGGGGATATTTGAGAGACTAGGACATCAGGCACATTTTGAGGGCAAGTGAGGGGCCCGGGGGGGGAGTGGAGGCAAGCGGGACTGGGGCACCTGGGTGGCTCAGTCGGTTAAGCGTCTGACTCTTGATTTTGGCTCAGGTCATGATCTCACGCAACTTCACGGCAGCGTCACTGGCGTTGGGGTTTTGCCCTGGAGCAGCTTCACTCATTTCCCGGAAGAACCTACTTTGTGTTTTTGTCTTCAGTGTTAACTGACTCCTGTTCCTGCCCCCCTCTGCCCAAGAGAGGGCTTCCTCCCCGGGGAGCTGACCGCAGATCCGGTAAGGGGGGTAAGGGGCCGTAGAGGATCAGAATTAAAGGTTTGCAATGAGACCATCAAGCCTCATGCGGTCAGAGTCCATCCATAAGGAAGACAGGATTTGCATCTTTCTCAAAATTCACCAGAATGGCTTGTCTGTCATCCCAGAAACTGTACATTTATCCATCGGTCCTATGTTCCTCTGCCGGACCTTTCTAAATCTTCACTCTCATCTCGGCGGGGTTTTCAAATGTGTGTGGTTCTTACTCTTTGGAAACGGATGATCCGTGTGTAGCGTCGCGTGCTGTCCTAAAACGCTTGCGCACGGAGACACTCCCCTGTCTGTGCTGGACAGTGCTCTCCGCGTCCCTTGTCAGCCCCTCGGGGACTTCATTCATTCATTGTTTACGCATTATTTGTTAGCATGTAATGAATAGTGTGACCTCTCTGGGGGTCCAAAAGTGAACCAGACATGGTGGAAGGGAGATTAAAATCTAGGGGAAGAGAGCAACGGCACACAGGTAATTCCAACACAATGCGTTTCCAGTGTATTCTCAGGACCATTAGAGGAAGTTCATTAGCGGGAAAATCTTGATTTACCTGGAAATCAGATACTATGAACGTTATTCCTGGCGTGTCACTGAAAACCTGGGCAACACTTAACCAACTCACCGGTCTCGGATTGTCTGAAAACGATCCAGCCCTCAGAGTCTGATGTGGTAGTCTTTCTCGCACACACTTTCTATAAATTGCATCATTCACAAGCATGTTCAAGAGGAGAATATGAGTGAGTTCTGTACCCAGAATGCGGTTTCACTACTGCTTCTGCAAAGGGTCAGCACCTTCAGAAGGTAAGAGCCACGTGGTTGCACAGTGACGGGAAAGCCCTTCTTGAGAAGCAGGCATTTTTAGCAGCGTGATCTAACTTCATGGCCGGGCATCTGGGACTTAAGGGGCTGCCACTAGTAACCTTCAGTGTAAGAGCACGCACGGCCCGTGGCTCATTGCCACGGCGGACTCATTGCCATCCGTGCGACGTTCAAGGTTGCTTCCGCACTTGCAGCGACCGTATCCAGCATGGCTCCCACCTTCTGTTCCATTTTCGGCATTATTTTCCGGGTTTTGGTGTTGCCTTCTCCCCAGTTTTTGTATCTGACAACCTACGAAGTGTCCTCGATCTTCATGTGATGCCTCTGAGATCCAGTGATAAAGAGGGACAGGGCAAGAACAAGAGCGAGGGGGGTCCTGTACAAGGAGCCAAGCAGATGAGGGAAATGGCAACACGTTTTTGTTCATCATCAGTCGGCAGGAAAGTCCCACAAATGCTGAGAGTGGCTGCACGTGGGAGGGAAGCCTGTGGGCGGCCTTGAAGTTTCCTTCTTAGCCTTGTCTGTATTTTCCAGATTACATCCTGAAAACTACGATTTAAAACAGGAAGCTAGGCTGCAGCATGGTCGATTGTGTTAATGGACCAGTCGTCCATTCCAAGCAACTGAGAATGCTGGGCAAACGTTGAAACGGGTCTTCTTAAAGACATTGCAAAATGAACAAGGAGCCAAGTGTTACCAAATCAGCATCTAACAAAAACTGGACGCAAAAACATTGGGTAGAAACTAGATTCTGCAAATGGCTTTTGTTTTTTTGTTTGTTTGTTTTTTTTTTTTTTCAACGTTTTTTTATTTATTTTTGGGACAGAGAGAGACCGAGCATGAATGGGGGAGGGGCAGAGAGAGAGGGATGCAAATGGCTTTTGATTCCAGGCATGAGCAAGCGTTGCCATGTTCGACTTTGGTTTTGAAGCCAAAGGGCAGGGGAAAAAATTTGTCAAGCCCAAGGCTGACCCAGGTGGCATCTCAAAGAAGTTAGAGGATCTCAGATTAAGCTGAGTTTCCTCAGAGTGAGCAACCCTGCCCCCCAATACTTTGGGGACCACAAGGACGTCACCTCAGTGCTGAGCAGGTGGGGAGGCAAAGATCCTGAGGTGTTATAACCATATCCCTGCCCATCCTTGGATTTTTCAGCCTACCTTTGCATGGCCTGGGTTGTCAGAAAGAACTTAGGCTACGAATCTGGGCTCGGGATGTCGTGAACCAGCAGCGCCATGGTCCTCTGGCAGAAGCTAAGGCAATTCCCCTCTGGAGAAAGATGCTTTCGCTGAAATCTTTCAAAGGATACACACAAGCTGTGCTCTGAAGAAAATGAGCAGCATTACTGCAGCATAAACTGATTAATATACGTACTTTAAGGAAATAGAAGACAAGCTTTAAAATATCTGCAGAGAACAGAAAGCTATACACGTGACCTAGCAGCTCTGAGAAAAGAAATAGAACTTTTGAGAATACACTAATCATAATTAAAAATTATACGGACAGGTCAGACGGATTTGATGGAGCCGAGCAAAGAACCCATGAACTAGTAGATAAACCAGAAAGAATGATCCAGAATGTGGTACAAAGAGACAAAGAAATGGAAAATGTGGACAGTAGTTAAGAGACGTGAAACAAGGACCGGGAAAGGGGTGGCATGTGTTTAACTGGAGGTCCAGGACAAGAGGAGCGAGAACAGACAGCATCCTCTGAAGAGAAAATGAGAGAGAAATTCCTGGACACAATAAAGCCTCCGTCCCCAGCTTCAGGAAGACTACCGAACCCCAGGCAAGAGAAATAAAGAATTAATATCTAAATATATCTTAGCGAAACTGCAGGATAATAAGGATGAAGATAAGATCATAAAAGCAGGTAGGGGGGAAGAAACTTTCCAGAAAGATCTTTGGAAAATCTCTAAGTCTTTAGAAACTAAATAGCACACTTCTAAGTAACCCAGGGGTCTAAGAAGAGCTCAAAAGAGAAATTAGGCAGTATCTTGAACTGAATGGAAGTCAAACCATAACGCATTACAATTTGTAAGATGCACCTGAACCGTCATCAAAAGGAGACCGAGAACTCTTAAAGATTTCAAATAAATGGATTAAATTAGAAAAAAAGGAGAAAAGGTCCCCAAATACTTGGAAATTAAGCAGCACATTTTAACCCCAGAGAGGAGAGAATTTTGCTTTCAGCCTCGATGGAGCAAGGAGACTGGGTCTACCCCTTCCCTTCAGGCTTCTAGAAAACCGGACAAATGCACAAAGCAACGGGTTGATTTCACTCTCTCCCCTTTCTCTCCTAACCCCTTCCTCCCTTCATCCATCCCTCCTTATTCCTTGCTTCACTTCGCAAAGCATTTGAGGAACATCTATGTTTCTCTGTCTTGTTAGAACCAAACTTCCTGGAAGCTGGTGGGCGTGACTTCTGTTTTGTGTCTCCTATTCTGGTACAATGTTCACCGCTGCAGTCCAGTTAATGTTGTTACATGAAATGATTGTCAGCCAGCTCTATTTCATGCCGTCATTTCACAGCACACAGAATCTCTTAAGTTGGCATTTTGCGAAATTTTTCTAAGTTTTTTTGTTATTTCACTTGATTCTCCCAAGAATTTTGTGTAGTAAGTGGGCTATTTTAATATTCTCATTTTTTCCAGATGGGAAACGTGCAAAGAACCACAACATCCATACCACACTTGGGAGAGCTTTCCAACTACACTGATTATTTGGAACGAGGGTAATGAGGTCGAGCCATTGTTAATCAGTTTTCTCTTCTGTGTTTCAACTTGAAGACAGCAGAGGGCGCCTGTCCACACAAAAGATACACTCTAGCCATAAACGTTATATTAGATGTAAGATAACCCATTAAAGTTTCAAAAGTATGATTTCACTAAAATAGGACTATGTAGTTAATCTTGTCACCATTTTAGGATTCTGATCTCATTTTAAATGTTCTAGCCTCTCTGTGTCTGGGTAATGAGAATTTCAACCTCACGTAAATCACCATGACAAATATCGTCCAAGCACCTTCCAACTTGGCTTCAAGATTCTTTCGGATAATAAAAGCATTAAGCCCCACATCGACCAGACCCTTCTAAATCTTAAAAAGGAATATGCTCTCCCTTTCTCAGCCTTCAAGAGGGGAACACTGTAATGAATTTCCTACAGATGCGCTGGGACTCAAGGGTCATTTGGCTTCAAGTGCATTGCCTCGAGGTCACCCGATATTCTTAGAAAAGTACAAAAGGATTAGGTATGTTCTTAAAGTCATATTGCACTAGAAGGAAAGTGGGGGCAATAGTAAGGACTTGGCCCTTTGTAGCTCATTGTTGGCGGTGATTATGTCTGGAAGCTCAGGAGCCAGCTCACTGTGAGATGCTGTAGCCCTTTTTCGGATATACTTCTGTTTTTTCCCCCTTTTTTTTTTTTTTTTTAACATTTTTTATTTATTTTTGGGACAGAGAGAGACAGAGCATGAACGGGGGAGGGGCAGAGAGAGAGGGAGACACAGAATCGGAAACAGGCTCCAGGCTCCGAGCCATCAGCCCAGAGCCTGACGCGGGGCTCGAACTCACGGACCGCGAGATCGTGACCTGGCTGAAGTCGGACGCTTAACCGACTGCGCCACCCAGGCGCCCCTTTTTCCCCCTTTTATCACACATGGTCTCACATGTCCATGTGCCGGGACACATGGTATTTTGCCAAATGCTTGCTTTTGTCATTAATTTGCTCTATTTCCTTGATCACGAGCCCAAAAGATGACATTTCCTTTTCTCTAAATTTATTTATTTTGAGGTGGGGAGGGGAAGAGAGAGAGAAAGAGAGAGAGAGAGAGAGAGAGAGAGAGAGAGAGAGAGAATCCCATGCAGGCTCTGAGCTGTCAGCACAGAGCCAGACATGGGGCTGGAACTCATGAACCCTGAGAGCATGACCTGAGCAGAAATCGAGTCAGATGCTTAATGGACTGAGCCACGTAGGAGCCCCAAAGATGGCATTTTCTAAGTAATGTTAAGAATTTTCATTGAACCCTGTCCAAGCCATAGTATTCCATGCCCTACAAATAAATTTCCCATTTATACGGGTATTTCAGTCCAATCCTAGAGCACAATTTCCTAGCAGGCAGTTTCAGTTTCTCAGTTTCTTGCTGAGCTGACTGCTCTTGGAGGGGGATCATCAGCCCTCCCCTACGGCTGAAGCAGCAAGTCCTCTATCGCGGGACATCTGAGGAAACTCGGTGGACAGCGGATGGCAGGACATGTTTCCTCGTTTAGCACGAGATCCTGAGCACCTCACCCCGTGCGGGAGGAGGGACTGTCTTCCCTGGAAATCCTTGCAGATGTATGAACATTTGCCTGGGGAGGGAAGTCGAAGCAATAATTAAACCCGCAAAAGGGTCCGAGGTTAGGAGCAAAATGTGGCTCCCGTCCCGAGTCACCCAACCGGGTCACTCTGCGAGGCTAAGTAATTTGGCCGCATCCAGTAAACACTCGCAGCCCAGGCCAGCTGGCTCGGCGGGGCCCCAGGGGGAGGGCAGGCGGGGCCTCCCACGGCCGGGCCGGCAGCTTCCCACCCACGCGCCCCCCAGCCCGAGGGCGCCCAGCCTGTCCCCAGAGCCCCAGCGCCGGGGCTCCGGGAGTTTCGGCCGCCGGCCGGAAGCAGGCGCGTAGCGCGCCGGAAGTGACGCTTCCCCGCGCCCGCCCCCGCGAGCGCGTATTTCCGGTGCGCCGCGCCGCGCGGCGGTCTGCTTCGCTGCCCGCCCCTCTGGGAGTCCTGGTTCCACCTCGGGCCGCCGCGATGGGCAAGAAGGGCAAGAAGGAGAAGAAGGGCCGCGGGGCGGAGAAGACGGCCGCCAAGATGGAGAAGAAGGTGTCCAAGCGCTCGCGGAAGGAAGAGGTGAGCGGGGCCGGCGGCCAGGCCCGGCGCCTTCTCCACGCGAGCCACCCGCCCCCTCCGTGCGCGCTGCTGGGGTCCCGGGTCCCGTCGGGCTTCCCTCGGCCGGGAGGCGAGGGGACCGGGCGAGGGCCTCCGCTTCTGAGCCTTGCCCTTCTTCCTTAAAAGTAGGGTGCATGCCCCTCACGGCCGCCCGGAGCCGTGAGCGTCAGCGGGAGCAAGTGCAACTGTGGGGATTCCAGAACGGTTGTTGGCAACAGTGCTGCCTTTTCTCTCCCGCTCTCTACTTCTCTCTCTCTCTCTCTAGCTCTCTCCTTTCTTTCTCTCTCCCTCTGGCCTCTCGCTGTATCTCCCTCTGTCTCCGCGCCGCCGGGTCTGCGAATGGATCAGTACTGAACTTAGCGTTGAGTATTTTGAGTGTTCTGCTTTCCGTCGGCGGTTGCACATGGACTTCCCGACCTGGGTGATCTACGGTGGTTAGTGACAGTTTGCCGTGTGCCAGGTGCTCTGCTGCCTGGGCTCCGGTCCTCCCGACCGAGTGAGGCAGGCAGCTTTGGCATGCCCACCTGACAGTTAGGAAATCAGCAGCTAACAAGTTACAGAGCTGGGAAGCGGCGCGGGGCTGTAATCCGACCAGATGTTCCCATTCCCGGGCTCTTAACCACGTTGCCCTTTTTCTTCCCGAGCCATTCACGTCTCTGCTCTCTCCTCTGTCAGACAGTGGGATTGGGCTTTGATGCTCTCAGGCTCTTCACCGGTTAAGTCCTAGGGCCCTGCATCCACAGGTCTGGGTCTGAATCTCATCTCTGCCACAACGAGCCGAAAGACCTCAGAGGAGCATGGCCTGCCTGTGCAGCGTCTGTGCCTCAGTTTCTCGCGCGTGAAGTAGGGCTAGTGGCCGCGTGTGCCTGGGTAGGGTTGTGCACAGAAAGACCGTTAGTTTTGGGGGAATCTTTAGACCGGTGCTTGGCACATAGTGGGCACTCGGTAACTGTTAACAGGTGTTTACTCATCGTCACACCTCTCTGCAGTGCCCAGTACTTAGATGGCGGTAGCAGCGGCTCCCCCATGCAGAGAACCTGTTGGGTCTGGGGCCTGGGACTCTGCATGTTGCCTCCACTCATCCTCACAACAGACCTTCAGGGTCACTGGTCATCTGATTAGGTCAGGCCCACAGAGGATAACCTCCCTTTCTTAAAGCCAGCTGTGTCATATAACGTAACCTCATGAGAGTGCGTCCCGTCCTTTCGTGGCGGGGGACTGAGGGGGGATCTTGGGGACAGCTTGGAATTCTGCCTGCCACAGAACTCGTGTCTCACATACCCGGTGGACAACTCCACTTGGGTGTCACGCAGATTCCTCCCCCTTCCACGCTGTCGGTATTGAAGCCCTTCTGCCTCCATGGAAGATAATTTCTCAGGTGAATGACATTGGACCAGGAGCCCTGAAGTGATTGGACTCCCAACACTCCCTTCTCCACCCAGGTCTCTGTAAAGTTCCGGGAGGTCAGTTGTCTTGCGTAGCTAACACAGCGGTTTTGCATTAGGGTTGTAGCCTTTAGGCCACTGCTCACCTAAAGTGGCAGGATAATGGGTGTTTTCGTGGGCTGCGTGAGGGTGAGAATTGGTAGAACCCCTCTGAATCCTAATTTGTCCTCGTGGAGAAAATTGGAAGGTGCCACGTGCAGTTACACACCGGCAGGCTTGCCTTGGAAAAACTCCCCAGCTGCACGAAGACGGGTACAAACGTGGAGCTAGGAGTATTGTTTGTGAAGACAGAACGTTGGGATTGGCCCAGGCGTTGAGCAGCACGGAGGGTAGAGAAGCCGGACGGAGTCGGAGCTCTGCCACGGCGGAAGTGAAGGGATTCGGCATATCAGGCTGTGGCAGTGTTGGGCAGAATGGCAGTTTGCAAGAGAATACGCAGTACGACGTCAGTGGCGTGGAGGAATAACGTGGGTCACTTAGGGAGATGTTTGTGTGGTGAAAGAATAAAGAAGGGCTCGATAGTAAGGCGCCCTCTGTTCCAGGTAGTGGCCGCTTCCTGGGGGCCCGGGGGTGCACGGTGGGGAGGCGGAGGGCTGCGGGTGGCTGTTCAGGCCAAGGACTGTGGCGTTCTGACGAAAGGAGCTGAGAGAAAGCCCTTGGAGCTTAGAGTGAGGAGGTGGGGTGGGAAATGAAATGGGCAGAATGGTCTGGAAGTGTGGGTTTTTTTTTTTTAATTTTTCTTTTTCGTTAACGCTTATTCACTTTTTGAGAGAGAGAGACAGAGTGTGAGCAGGGCAGGGGGCAGAGAGAGAGGGAGACACAGAATCGGAAGCAGACTCCGGGCTCTGAGCTGTGAGCACAGAGCCTGACGTGGGATTCGAACCCACGAACCGTGAGATCATGACTTGAGCTGAAGTCGGACGCTTAACCGACTGAGTCACCCACACGCCCCTGGAAGTGTGTTTAAGTGCAGGAAGGACATCTGCCTACGTTGCGGGATGAGGGCTGTGGGATGGGGAGGGAGAGAAGCAGGGAAGGATGCGGGGACACATCTCAGATCCCAGCACAAGCAAGGTGAGGACAGTGAGCTTTCAAGAAGAGACGAGGACAGAAGGACACACTGGGGGTGTGCGATCACTAGTGAATGCAGGGATGCAGACTCTGGCCTGGGAGGAGGGAGACCAGGTTCCAGGGCCGCCCAGCTGTGCAGGTCAGTTGGCACCTTGACTTCTAAGTCTGTTTCTGCACTTGTGAAAATAAACCCAGATTGGCTGCAGGTGATAGTTGCAGAACCCCTGCGTGCAGGCGCCGTTCTGCACAGACTGACTGGTCTTACTTGGAGCTTATCTTTTATTATTTTGGTGGGAAGGAGGAGGAAACAAATAACTGAGCGAGGGAAGTCTCAGAGCCTGCTGTGCAGACAGCGGAGCGTGCTGGCGGGCGGCCCCGGCCTGGCTTTCTGAGAAGCGGTGGAAAGTGCTGGCAGGAAGTCAGGGCCGGCTTGTCTGAATGGAGGGGAGGGCCCTCTGTGCGGGGTGTGAGGGTGTGAGGTGGGGTGCTGCGTGCAGCGTGCGTGCATCTAAGTATACTTGCGAGAAAACTGCCTCTAAGGTCGAGCTCTGAGTACTTTTGCAAATGTCAGATTCTCTGTCTTTAAAATGGGAGGAACACATTCATATTCTCAGATGTGACTGGCCCCTGGTCAGGTCAGACAGTGGGAAAGGTGACCCAGGCCTGACGGCCGCCTGGGGGGCTCAGTCGGTTGAGCATCCGACTCTTGATTTAGGCTCAGGTCACGATCTCACAGTTGTGAGATCGAGCCCCGTGTGTCTCCCTCTCTGCCCCTCTCTCTCTCTCTCTCTCTCTCTCTCTCTCTCTTCCTCTCTCCCCCCCCTCCCTCCCTCCCTCCCTCCCTCTCTCCCCCCCTCCCTCCCTCCCTCTCACCCCCCCCTCCCTCCCTCCCTCCCTCCCTCTCCCTCTCTCTCCCTCCCTCCCTCCCTCCCCCTCTCTCTCCCTCCCTCCCCCTCTCCCTCCCTCCCCCGCCTCTCTCCCTCCCTCCCTCGTCTCTCTCTCTCCCTCCCTCCCTCCCCCTCTCCCTCCCTCCCCCTCTCTCTCCCTCCCCCTCTCTCTCCCTCCCCCTCTCTCTCTCCCTCCCTCCCCCGCCTCTCTCTCCCTCCCCCGCCTCTCTCTCCCTGTCTCTCTCTCTCTCTCAAAATAAATAAGCATTAAAAAGAGTTTAAGAGCATGTCTCAGGTGTGACTGCTTCTCTGCCTTTAGGAAGATCTGGAAGCTCTCCTCGCGCACTTCCAGGCACTGGACGCCACAAAGACTCAGGTCGTGGAGACACCGTGCCCCCCGCCTTCTCCGAGGTAAGTGAGCCAGGGCTCTTCGCTCTGGCTTCTGACGGTTTGCGTACGTCGGACAAGCACTTTAAGTTGGCGCCATGTTGGGGTGCCAGGGTGGCTCAGTCTGCTAAGCGTCCGACTTCGGCTCGGGTGGTGATCTCACGGTTTGTGAGTTCGAGCCCCGCGTCGGGCTCTGTGCTGTCCCCGTGGAGTCCACCTAGGATCCTCTGTCTCCCTCTCTGCCCCTTCCCCGCTTGCGCCCTCTCAAAAATAAACATTTAAGAAAATAAGCAAAGTGGCTCCGTGTTGTCGTGAATAACCAGGCACGTGGGACGTCTTCATCATGAAAACCCACTCCCGTTCCAGATAAGCTCCCACACAACGGTTTTTGACTTTTCTTCTGAAGAACGGGACTGAGGCTCTTCTGCCCGGTTGTCACAAGCAACATGGAAGCGGGGTCCCCCAGCTCAGCTGCTCGGTGGGACCGTGCCGTTTGAGAGCTGTCCAGCTGGTCGCGGCTCATGGACTAGAGTGTCACCCCAGTGAGCTCTCCGGTTCTTAAAACCTTTCAAAGCTGTGTGTCTCAGGCACAGACCTCCAAATCCGTCTTCTGTCGCTGTTTGTTCCTGACGGCAAGTGGGACTTTCGGACGTCAATGTGTGTACGCCATTTTGAAAGAACTTGTGAATTACGTGAGGGACTCCGGTCTCGTAGGGTTTCAGGTATCTCTCGGATGAGCCGGGATGAGCAGGCTTTGGTTTTCCTCTGACTTCTTCCTCTTCTGTGCCAATCCCTGTCCCCTCGGCGTCCGAATTCGGGTTGTGTTATGATTCGATTTAGGGTTCCGCTCGCTGCCGACAGAGTAGGGGGAAGACATTGCCTGCGTTGAGCTGGGAACCAGGAAAGGCCAGGTGACCCTAGAAAAGGTCCCGCCTTCTTCAGAGAAGGGGAGAGATGCGTTAACTTCACAAGCACCCGAGACTGGTTGAGAAATGATTTGCTCGCTTTCCGTCAGGATCAAAACTACCCTTCCTCGCGCCGTGGTTGCAGCTGAACTGAGTTTTACCAGGGCTGTCGTCGGCCTGAGAGTGGAGGCCTGGGGGCCAGCTCTTCCGGAAGGGAGGCGCAGGTGACGGCTCTGACGCTCACATCCCACCTGCCTGGGACACGGGGTTTAGTCCTCGGCTCCTCCGAGGTGGGGGGACGGCGCGCCTGGCCCCGAGCAGAACGGCATGACGCGGACGGCTACCCAGCGGCCCCCAGGGTTGCGGGTTGTTCCTGTCTTCGCGTGAGAAACGACGTTAGGGGTCCGGCTTGCTTTCCCGTGTATCGGCACGTTCCCATTGAGGCCAGCACGTTCCACGTGTGGTAGACGTGCATTTTCCTTTGAATCGTTAAAGCAGAGGAGTCCTGGGAGTCCAAGGCTTTGTGTGCACAGCACCCAGGGGGAAGCCACTTTGAACGTGGATGGATTTTTCGTCCCCCTTTTGCTGACATTTTCAAACCTTTCCTCAAGTGATGTCGTCCCAAGAGCCAGGCTTAATGTTAGGATATAATTTGGAAGGTTAGTGCTTCCCTGGTCCGCTGGGAACACTTTCTGGCAGAAGGGAGTGGTGCTCTGAGCTGAGATCGGCCGTCTTCCGGTCGGCCACCCGGCGGCTTGTCACCTCCTCCTCCTCCATCGTGTTCTGGGAAACACCGTGCAAACTACGGAGTTTCGTGAGCGCGTGTGCCCGCAGGTGTTGGCTGTGCTGTAGTTTAAGGGGGAAGGAAGGGCCATACACTCCTTTCCCTCAGGGCCGCAGGGCTCCGGACGCAGGCCCCGGGAGGCGGACGCGGCCCGGGGCGTGCGCCAGCGACCCTGTGACCCTCCGGGCCTGCCCTGGGTGCTCTTTCCTGGGGGTGCTTGTTACTTTTCCACAGGGAAAAAAAAATTTTTTTTTTTTTTTTAAGTTTGAGAGAGAGAGAGTGTGAGAGCGAGAACCTCAAGCTGGCTCCGTGCTGTCGGCGCAGAGCCTGCCTTGGGCCTCGGTCGCACAAAGCGTGAGATCACGACCTGAGCCAAGCTGGAGAATCGGACGCTCAGCCACTGAGCCCCCCGGGCGCCCCCACCACAGAAAAGCGTAGTAGGTTAAGTGAAGAAAAGATTCTGCGTTAAAGAGCTTCGGGAACAACTGGTTTCCTTTTGAGACTAAAAAAAATCGTAGTGAAAGATATCTAATGTGAAAGTTTCCATTTCCACCATTTTTAGCTCTACAGCTCACTGGGGTGACTTCCGTTCACGGTGCTGTGCAATAATCCATTTCCGGAAATTTCCATCACCCGCCATGGGAGCACTGGACCTATTAGCAGTCACTCCCGTCCCCCTCCTCTCTGCCCATGGTGGCCTCCACTTTCTGGTTTTTTGGTTTGCCTGTTCTGGATGTTTCATACGAGTGCAATCAGTCTGTCCCTGTGTGTCTGGCTTCTCTCGCTCACTTAGCACAACGTCCTCGAGGCCCACCCACGCTGTAGCGGGAATCTGAGCTGCTTTCCTTTCGGAGAGCAGTAGCGTTCGATTACGTGGAGGCACGGCATTGTGTGTGTCCGGTCAGCTCGTGACACACTCTGCCATTGTTCACGCCTCTTGGCTGTCGTGAGTGATCCTGTATGGACGTCGCCATACAGGGGTCTGGGTGAGCCTGTTCTCGGTCTTCCTGGGCACATACCAGGGGGCGGAGCTGCTGGGTCCTGTGGTGATTTCGTGTTTAATCGTGAGGCCGTTTGCCACAGCGGTAGCACTATCTTAACACTGGCTTCTTTCCTGCAAACTTTCTCAGCGTCTGAAATGTGTTGTGGACAGTAAATCCCCGAGGGAAGATAGAGTTGCCTCATTTCTCCAACTTCGTTGACCTCGAAACCTTTGTTTTCCTTGATGAACTCCTTCAGAATTAGGTTGCAGTACGCGCCCTGGGGACCCCGCTCGTGGGGATTTTGAGAGAAGTATTTTCCGCTGATGGTTCGTCCTGTCCTCTCACCCCCATCGCTGTCCTTCAGTACTTCCTACTGAGATGGTCTGGGGTGTTTACAGATTCCTTTCCGCTGCTCCTTTGTCTTCAGGTGTAATATAAGCACAAAGCTACTGACATTTTAAATTTTTTTAATGTTTTAATTTGTTTTTGAGACAGAGACAGAGACAGAGCTAACAGGGCAGGGGCAGAGAGAGAGGGTGAGAGAGAATCCCAAGCAGGCTCCACACTGTCAGCACAGAGCCCGTTGTGAGTCTCAAACTCAAAAGCTGTGAGGTCATGAGCTGAGCCGAAATCAAGAGTTGGACGTCTAATGGACTGAGCCATCCGGGCGCCCCTCATTTGTATTTTTTTAGGTGGAAGGAGATACTGTATTGAAATGCTCAAACACTGGACTTTTTAGAACGGCTTTGATTGTGATTCAAGGGCATAGACCCTTAAAGTGTAGGTCTGCTCTGGAAATTTGGGCACTGAGGCGGGAGCTCCTAGACTTCTCACTGCCTGATGGTCTTTAGCCAGGTGCTATGTGAGTCACGCAGGTCCAGGGCTGTCCTGGGAGACTGGTGTGGTGGCCGTGAGGTGGCATTTAAGGGTTGGGGCCTTAGCTTCCATTCAGAGTGCCGGGCTTCTACGGGAGTTCGGGGAGGCGATAAAGGCCTCTGATGGGAAGGGAGGCGGGCTCTCAGCGGGGCTCCGCGTGGCCGGATTGCGCGCTGACCGGCCCCTGCTTCTGTCTCGTGTAGGTTGCACGCCTCCTTGTCTGCGCATCCTGACAAAGATGAATTAATCCTTTTCGGAGGTGAATATTTCAATGGCCAAAAAGTAAAGTATATATTTTTTTCTTTTCCCCTCAAATTTCCACGGGTCTCATTTTGAGCAAAATTAATTTAAAGCAGCGATATCAAACACGCACCGGTCCCGCCTCGTGAGCTTACAGGGCTGGCACGTGACCTTGTCCTGGACCAGCCACCAGGACCCTCTAGTGACCTCTAGGGTCACTCCTTGTATTGCCTGCTTGAGCTAGACAGGCACCCTGCTCACTTGGGCTGACGTTCGTGCCCGTGAGGCGTTTCCAGGGTTGTTTCCTACCCCTACCAGTGGGGTAGGAAAGTGCTCGTAAATTGTAGAGCTAATTTTCATTTCTGAGCGGGCCAAAAAGACCTGTATTTCAGAGTTGAGTATAAACAGTTAGAAAAGCAGGAATTCCCCTTCCCTCCGTGCTGAGGACCCCTGTGAGTCTGGCTTAACCTGTTCATCTTCCACTCTGAATTTTCATGCATTTTAAAAACCAGGCTTGACTTGAAGAGAGAGACAACTTGGGAGCAGCAAGGGATCTTGGTATCTTAGGCCCTAGTAGGCATGGTGGGAAGTCTTTTTCTTTGTCATTATCCCAAAGGCTCCCAGGGGACCAGCCCCAGGCCTCCTGCATCGGGGTGATTTGCATGGCTTTATGAAACCCGTTTCCCGGGGACAGCTAGTGATCGAGATCTCATGTTCCACCTACCGTCGCTTGTGTCGAGGCATCCTTCGTGATACTAAATCCCTCTTCTTTTTCGCAGACATCTGTGTATAATGAACTCTACACCTACAGTATCAGGAAGGACGCCTGGACCAAAGTGGAGATCCCCAATCCGCCCCCGAGGCGCTGTGCTCACCAGGTATGTCGGCATCGACCGTCAGCCCTCCCTCCTTCCCTGGGAGGGCCCTGTTACGTGCTTGGAGAGTTTGTAAGTGACAGGCCGCCCGGCACGGAGAGGCCGGGACCTGCACAGGGTCCTCGCTGGCCGTTCCTAATTTGGACTCGTGCCTGAGCTGCTTCCCTCACGATACGGGGCTGGACGCCTTCTGCAGGCGGCCTGAAGGTCGTGTGAAGAAATCCAGGCAAAGGTGCCTAGTGCCGTGCTTGGCGTGTAGCGGCCACTTGGCGAAACGCTCCTCCGTTCGAGCGAGAGGCTCCCGTGGGCCCAGGTCCTGGTGGTGAGAGAGAGGGATTCCTCGGGAGAAGCGGAATGTTCAGGTGGTTGTTGGGGGACCGGATGGGTCGTAGCCAGAGGCAGCTAAGGCTGATGAAGTCAGCGTGCTGTCGGCTAGTTTCTGCTCACCCTAGGGGGCCTCCAGGTGCTGTGACTCCACGGGGACAGACTCTCGGTCTTGCTCGTTATCATAGCCCCGTGCTCTGAGCAGCGTCAGGGCACAAAAAATAAGTTGGCGACGCCTTTCCGGCGTGGACAGGGATGCTTGTGTGTGTCTGCCGTGGTGAGAGTAAACCCCGTGCACGGGACGTGGGGGTCCCTTCTCTGGTTCTTGGCTCACAGGGAGCCTGCTGACCTGGGATTGAGTCGGGAGGAGGGCCTGCCTGCTGGGACTGCATGATCGTCTCGTGCACGTAGAGACTTGAGGGCGTTTGGACTGGTGTGTCTTGTGGAAAGAAAAATGTACTTGGAGGGTTAACGGTCGGATCTCAGTAAGCTTGGGTTTTAGTACGTAACGGAGCTTGAGGAGTTTGATGCGTTCGCTGGAGCCGCCCCAGTTCCTGAGAATGCGCCAGGCCTCCAGGCCGCGGAGGAGGCCTGTCCTGTCCCGGCCGTGGTCTCCCCAAGCCCTCCCAGATGGCTCATCGGATTCCTGCACCCCAAGAGCGCTCACGTTCTGATGGAGCGGTCCCACGCGTGCCATGTCACGTGATGTGGGCTCGGGCTTCTTTGGAGTGTCTTTTTTTTTTTTTTTTTTAATTTATTTTATTTTTATTTTTTAATTTTTGTTTATATTTTTTTAACGTTTATTTTTGAGACAGAGAGAGCATGAGCAGGGGAGGGGCAGAGAGAGAGGGAGACACAGAATCTGAAACAGGCTCCAGGCTCTGAACGAGCTACCCAGGTGCCCCTAGGGAGTTTATTTTCTTATCCATTTTAATCACAGTTACTAACTATGTCCTTGAAGAATTAGGGTCGCGAAAGTCTTTGAGACGTTTAAATTCAGTTATTTTGCCAGGGTGCTCAGCAGGTTCTGATTCGTATGCCTTCCTTAGGAGGGATTAATAATATCCTTGTAGTTAAGGTTAGTTTGCTGTTTTCTCTGAATTTCACAATGAATCAGCAACGGGAAACAGAAAATTGGTTGTAAGGTCTTTTGCCTAAAGTTCCTTATAGTCTAAATTCTACTACATTAAATTCTGAGACCTAGAACTTTCCTTCTGGAGCACCTGGGTGGCTTAGTTGGTTGAGCATCTGACTCTTGATTTTGGCTCAGGTCATGCTCCCAGGGTCGTGGGATCAAGCCCTGTGTGGGGCTCCGTGCGGGTGTGGAGCCTGCTTGAGATTCTCCCTCCCTGTCTCCTCCTCTTCCCCTCTCCCCCTCTCTGACACCCTCCCCTCTCCTCTCTCTCCTACCCTCCCTGTCTGCCACCCTCTCCCTCTCCCCCTCTTTCCCACCCTCGTCTCCCCCTCTCCCCTTCTCTCTCACCCTTTCTCCCTCCCTCTCCCCCTCTCTGCCCCCTCTCCCCCTCTTTCCCACCCTTGCCTCCCCTCTCCCCTTCTCCCACCCTCTCTCTCCCTCCCTCTTTCCCCTGCTCATGCCCTCTTTTTCAAATTAAAAAAACAACAACCAAAACTTTTTACAGACTAATTTAACATGTTAGAAGTCACATTTTTTCATCTTCTCTTTAACTGGGACTAAGAGAGTAGAAACGGAAGCTTATACGTACACCTTTCTTTTCTCCTAGATTCTGGAGTTTTGGGGGGTGAGGTTTATTTTAGTGTGTAATTAGAGAGTTTAAATGGCTTTTCTAAGAGAATGCAGCCCAGTGAGGGAGAGGGAAGGGCTGTGGCGCCTGCTGAACGTGTGGCCGGATGTGTGCGGGCTTCAGCTGCTCCGTTTCCCCGGAGAGAGAAGGGAGCGTCCACACCCCTCCGCCTGGACCCTTGAGGATGCCGCCACCCGTGGGAGTGCGCCGTGGAGAAGTGGGGGAGGGTGACGAGGACGCGGCAGTCGTGACATCATGTCTCCTTGATGGTTTCTCCCGAAGTAGTAACTAAGTCAAATGCAAGTGAGACCAAAGGCATTCTCTCCTAAAACAGAGAACGGCTTGTGGTTGGATACACGTCACCCGTGTTCTCACTGGCCTGGTGCGTTAACGAGCAGGAGTGGGCTACGGAGAAGGGTTGGTCTATAGAAAATGCCCCCGCAATATCCGCGATGGTCCATGTGAGCTGCAGAAAGCGTTAGCCTCCATCTAAATAATGGCTGCACTTCGGCCCGTCTGAGCAGGCGTGCAGGGGTCCTGGACTGCTCCCCCAGGAAATACGAGGGGTCTTTTACCCTCCAGGCACCCTCTGGGGCTCGGATATGGTGACCAAAGAGACAAATTTGCTTCTCCCGAAGACGTCCCGTGGTTTGTGTCTTCTCTGGTCCTGATGGCATCGTGCGCTTTTAGGACTTGGCTTTCACGAAGCTGAAGCATGACGCTGGTGTCCGGTCCATTTCGAGTCTGTTAGTTTGGATTCCGATGGGCTTTTTTTTTTTTTTTTTGTCATTTAGAGGGAGACTGGGGAAACATGACTTTCTTCCAGTTAACGCAACAACAAATAGACCCAAGTGCCTGGGAGGCACACGGCCTTGTGGGACAGGTCAGAAAGTGGTGCTGTCGTGCCTCGTCCACGCGGTCACCGGGCGGGGCTTTGTCTTCGTGAGGTGCGGTTGTCCGTTTCAACGGTTATTCAAAGCCACTGTGTGTACGTGTGTGTGAATATATATACGCTTAAAGTTGTTTTATTATGGAAACTGGTCTGGATCACCCGGCAGAAGAACCAAGTGGCACTCGGGGATCTTGGAAGGACGGAGGTTTATTTTACACTGGTGGGCTCAGAGAAGAGATCATTGTCCAGAGATCTGAGCACTGAATGCAGGCGGGAAGGGTAAATTATAGCATCCTCTTCCGCATTCGTGACGGCTTTTGCACGCGTGCGGCAAACGGGGCAGGAAGAACCCAGAAGAGGAGTCTCTCTAAGCTGGGAATTAGAGCTTTAGTCCCATCGGCCATCTTAGGCTGCAGAACTTTACTTATTTTCCCAGCAGTAGTATTTTGGCGCCTGAGGCAAGCAGGGTGGGAACAAGAATCTGGGAGGGCAGTCTTCAGGCAGGGACTGAAATTCCCTTATCAGTCCTGCTGGCCATCAGATAACAGATTTTTCCCTAACAGTTTGAACTTTATTGCCCTATATCCCAGATACAAAAATAATCACTCAGGGGGGCGCCTGTGTGGCTCTGCTGGTTAAGTGGCCGACGTAGGCCCGGGTCCTGATCTCACGGTTCATGAGTTCGAGCCCCGTGTCGGGCTCTGTGCTGACAGCTCAGAGCCTAGAGCCTGCTTCGGAATCTGTGTCTCCCTCTCTCTCTGCCCTCCCCCCCACTCATGCTGTCTCTTTCTCAAAAATAAGTAAACATTAAAAAACAAAAAATTTTGGGGGGGGGCGCCTGGGTGGCTCAGTCGGTTAAGTATCTGACTTCGGCTCAGGTTGTGATCTCACAGTTCGTGGGTTCGAGCCCTGCGTCGGGCTCTGTGCTGACAGCTCGGAGCCTAGAGCCTGCTTCCGGCCTCCACGCCGGTGACCTCGCTCCCCTGTCCCGTCCAGCCAGGCCTCTCCTGTGAGCTGTCAGGTAGTCGAGCTCCTGCCTTGATATCTTCTCCAGGAAGAGTCCTTACCTTAAGATACCTATCATAGGAAGTAATTTCGTTCGTGCTTAGACTTTTAAAAAAGTAAATTTTGGGGGCACCTGGAGGGTTCAGTCGGTTGAGCGTCCGACTTCGGCTCAGGTCATGATCTCAATGGTTCGTGCGTCCCAGCCCTACATCGGGTTCACTGCTGTCAAAGCACAGCCTACTTTGGATCCTCTGTCCCCCTCTCTCTGCCTCTCCCCTGCTTATGCGTGCTCACTCTCTCAAAAATAAACATTTGAATTAAAAAAAAGAAAAAAGAGAAAGGTAAACTCTCTGAGACCTCTTTATTGGGCCTGAACCTATTATTTTTATGTAATGTTTTCAGGGGAGTGTGCATTTTGCAGGTATCTTGTAGAAAATACTTTTCTTTTTCCTTACGCTGCAGGACATCTTAGAGCTACTGTGTGTTTATTCTGAGATCAGTGACCTTGATAGAAATACATTTTTGGAGGAAATTTAGTATGGGTCAGTAACCTGGCCTAGATCCCTTCCTTACTGCGTTCCCTTCCATTCACTTAACAGCTACAAAATAGAATCCGAAACAGACTCCAGGCCCCGAGCTGTCAGCACAGAGCCCGACGCGGGGCTCGAACCCACCAACCGCGAGATCACGACCCAAGCCAAAGTCGGTTGCCTAACCGACTAAGCCATCCAGGGGACCCGAAGCAACTAGACGTTTTTTGTTTTTTGGTTTTTTTTTTTTGCAACTAGACTTCTAAAACCTACCTTATCGAAGCTGTGTTTTTCTAGTGCCGTGTGACTTCCTTGCTGTGCGTTTTGACACACGTCTGCAAACTAGCTTCCACAGACACGACTGGTAAGATGCTGTCCTTTACGCACCATCAGTAACGCTGCACAACAGCGCCTCCGGATGTGCAGTCCATGTGCTGCTTTTGCAGAAGGGGAAAAGATGAATTTATTTTACCCTAAATTCCATTTTCTTCATCTTCAGGGGTGGCAAGTAAAGGGAGATTTTTTTAATTCTGTATTTCCTTAAGAACCTAAAAAAAGGAGTTTAGTAGGAAGTGCAGATGTGATTTATCATAATTTATCTTTAACTGATAGATTTTAAAGGCTTCTCTCCGGGATACTGGTTTGTGTTGCCGTGGATCCGAGGTGCTGAGCCCTGGGTACAGAGCCCCGGGTGGTATCTGACATTGCCGTGAGCAGTGCACTTGTGACTTGCCCTTTGCTTGATTTCTTTGACTTGAATTTCCTAATTTTATTGAATGACTGGGCTTGTGTTTGGTGGTTAAAGTGCCTTCCGATCTTTAAAAGATGGCCCTGGTTTGAAGTTGGTAGGAAAGTAATTTGCCTAGTGCTTCTCATTTAGCAGTTTTGAAATCATTCTTGTATTTGTTTATTTTTTTTGAGAGAGAGAGAAAAGAAGGAGCTCATGTGCACAAGTGGAGGAGGGGCGCACAGGATCCGAAGCAGGCTCTGCTCTGACAGCAGAGAGCCCGACACGGGGCACGATTCCATGAACTTTGAGATCGTGACCTGAGCCAAAGTCAGATGCTCAACTGACTGAGCCACCCAGGCGCCCTTTGAAGTCATTCTTAAAAGAAGGTAGAAAAAGTTCTTGGTGACTCAGAAATCTCAACACGAGATCCCATACAGGAGTTGTGTTTAGTTCAAGTAGATCTGTATCGTCTTTCCTGTTTTCTTGACGTTGGGTTCATTGATTTTCTTTTTTTCTCAATTTATACATTGTCTAAACGTACATTTTTTTCCTTTTTTAAAATGTTTATTTCGTGAGAGAGAGAGAGAGAGCATGAGCTGGGGAAAGGGCAGAGAGGGAGAAAGAGCATCCCAAGCAGGTTCTGTGCTGTCAGCACAGAGCCCTATGCAGGGCTCCTTCCCGTGAACTGTAAGATCGTGACCTGAGTCGAGGTCAGGAGTCTGATGCTCAACCGACTGAGTTAGGCGCCCAGGCGGTTGTTACTTTCTAATTGGTGTATTTGTCTGTTACATCTCATGTGGTTATCGATGTGGCAGTCAATGATGGCTTTGATGCTGCTGTTTTCTACTTGTCCCATCTGTTCTGTATTCCTTTTTCTCTCTTTCCTGCTGCTCTTGGGTTGATTGTATTTTAAGATGCCTTTTTTATCTTCTCTGTTGGCTTATTTGTTGCTCTTTCTTTCTGCCTTGTTTCCATGGTTGCTCTAGGGTTGCACTTACATCGTCTCCCTTCCAGCGACCTTGTGCCCCTGCTCATAAACTGTCAGAACCATACAGGAGAACATCCACATTTTCTCCTTCTGTCCTTTGTGCTGTTGTCCCCACGATACAACGTGATTGGTTTTGCTTTAAGCAGCTATTACGTAAAGAAGTCTTAAAAGGAGAGAGAAAAAGATCTGTTGATGTACGAATTGACTGTTTCTGGGGCACTTCGTTCCTCTGTGTTTTCACTTGCTAATGTTCTCCTTCAGCCTAAAACTTGGTTTACTGTTTTTTGAAGTGCAGGTCGGGTGGCATCAGCTTTTTTCCATCTTTTTTTCTAAGTGAAAATGTCTTCATTTTACATTCATTTTACAGGATATTTTTGCTAGATACACAGTTCTAGACTGACAGCGCTTCAAAGCTGTTCCGTTTTCTGGCTTACGTTGCTCTAACGAGAGGTTAGTGGTCGTTTTCATCTTTGTTCTGCTATATGTGACGGGTCTGTTTTCCCCTGTAAGGATGCTTAAATGATTTTCTGTTTACCTTTGGCGTTTTAGCAGTTTGATTTTGAGGCATCTGCTCATTTTTCGGGAATCCAGTTACATGTATGTTAGACTGTTTCATATCGTCCAGCAGGCAAGGAGTCTTTACTTCTTTCTCCTCCTCCTCCTCCTCCTCCTTCCAGTCTTCTTTGTGTTTGGCTTCATTTCGGAACTTTCTGTTGCCCGTTAGGGTAGATGTGCCGTGTACCTGTTTACTTCTTGTTTTACCAGTGCTGTTTCTGACACACTGAGTTGTTCAGGTCTGATTGCTGTTCTCCCGTCTAGTTATCACATTCATATTTTCCTTTAAATCTTCGGGCGTATTTATAACTCTTCTCCAGTCCTCATGTGCTAGCTCTCTCATCTCAGTTCTGGGTCTCTTTCTGCCGACCTTTCTTCTGATGGGGCACATCTTCCCCCTAGCAACGTACGGTTAGGTGCCGGTCGGGTGGTGCTCCTGGCCGTCAGCAGCACCTGGCTAGATTTGTGAATGCTGCCTGTTGTTGGATTTTGTTCTCTTCTGTCAGTGAATGATGAGTTTTGTCCTTGCAGGTGGTTCAGTCACTTGCAGATCATTGGGATCCTTTTGAGGCTTTCCCTTGGGATGGCTTAGCTCTAGGGTGTGGTCTTTCTGGGGTCTCCACTGAATGCCCTGGGTGTTCAGTGACACCTTCCACTCGGTCCAGTTGGAACTTGCTGGTCTCCGCACCAGCGCAACCTAGCCCTGGTGGGTGCTGACCCCGCCCCCGTGGTCTGGCCCCGCCCCCTGTGCAGCAGAGTGCTGAAAGGCTCCGGCGGGACTCCTGACTCCTGCGTGGATGGACGTCCAGGGTGCGCGCTCTCCATATCCTGCCCTGGCAAATTCTAGCAGTCCTCAGCCAGCGTCCCTGAACTCTGACCTCTGTCTCCTCAGCTCGGTAAGGCCACCTGCTCCGTTGGGCTCCTTTCTCTGCATCAGGTGCAGGAACCGCCTCCAGCATTGAAGGGCCCACCCCACCCGTGCTCCTCCTGTTGTCCGATGGTAGTTGCTTCACGGATCCTGTCCGGTTTTGTCCGTGTTGGCAGAGGGAGGACTAGAGTGCGGCAGGGGTTCCCTCCTGCTCACAAGTGCGGGTTTTATGCCTGTCTCCTTAGGGTTAGCCTTCTCTTGACTAGTATGTTAACTTTTCTCCAGGCCTTCACAGTCACTGGGGAGTAGGTCAGATGAAGCTCAAGGTCACTGACCGTGGACCCACCTTCCTACCGTCGCAGGGGTTCTCCCTGGGCCAGGCCTGCTGCTGCAGTGGAGTGGGGGGTGGGGTGTGGATGGTGAGCTCCTCCTCAGTCGTTGTCTCCTTCCTGGGGAGTGACTTTTTAAAAAATTTTTGTATGCATGCGCGGGGGAGGGACAGAGAGAGGGGGAGACACAGAGTCCGAAGCAGCTCCAGGCTCAGAGCTGTCGGCACAGAGCCCGACGTGGGGCTCAAATTCACAAACCGCGAGATCATGACCTGAGCCGAAGTCGGACACTCCGACGTCGGAGCCACCCAGGCTCCCGAGTGACTTCGTTTTTATTTTTTTATTTGTATTTTTTAATTTTTTTAAAATTCTTTTAATGTTTTTTATTTTATTTTATTTTTGAGACAGAGAGAGACAGAGCATGAGCAGGGGAGGGGCATTGAGAGGGAGAGACACAGAATCTGGAGTGGGCTCCAGGCTCTGAGCTGTCAGCACAGAGCCCGACACGGGGCTCGAACTCACAGACTGTGAGATCATGACCTGAGCTGAAGTCGGACGCTCAATGGACTGAGCCACCCAGGCGCCTCATGACTTCGTTTTTAGAGAAAGCTTCCCAAAACTGATTATGTAAATAGTATTCATTGTCAAAAAAAGACAAGAATTAAAAGAGGAAGTAAGTCCATTGTCCATTCTTCCAGAACTATTTCATATATTTGCGTCTCTAAACACGTCGTTCTTCTTCTTGTACGTTGGTATTTCTTATTAGCTGGAATATACACAAATCCGTGCGAGTGCACGTGGGCGCACGCGTGCGCGTGTGTGTGTACGATGGCCTTCTGTAACGTGATATCTCAGGACCCCATTGTACTGCGTAGCTTGACTGTACCACCTGACCTCACTAAACTCCAAAAATCATCACATCTGCTTCCATGCCGTGAAATGATCAGTTTGTTTCCCGTAGACGGACTGGTGTTTTAGAGTGACGGGAAACTGACCTGTCCCGAGAGGGGAGGATCTGTGCGGAGACGGTGCCTTCAAAACTGGTTACTAATGGGAGGTGGAGAGGGCCGTGCCGCCCTAATATGCCACCGGGACCCTCCAGCTGGTCCAGGCAGGAGTGGCATCGGTGACGGAGCCGCGTCCTGCCGTGTCCTAAGTGCCGGGCGGGGCCGAGAGCCCGCGCTGCAGCGGAAGCCCTGGGGCGCTCAGAGGACAGTGCTTCCTGAGAACTGTGCGACCCACCCAGCGTGCACTCTTTCATGGAGGTTTGTGAGGGCCGGAAGCGCCTGCCCGGGTGCCCCCACCCCACCCACCTACCTGCCGCTGTGGTGACCGCTTCTGAGCTCTCTGGCCAGAAGACCCCTGTCGTGTTCCCGTCTCCCGCCCCCTGGTGTGAAGGGCACGCCTGTGTTGTCTGCTTCGTTGCCTGGCACCCGTGGCTGGTGATCCCTGGGTGGGCCAGCGCGGCATCTGGTCTGTGCCGGCTGTTGCCCGAGCGAGCACCGCAGCCCGGGTTTGCGGGATGCTTGCGGAGGTTTTGGCTGTGGGGTCTGTCCCCTCAGACACGCGGTTGACGGGTCGCCGTAGCACCGGCCAGATGGCGACCGTCCGCGAAACGGTGCCGTCGGCCGGGGGGTGCGTGTCAAGGAGCGGGATGTCACGGGAGGCGGACTTGCAGCCGCCGGGCGGCCTGTGAGGTGTGTGGCTGTGGTGGGGGTGGGTTCAGGCGATCGTGAACCACACACGTGGTTCCCGTGTGTCCTCTGAGCCCCGGGTCTTCAGCCAGATCCCGGGCCAGGCATTCTGCAGTGGGGTCCAGGCGCAGAGCCTGCGTGTCCTCAGGGTGACGAGGTGGGCGGGCTCTGGAGTTCTGGGCGGCGGTTCCACTTCGATGTGTGTCGCCCTTCAGTCCTGTTTGGAGAAGAGTTCTCCTGCTTCCCCAAAATACCCAGCCCGAAGCTCCAGAGCCCTGGACTAGATAGTCTGGAAATTGCCTGTAGAATCCTCCAAACCCACGTCTCCTGTGTTTGCATCCGTAAAGGTCTTTTTATGTGGAGTAGCGTTCTCTCCTGTTTCGGCTTTCTGAAATCCGTTTCCTCACACGGTACTTTGCCTTTTCGGGAAAGGCCTTTTTAATCACGTGCTCTGACTTGCTTTTTCCCCTCTGGTGGGGGGTCTAGCACGGCGATCCCCGGTCTAGCGTCCAGAGCATTGTCCTCACCCCCTGGAGATCGGTCTCAGTGGTGACGGGGAATTCTACCGCGTGCTCGCTTTAGGAGCCCCAGGACGGCTTGGAAAAGTCGTGTGTTTCCGTGCTTGTGTTTCTGGGGTGCTGGCTATTGTTGCTTCATTTTCTTTTTCTTTTTTCTTTTTTTTAAGTTTATTTACTTATCTTGAAAGAGAGACGGCACGAATGGGGAAGGGACAGAGAGAGGGAGAGACAAAGATTCCCACGTGGGCTCTGCGCTGGCAGATCTCACGACGTGGGGCTCGAACCCGTGGACCGTTGAGATCGTGACCTGATCCGAAACCAAGAGTCGGACACTTAACCGACCGAGCCCCCCAGGCGCCCCTCTTGCTTCATTTTCATTCAGTTAGTGAGTAACCTCGGGTAGTGATGTGAGCCCCGGAGCTCCCGTCCTCACTCGCCTCCGCCTCACGTGGGCACGTTGGTTCACGAGATGTCCCCGTGGACCGTTGTTCTGAGAGCTCGGTTACCCTGCTAGGCCCCGCAATACTCCAAAGTGTGCTCACGTCGGCCTGAGAAGCTTCGCGTTGCGAGGTGCCTGGTCGGCACAGCTCCCTCCTCTTCTGCGCCCACTGGCGTGAGCTTGCCAGGGCTCCTGGGCGTGCGGCCCAAGGGCACTTCCCTGCTTTTGCTTGCCGTTACTATCGTGCTTACGTCTTTTATTTTTAACATTTAAAAAAAAATTTTTTTTTTTTTAACGTTTATTTATTTTTGAGACCGAGAGAGACAGAGCATGAATGGGGGAGGGTCAGAGAGAGAGGGAGACACAGAATCGGAAGCAGGCTCCAGGCTCCAAGCTGTCAGCATAGACCCCGACGCAGGGCTCGAACTCGTGAACCACAAGATCGTGACCTGAGCCGAAGTCGGACACTTAACCGACTGAGCCACCCAGGCGCCCCTGTGCTTACGTCTTTTAAAGATGAGCGTGTAAACGTTACATACGCATGTGTGTTAGTGCAGTTTCAGGCGTGCGTGCCAGATAGCCAGGGAAGGGATTAACGAGGACAGGCGTTTATACATACAAATATGTTAATATTTAATAAAAAGGAAGCCCTCTGTCAGTTTGTGTTAGACCTGACGTAAGCTTCTGACATAATTTTGTCCATTTTAACGAGACGCGAGGTCATCTAGATATATTTTGCAACCCAGGAGTCCGTGGAAGCTTATTTGCCGGATGCAGGAGGTTTGAGGAATTTCCCCCTCAGACGCAGGGGAAGGTGATGGCCGAGTGCGGGCGCCGGCCGCGGCTGCCGGGTGCACTGCTCTGGTGGACCTCGCGGACGCGGAGCCGGCCCTGACCTCTGCCTTCTTCCCGCAGGCTGTGTTGGTGCCCCAAGGTGGGGGACAGCTGTGGATCTTCGGAGGGGAGTTTGCCTCTCCCGACGGAGAGCAGTTCTACCACTACAAGGATCTCTGGGTCCTGCATTTGGCCACCAAGACTTGGGAGCAAGTAAGGTAAGGTGCCGGGTGATGGGCCCGACCTCTGGCCTCGGCCGCTGTCCTGTGCCGGCGTTCCGCGTGCGCAGTGACGCGGTCAGAGCCCTGGGAGACCAGCCTCGCGGTCACCGAAGTGAAGGCAGAGCTTGTCTTTCCTCTCGCTCCTTCTCAGCAGCTGCCCGGCGCCGGACTCTGTTGAGGGTGTTGTGGGGGCCAGCGCCGCGTCCCTGCTTGCCGTCCCGTCCGCCTCGGCGGCGCCTGCCTGTGTCATTTGGGGCGCAGCTCTCGTCCTGGGCCGTCGGAGGCAGCTCTGGGTTTCGGCTTGCTGCTGTTTCCCCCAAGGGCGTGCTCTGTCTGGGTCAAGTTGACATAGCAGAGCTGGAAAGAGGAGAGGAAGGCGGGCAGAGCCTTCCTGATGTTCTCAATAAACCAGGCTCTGCCCTCGTCGGTGACGATGACGACGCGAGTGTCACGCCGTAGTGCACGTTCTCCGCCGGTCAGAGCTGGAGCTGCACGTCGCAAGAATGAGAGCGGAACAGCGTGGAAAGTAGTGTTAGTTGGCTTTATCCTTCGGGGGTGCACGTGCCCAGTTGCCGGGGCCGCGCACAACCCAGGTGTGGGGTTCCGTCTCCACTGTCAGAGCAGCAGACCGGAGCTTCCTCAGCGGCCGGGGCAGGCGCCGGATTGCAGGGTTCGGGCGTGGGGCCGCACCCTTCTCGGGTCCTAGGCCCAGGGGAGGGTCTGTCACTCTGGAGGCTGTGCTCACTCATGTGATGATGAGCCTCCTAGGAGACTGCCGGTGCCGGGCTGTCGGGGCCGGCTCCCGCCAGCTGCGACCAGCGTGGGGCCTGGGCGGTGACCCCGCGGAGGCCGCCGTGCCGGTTCAAGCGTAGACCGCAAGTCCCGCTGACCCTGCTGCAGGAGACGTGATCACTAGAGCGCCTCTGCACACGCGGCCCGCCACCAACTTCGTTTCCCTTTCTCTTACTGGCTTTGGGAAAGGATCCTGGTCTTGGTGGGCACAGCAGTCCCACCAAGTTCATTTTCGTATGAAAAATGGATTTTGTTACGTATTTGTTGAAACTTCGTCTTTTAGCCTCCATTTCAAAGTATTTAGGCCCAGAGCACGCGCTCTTTGTCGCCTCTCTCGCTTTCCTTGTGTACTTTTAAAAACCCACTCGTTATTTGTTGCCTGTCCGTGTCTGGCGAATTGATTCAAGACATCTCCTTAGCATTTTTGTCTGTCTGAGTAGCTTTTTGTCCATAGTAACGGCCGGCTGAGGGACAGCGACGGGCTCCGCGAGCACCCACGGCTCTCTGGCCGCGGCTCAGCGGGGCCCGTGCTGCCGGCGGTGCCGCCCCGAGCCGCTCGGTGGTGCGCACACCTCCCCGTGGCCCTCAGACTCTCCCGGTTGTGTGGCACGTGCCGCGGGTGTCTGTCACACGGAAGCAGGGGGGCACTGTGGACGTAGGGCCGCTAGGGGATGTGCCCTCAGAGGGGCTTGCCGTGGCCGCCGTTGCCTTGATGCGACCCGGGGCCCGCTGTCACCCCAGCACGCGTGCACGGCATTCACGGCCTCTGTCCCGTGTTGGAAGTGGTCCCTGAGAAAGCGGTCCCTCGGTGCTTGAACGCTTGCCGAAGTACGCGGTGTGTCGTAGAGCCTGTTCGGAACTAGCGGGAAACCGCGGAGGCGAGGCTTCCGGGCTTTAGTCTGGATGGAGTGATGGGGCGGGAAAAGAGTGTGGGCTTTACTTTCCTTTGCGTCTAAGTTGTCCCTTTTCCGGCCTTCCTTCTGGGTGAGGACCTCGGCTCCGGTGGGTGAGGGACAGAGCGCCGCTGTGAGCGGTCCTTGGGCCACGTGCCAGCATCCTCTGACTGGAAGGTGCAGCCCGTGGGCACAGACCTGGGAGTCACGAGGCGGAGGGTTGTCGCCAGCTCTGCCTCTGATTCCGTTTGCGAGGAGACTTCAATGACCGGTGGGCTTCTGGGCTCTGGTGCTTCGCGCGTTTATCGTTAGGAGGTGTCTTCTGTCTTAAGCCTGCTGGTGGAGCAGGAAGTCCCAAGTGGTGTCACAAGACAGTACCTGGTGACAGGTGTCCATTTCCTCACCTTTGTTGTCTCCTGCTCTTTTTTTGATTAGATGGCAGAGCTCCGGAGACATGTACTCATTTCAGTTGTTTCTTTTTCAGATTTTTATTTAAATTTTAGTTAACACATGGTGTAGTATTGGTTCCAGGAGTAGAATTCATCACTTACATACACCACCCAGTGCTCATTGCGACACGTGCCCTCCACCCCCACCCACCCCCACCCACCCCCTCCATCAGCCCTCAGCTTGTTCTTTATCGTTCAGAGTCTCTTGTGGTTCGCTTGCCTTGATACTCGCTGTCCCGTATGTTCATGTGTTTTGTTAAATTCCACATAGGAGTGAACTACGTATGGTATCTTTCTCTCGCTGACATAATTTCGCTTAGCATAACATCCTCCGGCTCCATCCATGTTGTTGCAAAGGGCGAGATTTCCTTCTTTTTGGTCTGTGAATAATGTTCCGTTGTCTATATACCACATCTTCTTTATCCGTTTGTCAGTCAGTGGGCATTGGGCTCTTTCCTATCTTGGCTATTGTAGACAATGCTGCTATAAACATCAGGGTGCATGTGCCCCCTCGAATTTGCATTTTTGTATCCTTTGGGTAAATACCTAGTAGGGCAGTTGCTGGGTTGTAGGGTAGTTCTAGTTTTAAATTTTTGAGAAATTTCCATACCGTTGCCCAGAGCGGCTGCACCAGTTTGCATTCCCACCAGCGACGCAAGAGGGTTCCCCTTTCTCCACATCTGCACCAACATCTGTCGTTTCCTGAGTGGTTGGTTTTCACGATTCTGACAGGTGTGAGGTGGTATCTCAGTGTGGTTTTGATTTGCATTTCCCTCATGATGAGTGATGCTGAGCATCTTCTCATGTGTCTGTGAGCCACCTGGATGTCTTCTTTGGAGAAGTGTCTGTTCAGGTCTTCTGCCCATTTCCTCGTGGATTATTTGTTCTTGGGGTGTTGACTTTAGTAAGTTCTTTATCGATTTTGGACACTAACTCTTTATCAGGTATCAAACATCCTCTCCCATTCCGACGGTCGCCCTTTAGTTTTGCTGGTTGTTTCCTTCACCGTGCAGGAGCTCTTTATCTTGATGAGGTCCCAGTACGTTTTTGCTCGTGTTTGCCCTGCCTCTGGCGTGTCGTCTCCCACCCTTAATCATCTCGGGCGCTGAGCCCCAGCCTTCCCGAAACTCTTGGTGCCTCGACCCTCGGGGTGCAGCCCCGCCACCCACCCCGCCTGCCCCCGGGGTTGTCCCGAGACCAGTGAGGAAAGTGAGCAGGCGCGGCCCCTTCTCGCGCCGGCACAGCTTTCCACGGCCCGGTGCGCTGCAGACGGGTGTCCCACTGCACCGGGAGACATGACGCGTGTGACCCCGTGAAGTTCTTTGTGTGGGAGGCGGTGCCCCGAGGGCAGCCCGCGCTTCCTGTAAAGTGGCGAGCGGCATGACGGGAAACCGTGCCCAGGACCGGAGAAGGCGAGCCGCAGCTGGTGTCGCCTGCACCGTCACTCCGCTGTCACGGGACACGTGCGCACGCTTCGGCCCCGAGTGCACTGATGGGAGCGTGCCCGGAGAAACGCTCCCTCTCGTTTTACACGGAAACATCCATGAAAAGCCCACGAAGCGGAACAGCATGTGCCTGAGAGGAAAGCCCGGGGTGTGTGCGCGCGCCCGTGCCCGCCAAGGGCGCCGGAGAACCTGTGTGAGCGCGGCCGGAGGTCCGGTGGGTCCGGGTGCTGTGCTGGCTCGCCGCCCCTCGCACCTGTTCAGCACCCCTCCGTTGCGCTCCCGCGGCCTGGGTCTTCTCCCCTCACGCATTTCTTGCGCGTTTTCCTCACGTGAGTTCCAGAATCCGATTTGCAGGTTGTGTTTTTAAACATCCCAGTGGGACTTTGGTTGGACTGCTTGCGTTTGTAGACTGCACTCCGGGAGGCTCGCCATCTCTCTGGTCCTGTCTTTCTGATCAGAAGGTCGTCCTTCTCTCCAGGTAGGCTTAATTCTCACCCTTCGGTAACGTTGAGGTGCCTGGAAGGAGGGTTGCGGAGTCAGAGGGCACGGGTGTCTCTGCGCCCCTTACCTGGCGTCTGTCGCCCCACAGAGACTCCACCCGGCCCTCCGTCCCCGTCCCCGTCCCCGGCCATTTGCTGGCGGTCCTCCCCCTCGGGGGCGGCAGTTCCCGCTGCCGCGGGGCGGTTTCCTGTCCTTACTGGCACTTGGGGAGGTTCCCCGGAGAACGGTTGAGGCGGTCCCAGCAAGAGTCGGTGGCGTCATGGCTGGGAGCCCTGGCAGCCTGGGGACGCGGCCCAGAGCTAACGCCTCTGTTCTTGATTCTCGGGCTTTCCTGCACCAGCGAGCACCCCGGGAGCTTCACAAACACGCCTCCCTGCCCTCACCCCAGACATCGAGTCTGGTTCAGAGCAGGTTTAAAACGGGGCTCAGGAATCTGCATTGTATTTAACCTCTACCCACCCCACTCAGTGACCCTGACAGCAGCAGGAGCCCCACTTACTGGTCCCCTGGTCTCGGTCTCGTGCCAGTCTTGAGCGTTGTTCACTGATGTGAGAACGCCTGCTGCCCTTTCGTAAGCAAGAGAGCTCCTTTAGATTCCTTAGACCCTTAATAAGCAAGGTCGTGTAGATTGTGCTTTTGTAATTTCCCTGATTGTGGCAAAACGAAAGCACCACCCTGTTTCCTGGTGGGGCTGTGCTGGCCCGAGGGGCTGGGCCCAGTAGGACTGTGCCAGAGGGCACATGCACCGCTGGCTCAAGCCTGCCATCCGTGGGCTCAGGCTGCGGCCGCTGCTCCTTGCTGCTCCTTGTGAAGGGGTGTGGTCCACGCCCTGGCGCAGTGGCTGCCGTTGGAAGAGGGCCCCTGTCCTCCGTGGTCTTGTCTTGCTGATCTATAAGAAAAGCAGGGAGAGGCATTCAAAACGCAGACTGAGTGTACTGTTTCTGGGGAAGGTCTCCGAGCTCAGGAGAACCCACGGGACTGTGGGTTCGTATCGCTCAGGAGGAACAGGCAGAGTCCGCCGTGAGCTTGAGTCTTCCAGGACTGGCCCGGCACCGTGCATTCATGTTTCAGTAAACGTTTCCCACTGCCGTGCGGGTAGTTTTACAGTGGGGGAGGCCTCGAGAGAAGGGTTGCGCGTTGGTAAAGGCCAGCATCAGCTGTACTAAATCGGCACGTAGATTTAGTCCCTCTCTTGGCTGCCAAACCGATTTCTCTGGTGGAAGGGCGGGACGGATTCCCTCTCGCTGCCTGGTCGCTTCTCATTTCCTAACACAGCACGTGTGTCCCACCCACCCTGGCATGCATGGGCCCGTCAGGGGAAAACGACTTCAGCTCGCCAGCGGGAAAGGTCAGGGCCTGCGGAGGGGAGCCAGGGAAGAGCCTCTCTTCTGAGATCTGAAGTCAGGTCACCGGAAGGGGGGCCTTGATCCACCTGTGCCTGCGTGTGTCCCTGTTTCACAGCCCTGGATGCGTAGCGTGGAGAGAAGAGCACGGGCCCTGAGTCGCATCACACCGCATGCCTTGTTCTGCCACCCGGAGCTGTGTGACCTGAGCGGGTCCAGCCACTGCCCCGAGTAGTGTCGCAGTGCCCGGGTGGGTGTGACAGGTACCAAATGCAGTCCCCAGCGCCTGCGCCCTGTCCGGTGCCGTGCCTGGTGGGGAGCACCTCTGCAGCCACCAGAGTTACTGCACGGTGGCCTCTCCACGTGGTGCTGATGGCCGAAAAGGGACCAGATGCCAGTTTGGTTTCTGTGAAAGCGCTTTATTAAGAAGTAAACTCTGATGGATGTACGTGGTCCTGTGCAGCTCAGTGAATTTTACAAAGGCAAACGCACCTGTGCGCTCAGATGCAGAAGAGAGTGCCCCCTGTCCCTCCAGCCCCCGTGTACCCTTGCGGTCACTCCCCTGTGCCCGCCCTGAGCGCAGATGAGGTTTGTTTTGAACGTCCCGTAAACGGACTCTTGCCTCAGCGTTCGCACTGAGCACTGTTTTTGTGAGATTCGTCTGTGTTGCCTGTGGCCATGGTGTATTTGTCTTGGGGCTGTGTGCTCTGTTCTGGAAATGGGACCCCACGTCCGGTCGGCGGCGGGCATCGCAGAGTCACCGGTTCCACGGTTATTGCAAGGGCAGGGGTGCCGCCGTCAGCATTCCCGGTGAGCGTGCGCACTCCTGTCGAGTGTGCGTCCAAGCGGAGTGAGGCCACGGGGCCGTGAGGCGTGTGTGCGTTCAGCCCTGGCACGCCCTGGCAAGCCGTCCTGCGTGCTGCTGGTACCGACTGGCCCAGCCCGTGGCCCCCCAGGTGAGCTCCAGCTGTCGCGCCGGGGCCGGGCGTTCTCCGTCTCCGCTGGGGCCTCTGGGGCCCGTGTGACGCCAGACGGACCCTCAGCGGCCTTCTGTCGTCTCCACTTACGTTCTGGGTTGCGGCGACCGATGCTGGCTTGACATCACAGCGGTTTGAGAGCGAGAGGAGAGGTCGCGGGGTTGCTGCGTCAGGAAGGGTGAAGTGCAGAGCCGGCACTGGCCGGCTGCCTCAGTGACACTGCGTGTGCACGCGGATGACCAGCCTGCACGCGCCTGTTGAGATTTCCTTCGGTCTCTGTCTTCGCCGGGAGGCCCCAGCACAGCTGCCCTGGGTTTTTCTCCCTTGATGGGGGCTGCTGGTTCGTTCGATAGATTCTGACAGCGTTGGGTTTGTTTTTTCCAGAAAACGCAGTCTTTCCCCCTTCCCCAGCCGCATCTCCTCCAGGGGCAGGGACAGGGGCTGGCGTGTGTTCGCATGCGGGTGCACCTGTGTGAAATTGAGGGCAGGTCACTCGTGGCGCAGGGCCCGCGTCGCGTTTAACGGCAGAGGAGAGGCGGAGGGGCCGCGATCGGGCCGTCGCCTCCTCCCCCCGGATCGTGGAAGGCCTGTCGGGTTACTGGCCGGAGCAGGTTCTCCAGAGACCGCGACCCACCGGACGGTTAGCGCCCTGGTCCGCTCAGGCGGCGGGCACGAGTGGCGACGGACCGGGGTTTTTCCCTGCAGAGGCCGACCTCACCACCCGGAGGCTGGAAGTCCGCAGGTTCGCTGACGGGTGACGGCCTGCTTCCTGGGTCGCAGACAGCCACCTGCGTGTGGTGTCTTCCTGTGGCCTTTGCTCGTGGAGAGAGTTCTCTTCCTCCTCTCCAAAGGACGAGGTTCCCATCGTGGGGCCCCACGCTCATGACCTCCTCGAACCCTCATCACCTCCCAGAGGCCTCTGCTCCCATCTGTCGCATCAGGGGTCAGGGTTCAACACAGGAATGGGGGGCAGGGGCGCAGACAGCCCATCACGGCTGGTGCGTGGTGTTTGCCGAGATCAGTGCGTGTGAGGGTCTCCTCGGGTCAGCATGATGGAAATTGGCCACCCCTGTGGTGGAGACGCCAGACCGGCGGGGGTCAGCAGGCAGGGCATTCGGGGACGGCCAGAGGACACCTCACACGGCCAGGCCGAGAGACGGGGGAGGTTCTGGGGCTCGGGGGCTGCCGTGGGGGAGGGGTGCGCCCTGAGCCTGCCCCTCGTCCCGGCGCCCCGTTTCCCGTGGGCACTCCCTGCGCTGAGGGGCTTCTCCGCGGGAGCGAGCAGAGCAGGGGCCGGGGGAAGAGGAACGGCCGGGGCCACTGCACAGAGCCCTCGGGCGCTCTCGTCCCTTCCCCTGCCACACCGGGTCGGGTCCGCCTGCCACACTCAAGAGGCAGCATTTCTAGAGGCCACCGCTGCCTTCCTCCGTACCACCGGGAGGCGCGGTTGGGCACGGGGACAAAGATTTTGGCGCCTTCTCCGTCTGTTTCTGGATCTGGTGCCGCCATAGCCAGTTACCTGTGACTCGAAGACCACGCACAGGGAGGCCAGGCTGCTCACAGACTCTGCCTTTCCGGGTGCCGCCCGAGTACCGTGAAGTCACCCTCTCACAGCGTGAAGTTCCCCGGCCTTCCGCGTGTTCACAGACCGGTGCGGCCATCACTGCTGTCTCGATTTAGAGCCTTGCCACCTCCCCCCAGAAGATGCTTCGTTCCTCCACCCCGGCCGCCTCCAGTCTGCCTCTGTCAGAGCCACAGGCCCGCGCCCTTTGCGCCCTTGTCACCGACTCTTCACACAGTCTTTAAGGTCATTCTGTATCAGTAGATACTCGTACTGCGGATGGATCATATTTGGTTCATCCATCCATTCGCTGATGGATATTTGGGTTGTTTCCACTTTTCCATCTCAGCAATGCTGCCAGGAACGTTCGTGTACAACTAATATATTTTTATAGGCGTCAGAGCGGTTAGGAGAGGCAATAAAAACTGGTTGAATGAAAAAATACACAGAAGCGTGTAAGAGAACGTGTATGTGCACATGTACGTGCACCGTTTTCTCTTGATTTGAGAAAGGAGCCGGCATTTGGCCCTCAGTGAAGCCCACACACTCAGTGTGTGTGTGTTCACGCGGTGTCTAAGAAGAACAAGCATCCCGGGGAAGAAGGATCTTTAGCAGAGGGGTCAGAATTACTTGTCTGATCCTGTTGGAAGGACAGTGACGAGTTAGCTGAAATCAGACCACGCCTCATAACTTCAAAGTGTGAATTCGGGGACGTGAAACGCAGGTGAAGGTGGACACGCGCGTCCTGCCCTCCAGCTTCTGTGTTGAGCCGTGGGGCTCGTGGTCTGGGGGCTCCCTGGCCTCCCCCACAGCTGCGAATGGAGCCAGTACCTGGAGAAGCGGGAGCAAGAGTGTGGGTCGACCCCTGCTCCTCTCCTGCTGACTCACCGTCACTCTACTCTCACCGTGCTTGGGGAGGAAGGGAGTGTGACACACACACGCAGAGGGTGGGGGACTTTAAAACTGTCATTAGGGTAAGTGGCCGGGTTTTGGTGCAAAGATTCCTGTAGTGCTCAGACTTCCAGCTTCATTCAGGATAGTTGAGCGTCTGAATCCGTGGTTGCAGGCGTGAGTTCTGGGGCCCGACTGTCTCATTTTCGTTCTGGCTCTGCCACTCACGAGCCTAGTGTGTTTCCTGACTTCCAGGTCTCGATGTTCTCATCTGTAAAATGGGATTAAAGATAGTCTCTGCCAGGGTCTCCCGGGTGGCTCGGTCGGTTAAGTGTCTGACTTCGGCTCAGGTCACGATCTCACGGTTTGTGGGTTCGCGCCCCGTGTCGGGCTCTGTGCTCACAGCGCGGAGCCTGGAGCCCGCTTCGGGTTGTGTGTCTCCCTTCCTCTCTTCCCCTCCCCTGGGCGTGCTCGTGCGCATGCACGCGCGCTCTCTCTCTCAAATATAAACAGACATTTAAAAAGTTAAGAAAAGGTAGCATCTGCTCATCTGGTCAATGTGAGGAATGAAAACCTGTAAGAGGAGCGCGCCTAGTGGAGGATAGACGCCCCACAGATAGTAGTTTTGTTCTCAGCTGTAGTGAAGTAGGACAAGGGTGCAGCCTGATAGGCTGCCTGGGTTCTGGAGACTGCCACTCATTTTTCCATGCAGTGCGATTCAAGACCGTTAGACTTACTACTAAGCCCAAAATTTGTTGATCGGTCGAGTTGATCCTTGGAAGAGTGGGGCCGAATTCCAAAGCTACGTTGTTTGAAATGAAAAGGGAAATGCTCTCGTACCTGTTTCCTGCCCGGGCCGCGTTGCAACCATTCTTGGAGAGGGGACCTTTTCTGTTCTGAGGATGAACCACTGGACTGAGTTCCCTGTTGGGTCCTCCTGTGTGACCCCCAGGGGTGAAGAGAGAAGTGGTTCCTTTGCTCACTAAATGTCTCCGGGCCGGCTGGCACGGGGCCGTAGTGTACGGTTCCGTCAGGTGTCAGCTTTCAGAGAGCTCACGGAAGCATTTGCGTACCAGGTGCTCAACACCGCGCGCTGAGCCGTGGAGCTAGCCGACGCTTTCACATCTTCAGTAAATGTCCCCACAGAGGGGCCCGGGTGATGCCGAGTGGCACCTTGCCCTGTTGGAATGCCATTCTGCACGTAGCTCCAGTGCTCTTAAAGGCACTCACTCCCACAACATTACACATGTATTTTTGTGCCACATATAGATCTGGCTGAGTAGGACTTGTTAATTTTCTAAGACTCCGTATTTAGGAGTGACGGCAATTGAAAAGAGCCTGTTGGGGATTCAGATATAAACAGGCTTTTTTGGTTGGCTTTATTTTTCTAAAGGGGTATATGGAGTCTTTTTATAGAAAATTTTTCCCGTTTTGGTTAGCAAACAGTGATACTTGGCTGCTGCCAGAAAAGGGGAATTGAGTCTTTCGTGCCTGGCTCACCAGAGGACAGAACACCCTTCAGATTCGTGGACAGGAAGCACAGGAGGCCCTTAACCTGGAGCATCTTGGCCGCGGGGAGGCGTGTAACGACGGCCTTTAGGCTCCCGGAGCATTCGGGCTCTCCTGCGTAACTTTTCTTGGAGTGGGATCAGAAGCGACCATGCTGGTTTAGTTGTTGAACCTGTTCCCCAGATTGTACTTTGAAAGAATTATATCGGAAGATTCCTCAAAAGGAAATTGGCTTGTTGCCAGCAGGCATGGTGTTTTTCTTCTTACTCGGCCTCTCTAATGCGCAGTTTTGCGGCGTGGTCTCCCCGGCAGCTGGCACGGAGGGACGGAGGGTGGAGTGTGGCCAGCCCCCAGGGCACCGCTGCCGCCGTGCAGAGCAGAGTGCCAGTTGAGGTCAGCGCCCAGCGCCCAGCAACTGCGTGAACCTGTGGCGGGCCCAGACGCTCCTTCTGAGCCTTGCTCGTTTGGTACTTTTATCATGAATTTGGATAAGAAAATGCGCTTACTAAATTTGTGGGTGATACAAAGCCGGGAGGGAGAGCAAATAAATTGGTTGACGAATCCAGCATCCAAAATTACCTTCGTGGACCAAGTCCAGCAAGATGCAATTGAAGTGGGAGAAGCGTCCCTCGTAGGTTGCATGCAAATACAGGATTAAGAGAGCTGACTGAAAACAGCTGTCCTTGCTAGTGGAAGAGGAGGGATTTAGTAACTTGTAATCCTGGGTGGCATCAGCATGTGCCAGGCTGCCCAGAGGGCAGTGCTTAAAGGTTGGGTGACAGGACGTGGCGTCCGAGAACGGGTATCGCGTACCTTCGGTTGACTGGCTGCCACTGAGGAGGTGGTCCTTTTGAGTGACACGTTTTGAGTGGACGTTCAGAAACTGAGGGCCTTAGGGGAGAGGAACCAGGTGATGAGGCATTTGAGGAAAGGTGAGGAGAATGGAATTGGATCTGGGTTGGAAGAGGGAAGACCCTGGGGGTCCTCACAGCCATGTGTGACGAGCTGTTCGCCAGGAATTTGCCAAGAGGAGGCATTTGGTTGGGTAGTTCGAGCTCCATTTTCTTGTGAGATTCTGTGCGTTGATGTATTTTTTTAGGGCACCTGGTTTTGGGGGTGGCTCTGTAGAGTGCGCAAGAGGCAATGAAACTAACGCGTTATAGAAAGAGTGCTGTGCCGCGTGGCTGCGTGGTTCGGGTTGTGGCCCTCCCCTGCCGCCGGGACGTGTTGGGGTCTTTGTGGAAGGTGGACTTGACGGAGAGCCGGGCCCTGAGAGCTGCCGAGGCAACATGCGGGGAGCAGAGGCACCTGGAGTACTCGGCTCCCATGTAGGAGTCAAGGCTTGTAATCCATAGAATCCGGGAGGCGTGCCCAGATGCGTCAGCTCCTTTGAGAGCAGGTTGCTTGTTTGCTTGCTGTTGAGTTTTAAGACTTGCTTGTCGATTTTGGTCCTTTTTTGGATGTATCTTCTGAAAATACTTTTTCCCAGGCTGTGGCTTCTGATTCTCTTGATACTGTCTTTTGCAGAGCGGAAGGTTTAAATTTCAGTAAAGTCCAGCAAATCTGTTGCTTTACAGTTAGGTCTGTGATCCGTTTTTGTGAAGGATGTAAGGTCTGTGTCTAGATTAATTTTTTGGCACGTGGGTGTCGAGTAACTAGCACCATGTGTTGGAGGGGCCGTCTTTGCGCCACTGTATTGCCTTTGCTCTTTTGCCAGAGATGAGTTGACCGTATTCATGGGGATCTAATCCTGGGCTTTCTGTCTTGTCCCATCGATCTCTGTGTTTAATCTTTTTCCAACATCATACTGTCTTGACTGCTATGGCTTTGCAGTAAGTCTTGAGGTCAGATAGGTCTGTCTTCCCACTTTGTTCTTAAATATCGTGTTGGTTGGTCTGCATCTTTTTATCTCTCTCCATATAAACTTTGCAATTAGTTTGTCCTTGCTGCTGGCATTGTGATTGTGATTGCATTGAAACCATTGATCAAGTTGGCAAGAACTGACGTCTTGAAATACTGAGTCTTTCTATCCATGAACACAGAACGTTCCTCTGTTTATTTAGTTGTTTGATTTTTGTCCATCATAGTTCTGTGGTTTTCCCCAAATAGATCTTGTATATATTGTTATATTTACGCTAAGTATTTCATTTCTGGGATGTTAATATAAGTAGTATTGTTTCTAATTGCAAATTTCATTTGTTCATTGCTGGTATCTAGGAGAGCAGTTGACTTTTATGTATTAACCTTGCTGCCTACGGCCTTGCTATAATCACTTATTAGTTCCAGGAAGTTTCTTGTCAGTTCTTTCAGATTTTCTACATAGATCATGTCAATTGCAAACAAAGACAGTTTTCTGTCTTCCTTCCCAATGTTTATACCTTTTATTGCCTTTTCTTGCCTTGTTGCATTACCAAGGACTTCTACGGCAATGTTGAAAGGAATGGTGAGAGGGGACATCTTGCTCTATACCTGATCTTAGCAGAAAAGCTTTCAGTTTCTCATTGTGTAGGATATTAGCCGTAGGTTTTTTGTAGACCTTTATCAAGTTCAGAAAGTTCCACTCTGTTCCTAGTTTACTGAGAGAGTTTATCATGAATGGTTGTTAGATTTTGACAAATAGCTTTTCTGCTTCTGTCAGTATGATCCTGTGATTTTTCTTTCTTAGTCTCTTGATATGATGGCTTATGTTAACTGATTTTAGAATGTGGAACTTGCCTTGTTGTAAACCCGGGATAAATCCCACTTGGTCATGGTATATAATTCCTTTCATACTTTTTTTTGACTCGATTTGTTAATATTGAGGGTTTTTACATCTCTGTTCCTGAAAGATACTGGTCTGTAGACTTTTTTTCGTGATGTCTTTGGTTTGGGTGTAGGGTAGTGCTGGATAGAGGACAGAAGCTATGTTTTGAAAGAGATTGTAGAGGATTGGTACAATTTTTTTCCTTAAATATTTGGTAGAATTCGCCAATGAATGCCTCTGGGCCTGGTGCTTTCGGTTTTGGAAGATTGTTAATATCTTTAATAGATGCAGGCCTGTTCAGATTGTCCACTTTCTAATGTGGAGTTTGCTAAATTCTGTCTTTTAAGGAATTAGTCCACCTTTTTCAGGTTATCAAATCTGTGGGCACGGAGTTGTTCGTGGCATTGCTTTTTTTGTTGTTATTAATGTTTTTAATTTCTGTGGCATCTGTAGTGATGTCCCCTCTTTCATTTCTGATATTAGTAATTTGTGTTCTCTCCCTCTTTTCTTAGCTTGGCTAGAGGCGTATCAGTTTTATCAGTCTTTTCAAAGACCTAGCTTTTGGTTTTGTTGATTTTTCTCTATTTTCAAAAATATTAATTTCTGCTCTAATTCCCTTTTTTAAGTATGTATTTATTTTGAGAGAGAGAGAGAAAGCAAGCGAGCAGGGAGAGGGAGAGAGTCTGAAGCAGGCTTCTTGCTGTCAGCATGGACCCTGGGATGTGGATGGAGCTCATTCCCACGAATCGTGAGATCATGACCTGAGCTGAAATCAAGAGTTGGATGTTTGGGGTACCAGGGTGTTCAGTTGGTTGAGTGTCCGTCTGACTTTGGTTCAGGTCATAGCCTCGCTGTTTGTGAGTTTGAGCCCCACATTGGGCTCGCTGCTATCAGCGTGGAGCCTGCTTTGGATCCTCTGTCTCCCTCTCTCTCTCTCTGTCCCTCCCTCACTCCTGCATGCTCGCTTGTGCTCTCTCAAAAATAAACATTTTTTTTTTAAGGGTAAAAAAAAAAAAAAAGTTGGACGTTTGAGCCACCCAGGTACCGCTGTGCTCTCTTATTATGTCTTCTTTTCTGTTTTGGGTTTAGTTTCCTCTTCTTTTTTCCAGTTTCCTATGGTGGAAAATTAGATTATTGGCTTTAAATCCTTCTTCTTTTCTAATATGTGCATTCAATCCTATACATTTCACTGTATCCCACAAATTTTGATAAATTGTATATTTATTTTCATTTGGTTCAAAATATTTAAAATTTTCTCCTTATTTCTTCTTTGACCCACATGTTATTTATAAATATGTTGTTTAATCTGTGTATTTTGTATTTCCCATCTATCTTTTTTTTTTTTTAAGTTTATTTACTTTGAGCGAGAGTATGAGGCAGGGAGGTGCAGAGGCAGAGAGAGAGGGAGAATCTTAAGCAGGCTTTGCACTGTCAGCGTGGAGCCTGATGTGGGGCTCGAACTCACGAGACTGTGAGACCATGACCTGAGGCGAAATCAAGAGTCAGACGCTTAACCTACTAAGCCACCTGGGCGCCCCTCCTGGCTCTCTTTCTGTTACTGGTTTCTAGTTTATTCTCACTGTGCTCTAAAAGCAGAAATTGTATGATTTCTGTTCTTTTCAATTTGTTAATGGTGTGTTTTCTGGCCCAGAATATGGTCTGTCATGGTGAGTGTTCTGTGTGAGCTTGAGAAGAATGTGTATTCTGCCCCTTGTTGGATGAAGTAGTCTGTAGATGGCCGTTATATCCAGTTGATTGATGGTGTTGTTGAGTTCAGCTCTGTCCTTGTGGGTTTTTGCTGCTGTGTCCAGTTTTGAGACAGGGGCGTTCAATTTTCTAACTGTGGTAGCAGATGTCTCTTTTCTCCTTGCAATTCTGTTAATTTTTGCCTCACGTAGTTTGATGTTCTGTTGTCGGGTGTGTACATGTTAAGAACTGTTATGCCTCGTTAGAGAACTGACCCCTTTATGCTTATGTAATGGCAATTTAAGTCCCGGGTGACTTTCCTTGTTTTGAAGTCTGCTCTGTCTGAAATGTAGTTACTCCTACTTTTCTTAGATTAGTTGTCAGCTAATCGAAGCTAATTAGTTCTCCTTGTGTTTACTTTTCATCTGCAGGTGTCTTTATGTTTAAAGTGGGTTACTTGTGGACAGCACATAGCTGGGTCTTGTGTTTTGATCTACTCTGACAACCTCTGTCATTTAATTGGTGTATTTAGAACATTAATGTTGAAAATGATTATTGATATATTGGATTAATATCTACTGTATTTGTTAATATTTTCTATTTGTTGCCCTTATTCCTTGTTCTTCTGTTTGTCTTTGACTTTTTTTGTTATTTTTTTGTAGTTTTAATGGAGCATGTTATAAGATCCCAGTTTTTCTCCTTTCGTGGCATCAGTTGTTTTTTTTTGCTACTTGTAGTGGCTTGCATTGACAGCTAATCTGAGTCCAATTTCAGATAACATTGTACCACTTCATGAGTAGTGTGGATACCTTGAAATAGCAAAATAGTCCTAATTCCTTCTGTCGGCCCCTCCCTGTATGACTGCTGTCTTTCATTTCACTGACACCTACTCATGCGTGAGAATGTGCGTGTGTGTGCGTGTGTGTGTGTGTGTGTGTGTGTAGTGAGGGACACACAGTCAAATACATTAGTGCGCCTATTGTGAACAAATTGTTACTCGTTAGATCAGTGAAGAATAAGAAAAATGAAATGTTTTTATTTTGACTTCACTAATTTCTTCATTTGTCTTCCTTCCTTCGTGTAGATTCGAGTTTTTGACATATATATATATATATATATATATATTTTTTTTTTTTTTTTTTTTTTTTTTTTTTTCCTCTAAAAGACTTTAACACATCTTTCGAGGCAGGTCTGCTGGGCCAGGTCCCTTAAGTTTGGTTCGTTGGAGAAAATTTTCTTTCTCCTTTACTTTTGAAGGCTGATTTTGCGGAGCACAGAGTTCTCTCCCTGCTTTGAATATTTCTCTCCACTCTTCTTGCTGGCTCGGTTTCTGAGCAGGAGTTGGATGTAATTCTTATCTTTGTTTCTCGGTAGGTCAGGCGTACTGTCCTGCGGCTTCTTCCAGGATTTTTCCTTTGTCTTTGGTTTTCTGTAACTTGAAAACGACGTGTCTAGGTATCGTTTCCTGGCACCTGTGCTGCTCAGTGTTCTCTGACCTTCCTGCATCTGTAGTTTGATGTCAGAGTTCAGTTTGGGGAAATTCTCATTGTTTCCTGTTTTTCTTCCATTCCTCTGTCTTCTCTTTCTGGCAGTGCCGCTGTGCTTCTGTTACACCTTGTAGCATAAGTGGCCCACGGTCCTCGGATATCCTGTTCTGTTTTTTGTTGTTTTTTTTTCCCCCAGGCTTACTTCTCCTTGGTCTTTGGTTTTTGAGCTCTGTGTTGCCGTGTCCTGTGGCTCCAGGCTCTTAAACATGTCCAGCCTGCTCGCGAGCCCCTTGGAGGCATGCTAGGTGGCCTTTGTTTCTGTTGCTGGTTTGATCTCTCTTTGTGGTTCTTTCTCAGGATTTCCGTCTCGCTCCTGACCTTGCCCGCCTATCCTGCTTGCTGTCTACTTCAGCCGTTGCAGCCCTTAGCGCATTAATCACAGTTGGAAAATTCCTGGTCTCGTAATTCTGGCACCCCTGTCTGCTTCTGGTGCTTCCTGGGAACCTTCAGACTGTGCTTTTTGCCTTTTGGGGTGCTTTGTGTTTCTCACTAGCAGGACATGATGGGCCAGTTGGAAGAAACTGCTGTCCATAGGTCAGGCCTGTGGCAGTGAGGCGCTGGAAGGGGCCCTCTCCAGCCCTGTGATGAGGTCTGTGTCCTTTGTGGAGCCCGGGCTGCTGTTCATTGCACAGGCCCGCCGCTTCTTGGGCGGGCCGGCATGCCCAGAGGGAGTTGGATTTGGGCAAACGCCCAGTTGGATTTCCTCCAGGTCGACTTGGCTCTGATTGTACTCCTGCAGGGTACAGGGTGGGCTCCCCTTAGCTGGGTTTCCCTGAAGGCAGGCCTCGTTCAGGCACACTTCACAGTGGACCCTTCTCCCCTTCCTTGCCGGGAGCACGAGGGGATGTGTCTGGGATGTTTCCCGTGGGAACCCGCTCGAACTCCTAGGAGTACATCTCACAGTACCGTGGGGGCCCTGTCACTGGGTCGCGCTGGAGGTGTTCACTCTCTGAGCTGCTGCCCTGAGCCTCTGGCAGTTTGTCCAGGCTTTCCTGTCAAGCTCTGGTTCCTGCAGTTTCTGTTCATGAGCCTCTGCTTCTGGAAGTGTGACTTCCTGTATGCACCTGTCTGTCCCTAATTTGGGGGCCACCAGTTTGACCTGCGTCCCTCCCTTTGGGGGTCTAAGAAGAGTTGTTGACTTTCCCGGTTACTTGTTGGGACACACTGGTGACTTCCAAGTCCCTTGCATGCCAAGCCAGAACTCAGAAGTCCCTTCTATTGGTTATTTATTGATACGTATTTTTTTATATCAGTTTTAATGAGATAGAATCATGTTCAATAAAATGCCTGCCTTTTAGGTGGACGGCTAGAGGAGTTTCAGCTAATACACACACCCGTGTAACCACTACCACACCCGGGACAGACAAGGTGATCCTCACTCCAGAAAGTTCTCTCCTGCCGGCTTGCCGTCATTCCCCTTGTAATGTTTGGCCCCAGGCAGCTACTGTCATCACCGTAGATTGATTTTGCCTGTTTAAGAATCTCCTACGTAGAAGCAGAATCATACAGTATGTGCCCTTCTGATGCCGCTTCTGTCGAGCGTGACGTTTACGAGACCTGTGCGTACCGTGTGTATCCTGCTTGTCGCCGACAGTCCTTCATCATGAGAATGTACCGCACTTTTACTCTTTTCCCCCGTTGAAGCATCTCTTCGCTGCTTCCGGTTTTTTGACAGTGATGAATAAGACTTCTCTAAACGTGTGTGTGTGTGTGTGTGTGTGTGTGTGTGTGTGTGTGTGTGTGCGTGCGCGCCTTTCTGTGCCCTTGTGTTGTCACATCTGAGTCAGTATCTGGTGTTCCGTTGCTGGGCTGTGTGCCAGGAGCGTCTCACGGTGTGAGGAACAGTCCCGTGGTCATGCTGTCTTACACCTGCTCGGCTTCGGTCCCGCCGTTTGCTTAGGGCCGCTGGCGGTGTTCGGCACGGGACGCGCTGAGCTTTGGGCTTGTTGACCGAAGACCGATGAGCGATGTACTCACCGTCTCTTTCTGTTTTTATTGGCCATCCGTGTGTCTTTTCTTTCCTGTTTTTATTTCGCGATTCTGTCCCAGTCTTTTGCCTGTAATTTTACTGGGTTTATTTTACTCTTGAGATAGTAAGAATTCTTTGTTTTCTGGACGCAAGTCATTGGTCAGGTGCGTGTTTGCAGAAATCTGCCTCCCCTTTGTCACTTGCTGTTTGATTGTACAATGCTTTATTTTGAAGAGCTGAGGTTTGCTGTCTTAACGGAGTCCGGTTTCTGTGTCCAAGTCCCTGCTGTCTCTGAGAAATCCTTACTCCAAGGTCGTGGGGCCTGGCTGTCCGCATTTACAGCAGCTAGCTGGACTCGGGATGGCCTTGGTAGCCTGTGGTCCAATTAAAGTGTACTCAGTAAGTGCTTGTGAAACACAAGTTGGTGTAAAAAGTGCTCTCTCTTTTTTTTTTTTTTTTTTTCCCCATTTTAGGGCAACAGGAGGCCCTTCAGGTCGGAGTGGACATCGGATGGTAGCCTGCAAGAGACAGTTAATACTTTTCGGTGGCTTCCATGAGAGTACAAGGTTGGTACCGATAGGAGGACCTCTCTGTTTCCTGAAGCAGAAAGGACTGGGTTTTTTGTGGGAAGAACCATTCTGAATACTCCTGGAAAATGTTGCCCGTCCCCCAAAACCACAGTCAGCTTCGTGGATATGCAGCCGAGGCAGCCTTGAAATTCTCAGTAGTTACTGAACCAGGGGCTCTGTGTTTTTATTTTACGCCGTGCCCTGCAAATGATACGGCCAGACCTATCTGCCACAGGACTCTCAGCCTGGTACAGAATGCCCGGGGGGGCTTGTTAAAACTCTGATTTCCGAGCCCCCCCCTCTGGTGGCTGACTCAGTAGGCCTGGGACAGGGTGTGCAAATTCACAGGTGATGGTGACGGGGCTGGCCGGGGGAGCCCACAGCGAGAGCCTGCGTTCCGCAGTGGTGTCTCAAGAGGGGCCTGCCGCGCGCCCCTGTGTCGTGGCTGCATCGCTACGAGCTGCCACGTTCCTGTATCCCACGTGTATGCCCTCCAGGTCGGGCCAGCGGGTTCCCCGATGGTGGAGAGCCTGTCGTCCACATGGTAGCCTCTGGAGCGTCCTTAGTTCGGTCCCGAGAAACAAGACGCGTGGTGACAGGCTAGTGTGCCTGTCACCACCCTAACACGGTACCGTGTTGTGTCGACGTCTGGGCTGTTGTCATGCCTGGTGAAGGCCACTCCTCTGAGTGGACCCCACGTGGAGGAGGGTGGATAGGGGTGTCTCTCTGGCCGTGTTTTCCGCTTCCCTCTCCTAATCCTTCAAGAAATCATCAGTTTGTTAGTTGTCACGGCACCGCTAACAGTTTCGTCACATTGTGGGTCCATTTGCACAGTTTTTTTCTGATAATTCCTGGCTCCTAAAGAAGTTGTTGTACATGGATACAAAGGGGGAGGTGAGTTAGGCCGAGTCTTGTTGTTTTTCATACCCCTCTCACCCTGGTCTTAGTTGAGGCGTTGTGGTGTAGATTTGGCTCAATTAAAGTTGCAGGTTTTCTTTGTGAAGAAAGGTATTTTATTAGTTGACAAGGGGACATCAGTTCCTACATGCTTTAGGAGAGGATTTTGAAAGCACAGTTGAAGTTAAACAGGGATGATTCTGTGTTGTTAAAGGTGAAACTCGGGTGTAATCGCCCTTTAATAGTGTGTCTCAAAGACCATACTGTTGGCAGGCAGGTCGTGGTCCCACGTCCCGGATGAGGAAACCAGGTGAACGAATGCCCAGTGGGTTGTGGCCTCCACGAAAGATCACTCATTTCCAGGGGGCCGCTTCCCGCCCTGCAGGTGTTCGGTTGATTATAGCCATTTTGGATGAGGAAGCCCCGGCTGTTTTTAAAAGTTTATTCCTAAGAGATTGTTACCTGTTGTTTAGACTTCACACTTTTCTTCTTTAAACAGCCCCAAAACGGTTGGGGAGACCAACACAGGCCTTGCTCCGTGGAACTCATAGGTGACGGTGTATGTGCCGCTGAAGCAGGCACGGGTTATAAAGTGGATCAAGTTGTACGATGGTTGTGATTTGCAGCTTTTCCAAAATCAGAACTGTTCTCCAAGTATTACCTGTTAATCTTGCTTAAAATTATGAAGTCTTCAAACACACAGGACAGCAGGAGATACAAGTAAAGAAACCTTCCATATTAAACAAGTTAGTGGGGCTTTTTTTTTTTTTTTTAAATTTTTTTTTTCAACGTTTTTTATTTTATTTTTGGGACAGAGAGAGACAGAGCATGAACGGGGGAGGGGCAGAGAGAGAGGGAGACGCAGAATCGGAAACAGGCTCCAGGCTCCGAGCCATCAGCCCAGAGCCTGACGCGGGGCTCGAACTCACAGACCGCGAGATCGTGACCTGGCTGAAGTCGGACGCTTAACCGACTGCGCCACCCAGGCGCCCCTAGTGGGGCTTTTTAAAACCAAATAACGGTTGATATTTATGTGCGGGATAGAATTTTTTTACTGCACACCTGCAGTGTGAAATCCGAGGAGACAGGAGAATATAACGAAGTCTTCTTACAACTCTTTGTTCCTCAGTTCATGTACGAAAAGCCATCCTACAGAAGGTGCATCTCTGGGTGCCAGTCGGGAAGGCCACCCTGCAGGTGACTGGTCCCGTGTCCCACGCTGTGCGCAGCGTTCGAGTGAGCGGCGCAGCAAACCGGCCTTGTGCTGGCCCTTCCGTGTGCTGGCTGCAGGGGGCCGGACTTGGGTTAGCTCTAGTAGGAGAGACAAAACTGCTCAGACTGTGGTAGAATTTCCCACCTGAAGCCTGGCTGTCTGTTTTGAGTACCTGGGGAGCACCTCTTCCTCTTCCCGTGTGATTCTGACCCGAGGCCCCTTGGCTTTGCCCCGGCTGTCCGTGAAAAGGTACCAGGAGGCGGCATTCCCCCCTCGCCTCGGGCCGGGCTGCTGCCGCCCCACGCACGGGGCCCCTTCTCGAGGCCCTCTGCATTTGAGTCCTTAAGTCCCAGGGCCGCGTGCCCCCTTGCCGCTGTCCCGCTGTGGAGCGCCAGGGCCATGCCTCTGGCTTGTCAGTCTCCGCAACGCTCAGCTCGGCCCGGCTCGGCTCCCTGCCCGGCTCGGGGTCTCTTCACGGCCCTGACCCAGCTGCAGGAATCTCCGTTCTGAGGATTCACTTGAATCTCTAATTCATGAGCTTAAGCTTATACGCATGGTAACCTGATGCAATTATTTGTGAGACTGTGGTTTTGTAAACTGTGTAAGGGAGTATCACTTCCAGATTAGAAAGCTTTCAGATCCAGGCAAATTAATGAATTTCTGTAAGCTAGCGTTATCTGTAGTTTCCAGATACAAACTCACATCTGCCTCCAGCCCTTTCATGTGGATTTCAACTTTCCACTGGGAACTTGTTTCAGATGGTACAAAGTTTACCTCAAAGTTGATCAGGTCATATTTTAATGTTACTGCCTTTTTGTGTCACCGTGTTATAACCAGAGATTACATCTACTACAATGACGTGTACGCCTTTGACCTGGACACGTTCACGTGGAGTAGACTGTGCCCTTCGGGGACTGGGCCCACACCCAGATCGGGCTGCCAGATGTCTGTCACTCCCCAGGGCAGCATTGTCATCTACGGGGGCTACTCGAAGCAGGTAAGATGCGGTGTGGATGGAAATAGACATACTCTGTTGTATTGCCCTTTTCACTGTCACCAAGAATGAAAACTTCCAAACAGGCTTGCATGTTGGCTCAATAGAAACACTTTTTATTAGAGTAGAAATGGGTGTGTATCAATCTCCCCCGTGAACGTATCAAGATTTTTGCAGCCATATTATGTTCTAACCCATATGCCCTGAAAACGCGGGAGTGTGAATAATTCCGTATTGGGATGGGGCGGGGGGGGGGGGGGGCGGGAGGGTCTTGATTCCTAACCACAGACCCCAAGTGCTATGGGGGGCTCATGTGTAGAACAGGCCACTTCTTCCAGCCGTGCAGACACGCGGAAGTAAATGTTCTTGCACACCTGTCTGGGTGCCCTACAGCAGGGTGGCTCCTGCTGGCTCTGGGGTGTGTCGTCCACGCAGGGGCCACTCGCAGCGGCTGCAGCCTCCAGGCGGGCACCGCTCCAGCCTGTACGCGTCAGCGAGCCCGAGAGGGATAAGGTCGTGTCTCACTGCAGGCTCTTTCTTAGCCTTCGTATTTTGAAATTTTCTGCGATGTGACTTAAGAGTCAGCGAGCACTTACTGTACCCCCACCTGGATTCTTCTGGAGTCCTTGCTCTGCTGTCCCTGCTTCTGTGGTCGTTCACATCTGTGCTGCTCTGCACCCATATTTCTGGGCGTGTTTTAGAGAAAAGCACAGGCATCGCTTCAGCCTGCTTTCGAGATCCGTCCCCGTTGCATGTTTTAGCTGCTTTCGCTTTTTCGCGCCCAGCAGTTTTCCACTAGGACACCCCGGGTGGTTTCTCTAACTTCTGTTTGCAGACCCAGGGCTGTTTTTAGTTTCTGACCGTTATGAACCAGGCTGCGATGCGCATTCTCGTGCAGGTCACCGTGTGGCTCTACGTTCTCATTTCTCAGGCAGGGACCCAGGAGTGGTTCTGCTTGGGTCCCAGGGTGCAGTGTCACACCCCTTCCCGCAGTGGTTGCCCCACACCCTTGCCAGCACCTGATCCCACCAGAGTTTTTTGTTCTTGGCCCTGCTGGTGGATGTGTGGGGTCTCATTGTGATTTAAAAAAATAATCATCTTTATTTGTTTTTGAGACTGAGCACGAGTGGGGGAGGGGGAGAGAGAGCATCCCAGGCAGGCTCCGTGCTGTCAGCATAGAACCTGACACGGGGCTCGATCCCGCAAACTGTGAGATCATGACCTGAGCTATCCCCTAGTTTTCATTTCCCGAGATTCAGGCTGCTCCCCACAATGTGGCCCATACGGAGCCTCCCTGGCCTTAGGATATCCAGGGCACATGTCCAGTCCCGGGACAGCGGGATCGTGGGCTTTGTTTTCCAGAAGGAAACTAGCTCTCTGTCTCCAGTGAACACATGCCCGTGGCTGAGAGGAAAAGAAGCGTGTGTGTGTGTCTCCAGGTTCTGTCTGCCGGGAGGGCCCGGAGGTAAAGGCGCCCGGCGGCCGCGAGCACTGCCGGTGCCCAGATCTTGGCTTCTGACCCCACCTCTGGGGACGGGACCCGGGGCTCCTTGGGGAAGTGGCTGAGTCTGGGGCTGGGGGTGTACAGGGCAAGGCCGGAGCATTTTGTCCAACCGGAGGAGGCGCTTATGGGAGACCCTCACCGATGGGGTGCGTCAGAGGGACACAGGAGCCGCTGGAAGGGTTTCCGATGGCCAAGGCTGGAACCAGGTTCCAGCAACCGAGTAAAGCGGGTTGGATTATAGCTCACAGTATAACGTCAGAGTCCGTGAGTCTGTACGTTTAGATGCAAATGATCGAAAGCATAAATAGATCGGGGAAAAGGGACAAGTCCCTGTGCAGAGTTCCACATAAATTGCGTAGCCACTCTGCCCTTGAGGTCTGGAGTATGACTCCCCACCGTACGTGGGACTGTGCAGAGTGATGTCCTTCCAGGGAGGACTGTGGAGAGCTGGGCGGGGGTGGGGGGGCGGTGACCTGACAGCCCTGTGGCCAAGGCCAGCAGCAGTGATAAAGTCACAGTGACAGCATGCACCCCCGGTGTGATGGGTGAGGAGGGGCCACAACCCGGAAGCCCATGTCCAGTCGTGAGAGAAGGTCAGACGAGTGTCCGTAGAGGGACAGCTGACCTGCACCTCACAGCCGCTGAAGGTCATCAGAGGGCGGGGCCTATGGGCTCGTGACGACCACATTGACACGGGGCCTTGGAACAGAGAAGGGACCCTGGCGGAAACTGAGGAGATCTTAATACACTGTGGACTTCCATTAATAGGGCTTAATCAGCCTTTCATCCTTAATTAGCGGCAGATGTAACACACGGAGGGCGTTATTAATAGGGAAACTGGGCACTCAATTTGTCTGTAAATGTAAAACTCACCTGAAATTCAAATTTGTTAGAAATAGGGAGTTAAAGGGTAGATACGAAGATGAAATTAACATTACCAAGCCCTCCCCCCAGGAAAGCCATTTTGCTGCCCAGTTTTCCAGACACTGTAGCCTGTAGGTGGGTGCAGGTGCCGCGTGAGCCCCGCAGGGCACCGCCGCAGAGAGTCCGGGGCCGGCTGGCTTCTGCTTAGAGCGTTAATTCGGTTCTTGCAGTGAAGCCTGAGCACACAAATTGGAAGATGAGGGGGTCGGGGATGTGGGGGTTGCCGATGGAAGATGGCTTTGTTACGGCCTCGGGAGCAGTCCCCATGGGCTCCGGCACAACCCCCCCACCTAGACCAGGCTCGCTGCACAGGCCGTGGACTCGCCGGCAACAGAGTGCTGGAATGTTCCTGGCATGATGGCAGTCTTTAGGACGGTGGGTTTTTTAATTTAAAATCTATTCTGAACAGTTGATAACTGACACCAACATTTTTTATTCTGTCTGCTCGGTGAGGTCAGAATTGACCTGGTCGTGGTTCATACTTTCTTTGAAGCTGCTCCAAAGGAAGCCTCCTGAGCCCTCCCCTGCCCCACCCGGCCTCCCAGCGAGGAGCGAGACCACAAGCCGGAGGGGACCGTGTGGGGCATTGTGGGTGGCGCCTGGCCAGTTCTTACAAGACTCCCGCTTCCTTCTGCAGAGAGTCAAGAAGGACGTGGACAGAGGCACGCAGCATTCCGACATGTTCCTGCTGCAGCCTGTGGATGGAAGGGAAGGTGCGTACGCTGGGTGGGGGGTGGGTCCCGGCGGCCAGTGGTCTGCGGGTCCTGCCCGAAAGCCTTGCCTGCCCTGTGGCTGGGGGATGGGGAAGAGAGGGTGGCGACAGGCCCCTGCACACTGGGCTGGGGTGTGGGTGTGTCCTCGCCTGAGCGGGCAGACCAGGCGTTCTGTGAGTAACCCTCGGTGACCGTCTGTACAGCAGGGACAGCCGGAATATTCACCCTCTGGGGTGGTTGGGACGCCCTGGCCTAAAAGCACAAGCCAGGAGCTGGTGTCGAGCCAGGAGGCCCCCTGCTTGGGAGGGCGGGAGCCAGTCGTTGTCTTGTGCTCGCCCGAGAGCACGCGGCTGCTAGGGTGTGGGCTTTGGGAAGGGTTTCACGGGTCCGGGAGAGTGAGAAACTGAGGCAGCGGCCTGTTTGTGAGTCTTGGGACGAGCGGGCTGGGCTCGACCCAGAAGATCGGGTCTGGTGCCCGGGCTGCTCTGGGCCCTGCAGCAGGGCCTCCCCTCCCATGAGGCCACCGTCCACTGTGGAAGGATGGGACCGCTCCGCGTGACCCGAGCCTCCGCTAAGCCGGGCACTTCTCAGGAGGCCAGCCACACCACCCTGCGGTGACCGAGGAGGGTGCCTGCCTTTTCCCCAGCGGGAACCGAGGTCTGGTGCTGAGAAGTAACTTGCCCGGTTTACCTGAGTGAACTGGAGCCGGAACCTACTGTGTTCCCGGCGGCGGGACCCCGCTGCTCAGCCCCTGCATCCGGCGTTGGGCCCGGATGGGCCTGGTGGGCTGACACACGCTTGGGCCTGTGTCCTGCAACCCAGGAAAGTATCTTCCCTGACTGCGTGCAGGGCCCTCGGGAGGTTTTCCTCCTCTCTTTCCTTCAAGCAGTAAAATGCTGGCCGTAACGGGTTGATCTTGTGGCCCAGCAGTGGGTGCCCCCCGACCCCCGGGCTGTGTGCCGAGGAACAACCGTTGGCACACCATGGCCATTTGTCGCTTCTGTTAAGCTTTTCTTAAACGTTCACCGTAGGAAAAATCGCCGTTCCTTTCTCTAGACGCGGCGGGAGGACGTTCCCCCACGCTTCACACTAGGTCACATTCTGAGGGTTTTACCATGTGAATCTGGCAGGTCCTGAGAGAGGAGCGCGGTGTGGAGGTCTCCTGGGGAGAGCTGGGGCATCTGCGGCTCTGAGCAGCGGCCCTGGGACAGCGGTCCTCACTGCGGGGAGGGCACGGCGTGAGGGTCTCCTGGCACGCGCCCCGTGCGCCACAGCTGGGAAGCGCTCGGCGGAGGTGGCGTCAGCGGGGCCCTGGGGACACCGCGTGGGACCTTCAGGGGAAGGGTCAACCTCTGGGGCGCGTTGAACTGTGTCGGGTTTCTGCAGAGGGATCAAAATCCGTAAACTCGGTGAGCTCTTGCCTGCAGTCCTGTGTTTCCACTCGTGTGCCGGTCACCGGAGGCCGGGGGACACTGGGGGTGCCCGTGGCCAGAGCTCGCTTACCCCATGTCCCCTCTCCGACAGGCAAGTGGGGATGGACGCGTATTAACCCTGCGGGAGCCAAGCCCACCCCGAGGTCTGGCTTTTCGGTGGCTGTGACCCCGAATCATCAGACGCTGCTGTTTGGGGGCGTGTGTGACCAGGAAGAGGAGGAGAGCCTGGAGGGGGACTTCCTCAATGACCTGCACTTCTATGACGCCACCAGGAACCGCTGGTTTGCGGGGCAGCTGAAGGTAGAGCCGTGCTCCCGAGCACGTGCCAGGGTGGTCGTACGTCAGACACGCAGCCCTGTTGTGCTCCCCACCGCCCCACCTCCCCGTCCCTCTGTGGGGCTCCCCGGGAGCTCTCAGTGTCTTTGCCGTCATTGTGGGCAGGGGCAGGCCGTCCGGCACTGGGGTCCCCCTGGGACTTCAGGTCTAGAGGAGTTGTTGGCGCCGGGGGCCTTGAGGCCTCAGGAGGTGGCCCACCTGGCCAGAGACCCTTCCCTGGTTGGAGAGCTTTGGCGCCTCTGCTGGGGATCAGGCAGACGTGCGGCTGGGGTCTGGACTCGTGGCCCCCCCGCCCTTTGCCCTGAGGGGTCCCACCAGGTAGAGACTCTGTGCCCGCAGCCTGAACGGGCAGATTAGGGCAGGGGACTTCCGCCCCGTGGCCCAGTCGCCCTCGCACCCCACGTCGCTCGAGGACGCTGCCCGCTCACCACCGGCCGCCCCTGAAGTGCACGGCCTTGCTTTTTCCGACAGGGACCTAAGTCAGAGAAGAAGAAACGGAGGAGGGGCAGGAAAGCAGAGCCCGAAGGTGCCGACAAGCAGGAGCGCGGGGGGGCCGGTGCCCAGGAGCCCCTGGAGGTGGTCAGAGAGGTGGTCGCAGAGGACGGGACCGTGGTCACCATTAAACAGGTTCTTGCCGCCCCGGTCCCGGCGGGACAGCCACAGTCCGAGGAGGAGGACAGCCCTGACGAAGCCGGTGGCCCCGTGGTGGAGCCCAGTCCCCGCTCCAACGCCATGCTGGCCGTGAAGCACGGGCGGCTCTACCTGTACGGGGGCATGTTTGAGGCAGGTGACCGCCAGGTCACCCTCAGTGACCTGTACTGCCTGGATCTCCACAAGATGCAGGAGTGGACGGCCTTGGTGGAGGTGGACCCAGGTGAGCTGGGGTGGAGAGAAGATGCTCTGCAGGTTGGGGCGGGAGCCCCATGAAAGCGGCTCTGTGCCATCTGTCCACGAGGGCCCACCCAGATCTGCCCTGTGCCACGGAGCCTGCAGTGAGCAAGACCCACGTGCCCTCACCCGTGGCCACTCCCGGAGGGTGGGCCCTGGTCATGGCGAGGCGCCCCCTCCTGCGTACGTCCGCCCCTGCTCTGGGAGCTGAGGGGGTGGCTGCTTGCTTTGCGCGGGGGCAGGGGGGGCTCAGGCCCGTCCCGGTGCTTCTCGGGGGTGCATCGTAGCAAAACCGATCTCACAGAGCCTCCTCGTCCAATGCCCGCAGCCTCTGTGAACACGTGAGGGCAGACCAGGCGTCTGGGGGACACCTTCCGGGGGAACCTCCAGGCCGCCTCTGCTCTGACCCGCACTTCTCAGTCCCTCGCGTCCACGTTGTACACAGGTGGCTGCTGGATGCCAGCCACCACTCCTTTCTTGGCCACTGGACATTGAACAGAACTTGAGTCCACGCTTTTAGAGAGAGGCGCTGCGTGGCCCTGCGAGGTTCCTTAGTTTTCCAGAGAGGCTAGGTTAGAGCAGGGGCTGCAGGGTGAGACCGGGGGGTGGGTCTCGTACCTTTGCCTCTGCTCTCCGTCCCCTCCTCTCCCCTCTCCGTCGTCCTCCCTCACCTCTGCTCTCAGTCAGTCTCCCCTCGCCTCTGCTCTCCGTCCTCTCCCCTCGCCTCTGCTCTCCATCCTCTCCCCTCGCCTCTGCTCTCCGTCAGCCTCCCCTCGCCTCTGCTCTCCGTCGTCTCCCCTCGCCTCTGCTCTCCGTCGTCTCCCCTCGCCTCTGCTCTCCTTCGTCCCCCTCTCGCCTCTGCTCTCAGCCTCCCCTTGCCTCTGCTCTCAGCCTCCCCTTGCCTCTGCTCTCCGTCGTCTCCCCTCGCCTCTGCTCTCCGTCAGCCTCCCCTCGCCTCTGCTCTCCGTCAGCCTCCCCTCGCCTCTGCTCTCCGTCGTCTCCCCTCGCCTCTGCTCTCCGTCAGCCTCCCCTCGCCTCTGCTCTCCGTCGTCTCCCCTCGCCTCTGCTCTCCTTCGTCCCCCTCTCGCCTCTGCTCTCCTTCGTCCCCCTCTCGCCTCTGCTCTCCTTCGTCCCCCTCTCGCCTCTGCTCTCAGCCTCCCCTTGCCTCTGCTCTCCGTCGTCTCCCCTCGCCTCTGCTCTCGGTCAGTCTCCCCTCGCCTCTGCTTTCCGTCCTCTCTCCTCGCCTCTGCTTTCCGTCCTCTCCCCTCACCTCTGCTCTCAGTTCTCTCCCCTCGACTCTGCTCTCCTTCGTCCCCCCCCTCGCCTCTGCTCCCCATCCTCTCTCCTCCCCTCTGCGTCCTCTCCCCTTGCCTCTGCTCTGTCAGCCTCCCCTTGCCTCTGCTCTCCATCCTCTCCCCTCGCCTCTGCTCTCCATCGTCTCCCCTCGCCTCTGCTCTCCATCCTCTCCCCTTGCCTCTGCTCTCCGTCAGTCTCCCCTCGCCTCTGCTCTCCGTCGGTCTCCCCTCGCCTCTGCTCTCCGTCAGTCTCCCCTCGCCTCTGCTCTCAGTCAGCCTCCCCTCGCCTCTGCTCTCCGTCGTCTCCCCTCGCCTCTGCTCAGAACTGGAGAAAACAACGCGTTTCCTTCTGGTGTCCAGAGGTACTGGGGCATAGGCTGACTTTGACAGCATGATTATTCAAAAAAAAAAAAAAAAAATTTTTTTTTTAATGTTTATTTTGTTTTTGAGACAGAAATAGCGTGAGCAGGGGAGGGGCAAAGAGACACAGAATCCGAAGCAGGCTCCAGGCTACTAGCTGTCAGCACAGAGCCTGATGCGGGGCTTAAACTCACGAGCGTGAGATCATGACCTGAGCCAAAGTCGGATGCTCGGCCGACTGAGCCCCCCAGGCGCCCCAGGGTGCGCTTCTTGATGAGAGGCTGGAAACTCCCTGCACTGACGTTTTGAACGTTTGCTTTTGATTTAAAGGAGCTCAGGAGTGGCTGGAGGACACGGAGTCAGAAGAAGACAGCGACGAGGACGCCGAGGGCGGAAGTGACGACGAGGACAGTGGCGACGGCGGCGGGGAGGCTGGGGGTGAGTGTGGTGCGCATGCCGGCGCCGGGCGGCAGGAGACCCACGGCAGAGCAGCTCCGGAGCCAAGCACCCCCTGCCGGACCTAGAGCTCCGGGGTCGCTTTGCTCCCAAAGCCCCGATTTTTGCTGGTAACGAGAGACTTTCATGCTTCAGTAAAGTTCTATTAAAGCGTGGCTTTACTTCGTAGACGTCCTCTCAAGGCGAGCCTAAGTTTTTGCGAGAACATTTGTATTTCGAGTACGTTTGGGCCGTGCCGGGTCGCTTTCTTTGATTGAGTGAAGAGCGCACTCGCGACACGGTTTCTGTAACTCCGCTGCTCACCCCGTCAGCCAGTGAGCTGTGGCCTCTGCGGCTGCCTGCCCGCCCCGCCTGCCTCCCCCTCTTCCCCACGGAAGAGCCCACGACCCTCGGTGGCACCTGCCCGGCTCGCCCTGGATGACGCTGGGCCCCACGCCCAGGCCATTGCCGTCTGAAGACGGGGAGTGCCCCCCGCGCTGCAGGGCAACCTGCGTGGTGTGGCTCCTTCCGCGGTGTTGGCGTGGGCCGTGACGACATAGAGCAGAGCTGCGGCAGGGGCGGTGTCGTGGAGGGCGAGGTCCCCGCGCTGCCGGTGGCGCTGTGAATACGAGGCAGAGAAGGCGCCTTATGCTTTGTGGGCGATCTCCCTTCCGCCGGACAAGGAGCCGGGGGTTTCCCGCGTAGCGGTGCGTCGTCAGGCCGGAGGCCCCCGCTGTGATTTCCGGGAGTTCTCGGTCGCAGCCCACCGGCCACCTTTCCACGCTTCGTGTCTCTGCCCGACTCTGAAGTAAAGCTCCTGTCGGCTCTGTGGCTGTCGTGCCACCGGCTTTCCTCGGGGGTCTGTGAGCCCACGGACCCGACTCAGAGCCGCTCCGTTAGCGTTTCCTGGGGAGAGATGGTGGGGCCACCCCTGCTCCTTTCCCGGTCAGCCCCCAGGTTGTCCTCGGCAAAGTGACCGGAGGAGGGGAAGCCAGAGGGAGGGACCCCGCTGTCTGGATGCGGTGTCACCATCCAGCGCCTCTGGAGCCGGAGTCCGTCGCGGGGGAGGCCTGCGGACTGCTCGCACGCCGTCTGGGGCCTGCTCCAGGGTTGATGGCCAGAGACCAGGTTTCATTGGTATAATTGGGGTCAGATGTTAGGCTTTGAATTCACACTTGGTGCATTTTTTATCTTCAATACTTGCAGCAATGAGAAGGTAGTATTTTAGTGTGTAGTAACAGCATCAGCATCCAATTTGTGTCCTGGACCAGGCCCTCCTGTTCATTGCTGGGACGCTCACAGACCAGTGTGGGAATGCCCCGGGTGGCGGAGCAGGGCCCGTCCTAGGAAGGCTTTCGCGGAAGGAGGAGGGCTGACGTGCCCCAGCAGCAGCCCCTCGCCCCACCTCGCCTCCTCACGGTGCCCGGTGCGACCACTCTCGTCGGACTTGCACGCCGCTCTGTAGCAGGACCCGCAGGGGTGTGCTCTCACCAGCAGCTCAGAAATGGGAAGCCTGCCTCTGGGGGGTGCCCCCCGGAGCCCCGGCCGTCGGAGAGAGGCCAATGTGGCTGTCGGGCAGCACGGCACCCCTTGGCCAACGGGGGCTGGGTTTGCTAGAAAAGCTGGCACTCTGGCTCGGGTGGCGTATCGGTGGCACCCCTCTTGGCTGCCGGGGCAGTCTGGGCCTTCCTTGGACACTCTGGGTGGAATCTAGCCGGAAGATTCTCAGGTAGGGCTGGCGGAACACCACGGCTGGTGCGCGGACCTCCCCGGTCCTCCCCGGGGCCCACGCTGCCCGCTCCTGCGACGTGCCCTCCGGCCCCCACCGTGCAGCTGCTGCTCTCCCGGAGGCTGCGTTAGGAGGAGGTTGTCGGAAGGGCTTGCCGGCTCTGCCTCAGGTTTCTGTTTCAGAGGCCGGTGTCTCATCCTCCTGGTTGAGGTGACACGGCAGGTGTGAGGGAAGAGGATGTTTTTGAATCCAACAGATTTCCCCGAAGAGGAAACTCCTTGTACAGACAGGTCTGTTTCACTGTCGTGTCCGTAGGCTTGTTGCTAGAAGCTCGGTTCGAGTTCACACGGGTGAACAGCTGCTCTCGCCTCTGCTGCCTCCTTGCTGTGATGGAGACACCAGGTAAGGCACACCTCCTTAGATGTTGAGCAGCAGGAGAGGCAAAGAATGCGTTCTAGGGCCGCGAGAGCCCCCCAGGAGCGGGACCAGCACACCCCAGCTCTCTGTTGGTGACTGGTGTGCCCAGCTGGATGTTCTGGACCCCTGAGGGCCACCACGGGCACGAGTGGCCAGTCTGAAGCCCGGGGCCTCCATTGCCGGTGGTGCTGGAGCCGGAACAGCTGGAAACGGCTGCATCCGGGTCAGCGAGGGCCCCGCGATCGTACACCTGTGTCGTCTGCTCCTCTGTGGGCTGAGCTGTTGGTAAGCCCCACACCACCCACCCCCTTCTCTTAGGCTGCGTCAGCTGGCCACGCCCCCCCCCCCCCCCCACCCCTTGGCAGAGCTGCGTGAGTGGGGTCAGTGGGGGTTTGAGTGAGTAGTTGTCCCCAAGTCCCAGGAGCGGTGGCGGCGCTCTGGGTCCTGCTGCCAGAGGGTAGTTGGTCAGAGGTGGGAGGTTTCTGGCCTTAGGTCGAATTGAACAAAAACCAAGGAAAGCACCGATTAAGCCCGGAAATCCTCATCATTCAAAGCACTTTCTGTTTGTTTCTAAAAGGCGCGGTAGTGGTATTTATTGTAGTTTAACATCTTGTGGGTTTTCTGTTCTGTTTTGCTTTTTGTTTGTTTGTAAACCAAGTCGTACAGGCGAGGAGTCAGTGGCTGGCTGACAGGTTCATTGAAGGGCCAGAGGCTGGCCAGGCCCTGCCGGTGACAGATGATGTCCGCAGGGCCGTCCCTTGGGGCTAGAGGGACCCTCGGGCAGCCCCCCGGGGGAGGTGAGGCTCGAGCTCAGGTTCAGAGCAGGTGTGTCACAGCATTTGTGTGTTACACAAATGAGGTCACACTTGGGAACCAGCCCCCCCAAGTGTGCTGGGGTGAGGAGGTGGTGACACGGTGTTGAGTGGGGGCTGCAGAGGGGGCAGCCGCTCCCTAGCACGGGGGAGGGGGTGGTTGGCTTCGGCTCGAGGGAGCGTGAGATTCGTCTGTCCACTGCTAAGTTGCGTGAGCACCGAAGGGGCTTTCTAGTAACTGCTCTTTTCCTGGATGTTTTAAAGCGGGAAGCAAGCTGTGTGCAGGCCTTTGGTCACCAGAGACCAGTGTTGTCTTACTTGGCCCAGGGAGCTCCCGAGTCATAGGCCACAGGCACCTTCGTTGCTGTCTTGGGAGAGAGCTTTAGCAGTGCCGGGTTCCAGCTGGGTCTGGTCACCCACCGGCGGTGTGACCGCGGTGTCCCGTGGGCAGCCGAGGCACCAACCAGCACAGCCAGGGGCCAAGGATATAAGCCATCGGCGCGTGGGGAGCGCCGCGGGCGCATCCGGTGCTGGGCCTGGGTTGCTGGTGTCGAGCGGGTGTGGGGCCGGGGCCTGTCCTCGTCCTCTGGACCGGACCTGAGCTGGGGTGTGGAGCTCAGGAGCCCTGTGCCTGAGTGCGGGGGCGGGCCTGGGAAGGCCCAGGTGTGTGTGTTGGGGGATCGGGGGTGGGGGAAACTCCAGTCGGAAAGAAAGGCCGGGGAAGCCCCCCACAAGAAGCGTGGATGTTGAAGGTTAAGAAAATCAAAACAGGTGGAACAAAACTATGCCGTGAGGCCCCTGGTCGGCTGGGGGGGCGGGGAGGGGGGTGGGGGGGGTGCGGGGGGCGGGGCGGGCTCGGGGAGGTGGGGCTGCGTTCCGCCCCTGCCCACAGCGCTCTCCCGCCAGAGCTCCGCCCCGAGCGGGATTTGCGTTTATCCATCCCAGAGTTTGGGCACGAGAAGGACGCCGTGGTAAAGACCCTGGTTTGCGAGGAGACGATGCAGAGAACCCACAGTTGTCAAACGATGATGTTTATTACTAAAAGGAGCAAAATGTTTTCAAACCTGGACAGCGGCCCTTGCTTTCAGAGAGCGAAATACAGAATAGTGGTAGGACTCAAACTGTTACATTCATTAAAGAAAAGTATTGAATTTTCATTTTGTAAGTAACCAAGCTATTTTTTCCAGCTAAAAGATAAAATGGCGAGGTAACATTTTTAGCTGCTTCGTCAGTGAGAAGAATCAGAACATAGTCGACATTCCCTTTTCGTCAATGCACAAATGATTGCACTGTGTTAACAAACAGTTTACATGCACCAGGGGAAAAGGTGGAAAGAAGAAAATGCAGATCGAGACCGGTTTCGGTTAGAACTCGCGAAAAGGCATCTGTGTCAGGGTCAGCGGCCTGCTGTCTGGCGTGAGGGCCGGGTCTCACACGCTGCTCACCCGGGCGGTGAGGGCGGTATTTCTGTCAGGCTACATTATACCGGGTGGGCTTTCTTTGGACGTGGCGAATGGGGCACACGGGCAGGGTCGGCCGGAGAGGACGGGGGTTCAGCTGAGTGCACGGGACGCACCAGCGGCTCAGCGCTCACGGGCGAGCGCCGAGGGCCGGCCACCAGCAGCGGGCGCAGGGGCGGGAGGAGCAGGCCACGCCGCCCTGGTGGTGGCAGTGACCGTGCCGGCCAGCGCAGGGCCCGCTCGGGGGTGGTGGGGCGCGCCCACAGACCGGTCTCCTCCCTGAACCTGCCCCCCGCGGGGCAGCCCCCTTCCTGCCCTTTCCCCCCTTCCACAGGCCGCTGGCGGGCGTGCCTGTCCCCGAGCCGCGCTCGGCTGCGTGGTGCGCCCCGTGGGGAGCCGATCGTGGTTGGGGAGGGAGACGCGGTTGAGGAGTGTCTGGTGGAAGGCCCTTCGTCTGCGACATGTGTCCTCACGCGGGAAGCAGTGGGAGACGGGAACTCCGATCTTAAGGGACTAGCAGTCCTCACGTGTGCTCGAGCAGCTCGGGTGCCCATCTCTGTCCGACCTTCGATGCAGGCGTTGGGGGGGGGGGGTCGCCGCGGCAGGTGCTACCGGCAAGGTGGAGGGGAGTGAGGGCCCGGCCGGGACCCGTCTCGCCATCCCCTGGGGCCTCCTGCCTCTCTGGGTCGGGGCTGCCGCGGTCCTCGTGGCACCAGCTGGAGGCCGCACGGCCAGAGGCCCGCACGCGCGTCTGTGGGGGCGGCGGGGAGGGCGTGCGCGCACACGGCGGCGGGGGGAGTGTTGGGGGCAGACGGAGATGAGGTAGGTGTGAGGTGTGCCGCTCCCTGCCGTCCCCGAAGCCCCAGGCGCGGGCCGCCGCACCCAGACGCGCCCTGGACTGCTCGCGGCCACTCGTGGATCTGCCCCTCCTGGCAGGGCTGCCTGCCCCTCTGAGGCCGGGGAACGGGCTGGAACGTGTCTGCCCACGTGTGCGTCAGGCCCCCTCCACGTGGGTTCTCGGGCAGAGGCGCCCTCGGTTCCTGGCTCTCAGCCTCCGGTGGAGGAGAGCACGCGGCCGTCCCGCAGTGAGGTGCTTCTGCGCCCTTGGGGGCTTTCACGGTCTGAGCGCCACCCGGGTGCCGTCGTCTCCCGCCTGCAGCGCCTCCAGGTGCCCGCGCGTCCCCCGCCCCCTTCCGCAGCCTTCCAGTGACGGCCGCCTGTGCTTCCCACGGCTTTCGGACCGTCCCGGCGTATGGGAACATGGTAAAAATACAGCTTCGCTGTTTCGTTTTTCAACGAAGGCAACTGCACTTTCTCTTGCTTTTAAGGCTGAATTAGCGACGCTTCTCAGGGACAGATCTTGAGGACACTTGGGGACGGGTCATTTTTCTAGTCTTTGCTTACGGACGGTGTCGCGTGACACACGGTTCCCCGGGCAGGGAACAAAACTGAGAGACACCTTGGTTTTCCGACTAGAGCACTTCACCCTTCTTCCCGTTTCTTGTCTGGAATCACTTTTAGGCTTTACTGACACGAGCAGGTCCTGTCCAGGCAAGACCCAGTGGAAACGCGAGACATCGTCGGCGGTCCTCAGTGCCGTCCGTTAATGGTGGGGTCGGCAGCGCGTGCAGCTACGGACATAGAGGCCTTAAAACCTAGTAGGCACCTTTAAGTTTCTGAGACCGAAGGCAAGAAAACCCGGAAGACGAGACCTCTTTGAGCCGGAGAAAGCGGGATTACTAATGCCGAGTGGAGGCTGGCCCTCCCCTCCCCTCCGTCTTGAGAGGTGTCGTCCTGTGCATGTGGGGGCGAAGCGAGCACCTCTCCCGGACGAGGCCGCTTTGGGCACCCGTCGTCCACCTACAGGTGTGAGATTCACCTCGAGGGGACCCCTGCCCGCAGCGGCAGCATCGGTGCGGAGTCGGGGGGAGATGAGAGCAAGGTGGCCGAGATCCCAAACTGAAAAATGCGAACACCACTTTATTTCCGTTAGTCCCCCAGATGTTCATCTAGGTCAAGCCCGTGATGCGTCTGCTCGGGGCCCTCGGTCATGTCATCTGGCTTTAAGTGGGGCGGCCGTGGGATCTACCGTCCAGACCGGGACTTGTGGACGGTACAAGAGGGAGCATTTCTAGGGCCAGGTTGGGACGTCAGGGGTTGGGTGCCCTGGGCCCCCAGCCTGGCACCGAGGGGCGTCCGGGGACGGGGGAGCCCGGCCCGTGCTCTTCCTGCCCCGCTGGGGAGCCCGTCATCCTACAGTGTACGTGTTTGCTCAGCGCCTGTGTAGCAGTTGCAACACGGGAGTTCGTGGTCTGGTAAACGTGGTTGTGGACTTCTCGGGAGAGTGGTTTTGGCAGGAGGCATCGCACTGCCGTGGCTACCCACAGGTTTTCCACGTCGACATCCTCTTCGCAAGTTCGCGGGCTCGTGTGTCACATCCCTGCTCTGTGTCTTTAGGAATCCTGGGTGCTGTTGATCAGGGAGCTTGGGAGAATGGATCGTTCTTCACGTGCCCGAAGTCACCCGAGCACTTGGGGCATCGAGCACGTGCCCAGAAGCACAAGTAACCCAGTGTGCAAGTTTCCTCACGTTGGTGAAGGCAGCAGGCGGACTGTGGGCACAGACGAGTCACCTGAGGACCCTGGGGTGGGGGTGGGGTGGAGGGTGTGAGTGCAGGTTTCCCAGCCGCGGGAGGGCAGCGCGAGGGGGGTGTGGAGCCGTGCCTCTCGGCCTCACCTACCCACAGGCCCTGGCTCAGCATCCCTGGCAACTCCATCTCTCTGCCTCTGGCTTTCACGTCCAGAGCGTGGAAGCAGCTGCCAGGGGAGGAAAGGACTCTCACGAGGTGGCTCTGGGACTAATTAAAACTTGTCACTTTGTACCCCCCTGGGGGCCGGCCCTGACCCACACGTCCCTCGTGGCCGGGTGTTGCTGTGTGCGCACGTCCACCGGGAGCGCACGGGAGGAGGTCAGCTGCTCTGGCCCCGGCCCGGGACTGGCACCGCCACTGGGAAAAGCTGAGCCTCTGGGCCGGTAGGACGAGCCCAGCCCGCCAGGTGAGCAGGAGCACTCCCCCGTGCTGGGCTGTCCCGCTGGGCGGCCCGCTCCTTAATCGGCTTCTAGACCCTCTCAGACCCGGAGCGGTGGTCTCGGGGGGATCTGCCGGGACACCCCGGGTGTGCAGTCTGGTTTTCACACCTGTGGGAGCAGGGGCCGGACGTGTGAGGGGACACGAGCCAGTCACCTGTGCGGGAGCCCCGGGCGTGAAATCACTGTTGCTTTCACTGGGCCACACACCCTTCCCTAATCTCCTCCCGGGGCGGCACGTGCGTGTGTAACCTGCGGTCCGAGGTACCGTTTGGTGTCGTGCAGTTACCAGAACGTACAAAAGGCTGTGGTCTTTACGAAGAGGTGCAAACAGTTAGAAAACACATGTCCCACATGGAGGGTTCTGAGCTGCAAGGAGCAGGAATCTTTATTTGGTTCACTTCAGGTCTGCAGCAACCACTCGATATTAAAAAAGAACGGAAAGTAAGATGTACAAAAGATGTAATATCCCTTTAGAAAGTAACGTTACCAGAAACGCGTTTCTTACGGACCCTCCCTCTCCTGTGCCCCACTCCCCAAAAAGACCCCAAACTAAGCCAAACTGTGAGAAGAAATGGGGAGAGAGAATGTAGAACGGAAAAAATAAAACTGGATTTTACTGGAACATGCTCTAATCTTTAGTTTATTTCTGGTTAAAAATATAGCAATCCAGTGCAGTGTAGTAAAGAAATCTGCTTGAAAGGTAGCAGAGAAACAGCTAAACATAAGCAAAGCAAGGCAGAGTCCATAGCCGGGCTGTGCCCAGGACGGCTGTGGAAGCTCACGGTCGGGGCCGTCCCGGGCGTGAGCGCAGGGGCCGGGGTATGGACGCGGCCGTGCCCCACAGACACGTCCATACGCCCTGGCCGGGGCTGGCTCCAGCGCTAGGACCACGGGGCGCCCGCACATTCTGGAACCTTGTTCTCTCGTTTGGATGATGGTGCAACATTGGTCGAGAAGGCAGAGTTGTGTCTTTTGGGGGAGAGGGGGCAGCAGCGGGTGCTCAGGTGTTTTGAAGCCACTGGGTTTCACCCACATTCCTGTCCCGGGCCCAGACCAGCTCCGGAGTATGAACGAGGCATCTGGAAAGAGTGTGCATATCTGGGGGGGAAGTGGAGGCCGGCACAGGACAAAGACGTGAAAACCCCTGTGCCCGGTGACCGCGAGAGGGAATGATGTCGCCGCGGGCCAGGTCACTGCCACGGACGTCTGACAGGGACAGGGGAGCCGGGATACACATCCTGCATGCCAAGTGGAGAAAGGCCACACACTCGGAGACGGGTGTGGCAGCTAGGTGGCCCCACGGCACTCCCTGCCCTCTGTCCCGTCCGCACCACTGCTGCTGGGGGTGTGGGACGAAGGGGGGAGTGGTGGGGGAGGGGGCAGACCGTGGGGAAGGAGGACCTTGCTTTCAGACTCCATGGGGAGAGGCGGCAGATCCCTGCTTCCTCAGGTACACGGCACAGACTCAAAACAGGAAGCGGCTGCTGCCTGCTGGGAAGGCACGCCCACTCCCCCCCCCCCCCCCCGCCCTCCCCGCCGCACACCCCTACTTGTCACCCGCTATTCCAGGACCCAGGGGAGCGGCGCAGGTAACAGACTTCCCGCATTCAGCCTCACAGCACAGCTGGACGCGCTGGGGTCTTCCTCCGGCCGCCTCCTTTTCCAGTCCCAGATGGAGTGTGATGGCGGCGAGGACGGTGACCGTTTTGTTTTTTGGCCATTGATTTGCCGGGGTCCCTTTCCTTTCCACACCAAGCTGGAGGGTCGGCGTGCTGGCCTCCTTCTGCCATGCCACACAGCATCGTGTTATACAAGCAAAGAATTTTGGCTAAAATCCAAAAAACATTACCCAGAAAAAAAGGCAAACTGTGAGTAATACCCAATCACATTGTTCTGTGAAAAGTCTCAGAAGTGGTTGTCCGGCCGTCTCAGTTACGATCCTTTCCTTTCTGTCGTCTTTTTTTTTTAACGTCCCCTTTTTGTACATCGACCACTGTTTTTGTTCACGCGACGTCTCCTCAGATGAAAAAGTTAATAAACAAGATGGCGACTCCGATGTTGAGCAAGATCACCATGGCCACCAGGATGGGGGCCGAGCCCTGCAACAGGACAGCAGAGGTGAGCCCGCGCCCAGCCTGCCCCTGCCCCCCCAAACCAGGAGCTCCCAGAGGACGACCGAAGTCCGGGAGAGGGTCCTCCTGCTCCCCGGGCTGCAGCGACTGGGCCCGGAATGCCCGGTGCTGACCTCCCTCCCAGCACACCAGGTTGCTTTAAGTCAGCGTCCCCAGCCCCGCAACTGGGACGAGAGAACACCGGCCGGGATTTCAGATGCGGCCCACCCAGGATGGCCCCAGCACTCAGCCCGAGACCCCACACCACCCGGCAACGTCCGAGCCCTCGAGCGATCCTTTAAGCACACGCTCCTCAGCAAATGCCTCCTTCCCCGTCGCCGCTCAAGCTCTAAGTGTTGTCCCTGCCCGGCCACCGGCCGCCTCCAGGCCTTTCCTGCCCCTGGAGCAGAGGTTCGGGTGAGCTGGGCATCCAGGTCTCAGCCTCCCCTTCCCGGGCCCGGCTCTCCTTGGAGCCTCCGCGGCGATGGGTGCAGAGACCACTGTATCGGACAGGGCACCGCGCTGACCCCGAGAGGACCTCGGAGGACACAGGACACCGGCCGTCCCAATGGAATAAATACAGGTGCCTGGCGGAGGCCAGCCGCTGGCTGGCACCTCACCCCAAGGGAGCTCCATTGGGAAGCACCAACGTGGTAAAAGGGGCCAAATCTGGAACCTCCCCCCACATCCCTTCCCCGTCCGTCGTCTGGCTTCCAAAAGTAACCACACTGCACACGCTCCATATCCAGATGCGTGCAGATGGTCCTGGCTGCTGGGACAGGGAACAGAGCAGCGAGCCCACGGGTGCTCCCAGTGCCGACCACAGGGCTGCTGTCTGGGGGGACCTGGGTGCGGGAAGGCAGGAGCACTAAGGAACCAGCCTGCTGACAAGACGCTCACGGTGGTCTCGGGGGCACCTGTCCGCAGAAAGCGTCTCTCTCAAGGAGCACGGGGCCCTGACACGCCAATGGTGTGGCTCCTCCAGGGGCCGGCGGTGGACACGGACCCTGCCTCGCAGCAGGGTCCCAGAAGTGTCCCCGTGGGGCAGGTACATGGCACTCGGCCAGGTGATCGGGCCCTGAGGGACTGGGGCCATAGGTCCTGGCACAGAGCACACGGGGGCATCAGTCCCAGGGTGGGTCTGAGAAGCCGGGGGAGGGGCAGAACATGTCTGCTCACAGGTAGAGGGTCCCAGAAAGTCCCTCCTGGGGGTGGGCCCACCCCGGCACCACGCAGTCCAGGTGCCTCCACGCTGCCTGCCGTGAGAGGAAGCAGGCGCGAGCCCCGGCCTCCTTACCAGAGCAGGGGCCGACCTTCCTGGACCATGGGGGAGTCTGGGTGAAGACGGGGCTCCCGGGCTGCCCCGGTTTGTTTGGGCGCCTCCAGAACCGCCCACGCACCTTGGCGGCTGGGGTCAGCCCTCCCTGAGACCTAAAGGGAGGGGGACCCCGTCGCCCACCCCGGCCTCCTGGAGGGAAGGAGCCAGCCCTCGGCTGGAGGCGGCCGCGTGCTGACCGCGGGCCCAGGGCCAGCGCCGCCACTCACCGTGCTGGGTTTGAGCTCGTCCCCGTCCTCTCCGTCCGACTCCAGCGCTACCGGGGAGGACTTCTGGGGCGGCGAGAAGGCCAGGTCCCAGCGCAGCAGCCGCGGCTCAGCCCGCTCTCCCAGCCGCAGGCTCTCCAGCCTCTGCACCGCGGGCTCCGTGCACGAGGCCGGCCTGGCGCCGTCCTTGCTCTGGGGCTTGGACCGCAGCCTCTGCGCCCCGAAGCCCCGCTCCTCGGGGCGGTGGTCCTCGCCCAGGCCCCGGCAGGCGCCCCCCCGGCTGGAGCGCCGCTTCTGGGGGTGCGCCTCCTGCGCGCACGAGTCCATCCGCCGCAGCGGTTTCATCTCCGTCTCGTAGCTGCTCAGCTTCTCCTCCTCCAGCTCCAGCAGCTTGGCGCCCGCCGAGCCGGGGTTGCCGGTCCGGTGGTGGCAAGTCCAGGAGAAGGTGGGGGGCGACTCCGTCCGCCGCTCCCGGGACTTGGGGTTGCCGGGCGGCCTGTGGCCCGAGCTCCGGGAGCGGAAGTCGTCTGCGGGCTGACCGCTGCGGAGGGCGCCGCCGCGGACGCCCCTGGAGCCGCCGGCCTTCTCCTCGCCCCAGCTGTTGCGGGCATAGTCCCCTCCCCGGCCCTCCAGGAGCATCTGGATGTCCCCGCCTCGCTCCTCGTCCACAGAGACCTGCCGGGAGAAGTGGGCAACCTTGTTCCGTGAGGCAGGGGCCGGGGGCGGGGTGGCCGTGGGGCTGGCGGGGAAGCTCTGCAGGGGGCTGTCGTCGGGGGTCAGGTCCGAGGGGGTGGTGCCTTTGCGGTACAGCTCGGGGCTCTCCTGCTGCAGGGGCGTCCCCGTGGAGGCCACCTCGATGTCACTGCTGGAAATCGGGTGCTTCGGCCGCTGGTACTCGAGCCCTTTATGTGGGGGCAGGAAGCACACAGAGGTTGGGTTACTCGGACCCTCTGTGCCTCGTGAGGCCTGACCTCACCAGAGGGCTGCGGGGGAGCAAGACGGGGCCTGGGTCCAGGGCGACAGGCAACGGGGCGCTCTCCAGTGGGGGGGTGGGTGCCGCAGATCTGGGAGCCCCCGACCCGACACCCACCGGGAGGGTGACCAGGTCTGGAGGGGCAGTGGCAGGCAGAGGTTCCGGTCCTGCCCCCTGGCTACAGGAGAGACCCAAGGCTCAGCAGGCAAGGGTGCCAGGCAAGGGCGAGGCCGGCCCGCTCCAGGCTTAGGCCGCGCCTCCGACAGGTCCCTCCCGAAGGTGGAAGGAAGCCTCTCGCGCTAGGTGACCTTCCCCAGGGCCTCACGGCCTCCCTGGGTGCAGCGTGACAGGAGTGGTCTTCTCTCCAACTCCGTGCCAGAGTCTCTGAGCCCGGGCAGGAGGGACACACAGCCCCCCACGGTCTGGTGGGGCTGGGCCCAGTCCCCATGCTGTTGGCCGCAGGCACAGCGGCCCCAGTCTCCTTTCTGGGGATTTTGAGGTGGGGCCGGCGGGCAGAACGAGGCAGAGCTGCAGCCACCTGAAAGGGGGTCTCTTCCACAGAGGGTGACCAAGGGAGGCCCTACGTGGTCCTGGAGGCAGGGTCGGGGGTCCTCAGACCCGTGAGCACTGGGGTATGGAGTCAGCCCCCACCCCCCAGTCCGTGCATACCCTGTCCATCACGTGACAGTGTGGCCAGGAAATGCCTCTGTGGCCGGGCACACGGGGCCGGGGCCACAGGGCACCGCCCAAGCGCAGGGTTCTGAAGCACCACACTGAGAGCTAACGCCTGCATGGGGGTCCCTAGAGCACCCTAGGACAGGACGCAGTGATCGAGACCCTGACCTGCCCTGCCTGCGTTCAGGGTGTCCTCAGGGCAAAGGTCCTGCACCTCTAAGCCCAGGGGCCAGGCGAGCCCGGACACCAGGCCCTGTGGACTCCACACAGCAGAGGGAGGCTGCCGGCTTCCCGAGGGATGGAGAAAGTCACGCGTCTGGCTGACACGCAGTGACTTCCAGCTTCTCCCGGAGGACAGGGCAGGAGCTCCCCTCACTGTTCTAGAGCCCCTCCGTCCACCTCGACCTGCCCCCACTGGTCACACGGGGCAGTTCACAGCTCGTTAATACTGAAGCCCTACTTCCTCAACTGCCCTAGCAACGCTCCTACCTTCCTAGCAGCCACCTGGTCGGACCGAGTAGGTTCCAGAAGAAAGTTCTAGAACAACAGGAGTGGGAAGGGCAGGGAGAACAGGCAGACGGTGACCTCCGGGGAAGGCATCAGTAGCGCACTGAGACGTGGAGGCAGAACGTGCAGAAGCCTCACACCCTGACCGGCAAGTCTGAGGCGTGTGCCACGGCCCCACACCTATGTCCCTCGGGGGACCCTCACTCACCGTTTTCCCGGTGCTGGAAGGAAGGGGAGAACTCTTTGGCAGTGATCCTGGCGACGCGCGCCTCCTCCTGGGCCTTCTGCGCTGCGGTGAGGGCGGCCTCAGCCTTGGCCCGGGAGTGCGACGTCCTGGCAGGGAGAGGCAGGGAGGGCGGTAAGGGCTCCAGAAGCAAGACGGGGAGGGCCGTGGCCTCCAATCTCATGTATTCGTTCGTTCACTCAGCAAACACTGCCCCCCCCGCGTGGCCGGGCCTGAGTGCCTGCCGGCGCCTTCGGGCACAGAGCACATCCCGGCGAGGGCAGGGCCTGGCCTGAAGCAGCGGTCAGCCTGTGTAAGCCCCGGGACCTGCTGCGGGAAGCTCCCCTCCTCCCCTGCGTCGTGTCCACAGCCTAGATAGGGGCCCGAGCGCACAGCCGACTCGGCTCTGGGCCTCCAGAGAGTAGCAGCAGCTTGGCAAATGCTGGGCTGCCCGGGAAGGAATCGGGGGAGAGTTGTGCCCAGCCACACGTGTGGGCTGAGCGACTGGCTGGCCGGGCTCGGGGGCAGGGCCAAGCGGCCGGCAGGAGCAGGTCCGAGGGCAGAAAGAACAAAGCACACCTTCCCCTTCCCCAGGGGAAGGCTCCAGGCCCAGGGAGGGCACCGGCTGGCCGTTCTAGAGACCGCGTCAGAGCCAGACCTGCCTCCCAAGACAGCACCAACCTGGCAGCCGCCGGAGAAGCCCCCACACGCAGCTGCCCCACCGCCCGGCCCTGCGTGCACCTGGCCTCCCTCTTCCCATCACCAGCACCTTCTGGGCTCTGAGGGGGGAGCCCCGGGGAGCCGAGGCTGGGTGTACCGTGGCAGGCCCCGGGGCCACCCTGACCCTGGGCAGTCGCCGCAGCCCATCGACCCAGCCATCCTCTGGCACCTTCTGGAAGTGCAGTCACTAGCCCTCTGTGTGTGGAAGAGACCAGATCCGAGAGTGTGAGAAACTTCTCTACGTCTGTATGAATCATGGTTTCCAGCTGCTGAGAGAGAGCTGCTTTCCCACAGGCTCTGCCCAGAGGGGAGGCTCAGCTCCCATCAGCTCTAAACTTGGGGGTGACCGTCACGTGGAGCACGGGCACGGCCCTTCTGTGGAGGAGCTGTATTGCCCGGGGAGTCAAACGGACTCAGGCAGCACTGATTTCAGCCCCTACGCACAGGCCTGACGCGGGGACCCCAGCAAAGGGGGTTCGTACCCAGGTGCGTGAACCTCCCACGCGCACACACGTGCTGCCAGCCCACACCGGACGACGCCACAGCCCAGCGTGGTTGCAGGTGCGGTGACGGGCCCGCAGCTGAGCTTGAGGACAGCGCCTTGTAGCTGTGAGCAGCACCTTCCCGCCCAGCCGTCCCAGGGGCTCTGACGCAGGCCTCCACGGGGTCTCGGCGGCCGATCCCAAAGGAGACCCTCTTCCCTCGTAAAACAGGGCAGGATGACACCAGGGGTCCACGCGTCTCACCTGCCTCGTGTCCTGGCTCCGGGGCACTGCTTCCCAACCCCAGAGAAACCAACACACCGTGGCCTGTCCCCGGGACAGGCAGCCTGTTATCAGTAACAGATGAGTTAACAAACGATCACTGCTACCTGGGGACCTGTGTGTGCCCCACATGCCGGGGGCTTCCAGAAGCCCCAGAGAAGCCGTTTCTGCCACACGCTGCCCAGCAACCCTGACATGGGGCCTTCACATGGGCCCCCGTGTCCCCCGAAACAGAGGACAGGCGCCTCAACACAGACGGAGAGAGGAGGCCCGGCCCCGGGAAAAAGAGGTGCCCTTGCCGATGGAGTGTTCTCGACGCCCCCCCGCCCCGGAAGCAGAGCAGCCCCTGAGCCTGGCTCTGGGGAAAGGATACAGCTTTTCCACAGAATGTTCCACGGGCTGCTCTGGGATATGACCATTTCATTAAGCTGTGACTCCAACCATACCGTTCACCCGTGTAAGACCGACGATGCAGTGGTTTTCAGCGTCTTTACGGTCATTTTTAGGACACCTTCAGCACCCCGAGACCCCATGTCCTTCATCATCCGTCACCCCCTCCCCACAGCCCGAGGTACCCACCACACCACTTCCCCCTCACCGGGTGGACCTGCTCTGGGGGCTCCCCACCCAGCTGACTGTTGTGTATTTTAACTGAAGTTCACATGATGAAACACAAGTGCACAGCTGGGCCACTGTGTTCACCGAGCTGTGTATCCATTTCTGCCTGGCTCCAGGACGCGTCCGTCACAGAGGGGTCCATGCCTGTCACATGGAGCACAGGCACGGCCCTTCTGTCACTCCCGCCCCCCTTGCCCCAGCGTGGGCAGTTCTGAGCCACCTGCTGGTGTGGACAAAGCACCCGCCATGGTCTCAGGGCCTGACGGCTTGTGGCTGCTGCATGCGACACTGGGTGTGGCCCTTATCCTGGGACCTGGGGTCATCGTCCGGCAAAGGAGCGTGAATCGTGGGACCCGAGCAGGCGACGACCACCCTCGCCTCTCAGACACCCTCGTGCAACAAGTCTGGGAAGGCCTGGCCCTCGGGTGCACAGCAGGCTGCCACCCGTGTGACAGAATGCTGAAAAGGGAGTATGTTACAGGGCCTGTAAACCGATCCCCAGAGACAGTCATGTGAGGGGGCACAGGGGCTCCCAGGCCCACCGGGAGGCACAGTGAAGTTTGGAAAGACTGAGGACAGTGGCCGGGCCTATTCATGGCTGCAGTCCCAAGGACCGTGATACTGCTCACCGGGCCTGGCCCCTGGTGGCTTCTAGTAAAAGGCCGACAGATAGGTTTGGGCACAAGGAGCCCGAACAAAGAGCAGCTGAGCTGAGAGTAGCACACAGTATGTACCTGAGGGCTTGAGCTCCCTGGAGGCCAAGGCAAGCAGGGAACCGCAAGGATGCCATCTGGGGCACACGTCACACAAAAACCCGTGGCTCGGCAAGGGCCAGGCTTGGGACCTGGAAGAAGTTTCTCGGCCTCACAGGTTTAGGCCGCTGGGGCCCCACAAAGAGTTCGGCCAAACAACCAGAAGGGGCTGGAAGGACCCAAAGACCAGCAGCAAGAGTCTGGAACGGTGCTCCGTGCTGTTCCACAGTAGCTCTTCCTCTTCCTCCAAGTTGGACTTGGACCTTAGGGCAGGCACACACCCCCTGCCCAGACTCCTCCCCGAGAACGTGGGAACGTCTTCTCCGACCTGCTACTCTCCGTTCCTAACAGTTACTGTTGCCGACCAGACACATGTGGGTGGTCGTGGAGCCCACACAGCTCTGGAGCAACAGATGGGACCAGCCACCCAACAGAAACGGGTTACCGAGTGTGGCCACTAGAGGAAAGGCCACAGGAGGTAATGGGCAGCTACAGATGGTTGTTGAGAAGGAGAGGTTAGAGCCTTCGGAGCTACAGCCAAGCACAGCCTGATGGATTGGACGAGGCGGCTCACACGCTGAGGTCGCAGGAAAACAAGAGTGAGGTTTTGTGTTGCTTAAAGCAGCGAGTTTGGGGGCCCCTCATTCCGAGGAGCAGCGTGCATGTGTGATCATACAGGCATCCTGCTCGAAGGACTCCACTTAAATACCCCCAAGAGTCGGGCTAACGGGGCATTGTTTGTAAGCGTTTCTACACACACGTGCCCCGGCGCCGCGCATGTAAACGTGGGTGCCACCACCTCGGGTCCTGTGTCCCCAATGGACATGCGGCCTGGCCACGGCAGCCTCTCCCAGGCCGGGGGGGGAGGGGGCTTGTCTGAAAAGCCAACAAGACTGTTGCTCTCTTCCGTTCCTGTCCCAGACCTTGGGAAGTCAAGTCACCCCCCTCCCCACCTCCCGGTGAGACCAGTGTGCCTCCAGGCAGGGCCGGTGGACACACCATCTGGGGCAGCGTCCACGCCTCACTCCTGTGGCCTGAGCCCCAGTGGACGGTGAGAGCCTGTCACTGCTTTCAGACTGCCCCGTGGACGCCCGACCTCCAGGCCAGCATGGTGGGGTGCGGCCCCCGTGACCCTGTGGACAGGGCCTCGCCCCCAACACCTCTGACCCTGCCGTGGTGGGCACACTCCCGGAGAGGAGGACACGTTGCGTCCCCGGCCCAGCACACGGCAGCCCTGGAGGGGCCACTGTTTGGTTTCCACCTCTCCGCTTAGTAAAAATACCACAAACGTTAACTCACCAACACTGTACGTGTATTTACATATATACGTTCACACATATAGAAAAAGAATCAGCCATGCCAGCCCTAAAATAAAATCGAATCGAGAAGAGTGAGCGCATTTAATAGAGAAGACCTCCCAGCGCATCATGAGGCTCGATCTTCCCTGTGACCCTCGGGGCTGGGCTGGCCAGTCTGTCTCAGGGGGAGTAGTGAGAGTGACGCCCCAGGCCCCCACCCACACAAGCAGGGCAGGGACCTGGAGAGCAGGCAGGAAGGAAGCGGGGTCCCCTCCCAGTGCGCGACACCACCTCGCGTTGACCGCACAGGAAGGGCGTGGGGCAGACCGCGCAGACGGGACACGGGATAGGCAGTGCAGGAGGGACATGGGGGCAGGGGGGACGCGGGGTAGGCAGCCTCGGGGGCTGCTTAAGACAAGGCGGCAGAGGACGATGACATGACGTAGGGGGACCAGCCCGTGCCCGTCCCCACCGCCCAACCAGTTCCACCGCTAGTGCCTGGACTGGACTGGCTTCCCGCCCCCACCCCCGTCCGTCCACAACCTGCGAATGTGACCGTATTGGGACATTGGTCCTTTGTGAGGCGTGACACAGCCAGACAGCCTGACTGCCCTAGAGTGTCGGCCTCGGAGGGTTTGTAAGCTGGGACGTTGCTGGTCCCAGCTCAGGACCACCGCGCCTAAGGCTAGAGCCCTCCAGCTGCCCCCCGACCACAGTCCGCACCCCTGTCTGCCTTCCACATCCAGCCCTCCCGGACGGCCCCCCATCTTCTGGGCCCTTGCACCCGATCCAGACCCCACAGACAGTGGCCCCCTCCCACACCCTGGAACGGGGGCCTCCCGCCCCAGTGCCACCCCAGACCCGAAGAGGTGGGCCTGTGTCACCCTGTGATCAGCTCCCCTGCCCTCAGGTCTCCAGCCTCGCCAGACCCTCCCACCCAAATCAGAATTTGCCCATCTTCACAGCACCCCGTTCCTGGATACCCGAGGGCAGGTCTACTCGAAACATAGGCCTCAGCGCTTAGGTCCCCGTGGGACATAGCTGCTGGGTACCCAGCTGTCACCAGTGCTGGTAACTGAGGGTCTCTGTTGGGACCAAGGGGCACCCAGGGAGGGTCCTTGCTGAGCATGCACAGGTGGGCCGAGGGGCCCCGTGCGGGAGGGACTCCCCCTTCACCAGCCCTTGGTTTGTTCCCACCTGGCAGACACCCTGGCCTGGGGTCAGGGATCTTCCACAGAGGACTTGTTTTCACATCTGTGGCAGATGAGGAAACTGAGGCACAGAGGTCTGGGCTTTCACATGCTTCACTGGTCTGGCCTGATGATACAAGTTCTCTTCTAGCTCAGAAAGGTGCCAGGAGTCTCTGATAAGTGACTCAGGCCACCACCTTCCCGGGACATCTGCTTTGGAAAGGGCTTTGTAGGGGATGAACAGCATCCCCCGCCCTCAAATTCACATCCGTCTGGGACCTGGGACCTTGACTTTATCTGGGAGTGGGGTCTTTGAGATGTACTTAGTTCAGTACTTAGTTGTGGGAGGGCCTAAATCCCATGACTGGTGTCCTTACAAGTCGAGGGGACACAGACACAGTGGAGGCAGCCACGGGGGGCAGAGATGGAGGGGTGGGGCCACCAGACGCTGGAAGAGGCGGGAAGGACCCTCCCCTGGAGCCTTCCGAGGGAACGTGGCCCCGTGGCACCGGGATTTGGACTCCAGCTGGCAGAGGGCACATTCCTGTCGTTTAGAGGCTCCTGCTTATGATCCTTTGTCAGGGCAGCCCCAGGACACTGCTTCGGGCCAGGGGCGCAGCCCAGGGGCGCCGCTTAGGGCTGTAGCTCAAAGTGCAAGACGCGGTCTTGGGCCACGTGAAGGAGCGTCTTTCACAAGTGGAGACACGCTTTGGGCACATTTAGGAAGGCAGGCTGCCGGGCTACCCAGTCCCTCCTCTCCAGTGACCCCCCCCCCCCAAAAAAAGCCTCAGGGCAATCGTGGGGAGCCTGGCCTCAGTGCAGAGGACACCTCTGCGACACTAGGGCACCTGCCCCGTGCCACACCTTCCCCTCCCACTGGGGGTGTCCACGTGCGTGATACCCCCACAGCCTGTGGACAGAGAGGACACTGGCCTTGCCCTCGAGCTTACACAGCCTTCCTTCCCAGCAATCTGCGAGGCGGACCCCCGACCCCCCAGAGGCGACCCGGACAGCTCACGTGGAGATGGCATCTGGACGCCGTAACTGTCACCTGCCCCCGGTTTCTTGTAGCACACAGCTCACCCTCTTACGACCTGGGGCCTGTAGCGCATTCAGAGGGCTATGTGGCCACCACCACCGGTTCTGGAACATCTCCACTCCCCCAAGAACCCCCGCCCCCGTCAGCAGTCACCCCCTCCCGTGATCAGGGTCCTGCGCCACACGGGCACCCAGCTCAGGTTCAGGGTCCGGGCCACGCACGCTCCACAGCTCACGTGTGTGCGGGTCACCGTTCGGCCCGTGGCCCGGTGGCAGGAGACGCCTTCGCTCTGCCCGGGTCGTGGAGCAGAACCTGTGTGCAGCCCGCCCCGCGTGGGGCCCTGGCAGAGCCGCGAGCGGGCGCTGGCAGGTCAAAGCCAGGTGTAGGCGTGGACACTTACAGAACCATTACTTCCCGGGGGGCACGCTGGTGCCATTATCCTGTGTCTACGGCCACTAACCTGCCGGGAGCTGCCTTCCGGCCCAGACCACTGGGTCGTCCACCCAGCGGTGAGGAGGCCCCTCCCACGGCCGAGGATACACCTCCCTCCCAGAAGGCCCCGCTCCGCGCAGCTCCCCCCACCCCACGTTCCATCCGGGGAGGGGCAGGAGCCGGTGCTCAGGGCACCCCGCGTGTGCCCGTGCCCCACCACCGCCCGGGGGCTTGGCTGGCTTGAGCGTTTTCAAGTGAGAGCAGCCACGGCACCACCGGGAGCTGGTTAGAAACGCGGGTTCTCAGGCCCCACCAACCTGCAGAATCACAGGAACCCAGCTCGGGAAAGGCCAAGCTGCCCTGGAGACCAGGACTCCATCCACGGTCAGTCAGGGGTGCCGGGAAGATGGGGCCTCCCCAGAGACCAGCACCGGGAGTCCTGGGTGTGGGTTACAGGCCTGGGCTCAGGGCCTGACCCCCTGCCTCTGTCCCCAAGCCCCGGCAGACCCCAGCTTCCCCACGGGGAACCGCGGAGACCCCAGCAGTAAAGCAGCAGGGAGCCCTGGACGGCAGCCCCACCCAGCTGCAGGGAGGGGGCTATAGCTTCGAGTCAGCCCTGCTCCCTCTCCCAGCCCCCTTCCCTGCTGCCCTCAGAATTGTGCCGGGGCCCGTGGACCCTCTAGGCACAGAGCTGACCCCCGCTACCAGGGGCCAGGCCCACCCAAAGGGCTGGCAGGGAGGGGGTGCCTGGGTGGCTCATCCATTGGAGCGTCTGCCTCTCGACCTGGGCTCAGGTCACGATCTCAGGTTCGTGAGATGGAACGAGCCCCCCCCCCCCCCAATCGCGCTCCGGGTGACTGTGGAGCCTGCTCTGAGCTCTCTGCCCCTCCCCTGCTGGTGCTCTCTCTCAAAATAAACATGAAAGACATAGGAGCAAGCTGCTTCGGTCAGAGGGGCCCCGGGTTGTGGCGGTCCTGGGTCCTCGCGTGGGGTCCCTCCCATCTACAGTGGAACGTCCCTTCCTGGCGTAAACCCAAGGCTGATTATAGGAACCACATGGGCAACCTCGAAAGCAAATTAGTATTCAGGCCGGGGCTGCTCCCCCCACCCAGGGCAGGCATCTCCCAGCAGTCCCCGGACTGCACTCTGCCCAGGGGCTTCTGGCCACAGTCTGGGAACCCTGTGTTCGGCCACCCCGACCAGCCATCAGAGTCCTCGGACAAGCTGAGAACTAGGTGCCTTCCCTGGGTGTGCGGGTATGTGTTTCCTCCCCAGCAGAAGCTTGCGGGGAACCTGGCACGTCTGGCAGTCCCAAACGCACCGTAGACGCCCGTCTAAAGGAACCGCTCGCCCTGCCTGTGCCCGGCCCCCGCCAGGATGGGACACACCAGCCGGAGGCCAGCACTCATCCGTGCTGCCCGCAGCGGGGTCCCGGGACCTGGAGCATCGGCATCACTTGGAGACAAACCCTTAGGCCCCCCCCCAGCCCCGCGGAGTCAGCAAGGCTGACCCAGCGCTCCCTGCTGTTACCTCAGTCCCCATTAGGCTGCCAGCAGGGGGCACATGAGGGGCCGGTGTTCCCTCAAACCTAGAAGGCGGGGGAGCTTCCCTGAGACAGAATACACTGTCAAGGTGCTGCCGATAAGCCCTGGTAGGTCCGGGGACCTGCCTCTGGGGCCGGGGGGTGAGGGGGTGCAGCGGGCACAGCAGGGCAGTGTATGGAAGGCAGGTGCCCAGTGTGGGGGGGCCGCGCCTGCAGGAACACACAGGGTGGAGGGAAGTCATCAGGCTAATTTGATTTATAGCAGCCTGAGTCCCCTCGTCCAACACAGAGGTCCCTCCTTCCCTGGGGGAGGAGCCACCTGTCGGGGGGCAGGGGCAGGCGCTCTGTCCGGGGCTGCCAAACACAGCCCTGGGGCTCTTCTGGGAGCTGGGAGCCTGAGCCAGGGCCCCCAGCCCTGCGCCCCACAGGAAACATGCCACCCTGGGCACTGGCGGTCCACCATTTGTCACACGTGCTGTGTCACTGGACCATGTGGGCCACCAGCCCTGAAGCCCAGCAGACAGGCTGGGAGTTCTCAGGTGTGCCAGCAGGGCGGGGGATCGGCGGGATTTTTAAGAGCTACTCAAGTCAAACACGAACTCGGAGCCAGATGGTATAACCTGAAAGCAAAGCCCCCCTCGCTGCAGTTATTTTAAGGGGGTTTTCCGCCAGAGCCAGGATCTGGGGCAGGGGGAGGTCTCTGTGGAGCCTGAACCCCGCCGGGGTCTCTGCAAAGCAGATGTCACCTGGTCAGATACTGGAGCAGCCTGCAAAGCCAGAGAACGTTCTAGATCAAGCCACAACAGCGGGCTTCTCTTCTGCCACATCTCTCCCTACCCCCATTTTTTTTTTTTTCCTATTAAAAAGATCCTCGAAGAGAAAAATGCAAACTAATGAAGGAAATGGTGCCCGGTGCACCAGCCGGGTCGAGCAAGGCTGACTCACAAAGGCAGCCAGACAGACACCAACGGGGGTCAAGGAGTGTTGTCGGAGACGGACGTCCAGCCGCCAGCGCTCCGGCTGCCGGCGGTCTGGGGACGGGGCTGAGGAGACCTGGGGTCAGGAGTGGCCTTTGCCTGACACTGAGACCCTGCCCCGCGCGGGGATGGGTGGGCTGGGGGCCGTGTCAATGTCCTGGGGAGAACAGCAGTGTTCTCTCCCAGCTCTGGGGGCCCGAAGTCAGAACCGCGGTGCCGCAGGGCTGCTGGGGGGCTCCGGTGTTGCTGGGTCCTTGTACACAGACACGCCACTCCCATCTTGGCTTCCATTCTCCCTGGCCTTCCCGTCTCTCCCTAAGGACACCTGTCACTGCGTTCAGGGCCCACATCATCTAGGATGACCTCATCTGGCGATCCTTATACAGCCGCAGTCACGTTCCTTTATTCCAAATAAGGGTGTATACAGTCTGAGGCCCGCCGTCCCACCTGCTACAGGGCGTGAGCGCTCTGCCCTTCGTGAATTTCCAACCCAGGCCAGGTTCACCCCAGGAAGTGGTCCTGACCCCGCCGTACGCCCCCAGTGCCCCGGCTTCTTGACCTCAGTTTCCCTCATCCGTAAGAAGGGACAGAATAAGCATCCTCGAAGGATCTCTCCAGAGGATCAGGAAAACGGCGCATAGCCTGGTGGTTCTTGTTAGCGGGCATTTTGTGGGTTTTGTAGCACTAACAAGATACAGCTTGTACACCACCACGCTCCGCTGCCCGGAGGGGACAGCCCAGCGGTCTTCGATGCCACCAGCCCCATTAGCTGGTTTCACGATTCTGCCCTTAGAAGCAAGCTCACGCCCCGGCTCCCCAAGCTGTTTTCATTGCGGTGTTGAAAGTACGTCTCTTGGGCAGGAGCTGAGGACAAGAGGGCTGAGCTGGCAGGTGGGGACACGATGTGCGCGGGAGGGCAGGACCCGGTGACGCCCGCTCCCCGCTCCCCCACAGCACCCAGGCCGCCTCTCAACTTGCATTAGGGAGCTCCCGTTGGAGTAAAAGAAACTCTTTGCTATGAAAACAGAACTCTAGAAAGCCACCCTCCCGGAACGGCTAAGACAGAAGGAATACAGACACACCCCAGGCCACAAGTGCCCCCCACAGGCCACCAGCCTCCCCCCTGACCAGGGCGAGCAGGTCTGGTGACCTCAACGACCACAGGCTGGCACCAGGGACTCAAAGCACCGGGTGGGCCCTGCCCTGAGGAGGGAGCACTTTTGATGGCGACGACTGGCCTCCTGGACAGAACCTCAGAGCGGCAGGCGGCAACAGCATTCTGGGGTGGACACGGGCATCTCCGAGCTGCAGGTGACGGGGTGGGGGGGGCGGCCAGGGCAAGAGTTCCAGGATGAAGGAACAGCAGGTGCAAAGGCCCAGGGGCAGGGGAGGCTTCGCAGGTCAGAAACAAGGAGGCGAAGTCCGGAGGGAGCGGGCGGTGTGGAAGCAGGCCTGAGGATCGCAGGTTTCAAGCGTCCCCATCTACTCACGTCCCACAGGTAGCCACTCTGACTTCCGGTATGTTCTTCGGCGGCTCACTGTCCTTGTACTTAAAAGCACCCGTGCCTTATTTTCGAAATATAAACGAGGGCATACTCTGTTTTCTCCCGTTAGTTGTTTTTGCCACTAATATGTCACGGACACCTGCTTACAAGTTTACGAAGGTATTTCTCATGGCTTTTAGTGCCTGCGTAACAGCGTGCCAAATGGCCAAACAGCAACCTTCACACGGTCACACGCGTCAGAAACTCCGAACGCACGCGTTTGCACACCACTCGGTTCTGCCTCTTGCCTTTTCGTTGTTGGTTTTTTTGTTTTGTTTTGTTTTGTTTTGTTTTTTAACCCAACACTGTATCCTGGAGACTGTTCCACACCAGCAAACACAGAGCTCTCTTGTTCTCTTTAGCGGGTTTTGTGCCGAAATAAATCGAGCCCGCCCCTGCCGATCGACGCGGTCTGATGGCATCTCTGCAGGTTGGGTATTTCACACGCAAATCCACCTTCCAGGACACGCTTCCAGACTGCCTGCTTCCACACATCTGTGCTAATTTTAGGCAGATCGTCGATTTTTAAGAAATCTTTCCCAAGCGGACAGGTGAAACACCGCATTGTTTTAATTCGCGTTCTGGTTATTCGGAGCAAGGCGGGGTGCTTCCTCGTTAATTTGTGGGAGTTTACAAAGAAACTGGCAGGCTGCCACCGCCGACCCCATTTCACAGGTGAGAAAACCGAGGCTCCCGCAGGCAAGTCCGGCCTGGGGGCACAGCGGGCGCACTGACCGTCCGCGGCTGGAAGCCCAGAGAACAGGCCCATCGGGCCCAGCCTTCTTGCTGGGGGGGGGGGAGGGGGCTCATCCCAGTTGCCATGGCAACCCGCAGGCTCCTCTCCTCAGGCACCCGCTTTCTCAAGGAGCTGATTTTCCAACATCATCTTGCCCTTCTCTCCGCCACCCCTCCCTGCCGCGGTCTATGTTTAGACGGAGCGCCCCCTCTTCTCCTCCCTCACCCCACACCCAAGCCCCCACGCGCCAGGAATAGCAGGCAAACCGCCACCCTGCGAGTAGCCTACACACCCATTGAGCAAGTGGAAAGAGGGCTAATTTGGGTGCCGCACCTCCACCCGCGGGCGGGCGCACCGGCCGGGGACGGGGCAGCGGTATGTGGGGGAGGGGAAGGAGCCAGGCAGAGGCCCCGGCACATCCTGACCCCGGGGAGAGCCAAGTGGTGGGTGTGATCTTCCTCGGGCACAAAAGGCTGGGCTGGGGAGACCCCCCACCATGGGACACACACATTTACCTAAAGGCCAGCTGGGGAAGCTCACGTCCACGTCCTCTGTGGTTTGCCGACTCGACGTCCTGCCTGAAACCTCCTCTTTGGAAGAACCCCGCCGCGTTCAGTTAGGAAAGGAACCCGTCCGGACCGGGCCTAGGACCGCTGGCCTCGGCGGGTCGGAGAGGAGAGGACGGGCACACGCTCCAGAAAGCGCAGCAGGGCAGCACCGGGCAGGGGCCCAGCACGGTTCCCCCCGGGATGACGTCAACGGGGCAGCAAAGCAGAGGACGCATCAGCCGTCACCAGCAGGAGACCCAGCGCAGGTGAGAGGTGGGCCTGGCGGTCAGTCTGCCCCTCCCGCCAGCGGGCAGGCCACCGGGCGGGCAACTCTCCGTGTGCTGATCTGCCACCGTCCGATGGGGCCAAACAAGGGGCTCCTGCCACGTGGCCCACCAGATGTGCTATAAGCCCCTCGGCTCAGGGTGGCCCTGAGCAGCCGCGCCCCCCAGGCCCCCACTGGGGCAGCAGGTAATGATGGAACGGGAGCTCCCTCACCAGTACAACCTGGTCACCGTCGTGGAGGACGAGGATGCCAGGGGCCGGAGAGGCCAGGGGCTGGCAGCTGAGCGCCCGTCCCACGGGAGTCGAGACCACACTTACGTGTCGTGACGGCTGGGGTTGGGAACTGCGAGACGGCCACGCTGAGCCCCGGATCCCCCAGTGCGGGGCCCTCCTGGGTGTGGGGCAGGGTGACCGCGCCGTCCGCCGTCCCATAAAACCTGTCCCGGATACCGCCTTGACGCTCTGGTGACCGTTATGCTGCCTGACTCAGGGAGAGCCCCGATTAAATCCCACCGGCCCCTCAATCTCTGACCAAATGGCTCTCCTGGCAAGGTCCTCCTGGCCTGGTCCCCTCCCACTCTCCACCCTGCTGAGAAGCTCCCAGAGCCACGGGGACTTCGAGCTCAGTTTGTATTCCTGGTCAGCGCGTGAGCTCCACGAGACCGTGGACCGTCGTCCCCTGCACCCAGAACGGTGGCTGGCACGGGGCAGGCCGCGGCACGGGCATTTGTTGAACTGACAGATCAGAACCCTTCTGCAGTTTTCCAGAAACGCCTCCTACCCGCAGGCCGTCGGAACCGCGTTCCCGACCAGCGGCAGGCAGCGCAGGTGCACGGGGCCACCGGAAGGAAGGTCAGTGCGTGGAAAGGAGGAGACGACAGCATAAGCCAAGGCCAGGCGCCTCCTGGCGGGGGCGGGCAGACGCTCGCCTGTGCCCCCCCCACTTGGGTCCTGGTGCCTGCACAGCAGTGTTCACAGGCAGAATCAACGAGCGTGTGTTTGCAGAACAAATGAAGTCAGGCCAGGCCCTAGGGGACCCTTGGCAGCAGGGATGCCAGTCGGGGCCGTGCCCTGTGCTCTCACCTCTGCCCCCCAGAGCTTCCCCGTTAGCCTGCTTCTCCCAGGATCTCAGTTCCGGAACAGAGAGGCAAAGGTGCCATCTTTCCAGAACTTTCCCCCCAGGCCACCGCCCCTGCTGCCGGCTATCCCGCAACAGCCGCCCACCCGTGCCCGTCCAGACCCCTCCTCAGGGCCTGCCCTCCTTTCTGCGGGAGGGAGGGAGGGAGGCCAGTCTCCGTCAGGGCCTTCCAGCAGCCAGGGGCTGCAGGGGTGGGCCCGGCTCGCTACCGACCCGCCGCGTCTGCAGCCCCGGAAGGGCAGACGTGTTCTGGAGGCAGGCACGTGAGCTGGCCCCGCGGCAGCTCCCAGGCAGGTGGCTGGGCTCCCCGTGCAGCCGGACACTCCAGCCTCTCTGGGCCCAGAGCCCCGAAACCGCGGGGATCCAGGGAGCGTGCACACAGCCCTGCGGACAGGCCCTGGCGGTGTGGGCCGCTGCTGTTCTGGCTACAGCCCGGCCTCCTCTCCTCTCCGAGCCCACCCAGAGCCTTCGCCCCCGGGCCACAGGCTGCAGCGGGACCACCCCGCTTTACCGAAAAGGACACCGAGGCACCGGACGTCCCACGACCCGCCCGAGGGGAGAGACTGAGACAGTGCGGGTCTGAGCCAGGGGGCCGCCCTTCCCCACGATGATAGAGCACGTGTCAGGGCACCAGCGTTAGCCCCAAGGGACCCAAGTCCCCCTTTGTTCAGCCCCTCCCGAGTCAGGCGAGGAGGACATCGACCTCACCCGTCCACCCCTCCCGGCAGGTGGGCATCCCGGGTCCCAAACGGGTCACCCGCCCACCCGCCCCACTCGACCTGGCACGAGACGCCGGGAGTGGCCCGGGTTCCCTGAAGTCCTCCCCCAGGAAGCTGGGAGAGGTTTCAGCGCTGGTGTGCAGGCCTCCGAAGGCAGGAGGTAACCTCACGGGACCCGGACGGGATTAACGACGTGTTTGTCAAGTGCCTGCAGCTCCCCAGAGACCAGGTCTAGGCAGGTGCAGGCAGCCGGCGGGAGGAGCGCGGGCTCGGTGGCTGGGGTCCCAGCCTCAAGGTGGAGGAGGGAGGGGGGTGGCCTCTGGAGCCCAGCCGCGGTCGGCAGCGGTGAGCGCGTGACGGCCGGGCCACGAAAGGACCCCTCGGAGACCGACCATCCGGCCAAGCGGCCGGGGGCCTTGCTTCGTGGCAGAGGGAGAAGACGGGGCCTGACAGGTGAGCGTCACCCGGACCCCAGTCAACAGCAGTGCCCCAGACACACGGCAGGCGGTGCCCCCACCCCCAGCTTTACAGAGGAGGGAGCCGTCTGCCCTGAGGGATGTCGGGCCACACGTTGGGGGCACCCTGTGCCCCGCAATCCCTGGCCCCAGCCCTCTCTTCCAGCAGGATCTGCAGCGAGGGGCGGAAGGCCCAGCTTCCGAGAGCAGCGTTCAGGCGCCAGAAGCAGCACGTCGGGGGTGGGGACACCGGGAGGACTTCCCGGAGGAAGCGCAGCAGGAGAAGAGGGCAGGGAGCAAAGGTCAGAGGTGGCCAGGGTGCTCTGGTGTCAGGTGCACAGTCCAAGACAGGACAACCCCGAGACCAGAGGGACGGAGCCTGGAAACCACACTTACGGACCAGGCCAGCCGGCCGCTACGGCCCAGGGGGCAAATGGAGCCCAAGGCCTGGAGGGAGCAGTCTGGGCTCTGTATTTTAAGGGGCTGCAGAAAAGAGGCGGCTGTGTGACAGAGGCCCTAGAGCCAGCAAAGCCCGAGAGGCGTGCCGTCCCGTTCTCGACGGAAAGCGTGCACACCTGCTCAAGGGGACTCTGGGGACCGGGGCCTAACCTCTTCATCTTTGAGGCTCCGAGACCCCTCAGCCGTCACCGTCGAGAACCAAAACCAGGTCTCCTGATGCCAGGCCCTGCCCGCGAGCCCGTCCTGTGCCCCCCATCTGCCCCAGGCCTCCAGAGATCGGAGGAGGGACCCGCACACCCCCGACTTCAGCCTGGGGGGCCACTCTGCCTTCTTTCTGGGGTTGGGGGGACAGGCAGACAGCAAACGGAGGGATTTGAGATCAGATGTGACCTTCTCATCCTGCCACTGCCCAGCGGCTGACCTGGGGCCCCGCAGTGGGATGAGTGGCGACTCCAAAAAGGTTATGTCCCTGTCCCAGCGCCCAAAACCTGGGAACGTGACTATTTGGGAAGGGGGTCGTTGCAGACATGATTACATTAGGGGTGCTGGGTAGAAGACCATCCTGGACTACGGGGCAGGCTCCAGGTGCCATCAGGAGTGTCCCCAGAAGAGAGACCAAGGGGAAGGAGGCACAGAGGAGGGTGTGGCAGCCGGAGACAGCGTGAGCCCACGGTGCTTGGCGGCACTGGACGTGACAGAGGTGACAGGGACACACAGCCCGTCAGGGGGCACACGCGGGCTGCAGCCAGACCACCCGGGCCCAATCCCAGCCGAGCCTCTGAGGGCCACGATCCTCCTCGCCTCAGTTTCCCCACCCGTAGAATGGGAACACAGAGCCGCCTGCCTCCCAGGGTCACTGGGACAGCCGGGTGAGGATCACCACAGGGCACGCTCACTTTAAAAATGATTGTTTATGGGGCACCTGGGGGGCTCAGTCGGTTGGGCGCCCGACTTCAGCTGAGGTCATGATCTCGCACTTCGTGGGTTCGAGCCCCGCGTCGGGCTCTGTGCTGACAGCTCGGAGCCGGGAGCCTGCTTCAGATTCTGTAACTCCCTCTCTCTCTCTCTCTTTCCCTCCCCTGCTTGCACTCTGTCTTCCAAGAAACAATAAACGTTAAAAAAAATTTTTTTTTAAATACGTAAAAATGATGGTTTGTGTGCAAGTCCCACACACCTGGGCGTCCTGGTTTGTCTTCGCCAGCTGTGCACCAACACCGCGGGATGGCAGGCGGCCGCCCGGGGTCAGGAGTCGACAACATGATCCGACTTCAGTGCGAAGGACAGAGTCACAAGGACCAGTGTCCCCCCATGTGCAACGGACCACAACTCCCATCTCGCTGGCCTGACAGGAGTAAGGGCGTGTGGCCAGCCCTGGGCTTGAGGACTGCAGTCCCTTCTGTCCTGCTCACTCAGGGACAGCCATCCACCCACTAGGTGGCCCTTGGGACATAGGACCGTCCAGCAGCGGGGGCCGGGGCGTCTCTGACCACGGCTGCGGGGACCAGTCTCCGCCCCTCCCTTCACAAGAATGTGCTGGTTTGCTCTTCACTGTGCCTTTGGGAGGGTGGGGGGGGGCACCAAGCCAGACACCTGGGCCCCGAAGTGGGAGGGGACCCAGCCTGGCCTTGGCTGTGCACCCACGTGTCTATCTCCTGGTCTGAGGAGGTCAGTGATGGGATGAGAGGGTCATACACGTGAGCAGCTGCGACAGGACAAGCATTACACGTGGCCAGGACGACCATCAGCGGACTGTCAGGTGCCTCACGGCCAGGACGGGGTGGTGGGGGGGCACAAGGCCCCACGAGCAGGTGCTGAGGGTGGTCACGGGCCTATGCGGGGCGGGCACGGGGCCTGCCGGCACACACCTGCCAGGGCCGTCCCTCCTGTCGTCACCACCATGCCCGGGAGCACAAGGACTTGTTTTCAGGAAGTTTAAATACCGGTAAAGATGTTTAATTGCTACACATTTTAAGTGAGAGAGCAGATCTGGAGAAGAGAAGTCAGGAGAGACGGGACCCCGGGAGATGCCAGGAGGTGTGGGGTCTCTGCCCAGATTGCCCAAAGCCCGTTCGGGGCACTCTCCTCCCCAGGCACCGGGGACCCCGGCAGTGACCTGGGCCCCTGCGCCTTCACCTGCCCCCACTCCCTGCTGCGCCCCAGCCACCTTCAGGCTGGGGAGAGAGGTGGGGTCCAGGGCCGGGGAGAGATTACCTTCAGGCTTTAAATTCTTCAGCATTTCCTGAAAACAAGGGGGTCCCCTGGCGTAAACACAGCACAATCAGTGCAAGGACACAGCACACGCGTCCCTAAAGATCACCGTGCCGTGCGAGCTCCCACGGCAAAACCCGTGGGGCTTGTGGGGGAAACAGAGTTGGGGCACAAAACTCCAACACCGTGAGGGACACGTACAGACAGGAGCCTGATAAGACTAGTCGGTTTTTGGGGCGCCTGGGTGGCGCAGTCGGTTAAGCGTCCGACTTCAGCCAGGTCACGATCTCGCGGTCTGTGAGTTCGAGCCCCGCGTCAGGCTCTGGGCTGATGGCTCGGAGCCTGGAGCCTGTTTCAGATTCTGTGTCTCCCTCTCTCTCTGCCCCTCCCCCGTTCATGCTCTGTCTCTCTCTGTCCCAAAAATAAATAAAAAACGTTGAAAAAAAAAATTAAAAAAAAAAAATAAATAAATAAAATAAAAAAAAGACTAGTCGGTTTCTAGTACGTTCCACGGTCACACGCCTAAGGATCACGATGAACGCGGCCCTGGGCGGGCGGCGTGGCGGGTGCTGGGGGGAGGGAGGCTCTCCAGCTCGGGGTGCACCCTGTCCGTTCACCCCGTGCTCCTGGCAGATGAAATCGTGTGTAAAACACACAATTGACATGCAAACTGCCCCCTAATCTCTAACAAAGCTGTGGCACAAGAGCCACCTTGAAACTGTCCCATCACCTGGTCCGCAGACAGGATCACACCTCACCTAATTGTCCCCTTTGTTCCCAGCAGCACAGCGTGACAGCAAGGCTGCTGAGCGCTGGGCCGGGAGGCTGGCAGTGCCTGAGGTGGGGCCCAGAGTCTGCACAGGCCTGCCCTCACCCCTGCCGGCAGCCGAGCCATTGTGGGTCCCGGGGCTGCCGTGAGGGCGGTTCTAGAGGGTCCCTTGGGTGGCAGATGATAAGGGTCTGAGCAGCTTTTTTATTTAGGGACAAGTGGGGGAGGACCATCCAGCCACTCCTGACCCCAAAACCCTCAGCGAGTCTCCGCGGACTCGGAGCCCTGACCCGGGGCTGGCCGTGGAGGGGTCGAGGCTCACTTTCCACTGCTCTCCATTCATGCACCTCACAGGACCCTGACCCAAAACACCCCAAACAGAAGAGTCAGACACAGGAGACCGGTGTCTGACTCCACTAAAAACAGCCATAACCCAAGCCTGCTCACTGATGGTCCCAAGAAGTCAGACACGACCCTGGTAAAATCAGGCGGCAGGGAATAAAATCCTCCTTTCTGTTTCATGGGGACCCAGTCTGCCACTGACAGAAATGATGGGCCTGCCAGGTCACAGGGTCCTCAAAGGTCCACGGGGCACCTCCCGGGCCAGGTGCTGCCCATGGCGCCCCTGCCTCGATGGCTGTGCTGTCCCAGTGCCACGGGGAAGCTTAGTGGGGGGTGGCAGACGGGCCCCGTGGGCCCCCCGAGGGATGGTTCTCGATATATGAAGTCAGCTCCGGTTATCTGGAAACGCGACTTACAAATCATACCAGAGAGCCAGGCCCGCACTGTGCTCGCACACGTGACCCCAGCCCGGTCACAGCCTGACTGGGGGTGCGACTCCGTGGCGCCGGGTAAACGCCTCTTCCCGCGGCCTGACTCCCCTGGCGGCACGAACGCGGAGGCTTCCGCTGCTGAAGCTGCGGGACCAGAGCGCCCGGTCGGGAAAACACATTTCACTGAGGCCAGTGACCTCCTCCCAGCCGAGCTGGTCGTGACCCCTGGTGGGCTGGGCATTCGGGGGGCGAGGGGCACTCTCTCCTCGGCCTTCAGGCCCCCAGACACCCAGCCCTCACCACAGCTGCCCCCAAACAGGGGCACCCCCCAGCCTGATTCCCAGAAAGCCAGTCCACACTCGGGGCCAAGGCCTCACTCCCTCCAGCGAGGATCCTGTCCCCCACGGGTCCAGACGGCAGGCCCAGAAAACGGTGTGGACAGCAGAGTAATGGCCCCAAGACTTCCACGCCCTAAGCCCTGGAAGCCGTGAACATCCCCTCAGCCCAAGGATCTCCGCAGAGGGGATTTAGTCTGGGATCTTGAGGTGGGGAGAACGTTCTGGACTCTCCAGGGGGACCCCGTGACTCCACAAGGTTCTCATCGGAGGCAGGAGGTCAGAGCAGGAGTCGGGACAGAGGTTGGTGGGCATGCTGGCGACCAGCTGTGCTGCGGTGATGGCCGAGGGGCCACGAGCCCAGGGCAAGGAGCGGTTGCTCCCCGGAGCCTCCGGAAGGAACCGGTCCTGCTCACACCTGAGCCAGGCTTCAGACCTCCAGAACGGCAAGAGTGTGCTTTTAGGACACTGAGCTCACAGGGGGGGCCTGGGCGGCTCCGTCGGTTGGGCGTCCGACTTCGGCTCACGTCATGATCTCACGGTCCGTGAGTTCGAGCCCCGCGTCGGGGTCTGTGCCGACGGCTCGGAGCCTGGAACCCGCTTCGGGTTCTGTGTCTCCCTCTCTCTCTGCCCCTCCCCCAGCTTGTTCTGTCCAAAATAAACATTAAAAAAAAAAAGACCAGGACCGCGTGGTTCAGGGAGGTGACGGGAGGCGTGAGCGCTTCGTGTCTGGGAAGAGGTGCCCGGGCCGGAGACCGGCCGGGAGGGTGCGGCTTCCTCTCCGAGGGGAGGGCTGTCGTGAGGACCAGAGTGTGGACCGGTCCCGACCCGCCTGGCCACCAGGCACCATGGGACAGCGGTGGGGGCCACAGTGCCCGGTTCTGCCCGAGGACAAGCTGACATCACAGACCCTCGGGGGTCCTGGGCACGAGGGGAGAGCAGGCCTGATCAGCCTGGCCACCTCTGGCACAGAGTCTGGGAGGGAGTCTCGGGCGCCCCTAGCTCTGCCTCTGCTCCGGCTGCGCGGTCCACCCTCCCCGCAGACGCCCAGCCGCCCGCCTGCGGGGACACTGCAGCATGTACTCGGGGAAAGGCCCACCGCCCTGTACAGGCTCCGGGAGCCCTGCCTTGGGGGGGGGGGGGGGGGGAATATGACACTAACCAGACAGCCACCGTCTCCGGCCTCTACCACAGCCTGGGGGTGGGTCCGTCGTGAGCTCCTCTACAGACTGGGAAACTGAGGCTCAGATAGGCGATGGCACTATCCCAGAGCGGTGAGTGGAGCCCCAGGGCCTGAGCTCCCTCCTATCTCCTGGAGGCCCCGGAAGCCTTCTCCCTCTAAGCAGAGAGGGCAGCCTAGAAGGGGGACGCTTACCCTCTACCCCCACGGCCGGAACACAGCACTGTCCGAGACCTGACCTACCCTTACGGGTGTCCACAGACCTCCAGGGGTCCGGATGGAGCGGTGCTGGGACTTCAGGGAAGGTAGGGAAAACGGGGCCTCCAGGGGGGACGCCCAGCCAGAGCGCCCCAGCGGGCAGGGTGGTGGGAGGACTGCCAGAGCTGTGGGGCCCGGCCTCTCGCGGGCGGGAAGCACGGAGTCCGCCTCTCGGGAACCTGACGGTGGCCGTGGCGGAGGGGAGCGCGTGGGGCAGGACGGGGGCCCCAGCAGGGCCTGGGCAGGTGAGGAGGCCGGGCCCCCGGTGGGGCTCCTACCCAGACCGGAAGCCGAGATTTAACAGAGAGCCGCAAACCACCAGTGCTCACCCAGAAGGACGGCCGTCGTCAGAGATGGAAAACTAGCATTGGCGAGAACGAGGAGCCCGGCTCCCTTTCGGCAGGAACAGAACGTGGCGTGGCTGCCGTGTCCTCAAGGAAGGGGGCCCAGAACTACGGCGGGTCCCGGCCGTCCTGCTTCGGGAGCATCCCCGCAGGATCGGGGGGCCTCGAGGAGAGCCGCACGGGGTAAAATTCACACCACGTATATGCTACGACACTGGACTTTGGACACCACCGCCACAGGCACCGAGGGCCAGAGAGGGGAGCTCGCTCTAGAGAGATCTGCCCTGAACCCCCCCCCCACCGACAGCCAAGTGGAGACACATACACTCCCCCCCCACACCCCCCACATACTGACTCCTGTCAATCGGGGCCCCTCCACCGAGCCCCGACCTGGCCTCCAAATTTCCTCAACCCAGGGCCCTGGGCAGCCACACCGGTTGTAGATGGCGGCCAGCAGCCCCCGAGAAGCCACTCCAGACGCAGGGCGGGCCGCCTCAGGCCTTGGCCGTAGGCGCCGCCGTGTTGACACAGGTCACAGTGACAGAGATCCTGTTGTCTCCCGGCCAAGCCGCCGGCTGACCAGGTAACAGGTGCTCAGCCAGAAGGGCAGGAACCCGGGGCCACAGCAGGGAGCAGACACGAAGCTCCAGACCCGCCTGCCGATGGCGGTTTGGGGTTCAGGTCCAGACCCCCAAACAGGCAGCATGAGGTAGGATGAGGTTTGGGAAGAACGGCCCCCTCGGCCCTGTCAGAATTCCCCAGGTGGAGACAGAGACAGGATCCCTGTCCAAACACCTTGGGCTCTTCCCGAAGGCAGAGAACACAGAATTCTCCCCCCGGGTGCTCTGTGCGCGGGGTTCAAATCCCAGCCCGGCCCATCAGGAGGGTCTGTGACTTCGGGAAGTCACGCTCGCTGTCCGGCCCTTGCTCATCATGTGCTAAGTATTAGCTGAGCACCTGCCCAGTGCCAGGGTCGCGCCAGGCCCCGAGACACAGCCTCACGCACAGGCAGCCTCAGCGGCCGAGGGAGGAACGACGTGGGGCAGGTGGGCAAGACCAAGCGGGCCACACTGCCTTGCGGGGACGGGGCCAGCACAGCCCCCAGGCGCTCAGGGAAGGCGGTGCCTGCACTTAACCTCGCCTCCTAGGAGGCGAGCCCAGCGGAGTGTGGACCCCGGACCCTGGCCAGTGCTAGGCCGTTAAATACTTTCCCCGGCACCCAGAAGGTTCTGACGCAGGCAAAAGAGGAAATGAAAAATCAAACAGAAGCGGAGGGTGCCCAGCCCACAGGGAGACGGAGCCTCAGCGGCAAAGTTCCTCTGCGAGGGCCCGAGCAGGAGCCAGTCTGGTGGCCTCTGTGTGACAGGACAGCTGCCAACCGAGGTTCCCCCCCCCCCCACAAGATCTTCCAGGAGAAGGCAGAGCAGGGCCACCACAAGTGACCGAGTCCCATCTAGCCCAGAGCACCACCCCTTGGAGCCCCGAGGCTCACGGCTGACACCGGCCCCGGCCGAGGTGACCGCCAGCAACCCACCAGACACACCCTCCAGGTGCTTGCAACAAAGAGCCACTTGTCTGTGGGGACGAGGCTTTCCGGACTCGGCGGGAATCTACCGCCAGTCTTTGCCAGGTGAGCAGCGATCATGCGTGGTCACCCTGGGGCTGGGCGGAGCAGCGGTCAGAACCCACGGGAACAGCATCTGCGTGCAGAGATGGGACCCAGAGCCTGGCTGGCTGGAGAACTGTTGGGTTTGATTCAGGTTCACACCAGCCTACAGGATCCCACGGTGAAAACCGCGATGCTGACTAGTGCGATCCCCGAGGGCTTCCCGGTGGCAGGGACGTGCTGAGCATTCCACGAACATCCTCCTGTCCCGTTCTGCTGCCCCAGGAGTGGTGCCTGACATACAGAGGAGGAAACGGAGGCTCTGGCCCTGCGGCCCACTATGCTTGCTCCTCACATGCGGTCAGCGGCATAAGAATTGCTTCCTTCCTGTCCCTGCCGCATGGAGAAGCAAAGTCCTGACTTCAGGGGGCTCACAGTCCCAACCGGTTAAAAACTCTCGCGCCTCAAGACACATGCCAACACAGAGGGCTCACAGAAAGGGAGCGGCCGACTCCCTCCTCAGGGTCGGGGTTGAATTCAGAGAGGTGCATCTGAGCTGTGTCTCGAGGGTTGTAGAGGAGCTCACTGGGCTGAAGGAAGGGCATTCCAGGAAGGAACAGAATGTGCGGAGGGAAAGGCTGCCCAGAGGGTGGTGGGGCACCAGTGCAGGACGTCCGCCAGGGGGTGGTAGGATCCGAGGCCAAAATTCAAGGGGGGCTGCGTTTGGGTGGAAAGCCTGGCCCTTTTCCCGGAGAGCAGACTCCTCCTCTTACAGCTGATGCCCCATCTGCAGACTGCAGAGACGACCAGATGGGAGGCAGTGACGACGTGCAGGTGAGCTCTCCCAGCAGAGGTGGCGGTCATCCCCCCTCCGCACCAGCACAGACCTCCCACGCAGCTGGGCCCATCCCCCACTCAGGTCCCAGACCCCCGAGACAGGCCGCCACCGTGGTTTCCAGCTAATCTCCCGGTCATTCTGGACCTCCGTGGGCATTTGGCGGCCAGGCTGACAACCTGAAAATGCCCGGTGGGGCTGGACCCCGACTGCCTGAGCTCTCTGGTCCCCGAAACCCGCCTCTTCCCAGAGTGTCAGCAGCAGGCGCTCGGCCCCTTGGAGAGGAGCGGGCCCCACAGACCTTGCCGTGGGGCCTGGCCCCGTAGGTCACCGTGTCAAACCTGGGAGCCAGGAAACCGTAGCATCAGAACAGGCTGGAGGCCCACGGACTGGTCTGAGATAGACTGAAGAAAAGCAGTGCTGGCCGGGGGACTTGCTCCAGAGCCCCGGGCACAGGGTCCCACCCACCAGCACGGCCCCCTCCTCTGCCTGCCCGGGTCACAGCATGTGGACTCTGCCGCCGTGCGGGGCTGGCTGGGCCCGGCTCCATCCAAACAACGCAGGGCTCCAGAGGGACCGGCGGTCGCGGCCCGCCTGGAGATGAGCCGGTGCACGGAGGGGCCTCCTCCCTCCGGTGCCCTGGGGGACCGGCCAGCGGCCTCGAGAGCCCCCGGCAGCCTCCCCGAGGGCTGGGCCGGCACCAGGATGGACTTCAGCTTAACCAGGTGCCCCTGAAACGGGGCAGACGGCGGCCACAACCGACCCCCGACCTCACCGAGACACGACGGCCCTTCTGTGCCCGCTGTCCTCGGAGCACGTCCACCTGGGGAGCGTTCTCACGGAAAGAAGCAAACAGCATGGGTATCCGGTGAGGCCTCCTGGTCTACCCATTCCAGCAAATCCACGGGACAGAGGAACAGGTCAAGCCCACCCTGGATGCGCTCAGCAAAACCCCAACTTTGGGAAATTCTCCAGAACTTGGTTTGCCCAAATAAACACGCTGCCAGGAGGGAGCCTGTCGCGGACACGAGACCCGGGAGGGAGATCAACCGGTGACCACAGCTGGAGCGGTGTATGAGCTTCAATCAGGATTCAAATAACTAATGAAAAAGCGAGGTAGTATGAGGGCTTGGCTGGATTTTTAAGGCTATTAGACATTGGTGCTATTTTTTCAGATGGGAGGATATTAAGCTTAGATTTCTAATTATTTTTATCTTCTTAAATGTTTATTGAGAGCGAGTGTGAGCAGGGGAGGGGCAGAGAGAGAATCCCAAGCAGCCTCCACGCTGTGAGCACAGAGCCCAACTTGGGGCTTGATCACATGACCCTGGGAATCATGACCTGAGCCAAAGTCAAGAGCTGGACGCCTGGGTGCCTGGGTGGTTCAACTGGTTGGGATTCTCTCTGCCCCTCCCCTGCTCGCACTCTCTCTCTCAAAATAAGTAACCAAAAAGAGAGTCGGATGCCTAACCGACTGAGCCACCCAGGCACGCCCGATTACTTTTATCTTTACAGACAAGGTTTTAGGAGGCCTGGAATTCGCTCCAAAAGTAATCCTGGGGGAGGGGGGGGTGGGTCAGGGTTCAAGCGGACAAGAGGAGTCAGGAGCTCCCAGTGGCTCAAGCCAGGTGAGCGGTCCACGGTGTCACAGACTCTTCCCTCCACTTTTGCACCTAATTGAGATCTTCCACGATACAAAGCCTGCATAAAAGACACGCCCACGTTCACCACAGCGGCCAGAAGGTAGATGCAAGCGGCGTGCCCGCTGGCAGGTGGACAAAACGGGGTCCACGAGCACAACGGGGGGCCGCTCAGCCATGAAAGGGAAGTGCCCCCGCCCCCCTAACACCGACAGACGTGTAGGACACCGTGCCCGGTGAAACCAGCCGTCACGACGGGATACACCCGTAGGACTCCACTTATATGAGGCCCCTGGAGGAGAAAGCAGACGGGGGGCCGGGGGCCACGGTTTCACGGACACAGAGCTGCAGTCCGGGCAGAGGAGCCGGGACGGAGACGGTGGTGCGGGTTACACAACGCTCCGAGCGTACTCACAGCCCCTGACCGTCCACCTGAAAGTCGTTCTGGTGGAAAAGCGCAGGTCACGTGTGTTTTACCGTGAAGTTTTTAAATGAAGAAGTGTTCCTAATTGGCAGTGGCTCCCTTCCAGGTGGGGACAAGGACCTCAGGGCCTTTGATCCTCAACACTGGCTCTCCGGGTTGCCATGGGCATCTGGTGAAGCCAAGGGCCTGGGGTGGGGGTGGGGGGTGGGTCATTTCATTCTGGCTCCTGCTCCGGGAACGTGTGGCTTGTGCCACCCCAGCCACAGGGACCGCCGCGCCCTTGGGAAGAAGGGGTCGGGTCCGTGGGCCGCAAGCCAGCCCTGCACGGCCACGCTGGACCCAGGGCCAACAGGGCAGGGAGGGAAATGGCTTCCTTTTAACTTTCCTTGTCACCCTAGGAAAATTCCTATTCAAGGCAGCTTTCAAAGCTGAGAGGAAGGGAGGACTCTGCCCAAGCCAAGGGCAGGTCCCATGTGCCCTGGGACCTGAGGGTGATGCCTCCCCCACAGCAGAGAAAATGAGGGGCCGAGCACCCCAGCAATGGGGTAAAGGGGTCACAGCATGTGGACCTCCCATCCGAGGCTCTGGGAGCCCTATCTGTAGGCACGGCCTCTCGCCGGCCACAAGGGGGCAGAGCTGGGGCTCTAACATCTACACCCACTGGGGGCCCAGGGCTAGGGGCTCCAAGGAGGAGAGTGTGGGAGCCAGAGACACTAAGGGGAGATGAGAACAGAGGTCCTCTTGCCTCCCTGGCATGCTCACGACGTCCGGGGTGCTTGGGTGGCACCGGAGTGCAGGAAGGGGTCCGGGTCCCGAGCAGTTTCAGTGTCCTGCCCCGAGGGACCCACGCTGGGGAGGCCAAGTGATAACACCACTAGTGGATGAGCTCAACAGGGCGGGGGGGGGGGGGACCGAGTCCCCCAGGTGACACCAGCAGAGACACTGTCCCCAGGCTCCCCAAGGAACACCGTGGGGGGTTGGACAACAAGGAACGCGGGCAGCACTCGCCAGGCCTCCAGCTCAGCTGGGGAGGCGGGGGAGGGAACGACTCCAACAAATAAACGTGGCTGACGGGGAGGAGTGAGCAAACGTTAAAGCCCCAGATCGCAGGCGGTTCTCCAGGGAAGATGCACAAATGGCCAAGTACATCGTTCTCTTGCCATCGGGGAAACATGAATCCAAATCCCATGGACCACGAGGCGGGCTGGGGGGGGCATTCAGACAGACAATAACAGGAGAGTGTGGGCAGAGACAGATTCAGAGGATCCCAAGCAGGCTCCCTGCTCAGCCCAGAGCCCAACCTGGGGCCTGATCACACGACCCTGGGGTCATGACCTGAGCCAAAATCAAGAGTCCGACGCTTGGGTACCTCGGTGGTTCAGCTGGTCGGGATCCTCTCTTCCTCCCTCTCTTCCCGGCAGGGACGGGAAGAAACCGAAACCCACTTGCATTGCCGGTCAGGACGCGGAACGGGGCCGTGGCTGTGTGGCCAGTGCCCAGAAAGTTAAACGGAGGACCGCCACGTGGCCCAGCAATTCTGCTCCTAGGTGCGCCCGTCCCCACAAACACCTGGCCGTGAACGTTCACAGCAGCAGGATCCATCACAAAGGTGGAAACCAGCCGTGGACGAGTGGCTAAGCACACGTGGCGATCCACACACCGGAATGTCCCTCAGCCCCAGAAGGTAACAAAGCTCTGACACCCATCACAACGTGAACGAGCCTTGAGGACGCGATGCCAGTGCATCTCGACAGGAAGACGTGGACCGAGGCACTCCCGACTTTCATCACACACACAAGGAAACGGATCCCGGCACCGCTCCTTTCCGAAGTCTGGGCTGGGCTAGTTAGCACAGCGCTCCCATCAGGGACGAGTTCTCCCCCGCTCCGTGTCCCGTGGGGTGTCCATCCTCGACCACACCACCCCCCCCACGCTGGAGGTGCACCTGTGACCCAGCGTGGTCACTCACAGCCTTTCCAGATCATTCTGACATGGGTGCTCCTTCCCTCTGGATTGAGAGCTGCAGGGTTAGGGGAGCAGGGACCTGCCCGTCTTTCCCACCTCCTGCAGGGGACCTGGTAGACAAGGGGATGAACACAGAGAGGGACAGAGCCCTGACGACATCTGAACCCCTGGATCCAGCCGTGCCTGACAGCAAGCCATGGAACAAGAGCCGCACAGCCCCTTTTCTCTTGAACCAGTTTGAGTTGGGATTCTGTCGTTTGCAGTGGAGTCCTGGTTCCGACACCAAGTCCCGCCTGACAGACATACGTCTGCAGGAACCACCGTGGCCAGAATCACTCTTCAAAGTCTCCCAAAGCAAATGTTTTGGAGCTCTGGTCACGCAGACCCTTCCGCAGCAGAGGCTAAGGTCAGCAACGTGCTCATGCAGCGAGGGGTTCCCATTTCCCATCCTGTGCCTTCTATCCACCACCGCCCCCGCCCCCCCCCCCGAGCTGGTGGGGGCTTGCACGTTCAAGTAGTGGGCCCTCCCTGGATACCAGCCGTGCCGGGTGCCCCAGTGCCTGGCAGAGCCCATTGGTGGGACCTGGGAGGGGCAGGGGAGGCCCAGGTCACAGCCCGGGGGGAGTTGGCAGTGGGGGCGCTGAGCACAAAGGCTGAAGTTCAAGTGGAAGGAGCGGCTGGGGGAGGGGGGCAGGAAGGGTTTGGAGCACAGCGGCATCTGTGAGCCACGGCAGGTTCTGTCTGTAACTGAGATCAACCCCCTTCTGTCTCGCCAAGCCTTTGGGTGAACTCCCATCACACCACATGCCTCGGGTAGGTGGTTTTTCACGGAAAACTCCAGGAAAGCTGAAGCAGGGCCCACGAGAACACAGACCCGGAGAAGAAAGGAAAGTTTTTGAGGGGGGCAAGGGGGCAGTTCTGACCCCAGCTCTCTGGAGGCAGGTGGATTCCACGGACAACAGCTGTGAGTTACCGACGCCCCCGAGCAAAAGGAACAGCGTCCATGAGCCGGGGAAGAGCCTAGCTGTGGTGTAGCCACACAGTACAGTGGGTTGGATGGGGACCCCCAGAGTCACATCCCCCTAGAGTTTCAGCATGACCTCACTCGGGACAGGGTCTTTGCACACCTGATTAGGGGGAGGTCAGATTGAGTTAGGGTGCCCCTAAACCTGATGACCCGTCCTTGTCAGAGGGACCACTGACACAGGGAGAGGGCAAGTGAGGACACGAGCAGAGGTTGGAGGGATGCGGCCACAGCCAAGAAACACCTGGAGTCCCCAGCAGCTGGAAGAGGCAGGAAGGATCCTCCCTGGAGCCTCCGGAGGGGAGCATGTCCCCACCCCACACCTTGATTTCAGACTTCTGCCCCCAGAGCTGGGAGAGGATAGACAGACTCCTGTTGGTTCAAGCCTCCCAGTGAGGGGCACGTGGTCATGGTAGCTCCAGGGCACTCACACAAGGAAGGGTCGGGAATGTTCCCGAAAAAGAACCAACAGTCCAACGTGGCTGGAGCTCAGCAGAAACACTCCTTTCTTCCTTCAAGAACCACTCTCGGAGCATCTGGGTGGCTCAGTTAAGCATCCGACTTTGGCTCTGGTCATGATCTCGCAGTTCATGAGGTCAAGGCCTGTGTTGGGCTCTGCGCTGAGTGCTCAGAGCCTGGAGCCTGCTTCAGATTCTGTGTCCCCCTCTCTGTCCCTCCCCTGCTCATGCTCTCTCAAAAAGATTAAAAAAAAAAAAAAAAAAAAAAAAACCACTCACAGATGCCGTATCAGTCAGCTACAGTGCTGCGTAACAATCCTTTCCCAAAAGGAGGGGACCTGATCGTTCTCACCCGTGCATCTGGGTCTTCCTGGCATTGCTCATCCCCAGGTCACACGGTCATGTGCTGGCAGGGGCACAAGAGGGGTGGGGTGGGGGCACTAGATACCCCTCCCACCCCATGCCGCTGACCAAAGCACGTGGCAGAGCCTCCAACAGGAGGGACCCCAGAGTCGCACGGCAAAGGGCATGGTCAGTTGCAGGGAGGGGGGGCGGGGCTTGGAATCAGGAACAAATGTGCGGTTTGCCCCAAGTGCCTACTGGGTTCCAGGCTGGACTGAAATAAGCTTCAATAAAACAAAACTCTCCAGGTCTGACTAGTGTAGACATGGTTGTCCAAGCGCCGGGTGTGTGCTCCACTCAGGTGGGGAAACCGAGGCTCGGGGCCTGCCGAGGGTCAAGGGCAGGGGAGTTCTCTGTCCCTCTCCCTGCCTGCTCCGGCATGTCGGGGGAAGGAGAGCAGGCGTCCCTGGTTTTTCCTTGGGACCCGGCAGGCACCTGCTCGTTACAACCCGTTTTACAGAGCTGAAACACAGGCCCCGGGAGCCTGGCCTGAGGCTGCAGACAGCAGGGCCACGCGCCCTTTCTCCCGAAGAACCGGGCTCCCGCTGCAATAGGACGGCCGGGGGGGCAAGTTTAGGGGGAACACCCGGACTCACCAAGTCTGGGGACAGATCACCAAGACCGACCTGACGGCCCTTTCCCAGGGCCTCGTAAAAGGCACCGGGCTCTCTCGAGAGGAGGTGAACTCAGGGGAAGGCAGGTTAAACGGCCCCCAGGACACCCGGCCCCGGGCTCGCCTGGACTCGGCCAGCATGGGGCTGGCTTCCTGTCTCCCGCGTCACCCAAGCTGCCAGTGGCCGAGTCCCAGGCTCCGTGCGTTCCGTCAAGTGGCACAAGTGGAGCAAAGCGGGCAACGAGCCCAATCACGTCCGACAGCCCATGTCCCGACCCCACGAGCGAGGGTGGGGCACCACAGGGCGAGGTGCAGGGTGGAGGTGCGGGCAGGGGCCGGCTCCCCAGGTCCCCGGCACCCGCCAGGCACACAGACAGAAGGCACTGGACACAGGCCCGAGCTCGAGCCCCCGCACCTCTGGGATGGAACCCAAGGTTGGCAGGTGCACGCGGCCAGCCCCGACCCGGCCCCTTCCCGGGATCCGGCACCCCACTCCCCAGTCTCTCATGGTTTCCACGTCGGGAGGCCAGAGCCGGAACAGATGGCTCTCGCCCACCCGAAGGCCTCTCCCAGCAGGTGGCCGGCCCTCCCCCGGCAGCAGGAAGCTCGTGTACCCTGCAGAGAGAGCCCAGCTCCGCAGGGACCGGGAGAGCTGGCCGCCCGGTGGGGTGGGAAGGGGACAGGCGTGACCCTTCTGGAGAGGGACTGCAGGTGACGCACCCCGCCCTCAGGCAGAGGTCTCCACACACACGGTGGCTTTAACGCGCACTCACGGTCTGACTCTAGAGGGCAGAAACCAGAGTCTCAGTGGGTGTTAAGTCACAGCATGGGCAGGGCTGATTCCTTCCAGAGGCTGGGGGGACATGGGGGGGTAGCTCTGTGACCCCGTGCACTCCTCCTGTGGGGACCTCATCTTGCATGACCCCCTCCTCTCAAAATCCTTCACCACACCTGCCACGGAAGGTCGCGCACCCACCGGGCCCAGGGGACTGGGAGGACAGGGTCTCTGGGGGACGGTCAGCCTGCGGCAGAGGGAAACCGCTGGATGACGGCGCTCAGCCAGGACTGCCCTGCGGGGCCCCCCCCCCCAGGGTAAATCAGGGCAGCCTTCCCGCCAGGCCACCTGGCAGCACCACCAGCAACCTGAAACGCACGCGGCTCCCAGCCGGCAGCGGCTGCTCTGGGAGGCTACACTGCGGGAATGTGCAAGCCGGCAGCCCAGCGGACGGGCGACCACAGCTCCTGCAGCCGCGTCTGCAAGACTGAGCGATCAGACGCACCCCCAACACTCATTCACAGAGTCCGGGGTGGACCGGCACGGTGCATCCGTGCTCCCCAATATCGTGTAGCCGTTAGGAAACACACAGGTCTGGACACCCTGAAACGGAAAGACGTCCTTGACAGAAAGGGTAGAAAAGACAAACCAGAGAACGCCGCGGACGGCGCAGTCCCATGCCTGTAACGGGAAACCACGAGGGGGTGATATCCGCCTCCGCATCCAGGCGGAGAGAAGCCTGACAAAAATGTGCACGGTCCCCTTGTCCACGGTTTCAGTGAGCCCGTCGACCGAGGTCTGGAAGCAGAGGATCGCCTTCTGACGTGTGGTCAGGGGTCCGTGGTGGCCTAAGGTTTGTCACATACCCCTGTCATTCGGAGCACTTGGCCTCCTCTGGGGGCATTTCAGCATCCGCGTCACGAGAAGGGGACAAGAGGTCCTGAGAGAGACGACGTTCACGTAACTTTTATCAGTGTTGCTGCAGATGTTCTGTTTTATCGTTCGTCTCTGCCGTAGCCTGACTCGTAAATTAAACTTCCTCGTAGGTGTGACGTCCAGGAAGACACGCGGCGTGGACAGGGTTGGGTTGGGTCGGCTCGGCTCCTATCCATGGTCTCAGGCATCCACTGCGGGTCTTGGGAACGGACCCCCTGTGGCTGGTCGGTTGGGGGTGGGGGGTCGCTCTAATTCCCTCTAAGGAGATGAACCGGTCTGGGCATGACAGTTACGTTACACCAATCCGTTTTATGGTTTTAATATTTTTTTTGTGGAGGGATCACCTTCATAAAAAATAACGTTAAAAAAAGAACCCCCCCCCCTCCCGGCCCCCAACTTCAGATCCTGGAAAGTTTTGTCTCCTTCAAGAAGGAAACATGCCTCAGGTAACCTCCTGGCGGAGGACTCCGCCTCCCTGCCCGCAGGCTGTACCGACCCCTCAGGAACGGCCTAGAGCAGGTCCAGATCTCACAGAGGCCGGGAAGCCAGGGCGCACGGCGGAGGGCGCCGAGGCCCCGGTGCAGACACACCAGCTCGCTGGGCATACAGCGGGCGCTCAAGCAGGGGCTGGGGAGTTGGGAGCCCCTCCCAGAACAGGCCTCCCTGAGGTTTTGTACAGCAAGTCCTCCCTGTCCTAGGGACCACGGTCTGTTTAGAGAGCATTTTGCAGAAGCCAGCCAGCCCCCCCCCATATCCACAAGTGGGGGGGTCCCAGAACACGGCCCAGGCCCGAAGGGGCAATACCCTGGCGGTGCGTCTAGTCCTGACCGTGCCGCTGCCCGGCTCGGAGACCTGGGCACCCCACCCTCAGCATCGGGGCGGCTCTCGGCTATGCCGTCCACGTGGCTCCCCTCCCCAGCTCCCGCCCAGAGCAGCCGGTCTGCCCGACGGAAGGATCTGGACAGTGGTGAGCAAGGAGCCCCGTCTACCTGAGTGTGGGAGGGGGATAGCCGTCTGCGTGTCAAGAATGGCCTCGGCCACCTAATTGCCCGGTCAGGGTCCCTCCCATCTCCCCCCACCCACGATTCTCACTCAGCCAAGCGTCACACAACTCGGACCCCAGCTGACGGCCAGCACGCACACCGGTCCGCCCCAATGACCCAGCCAGCTCAGTGCCCAGGAACAGGCATCCTCAGCCACCCGGCCACCTCACCCCCAGGGCGTCCCAGCACGGCCCCGTGTCCTGCCCACACGCCCAGGCCCAGCTGGGGCTGCTCCCGTGGGAGCAAGAGTCCCCCTCAAACGGCACAGCTGCCCCACACCCCCCGGGAAGCTGCCGCCTCCCAGTGCCAGAGGAAGCTGTCCCCGACGATGAGAGCAGGTGGGCCCCAAGCAGCCACACATTCATCCAAAGCACGGCTGTTACACAGATGCCACGTGACCGAGCCACACACACGGTTCCAGGCACCAGGGATCCAGGGACAAGACCACACCTGGCCCCGACGTTATGTTCCAACAGAACAAGATAAAACTTCAAAGACTTGGTGCCCCCTATGACAGCTCTCCTCCACTGCCAGAGGCAGCGGCCAGGGACACCGGCTCACGACCACCACCCGGGTGCGGGCTCTCCCTCCCCAGGTGAGGGGTGCCCCCTCCCCGCCCTCGCCTAGTGGTCACAGCTGGGGGCTCACAGCCCTCGCCCTGCCGCCTTCTCCAGCACCATCCACCAGCCCCGGCCGCTGGGAGGTGTCCCGGGGCCACCACAGGGCAGGAGGCCGACCGGCCCACCCCCAGCTCGGTTTCTACCAGCTCTTTCCTCCTGGGGGGTGGGGGGGGGGCGGAATCGCTGCACGACACAGGGCAGCTGCTGGACACTCACGTGTGGCGGCCTTCGGGCCAGGCGTCCTGCACACCGTCTTCCTGACTAGCGGGGATGGGTTTGCGTTTTCACCACAGGCTGGTCCCTGGGAAGACCAGCCCCTCTGGTGAGATCACAGCTGGCAGGTCCCGTGCCCCGGGCCAGGGCACAGCCAGGAGCACCGGGATGGACTGGTCATGCCTGCTGCGGGCACCGGGAGGGTGGAAGGAGGGAGGCAGGCAGGCACAGAAGAGACAGACCTGCCATCCCGTTCAGGACGCTCCAGGGGAGCGCCCGAGTGTATGAGGACGGGAGACGTCTATGCTGTGGGCAGTCAGAACACACATGCTGGAAGCAGTTCCCAGGGGGCGCTCAGGGGTGTCCCATTGGCGACAGGGTGGCATCCATCTATCATGGACCCTGTCACCGGCACGCACAACCGGGCAGACATAACTTGGCAGGAAGTCCCAGGCGAAGGACAGCAGCGCCTTCCGCTCAGACCTCGGAGGCCCAGACAGACCCACCTGGGACCCTCCAACGCCTCTGCCCTGCGGGCCTCCTGTCAGAAGCGCTGGAGGCTCCCAGCATCCCCCGGGGGCTCATGAAGAATGAATGCAGGTTCTCGGGCCCCACCCGGACCCCCGAATCAGCAGCTCTGGGGTGGGGCCCGGCCGTGCGAGTTTTATACACCACCAGGTGCTGGCGACACCGGACGTGGCCTGGAAAGCTTTGAAGAGCGGAGCCAAGGCGGCACCTGACAAGGTCCCGGCATCTCTGGGTGGCTGGCCTCAGCGTGACTGGGGGGTCACAGGCAATCCCCTGTACAGAGGTGGGGGCTGAGATCCGGCTGCAGACACGCCCCCACCCCCACAGCCCCCTTGGCTGTATGACCCAGAGACCGGGACCACGGGTCAGAATGCCACCCCCACCACGTTTCCCAGGAAAGCCTGTGTGCCTGTCCCCTCCCTCCACAGCTGCCGCCCCCCCCCCCCGGGGCTGACCCCCGCACCCCCCCGGGGAGGGTCCTGGGCACCCCGATGAGGACCCGGCCAGGGCCCAAGGAGGGAGCGGTGGCCCCTCTCTGTTCCTGCTGTCTCAGCCTGGCCGTCTCTTGGCTGTGACAATGACCAGGGTCCTCCTGGGTTTAGCCACGCCGCAGCCGCCGAGGCCACTTTCACGCTCCAGTGGAGGGCGGGCCTTGGGGCCTCTGGGACGCTGACCCAGCTTTCGTGTGGGCTGCGCTGTCCAGGCAGAGTTAGAAAAAAAGAGGGAACTGGCCTGTCAGCCCACTGAGACAATGCAGGAAGCAGGGCTTCATCCTGCGCCTCGAAGGGAGGCTTCTTATCCCGGACCCTATTGCAGGGATAGAGGACGTGGTCACCCCTGCCTCCAGTGGGTGGCCCTGGACACCAAGAGGCCCACACAGCTCAGTCACGGCGCAAATGTGCAGACACACCCACTCCCCCCCCCCCCCCCCCCCGCCCACCGAGAGGTCCTGGGGTCAGAGGGGAAGGGGAGGGGGTGGCATGGTCCGGGGGAGGGTGACAGTGCCGTGCACCAGCCCCACGCAGGCTGAGGGCATCGTGCGTCACTGCATCCCGTCCCTCGACGGGGAACCCAGCCCAGAGAGGGGAAGCATCTTCCCCAGGCTGCTCAGCAGTGACGGGCCTGAGCCAGACCAGGACACGCTCCCTGAGCTGGCACCCGGGTTCTCAGACCTTCGCTGCAAGCAGGGGCCCTTAGTCCCACTTCACAGACGAGGAAACCGAGGCTCAGAGGTTGAAACCAGCCCCAAGCGGAGCTCCTCAGGCGTGTGGACTCTGACCTCTGCCCACAACACGGGCTCGACTCCTTCATGGGACCCAGAGCCCCATTTCTGTGGGATCTGTCAGAAAACCACCCCGTGTCCCACGTCCTCAGTCCCGAGGAAGTTCTCCTGGTCGCTAGACTTCAAAGTCATTTCTGCAGACTCTCCCGCGTCCTCATGGACCCTGGGCCGAGAACTCAGCCACAGGCCAGAGACGAGCTGCCATGAGGGGACACCCTGGGTCCTCGACGACACTGTCCCCCAGCCCTGTAACTACCTCTCATGCGCGGAGGTCAACAAAATAAACCAAATGCAAAAGGTGAAGGAATGAACGACAGACAGGAAGGCAGGAAATACAGCCAGATGCCAGCCAGAGTCTGGATGGCGCAGCAGACCGGGGCTCGTGACGCCTGCTTCCTCTTACGATCTGTGTTCCAATTTTTCTATACGAGCGACTGTCACAGTTATACTGGAAGAAATAACATGAAACCTAATTTCATCTTAACCCCCCAGGGGAGTGGCCATAAATGCTGCTTCTGTTTCTTTCCAGGCCTGAACGTACCCGGGGGGGGGGGGGGGGGGGGTGAGAGGGGGCGAACAGCCATCTTGGACCTCGGTGCTCGGGCAGGGACTCCGCTTTTCTCTTGGCTTCTTAGAAAGGATTTTGTTTCCCTCTAAAACCTGGGATGTTGGGAGCAGTACATATTCTGGCAATAAACGGCACCTACCAGTTTTGTTCGCACTGTTCAAAGCTCATTGAAAACTAGAACCACACACACTAAAACCTTAATTAGCAAAGTTGGGAAGTTTTCCTGCCCCCGGCCAGGAACACAGAATCATCCAGAAAGACGCTGGGGTCTGTCCTCCCAGAAGCCTCCTGCCCAGGCAGCCGGGGGCTCCATCCCTGAGCGCCTCGGGGTAAGACCCCCAGGTCCCACCCTGACCCAGGAAAGCACACGCAGGACAGGAAGCTCTCAGGTAACTCAAATCAGGAATGGTTTCTTTAGAACCCAGGCACGTGGCCACCGGGGGGGGGGTGGGGGTGGGGGGGTCTTGGCTTTCAACAGGGCCACTTCCTCCCAGCTGCAAGTGGTCCCTGCCGTCCACGGCCTCGCCGCTCAGGCACCTACATCTGTAGCTCCCAGGGAGCCAGGCCCTGAGCCCCTTCTCCAGCTCTGAAGCCCCCACCCTGCACCAACACCAAAGCCACCTTGAATTCCCACATGGCACCTGCCAACAGCCAACTCGAAACCGATGTTAAGTGCCCGCCAGCCCTGCGGAACCCCGAACTCAGTAAGGGCCGCGTCTCACAACAGCCTTTGCCCACAGCACCAAGTCTTACACGGACCCCTTTCCGGGTGCCCCCAGCCAGTCCCTGCAGTTAGGACTGTGTCCTGGGGCCCGTGGACAGCCAAGACAGCTTCCTCCCTCCCCCGTGTCCTTGCAGGGCTAGACCCGCAGCCTGGGGACATCACACTTTTGTCTCCCCAGAACAGCCCACCTCCTTTATCCCTCAACACCTCTCCTTGAACACCAGCACTCAAAACAGATAAAGGAGACGCTGTCCTGTCGGATGGAAGGCCGCAGGGCCCAGAACCTCCTCAGATCATCCACTGCTTTGCGGCCCCCCACCTACCCGAGAACCGCCGAGGAACCCCGAGTTCCTGCGCACTGCCTCCCCGAGAACCTCCGAGGAACCCTGAACTCTTGTGTCCCTCCCACCCCGCCCAGAACCTCCAAGGAGCCCCGAGTTCTTGCATGCCTCCCCACCTCCAGAGAACCTACGAGGAGCCCCCGGTCCTTGTGCCCCCCACCTCCCTGAGAACTCCGAGGAGCCCCAAGTTCTGTGTCCCCCCACATCCCCCACCCGAGAACCTCTGAGGAGCCCTGAGTTCTTGCGCACAGCCTCCCCACCCCCCGAGAACCTTCGAGGAGCCCCGAGTTCCTGCGCCGAGAACCTCCGAGGAGTCCCGAGTTCTTGTGCCCTCCCCGAGAACCGCCGGGGAACCCCGAGTTCCCGCGCACCGCCTCCCCGAGAACCTCCGAGGAGCCCCGAGTTCCTGCACCCAGAACCTCCGAGGAGCCCCGAGTTCTTGTGCCCTCCCCGAGAACCGCCGAGGAACCCCGAGTTCCCGCGCACCGCCTCCCCGAGAATCTCCGAGGAGCCCCGAGTTCTTGCGCACAGCCTCCCCACCTGAGAACCGCCAAGGAACCCCGGGTTTCCGCGCACAGCCTCCCCGAGAACCTCCGAGGAGCCCCGAGTTCCTGCGCAGAGAACCTCTGAGGAACCCCGAGTTCTCGTGCCCTGCCCGAGAACCTCCAAGGAGCCCCGAGTTCTTGCGCACAGCCTCCCCACCCGAGAACCGCGGAGGAACCCCGAGATCCCGCGGAGGAACCCCGAGATCCCGCGCACAGCCTCCCCGAGAACCTCCGAGGAGCCCCGAGTTCCAGCGGGCACAGTCCAGAAACAGCAGCGCCGCGCCCCGAGCGGCCCAGGCCCCGCGGCCCTGCACGCCCGCGCCCCTCCTACCTGGAGGCCGCGATCTCCGCCTTCTGCTTGGCGATGGTGGCGGCCCGCTCGGCGGCCTCCACGGCCCGGTCCACCTTCTCGCGGATCTTGCTGGCGCGCAGCGGGATGAGGTTCTTACGCTTGCCGCTCACGAGGACGTTCTGCTTGTACTTGCCCTCCTCCTTGGTGCCGTCGGGGAACGTCATGCAGCCGTAGCCGTGCCGCCGGTTGCCGGCCCACTCGCCCTCGTACTTGAGCCCGTCCGAGCGCTGGCTCACCCCGAAGCCCGAGCGCTTGTCGCTCTTCCACTCGCCCACGTAGGTCTCGGTGGTGGTGGCGTCGATGTCGTCCTCGATGACCGCCAGCTCGGCCTCGCCCTCGCCCAGGCTGATGGTGGAGTGGATGTCGCTGGCGGTGGAGCTGACGGTGCTCATGCCGGCCTCGCTGCGGAACGAGCTCTGCTTGCTGCGCTGGCTGGCCAGGCTGCTCTTGGACTCGGACTTGCGCAGCTTCAGGCCGCTCAGCAGCGAGCGCCGGAACAGCCCCTTCTTCTTGCTCTTGAGGCTGTCGGAGTCGCTGTGCGCCACGAGCACGAAGCCCCCTCGGGACACGGCCGGGCTGCCGGCCGCCGCCGGGGACGCGTCGGGGTGCAGCGCGGCGCCGTTGGTGTGCTCGCTGCGCAGGGAGTTGATGGACGTCCTCAGGGGCGAGCGGATGACGGCCGCCATGCCGTAGGGGACGCTCTGCCGCACACCGTAGCCCTGGCGCATGCCGCCGGCCCACTGGCCCTGGTAGGTCCCTGCGGAGACAGCGGAGAGAGGGGTGAGCCCCCCGCAGGACCACGGGGGTCGGTGGGGGGGGGGGGGGGACACCGTGGGTTGCCGGAGACATCTTGGCACGGTTCGCGTTGAGGCAGACGGACCGCCGATGGCGGAGAACCCTTGAGCCCTGCTTCCTACAGCTGCACCTCGAGCTCTTACAAGTTGGGGAGGGAGAAGGGGGGTGGCCGAGTCTCATACAGAGTCAGCTGTGAACTACAGAGCTCTCCCTGCACAGGGACAAAGGCCCGGCCCTGAGAAGACAGGGAGAGGACGTAGCCAAGGAGAGGGAAGCACGTTAGCGAGTGACCCCAACAGTCGTGGGGTCCGGGAGTCCAGCTACAGGGACACAGGTCCAGGCCACAAACCCACTACAAGCGTGGGGGGGGGGGTAGGAAGGGTTTGGAAGACAATTGGGAACTTAATTAAGGTATTGCAATCCGCAGACCAGACGTCCCCAAGAGAATCAAAAGCAGAAGCTCCGAAGAAGCATTTGCACACCCACGTTCACAGCAGTGTAACTGAGATGGCCAGCAGGTGGGAACAACCTGAGGGTCCATCCGTGGATGGACAGATAACGTAGGGTCTATCCATACAGTGGAATATTATCCAGCCGTTAAACTCTGACACCCGCTACGGCAGGGATGAACCGTGCCGACTTTACGCTCGGTGAAACGAGCCAGTCACAGAAGGACAGATACCGCAATCACATTTACATGGCGCCCTTCCAGTAGTCAAGTTCACAGACAGAAGAACGGCAGGTGCCAGGGGTAGGGGTGGGGGTGGGGGCGGAGGGAGGAACAGGAAGTTGTTGAATGGGGTCCGTTTCTATTCGGGGTGACAGAGAAGTTTTGAAAGTAGACAGAGGTGACGGTGGCACAACATTGTCAATGTAATGTGACTGGCCTGCACGCTTGAAGAGGGATCAAAATTGCAGATTTTATAATATATGTAATATCCTAACAGAAGAGGATAAAAAGGAAAAATAAAGCGGCAAAACCAGGCTCGTGTTGCTCTACTCACTGGTCGTGTGATGGGAACCTCTCTGACCCTCAGTCTCCTCATCGATAGAGGGGGGGATGAAAACCCTAGGGTTCCTAGAGTCAGTGCCAGGCCTCAGCTAGGCACCACTGAGGGGCTCCCCAGCCCGGAAGGGCTTCTCAGTGAAAATTGGGGGGGGGGCTGTTCCCCTTCCTCTCCCAACTCACTGTCACAGAAGCAACATACAGGTTTTATCTGCCCCGTAGTGTTTTCATAAAAAAACTGGAAGAGCCAACATTTCAAACTCAAGGGGTTTCCACGTGGAAACTCAGTTCTGGTTTCTCCTAAAAAAAAAATTACAGGATCTGGCAACCCTGGATCTTGGTCCTCTAGACAGGGCATCCCTAAAGGACGTCAGCCATCGATATGCCACTACCCACCACGGTCACCCACAGCCCCCAAGTCAGAACAGGTCCTCACCCTCCAAGGGCTTGTCTGAGACCTTAACCTCGCAGCCTGCCCTTACTTAATCCCCACCCCGCCGTCCAGATCCCACCCACTCCAGCCCAGCTGGAGTCCCCTCCCAACACCTAGGCTACCCCAGCCCATGGAGCCGACCGCACAGGACGTCCGGCATTCCACAGGCAGACTCTGGAGAGTGCCTGGGTCCTTCCACGTTTGCAGGACACATCCGCCTGCGGAACCAGGCTGCCAGCTCCCCAGAGAGTAAGGTAAGGGCCTTGTATTCTAGACCCGTTATTCTCATGACTCATGCCCGGGGTGGGAAGAGACGTAGCCGGGACAAAGGACCAGGGAGCCTTTTGCTCCAGCAGACGGCAGCCTGTCCATTTAAAAAGTGCCCCACAACACAGGTGCTTTCTAGAAGCAGGGCACGGTTCTTGGGAACCTATCCTATGGGGTGGGCCGAGGGAGGGCGGCCTCAGCTGCACATGCACTTCAGCCCGATCCCGTGGAACTCCTCCCACCCGGCGGGGAGGGCTTCTGTACCCCCACCCGGGTCAGTCATCTGGTCACCGCAAAGCCGGGTGGGGGTGCACCCCGCTGGGGGAAGCGGCCCCGGGCCCACGGCCTTAACTCGGGGAAATACAGTGCAGCAAGGGCTCTCCCCTCCTCCCACCCCTGCCCTAACCAAGAGCTCTCCCTGCCTCCGGCTGGCTGCCTGTGCCAGGCAGTGCGTACCTTGTCCTCCGGAGGGTAGGATATGGGTTTTATCCACGTGCCCCATGGCGTCCGCCGCACCCCTCCCAGAGTCAAGTCAACCTGGCTGTAAGCAGGGGGCAGGACGGACAAAGGCGGTGGCTGACTCTGTGCCACCCAGCACGCCAGGGCCCACGCTGGGACAGAGCCCGTGGCTTCCACCAACCCAAGGCCGTGAGGAGGACACCGGGAGCAGGCTCAGTGGTCCCGGCGGCTCCTTCCCTGGGGGTGGGGCAAGCAGGCCCTTGAAGGCCTCCTGCGCCCAGTCCAAGCTGCGAGTGTCCACACCCACATCCAAGGAAGGTTCTTTGGCCAGAGTGTACAGTTTTGTCGGACCTGCGTTGTTTAACAGTATTTATTTTGAGAGAGACAGAGCACAAGTAGGGAGGGGGGAGGGGGGAGGGGGGAGGGGGGAGAGAATTCCAAGCAGGCTCTGCACGGTCAGCACAGAGCCCCACACAGGACCCGAATCCATGAACCACAAGATCATAACCTGAGCTGAAGTTGGACGCTCAGCCGACTGAGCCACCCAGGTGCCCCTGTATCTGCATGTTTGCCCCCAGTGGGAACTCTTCTACAAGGCTGCAGTCGACATTGGTAAGAAACTGGATTTCAACATCAAGGAAACACCACAGCCCAGCTCTGCTAGGACCGGCCTGGGAGCACAGCCTCCTCCCTTCCCCACAAAGGACTGACAGAATCAAGAGAACAGACGCAGGCCAGCTCAGCGACCAGAGAGGCCGTGGGGAGGCTCCCATCCCCCACCCCCTGCCCTCCCCAGCCTCTCTGCCCAGAGTCCTCAGCCCTCTCCCTCCTTGCCGGGGCTGGCAGGGTGGGGGCAGGGGAGACAAAGGGTTCAAGCCCCTCCCAACATTTGAATCCAATCAGTTATTTGCAAAACCCTAAATCCAGTGTTTTGTTTTATACCCCAAGCAGCCTGCGTGTGAGAAGGCAGGAGCCAACATGCCCAGTACAACGGGAAGACCAAGTGACCCTGACAGGTATTGTCCCCGCAGGATGCTGTGAGGGCCCCAGAGCAGGGGAAACTTCTGGTGTGCACCTCCACCCTGACCCTGGGCCACCGGTCACAGAAAGACTCAGGCGCAGATGGACAGCTGGGGGCATGCCTACTTCTCTCCAGGCAAGCTCAGTAAGGCAGAGCACCCTCGAGTGGACCCCGCCTTCACCCACCTCACCTGCCTATCCTGATGAAGATAATGGGCTGGCCCCTCCATCCCCATCACCCGGAACTTGGAATCAGGAGATCTGAGGGGACTGCAGGTGAGGAAGGAAACCTCCCCGATCCTTGCCTGGGAAATGCCATCTAGAGCTAGCAAGACTCGCAGGAAAGAGCCAACAGGACAAGGCTGTGGGACCTGGGACTGCCTTACACTTGAGCAGCACTAGCATCCCCCAAGGAGCAGGATAAAACCCCCTGAATTTGAGTCAGGTGGTGCAGCCTGAGCTTCTGCATTCCTAACAGGCTCCCAGGTGACCCTGCCACTGCATCTGGAACCCCATGGAGGCTCCATACCTGGCTTGGCACGCCATCCAAATTCCAAAAGCCAGAGCCCAGGCAAGCCCCAACCCCCAGCTTCTGGCATCTTGGGCCGGGGGGACAGTCAGGTCTTGCCGAGTTCTATGTGGCTCCCTAGAGCTCCACACGTCTCTCACAGGCTTTTATTTTCCCATCTGAAGCCCCTACCCATGAGCTGACACTCTTCCAAAGCACTTGTCACACAACCCAGAGGACCGCCCTGGTGGAAAATGCAGTCTCAGCCACAGGCCGGCCTCTAGGGCTGGACATCAGCGGAGATGCCCTCCTGAGCGCACCCTGAGAGCATGCCCTGGGCAGGGACAGATCTTCCTGGGGGCACACCCAAGGGACCAGCTGGGAGCCCCAGGGTCAAAGGAAGGAGAGGAAGGAACAACATTTGCTGTGAAGTCAGGACTCATTGTGCCCATTTGACAGAAGACTGAGGCTTGGGAGCAAAAGAGCCATCCTATGTTACTGACAAGAGGGGGATTTGAACCCAGCTGGAGCTGATCTCAAAGCCTGCCTGCCTGCCTGGAGGGCCTCAGGCCTGCAGGTGGCTGAACCCCCCTCTCCTTAGCCCCACACCACACCTGCCTACCCAGGGGCCAGTGCCACAGCCCAGCTCCTATTCTCCCCTCCAGAAGCCTCCTACTCCACCTGCACTGGCCCTCCTCCCAGAGGTCCACTACCCCCAGTGCGCACAGGGTGCAGCCCTTCCCCTCCCCCATCGCAGGTGACTAGATCCCAGAATGTGGCCAACCGCCGTCTCCCTCCGGGACGCTGGGCTGGGAGTGGAGGGAGCCCGAGTGATCGCTTCCTGCCCAGAGTAGGAAAGAGGGGCCAGAGAAGCAGCTAGAGTCTCCTCCCTCAGAGAGAGGGGCACACAGTTGATTCTCCAATGCTGGCTCCACCAGAACACCCCTCGTTCCTCCCAGTGAGCCCAGGGGTCCCTGAAACACCCAGAACCCCTCTCCTTGGGGTCCGTGTGCCCCCGGACCCCTGCACCAATAGTCCTGGGGTGTCAGGCCTGGCATGAGAGCCCCGTGTTGAACAGGCATCTCCCTGGGAGGAACAGACGGCATTCACAGAGCTCCAGGCCCCCTTTTCTCAGGTGCACAGGATGCCCTGTGTCCCCACATTCGTGCCCGGGGGCGGGGGGGGGGGGTAATGCGTGGAGGCCCCTCCATCCCCAAACCCCATCTCACCAGCAGGGGACACACTGGGAAGTCAGGTTGTACCCCGGACTTTTGCTTCCTGCTTCACCCAGAAAGTGGGTTTCCCAGAGTTTCTGGAAACAATAGCAGAATGCACTGCACCCTGAGTGAAAACCACCACCCCAGCAATTCCACACGTCCACGTCTGGGCCCAACCCAGAATCTCCAAGGCAGGCAGGACTCGGAAATGAGTGCCGCCCACATGTCGCTTTAGATGAAAGCCACCTGTTGTGCTCGTATTTTGTGTGTGTGTGTGTGTGTGTGTGTGTGTGTGTGTGTGTGTGTAGAAAGCCACAATCCCAGGCCCTAACTGACCTACTGAATCAGGCTGGCCAAAGGAGACCACGTGATGTGCAGTGGTTGGGACATCTCCTGTGATAGAGGAGAACCCAGGGGTGAGGAAACTCGTCCAAGGACACCCAGCTCATAAGCAACCGGGTCAGGGCAGCAGCATCACAGCACAGGCAGGCGTACTAGGCTCTGGAAGCTTCTTTCACAACATACCCTGGACCTCCTTCCATTTTAAAAATATTTCGAGACAGAGTGTATGTGACCAGGGGTGGGGAGGGGGCAGAGAGAGAGACGGGGGGAGAGAAACCTAAGCAGGCTCCGTGCTGTCAGCACAGGGCTTGACCTTACAAACAGGGAGATCGTGACCCGAGCTGAAATCAACAGTCGGATGCTTAACCGACTGAGCCACCAGGTGCCCCTCTTCCCGCCTTTTCTACATTAGTGAGGACAGCCAGCCCCAAACCCGAACATTCCACAACCTAGAAGTTACAAGCCAAGCTTCTGTGGGTACTTAGGTCATTCCTCATTTTTGACAGCTCATCTTTGTACACAAGTTATAGCCTCAGGATAGATTCCTAGAATGCATTTGCTCAAAGGGAAGTTTCTTTTTACTTAGGGCTTTTGATAAATTGCCCATGGAGAGAAGTCTATGTAAGAGTGACCATCTCCCTCCATCATCACCAACACCAGGAAGGATTTTTTTAATAAGTTGTTTTATTGCTGAGTTTTTAAAAATATTAGAGAAAGAGTGTGTGTGTGCAAGCCAGGGAGGGGGAGAGAGAGAGAGAGAGAGAGAGAGAGAGAGAGAGAGAGAGAGAGAGAGTGCACGAGCCCAAGCAGGCTCCACATAATCAGTGTAGAACACAATGTGGGGCTCGAACTCACGAACGTGAGATCATGACCTGAGCTGAAGTTGGATGCGTAGCCGACCGAGCCACTTAGGTGCCCCAGGATGTATTTTAAAAAATCAGTTTTAGCTGGGCTCTGACGAGCTACAGCTACTGACTAGCACGTGTTCTGGATTCCGGGGAAACAACTCATCCCACATGGTGAGGTCCTACCCACCCCTCTCCCACCCTCCCCAGGACCTTAGAAGGTAACCGTATTGGGAGACCTGGCGTTCGCAGAGAGGATTAAGGTAAAACGGGGTTAGGCGACAGACACACGAAAAGATCCTCAGCGTCACGGATCATCAGAGAAACGCAGCTCAAACCCACAGCGAGACCTCGCCTCACGCCACTAGGACGGCCACGATCAAAACCATAAGAGGGGCGCCTGGATGGCTCGGTCGGTTAAGCGTCCGACTTCAGCTCAGGTCATGATCTCACGGTCTGTGAGTTCGAGCCCCGCGTCGGGCTCTGTGCTGACCGCTCAGATCCTGGAGCCTGTTTCAGATTCTGTGTCTCCCTCTCTCTCTGCTCCTCCCCTGTTCATGCTCTGTCTCTGTCTCAAAAATAAACGTTAAGGGGTGCGTGGGTGGCTCAGTCGGTTAAGCGTCCGACATCGGCTCAGGTCATGATCTCGTGGTCCGTGGGTTCGAGCCCCACATCGGGCTCTGTGCTGACAGCTCAGCACAGATCCTGCGTCTCCCTCTTTCTCTGACCCTCCCCTGTTCATGCTCTCTGTCTCAAAAATAAATAAATGTTAAAAAAAATTTTAAAAAAATAAATAAACGTTAAACAAATTTTAAAAAAACCATAAGAAACAGCGTGGGGACCGCACACCGTCGGTGGGAATGTGAAACGGAGCGGCCACCGTGGACAAAAGCACTACAGCCCCGCCTCCAGACCCATTGGAAGGGACGGCAGGGTCTCCAGGACCTTCACACAGCGTGCTCACGGCAGCGCTACTCACAGCGGCCAAGACGTGGAGGCAACCCGAGGGTCCACGGACAGATCAAGGAAAGGTGGTCTGTCCACACAATGCAACATTTTTCAGCCCTAAGAGGAGGGAATCCCGACACCAGCCAGGGCACAGATGAGCCCTCGGGACACTGTGCTAATAGCCAGATACAGAAAGATAATTACCGTACGATTCCACTTATGGGAGATACTTCGGATAGTTAAAATTCAAGACCGAAAGTAGGACGGCAGGTGCCAGGGCCTGGAGGGGAGCGGTTAATGCGTGACGGGGCTCATTTTTACAAGACCCGGTTTCTGGAGGGGGGCGCTGGGAACAGCCGTGCACAGCACTCAGGATGTTTGACACGAGTGAACTGTGCACTTAAAAATGGTCAAAATGGTAAATTTTGGGGGTTTTATCACAATGAAAAACACGCAGCTGTTCATCTGGGCCCTAATACGATAGGACCGATGTTCCTATAAGAAGAGAAGTGGGGGGCTCGTGGAGGGCTCAGTCCGTTATGCACCCGACTTCAGCTAGGGTCACGATCTCCCAGTTCGTGAGTTTGAGCCCCACATCGGGCTCTGTGCTGACAGCTCGGAGCCTGGAGCCTGCTTGGGATTCTGTGTATCTCTCTCTCTCTCTCTCTCTCTGCCCCTCCCCTGCTCACACGGTCTCTCTTCCTCGCTCTCAAAAATAACAACAAAAAAAAAAAAAACAGGGAAGTGAAACCAGGGGCGTGTGCAGAGGAGAACACCCAGATGAAGAGGCAGGAAGGGGGGCCACCTGCAAGCCCAGGACAGCAGCCACAGAAGAACCCAGCCCTGGAACCTTGACCTTGCACCTCCAGCCTCAGAACTGGGACAGAATAAAGGTCTAGTGGTTAAGCCTCCCAGTGTGTGACATTTGGTTATGGTGGCCCTGCAAGCCAATAGAACATTCTCAGTCTCTAACCAGGTGACAGAACTGTAGAAGTTAGGAGGATAAACCAAGAGAAAGGATAAAAACCAGATTACCTAGAACATATAAACGCTCGTTGGGCAGGACACAAAAGTTCCTGGAGAAACAGAACCAGAAAATCATAGCCGGGGGACACCGGGCAGAGACAAGCCAGGGGCTAAGTGTGGGACCAGACACAGGACATCTAGGAGGAAGACCACGTTCTGAGCAGAGACCCTGCCCCCATTCCCGGCCGATCCAGGCACGGGCAGGTACACGGACACATGCAGGCAGGAGGGGAGAAGTCCTCTGAAGAGGTCGAGTCTGGCCAGTCTGCTTCTTGGGACCTTTAATAAACGAACAGCCAAGGGTCATCAGACATTTGGAAGAAGCTGCCAGAAGGAAAAGGGACCCAAACATACAAATAGGTGACAGGGAAGGGGGAAACTGGAGAGAATCATGGAAAATGCAGGGTACAGCAGGCATCAGGGAGGCCAGAAAGTAAAGCCATGAAGACAAAACACTGTATCCATAAAGTGCAAACACAGCACACACACACAGAAAAGTCAGATTAAACGAGCAAACTCCAGGAAATTAAAAGTGCGATGGCCAAAATAAGAATTTTGGAAGAGAGTTGGAAGACAAAGTCAAGAAAATCAGAAACTGGAAAAGAAGAGGCAGGCAAAGAAGTGGGAAATAGAAGAAAATAAGAGTTGTGTAGGCTAAGCCAGAGGCCCCGCGTCTATACGTTAGGGGTTCCGGAAAAGCAACGGAGGAAAGTTACCAAAGATGCAGGATAGGAAGGCGTCTGGGATTGAAGGGTCCGGGCTGAAGGGGCTCAGGACACCAGCACGAAGAAGGAAAAGCACTCCTACCAAGACCTGGCACTGTGGAATTTCAGACCACCCCCCCAACACACACACACATCCTAGAGTGAAGACCCCAAACACTTTGAGGGGGGCACGACCCCACATGAAGGGCTGAGAATCAGAACGGGAAGAGCCTTCTCAACAGCAACAGTGAAAGCCAGCAGTCTGGGGTAGTCACCCCCCCCCCCCCCAAACCCTGGACTTCAGTCTAGAATCCTGTAAACGACCAATTCCTCAGCATAGCCCCAAAAACCAGCTTTCAGGCAGCCTTCCTTAGGAAGATACTACAGGACGTATGCCACCAAAACAAGGGAGTAAACCAGGAAAAAGCAAGACCCGGCCAACAAGAAGGGCAAAGGGGACTTCCAGGAAGCAGAGGGAAGTAGGGAACATCTACAGGACTTGTAAAAACCAGAGGAAAAGCTATAAAACGTGGATCACGTAGAACGTGTGGCTGCATATAGGTGTAGACCAGTAGGGAATCTGGAGTCTTCGTTCATGTGAACAGCTGCACGGAGAGGTATTCTCCGGACCATTTGGAAGGCAGGGAAAGAACGAGTGATCTCAGAACTACGCGGCCGCAAAGAGGCAGCAATTGGTCCGGTGCCCTGTGAAGACAGATGCGGGAGGAGCGCAGGGACTCCGAACGCACCGACTAGCTCCACAAGCGTCAGTCTTGTAATCAGGAAGAACCCAGAATATGGGGTTAACGAATATGGGACCTGACGTCGGAAAGCTTAAGAAGGGGAACGGGGTCCCGAAGACTAAAGATTCCTCATCAACCACAGCAACAAGTCCACACAGGACAGCTGCGAGCGTGAAGAAAACAGGAAGCACACTTAGCTCAAATTTGTGGGCAGGTGGGAAAGGGGGGGTGGTTCTGTGGACTTTTGTTCCAAGCAGGTTTTTTAAATGTTCATTTGTTTGAGGGGGGAGGGGCAGAGAGAGAGGGGCACAGAATCCGAAGCAGGCTCCAGGCTCCAACCTGTCAGCACAGGGCCCGACGCCGGGTTGGAACCCTCAAACCGTGAGATCGTGACAAGAGCCCAAGTCAGACACTCAACCGACAGAGCCACCCAGGCCCCCCTGCTCGAAGCAGGATTTTGTTCTGGGCACGAATGGATACCTTCAACTATGGGCACAGAGGATCTTGATAAAGGTCATGGGCAGGGGAGGGGCAGAGAGGGAGAGAGCGAGAGAGGATCCCAAGCAGGCTCCACGCTGGCAGCACAGAGCCCAGCATGGGGCTGGATCTCATGAACTGGGAGATCGTGACCTGAGCCGAAATCAAGAGACGCTTAATGAATGGAGACACCAAGGCGCCCTAATGGTGAAACATTTTGGAGGGGGAAGACAGGGGAGGAACTTCCGTAAGAAGATTCTGCAGCAGTCCAGGTACCCACCCTGCTCGGGCTGCCTAGGCTCAGGGAGGCTTCAGGGCCCATGGAGGTGCCGACGCGAAGCCCCGCTCCCCACGGAAGATGCCAGCCTGGAGAGCGTCCGGACCACACTTAGAAGGCTGGTAAGGAAAGCCAGGAAGAGGCCACAAAGCCCCAGGCCAGTGGGCTCCTCGGGATGGAGGGGAGACGCTTCCCTGAGGGGTCAGACACAGCGTGCAGAGTGGAGGCCGGAAAAGGAGCCAGGAGGCCCCAGCAGCCCGTCAGGCAGGAAGCGCCCAGAGGAGAGCGGCAGGCAGTTCCCGCCCCAGAGAAACCGACCCGGGCGCAGGCGGTGCTTCTGGCCTCGTGTTGGGGGGAGGGGGGAACAGGAGGAGCCATCCAGGAGTGCCCCCCTCCGCGGGCCCTGGGGGTGCCCCTCTGCTCCCCACACCCATTCATCCTGGGAAGGGCTTGTAAACTTAACTGTTTGTAGAACCACTTATAGGAAAAGCAGGAAGTATACAGATTTCCCGTACGTCCCCCTCACGGCGCCCTTCGCACCATTTTGTCACCTCGCAAGGCATTTGTTCCGATCACTGGGCCCACATTGACGCACGTAGGATCCATAGCTCACAGCGGGGGTCCCTCTCGCTGCTGGCCAGATGTACGCGTATCCACCATCACGACACCCTACAGAGTTGTCACACGGCCCTGGAATCCTGCATTCCGCCTAGTCCTCTCTCCCCCCAGTGCTGGGCAGCACGGACCCTCTCCCCGTCGCCAGAGCATCACCCTTCCAGGGGGCCAGCTGGGGTCGTGCACGATGAAGCCCTTCCGGGCCTGCCTCTTGCATCCAGCCCCCGGCCCGGGAGGCGTCCGGCTGTCCGGTGGCCGCGGGCCGCGGTGCCGTCACCCACCGCCTGGTGAAGGGCAGGGTCGTTGCTTCCGAGTGTCAGCAGTTACGAGTAACGGGAAAGCACTTTCTCACAGAAGGAAACAAACCTAATCTCCGAATAAGGGATATGCTTTTAAGGTCCAGGATCTATCACGTTCACGAAGACTTCCCCGGATCCGTTGCCTTCTCGGTTCAGGGGCACCTGGATAATCCTGCTGGGGAGCCTGGCAGTCCAGAGCCTCGACCACGGCGTCTGAAGGGCAGCGGAGCACGCACGATAGATTCTGGGCTTCACAAGGGCCCACGGGGGTTGAGAGAGACGGACGCTTTTTCAAGGCCACACAGCAGAAAGAAGGGAGAGATCCGAGTCTCCCTACCCGGCTGTCCTCAAAGCCGGAAGGAACCTCCATCCCCCCGTGGTCCCCGTCACGGGGGACGTCCACGCTCCCGGAGGTCAGCAGGGCAAACGTTAAGTATTAGCTAGTTTGCAGACCCCAGCCAGATGGCCCCACGTGGTTCCTTCCGAGCCACACTCCCCGGGGACACCGACTCCGCTCGCACCATCCTGACCTCGCGGAGAGGGCAGAGACACCTTAGGTGCACTGTGCCTCAGGTCCACCCCACGCCCAGGGCTTCTTCCACCGGGTGCCCAGAGTCACTTGCCCAGACTCCTGATGTTAAGGAGCTGAGCTAGGGCCCCGACCAGGTGTGCCCAATACCCGGGCCCACGTTCTGGGCAACGGTCTATCCTACTCCCCGAGAGAGAAGGGGGAAGGAAGGTCAGCAACGAGGAATGCAGGCTCCGGCTCCAACCACCCACCGGCTCCCCGCCAAGGCCGGTGCTTCTCAAGCCCACAGTGTGCACAGCCGCTCCTACAGGATGGTGGAGAGGCAGGTGGCAAGGGAATGCGCCCCGAGGGAAGCCCCCCAACATGGTAGCGGTACCCCCATCACACGAAAGGAGGCCGGCTGTTTCCTCTGATGCCCTGATGTCCAGCACGGCCCCTCCCTGGGGAACAGTTCAGACACACAGGCTGACAAACCTGGGCATCTCGCCCACCAGCCTCCAGCCCCACACCCTGCAGGGCCTCAGCGAGCAGGAACGCCCCTGCTCCCCAACCCTGATTCCTCCACCCCTGGCTGCCCCGCTCATTCTCCTCTGGGCACAAACAAGGGAGTCTGGCCGGAACCGGATGCAGCAGGAAGAAAGAAGTACTCTGAATCCCACCATCTGGGGAGCACCTTGCCTGGACCCATACTCCCCTCCCTGCTCACCCAGAGAGGCGGCAGCTGCCAGAGGCCCAGGAGGTTAGCCCGAGGTCAGGAGTTCACGGAAACGCTTGGGTGGGAGCCAGCGGGCGTGGGCAAAAAGGGAGGGATCAGCCCCTCTCAGGAAAGGGTTCATCGCCAGAGTGGTCAGAAGCCAGGCCCCATGAGCCCAGGGAGATCTCCGGCCCCTGAGCCTCACTGGTCTGCATCTGTGAAACAGGGACGAGAACAGCACCCTACGTGGTCATCATGGGGAATATACTGGTTAGTACTTCAAGATGGGGAGGGCACGGAGCAGTCACGCCGTTCGTGTAAAATCCGTCAGGAGGCCTTGGTGGTTTGAGAGGCGACCAGGCACAGAGGCAGTGCTGGAGAGCTCTACATCGATAGTTGCTGCTGTTTTACCAACCCATAGTTCTCCTGGGAAGTCACGGAGATCCAGATTCCCAGGCCCCTAGACCCCCTGAAGCAGAGACCCTGGAACGTGCCACAGCCCCCAGGTGACTGATGCCGCTAAAAATCGAGAACCCACGTTTTTCTATTAGAATCTGGAGAACTCTGAGGAGTTCTCACAGACACCCAGCCTACCCAGAGGCACAGACTCGGTGGGTGTGGGGGAGGCCTGGGCAGGAAAGCATTTTAAAAACCTCTTGAACGACTATTTTAGGGCTCTCAACGTCTCCTTTTTCACGTTATGTTGTTGGAGAACCAACGATCTCGGTGCTGAAAAGTCACTTACTGGTTAAGCTTCCATCGAACTTCAGACAGCAGCCTCCACGGCACATTTCCCCAGAAGATCTCCACCCTCCCATGGATCACTTTGCAGGATCAGGACGTCATACACACCCCAGAAGTACAGCAGGGCCATTGCTAAGGGCCCACGTGAAGACAAGGCTTGTAACAGGGCTTGAACCCTCACCCCAGGCAGACACGCATCCTCAGCCAGAAACAAGAACTATAACCCCCAGAGACCACCTCTAAGCCCCAGGGAGACTTCCACAGGCCTTAGCTTCCAGAGTTCTGGGCTAGAGAATCTGAAGCAGGGGGAGGACCAAAGCCTCTGTGTGGGACTACCCGTTCCAAGGGCCGAACAGAGGTGAGGGAGAAGTGGGGGCAGGACTCCCACCGAACCCCCTGGGGACAAGTCTAGCTCCACTACCAACCATAAGGCTGGGGAAATTACTTACCTTCCGTTTGCACGTCTGAAAGATGGTGACAGTAGTACCTAACCCAGTGGGACTTCAGCAAGAACAGGGACCGAACACGAAAACCGAAGACGATCCGAGAGAAGAGGGAAGAAGGAGCCCGGGGTGCTTGTATCCTGTGGAAGCCCCCGCCTGCCTGCTAAAGCCCCAGGGAGGGCCCCCACCTGCCTGTTATAAACCCACGGAGGCCCCACTTGCCTGCTAGAGCCCCACGGAGGCCTCACGTGTCTGCTATAGCCCCACAGAAGTCCCATCTGCCTGCTATAGCCTTACAGAGGCCTTACGTGGCTGTTACAGCCCCACAGAGCCCCCCACCTGCCTGCTACAGCCCCAGGGAGGACCCCACGTGCCTGTTACAGCTCCACGGAGGCCCCCACCTGACTGCCATAGCCCCAGGGAGGCCCCTACCTGCCTGCTCTAACTCCACGGAGGTCCCACGTGCCTGTCACAGCCCCACAGAGGCCCGTCACCTGCCTGCTATAGCCCAACAGAGGCCCCCACCTGCCTGCTATAGCCCCAGGAAGGACCCCACCTGCCTGCTATAACCCCACAGGCCCCACGTGCCTGTTACAGCCCCAGAGAGGTCCCACCTGCCTGCTATAGCCTTAAGGAGGCCTTACGTGGCTGTTACAGCCCCACGGAGGCCCCCACCTGCCTGCTATAGCCCCAGGGAGGCCTCCACCTGCCTGCTATAGCCCCACGGAGGCCCCCACCTGCCTGCTATAGCCCCAGGAAGGACCCCACCTGCCTGCTATAACCCCACAGAGGCCCCACGTGCCTGTTACAACCCCACGGAGGCCCCCACCTGACTGCCATAGCCCCAGGGAGGCCCCTACCTGCCTGCTATAACCCCACAGAGGCCCCATGTGCCTGTTACAACCCCACGGAGGCCCCACGTGTCTGTTACAACCCCATGGAGGCCCCCACCTGCCTGCTATAGCCCCAGGAAGGACCCCACCTGCCTGCTATAACCCCACAGGCCTCACGTGCCTGTTACAGCTCCACAGAGGTCCCACCTGCCTGCTATAGGCTCACGGAGGCCTTACGTGCCTGTTACAGCCCCACAGAGGCCCCACGTGCCTGTTACAGCCCCAGAGAGGTCCCACCTGCCTGCTATAGCCTTAAGGAGGCCTTACGTGGCTGTTACAGCTCCACGGAGGCCCCCACCTGCCTGCTATAGCCCCAGGGAGGCCCCCACCTGCCTGCTATAGCCCCACGGTGGCCCCTACCTGCCTGCTATAGCCCCAGGAGGGACCCCACCTGCCTGCTATAGCCCCACGGAGGCCCCTACCTGCCTGCTATAGCCCCAGGAAGGACCCCACCTGCCTGCTATAACCCCACAGAGGCCCCATGTGCCTGTTACAACCCCACGGAGGCCCCCACCTGACTGCCATAGCCCCAGGGAGGCCCCTACCTGCCTGCTATAACTCCACGGAGGTCCCACGTGCCTGTCACAGCCCCACAGAGGCCCCTCACCTGCCTGCTATAGCCCAACAGAGGCCCCCACCTGCCTGCTATAGCCCCAGGAAGGACCCCACCTGCCTGCTATAACCCCACAGGCCCCACGTGCCTGTTACAGCTCCACAGAGGTCCCACCTGCCTGCTATAGCCTCACGGAGGCCTTACGTGCCTGTTACAGCCCCACAGAGGCCCCACGTGCCTGTTATAACCCCATGGAGGCCCCCACCTGCCTGCTATAGCCCCAGGGAGGCCCCCACCTGCCTGCTATAGCCCCACGGTGGCCCCTACCTGCCTGCTATAGCCCCAGGAGGGACCCCACCTGCCTGCTATAGCCCCACGGAGGCCCCTACCTGCCTGCTATAGCCCCAGGAAGGACCCCACCTGCCTGCTATAACCCCACAGAGGCCCCACGTGCCTGTTACAACCCCACGGAGGCCCCCACCTGACTGCCATAGCCCCAGGGAGGCCCCTACCTGTCTGCTATAACCCCATGGAGGCCCTACGTGCCTGTCACAGCCCCACGGAGGTCCCACGTGCCTGTTACAGCCCCACGGAGGCCCCTCACCTGCCTGCTATAGCCCCAGGGAGGACCCCACCTGCCTGCTATAACCCCACAGGCCCCACGTGCCTGTTACAGCTCCACAGAGGTCCCACCTGCCTGCTATAGCCTCATGGAGGCCTTACGTGCCTGTTACAGCCCCACAGAGGCCCCACGTGCCTGTTATAACCCCATGGAGGCTCCCACCTGCCTGCTATAGCCCCACAGAGGTCCCACGTGCCCGTTACAGTCCCATGGAGACCCCACGGAAGCCCCCACCTGCCGGCTATAGCCCCATGGAGGCCCTACATGCCTGTTACAGCCCCATGGAGACCCCATGGAGGCCCCCACCTGCCTGTTACAGTCCTACAGAGGCCCTATGTGCCTGTTACACCCCCACGGAGACCCCACGTGCCTGCTACAGCCCCACAGAGGCCCCCACCTGCCAGCTATAGCCCCACGGAGACCCCACGTGCCTGCTACAGCCCCACGCAGGCCCGCAACTGCCTGTTATAGCCCCACGGAGGCCCCACGTGCCTGGTACAACCACATGGAGGCCCTTACCTTCCTACTCTGAAGGGCCCCGAGGCCCCAGGTGCCTGCCATCTCCTCCTGGGGGTCCCTGCAAGTGCCTGCCATCTTTTCGCCGGGGTCCCCCAGAGTCGGCCCTCCCGGAGACAAAGAGATTGATCAGTGGTTGGGGCTACCTCCTACAGCAACATCATTTCCTTTTCCACGACCCTTCCCTAAATCACAGCGTCATGGGCACCGCTCCGCTAGCTATGAAGCTTCCTTCAGGCCCCTCTCCACACCCCTAGGCCTCAGTTCTGCAGCGTGGAGAGAAGACCCTTACCCTCGTTCACCCAACCAGTCTGCTAAGTACCCACCACGTGCCAAGATGGAAACCATGCCAAAAACAAAGAACCCCGTGGATCTGAGACTCAGAGGGAGAGACATTAGGCGGCCACCACCGGTACGCAGAGGACTGGAGCAGGGCTTCGGATGGAGGCAGAGGGGCAGAAACGTGGTGGGGACCACCTCCGGTGGGGGGTGGGCACTGAGCGCTTCCGTGCCTGGAATGACGGCCATCTCCATCCCTGTTAGGGTTCTCTCCAAACACAAACTTTGCCAAGTCCAGGAATAGATCCACCCCCCAGGGGGGAGGCTGGTAAGGACTTCTCAGCTTCCAGAAGATTCTTTTTAAAAATAAGTGGGAACGTCCGTTGGTGCAGACACTTTGGAAAACAGTCTGGCAGTTCCTCAAATGACCATATGACCTGGCAATTCCACCCTTAGGTACGGACCCAGGAGAAATGAAAACACCTGCCCCACACACACCTGCGCACAAGTGTTCACAGCAGCAGCAGGTTCCAACAGCCAAAGGTGGAGGGAAACAAGATACCCATCAGCAGAGGGCTGGCTGAGCCGGATGTGGTCCGTCCACGCCCTGGAAAGCTCATGAGTCTTAAGGAGGAGCAGAGCTCGGGCACATGTTAGCGGATGGACCTAGAAAGCATCCCAGAGCCTGAAGGGCATGTATCATGTATGATGCCTGTATGTGAAATGTCCAGAAGATGCAAATGCAGAGACAGAGGAGTTTCGGAGGCCACCAACGGGACAGTGTGGGGCAGGGCGGGGGGGGGGCTAGGGAAAGGACAGTGGGGTACAAGGTTCCTCTGGGGGGATGGCACACGGCCCTGTGAACACACCAGGGGGTCCCACGGCTGTTTCCGAGTGGTGTCCAAACCTCCACAGAACCGTGCGGGGGAAGAATGCTCCGGTCAGGACTCCCCAGGCGACAGAGGGGGACAGTACGATTTCAGACGTGACAGCTGCTCCCAAGGAGCAGGGTGGGAGCAGGGGCCCCCAACTTGGGGTGTGCAGACTCCCAGGGGGGCCACAGAAAGAATCAAGAGTCGTGGGGAAAGAAATTACATCCTTATTTTCACTGGCCTCTACTTGAGATTTAGACAGGCAGCAAATCACAGCAGTCGGTCGCCAAACCCGTGATCTTGTCACCAATAGAAACGGCACGTCCCGGGAGAGTGGTTGCAAACATCTGGGATATGGTTACACCCCAGGCCTGCCCCCGCCGGAGCAGGGCCAGAGTGCTCAGGAGGACCCTCACACCCACCCTGCTGGTGCCAGCACTGTGCCAAGGACACACGGGGCCCGAGTCCCCACTGACCCCGTGGATGCCAGCTCCGGGCTCATGCTGGGAGGGACGCTGGGGCTGTGCAGGTGTCTCCAGACAGAGCGGCGCTGAGAAAAGACCTGGAGGGCAGAGGGGAAGCAGGAGGGGCTGAGCGGTGACTGGCACAGAACCCTCCACCTACACCTCCCTGATGACTCAGTGTCCACGGGGCTAGGCCTGTGAGGGGCACACACTCCCTCCCTGCCACTCCCCTGCCAGGGTCTTCCTCTGACCTCAGGCCCTAGGGGACCTGGGGTAACAGTGAGTCACCCAACACGACTCTGGGCCCCCAGAAGCCTTGACACCCCTGGGAGGCAGCCCACAGGGCATGTCTAGGGAGGGGACGGGTCACAGGCTGAACCTCTTCCAGCCCCACCTGACTCCGGCTCCCCGCAGGGACTGGTCTGCGGCCTGATACAGGCTTAGTCTCTCTGGGAGTCCCCTCCCTCACCCAGCTCTTCCGTCAGGGCCCAGGGCCCAGTTCCTCAGGAAAGCTGGCCAGACCCCACCCCAGTCCCAGATGCCTGTCACAGCCCAGGCTGACAGGCCCTTGAGCTGGGGTTCTCCCGAAACTACTTGGCTCAGCCATCAGCCAGAGTCCTTGAGGCTCGGAGAGGAAGAGCGGAGGGGACGCCGCTCTGAGACCCTCCCCAGACTGCCCACCCAAGGCTCTGACACCTGCTCACACCGCAGTTCCCACGGGAGGGTCTGCCCTCCCTGCAACGAGGAGTAAACTGGAACCGCCTCAGGGCTGGAGGGCTCCACACCCCGAAGGAGTTCCGAATGCTTCTGCAGGAACCCCTCCCCTCTGGCTGCTGTGAGTGGAAGGGCAGGCCTGGAGGCAAGGGTCTGCTGGCCTTCCTGAGGGGGACTCAGAAGCCCCCAGTGCCAAGCCCCGAGGCCTCTCACGCTCAGACACCCTGGCTCCAGCTTGCCTGGCTGGGGTCCCCAGCCTGGGGTTCTGCACCCCCACACGTGTGGGGTGTCCCCAGCCCGGGGCTCCGTTCCATCGGCTGGTGGAGGCAGGGTCCGCATTGTCACCCCTCCACTCAGGGCCAAACGGGAACTAGCTGGAGGGGGCTGAGCCCCGGCAGCCAGGGCCGGAGATCCGCGCTCACGGGCGCCACCTCCAAGCCCCCCACGTCCGGGGAGCTCGATCCCATTTAAGGCTCTGGCTCCCCACAGTCCTGACAGGCAGGCGCAGGGCTGGAGACCGAGGCAGGGTACCTGCCCGGGGCGCTGGGGGCTGCGTGTGGCCCCCTCCCTCTGAGCAGCAGGACAGCAAGCTCCAGGGGGTTGATGCTCAGACTCAACAGAAAGGTGCGGAAGGCGCAGGGCGCAGGGTGCTGGGCGCCAGTGAGCGCGGGGCGGCTGCTTGAAAACAAAGGGCCAGGGAGAAGTAGCAGGTGCACCTGACCGCAGGAAGGGACGCGTCCCTCCTCCCTCTGCCCTGCCTGTGGCCTCCCTGCTCCTCCCTCTCCCTGTCTCTCCCTCCCTGTCTGTCTGTCCCTCCCTGTCTGTCTCTCCCTCTCCGTCCCTCTCCCTCTGTCTCTCCCTCTCCGCTCCCTGTCTCTCCCTCTCCCTCTCCCTCTCTCTCTCCCTCTCTGTCTTCCTCCTTCTGTCTCTGTCTCTCCCTCTGTCCCTCTCCCTCTCCCCCTCTCCATCTCTGCCTCTCCTCTATCTCTGTCTCTCCCTCTCTGTCTCTGTCTTTCCCTCCCTGTCTGTCTCTCCCTCTCTGTCTCTCTCCCTCCTGTCTCCCTCTGTCTGTCTCTCCCTCTCCCTCTCCCTGTCTTCCTCCTTCTGTCTCTGTCTCTCCCTCTGTCCCTCTCCCTCTCCCCCTCTCCATCTCTGCCTCTACTCTGTCTCCGTCTCTCCCTCTGTCCCTCTCCCTCTCCCCCTCTCCATCTCTGCCTCTCCTCTATCTCTGTCTCTCCCTCTCTGTCTCTGTCTTTCCCTCCCTGTCTGTCTCTCCCTCTCTGTCTCTCTCCCTCCTGTCTCCCTCTGTCTGTCTCTCCCTCTCCCTCTCTGTCTTCCTCCTTCTGTCTCTGTCTCTCCCTCTGTCCCTCTCCCTCTCCCCCTCTCCATCTCTGCCTCTCCTCTGTCTCCGTCTCTCCCTCTCTGTCTCTGTCTTTCCCTCCCTGTCTGTCCACTGTCTGGCACATTCCTGCACACCCCCCCACCCCCCGCCGGTCCTGCTCAGGCCTCCAGCTAACAGGACACTCTGTGCTTGTGAACACTTCATGGCCACTGTCACCAGGGCCGCCTCCAGCCCCGAGAAAACCCTGACCTCTGCTATATTTCTGCCGCATTCTCTTGGGGATCCACAATTAATTTCCTCCAGATTGGGCCCCACATCGCAGACACAGCCACTCAGCCCCCACGCTGTCTGGGTGATGTGGGATCCCCAGGGAGCCTCCAGGCAAGGCTGCGGGCTGGGCCCTTCATCCCCAGAATGTTTATCTCCTGTTTGTCCTAACAGGTTGGTTCTGTTCAGACCCAAAGGGTCAGGCTGTGGCCTCCACAGCCAGGGAAGGCCCGACCACCCGCCTGGCGCGGCCCCTCGAGTCTGGCATAGCCACAGCCATGCTGGCTCCCGCACTTCCCAGGGCGGCCCTGCTCCCCCTCCCTGCACTTAAAACGGATGAAGCCTCTGTGACCTCGCCCTGCCATCCTCTGGGCGTGTGGGGAAGTCCCTCCCCCAAAGGCTTTCCCACACCCACCAGGTCTCACTGTCAGCCCTGGTTCAGCTCCCTCCATCCCGTCAGCAGTAAAGGGGGACCTATGTGACAGGTGCATGGACAGGGCCCCCTCAGCCAGTCCAACGGTCCCACGCTGCCCTGGGGCTATTTGCTGCTATCCCCGGGGCCGGCTCATTGCCAGGCACACAGTAAGTGCTCAATAAATACCTGTGTGGGTCCCAGCTACCCTGCAGACACCACGGCTGTTCTGTCCCTGCCAGTAAATAGACCCTAACTGCAGCCCCTCGAAGCCTGCGCTGCAGGAACTGGACAGGATCCCCTGACCTCCTAGCCAGTGGGCAGTGGCCCGAGTCAACATTTACTCAACACCTACTGTGTGCCCGGCACCGTGCTAGGTACTCAACAGGCAAGAGAAAGGCATCCGCAGTTTATTTCAAGGAATCCACCATCCAATGGGGGAGGCAGCCGGCAAGCGGGGAATCCCGGGGGGTCAGGAGTAGACGCTGGGGCTTACGTCACTGTGGTGTCTACAATACGTTAAAACGTTTACAACTCAACAATAAAAAGACGACCCAATTTTAAAGCGAGCAAGGGCCCAAACAGACGTGTCTCCAAAGACATCCCAGCGGCCAGTGAGCACGTGAAAAGATGTCCGACGTCCCTAATCCTTAAGGAAATGCAGATCCAGACCGCAGTGAGACGTCCCTTCACACCTGCTAGGAGGCTGCAATCACGGGGTGACAGTGACACGTGCGACAGAGATGTGGCGTGGCTGGAACCCGCAACACGGCTGGCGGGAACGCAGAACGGGGCAGCAGCTGCTTGTGAGGTTCATCACGGGGCCGCCGTGGGACCCAGAGGACCCGGCAACCCCACCCCCGGGCACAGAAAGCGGTGTCCACACGAAAGCTTGCACGAGAGTGTCTGCGGCCGCACCGTTCACAACGGCCCAAATGTCCACCGACCGATGAACAGACAAGCAAATGTGGCCACGCCAGGGAACATCACTGGGTCTTGAAAAGGAACGGAACCTGGCGCGGGCTCTGGCGTGGGCCCCTGGACGCACCCGGAAACACCGTGCTGAGGGACAGGCCAGCCACAGGGGCCCCTCGGTGACGCCGTCCACCCCCAGGGTCCAGACCCAGCAAATCCAGGGACAGAGAGCGGACCGGCGGGTGTGGAGGGCGGGACGGCTTAACGCACCAGGGGTTTCTTTCTTGGGTGACAAAACGTTCTAAAACAGGCGGTGCGGAGCTGCGCAGCCCCGTGAACGCACCACGACCCACCGAACTATACGCTTCAAAAGGTAAATTTTAAGAAAACCACGTCACGACGACATCACTCATCCGCTCTCGGGGTGCAGGCTTGATACGGAACAACCTCGGGGGCAGAATGACAAACGGGAAAAGGTGACGGCAGAGCGGGGGCCACGATCCACCGCTGGGGACTTCCACAGATGTAAACAACCACACGACGTGACGGCAGCTCGCTCACGGAGCATCTGCGTGCAGCAGGCAGGCGCGCAAACCTTCACCGGGTCTCCCATCCGGCCTCCGGGAGCCCCCAAGGGGGGGCTCGTGACCACGGACCTGACGGCTGGGCTCGGTCCCACCTCGTGTGAGTCCGTTGCTTCTGGAAACCAAACCTTCCAAGTGACTCGGGAAAGTCACTCCATCCCCCAGCCTTGGTTTCCTTGTCTGTGAAATGGCCCCGTGGGGTGGTGGGGCCATAAGGAGACCTACTGGCTGCAAGGGGTGAACACAGGGCTGGGACAACAGTCCACGTCCTGTCTCTGTTCCTGCTGTCCTCCGCACCCCCACCCCTCAGGGCCACCTGCCTCTCGGCCCGTCTACATCCTCCACACCGTCCTCCTTCTCAGGCCCGATTCTGATCCTGGCGCTTCTCGCCTCCGGTGCCACTCTCTCCTGACTCTGTGCCACATCCCAGCGGACGGTGCCCCCATTCAGATCAGACGCACAACCCCCTGCTCCCTCCACCCTCACCCAGCACGCAGCCTCTCACACCACACACCCTCCACACCAATTCCTGCCCCCAGACGCCGTCCCGGGCACCGCGCACTGCCCAGCCACTGCCCCCACCCAGACCCTGGACATCATCTCCCCTCCCCCGGACACAAGCACCCTCTGGGGGTCCCCAGCTTCCACTCTGGTCCCCATTTCCTTCCCCACCCAGCAGCCAGCGTCATTACCCAAAGACACCGTCACAAACAGCAAGGGCCCAGCAGTTGTATCGCAGAGAGACCAAGGCTCACGTTCACATAAGAACCTCTCCGTGAGAGTCTGCAGGCGCTGTGTCCATCATAGCCCCGAACGGGAAACGCCCCGGAAGCCCCTGAACCGTGATGGGTACGAAAGCCACGGTCCAAGCACACGCACACCCCGGACACCGGTCAGCAGTGAAGAGGAACGAAGTCTGGGCGCACACAGCGAGCTGGATGGGTCTCCCGAGAACCGCAGTGAGTGAAAAAAGCCAGTCCCCGTAGGTTGCATACCCCACGATTCCGTGTATAGAACATTCCAGAAATGAGAAAATGACAAGATGGGGAGCAGAGGAGTGGGTGCCAGGGATGAGAGGGGGGAGGGTGCGGCTCTGAAAGGGTGGCAGGCCGGGGGGCGGAGGGGTCCCTGCTGCTGAAACCCAGTGTTCATGTTGATATCCCGGCCTCAACGCTGCGTGGTCCTTCCGTCAGGTGTTACTTTGGGGAGACAGGGTGGAGGGCACAACCGTGGAGTCTAGGGGCATCTTGAAATTAAAACTCAATTATTCAAAAGCAGGAACACCACGGGGTGCTGCTGACCGCCTAAACCCTTCAGCGCCCTTCCTGCCCCTCCTGCCTTGGCCTGGAATATGTGCTCACACCCTCCCTCCTCTCACCCTCTTCCTCCAGTTCAGAACCACACCTGTTCCAGCCTCAGGGCCCTTGCCCTGCTGTTCTCCCTTCACACACCGCCCCCCCCCCCGCCCCCACTGCTCTTGGAGGGACTGTCATCCATGCATCAGCCAACCAGGATTTCTGCAGCTTTCCCTGCTACAAGGCCACAGGGAGGAACCCGCAAGAGCCAGTCTCTGCCCCCTCAGAGACTCCAGTGCATGGGGACGGGGACAGGACAGCCACAGAGGCCAGTAATTACAGTGCCCGGGAGCACGCACGCACAGAGGCCCAGAGGCACTCTGGGGGTCTGAGGAGGGGCGCCCCGCACCATCCTCCCCAAAGTGCGTTTCAACCACAGCTCCCCAGATCCACCCACAGGGAGCCAGGCCTTTGAACTCACCAGCGAGCAACCAGCTGGCCGGGGCGGGGCCCCAGAAAGGTCACGCACGGTCCCCATGTGGACAGTGGGGCGCCAGCTCGCGGCCCCCTCGAGGACCAAGAAAGCCTGCACTGGCTTATCATACAGGCCTCCCAGGGAGGTCCCCACCTGGTGCTCCTGGGAACATCCCACTGAAAATCGCTCCCGGGGTGGTGAGACCTCCCCTCAGCCACCTTCAGAGGCTCCTTTCCTGCCCTTGTTTGTCCCCAACCCACAGAGGCGGACGGGGAGCGGTGGGTGATTCTCAGGTCTGGTCCTCAGGACCCCGGCCCTGGATGGCCCCAGATGTGTGCCCTGGGCTAGATTCCCTCCTGGGGAGTCTATCCAGGGGCCCTGGGTGGGAGGTTTGAAGCGGACCAAAGATGTTGAGACCGTGTCATCACCCCAACTTCCTAGGACTCGCTGGGCCTCAGTTTCCCCTGCAGAATGGAGGAGTCATGCCTTCCTCCCAGAGGGACCGAGTGAAAGAAGGCACAGGTGGCTCCCAGCTCATGGCCAGACTGCTGACACCAGGCCTGTGGACCTGGTGGGGAGGGCGTGGGATGAAGTTCTAAGGATCACATGCTGCCTGGTGGGGCAGACGGCCGAGTCCCGGCAGGACAAACTCAGGACTCTGAGGCCTTGGAGAGAGAAGGGGTGTGTTCAGGGGAGGGGAGGTGGGGAGGCCAGCTCTGCCCCCTCCAGCCTTTGCTCTGTACCCACAGGTCAGAGCCTGCTGGCTCCGGCCTTCCTCCCGTGTCCCACCTGCCGTGTGCGGCGATGGTCACGTCCGTGTGTCTGGGCACCTGTGGAGAACGGGAGGGTTCCTATCCTGGGGTCCACAGAGAACTCTCAGGGAGTCCATGAACCCCCACAACTACCGACAAAATGCCACATGTGTGCAGGGCCCTGCGTGTGTCCTGGGAGAGGACCCTCAGCCTCTCCATGCTCTCGAAGGAACCCGGGAGAACCCACAAGTTTATGAAATGCTGAGCGAAAGGTCACCGAAGGCCGGGGTTCAGGAGACCGGGCCATCCTTCCCTACCTCTGCATGACTGTGAGACCGCGAACGCCTCCCCGGGCCTCAGCGTCCTCAACTGGAGAGCCAGGGGGTGGCCGAGATGACCGTCCCGTCAGGAGGCGCCCCCAGCGGATGCTGCAGACTGCTCTAGTGTGCCCCCTCCCCTCACCGGCCCTGTGACCTCGCCAAGCCCGGCCATCCTATGAGCATCCCTTCTCCTGTCTTACCTGGGAGTGCACGCCCTGCTTCACGGCGCTACTTTAAAAACTAGAAGGAGCAACGCTGGGGCGCCTGGGTGGCTCAGTCGGCTAAGCATCCGACTCTTGGTTTCGGCTCAGGTTCGCAGGATCAAGCCCCACGTTGGGTTCTGCGTGGACAGTGCGGAGCTTGCTTGGGATTCTCTCTCTCCCTCCCTCTCTGCCTCCCCATGCTCTCCCATGCTCTCTTTCTCAGAATAAATAAGCTTAAAAAAATAAAATAAACAAAAGGAGCAAGGACTCTGGGAAGGCACACAGGCCAGTACCCGGAACAAAGCGGACGTTCAAAAACTGAGAGTGTCTTTCTTGCAAAGGAATCTCCACGGCTCTGGGGTTCGACGTGAGCATGTTTGTGCTTCGGAACACTTTCAAACTGAAGTCCGTGAGACCCTGTAGCGGGTTGGCCAGTGTCCCCCAGACAGACACGTCCACACCCTAACCTCAGTGCCTGTGAATGTGTGCTCACACGGGTAAAGGGTCCCTGTAGGTGCAATGAAGTTAAGGATCTCGAGAGACCGTCCTGGATTTGGGCTGGACCCTAAATCCAGGGACTGGTGTGGCCGTAAGGAAGGAGGAGGAGAGGGCAGAGACAGGAGGGGCTACATGGTGACAGGCCGGCACGCGGCAGCTCTCCTCCTTGCTGTAACATGGGCACAATGCTTAAAAATCTGCACGTCTATTTGATTTTTTTTTTTTTTTTAATGAAGCACAACATGTACTTCATGAGCCACTTGACCCGGAGTTTGAAGAACTGTCCAGAGCAGCGGCTCTCGGCCCTGACGGCTCCCGTCACGTTCCTGGGCCAGGAGGCCACCCTCCCAGAGCCAGGCTGCTGTGGTGCCAGGAAGAACCCCAGCAAGGCTCTTCACGGCCACCCTCTCAGTGATGCCCTGGATGAGTGGCCCCCCCACCTCAGCTACACATTAGGATCTCCGGGACAGTTTTAAAAGAATCTCAATCCCAGACCACCTCAGTCGGCCTCTCTGGGTGGGGCCCAGGCATCAGCATTTTCCCAAGCAGCCAGATTCCATGCGCAGCAGAGATTAGGAGCCAGATTAGGAGCTCCCGCATGCGAGCCACCTGGGCATCTTGCGCACATGCAGCTTCTGGCCCTGGAGACCCCCGTGCAGGGGTGGGGAAGAGGGACCAAGATTCCAGGGGTGGGAGAGAGGGGCCAAGATTCTGCATTTCTAAGGGGATGATCTCAAGGGGACCATCCCAGGGATTCTGCTGTGCACCTGGGGTTAAGAAGCACCAGCCCTGGGGCGCCTGGGTGGCTCAGTGGGTTGAGCGTCCAACTTCAGCTCAGGTCATGGTCTCACGGCTCATGAGTTTGAGCCCCGCTTTGGGCTCTGTGCTGACAGCTCAGAGCCTGGAGCCTGTTTTGGATTCTGTGTCTCACCTTTCTCTCTGCCCCTCCCCCACTTAGGATCCTGTGTCTCCCTCTTTCTCTCTGTCCCTCCCCCACTCACACTCTCTCTCTCAAAAATAAATGGACATTAAATAAAGAAGCACCAGCCTCCAGCCGTGCTCCTAAAGGTGCAGTCCCCAGACCAGCAGCAGCAGCACCCAATGAAACTTGTTAGAAATGGACATTATCAGACAGCATCTCCGGCCAGAAATGCAGGGGTGAGGCAACAATCTGCTTTCTGCACCTTCTGGGTGATTCTGACGCAGAGTCAAGTTTGCAAAGCACTGGCCTCGAGTAGCAACAGTGGGGGACCAGCAGCCTGCCCAGCCAGCAGCGCAGATGACCCTGGGTGTTTCCAGAGGCCTCCAGGAGCACCAGGGAGCTCCCCTGGGTCACCCCCGGGAAGGTGGGAGCCGGCACATGTTGACAAGGAGTGTCATGATTCCATCACAGAGAACATGCCTCCTGCAGGGTCAACAGACTCGGGGCAAAAATCCCCTTCCCACCATCGGAGCTCAGCGGACCCCTCCCCTGGGATGCCTCTGCTGCTCAAGGACACAGACATCCCCCTTCCCTTCTCAGAACCCTCACCTGCAGTGTTTCCATCAGTCCCCAAACTCTGGAATGAGAAACCCCTGATTATTGTACACATTTTTGTCTCACATCCAGACTTTTTGGTACAAGTCACATCCCACTGTTTCTTGTACATTCCTGACTGCAAGCTATGTTCGGCACACTGGCTGCTACTGACTGAATGTCTGTGTCCCCTAAATTCAGAGGTTATAAATGAGATGGTGTTAGAAGGTGGGACCTTCAGGGGTGGTGAGGTTATGGGGGTGGGGCCCTCATGAATGGGATCAGTGTCCTGATAAAGGAGCCCCCAATCGGCCAATGTCTTGATCTCAAACTTCCCAGCCTCCAGAGCTGTGAGAAACACACACTGTCATTTAGAAGCACCGCCCACCCCCCCCCACCCCCGACCTGTGGTAATTTGCAACAGCTCGAACAGACAAAGACACAGTCAGACTCAGCAACTATTTCCAGGTTGATTCACTGAAGGTCGACCTGAACTGTTCTGTCTTTGCACCTCAAACGTAGTAGGGGCTCAGTAAATGCTTCTCAACAACCCAACAAATCGAGCCAAGGCAACCGTAGCAGTAAAGAGAGTTACGACACGGGTAGATAAAGGGCTGCTTGTTTTTCTGCATCTTTTCCAGCACTTTGGAACGCTGCTCACTAGACAGTGCTCCAGCCGTGTCCTCCAGCCATGGCTGCATCGCAGCCTCACATCACGAGAACACCCTTGGGACGGATTCACTTCATTCTATGCCATCCGCCTCACTCATGGGAAACACTGGCAGGGCCTCTTACCAGCAATGACAGCACCAAGAGCAAAACAAACCCCGTCAGGGACTTGTAACAGTGATGCCTTCAGAGAATTTTCAGTGAGGCTGACCTTTCAGTGAGGCAGGAGGGTCTCAGGGAACATTTTCCCTTTAACTATCAATGCCCTGGTGTAAGTTCTTGTAATGAGATGGACGTGTGGCAGGATGGTGAGTGAAATTACCCCGTATACGGCCTTGGCACACTTCATTCACTCCACAAACAGCATGCTGGCACCATTGTAGTCACTGGACACACAGTGGTGACCAGCATGGACCCACCCCTCCCTGCGTGAAGCTCACACTCTAACAGAACCTTCTGTGGCGGTGGACACATTCCGCATGGTCCATGAGAGCCGCCAGATCCGTGTTGCTATCAGACGCTTGGAATGTGGCTGCTGAGATTGAGGCACTGAATATGTAACTTTCATTTCATCATAATTAATTGAAATAGCCATATGTGGCCAGCAGCCACTGTGCTGGGCAGGGTTGTTCTAGATGAGTACTCCAGTGGTGCTGATTTAAGGAGGAAGGTGGCCCAGTAGTCTTTTGCGGGTTGATACAGACAATACCATTCCTTTGCCTGCCTCTGGCGCACCTATAACCATGCACAGTCCGTGAGAACTGAGACACACACAACCTGAGGTAGAGATGAACCTCAGACTCAGAGCACCTTGTACAAGTCTTACCAGAGACCTCACCTGGACCCGCCCCGCTAGCCAGGAGATGCTCTCTCAGGTCACCAGCAGACACCTGGAGGCACCCAACTTTTTTGGAAAACAGGACAGTATCGAGATGCAAACAGCCGATGCCCCCGGTGGTGGTATTCCTTGGAGTGTGGCCCCCAGACACCAACAGGGTGGGAACGGGCAAACTTCTCATGGCCAAATGTGCTGGACGGGTCAGGGCCAGGCAGTCACTGGCCGGGAGGCTCAGTTGGGCACCCTGGTTGTTAGAGGTGGTGTGGGGGAGGAAGGAGAGCAAAGCCATGGCGGCATGTGTGTGGCGCTCTCCAAGGTGCTGAAGAGACCGGCCGCTCCCCTATCCTATGCAAAGACTCGGTGGACCCAGAAAAACCCCTGGTCTGATGCCTAGAGCCTGTTGGAAGCACAGCCAGGACCCCAGGCGGCCCTTGCCTTCACCCACCACGTGCCTCACACAAGCCAGGAGACTACAAATTGGCGAAGTGGCTGGTCTAAGAGAGGGTGACCACTGTGGAAATTCCAAACACACATCGCCCCCTGTGGATCCCACGAATCCACATATCCTGCGATATGTGGTCATCAAAGGACACTGTGAGTGTTACATCCACAGCCATCAGCCCATAATCGATAGCCAGCTGTCCTTACGGTTGTGCAGGCCCGAGGGGAAACTGGGGAGGGAAAAGAGCCCCGAAGAGAGGCAGCAGAGGCTCCTGGCCCTGCCCGACAGCTGTGTTAACTGTTTCCATCAGCCAGGGCTGCTCACTAACTACCTGGTGGGGCAGCTATTTCCAGAGGGTGCTGACCCTGGCCTCCTTGCCAGCTTGGGTAGAGCTCCTGATATAAAGCGCCCAACTCTGGCTCCAGGGCTATGTTGGGTGAGGGGTGCTCAGTAACACTTCTTCCTCAGCTATTATTGGCAACAAAGAACGAGTTATTTGCCTTTTCTTCCTGCTTTCACCTCCTGGAGCCTTTTCCCTTGCCAAAGTGGCTGAACCAGAATCTCTGAGGAGATGCTTTTATCTCCAATAGCTGAGTGCTTCTTTTGTTTCTGAAACGAACTCCCATTGGCCTATGTCTGGTGTCCCCGACCTGCTTCCTCCCTAACCTGGGACCTGGCACTGGGATTTTCTTTTTTAAAAAGTTTGCCTTCACATATTCACGGCCTAGCATCAAAAATATGCCCAATGGTCATTTATTTTGATTGGATATGGGCTTCTTCCCCCTTAAAAGGGGGCATGAACTGCATAAACATGTGTTTAAAGTGGAAACTAAGCCTCCCGCTCCATCTGTAACCTGAGCCTCGTCGTGTAAGGCTGGCACTCTCCCCACACAGGCACAGGGGCTCCTGGAGCAGGAGTCGGGAGGGGTTTGGAGGGTACACGTGGCTGTGTTTTGGGGGACGGGGTGGAAACATCTCCGGGTGACAGGTGTATTGTGCGTGTGTGTGCGCACAGGCGCAGAGGGCCTGGGATTTTGACTGTGGGCGTGTGTGATTTGTGTGGGCCGAGGGATCTGGGCCAGTGAACGGAATCTGCATTTGAGGGGGGAGGCCTGGTACGTGAGATGACTCACATCTTTCGGGCTGTGGGAGGGTTTATTTGTGGGGGTAACTTTGGTCCGAGGGGTCCTGTGTACATGGCACCAGGAGGAAATGTTTACCTGTGTGGCCAAGAGCAGGGGTGTAGAGAAGTGGAGAAGGGGCAGTGGGCGCGGGCGGGGCAGCGGGGGGAACACCCGGGTGGGCGCCTGTGCCTTTGCCTACAGCTCCTGGCTGCCGCGCCCAGAGGAGAAGCAGGGTGCGGAGGAAGAGGAAGGAACGAGGAGGTAGTTTTGCACAAGGGAGTTTAGAGAACGTGTTCCACACAAAACCACAGGCTCTGGAATCGCTGTCCTGAGTGCGAATCCTGATGGCGCCCTGCACCCACCAGCCAAATCATCTCCTCTCTCCACGCCTCTGCTTCCCAGTGTGGGAAATGGGAAGGACAAGAAAAGCAACCCTGCATCAACCCAGGTACGGGAATGAAGTGCTATCATCCTGCAAACACTGGCCACCCGGCTGGCACACGGTTAGAGTTTAACATCGCCACTGATCATCATTTTCGTTATTACCATGATCACACCTGGCTATCGGTCCTGGTAACGGTCACTGTAAGCGACGCTCATTGCACGTGTGCTGTGATAAAAGAATAGTGATAAGTAAAAGTCAATGCTCACTACATCCCTGGCACAGCCACACACGCCACCTCAATTAATCCCCACCTACTTCACAGGTATTATTACCAGCCCTTCATACAGATGAAGAAACAGAGGCTCGGAGAAGTCAAGTAGCTTGTCTGAGCTCACAAAGCCCAAATGGCTGCAACTCTATACAGCACGTGCTCGTGCCGCCCCGTGCCCCCAGGGCCTCACCCTCTCCACAGGGTCGCCCCACAGACCGCAGAAGTCACTCAGCCCACGTCCACAGAAAACGCCTGCCTTGCACTTGGGGGAGGATAAACCTGGAAGGGGAGGAGTTGGCAGAAGCGGCCCCAGTTGAAATGGAGTCCATACCAATTGCAGCCAAATGTAGAATATGTTTGCCATGAGTGTATCATTCATGAAAATCGCCGTTTCCCCAAGTCAGCACTGGAACCTGTGCTGAGGTTCAGGAGCTGTGCTGATACCTGCCCCGTATTCCCACCCCTTGTGCAAAGGAAACGTCAGACTGGAGTCGGGACCATGAACTCATTAAGCCTCCGCCTGCCCTCCCTAGAAGCATGAGCCGCCACGCCCACCGGCATCCAGACCCAGAGCTGCGACACCCCCACTTTGGTTCTGCTGGCCTGACGGACTGCTAGAGGGCACACATTCTCCACAGTCACTTCCTTCCTGATGAGAAGCACAGACCGTGTTGCAGAAAGGTGGCCCCAGATGTCTGGCCTGATTATCCCAGGCCAAAAGGGTCAATTCGATTTTCCATCATGCCATATCACCAACCAGAAGGGAGCAGTCAGCCCTGGCGTCCTGTGCCTGTAAGCCTGCCTCGGTTGGCCTACAGGTGGTGTGATGTGGGGACACATCAAGGTTCCAACCGTGACTCTGCTGTCGCAGGCTAGGGGGCTCTGGCCTGTCCCATGGGCCCCTGGGTCTCTCTGGTGTCATCTGTAAAATGGACATGGTCCCCCCCCTCCACCGTGGGAGACTCCAGCGGGGCAATGTGGAGGGAGGGAAGTGCTTTAGGGAGCAGAATCCTGTGTCGCTGACTGGATAGGGGACAGAGATCCAAGAACACTGACCAATGGAAGGAAGCATTTCTCACATCAACATATTGAACCCTAAACTCATGGCCAGCCACAGCATCACATCCTCTCCCCCTCCCCGCACCCCCCCCCCCACCCGGTAAACACAATGGAATCATCACCTTTCCCTCTAAAGTGGAAGCTTTCTGAGGGCAACAATTTTTGTCTGCTTCACTCGCGGCTGGTTTCCCAGAGCCCAGAGCACCCGCTCATAGCAAGTGCTCAGTAGATATCTGTTGAACGGAGAACGGATTTCTGTGGGCCACCCAAGATGTCTGGGGAAGCTGGGCAGCCTAGAGAGCTGGACCTCACTCTTAGATATTCCAGGGAGTTCCACAGAGACAGGGGCTTGGCTCATCTCCTCCCCAGGCTCCTATGTGAGGCCTAGAAACCGCTTTCCTGGCTCAGGCACAGCTGGAAACACCTCTGGAGGGACTGATCCGCAGAGCAGCATGGGCAGAGCCCCCAGGGTGACAACTACCCTTGGGCTCCCAAAGAGCCCAGCTGGGAGCGCCAGGCTGCTGAGCCGCCCACCTCAGCCACCCACATCTGCTGCCCAAGCCTCGCCGTGTGCACGCGTGAGCGCGCACACACACGCGCGCATGCACACACACGGCCTAGAACCCAGAGAGGGCTGTCTGCTCGGTCCAGCCCCTGCACTCCAGGGTCCAGAAGGCTCTCCAACCTGCTCCATGAAAACAACAACAGCAAAGAGGCCGCCTGGGACGGGGCTGGGCACGGCTTTGACAGGCAGGAGCATTATATAATTAACTGCCCCCCACGCCTCCTCCCCTTTGAGTAATGATGAACCCTGCCTCTCAGTTGCATAAGCCAAAATAATAATTACTCTCCAGCCCTCCATCACTCCTGGATGTGGCCAGGGAGCAGGTGTCTAGTGCCTGCTTCCTAAGATGTGGAGGCAGCAAGCAGGCAGGGAGAAGACCACACGTCCGTTCATGATTTCCATGCCCAGCAGAAGCACACAAGTCACTGCTGCGCCCCACGCCTTTCCCAGGCATCCATGCCTGAAAAATTAGCAAGCCGCCAAGAGGGAGGCACAGAGCCACTTCTGAGGATAAGCTCCCAGGTGGGGGAAGGGGGCATCTGGAGAGCAGGCTTGTTTGGGGTCTGGCTTCCAGGAACAGAAAATGCTCCGTGCCCGTCGGATGCAAGGAGGAGTGGACACTGGAGTGTCCGGGACAGGAGCACAGCTGCAAAGGAGCCCTGGCCGAGGCTCCCTGCACGGAAACCATCTTACGGCCAGGACAGGCGGGCGGGCTCGGCCCTGAATGTGGTGGCATGTTAGAATGAAGGCACAGAGCATTCCCTAAACTAACGGCGAAAATGATTCAGCCACTGGAAGGCGAGATTCCTGGGCCTCCTCCTCCCTCCCTCCAGCAGCCTCTCTGGCTGCGCTAGCCCGCGTCCAACCACCTAGAAGTTTATTGCCGTGTTGTGTTGCTTTGGGTTTGTGCTCCTCTCCCAATCGCTCCCTTTCCATTGGCTTGGGTTCATGAGGACTAAGGGAGGCCTCTCGGCACCGCAGGAAAACAAGCAGCAGAGCTGGGGCCTGACTCCCGGAGGCCAGCACTGAGGGAGCTCTGCCAACAAGGGGGAGGGGCCCTCTCCCAGCTCCCCTCTGCCCTTGGCGGGTCCCAGAGGAGGCCGTGAGCCCGGGGCCCAGGGCGAGTCTGGCCTTTCCAGCAGGTCTCTGGCCTGCGCTTGGATGATGCACTGACCCTCTACTCAGCTCCACGGCTCCGGGCCTGGCTCTGCTCCTGGAAAGCCCCCAATACCCTTCCCCTGGCACAGGGGCGCTGTCCCCCCACCAGGCCATGGGGCAACCTGTAGCCAGGGCAACTGTGGCCTCCAGGAAGCCCCAGGAAATGCCCCGGGTGCTCACGGCCCCCCCGCTGGAGGGAGAAGCTCAACTTCCCCAGAGGTAAACAGAAGAGGCAAGAGAAGAAGGTCCCTCCTCCTCCTCCCTTCAGCCCCTGGCCCGGCCCCCCCCCCCCACCCCACCGGGCGGCACCTACCTCCATCTGAGTAGGTCTCCGTGCCATAGCCGTCCTGCAGGCCGTTGCTCCAGGTCCCTTCGTACTTGGCCCCGTTGCCCGTGCACTCCCGCACCCCGTAGCGCCCCTTAAATCCGTGCGTCCACTCGCCCTTGTACACCCACTTCCCCTTGCTCTCCAGGCCGATGCCGTGGCGCTTGCCCTGCGCCCAAGTGCCCTGGTACGTGTTGCCGCTGGGCCAGGTGTAGACGCCCAGCACCTCGAAGCCGTGGCTCCACGAGCCGGTGTATTCGCCTTGGCCCTTGGGGCCGGTGCAGACGCCATGGCCGTGCGCCTTGCCGTCCTCCCAGCCTCCACAGTAGGACCCTCCATCGTCAAAATTAAACCTACCCCCACTGGACATGCATGTAACTCGGTTTGCAAATCCCGCAAACGGTGAAAAAAAAAAAAAAAACCAAGGCGATCAACAAACCGGATTCTTGGTTGGCTGGCTGGCTGGCTGGTTTTGTTTTGCTTTTTTTTTTTTTTTTTTTTTTTAAAGGAAGAATAGAGAAAGCGAAAAAACACAGCGAGCAGATCCCGGGCGGCGGGAGGCCGCGGCGCCGGCTTCGGCGGAATTTAAGTCAATTGGGGGCGATTATTCCTTTTCGAGCTGCGCCGCGGAGCCTGACCAGCGTCTCGCGCTCCCGCTGGAGACAGGACCGGAGGGGAGGAGGGAGGGGGAGGGGAAGGGAGGGGAGGGGGAGGGAGGGGGCAGGAGCAGGAGCGTCTGGTGCAAACGGCTCCACCTCAGCGGCAAGTGCCCCTCGGAGGCGAGCCCGCCGGGCTGGCCGCGCAGGCCGGGGCGGAGACGGCGGGCGGCTCAGGCCCGGGGCGCAGCCCCCCACCTGCGGCTGCCGCGCTGCGGGCGCCCGAGGGCGGCGGCGGGGCCCGCGGGCGGCGGCGGCACGGGCGGCGGCGCGGGCGGCTGCACCATATTGGGGGCCGCGGGCCGGGCCGGGCGGCGGCGGCGGCGGCGGCGGCGGCGGCGACGGCGGCGGCGGCGGCGGCAGCAGCAGCAATGCGGCGGGGCGGGCGGGCGGCGGCGGCGGCGGCGTGCGCTCCGGGCCCGGCTCGCGCGCTCGGGCCGGCGCGGCGCGCGCGCCCGCACCACACCCGCGCCCCCGACCCGCGCGCCCCCGGCCCACACCCTGCCCGCGCGCCCCGCACCCCACCGGCGCTCCCTCACCCCCACCCCCGATCCGCTCCCCTCCTGCGCCCGCGCGCCCCCGTCCCGGCTCCCCGGCTCCCCGGCTCGCGAGTCGCCCTTGCGCGCCCCCGACCGGGCCCGCCGCCCGCGCACCTCCCCACCCGCCCCCGACCCAGCCCGCTTGCCCGAGCGTCTCCCACCCGCGCGCCCCCGCACCAGCTCCCCGCCGGCGCGCCCGCCCCACCCAACCCCGACCCGCGCGCGCCCGAACCGGCCCCCTGCCCCGGGCGCGCGGGCGATCTGGAGAGGGGCGCTGCGGCCCCGGGGCGGAGAGCGCAGGGCGCGGGCGGGGACCCCCGGCGCCCGCCCTCCCGCACCCCCTACGCGGCGCTCCCGCCCGCCCCGCTTCCCCCTTGCCGGGCCGGCCTGGAAATTGGGGTCCAGACAGGTCGCCCCAGCACCCCCCCTTTCCCGGGACTTAGATTTAAAGGGACAGGAACTGCGTAACGGGAAGGCGCCCAGCACCCAGGGCGCTCTCTGCCCCCTCCCGGGAGTCGGGAGGTGAAGCCTGGCAGAGCAGGCCTGGGGCGTTCTGGGGTGCCCTTCGCGTTTCCTCTCTCCCACCCTGCACCTCGCCCCTGGCGCCTGGCTCCTATCTGCGACACCTGTCCCTGGCTTCACTGGAGAGGCTCTTGGCAGACCACAGGTGGTTGGTTTCCCCTAGGACAAATAATCCATCCTTCTTCCTTACAGTTTGGGGGCCACATGTGGGAGGAAGGGAGCCAGCTGCCCCAGAAAACATGTAGTTGATGAATGTCCCCTCCCCATAAATTAACAGAAAGTCGAGCCACACGCATGTCTGGGAGTAAAGACACCCAAATGCCGTCCCTTCCCAGCTCCCTGGCCAACAGGTAGCCCCCAACTCCGGGAGCGGTTGCGCTCTGGGGGAGCAAAGTAGGATTGTCACTAGGGCGTTACTTTCTCCACAGATACTCCCCCCACCTCCACCCCCAAGCGATGGTGTCTGATTCCTGGATCCGAGTATCCTGGGACCAATTTAAAATGCATTTCCTGGACCATAAATCTGCAGGCAGGAGCCGGGTTCCCAGCTCCCCCGGAACGTGTGCGGCAAACGGCAGCGCCGCTGCCCGAGTGCTGCGGGGGGAGGGGGGAGATTGCACGGGGTCTGGGCTAATTGCAGTGCGCCCGAGACTCCGCCGGCAGGGAGACAGAAACTGCCAGCCAGGCGGTGGAGCCGGAGATGGAGCCCACGGAAGAGGCGTGATTTGAAGCCTTCCAATCAGCCAGGGGCCCAGCTCACACCTTCTCGTGCCTGCATTGGTCCCATCTTTGGCTAAACAGGCTCCTGCTGGAAAACTAGCCGCCCCCCCCCCTCCCAAGACTCCCAGCGTTCAAGCTCAAGTTTCTGTCTTGCCCTGGGCACCAAAGCCCCACACCCCACCTAAAGCTCTAAGGGCCTGGCCTTCAGAGCAGTCACCTCCTCATCCACCCCACAAGCAGAAGGGCATTTAGGGAGTTTCCAGTTTTGCTTTGTGATTTGCAATTACAATGATTCAATGCGCCTCTGGTTGCTGTCTGCCTCCCTTGCTACCTGGAAGGTTTCTCTAGATGCCTAGGGGTGGAATTGTTGGGTAGAGCACATCTTGGGCTTAAAGAGGTTGGAGCTGGTCCCTTCTCGCCCTGCTGTGCCTTCCCCTTCTGGCTCTCCCAGCCCTGGCCACCCGTTGGTTATTACCAGACTTCCTACTATGTTTCCATTTATTTTCTTTTGTTAATCTAAATGGAAAGAGGCAGTGTCTCGGGGCTGTTTGGTGTAAATGAAAAATTACATATTGTGAACGTGTAGACAAACAGGCTGCAGACGTTCAGGTTCAAAGGATGCCTGGGTGGCTCAGTTGGTTAAGCATCTGACTCTTGATTTTGGCTCAGGTCATGATCTCACAGTTCATGAGATTAAGCCCCAGGCGTGTGCTCTCTCTCTCTCTCTGTCTCTCTGTGTCTCTCTCTCAATAAATAAATAAATAAACTTAAGGAAAAAAAAAAAAAGATTCAGGCTCAAATCCTGCCGCCAGGGCTGGCCAGCTGTGTGGTTTGGGCAGTCACTTAATACTGCTGAGCTCAGTTTTCTCACCTGTAAAATGGGCAGATACTAGTTCCCATACGGTTGCCATGAGGATTCAAGGACCTGACCCCCCAGCACGTAGTAAGCAGTGAAGAAGGAAACGGCGGTGCTATTAAGGAGTCCAGCCGCTCCTTGAAGGTTGTGGATTCCCACCTGGGGGCCCAACCTTGTGCCCGCTCCCTCCAAACCTCGTTGACATCAAATTGCTGTCCCCTTGTACACTCTGCACTTGCTTTCTTCCATTTTATTTCCAAACCGGTTTTTGCTGATTCAGCAGCCCTTCCTCACATAAGCAGTGGATTGCAACTGAGATCTTGCTGGAAAATGGTGACTGGTTTCAAGCAATTACTGGCCGGCATCTTATGCCTCTGGCTCACGCATACCCTTCCCCCCAGCAATTCCAACAGACCCTGTTTCTGACCTCCCCTAACCACCCCTCCCTCCTCTCCCAGGCGTGGTCACGTTTAGCTCCAGCAGTGACGGACTTTTTTTTTTTTTTTTTTTAACGTTTATTTATTTTTGAGACAGAGACGGACTTTATATTCTCTGAAATGCAGATACAGAGGCATTCCTTTTGGGCCATTTGGAAATCCTTCCCCCATAAAGCACGGCTGGTGGTACTGATTTCATTTTGGAGGAAACTCTCTAAGGCTATAAACACAGTACCACCCAGCAATTTCAAAACAAAATCCAGAAATAAAAACAAAAGCCATAGCACCATGCAGAATTTCACAGCTCTGTGCACCAGGCTCTGGGATGAGGACCTTGCCTTAGTGACCTCGCGGGCACTCCTCAGGTGACCTGGGCTTCTGTACTCACCTTTCAGAAAGACCGACTTGGGGACTGCCTCTGTGAACTGCCTGGCTGAAGGGAACAGAGCGAACCGAGCAGGATTGCTACCCAAGCTGACTAGTCTTCCAGCCTGGAAGCTTCCTGGCCTTCAGGCACATGCCCTGACTTTCCGCTGCCTGCTCCCTCTCCCCGCGGCCACAAGTTTTCCGATTTCAGATCCAGAAAGGCTCCTGGGCTCCCCATCTTAAAGGCCCCCCCCCTTCCGTCCACAGAAGCCTGTATCGTTCCCTCAACGAACTGAGCTGCGACATACCTTTGTTTGTCTTTTTGGCTGTGTCCATGTTCGCCAGGACCCTGGGATGCCCCGTTCTGTGTGCCCTCGACTCTCCTCCCGCTGCTGAGTTCAGCCCAAGTGACACAACGTCACTTGGAAGGTCAGGTACATGGCAACACGGCCTCTGCCCTGTGCTTGAGGGGCTGGTGCTTGAAACCGTGGAAGCCCGTGCAGCCCACGGAGGGGCACCCAGGGAGAGAAACGGGGCTTCCGGCCCATGTCCGCAGCTGGGCCCCAGCCCACAGCCGGCACCCGCTGATGGCTGTGTCAGAATACCAGATCTGCCAGCTCCAGGCCGGTCACCCCAGCTGTGGCCACGCCGAGCAGGGACCTCACCCATGGGGCTTTCCTCGTCATGCCTGGTTGTAATTGCAATTTTTAAAAATTGTTGTTTAAGATTATTTATTTGGAGAAAGAGAGAGATCAAGCATGGGAGGGGCAGAGAGAGAGAGAGGGAGAGAGAGAATCCCAAGCACAGAACCTGAGGGCTCCCACTCTCGAGCCATGAGATCATGACCTGAGCTGAAATCGAGTCAGATGCTCCACCGACGGAGCCACCTGGGCGCCCCATAACTGCAGTGTTTAAAACTTGAGGTACAATGCCATGCAACACGGTACTAGTCTCGGGTGTATGACGTAACGATTTGACATATGTACCCATAGGACGGCCGGGAAGTCTGGTTAACGCTCATTGCCACACATAGTTAATGGAATTTCGCTTTCTTAGGATGAGAGCTTTTCAGATCTATTCTCTTGGCAACTTTGAAATATGACAGTATTATTAACTACGGCCATGATGCTGTTCATTAGATCTCTGTGACCTATTTCTTTTGGAGCTGGAAGTCTGTGCCTCTCGAGTCCGTTCACCCATTCAGCCCACCCCCCACCCCCACCTCAGGCAACCACCAATCGGTTCTCTGTATCTATGAGATGAGTTTGTTTTGTTTTGTTTTGTTTTTGGATTCCACATAGAGGTGAGATCATATGGTACTTGTCCTTCTCTGTCTGGCTTATCTCACGGAGCAAGATGCCCTCAAGGTCCATCTATGTTGTCACAAATGGCAAGACGTCCTCTTTATGGCTTAGTAATATTCCATTATAGACATGAACCACATTTTCTTTAGCCACTCATCCCTCAGTGGACACTCGTCTCCATCATAATTTCAATTTCTGAACAGAATAAATGATTGTTATTATGTTAAGCCAGGCAGAGGGCATGCAAACTACAGCTCAGGGGCCAAAGGCTGGTCTTCAGAGACCAAGTGTGATTGGAACCCAGCCATGACCATCCGCAAACACACGGCGACAGCTGCTTTCACACTACAGCGGCAGAGTTGAATAGTTTCGACTGAAACCACATGGCCCATAAAGCCTAAAATACTCCCCACCTTTTCCTTTAGAGGAGAAATGCACAGAGCCCTGTGTCCTCGTCTGCTCAGGCTGCCGTAACAGACTGCCACAGACTGAGCGGCTTCAGTAACGGGAATGTATTTCTCAAAGCTCTGGAGGCTGGAAACCGAGCTCAGGTTCGGGGAGGAGCCCTCCTCCTGGCTTGCAGGTGACTGGCTGCCCGCTCACTGTGTCCTCACATGGCAGTGGGGTGGGAAGGGAGAGAATGAGAAAACTCTCTGGTGACTCTTCTTATAAAGACACTAATCCAATGGGATCAGGGTCCCACCCTTATGACCTCATTGAACCTCTGGTACTTCCGTACCCCAAAGACAGCCTTGCTAGAGGTTAGGGCTTCGATACGTGAATTGAAGGCACGAGCATTCAGTCCGTAACACCCTGTTTTAAGCCACTAAGTTTTGGGGTGGTTTGTTACGGAGCAGTGGCACCCAGACCAGTGCTTCTGTGCTTCTGGCACATGGCTCTGTGCCCCTCCCTCCTCATCTGTAAAATGGCACCAACGCCTGTTCCTACTGTGCAGGGAGGGCTGGGGCAAAGAGGACACGGCTCAGCCCACGTGAGTAAGGTGGTTTGGGGTCCCTACTGCCTCACTGGTCCCCGATAACTCACAGCTGTTATTCCTTGCCCCCTCAGGGGTGGTCATTCTCAGGAACGGAGATGACCCCGAGGGTGCTGTGCCCCCTGTCCTCCTCCCAAACCACCTGATTGTAGGACTTCACCTGCCCATGCTTGTATGGCCAAGTGTGCCCTACCATACAAGATGGCGGTCACTTGGAGGCACCCATGAGATTGTGCTGGGGCTCCCGATTCTCCCAGACCAGAGGCAGAAAACGATGCCAGCCCTGGGTGGGAGGAGGACCTTGAAAGCCTTATTTCATCTGAGTCCTGGCATGGGATCCAGTCCTTTGGGATCCAGACTCTGACCATCTCTTTCTTCTTAAAGATGGGGAAACTGAGGGTCAGGCAGGTAAAGCGAGTGGCCCCCGGTGACATATAGCTAGCAAGTGCCAGCGTCGGGGCTTGACCCCAGAAGAGCCAGGTGAACTTTGAGGGGAATGTCCTCCTGGGGTGCTGCCCGCTGCCAGCACCTGGCCCTCTGGGCAGGCATCCCATCCCCAGAGATGGGTCCACATGGACATGATACAGAAGAATCCTTTGTTCTTGATTAGTTGATGACCACCTCCAGAGTCGAAAGTCTGCTAAGGAGAAAAGTTGAGAAACCTAGTCTGAGCTTTGCAATTGTAGTCTCAGACCCCCTGCTGGGAGCGTCTTTTTTTTTTTTTTTCCTTATGCTGCCCCCCCCCCCCCCCCGCATCTTAGTCGCCAGCAATGCAGTGGTAACAGTGGCTAACTGTTCCTCATGACAACTCCAAGACGATGTTGTTACCCCCACATTTCAGATGAAGAAACTGAGGCAGAGGGCAGGTAAATGCCTTGCCCAAGATCCGCAAGTCAATTCTCCAGGAATCGGTTCTCCAAGCTAGGCATTCCAATTCCAGCTGTTTCCAGACTCATCCAAACCAACGGTCCTCCCAGCTGGAGTGCCAGGAACCCGGATCCCTGGCCGTTCTCCCAGCTGGGCTCAGTGTCCCCAAAACCCGACCTCCAAGACACGTCCGCTGTAGGGTGGGCGCCACTTTACAGGTGAGGAGCCAGAGGTTAGGGCCAACGAGCGAACCTGCAGCAAGCAGCCGTCTGGGTTCCCAGCAGACACGTGGCCACCTGCTGACCTGTGACGTCCCCTCCCCCGACACAGCCACTGGAATGATGACATCAGGAGCAGCAGCTGTAGTGCTCTGTCACTGCAGCCACTGCTCTCTCTGCCTGCCCCCCCCCCCATGCAGGTGACAAGCACAGGGGCGATAATAGCACCGCCCACTTCAAGATACAGAGCGTTTCCCTCAGGTACGTCCTACAGTATCCGCCCCCCGCCCCCCCGCCAGGGAACAGCTATGCTGACTTATATCACCATAGATTAGTTCTTGTCCTTGGACCTCATATCCGTGGACTCATACATTTGTGTCTTGCTTCTCTCATTCAACATTATATCTCGGATTCATCTGATTGGCTCTGGGTAACAGCACTTTGTTCTTGGCAGTGCTGTATAGGATTCCATTGCACGAATATACTACAATTCCTTTCTCTCTTCTCCTGTGGATAGAATCCGAGCTTCCAGCCTGGGGGTTGTCTTGAGCGGAGCTGGTCTGAGCACTGTTGTATGTGTGTCTTCTGGCAGACACCCATCTCCCCTGGGCATATGCCTAGGAGTGAATTTCCCGGGACCTAGCCTAGGCGTATATTTCATTTTGAGAATTGTGTTCTCCAAAGTGGTCAGGTCAGTTTGCAGCCCCCTCCCCCACCCCCAACAGAGGGTGAGGATTCCAGCTGCTTCCTGTCCGCACCAACACTTGGTGATATCAGCCTTTAAAAGTTTAGCCAATGTAGTGTGCTTTAGTGGTATATCATTGTGATTCTAATTTGAGTTTCTGAAACACTTTGTAAATTAATTAGGCTTGTTTTTTTTATGTATAGCTCACTACTTAATTTCAACTTAATAGATATAAACATATCTTTTCTTATTTCTTATTTGCTCTATTTATTTTTACAGTCTCCTTCTGAGAGTATCATATGCCACTGATTTTCTATTTAGATTACTAATGTGAAGTTTTCTTTGAAGATAAATCCATCCAAGTTTTTAAAAAAAGAAAGGAGGTGAGGGGAGATCCAATTAAAGAGAAATAGTATGCAACGAATAGACCAGCACGGATGGGAACATGGCAATTGTTGAAGACATAGAGACCTCTCCAACCCTGGGGGTAGAGTAGAGACCTCCCCAACCTTGGGGGTAGAGTAGAGACCTCTCCAGCCTTGGGGGTAGAGTAGAGACCTCTCTGCCATTGGAGGTAGAGTAGAGACCTCTCCAAACTTGGGGGTAGAGTAGAGACCTCTCCAGCCTTGGGGGTAGAGTAGAGACCTCTCCAGCCTTGGGGGCAGAGGAGAGACCTCTCCAACCTTGGGGGCAGAGGAGAGACCTCTCCAACTTGAGGGTAGAGTAGAGACCTCTCCAGCATTGGGGGTAGAGGTGAAAGCAGGCTCTAGACAGAAGCCAGGGGCTGAAAAGTCAGAACCCAAGTGTCTCCCTCATCCTGGGCCCCCGTCTCTGCTCTCGCCTGACTACTCTCTGTGTCTGCTCTCCACAGTCTGCACACTCTGCTCTTTCCTTTGCTCTCAGTCCCTGACAGTCAATAAACTGGACTCTATAGATCCAGATTCCTGGGTGAGACTCAGCTAGGGTCAGCTTGAGTCAGGCACCGTTTCTGACCATAAGCCGTGGTCAGGGACTGGGGGCTTGCCTTGCGATGGCAAGCAAAGGACATGGTTGGCCTTTCTAGCACAAGTGGAGGAAGCACATTCTGAGGCAAAAATTGGGATGTTCCATTGATGGGACAGATGATTTGAAATTAAGAATGGAAGAGCTTTGAAAAATGGTAGGCGTAATTATACTTCTTTATTTACCAAGATCTACAACTGTCTATGATGCCAGGGAGCACTGTCCTGGCCATTCAATTTCTAATGAAAAAGAGAGAGGTGGAGGAGGAAGAAGGAAGAGGAAAATGAGGATAATACAGAAGTGATATGGATGGATTAGCAAGAAGAAAAGGGAGGCTGTGATGAGGAAGGTGGTGATGAGGAGGAGGATGCTGACAGTAATGATGATGATGATGGTGGTGATGTTGATGATGGTGGTGGTGATGGTGATGATGGTGGTGATGGTGGTGATGGTGGTGGTGGTGATGATGATGATGGTGGTGATGATGTTGATGATGGTGGTGGTGATGGTGATGATGGTGGTGATGGTGGTGATGGTGGTGATGGTGGTGATGTTGATGGTGTGGTGATGGTGATGATGGTGGTGATGGTGATGATGGTGGTGATGATGGTGATGATGGTGATGGTGATGATGACGATGGTGATGGTGATGATGATGGTCATAATAGCGGTGATGAGGAGGAGGATGATAGTGATGATGGTGACGATGATGACTAATTTTCACATTTTTGTGCCTGGCTCTGTATTGAGCACTTTACGTTCACTATCACATTTCATCCTAAAACAACTTTATGAGGCTGCTACTGTTATTATCCCCATTTTACAGATGGGGAAACCTGAGGCTGAGACAGGTCAAGTCACTTGCCCAAGTAGAAACTAACCCAAGCAGCTGCCAGCAGAGTATGGCATGTGACAACCATGTTCCTCTGTCTCAAGTGCATCAACGTCCCCTCACTGGGGAAGATGACCTGTTGTCTGTGGTTGAGCCACATATTTGTATAATTTAATAAATGGTTAGACAGCAAATGTCCATGAGCAATCAACCACCCAGGCCCACGAACTGAACATTATTCCCACCCCAAAACCCATTTTGTGCCCCTCCCCAGTCATAACCCTCTCCTGTGGGACGGAACCATCCATCCGAACTTACACGATCATCCTTTTTTCCCTTCTATTGTTACCACCTGTGACTCTGTATCCTGAAACACTGTAGTTTCATTTTGCCTCTTGTTGAATTTTATGCGACTGGAATTGGACTCGACTCATACTTTTTTGCCCGAAATTATGCTCGAGGCTCATCCTCGTGGTTGTGTGTCTCTGGGGTCCTTTGTCCCCTTGGCTGTACAATATTCCATGGTCTGGATGTCCATTCCACTGTTATTGGACACTTGGGTTGTTTCCAGTTCGGGGCCATAGTCCGTGTGTTCTGAAATGTGTGCGCAGGAACACTCACTGCTCTCGGGACTCACCATAGACCCCCCTCTCCAGGGATCCCCGCCCAGCAGGTGCCTCCTCTCTGAGCTGCAGTAGGACCTGTGCTCCCCCCATTACAGCATATGTCACTCTGCCAGGTAGCTATCTCTTGATTCAAGGCCTCATCCAGTCACGTGGGACAGGGAGGCGTGCGGCCCAGTGGGACCCTGTTGGGCTCCTCTCCTCCCCACCCAGCGCCCAGCACAACGTCCGGCACTAGGAATGTGATCATAGAATTTCGAGTAAATGGTGAATGAAAAAACCAATAAATGAATGAACAGTCAGCGTTCCCCTAACATTTGTTGAATCGGAGCAGGTCACGGAAGTGAATGGTAGAGCCCGGAGGCGCTGTTAAGACGCAAGGCCGTGGCTGTTTCCGATCTGCATCTTGACCTTGTTGGACACCCGCTGATATCACCAACATGGCACTTGGGGACGTAGTCCACAGTGGAGGAGCGGGGAGAGAGCCTCACTCTCTCCCCGCTCAGCAGATGATGTGTCGGACATAAAGACATCCAGAAAAGCGCTTCCCGGAGGGAGTGCTCGCCTCTGCTCCTCCTCTGCTTCCCAGGGCTAATAAGTGGGATTAGACCTCCTCGGAATGAGGCGGCTAGTGGTTCCCCATGCCCCTTCCTTACCCACCGCGTATCCGACCCGCCCATCCCCAGAAAATGAGTGAGCTGGGTGGTGGCAGGCGTCTTCACCGAAAAGGAAGACGAAAGTTGTAGAGTCTGAGCGAGGGCTGTGGGCAGGGGGCTGAGCTCCCATGGGTTAGGGGTGTCTCTGAGGGTCCAAGGCAGCGTGGAGAGGCTCAGAGGCTGGGGATATGCACCCAGAAGTCACAGTAGTGGATTGGAGCCCCGGCCAGTGTAGACCAGCTTCGTTCCACACACAGGCCTGGCCAGGGGCGTTCACGACTGTCCTGTTAATGACAGACTGCTGGCCTGCAGATGACGTCCAGCCTCCTTCACACGGTTTACAAGGCCTCCCTGACCGGCGCCTGCCAACCCCTCTGCCTCCCCGCTCTCCCTCCTCTACTTCACCCTGCCTAGGCTGGCTCCGCCCTCTGTTTCTGCTCCCCTGCGTGCCACAGCTTAGTAACTGCTTCTTCCAGGAAGCCTGCCTGACTCCCGCCCTGTCCAAGCCCAGGACAGGTGCTCCCAGACCTTCTGAGTCATAGCACCGGGCACAGTGTACGGCCCAGGCTTGTTTCCCTAGCACCATTCTCTGTGAATGACTTACAAGAGGCACCGTGGCCATGGCATTCACACCCTATCCCAGCTCTGTCTGTATATAACAGGTGCTCAGTAAATACGTTCTGGGTGACTGAATGAATATGGTGATCGAGTATTTGCAGAGCATCAGAGAGTGACTCAGAGGTAACCAGGACAGATTCTGCCCTCTTTCAGCCTTGTCCCCCAACTTTGCCTTCCTGAGAGGCGAGCCAGGAGGGCCTCCCTCTCCGCCCTTTGAGTGGCTACTTTCTGAACAGAAAGCCTCAACGGATAGAAGGTTGCTCGGTATCCGTTACCCCCACTCCGGCGAAAGCGTTCACGCCTCCCCCCAGTTCTCATCCCCACTCTTAGTAGGTCTCCACCCAGGTGCTGATGACCTCTTTTACCCCCTGAACCACGCAGAACCGGAAGCCAGCCTGTGTTTGAACCTGGCCACTTACTGATGCACAGAAGCTAACAATCCCCTTTCTGGTTACATCACTTGGAGCCGGGTTTCCTTTCCTTGCAAAGGGGGTGCGTGTTTTTTTTTAAATAGTTTTATTGAGATGTGATTCACATGCCATGTAATACACACGTTTAAAGTGTACAAATCAGTGTTTTTAGTATAATCATAAAGTTGGGAAATACCGCCACAAGGTGATGTTACCGTCTCATCACCCCAAAGAGAAACCTCAAGTTCCTGGCGGTCACTCCCCGGCGCCCACCCCCCAGCCCTGGGAAAGCACGGATTGGCTTTCAGTCTCTAGGGATGTGCTGGCTCTGGACATTTCATCAAAACAGAATCATCCGAGAGGATGTCGGACATCTCTCACCCGGCACAATGTCCTCAAGGTTCATCCATGTTGTGGCAGGTGTCAGAACTCCCCGTCTTTTCACGTCTGAGTAATGCCCCACTGTGCAGATGGGGCACATTTTGTCCGTCTGTTCCTCAGCTGCTGGGCATTTGGGTTGCTTCCACCTTGGGTTCCGGTGGATAATGCTGCCTTGAACGCGTGTGTTCAAGTCTTCATGTGCGTTCTCATTTCTCGTGGGTGCAAACCTCGGAATGAAATTGCCGGGTCATGTGGTGACTGCATCACCTTCTGAGGGGCCCCCAGACCACATTCCGGACCAGCTGCCCCACCACCCAGGCTTAGTGACACAGAGCCTCTTTGCAGGTGTTTGTTGGACATCTGCATGCCTCCCGAAGAGATATTCATTCAAACCCCTTTCCTTTTTGCAGCTCGTGCTTTTATTATGAGTTGTAGGAGCTCTTTGTATATTCTGGATACAAACCCCTTCTCAGATGGATGATTTGCAAAAAATGTCTTCCTTTCCGGGACTTTGATTTTGGTCACGCCCGGTGTCACTTGTGCTGCTGCGGTCGTTGCTAAAGAGTCTGAACACACCCACCTTCTGTGAGAGGACTGCTCACCCCTGCCCTCTGTCCTCTCAGCGAGGCAGCCTGGCCTCCCAGCGACAACCTGAGGAGGGGGTGGTTCTGAGCCCACCACATCGGGGTCACCTGCTCCCGCAAACAGCGTGTTCTCAGAGGAAGCATCTCAGGCACCCGGAATGACCAGATTCTGAGCCACACCCCCCACGGTGGCTGCAGCTGACGGACATTCCAGGGCTTCCCGAAGGAAGGGCAGGAAGGGAGCAGCGGCAGGAAGCCGGACAACCACAGAGCATGGGCGCCGGTCACACTCTACCCCTCTGGGGGCTGACGGGCCTGGAGCTTGCTGACTCACGGGCTCTCCCGGCCCGTTACCGCTCCTGTGAGCTCCATCCACCCCAGAGAACACGCGGCCTCAAGCTAGCGCTAGCGGGAGCCAGTGTCTGCCCTCTGCCACCTGAAGAGTGGAGCAGATCGGATACTTCCTGTGCCCCGCTCCCTCCCCACCCACCTTCCTGCCTCCAGAACACAGACCCGTCACCCCGACCACTCAACATGCATTCGAGAAGCCGAAGGCTAGGGTCAGGGATACAGAGAGCAGAGCAGGCGTGGTCTGGGGCCACGTGGCCAGAAAGCGATCACACTCGAGGCTCCACACGCCCTGACGACAAATGGCAGTTAGGTCTGGGTAGTAAGGAGTCGTGTCCATCAAGAAGCCCCCCGACTGGGGTAGTAAGGAGTCGTGTCCGTCGAGGAGCCCCCGACTTGGGTAGCAAGGAGTCAAGGGCACACAACTGTAAGGGAGCCTTGGCGTTGACCTGGCGGCAGGTGGCGACAATCCCTCCGTCTATGGAGAGGCATTACTCCGGAACTGTGCACAACCCCACGTGGGAGGGCCCCCAGAAAAGGAAGCAGACACCCCAGCGTGGGAGGCGCAGAGCCTCCGTGCTCGCTGAGCTGGCTGTCCCAACCTCACTTCGCCCTGCAGCGGGGCCTCGGCTTTGGGGGCACGAGACAAGGCTCCCTTGTGGAAAGGGCTGGGACCCTTGAACTATAGCATCTTTTCTGCAGAACAGATGTTAACAAGGTGCTTGGTCCCTGTGTTAGCCGTCACACTCACTACCCACGTTCTAGGGAGTGTGGAAAACCACACCCAAGAAACGAGAACCACTCCCCCAGGGCCCAGCAGTCACACAGGTAACGATTTATTTCCTTCAAGTCGTTTCCTTCGGTGCGCAGTGAACACGCATCTACTTTACAAACTCAGCGTCACGTGGAAAAGGCTGTTTTGACCTTCGCTTTTTCTTCAGGTAGCAGTAAGTCCCGGACATTTCCCTGTTTCATTAAATTGTCTTCTACAGCCCAGCTTAATAGCTGCTGGTGTCCATCTGTGGCCGTTAATAATAGCAAACGTTTACACGTGTGTGTTGTTTATATTGTGCTTTTGAGGCCTTGGCTTACCTCGTGCTCATATGTTCTCAGTGCTTTTCATATACCAGCTCATTTAATCCACACGGCACCTGCGTGAGCTAAGGATCCTATTAGGACCCATTTTACAGAGGAGGAGGTTGAGGCGCAGAGAGGTAAAGCCATTTGCCCAGGATCACACAGGCACTAAGCGGCGGGGGCCAGGATCTGAGCCCAGGTGTCTGGTCCCAGAGTCTACACTGCCTCTAAAGCTCCCTCATCATGGGCACGAACGGGGCAGGGATGGTCCCGGGGAGTCAGGGCGGGCTGTCTCCTCTTTGGAGCTCTGGAAGGCATCCTGACAGGGGGCAGGAGGGCCGGCTGACTGCGCGCCCAGCGTATCACCGATGCTAGGCTGTCTGTGCCCACGGTTCCCGGGAGCCTACGGTGGGGAAGGTGGTTGCACCTGTCTGTGTGGCCACATGCGCCCTCTGGCACCTGTGAGAAGTGCTGGAAACCCCTTTACCACGGAGCTGCTGTTAGCTTCAGCAGCATTAGCTGCAGTAATGATTCCCGACCCCTCTGGTCTCAAGCATCATGTTCCAGAATGCCCTAGGCTGCCGATAGTGATGCTGGCCTGTGTTGCCTCAGACAGGGGCTTCGCTGGTCGTGGAAACCAGCAACTCCAGGGGCAGCCACAACAGCAAGGGCCTCGGCTGGCAGAACAGGCCCTCCTTCCCCTGGGAAGCCACATAAGCCCCTGAGGTTCTGGGACTTTGTAAGGGAAGAAGGGAAGAAGGCATAGGCTGCAGGCCGGTATGGAAGGGTGTTCGCGTGTCCTTGCGGGTCCCCCAAACTGGACAGTAGGACCCCCAGTTCTATAGACAGAGTGCATCCCCCCGGCCAGCCCCCAGCACTGGAGACGCACCGTCCTGCCCTCGGGCATAGATAACACGGCTCACACAGCGGGGCTGCTGGGGGGCTTGGGGGTGGAGAATGGTCTGCCGACTGTCTGACCCGAATTGCTAACCCTGCCCTGTCCTAGGTGGACGACTTCGGCCTCCTCAACATTCGTGGGCCCCGGAGAGCCACTGCCCAGGTTGCTGTGAATGGGACACCCACAGTAAGAGCTGTGCCACCAGATCAAACGTGTCCACGTGTGCCCTCCGCTTGCTTTTGTTGAACAGATTCGGAAACGTACAAGGGCCAGGTCAAGGGCATTTTGCAAACCTGCTGCTGTCGTCGGACGGTCCCCTTTGTCACGGCGCTGCTCAACCCTCCACAGCACCAGAATCACCTACTCTTGTTAAACGGCGGCACTGGTTCAGCAGGACTGGGCGGGGCCTGGCGCTCTGCATTTCTGATGCGCTGGTCCAGGGGCACCCTCTCAGCTGTAGGGGTCGCCCAGGCGCACATGGGCTCTCTGCCACCGTCCTCCTGCAGGAAGCCTGGTGCCCCTGGGGCCCCACAGACCACAGCCCCAGGCAGGGTGTTAATGTCGCCGTGGGGGGCTAGAGAAGGCTGGTTCTTGGCAAGCTCCCGCCAGCCTCAAGGAGCCTGAACCTCTGCCATTAGCCGCCCGTCCAGCCGGGCTGTTTATGCAGCCAATTTCGGCGAATCTAATCCACCCCGAGAGGATGGGAGAGACCAGCTCTCTGCACCAAGGCCAGGCGGCGGGCGTCCAGCCCCGCACGCGGCGGGGCCTACAGGCTTCCGGCAGCAGCTAGCAGGTCCGGAGAGGATGGCGGGCCGAGGGAGACCCCGTCTGGACGGGAGCGGCCGTGCAGCGCGGAAGCCGGCTCTCTCGGCCGCAAACCCCGGCAACGGGGAACCAACCCGAGAGGAGACACAGGAGTAGATGCCGTTTCCCTTCTACCCCACCAGGCTGCAAGCGCCCGTTCCTCGCACTGGGGCCGGGGGAGGCCAGAGGCAAACGGACAAACAAGCAGATAACTTGAATCCTGGTACAAGTTGGGCGGAGGGCACAAAAAGAGTGTTGGCCACACGAAATTGCCGATTTGGGCCATTTTTGTACTCCCGAAGGGCCGTTTCACGCAGTTCGGTGTTAATCCCAAGAACAAATTCAGGGTTGTTTTTACAGTCCCCCCCCACCCCCTTCCTCGGAACACGCAAAGCTGGTATATTTGTATGCAATCACATATTTCGCACATATTGCTACCAACAGGTGCCAGGTGCTCTGCATCCCTCTGTCCCTCTGACAGCGGAGAAATTCTGGACGAAGCTCTGGGGACTTTAGGGAGCCAGGGCTCCTGTTTCTTCTTTCCAGCATAAGAGCACTGCTGTGCCTCATGGTATGCTTCTCAGAGCCACACGCCGGTGAGGGGCTAACATGGGGGAGAGGCCCCGGGGTGGGGGGCGCTGGCGTCTGTCCGTGTCGGCGGGGGCCCCTCCTCTTCAACTTTTCTCTCCCACCGAGATGCTGAGGGTCAGCCCCAGGAAAGACCAGCAGGTGGGGTGGGGAGGGAGGCCAGACGGAGGGCTCCTCGCCCCCTGAGAATGCTAACTCAGGGTGGGGTGGAGCCCTCCTGCTCCAGGAGACAAAAGCACCAATATGCTAACATGTGGCCAGATTCCCGACTCACCTGGCCCCAGCCTTCCAGAATCTGGAGGTGAGAACTTCCCAGGGGTCGCTGTGCTGTGGCCACGCTGGAGGGACAGGGGGAACCCCCGCCAAAGTTGGGTTTGGACGTCAAGAGTGATGAGGCACACACATGCTCAGAGGGCGGGAACAGGTTGTCACTCCTGTGATGGCGCTTTCTGGGGAGAGCCAGGCAGCCCCCTAATTGCTGCAAAAGGGCTGGAAAGAGCAAGGGAAGGAGACGGGCCTGGGGCCTTACTGCGGCTGGAGGGTGGGGGCTCTTCCCCCAGGAGAGGAGCAGCCGGGGCGGGACGTGGGGCACAGGGAGAGGGGATAGGACTCGACGGCCACCAGCAGCGCAGAGTCTAAGATGGAATCAGATGCCAGCGCACGTGGGCACGCCTGCCTCCGGTTGCGAGACACTCGGTCACACGCACACCCACGTGCACATATGACGCACGGGGAGCGTGATGACCCCTGGGAGTCTCGGCGCATCAGCAACTGTGGGGGTGAATTCAACCCACCTCTCCAGAGCACCCCCAGAGCGGCTCCATTGTCAACACGCACCCCAGATCCAAATTACGAAGAGCTCAGCACGTACCGGACGCCTGTGTACCCAGATCGAACAAATGCTAATTTTGTTCTTACGTGCTTTGAGTGTTTTTTGAGGGGCTCGAAGTTAGAGTCGAAGCACTCTCTCTCCTCCTCTATCTCCCCCGCTCCCTCTCTCCCTCTCTCTCCCTCCCTCTCTTGCTCCCTCCCTACCTCTCCCTCCCTCTCCCTCCCTCTCCCCCCCCCCCCACCATCACTCACTCTGGGAAGCCAGCTGTCATGGTGGGAACTGCCCTGTGGAGACACATAGCAAGGAGTAAAGCCCTCAGTGAAGAGCCAGCGAGGACCTGAGGCCTGCCAACAACCACGGTTAGCTGGGAAGTGGACCCTTGTGCCCGAGTTAGAGCCCCACGTGACCTCCTGACCACCGCCAAGGGAGACGCCGGGAGCCAGAAACACCAGGCAGCTCCCGGATTCCTGACCCACCAAAACCATGAGCTAATGCATGTGTGTTGTTTTAAGTCCCTGAGTTTGGGAGTGTTTGTTACGAGGCAACGGCTGACTCACACACTCGGGGGCGGGGTGTAGGACACGGGCGATTCTGGCATCCACCTGGCTCCACCACCAGCAGTCTCCAGGTATGTCTTCCTCATACTGTCCTGGTGTCAGAGTGTGATGACCCAGGAGTCACCAGTGCGGCCCCCTGACCCAGCATGCTGAGCCGTACCCGGGACAACCGACCCCAGGAGCACGTCTGTGTGAGCACCCACGGCAAACGCCCCCTCCCGGTCCTGTTTGTTCAGCCACTGCCCTCCAGCCCACCGTCTGCCCTCCAGGGACTATATCGCCACGGAATAAACTCAGACCTGCAGCTCAGTCACCTGGCTGAGCTTCCTTCCCAGTATCACAGAATCCAGCAATCCTTGCCACAAAAAGCGTTTTAGAATTTTTCCCCATGGCAAGAGATTTTGGAATCGGACAGACCTGGGTTTCTTTTTTGTTTGTTTTAATTTTTTTTAATTAGTTTTCTTTATTTTTGAGAGGCTGAGAGAGACAGAGCGCAAGTCGGGGAGGGGCAGAGAGAGAGGGAGACACAGAATCCAAAGCAGGCTTCAGGCCCTGAGCTGTCAGCACAGAGCCCGACGCGGGGCTCGAACCCACGGACCGTGAGATCCTGACCTGAGCTGGAGTCAGATGCTCAACCGACTGAGCCACCCAGGCGCCCCCAGACCTGGGTTTCCAACCTCCTCCCCCCACGCTGCCTCCGGGCTCACTCCCCTCATCTGGAGAGTGGGCTCAATAATCAATCCTGTCTCCAGGACGGTGAGAGGATTGAGGTCCAAGAGCAGGGCCAGCGCTTAGCAGAGAGCGTCACTGTATTAATAAGATGACAGGAGGCGCTTGGGGCCAGCCCCTGAGGAGGGCTGGCCTGTGGCTGCCGTGGGTGGAAGGTGGTAGGGTGGGGCAGGGGGGTGCTCCGGAGCAGGGACGGTCCCTGCTATGTCCCACCTGGGCCTTCTCTGGGCTCCATATGGAACCGTGCTCCCTCCTACCCGCTGCTAATGCTGTTTTTTCTTTCCTTTTTTATCGAGATAAAATTCACATAACATCAAATTAACTGTTTAAAGTGAACAATCCAGTGGCATTTAGCACATGCACAGAGCCATTGTAACTGTCACCACAATGCAGTTCCAGAACATTCCATCACCCAAAGGAAACCCGCCCCGTCTCTAGCCCCTGGCAACCATGACTCTACTTTCTGTCTACACATTTGCATCTTTGGACGTTTCGTTTAAGAGGAATCCTGCTCTGTGTGACCTTCTATGGCTGGCTTCTTCCCTCCGGAAGACGTTTCCCAGTGCGTCCGCGTTGCGGCCTGTGTCAGAGGGACATGGCGCTGTTCGGGTAGGCCACCTTTGTTTACCCGTTCCTCGGCGGACGGACATCTGGTTGTTTGCACGTTGCGACTATTAGGAATAACGCCGCTGTGACCACGACGCACAGATTTCCGTGTGGACCGGTGGCTTCGGTTCTCCCGGGGAGACGCCTGGGTGTGGACTCACTGGGTCTGTTTGCTTTCGAGGACACCCGCCCCCGCCCACCGGCCCCCCTTGTGCCCTCAGAGCGCAGTGCTTTCATGACTGCACGTTGTCCAGGGGTCACTTTCCACGTGACTTTGGGGCAAGGTCCGGACAGGGGTCTGTGAGCCCCAGGTGAGCAGGGAGGGGCTTGCTCACCCCGCGCCCAGGCCTGGTGCACGAAGACACCCAGCGAGCAGCTGCAAATGTGAGAATGGAGCGCGGGCGTGAGCCGCCGGGCCACCAAAGCTGCTGCCGGGAAGCCCGAGAATCAGGAAGCAGGGCCACCCGGCAGGTGTGGTGCACGCTTGGTGCGGCACCGGGGAGGCTGAAACGCTGGGGTGTCCGCACAGGGGCGGCCCTCAGAGAGCGGGCGACAGGGTGGAGGGCCTCCACCACGTCCTCCCACCACTGTGGCTAGAACGAACTCGGGGTCTGCTTCCGGAACCCAGTCTAAGACGGGAAGCTGTGCCCTCTGGTCCAGCTGAGGACTAGCCTCGCCATTATGAGGAATGGCTAATCACCTGGACTCACCCAGGATTAACTAACCGGAACCAAGAGGCCTTCCCAAGGCTGCTGCTCCAGGCACAGCCACGTTCTGGTTCTGTGGGGCTGCAAGCTGCTGCATCACCTCTGGAAGACGCAGGTCGGGCTGGGGCCAGGGGAGGCGAGCAAGGCACCAAGGGGGCACAGGTCAAGAGGCGCCCGCACTCAGGGTCCCACAGTGCAAGCTTACACCTAGAGGGGATCACCCCGCGTCCTGGTGGCCCTGGTCCTGATTGTAGAGAACGCTCCTGTGTACACATGTGCACACGCATGTGTCAGGATGTACATGTGTGTGCTTGTACGTGTATGTGCAGACACGTGTACGTGTATTGTAGACTGTGTGTTTGCATGTTTTTGTATGTGTGGGTGCGTGCACATGCATCTGTACATACGTGTGTGTATACGTGGGTATGTGAGTATATGTGTTGGTGTGCGTTGTGTGCATGTGTGTATACATGCGTATACATGGGTGTGTAGGTGAGTATATTATGTTGGTGTGTGCGTGTGCATGAATGAACTGTGCGTGTGTGTGTGTGCATGTGCATGAGTGAAGTGTGAATGTATGTGTATGTGTGTGTGCATGAGTGAACTGTGCATGTGTGTGCATGAGTGAACTGTGTGTGTATGTGTGTGTGCAAAAAGAGTGAACTGTGTGTATGTGTGTGTGCATGAGTGAAGTGTGTGTATAAGTGTGTGTGCATGAGTGAAGTGTGCATGTGTGTGTGCATGTGCATGAGTGAACTGTGTGTGTATGTGTATGTGTGTGCATAAGTGAACTGTGCATGTGTGTATGTGCTTGCACACCTCACAATACTATTGAGCATCTATCCCAGGCCCAACATCATCCTCAGGGCCTTACATTTATTAGCGCATTTAATCTGCACAACTCTTTAAGGTAAGTCTTACCATTATTCCCCATTTTGCAGATGGGGAAACTGAGGCTCGGAGAGGCAAAGTGGTTTTCCTCAAGCCACACAGCTGGTAGATGTGGGACCAGGACACAAGAGCAGACAGCCTGACTCTGGAACCCACATTCTGAACCCCTGGGGCACGTATTTGAAGACATAAATCTATTTTTCCCTTCTGAGCTATACGTCAGTGATGATCTTTCCTTTTTTCTGGCTCCTTTGCAGCCCAGACGAGTAAGAAATCCCGGGGTGTATCCGGTGCGTATGCTCACTCGACAACCGAGAGGAAGGACTCCAGGGAGACAGTTGACACAGCCCTAAGAGACAGGTATGGGTCCAGACCCTCCCGGAGCCCGGCGGTCCCAGAGGAGAGGCGGACCCCACGTGTCCGCCAGACTGCAGGACCACCTCTGGCCCGCACGAGCTTCGTCCTTTCTCTGACGACGGCCGTCAGGATGAGCTCTGTCACTCTCAGGTGAGCCTCTGCCCACGGCACACGGAGCCGTACCCACTCCCCGTGGCGGCTCCCGCCTGGCCACTCATTCTTCTGGAGGGTGGGTCCCCTTCTCTCCTCGCCGCATGCTTGGGTGGGAAAGAAAAAGGCCAGGAGAGACCTGAAGGCTGGGAGCGGGGCCTCTGGCGCGTATATTTAGCCGGGCAGAGGAGCGAGGCAGCCTCCTTCCTGGCTTCAGGCCTCCTCTGCCTGCCAGGGTCGGGTCATGGGACCGGAGGAGGACGTCGCCTGTGGTGACAGCTGCCCGCGCTCCCCCCATTTGGCCGCCAGACAGGCTGGCCTTGGCCAGAAATTATATGTTTTGAAGCTGTTCCCGAACCAGAAGCCCCAGGACAGTGCCGTTTTTGTTGTCGTTTGAATTCTCCTTGAAACCAATTTGCCTTTCCCCCCTGCTTTGATTTTTAAAAATGTGTTTCATTATGTAATGTATATGCATTGTAGAAAAATGGGAAAATATAGACAAGCATGATGAAGAACGTAAAACCTCCCGACTGCACTGCCCAGGGAGGAGATGAGCCGCCCTGATCATGCACACAGCGGCGGCCGACCCGAGCAGGAAGCCAGACGCACTAAGGCTCCATGATCCGCACCCAAGTTCAAACAGGTGAAACTACCCCGCGGCGCCAGAAGCTGGGTGGTGGCCCAGCAGGGAGGCTGCGCGTCTGTGCTTGTCTGACTTACAACTTGCGTGCTTTTCCACGTGCGTGCGCTCAATCACACCTTGACCAAATAGAGACTTACCGTTTCTGTTCCCAGGGATCGCCACTATTCCCCTCTGCGGTGTCTCCTTACAGACCTTCTCGCGTGCACATCGGCGTGTGTTTGTCTCGTGGAAACATGCCATCTGCCTGCCTCCCATGTCTTCGCTGGTCAGACCGCGAGTGCGCACGGGTGCAGTCCCACCACGAGCCCCCTGAGCGGGTCCCCTGGGACGTCGAGGGAGGGCAAGCGCCAGCGGGCAGCCACAGGAACCTCTCGTTCGTCGGCTTGCCCTTTCCACCTCACCTAGGGCAGACCTCTTTCCCAATCAAGAAATCACACCTGTGCCTGGATATAAGGGAGCCTCAAATCCGGGGAAATGCCTAGTATGGGACCCTCCAAAATGGTTTTGGGCCAACATGAATATACAAATGTTTTGGATGTCCATGAAGTAGTGACAGGAATGCTTATAAAATTTTAATTAAATTAGAAGTGCATTTTTATTTTTTTATTTTAAAACATTTTTTAATGTTTCTATTTGAGAGAAGGGGGAACAGAGGATCCGAATCAGGCTCCGGGTTCCAAGCTGACAGCTCAGAGCCTGACGCGGGGCTGAGATTCACCAACCAAGAGATCATGACCTGAGCCGAAGTCGGATGCTCGACCGACCGAGCCACGCAGGCGCCCCTCAGGAAGGCGGTTTTAGAATCCTTAGTGAGATCGCATAGAACACGTGTTGGAGGCTGGCGAATTGTCCAGGGCACGGTTCCCTCTTACTCCTGGGGACACAGGCTGACCCCATTTCCCAGCCTCCCTGGCAGGTAGCACGGGCACTCAACAGTTTGCCCGGTGGAAATCGGGCAGTCAGGTCGTGCGTGGCTCCAGGCCTGGCCTCAGAAACCTCCCACGTCCAGCTTTCCCTAGCCTGTAGACCATCTGCTGTCTGGACACCCCAGGGGACAGTGGGCCCACTGCATGAAGGGCCCTGGGCCTCTGAAGGCCACCCACCAAACACCCGACTACGACTAATCTGAGAAAAGGACGAACCCCGTGAACGTCTCAAGGGCTCCATGCGGTCCTTGACTCAACACGTTAACTTAGAGGTAACGCTTGGTCCACTCACAGTTTGTGAGTCAGTTTTATTCAGATTCATTGCACGTGTGGTCGACATCGGCGTCTTCGTCAAGAGCCGCTTCCTGAGCCGTCATCCTCGGTTTCCCAAGATGCTGTCTCGTTCTCACCTCGAGGTGTGAGGTTGGGATCCATCCCAGATGCTGTTGATAATCGCTTTGCCAGGACACACGTCTCCCCCGACAGTGTATCGGGGCGGGGCTCTCCCAAGTTGACTTGTGGGTTTCGCTGCTCGGTCTTCACAACCTAAGCGCTTACATATTCCTTTTGAAAGATCTCTGGAAGGCTTATTCACTGTGACACCTACCCTTGGGAGGTCCTCCCTACAGGAAGATTTGCTAAATCCCTGTCAATTGCTCGTGTCCTTTTTCATCGCTTCCCTCCTGTTACCCCCATGAGGGCCCGTGTCTAGCCTCATTGGAGGTCGTTTCAGAAGAAGGTGCGTTTTCCAAATGAGCTGGCTGGTTCAAAGTAAAATAATTGAAAGACTGACCTACAATGACATAATTGTTAGGTGACTATTTTTAGCCTGATATGTTTTACATGTATTATTATTTATTTTTTTAGTTCGGAAATTTTCATATAAAAAGTGGAGTGAAGTGCACAGTGGCCACTCATGTGCCCACCACGCTTGGGACAATCAAATACCGTCTGCCTTCCAGAAAAAGAGGGAATCCTTCTCTGAGCCAGTTCAAGAAGAAGCCACTAAGTAACTCAGGTTCAGGAGGGAAAAGCTCCTTTCCCTCTTTCTTTGTCCTGCAAAATGTGCAGCTCGGGGCTTAGCCAACTTTTCCTACGAAGGGCCAGGCAGTAAATATTTTCAGTTTTGCAGACACACGGTCTCTGCTGCACCTGCTGGGCTCCAGGGTCGCAGAACCAAAGCAGCGGGAAGTAAATGAACAGGCGTGGCTGTGTTCCAATAAAACTTTATTCACAAACCTGGCAGTAGCGCGATTTGACCTCTGGGCCGTAGTTTGCCAACCCCGATATAGCTCATCTAAACTTAGAGAAACAGGGGCACCCGGGTGGCTCAGTCGGTCAAGTCTCCGACCTCGGCTCAGGTCACGATCTCACAGTGCGTGGGTCCGAGCCCCCGCGTCGGGCTCTGTGCTGACAGCTTGGAGCCCGGAGCCTGCTTCGGATTCTGGGTCTCCCTCTCTCTCTGCCCTCCTCCTGCTCATGCTCTGTCTCTCAAAAATAAATACACTGTTTAAAAAAAAACAACAACTGTAAACTTAGAGAAACAGAAGTGTCCACCTCCATCAGCTGCTCCAACCATCAGTGAAAAAAAGACCCCACAGCCACGGGCGTGAGCATTAGACCCTGCTGTGGTTTGAATCCTGCCTCGGAGCTTAAACAGTGGCATGCGCCTGGGCCCGTTACTAAGTCCTCCAAGCCTGGTTGGTGAACCGTCCCTGCCTCTGGGGAGAGTTGCAGCGTGCCAACCTGACCAGGGGTCAGGGGGCACAGCCCAGTGGCTGACGTGTGAATACCCGGGGCCCACTGGCATTAAAGCAGGGGATGATGGCAGGTAGCGGAGTGCTTCCGAGCACTGGAGGCGGCGGCTCGGGAGGGAGGCAGAGGTAATTAATAAGTCAGGCCCGCTGGGGGCAGCAGGGAATTGAGTTGAGAGCAGGTAGGAGGAAGCGGACGGAAGAAAGGAGGGCTGCTGGTCCTTCTCTGTGTGAGCAGCTCTTCTTTCTGAGGACATCTCTCCACTCGATGTGCTGTCCACACTGGCAGGGACGAGGTGACTTTAACTATAGCCCCCCAAGTGCAGGTGGGCTGATCATTGTGACAAACAGCTCCTTCCAGAGACTTCCGACTCGGCCCCCAGGGGAAGCAGCACCCACTGCATCGGGCAATCTACCAGGCCTTAGGGGCGCTAGCTAGGGCAGGTCAGCCAAATGGCCCACTCAGTGCCTCTCCCCCGTGATGGCACCAGCGTCCAAGCCTGAGTGGGTAGAGACCACAGTGGTCACCCAAACTGGGATCTCCCGGGCCATCTGTGCCCCCGAGAGCCGTAGATAATCAGGTGGACCTGGCTTCTTCCCGGGAGAGGAGGCAGACGGGAACCGGGGTGCAGGCCACAGGCTGGGGAGGGGGGGCAGGGCCACACCAAGGCCTGCTTCCGGCACGAGGCAGCAGATGGCCGTGGGACGAGGCAGTCCCTCAACCACTCAGTGTGGTGGTTGTTACCAGTACTGATGGGAAGCCGAAGAGGTCAGAGGTTAGAGGCCACGACAAGGATGCTCAGGGGTCGGTAGGGAAATACTGGAGACAGAGATTTCAGAGTGCAAATCATAGAAACCTTGAACTTGGCAATTAATGTGGCCTCAAGGGGGCCTGAGTTTGCGTCCCGGGCCCAGTGGGACCCTCCCGGTCCCCACTGTGGGTCTCGCCCCAAGAAATGATCTGCACCCAACTTCCCGTGCCATCCTCTGACCCCACTTCACCCATCCTCCTCTGAACCGCGGTCCTTCTGGTCGCCAGTAATCCCGCCCCCGGAGCTGAGCGGGCCTGCCCCACCCACAAGGCAGCGCGTCCGCCGGGTAAGAAAAGATCCCTTCCCGGCTGGGGACGCGGCCCCAGAGAGACACAGCCGCACTGGCTGCAGCGTGGACAGTGTTCAGATGCCTGCAAGCCACAGCCACCACCCCGGGGGCTCTGTGTCCCCAGTGGGTCTGTCTCTGTCACTGGACAGCTTCTGTGCCAAGGCCTCTCCCAGAGGGACGAGCTGCCCCCCGTGGCCCGCCGTGAGGACTCGAGTCCGAGGAGAACCAGCAGGGGGTTTTCCTTTGGTGGCCTTGGCTGTGAAGTCCCCTGAGCAAGTCCAGGCTGAGAGCAAGAAGCACGTTATTGTCCCTTGCCAGGAAAGGTGCCTTTGTGAAGGAGGGGAGGCTAACAGGGGTCACGGAGGCTGTGGGGTCCTTCCAGAGGACGCCCGGCTCTCTCTGACTTTGTGTCCCACGCCCTCCCGCCTGCCAAGAAGTGCACAGCTGCACCCATTTTGCAGATGCCTTTCAGTGTCAGGAACTCGCCCGCAGCCAGCCCTGGGACTGGGACGAAGGCTCCGGCAGCCCAGGAGGCCCATCGGGGACAAGTGAGGTCGAGGAAGGGGGTGGTTATAAACTGGGTGCGAGCAAGGGCTCCTGCCGTTGGGATCCCCAGCCTCCCTGGGGCCTCACCTTGGGGTCACTTCTGGCTCACTGGTGCCCTGAGAGAGGGGCGCCTGCTCTGGGGCTCACCCTGCACAACAGGAAGAACCGGCCATGACTCTTGTGTTTCCAGATCCTTCTCTGGCCACCTGCAGTCTCTGTCAGTGGAAAGGAACAGTAGAGAGCCGCATTTCCTCCTGGGGTTCATTATGTCACTGTGGTCGGCTGGATAATAGCCTGGCACCACGCCTATGTCCCAATCCCTGCACTGTGGCTATGTGACCTCGCAGGGCAAAGGACGTGTGCCCAAGGGACTGAGGATCCGGATGTGGGAGGTGAGCCTTATAAAAGGGAGGCCAAAGGGGGTCTGACTGCAGGAGAGGCAGACGGCAGCATGGTGGGGACGCAGGGAGAGCAGAGGCCATGTGGTCCGGGGCGACGAGGCAAGCAGTGCGGACACCTCGGCAGCTGGAAGATACAAGGAAACAGTCCCCCTGGAGCCGCCAGGAGAAGCCAGTCCTGCAGGCACTTGGACCAGCGAGGCCACCCCTGACTTCCGACTTCCAGCCTGCCGGAGAACGAGCTGTGTGGTTCGGAGCCACCAAGTCCGTGGGCGCACACCGCAGCAGCCACGGACGCCCACACAGCCACCTACCCGCCACTCTCACAAGGCAGCGGAGGTTTTGGTGGGTTTGGGCTCCAAATGCTGGGGTTCTCCTCAAGTCCCTACCCAGGAGCTACTCGGGTCAGAGCCCTGGTGCCGTCGGGACATGCGGGTCCCGCCGATGGTGAGTGGTGCTGTTGTCCTCACCGCTCAACTATCTCAGTATCACCAGCCCCAAGACCCGAGTCCCCCGGCCCCCTCCCATCTACAAAGTTAGCGGCCCAACGTGACCTCTTTAAATGGAGCTAAATGCCCAGCATCACGGCCACGGTGCAGATGGCCTCTCCAAGTCACCAGTCCACATCTGGCCATCTGCAGGATGGTCCACAAGGTGGCCTGCTCGGTGCTGCCTTCCCCACTCTCCTCTGGGCAGAACGGACCCCTCCCAGCTTTTCCAGAGCACACAGGGGTCCCCATAACACCGCCCTGGCTTGGGCCGGGGTCAGAGCACAGGCAGGTGAGGATCACATCCTGGTTGGGTCTGGGGGACGGGCAGTGTGGAGCAAAGAGAGGTCCTGGGGGGCAGTCAGTCCTGGGTCCACAGCCTGGCCACTCTGCCCCTGGCATTTCCTCCTTCGTAGGGGAGAGAAGGATACCGGCCTCTCGAGGACTCCGTGGAGGCCACACAAGGGTGCGGTGCAGGCCTGGCCCAACTCGGCCACCCCAGCGGGCAGGTGACAAACTAGTCCCCGCTGCCTCTGCAGCCACAATTTCTGAGCTTAGACTCCAACATTTTCACGGCGTCAATGAGCGAGTGAATTGACCAAACGCACACCGAGTGTAGGTTGTTGAACAAAAAGCTACTTAGACGAAACCGAGGAAACAGAATCTCACTGCTTTGGGCAAGTTCCTGACTCGGTTGAGATGGAAATGTCTGGGGCTTCCTGGGAGCTGTCCCTTCTCCCTCCTGCCACTGGGAGGCCCAAGGGCTCCACGGAAGCCGGGAAGTCCCCAGCGGACACGTGCACTGGCCAGGGCGGCCAGCTTCCAGGGACCAGGCATTCCTCGGCCCCAGAGTATAAACACATTCCACGCGGCCTCCGGGAAGGCCACAGGCCCCGTGAGCCGACCGGGAGGGTTGCTGTCCAAAGACACCGTGTACCTGGGCCCGCTTCCCGAGAGCTGGGAGAGCCCAGAACGTCACCGGGGTGACCCCGTGCTCCTGCTGATGGGTAAACTGAGACCAGGACGGCCAGTGACCTGCCCAAGGCCACTAGGGAATTGGGGGCAGAGTCCAAGCCCCTGCCACTGAGCAGAGCCTGGTTTCCACCAGACTCTGTGCCCTGTTTGAACAAGAGGCACAGAGCTCAGGCGAGGACGAGGGCCTCCTCTGCGGGCACAGCGGTGATCACTGCCCGGCACCCACTGCCTTCATGCCGAAGCCGCGGCCCCCGCTGACCAGAGCCCGTTTGGACCCCTCCATGCTCCTGTCCAAGTGGCACCTGCCCGCCGGCAGCCTCGGTGTTCTTTGCAGTCACAGCAGCCAGAGCCCCTTCCTCTGTTCCAAGGCATTTCTCCACGGCAAAGGCAACTTCTAGAACTTTCTGCGAGTGGCTGAATACCAAGGAGCTGTTTCAGTCCCACCTTCCCCGACAAGCAAAAGCTGGGCTTTGGCGAGACGTGAGCACATGGGACTGCCAGTCAGGGCTGGACAACATTCCGGCCAGGCCTCTGCGGAGTTCCCTAGGAACAACAAACTTAGCCAAGGCTGCCCCCCGCCTCTGGACCTGCGTGGGGAATTTGCACCGACAGTCCTTTGTGGGAGACTCCTGACACCAGAGAAGCAGAACAGCTCAGGGGGCAGAGCTGTGGCCACGGGCAACAAATCCCACCGTTGACTCTAGGCCAGATGCCGCCTCGAGACACTGCTGACCCCCCAGACGCCAGTCTTCCCGGGCTGTCCACACCCCTGCGGCCGGCACCCCTCCCCACCAGCGTCCACCTGGCTAGAAATGAAAACCCTGCGTCCACGCAAAGACTTGTACCAGAATGTCCACAGCAACATTACTCACAGCGGCCAAGAGGTGGAACCAACCCAAATGACCACTGACTGCTGAGTGGATGAGCCAAGCGTGAGCCACACCTTAGTCCACACACTGGAATATCAATCGGCCAAAAACAGGAATGAAGTCCTGACACGGGCCACGCGTGGGGGAAACATTCTGTCCAGGGAAGACAACACAATCGGGGGTGATTGCATTTATGCAGGAACAGAGGGTCCATCAGGGGCTGCCTGGGCCAGGCGGAATGGGGGCTTGTGGGTGTTACTGAGGCCACACGGGGTTTCTTTTCAGGGTGGTGAAAATGCCCTAAAACTGACCGTGGTGATGGTCGCACAGCCCTGTGAGAACACTGCCGCCACCAGACTGCACATTCGACACAGATGACTTGCGCGGTCCGTGACTCGTATCTCAGTAAAGCTGTAAACACAGCAGACGTCAACAGAGGGCAAGGACCTGGGGTTGCTGGACCTGTCAGACACTTCTGGAATCTTTCGTTACACAGCTTTGCGGGACCAGCCATCTCTGTGGAAGCTGAACACGTGCGCCCGACGGTGGACATCCACAGCAACACAGACGGGGACAGCCTTAACCTGGAGCCACTGGCTGTGCATCGACAGCAGGATGATTAGGAAATGCGGTCTAGCCGTACGACAGAATACGACGCAGCAGTGAACAGGAACAAGCCAGAACGGCACAGGGCAGGGCTGCATCTCATATCACAGCATCTGCGTGCGGTCTCCTTTCATTTGTGCAAACCTCAGAAACCAGCCGTCCGTGCTGGAGGGCACACTGATGCTTACGCGTGGGGGGTCGGGGGACAGTGTCAAGGGGGACAGGAAAGGGGGCTCAGGGGGCCGGTGATGTTCTGTTTCTTGATCTGGGTGCCGTCCCATGAGTGAGTTTGTTCTGAGAAGCCAACACACATCACATGGAGGGTATGCATGCTTTTTGCCAGTACATCGTATCTCAATAAAAGGTCTGCTGATAAAAATATGTTTCAGAGTTAATGCAAGGAGACAAGCCAAGTGTCCATCAACTGAAGAACGGATAGACAAGGTGTGGGAACGACGGAATGTTATTTGTCAGTAAAAAGGAACAAAGTGCTGACCCTCCTGCCACAACAGGGAGGGGCCTGGAAAACTTAACGCGGATATGCTGGCCACATCCTGTATGAGTCCATCCACATGAGCTGTGCCAGGGGGTGGGGCACCTCCAGAGACACAGAGCAGGGTCGTGGTGGCCGGGGGCCGGGGAGGGGAATGGGGAGTGCCTGCTGATGGGGACGGGGTTTCTTTCTGGGGTGATGAAAAGTTCTGAAGTACGTCGTGGTGACAGTTGTCACAACTCCCAAGAATGTGCTAAACGCCACTGAATGCACACTTTATTTTTAATGCTTATTTATTTTCAGAGAGACAAAGAGAGAGAGCACACGAGCAGGGGAGGAGCAGAGGAAGAGGGAAAGAGAGAGAGAGACATTCCCAAGCAGGCTCCTGGCTGTCAGGGCAGAGCCGGATGTGGGGCTCGAACCCAAGAGCTGAGTCGTGACCTGAGCTGAAACCAAGAGCCAGACGCTCAACCTACTGAGCCACCCAGGCACCCCCGAAGGCACACTTTAAGCGGGTGTGTAAGAAGGTAAGTGGGACCATCAAGTAGGAGCTGGGACTTGCAGTCAGCTCGCCCCGTCGATGGTCCCTGAGCGTGTGCTTCGCGTCCTTGCGACGTGCAAGGTCCAGGGCGAGCCCGTGTCCTACTTCGTTTTCAAAACCATCCTAGGGAGTAACCACTGTCATCGCGCCCATGTCACAGATGAGGAACCAGTCTCCCCGAGAGGCCGTGCTTCCCGTCCAGCCGGGCGAGCAGCAGAATGGGGCTCGCGCAGTCTCTCCGAGGCCACACCTGCAGGCAGGTGGGCAGAACTCGTACTCACGGCTGGCCTGATGTGGCCCTTAGGTGAGGTGTTTGTCGGGGAGAGCACGGTGGGAGGGGACGGCCTCACTTCAGCGATGCCCGTGGGAGGACCGAGGGAAGGCTGGCCCCTGTAAGATGGCACAGCAGCGATGACGGTGACGGTGTTGGCTCCCGGGCGCCTTTCCACATGTCAAGCCTCCCAGGGCCCGCAGCTTTACCCACTGGGTTCTCACGGCCACACAGTGCGCTCTCCCTTGACAGCTGAGGACACAGCGACCAGCGACCGGTGTCAGAGTGTGGATTTGAACCCAGGAAGCCAGGCTCCAGAGCCGCCTGCCCGAGACTGCCTCCCCACAGGTAGCCTGGGCACTGAATGTGCCCCCTGGGGATGGCAGAGTCGGCCGGGAACCCTCTCCCGGGTGGCAGGTTGTATAACGGGAGAGAGAGGTCGAGCTGGCAGGCTCACGGTCCATGCGTGGAACACAAGGCCCCACGGTCTCCCAGAGGGGTGGTAAGTGCCCAGGCGTGGACGCTTCCCACCGCGGGCAAAGCTGGCGGCTGCCCCGGGGAGGCCACCACCCCGCCCTGCAGGGCTGGACACAGCTGCCGGCGCAGAGCAGAGCAGGTGCCCAGCTGGCCCCAGTCTACACTTGGCTCCCTCAGCAGGGGAGCAAAATGGAGCCCAGGACTGAGGCCACAGCAAGAGATGGCCAGCAGGGCAAGGGCTGGCCTCGGACACGGCAGGCTTCTCCATGTCCAGGCTGATGCCTGTTAAAGAGGAATCTGCCCTAACACAATTGGGCCTTCCTGGCCCTCACGGGCTTCATTTATTCATTCGACAAATATGTACTGGGCACTGTGATGTTTGATTTTACGTGTCAAGGTGCCTGGGCCATGGCGCCCAGATATTTATTCAGTCAAACCTTATTCTGGATATTTTTTAGAGGAGACTAGCATTTAAACCGGTGGATGGAGGAAAGAAGGTTGCCCTCCATAATGAGGGTGGGCCTCATCCGATCAGTTGAAGGCCTATAGCTAGAACAAAAGATTGACCTCCTCCAAGTTAGACGGAGTTGTGCCAGCACACAACACACCAGAACTGCAGCACCAGCTGTCTCTGGGCCCCCAGCCTGGGCCAGGCCACCCTGCAGATTCCGGAATGCCAGCCTCCATAATCGTGAGAGCCAAGTCCTTCTTAAATATACATACGTGTGTGAGGGCACCTGGGGGTTGAGCATCCGACTTCAGCTCAGGTCACGATCTCGCAGTTCATGAGTTGGAGCCCTGCATCAGGCTCTGCGCTGACAGTGTGGAGCCTGGAGCCTGTTTTGGATTCTGTGTCTCCCTCTCTCTCTGCCTCTCCCCTGCTCATGCTCTCTCCTCTCAAAAACAAATTAACGTTAAAAAATTTTTTTTAAATATACATGCATGTGTGTGTGCCTATACACAGATATATAAATACACAAAATATAAGTATATATGGGAAAGATTTATAAGTATATATATGTGTACACGTGGGTATAATGTGTATATGCATAAACCTACATTGGTTACGTAATGTTAATTCTGTGTCTCTGACAAATACAGGCGCCTACTGTGTGGCAGGTCTGGAGCTCCCAGCGGGGACACAGCCCAAGGCCTCGGTCTGCCGTTCTGTTACGGAGCAGCAGCCGTGACATGCCCTCCAGAACGCTGGGACTTCACGAGGCAACACAGGTGCGGGGTCTTGCAAGGCTTTGCCTGCTCCTGAGAGCAAGCCGGTCCACCAGAACAGACGCTCCTCTTGGACAGCTGCAGGACCTTGACCAGAGGACTTCATGTCCTCGGTTTCTAGTTCCTTGTCTGTGAAATGGACTAATGACAGTGTTACCCCCTGGGTGGTGATCCCGACGACTGGACAAAACTTAATGCATATAAAGGGAGCTGTGTTCGGCCCCCCATGGGCGCTCAGTAAACCTCTGGATATGGTTCTCAGGTCGAGCCAGGGACTGGACTGCATCAGAATCACCCGGGGGCTTGTCTAAAAAGGCAGGTGGCTGGGCCACTCTGATTCACCAGATCTTCCTCTCTGGGCGGAGGAGCCCAGGATCTGCCTTGGAAGCACACCTGTCTCTAGGTAGCAGATGTGGGAGCCCTGGCCCATCACAGAGGGGCATCGCAGGACCCTGTGCAGGCAGACAGCGCTCTGCCTTCTCTAGACAGGGAGGGCCAGGTCCAGACTTCACCTCCCTGGGCTGAGTGAGTTACCCTGGAGCTGGGCTCTCAGCCACCAAGAAAAATTGCCTGATAATGAGCTACCTCATTACCTTGCAGACTGCCACCCCCCTCGGCCACCATCTGCCATCTCACCTGTCCCTGGCATAGCCCCATCCTCCCGCTGCAGGAAGGGGGAGCCCATACTGCCTCGAGCCTCCTCTCTCCAAACCATGCCTGCATCCTGCTCCCATGGGGGGCTTTGTGCTGAGGCCAAGGCTGCGGGACAGACGTGAGCTGGGGGCCGTGGGGGCAGCTGGCACGTCCTCACACAGTGCTGGGGTTTGTTTTACACAGGCGACAGAGTTTCCTAGCACAAAATTCAAGAGGCACACAGGGCGCCCATCCTGTCTCCATGCCTTCCTTCCTTCGTCTTTCCCACCAGGGCCCCAGGTCCATCCAGGGCACCAAGGTCCCTGCTGAAAACCCCCATGTCCAGCCCTCCCTGCAGCGGGGTTGGGCTGTGGGACCCAGCACTGCTGACTGCACATGCATGTCAGGAAGAGGCTTCTGGAACAGCCCTTCCCACTCAGTGGCTTCTGCACTTTGCACCACCCTCCTTCCTGTGTGGAGGCCACAGCAGCCGGTGGTGTGGCCACTGTTGCAGCCACGAAGGCAGGAGCTGGATGAGGTCGCGTTGAATGTGGAGCTGCGGCTGCAGCCAGCCCACCCACATCTGCTCAGCTCCGGGTCCTGTGCTGGAACATGCTTATCCACTGTGCCTGAGCCTGGTTCTGTTCCCTGCAGTGCGCACATGCGGTTCCCACCAGCTCAGCAATAAGCAGGGGGGGGGGGGGGGGGTCTTCTCCGCCCCATCACAGGACCCAGCCTCCCCAGAGGCAAACGGTATGACCAGTCTCTCGGGGTCATCCCAGAAATCTAGATGCACACACAAGCCCGTGTCCTTACAGGTTGCTGTTCTCCCCCCGAGTGGTGGCACATGGCACACGGGTCTGCACTCTACAGGGGCGCCCAGACCCTCCCAGACCACGCTACGGGAGATGTGCGTGCTTCATGTGTGACATCATCTGAGGTGATGTAACCAGAACCCCCACCCACGGACAACCAGGCTGTCTCCGAGCATTCCAGGCACGCACTTTGGCAATGACTTCTAAAGGTACTATGCGGCCAGATGGCTAAAGCTCTGATGGAAACAGAGAGGTAGCCTGTGACAAACAGGCTGGGAGGCAGCCAGAAGGCTGGCAAGGAAAGCACCTTTTCTGTTTCCCTCCTCCAGCCAAAGGCCTGGCTCCCAGGATATATGGCTCCACCCCCAGGAGGCCTGGCCCCACCCCCAGGAGACCTGCCCCTCCCCCCCCAGGAGGCCTGGCCTCCTACCCAGGAGGCCTAGCTCCACCCCCAGGAGGCCTGGCTCCACCTCCAGGAGACCTGGCCCCACCCCCAGGAGGCCTGGCTCCACCCCCAGGAGGCCCAGTCCCACCCCCAGGAGGCTTGGCTCCACCCCGGGAGGCCCGGCCCCACCCCCAGGAGGCCTAGCTCCACCCCCAGGAGGCCCAGTCCCATCCTCACGAGGCCTGGCCCCACCCCCAGGAGGTCTAGCTCCACCCTCAGGAGGCCTGGCTCCACCCCCAGGAGGCCTGGCCCCGCCCCGAGGAGGCCTGGCTCCACCCCTGGCTCTTCATGCTCCTTTAGAACCTGCTTCTCCCTCTGTTAGCGTTCCTCCTGCCCAGCCCCTCCTCTGGTCATCACACTGGGCCCAGCCCTCATTGTCTAATTCCAGGACCGCTGTAACCGCCTCCAGCCTGTCTCCTAGCCCCTCTCCCACCCCCTTCTCCCTCCCAGTATGTCACTCACCCCTGCTTAAAGCCGCCTAGGGGCTTGTTGCCCCCAGGGGCAAGGACGACCCGAGGGCAGGTCTTTCTGTAGCCACAGCACACTGTCAAGCCTGCCACCTCTGCACATTCACCCCCTCCCCTCACTTCCGGTGGGATGTCAGCACCCCTCCCCTCCTCTGGTCCGCCACCCCTCCCACCAGCGCAGACTCTCGTCCTGATTCTGGGAGTCGACTGCCCTCTGCACACTTTACCGGCACCACTCCCTTAACCTCCCTGACTCCATCCCGGGAGGTCAGAAGACTGCTGCTCCCATCTGACAGAAGAGGAGACTGAGGGCTGTCCCCTGGGCTCTGCACACAGGCTTTGAAAGTGTGTACATGAGGTGGGCAAGGAGATAGAGAGGCTAGAAAATTCCCAGTTTCCATAGCAACGGACAGGCTGCAGCACTGTGAACAGAGAGGACCGAGGGGGTTGTCCCAGGAACAGAATAAATCCTGAGATTTCAGGACAGAAGGGACCTTCAATCCCCTGTACCCCAGGGCTCCTCCTCAGGGTGTGAAATCCCTGCAGGCATGCGGGGCCATCACTTGGGTTGGGTGGGAGGTGCTACTGGCACCTAGTGGACAGAGACTGGGATACCGAGAAACAGCCTTCGGGGTGCAGGGAAGCCCCGCAGCAGCGTTATCCAGCCCAGAACCTCAACTGTGCGGAGGCTAAGAACCCCTGATGCACTTGAAGCCCCGTTCCCAGGTTTCCATCTACTCTGTGACATCTTCCCACCCTGTTCAGAGCTTGTTTTAGTCTTTGCTTAACTGCTTCCAGTGATGGAGGGCTCACTACCTATGGGAGCACCCGGTCCATGGTGAGGGGCTCAACATCAGCGCCAGAGCTGGCAGGACATCCAAAGAAACAAGTTGCACATCATTATCCACGGCGGAAAGGCGGCCCTGGGCTCGCACTGAAGGCTTCAAGAGGAACGAGCCCCCAGCAAGCTAAGACCCCTGCTTCTGTCCTCAGATTCCCCAAGGAAGAGGGTCCTCCAGCAACCGGGGGTCTAGGAGGAATTCAGAGGGTCCTTCAGGTTCCCGGCCCAGGTCTCTCAACCTGTGGCTGGAGCGTGGAAATGGGGATAGGCAAGAAGGAGGCAGGACATCTGCATTTGCAGAAGTAAAATTAAGTGTCTGAAACACTGACGCCTTGTGTGATATGCATGTTGAAGTATTTAGGGAGAAATGGACGTACTCTGGAATGTGTCAAAAAATAAGAGAATGCATGGCTAGGAGTGGTCAGACGGACCTGCGTTCAAGTTCACAAGCTTGAGTAGTGATGTCGCCCTGCCGACCCTTGGTTTTCTCATCTGTAAAGTGGGGACGATCACAGCACCTGCCTGGAAGGTTGGAGGTGAGGACAGCGTTACTCTGAGATGCCCTGACTCTGGCTGACATGACTCCCTCTGAGATCTCCATGGACAGCAAAGTTGCCTCCCGGCTAACCCTGCTGAGGCTGGGGGCTGCACGTATCAGTTAAAGATTGGTGGGAGAAAGGTGTAATGTCTTCTTCCCATCTAAGTTTACAGACCCCTGAGTCTCTCTGTGAACCCCATAGGAATCCCTGTTCCAGTGGGAATCAGGCCTCACTGCTGGGCTGCCGGGGACTCTTGGCCCTCCCGAGCAGCGGGAATCAGGAAACTCTGAGAGCCCAGGTGGCGGTGGGGATGTCCAGGCTGTTGGAAGCAACGGCCTCTGCCCCGCACCCCATCCCACCCCAGTCCCAGCCTGGAAACCCTTGGGGTCACAGGCCGACTCCGTGCTTTCAGTTCTGCCTGGAGGGGAAACAGGACCAGGCCAGAGCAGAGGACAGGACTGGCAGGCACTTGGACCCTGAGCCTGCAGCTGAGGAGGAGCTAGGCTACCTCTGTGCCCACCATGTTCCCGGGGCCCAGCCGGCCAGGAAGGCCACTCCGGGCCAGGCCCCTCCAGTCACCAACCATTACACTCATTTTCCAGGAAGTGGAGGCAGGATGGGGAAATACTGGCCGGCCGGGAGGCGGAGACGGTACCCAGCTGTGAGTAAGCGGCCGCTGGCCTGGGAAGCTGGGTGTGAGGGGCATGGCCCAAAGCTGGTTGGCAAGTCAGCGTGTGTGGGAAGGGACATGGCCCACTTAGCCCAGCCACCACCCCCCAGGCAGAGTGGAAACGTGAGGGCATTTCAGGCAAGGGGAACGGCCTGGGCGCAGGCAGGACGGCGGCGGTCAGCAGTAAGGTCTGAACCGTGGACCCGGGGGGGCGAGCCCTTTCTGGAGGCGGCAAGCGCGGAGCTGGTGGAGTCTGGCTCTGGGATTCAAAGCCTGCCTCTGGCTGTGCGGCCTTGGGCGAGTTGCATAACCGCTCTGTCTTTTTCAACGCTATGGGGATCATAAGAGCATCTTGTCGTAAGAGCTCTTGCGGGGAGACAATGCAACACAGTGAGCGAGGAAGGAGCGTTAGCCCCCCTGGGCCTCGGTCTACCCTTCTGGAACAGGGACAGAGGACTCTGTTCTGCCTTACAGGACTGTCTAGATCCGACGTGACGCCTTCCTCTTATCCAGAAACAGAGTTCAGCTCCCTTCCTTGCTGCTGAGCCGTCCCACCCTCTTTTTAAAGCCTGTTTGCTTCATTTTTGTGCAGGAATCTTAAAGAAAAGCTGAGTGCAGACAGAGGGCGGACGCGGCCCCTTCCCAGCAGAGGGCCACCCTGCGTCTCCTTTCCCAGGCAGGGTGGCTTGAGTCTGCGTCTGTCACACACTGAGCACACGCAGGCAGCCTGCCTTCTAGTCCCATCCACCGAATGTCGGTAAGAGTCTGTCCACACTATTTCGTAATCCTGGTGAACACTGCTTTTCCTTGCAACGTTTATTTATGTATTTATTGCCAAATAGCTAGTTTTCTCGTGGTAAGAGCAGTACGTAGCCATTGCAAAATATTCAGAAGTGAAAAACTGTAATGAAGAGAGAGACGAAGAAAAGATCACCCTTAACCCTAATATCTGGGGGTTGTCACTGATAACCTTTTGCTACTCACTAGGCCAGACTGTGAATTTTATTTTATTTATTTATTTATTTTTAATGTCTATTTATTTTTGAGAGAGACAGAGACAGAATGCGAGTGGGTTAGGAGCAGAGAGAGAGGGAGATACAGAATCCGAAGCAGGCTCCAGGCTCTGAGCTGTCAGCACAGAGCCCGACGCAGGGCTTGAATTCACAAGCTGTGAGACCATGACCTGAGCCGAAGTTGGACGCTCAACCGACTGAGCCACCCAGGCGCCCCAGACTGTGAATTTGAAAAACCATCTCTGTATAAATTTGTTTGCTTATTTACAAACCTAAGATCATATCTACATATGTGTTGCTGTTATATTTTTCACTTTAAACATACGTAGGTATGTACAAATACATAAAATATACGTACATATGTATATATGCCTATATTCATACAACGTCGTTTGTATAGTCTCACCCCCACCCCCACCGAGAGAGGAGAGCAAAGACACAAAAATACATCACATTTAGGAGTTCTGGATATACTCATATACACTTTTTTTTAAAGCTCATTTACTTATTTAGAGAGAAAGAGAGAGAGAGAGAGCAGGGGAGGGGCAGAGAGAGGGAATCTCAAGCAGGCTCTATGCTGTCAGTGCAGAGCCCGAAATGGGGCCCAAACCCACAAACTGTGAGGTCATGACCTGAGTCGAGATTAAGAGTCTGATGCTCAACCAACTGAGCCTCCCAGGCGCCCCTCATATACGTTTTTTAAATGTTTATTTATTTTTGAGAGAGAGAGGGGAGGGGGAGACACAGCATCCGAAGCAGGCTCCGGGCTCTGAGCTGTCAGCACAGGGCTCGAACCCAAGAACCGCGAAATCATGACCCGAGCCCAAGTCGGACGCCCAACCGACTGAGCCACCCAGGTGCCCCCCTCATATACATTTTTAAATGCTGTAGCTGCATGTCTGGGGACCCGGACCGGCTGCTCTGCTGGCCCTGCACCACGGGGGGGGGGGGGGGGGGGGGCCCTCCCTCCCTCCTCCCCCAAGGCGGGCTGGGGCTGCGTTCCCCGGAAGGCTGGGGCCGCTGGCTTCGGCAGCCTTTGTCACCCACCGTAAGCCCCGCACGCACCTTCACAAACCGACCGTCCGCTACGTCCTCTGAACGTGCCCATCCGTTTCCATTTGCTCTCCAAGTGTGCAACTGCGTTCAAGCACGTCTCTGCTGGGTGACAGGGAGGCGGATTCCCGCTTTTCACAATGATCGTGAAACACGTGTGCTCTCCCTTGGGGGTGTCTTTGAGACGGATTCCGGGAGGTCAAATCGCTGGGTCTCGGAGGGCGTGTGCTAGCATCTCTAGCCGCCTCTGTGTGTCCCCGGATGTTCTGTCTGGGGCAGGCAGCACTGTTCACGTTACCGTCCCCTGTTGTTGGACGTGTCCACTGCCTCCGATATTTTCCAGGGTAAAGAACGCTGACAAGAACATCCGCTCGTGGGAAGTGGCTTTTGTGTCTGGGACTGCTCTCTGGCCGGCCTGGCTTTACCCAGGTGGCTACAGAGAAGATGCCCAGGGACCCTGAGGCCCGCGTTTGACCGCTGGTTTCAAACAGCCACCCCCACCAAAGTTGAAACTGGAGTGACAGATCTGATACAAATAACCGCGTCATTTTGTGGTCTGTGTGTCCCGACATGGACAGTATGGCACCCCACCAGGCGCCCAGCAGGGGGCCTTACACAAATATCTAACGTTAAAAAAAAAGGCAACAAAAGGCAAACCTGAACGTCTCTCCCCCGGGGCTCCTATTCCTGCTACGAGTGGAAGCGAACACTTCTGGCCGCAAAGGGTGGTTCAGCGGGCTGGACCGTGCAGCCCCGAGACCTGGCCCCCAGGGCCGCTGTCGGTGTCCCCCCCCCCCCCGCCCCGCCGGCCGGACTCCCAGCCCCCTGTCCACTCCTGCCCGCACTTGCTGCTGCCCGAGGGGCCATGGTGAGTCCCCATCCTCGCATGAATGGATTTTAAGGTCTCTGAAACTGGATCTCTGACACGTGTTGTCAGAAAATCACACGACACCACCCCCCCACCCCCCCCCCACCATGTGCCATTCGCTCTACCCCAACTTCCGGAGCCTTCTGGTTGGATTCAGTGCCTCCGGAGTGCTCATGTCCCACTCGGGAACCTCACGGCATCTGTTCGTCCATTTCCAAAGCTCCTCTATTGGAACCTCTGTGTTCTCTTAAATCCTCGGGTTTTGACCCACAAACCACGTGGGCGCTTTATGTGTGAATCCCATTCTCGGGTGGACTTTCTTCTCTCGGCCCTCTGGTGACGCCCTCCCCCGCCCGAGCGCTTGCTCCCCCAGGTCTGCCCTCTCTGCCTGCCCCGCCAGCCGCCAGCGCCCCTGCTGAGGGGGGCCACCTCCCGGGGGGGAGGGGGATCAAGGAGCTGCCGTGCCCACCCCTGCTCTGCTCGGAGCAGTGCCCAGTACCCACAGAAGTGATTCAGCGTTTACCGAGCACCTGCCCAGTGTGCGGGACACCGGTGTCCAGTTTCGTCCCCAGCACGGCCCTGTGAGCCTGCTGTCACTAGCCCCTTTTATAGATGAGAAAGCTGAGGCTCAGGGCTGAAGTCCCTGCTCGGCCAGTGGCAGACCCAGGACTCCCCACCGTGCTCGGTCTGGAGCAGCACTCAGGTGTGTGCTCAGAGCACGCGTGGGCCAAGGACGGGGGACACACAGGGACACGTGCGCACGAACGCGCTGGCTGAGGGATCTGCGTGCAGCTTCTGAGCAGAGGCCCGGGCTGAGTCTGGGTGGGAACCGCCTGCTCCCCCTGCCCCAGAGGTGCCCCCCTGGCCCACGATCGGCGGCCGCCGGGCCAGGGAGCCAGCCTGCGTGTCAGGGCTGCGGTGAGCCAGGAGGCTCCTTCCCAGTCCTGGGCATGCCCTCCGCACCAGCGCCCTGGGGCCGCCAGGGCAAAGCAGTGCAGGCCGCAGGCCTTAGAGCAACAGAAGTCTGTTCTCTCCCATTCCCGAGGCCACAAGTCCGAGACCAAGGCTGAGCAGAGCCACGGTCCCTCTGGAGGAGGATCCTTCCCGTCTCTTCTCGTTGCTCACCAGCAGCCCAGGACGTCCCTCCATTCTGTACCTCTGTTGTCACGTGGCCTCTCTGGCGTGTGTGTCTGTCTCTGTGTCCCTTCCCATGAGGACACCTGACACTGAGGACTTAAAGCTCATGCTACTCCGTCCAACATGACCTCAGCTTAACCTGATGACCTCTCCAAAGACCGTATTTCCAAATAAGGCCACATCCACAGGTAACGGTTAGGACTTCCTTTGGGGGCACACAGTTCAACCCATCACACCTTCCAATAAAGCAGAGGGGTCCCAGTGCCTTTGCAGGGCAAAGGGTGTGCATTGTTGTGCGCTAGGATGAGCTGCCTGTCCCTGAAACACACAGGCACGAAGAGAATAGGGGCTAATGACGGACGAAGGTACAGAGTGATAAGTGTGAATCCCATGGGGCGCCTGGGTGGCGCAGTCGGTTAAGCGTCCGACTTCAGCCAGGTCACGATCTCGCGGTCCGTGAGTTCGAGCCCCGCATCAGGCTCTGGGCTGATGGCTCGGAGCCTGGAGCCTGTTTCCGATTCTGTGTCTCCCTCTCTCTGTGCCCCTCCCCCGTTCATGCTCTGTCTCTCTCTGTCCCAAAAAGTAAATAAAAAACGTTGAAAAAAAAAATTAAAAAAAAAAAAAAAAGTGTGAATCCCAGAGGGGGCTCAGGGTCAGCCGACCCTGGGGGGGGGCAGCTTACAGGCAGACCGTGCGGGATGTGGGATGTGGGCACTGATTCAGAGTCAGGCGCTTCCCACTGGGCATGCACCTGTCCTGTCTCAGGGACACGAGCTCCAGAGGGAGCCCTGACCTGCTCTGCTCACGGCTGTTCACGGCCCCCAGCACAAGGAAAGTCCCCATGAACACGTGGCACCTACAGGGATGAATTCCCTGCTGTGGAAGGAAAAGCTTCAGGGGCAGGAGACCTCCTGCCTCAGTTTCCCCAGCTTGAACGCAGGGGGTTGGCCGGGGACCCTGACATCCTGCTGCAACCTGCCTAGGCATCGCCACCTGCTGGACGGCCCAGGCAGCGCACGTGGTAGGAACCTTCCTATAAACCTGGGGGACGCAAGGTCCTCCTGCCTGGGTCCCGTCACTGTGTCCCTCTGTCAAAGGCGACTCCTACAGAGGCCAGCGACCCTGTTCCGCGGGTGGCCCCCTCCTGGCCCCAGCTGGCACAGTGGCCCGTGCCCAGTCATGGGGACCTCGGTGATGGCCCAGGACTCACCGGCATTGGGGGGCCACTTAGGGTTTCACACCTGAGACCCCGAGACTCAGCCCACCTTAGTACCTACTCATACACCCACAGTGACACACTGCTCACACTCATCACAAGGCACGCATATTCCTACTCACACTTCCTTTCACATATATTCACACGCTCATACATGCACACTCAACCTCACACAGTCACACACATACATTCCTACACACCCACGTACTCATAAACACACCCACTCACTCTCACCCACATATGTGGCCATGAGTACACTCACACACTGCTCCACACCAACACTCACCCACGCTCACGTGTACCTCCCGTCACCTGTGCACCTCTGTCCCTGCACGCTCACTCGCACTGACACGTACATCCCGTCGCCTCTGCTCACACACACCTCCGTGTCCCCCACGCTCCCGCCCTGGCCCCTGCAGAGGGCGCTCCCTGAGGGGGGGAGGGGGGAATCGCACTGCAAACAGCTCCCGGGAGACCCTGGACCCCCTTTTCTGGGCATCCTTTCAAGCTTCATGCCAGGGGCGCCACGTCTGCCATTCAGCCGTTTTGACTCACTGTGTTGGGAGGCCTATCAGCTTCGCTCATTCAGGGTAACGGCTCCAGTGTCACGTTGTACAAATCTACCCTAACTTAGTACGTGATTCGTCCCCCCGCCGACTGACCTTCCAGGCCGCTGGCCGTTAGAAACAAGTGAACGTTCGTGGGTGTGTCTTTGCGCGTCTGGGAGCATTTTTCTGCGGCCTGGCCTCGAAAGAGGCCTGCTGCGTCATCACAGGGGCGTGGCTTCCCCTCTGCCGGGTGCTGCGCGCAGGGCCTCCCCCTGCAGCAGGGCGTCAGAGGCCCACTTCCCCGGCCTCACCGCGCCCGGTGCGGTCGGGGGCTTTCCGCCTGCTAAGCTGCCGGGCACGGAAAGGCATCACGCTGTGACGTGACTTGCGCGTTTCCGTGGACCGGCGAGCCCCGCGGTGTGCACGCGCACGTGGACCACGCACGGTCTCTCTTCGACTCGCCTTGCTGGCCTGTGCCCTTTGCTCGTCTTTCCATCGCGTTCCTTGTCCTCTCCTTACAGATTTTCAGAAGCTCTTCAGATGTGGATGTTCCTCTTTCACTGGTTATTTATACCGCAAGCACCTTCTCATCTGCGACTTGTGTTTTCACTGTTTTTTACGGCCTTTCTTTCTAACAGAAAATGTTGCATTTTTAATGCCAAAGCCATCAATATTTTCTTCCACGGTTTGGGAATCTTGTTAAAGAATTCCTCTTCGGGTGCCTGGGTGGCTGGCTCAGTCTGTTGAGCACCTGACTCTTGATTTCAGCTCAGGTCGTGATCCCGGGGTCGAGGGATCGAGCCCTGCATCAGGCTCTGTGCTGAGTGTGGAGCGTGCTTGGGATTCTCTCTCCCTCTGCCCCCCTCCCCAGCTCCCTCTCTCTCTCTTTCTCTCTCAAATGAAAAAATAAATTCCTTCTCGACCATAAAGTCATGAGGATGTGGCTTTCTCCCCGAAGTCGTGCACAGTTTGCGCTTGGCAGCCATAGGCCACTACCGTCAAGGCAGGCTGCCATCGGAGTCAGACTGCTCTTTATCCTGCTTCCCAGCCCAGCCTCCCCCTGGCTCCCTTCTGCCCTCCCCGCCCCGTCCCTCCTCACGTCCTCCCTCGAGCCTGCCCTCCCCCCCCCCCCCAATTCTCCATCTACAGAGCAGAACAGCTCTCCCCAGGCCGCTGTTGGGAGAGACGGACCGGCACAGCGGCTCGGGTACTTGCTCACTGTACTATTTGGGCCGCGTCCTCGGCGTGCCACAAACACGCGCCACAAAACGTGATCCAGACGCTGCACAAACACCCGCTCGGATGGCCGCCACCGCACAGTGTAAGCCAAACCGCCCTGCCTGTCCACACTCCATCCTTGTCCACCCTGCTCTCCGCCCAAGGAGCTGACCTGTACTTTCTGCAAAAACAGCCATCCTTGCTGTCTGGCTTCGGGTTGCCCACCGGGTGCCCTGGTGCGACGGGAGCCTGAAGGTGCAGAAGGAGGTCTGAGTGCTTCCCCTTCCAGATCCCTTCCCCCAGGGTCGCCTCTGGCCGGCTGTCCCGCACCCGAAGCTCACGCGCCTCAAGGCTGTGGCTCCACGCGCTCCCCCAAGGGCCAGCACCACCCACCTCCAGGTGCTCAGTGTGGAAGCAGCTGTGCCCCTGTCCACGCAGAATAACCACGTTACCCTCGTGGGCCCCCTTCAGCCCGCGTCGCTGTAAATCACACCCTGTAAACGTCTCCTCGAGCTGTCCTGCTCTGGGTGTGCGAAGGCCGCCTCCCTCCTTCAGAAACCCCGGGGAAAGTCAGAAAGGCACCAGCAGGTTCCAAGGACAATTTCGCAGTCGATGACGGTGGAGACAGGACGTCATAAAGATGTATGGTGATGGGCAACCTGCCACCAGAAGGTCAGACTGTCTCTTCCTTGCAGCGGCTGGGCCCTGAGCTCTGATGAAAGCAGCAAGGTGGGGGAAGGGGAGGGGTCAGTGGGAGGGCGTGGCCACAGGCCCAGGCTTTTCTCCAGCACTTTATCAAGGTCAGAGGAGGCAGCCTCTGCCCGCTCCCCCAACCTGCCCGCTGGAAAGTTAAACTCCATCAGAGAGCAGTGACAGCTGCCAATTAGAGATAGAGGGGACAGCGGGAAGGGCACACGCTTTGAAGTCGGGCCTGCCTCGGCCGAGTGCCCAGCCCGGCTGTTTTTTAGTTGGGTGGTTTGGGTAGGTCCCTTGGCCTCTCTGAGCCAGGTTTCCTGGCCCGGGAAGCAAGGGCAGCAATCCTGCCCTTGGAGAATCATACAGATGTGTGTGCGAGCCATTCAACCATGGCAAGTCCTTAGTGACTGTTAGCACCCCCCCCCCCCCCCAGCCGCGTTTGGGAACACTCCTGATTAACATAAAAGACAGCATTGCTAAAGATGCTCTCTGAACATAAGAAAAACGTGCATCCGTTTCAATGTTGAAACTACTGACCATTGACCTCTACCACTTGGTTGATGGATGAGGACACCGAGGCCCAGAGAAGGTGAGTAGCTCGCCTGAGGTCACACAGCAGTAGCAGAAATGGTCTGGAGCACAGGCCTTCTGAACTGTTTTCAGTCTTGGGCTGTGGCAGACGGATCCTCGGGTGGCTGGCAATGAACCACACCCTGCGTGATCCCCTCCCCTCAAGTGTGGGCAAGATCTGTGACGCGCTTCTAACCAACAGACTGTGGGATGCCACTCCCAGGATCTCGTTTCGTTACATAAGGCTCTGTCTCAGCAGACGGAGGGAGAGACTCTCCTGCGGACCTTGCAGCAGTAAACAGCCATGCCAGGGAATGCCCACGGGGAGGGCCGCGAGGCAGGACCTGAGCGTGGCCTCCAGGTGAGATCCAGAGATGAAGTGAGGTCCTCGGGGCTTCAGCCACAAGGATTAAAATACCGCCAACAAAGTGAGGGAGCTTGGAATCGGTCTTCCCGGCTGACCCTCCAGATGAGAGCACAGCCCAGCGACGCGGTGACGGCAGCCTGGGAGGTCTGGAGCGGAGACCCAGCACAGCCAAGCCTGGATTCCTGACCCTCGATAGCTGGGTGTTTGAAACCACTCAACTGCTGGTAATTTATTATGCAGCAGAGAAAACGGACCCGTTTCCTTCTGAGTCCTCTTAAACATCCCACCTTCCCGGGGCGCCTGGGGGACTCAGTCAGTTACGTGTCCGGCTCTTGATCTTGGCTCCGGTCATGGTCTCATCGTTCGTGAGTTTGAGCCCCACATTGGGCTCCTTGCTGACAGCATAGAGACTGCTTGGGATTCTCTCTCTCCCCCACTCTCTGCCCCCCCCCCACTCGTTCTCTCCTTTCCTCTTTCAAAATAAATCAATAAACTTAAAAAAGAAAAATCTCACCTTTCCTACTTGCAGCAGGCAGTGAGCCCTTAATCTCTCCTTTGCCATCATTTATGTTCGGAGCCCTTGGCTCTGGGCTGGCCCGGGTCAGTGCAGGTGTCATGGCCTCCCAGCCGCTGTCACATTAGAGACCCCTGGCTTGCAACAGGCTCACGGTGCTCACCATAAAACACTGCACCTCGGGGCTCCTTGCAGCCACGTGACTGAGTTCTGGCCAGGAGTTGGAGCAGAGGTGATGGTGCGGCCTCTGAGTGGCCCCTTCAAGCCTGGGCAGTGCCCTCCCTCACACTGGGGCGCAGCCAGAGGCCAGCCCGCTCGGTTTTGTGCCCTAGTGAGGGCCAGGCCCCACTTCATCCTGCCTACGGCTGGGAACCAGCCCTCTGTTCCCCACCTGTCCGGAGACACCATCAGCTGAGGACAGGGTCCTTGTCCACAGTCACGGCCCCTGGGGTCCCTGCGTGGAGACCAGGCCCGGCCCTCGCCCTTGCTCCAGACACCCCCACAGGGCCGTTACAGCCTCCGAGCTCCCTGCAGGGTCGGCTGAGACCTGTGAGTGAGGCTGAATGAGGGCGCAGATGTCCCCTCTGCCTGGCAGTGCCTGGGGACCCCTGCTGGGGAATAAGAACAACACTGGGAGACTCAGAGAGTGATCGTGAGGAGGTACCTGAACCGCACGTGACAGAGGCAGAAAGAAACCTCACGTCTGCTGTTCTGGTTTTCTCTGTTGGTGTTAATACACCAGGCCGCACACGCGCACAGGCAGCCGGCGCACTGAGTCCCTGTCACCGCGTGCACCTTCAAGGCTCCTGCACCCAGAGGGCCGTGCTTTTCTCACATGTGCACTAAGACATCTCACGGAGAGGCTCGTGCCCCACACGCCGCATGGCCTTGAACACTCGAGGGAGAAGACGAGGAGGGCCCCCGCCTGCCAAGGGCACGATCAGCACAGGGTTGGGAAGGCAGGTGAAGCTGGTCACCGCACGAACAGGTGGCCAGGAGAGTAGGAAGTCCTTATGTGGAACTTCCTACAGAAATGCATCTCGCCCGGGAAGCAGGCGGTTCACGCAGGACCACTGCGGGCCTGCAGCGGCAGGGGGTTTACAGAGAGCACGCAGCGGGTCTGAGTGGGTCTCGGCACGGATGAACCCGGCGGCCGTTAAGAGGCCCTGGACGACGCGATGCACGCCAGCGTGTTCAGGATCCTGCTCATCTGAAAGACCTTGATGTTAGGGATCAGGCACCAAGTTATCACCAATAAATGTATTTTACACTGGTTACACAAACAGATACGTAAAATGGGGCGACGCTGGAGCGATTTCTGCAACACTGCTAAGCGTGCACCACGGCCAGCAGGTGCAGAGGGCGCCCGATCTTGAGCACCTGCAACAGGGCGAAGTGAACGGGGCCAGCGTGTCTGATCGCCACCTGCTTGCTGGGCACCAGGCCTCGGGAGGGAAGAAGCATTGTTCTGTACCTGGCGGGCCCCTCGGACTCCCGTCTTCGCAGAGGTACTCCGTGAACGGGGATGGTCCCTGAGCTAGGGGGCGCCTCTGAGAAGCTGCCTGTCTGAACCGAACAGACCAGAACTGGCTCCGGTTCCGTGGACAGCGGTCTTGGGCTCCTCCCTGGTCTTGGGCGTCCGTTCTTGCCATTTCTGTGAACCTGAAGCTTGGGCGTGTTCGTAGCTCCAAAGGTCAGTGCTGTGGCTATCGTTCGGAGGATGCCTTTGGCTCCTGCAGCCACGCTGCCCTCAGCAGCGGGAAAGCCTGGGAGTTCATATCACCCCAGGTAGCCCTTCGCCAAGATGTGGGCATCCTGTGGGGCCTCCTTCCCTCCTGTTCTGCCTCCCCCACACCCGTGCCTGTTTCTCCAGGGGACGGGCACTCCTAGTAATCACCTGCCAACAGATCTTCAGGTTAGGTTCTGCTTCTGGGCAACTTGTACCAAGAGAAAAGAACCAGGTAAGCGTCCAGGATGTCCACACAGAGGGGGCAGCTCTGTGCAGTTATAAAAAACCCCAGCAGCAGCAGCAGCAGCTACTGATTTGGGGACACCTTGACAATACATCGTTGAGTGAAAAACGCAAGGCGCCTAGAGCAGATACAGGATCCCTATTTCTTGAAAGGGGAAGGCAGTACTTCCATGGTATGTGTTTGCATCTCCATCCAGAAAACCAGCGGGAATTAAGATGCTAAGAAAAGTGCCTAGGTCGGTGAGGGGCACAAGTGTGCGTGTGCGACTGTCTACAGGGTTAGATCACCGAGTCACATGCGTTTCCACCAGCCCAGAAGGTAGCATACAGATCCCTGGGCCCCACTGACCAAGGAGCCCGGGTGAGGAGCCAGCCTCCTGAAAGGCTCCACAGCTGGCCAGTGCTCCGCCAGCCATGGGGATGCTGTTCTGGATGATTTCATCAAGAGGTCTGAACAAAACCCAACCACTAGCCAGCAGCTGAACACCCAGGTGGTGCTGTTTTCCGGGACACACGCCAGCCCGCGCTGGAAACGCGACTGAAAGCCTCCTTTCATTCCCGGTGACCCCCCGATGGCGCGTGTGAGCTGGGGGCTCCCGGCTGGAAATCGACCGCCTTCGCTGGCCCCCGTGGCCCCTTCAAGCCCAGGGCTTGCGCCGCATCCCTGTTGCCGCGGCAACAGCAGACACGATGGTTTCTGCGGAGTTCGGATCTATAAATAATTCCTACATCAGTCGTCGTGGCGTGAACGGGGTGGGCTCGGCAGGGCGGTTCGTGGTGGTGGCAGCCGGGTCGTCATTTGCGGGACACGGCCACGCTCGGGAAGCCAGGTCGCAGCCTGCCAGTCTGTCTGAAGCCCTGTTCTCTCCAGCTGGGCAAGGACAGCCTCGCCCCATCCCGCAGGCTTTCTGCTTCCGAGAACAGACCTGGGGCTGTTCCGTCCCCTCCGTGAACCCCAGGGATGTTCAGACCCCAACGGGCTGCACCACGGCAGGGTGGCGGGGTGTGTGTTAAAAATCCGTTCCGGCGATTCGGGGACTGAGGAAGGCTCAGGGGAGCACCCGCATGGACCTCAGTGTCTCTGAGCTGGCAAGGACGATACGTCTTTGTGCCTTGTGCCGGGGGAGCTCTGGCGGAACAAGGGGACTGGGGTCTGCGGGTGTGGGTTCTAGTCTGTCTGGCTCCCTCTGTGCCGGAAGCAACGCTGTCCGTGTTTTGAGGATGCTCTTCCCCACCAGCCCTCTTTTTTTTTTTTTTTTTTTTTTTATTTATTTTTTATAACAGTGTTGCCAGGGAAGGACTCACATTCACAAACCGGGGCTGAGGAGGTGGGGTTTTGGCTAAGTCGTTTGAAAATCAAGCCGATTCGAGACCTTTGCTCTGTGATGAGAGTGAGCTCCGCAGCGGGACACCTAAAGGTCCCCGGCACGTGGCCTGCTGCGTGGTGTAGCGGCAGGGCGCTGCCCTGACACACCCTGGGCAGGTGCACGACGGCGTGCTCCCGGGGGCGGTTCTGCGTCTGAGGCCCCTGCTGTCTGAGGCGCCGGCATGCGTGTGCCAAGGCACGTTCCATGGGCGTGCGGGAGCGCCGTTCCGCGCAGCTCTGTTTACTACAGTGAAGACCGGGAAGGGCCTCACGTCTCTCTGGAGCTAGGAGCGGATAAATCCAGCTTGGTGCCCAAATACCAACAAGCAGCACACGGTTAGAGGAAAGGAAGGCGGCGGGCGGGGGGGTTGTCTGTCCAAGACACATGGAGGGCACCTGGGGGGCTCAGTCGGTGGGGCCTCGGACTTTGGCTCAGGTCATGATCTCGCAGTTTGTGAGTTCGAGCCCGGAGTCGGGCTCTGTGCTGACAGCTCGGAGCCTGGAGCCCGCTAAGGATTCCGTGTCTCCCTCTCTCTCTGCCCCTCCCTTGCTCACACTTTGTCTCACTGTTTCTCAAAAATAAATAAACGTAAAAAAAAAAAATTAAGAACAAGACACGTGGATGCTTCTGTTCCTCTAAGAAGAAATGCGTAGTATATTGTCAACACACACCTGTGTGTGTGCACACACAGGTGCAGACACACATCCTACCTGTGCACGTACACACATGCACGTGTGCATAGAGGCTACTTCTGAAAACAGACACAAGAAACATGACTTGGCTTAGCTCTGGAAAGGCGGGTCTGGTACCCTGAAGGTTTGTGGTAGAAGAAGGTCTTTTCCTTGCATACCTCTCTGCAGTGTTTGGGTTTTGTTTTGTCATTTGCATACATTAACTTTCCAATTTAAAAAAAAAAAAAAAGATGAATGGAAGAAAAAGAAAGAGGGTAGTAGGGGAGGCAGGAATCTTCATTCTGGCTTCCAGGGGTGTGTGGCTGGGAGGGCAGAGGACAGGGGCCCCAGCACGGTTTCAGTCTGGGACCCAGGACGGGCAATGAAAATGCAAATCAGGTCTGAGAGTGTTTTTCTCGGCCTGTGTCAGCCCCTGGGCTGTTAGCAAAAGCTTCCTGGAGGGCAAAGAGCAAACTGTGAATTGGTTTCCCCCCTGACTGAGTGGAGTGGGGGCTGGGGCTTCAGATTCTGGAGAAGCTGAGTGAAGGGAGGCAAGCGCTCTCCACACGGCGGCACCAGGCACCCCCCTGCCCCAGCGCAGCCGCGGCCCACGGGCCTGCACACTGACCTAGTGCCGGCGAATGAATGAACGGAATGAGGAAGCGTGTCCTTCACACTTCTAAAGTGAATGCAGGTCCCAGGTAGCCGGGCCTCAAGAACTAGTGTCTGTCTGACCCACTGGGCTCGCGGCGAGGGAGAACTCACGTCAGCGGTGAAGGCCCGAGGGCCAGAGTCGCCGGACACGGAAAACATGGGAAGGAACCCTCTTTACATGGAAGTGCAGACTTCCAAAATGCTTTTGCGTCTCCAGGAAAAAAAGATGGGAAGAGGGGTGGGGTTGGTTGGGACGTGGGCTCAGGGGCGTGGACCTCGTGGACATAAGATCTCCATGCTCCTCAGCCGCAGCGGTGCTGGGACAGGCGGGAATGACCGTGACTCAGGGTCCTCGTGCTACGAGGGATGTCCCCGGGTCTCAGGTGATTTCCCAGGAGGCAAGAGCAGTTTCCCAAACATCAGGAACATGTTTTTAAAATGCAGATATTGGGGGCGCCTGGGTGGCTCAGTCGGTCGTGCGTCCGACTTCGGCTCAGGTCATGATCTCGCGGTCTGTGGGTTCGAGCCCCACATCGGGCTCTGTGCTGACAGCTCGGAGCCTGGAGCCTGCTTCGGATTCTGGGTCTCTCTCTCTCTGCCCCTCCCCTGCTCGCACTCGGTGTGTGTCTCTCTCTCAAAAATAAACTTAAAAACAAATGCAAATATTGGGCCCCACCATCCGAGAGGCAGATTCTCAGGTGGGCCTCAGGAAGCTGTGTTTGAAGGGCCACGAGTGACTGAACCCCCAGGCTAGCACAGCAGGGCTCATGCACCCCAAGGCGTTCGCAGGATAATCTGCTGGCAGCGCACGAAGAAACCATCATCCTTTCCACTCTGATTCATCTCATCTCTTTGAGGCTTCTCACTCGTGTTTGATGACGTGCATACGCCAGCATCATACACAGACCCTCGCCTTCTAAATGATGAAGCGACAGCGGCCAGCCCTTACGCTGCCCTTACGCTGCCTGCCCTGCGCCAAGCCTCTCCCAGACACACGCTCCCTTACTCCACACAACTCAGAGAGATGTTACTACCCCTGCTGTGGACAGAACCGTGGCCCCACCCACATGTCAAAGCCCTAACCCCCAAAATGGTTGAATTTGCAGCAAGGTAATGACAAAGATGAGATGAGGTCCTACGGGGACCCCTGACCCGAGAGGATCAGTGTCCTTGTCAGAAGAGACGTCACAGAGCACGCTTGCTCCCTCCATCGTGTGGGGACATGATGAGAGGGCGGAGGCCTGTGAGCCAGAGTCCTCCCCAGAAACCTTGATCTTGGACTTCTGGCCTCTAGAACGGTGAGACAAAGTCCGCTATTTAAATCACCCAGGGTGTGGTACTTTGTTAAGGCAGCCATGGACGCGAGCACCCCCCATTGTGCAGGTGGGAAAACGGGGGTATGAGGAGGTCAAGGAGCGTGGCCAGGACAGCAGGCTGGGGGTGGGGGGGGGGGGGTTGGGACTTGCATCCAGAGAATGTGGGTGAGGAGCCCAGGCTTTTAATTATATATAGTAGAGTATGCTCTCTCTCCTTTCTAATATTTATTTACTTATTTTGAGAGAGAGAGAGAGGCAGGGGTGGGGGGGAGAGAGAGAGAGTGAGAGAGGGAGAGAGAGAGAGAGAGAGAGAGAGGGAGAGAATCCCAAGCAGGCTCCTCGCTGTTAGCACAGAGCCTGATGTGGGGCTCGAACCCACGAACCAGGAGACCACGACCTGAGCCGAAACGAAGAGTCAGACGCCTAACAGACTGAGCCACCCAGGTTGACGTTCCTTTTTTTTTTTTAACCTCATATTGGAATATGTTAGAAAAAGTCTAGAAACTACCAGATTAGAAAGAAAGCATGTGAGAATCTGTACTACGCAGAATACCCTCCCCCAGTGACGCCCACATCCCAGGCTCCGGAACCTGTGAATATTTACCTCACTTGGCAAGACAAACCCTGTTGATGTGACGAAGGATGTCAAGGCGAGGAGACTGTTCTGGATGATTCAGGCAAGCCCTAAATGCAACCCCGATTGTCCATATGAGAGGCAGGCAGGGGGGTGAGATGGGGCCGCTGGCCAGGAAGATGGGGGCAGTGCACAGGCCAGGGAGCGTGGCACCTCCAGAAAGTGGGGAAAGCAAGAGAAGGAATTTTTCTCTAGAGCCTCTGGGAGAACCAAGGGCCTGCAGACCATTCTAGACTCGTGACCTCTGGAACTCTACAACAATTGTGCAGTTTCCAGGCACTAGGTGGGTGGTAACTCGTGACGATGGCAGTGGGAAACTCTTTAGAGTAAAGTCTGCAGATTTGGGGGGAGGTTATCAAGGGGAGCACACGGTTGGAGAAGGTGATTCTCAGCATGGAGCTGCGGCCTCTCAGTATGCTGGCCTGCGTACCTGCTCTTTGGCAACGTGACTGCAAATCTGCAAAGGACTTTGGCTCGCACATTGCGGCGGACGTGATGTGCGACCTTTGACCTCAGTCTCAAGGGCCCCCGTGGTCCCTGTTCCCGCTCTCTCCGATGGCCGCGAGGAGACCCAACCTGCCTATGGAGGATGAAGCAAGGCCACGCAAGCAACATCACCCACCGTGGCCGCACCCGTCTCTGACCACGCAGATCACTACAGCCACGTGAGGGGTCCCACACCGTCCCACAGAAGAATTACCCACTGCGCCCAGCCCGAACTGCCCTGCCTGAGGATAAGGAACATGCAAATGGTGGAACCAGATCCCACTCTGCCTCTTCCGCCCCCATAGCCTCCCTCGCTCCTACTAGGTTCAATAACAACGCCAGAGTGAACCCCCTTTCAACCCGTCCAACTTGACCACAACTGTCGAAGGTAGTTAATCGCAGTATCACCATTTTACAGTCAAGAAATTGAGGCGGAGAGAGGTTAACGGTCCTGCCCGAGATCCAAAAGCCAGTGAGAGGAGGGAGCGGGCTTTGAACCCAGATTTATCTAACACGGGACCCACTGTCACCGCGGCTTCTTCCTAGTTGTTCCACTCACTCGTTCATCCAAGACAAGTTTATCGAGAGTCTTCTATGTCCAGTGCTTGGAAAGATGAACAAAAGAGACGCGGTCCCTCTGTGAATAGCTATTCAAATAAAGAGCCGCCGTCCATAGTGATCCTGGGCCTTGTGTTCCCTTCAGTGATGACCGTGGGGTGAATGTGACAGTGGCCGTTTGTTCCGAGTATAAACTAGGATTGTGCTCAGCTGTAACAGAAAACCTACCCCCATGGCTTGTCCAGCTAAGGTCTAATTTTTCTCAGAAGACCCTGAAGACAAGAGTCCTGGGTCGACACAGCAACAGCGTGGCATCATCTGTGTCCTCCTGCTATGCTGTCCATTCCCGTCGTGGGGTTGACAGCCACGGGCTTGGCTTCTGCCAAGCTCGTTGAGGTCACATGCCCACTCCTGGCCTGATCCCCGTGGCTGGAGAGACAGTGCATTACAAGTGGAGCACGGGCTTCCTTTACGGACAGAGGATGGGTTTTCCAGACAAGGGGGGGAAGCCAGGAGCGGGGCAGGGGAGTTACAGGTTGTGTTTCCCAACAATATCTCCCAACCACATGCTCTTCTTATAGTAGGATTTTTCCCAAAAGAAGTGTGGACTAGATCTCTTTCCCTTGAGTTGGAGTGGACTTGTGACAATGGTGGGAGCAACTCTATCCCATATTTGGTGCAGGGTCATAAAGGTGATGTACCTTCCACTTGGTTCTCTTGGGATGCCTGCTCTTGGAAGCCAGCCACCGTGGAGAAGTCACATGTAAGTGCCTGAGTGAGGTCCCATCAGCCCTGTGAATGAGAGAACCTTCAGCCGATCCTGGCTCCCAGTCGCTGAATCGCCCTCAGGTGCTGAGCTGCCTCACGTGAATTCACATGGAGCACAGATGTGCTGTCCCTGCCAAGTCCTGCTCGGGTCACAGATCTGTCACCATAACGCATGCTTTTGTCTTTCTTCTGGTCACCGGGTTTGGGATAGTTTGTTAGGCGGCAGCATAAGCAGAACAAGACGTGAAGGATGTGCGTGTTCAACCAGATCCTCCCTTCTGGGGAGGTGAGGGCGAGAGGGCAACAGGTAGACGGAAACGGCAGCAGAAAGGTACAGAGACGCTTGCTGGCAGCTGAGCAAGGTCATCGGGTCTGGGTGTGCCTGTTCCTCGCAAACACGAAGGAATCTAAGCGGACCATTTGGTGGCAAGCTAGCTGTACTGGAAGAAACCCAGAGACGGTAGTTCTGGGAGCAGTAGAGGGTGAAGCAAGGGATCCGTGAGGCCAGCACCAGGAAAAGCTTGCTCCCCACCCGGTCGTGCCTCCTCTCCAACCAGGTGGAACCAGACCCACCCCCATTCTTGCTCCAGCTTTGGCCTTCGGCAGAACCCAGGGGGACAGGTGGCTCTGTGATGGGCTCTGTTCTTCCGCCTCTTGTCTAAGTCATGCTGCTCACTTTCCATTCCCTTGGCTCTAGATTTGGGTTTAATTACTGGGCATTGCCTTGTTAAACTCTTTTATCATTTCCGATTATTTCTTTTCTGTAGATTCAAGGTTTTAATAATCGTGTCGTCTGAGAGTAATGATGGCTTTGTTTCTTGCTTTCCAACCTTGATAGTTTTTACTACTTTTCTCACTCCCCTATGCTGGTCACTCCCACCATACAACATCGAACAGAAACAAGAGTTGTCCTTGCCTTGTCCCTGCTTTTAAAGACATGCCTCGAATGTGCACCGTGAAGAATTATATTTGCTATAGAATTTTGGTAGGTGTGCTTTATCACATAAGAAAATTTTTTTTTGTTTTTTTTTTTTTAAGTAGGCACCATGCCCAAGGTGGGGCTTGAACTCATGACCCTGAGATTAAGAGTCATGTGCTCCACCAACTGAACCACTAAAGCTGCTGTTTTCTTTGCAGGAGGATTTGAGTTGACTGATCAATACCATCATTGGCTATAGGACTGTTCAGACTTTCTGCTTCTTCGTGAGTCGGTTTTGGCTGATATGTTTTTCCAACAATTCTTCCATTTCCCGATCGCTGCCTGAATTGGGGGGAGACTCCTTGACTGGCCAGCTCTAGGGCACAGTTCTGCCTCCCGAATCTGAAGGTGGTGTCTCTGAGTTGCCCCCAACCCTCTTCGGAACCCCAGTCTCCTCTCTGCCTATGTTGGCATCTGTATCGGGAGGATTCGGGCTGCAGGTAGCAGAATATTTGACTAAATATGGCTTGAACAACAGAGTGTCTTTACTGTTTAGTGGCCTACTAGTTAGGCCAGAGTCAGGCAACTTCGGGGGACAATACTGCCACTGAGGAGCCCGCCCCTTTCTTTCTGCCCCCGCACCCCATGCCTGGCACATTGGTCTACACACACAACATGACAGGTGCTATATAGTTGTAGGCATCAGGGCATCTCGTGCTTGGTGAGACTTTTTACAGGGGAGGAAAGCACCCCCACCCCAGGCCCTGTGGGCCACGGCCAGGCCCCTCCCTTCCGCCTCCACCGTGGGTGCCCAGACCTGAGGCTAAGAGCGGGAGGGGCTGCGGGGCAGAAAACCGTGTCTGACACAGCATCTCTGAGACGGACTGTCCCACCTGACCCCTCCTGACCCCTCTGGCCTGTCGCCACCCAGGCCAGTCTGCCAGAAAGTACTAGAACCTGTGGTGTGCTGGTTAATGGTTAACAACAGGCTCTCGGCGTGGAGGGAAGCCCTCCTATGAAGGGTTGCCGATTCCCAGGATGTAAATACTCCCACTGGGTTGATTTCAAGCTACCAATCAGTGTCACTGACTGCAGAGCTGGGAAGAGATGTGCACAAGCCAGTGCCAGAGCGCCCCTCCCCAAAACCCAGCTGGATCCTACGATTTTGAGCTGGCTTCTGCCCTGGCTAGAGAGGAACGATTAAGGCATCGAAGGGGCTGCCCTCAGACAAATGAGAGACCACACGTTGAATACCTACTATGGGCTAGTCACGTACAAAACACTCTCTTGATTCCTTGAAACTGCCCATCTGCTCGATGAGGACACAGATGCAGAGAGGTTAAGGTACATGGGGACTCATGGAATTGGATCCGAAGCCGGGCTTGTCCCATCCGTGTCCTTCCACCCCAGACAAAGGCCAGATTCGGAATAGAGCCAGCTAGTTCTCATCCAGTACCTACCACGTGCTGGGGGTAGTGCTCTTACAGGGGAGCACCGTTTGTAATAGCCCAGGATGTGGGGGATCCATCAAGCGATAAATGGATAAACCAAGTGTGGTCTGCCAGAGCAGTGGAGTATCATCCAGCCACAACAAGGAAGGAGGTCCTGACAGGCTACGGTGGGGACGAGCCCCTGAGACACGATGCCAAGTGAAAGCGGCCAGTCATAAAGGACCGGCTGTTCCAGGGTTCCACTTACGTGCAGCGTCCAGAAGGGGTGCATCTACAGAGAGAGAAAGTAGATCTGCTGTTGCCAGGGGCTGAGGGCAGGGGGTGGGGAGTGACTGCTGACGGAAATGGGGCTTCTTTCGGGGGTGACGAAAACGTTCGGGAAATAGGTAGTGACGATGGCTGCACGACTGTCTGACTATCCTAAAAAGCACTGAATTGTAAACGAACGAAGGGCAGGATTAACTGAAAAGAAATTCTCCCACCCCCACCCCCCCTCCCAGGCTGAGGCCCGCTAGAAAGCTGTCGTGATCACCAAGCCGGACTTGCCTAGTCACCCGGGTTCTGGGCTAAGGAAGCACTTCACATGCATCTTTCCCACGAAGTACTCTCAACCACCTTACAGGTGGGTGACATTCTTAACCCCATTTCACAGGTGGGAAAACCGAGGCTCAGAGAGCAATTAAGCAACTGGCTTGATAGCACACAGGCAGTTGACAGCAGAGCCAGGACTCCGATCCGGGTCTCTCTGGCTTCAAAGTTTGTGTTCCCTACACTTCACTGCCTTAAAGTGAGGTCAGGGTTGCCGGGGGATCCTTCTTTCCTCCTTCCAGGATGTTACTTCCGGTGACTCCACAGCTCACGAGGCTGCTTAGCCTAGAAGCAGCCCCCCCACCCCATCTTCGCCTTCTCAGCAGGAAGGACCGAGTGTTGGAAGGAAGGGCCCTCTGTTGCCAGAAAGCCTGTGCTAAGGTGACCAGGTATCTGCTCTGACGCTCAGTTCAGTGGCCGTGTGACCCCGGTAAGCCTCATCCCATCTCTCAGCCTCATTTTGCTTACCTTAAAACATGAGGGACCCCAAACATCAGTGGCCCTCAATAGGGGCACTGCTGCCCCCTATGGAGCATTCTGGAAATTTGCAGGGGATCCATGAGTGGGACAGTCCCCCAAGAACCTCCTCCACTTCCCAGTGCCCCACCAGACCATCACGTGGATGAACAATCCTCCTGTAGTTTGTGGGTCTAGAACCTGCCTCCGTTTTCTGTCTGTCTGTCTTTCACGGAGCTGTCAAGACGCTGGGTCATCTGGGACTGCGACTACCACGTGGTCAAGGGGAAACTGTCACCTCCATTTGGACTTTGCCGAGAGTTGCTCACCGTTTCGGAAAATCGCATTGCCAGCAGCAATGCCTTCGTCGTGTTTGAGCCTCTGTGGGACACACCTGTGTCACCGACATTCTCTCTGTGGTGCAAGCCTCTGGCCATCACGTTGTCTAGTGTGGTCAGACCCAAACATTTACCTTCGAGATCCATGTTGTTTTATTTTAGATGACTTTTCCTTTATGTTACAGTTAAGGCCTCATATTGATTTTTTTTTTTTTTTTTGCAACTGGTGTGTAGATAGATTACGTTTTCTATGAATTTCATTTCAAAATAAGAAAGGGAGCATGAAAAAAAAAATAGGTCTGGGGGCCACTGAGCTATGTCTGATTTCTTCAGATCCCTTCCAGCTTTTAAATAATTAAACCTGACCTCAGAACACTTTTTCCAGAATTCTAATAAAACCAAGTGCCTGGTGCTTTTCAAACATTTCCAAAAACATCACCGCATCACAGTGGCCCAAGTGCACGCAGAAGCTGACTTCATTTAACTGCCCTCGTGGACTCTGAGAGGCTGGCTGTCTTCCGTCCCCTGGCTGAAAACCACCCACCCCATCTGCAACCTGTGCTCACCGCCCATTTGACTCGTCTATTTGCTTTTCGCCCCAAGAGAGAAAAAAGCCAATACCCCAAACTCAAAATCTTTCTTATGCCATTTCTTTGTGCTTGGACAAGTCGGTGCTTAACCAGAATGTTTACCGAAAGAGCAAAATAAAATAATAAATAGAGCTCCAAGGAAATCTTTGGTGACAAATTTTGCTGTGCTTGAGTGAGTTGATGCCATGTGACATTCCTTCCTATTAATTATTTCTCTCAGGCTTATCTCCCCTCATCTCTTCTCGAGCTTCTTATGTTTTAAAGGCAGCTAGCACAACGGCTTGGGTACCGCCTTTCCCATCTGCGTGGAACACAATGTTCTCAACGGCCGGTGTCAGGGACGCCACGCAGAACCGGCAGATGTGGCAGGGAGCGGGGAAAAAAGCAAAAATGAGGAGGCGAAGAGCGGAATCGACCGAAGCCAGGCGGGGGACAGACTGCAGTGAGGGGATACCCTGTGTTGAACAGCGCCCCCCAACATCCGCCTCTCCCTGCGACCTCAGAATGTAGCCTTCTTTGGAAACAGGGTATTTGCAGGAGGTCACACTGGATCGGGGTGTGCCCTAAAGTGGGCCCTCGTCTTGCAAAAAGAGGACAGGACACAGACACAGAGTGGAGGCCAGGTGGCAACAGAGGCAGAAATTGGAGAGACGCGGCCACCAGCCCAGGGACGCCTGGAGCCCCAGGAGCTGGAAGAAGCAGGAAGGACACACCCCTGATGCCTCCTGTGGGAGCCCGGCCCTGTCCACACCGTGATTTCAGACCCCAGCCTCTAGGACCAGGAAAATACATTTCTAGTGTCTGAAGCCCTCCAGCTGGTGGCAATTTGTGTGGCAGCCACAGGAAACCCATCCAGGGCTCAGGTTGGAAAACCAGGAAGGTAAGTATCACGGACTGCATGTCTGTGTCTCTCCCAACTCTTATGTCAAAACCCCACCCCCCATGTGACGGTGTGAGGAGGCGGGGCCTTCAGGAAGGAGTCAGCAGGGGGCCCGCTGCCCCAGCTCTGCCCCCCCCCTCCCTTGAGGTCACCAGGGCCCCACCATGCCGCACTCTGCCTCCATAACTAGGGGAAACACATGTGGTGTTTATAAGCACTCCCCGCCCCAGTTCGTGGTATTTTATGGTGGCAGCCCGAGAGACTAAGATAATAAGTAGCTGGTCCCTGTCCCCTCCACCTAGCCATCGACTGCAAAGTTGAATTTGAGAACACGAGGGGCGTGTGGGGTGGAGGAAGGACCTCCCGGCCTCGTGCCTTGCTGGACGACGGGTGCTAAAGCTGATTCCCTGAGCCCTGGGTGTTACGTCAGCCCCAGCTGGGTGAGGCCCTTCCGTCTCCCCACGGGGGATCCTTGACAGCAACAGAGGCTGGCATTTACTGCATTCTTACCATGATCCTGGCACTGATCGGTGAAAACTATGAATACTGACATCTGTATCTGATTGATAATTCTATTAATAAGTAGATATGTATATTCTATATTTTATCCTCAAAACAAGACACCTGTAAGTTGTAAGACACACTGTTCTGTTCTATACTCTTTCGGATGAAAGACGCGCCCAGTTCAACACATCCTCAGTTGCAAACACATCCCCATTTTAGAGACGTTAATACGTGAATCCTCGAATCGATGAAACGTGGTGTTATTGTCGCCCCTACTTTATGGCTGAGACAATCGCGACTAAGGTCACACCACTAGTAAAGAGCAGAGCCAAGATGAAAGCCGTTGGAAGGTTGGCTCTCCGGCCACACTGCATCTCCCACAGGGAATACTACCAGCTCTACAGCTGAGTGTCTTAGGCTGAGTCTCCTGGCTATCACTCAGTAGCCATTCTCTCTCTTCTTTAGCACTACAAACCTTGAGTTTCAGTGGGCACATGGTCACTGGCTAAGAACTACATTTCCCAGCCTCCCTAGCAGCTAGCTGGGGCCATGTGACTAAGTTCCGGCCAATGGGATATAAGCAGAAGACACGAGTAAACCTTCTGGACCTTGTCCTTGCAAGGAAGAGGGGGTGCCCTTTATGTCCCGTTTCTTCCCTCTTTGCCCTGGCTGGAATGCAGGCGCACTGGCAGGAGCTGGAGCAGCTGTCTTAGATCTCAGCATAGAAACTACATATTGGGGTTGGCAGAGAAATAAGATAATGACTTTTATTTTTTAAGATTTTATTTAAAAAAAATTTGTGTAATGTTCATTTAGTTTTGAGAGAGAGAGAGAGAAAGAGACAGAGTGCGAGCGGGTGAGGGGCAGAGAGACAGGGAGATGCAGAATCTGAAGCAGCTCCAGGCTCTGAGCCATCAGCACAGAGCCCGACGCAGGGCCTGAACTCACTGACCTCGAGATCATGACCTGAGCTGAGGTCGGATGCTTCTCCGACTGAGCCACCTGGATGCCCCTGAGATTTTATTTTTAAGTGATCTCTACACCCAACGTGGGGCTCGAAGTCACAACCCTGAGATCAAGCGTTGCATGCTCTACAGACTGAGCCAGCCAGTTGCCCCGACAGAGTAACAAGATAAAAACATCACCTAGAGTTGTCATATTAGCCTGAATTGTTTTGTCTTGGGCAGTTGTGAAAGGAAAAAACTTCTCCCTTGTTTAATCCGCCGCTATTTTGGCCCCCATTCTAGCAGCCAAGAGGCAATCCTAATTACTACAGGCCATTACATGCCAGCTGCTGTCCTGGAGGCTCAGTCCTGGCCCTCCAGGAGTTTCGTGCTCACTAGGCAAGTGTGTAGACAAAACACCAAACACAATGCTAAGCACAGAGCAGGCCCTGGAAAAAGTCAGGTCCTCACGCAGGTGAGACACAGGTACCTCAGGTATCAGTTCGCATATCTTGGCATTCTGCTTTCTCCAAATCCTACCAAAGTATGGTAGGAAAAACTCTTTTTTCTGGGTTCCTCTCCCCAGCGACCCACCACATACACCTTAACAAAGAAATCGCTTTCTTGGTAGGGAGAGCAATTCAAAAGGGAGCTGCGGACCTGCCTGTATATTCCAGAACGGTTCCCTGTTTCATCCAATGGCCGCATCCCAATTTTCCTTCCTGAGCCACCGCTGGCCCACTCCCGGTGGTCCTGACCAGGCCGTCTTTGTACCCATCCTTCGCCAGGCCGGAGCGTGGCTCGCGACTGAGCCTAAGCAGCCAGGACTCCTCACCCCTCCGGCCACAACAACCCCATAGAGAGAAGACTCGTGCCCGAGCGGAATTAATTTGCATCTTGACTACGAACGGATGCTGGGTGTTGGCGGAGGGCAGATCTGGCACTCCTCAGCTGAGAGTTTGAGCTGTAGGGATCATGAAATCTACTGCAGCTGCTACGGCGATGCAACAAAATACCCCAGACCTACTGACAGAAGTCAACCGTTTACTACACTTATGGATTTGGTGGGTCACGACTAAACACGGTGTGGACCTTGCTTCTCCACAATGTCCGGGGCCTCGACTGCAAGTCTCAAAAGCTGGAGTCCGGAGTTAACTGCAGGCCCAGCCTAGCTCCTGTCGGCGGGGCCCTCAGGTCCTTTTCCACACGGGCCTCTTTCTGTGGTCTCCCCTCGAAAGCCAGCCTGGTACAGGCTTCCGTACAGCATGGTTGCTGCTTGCCAAGGGCGAGTGTCCCCAAAGAGAGCAAGGCAGCTGGAAGCTGCATGCCTCTTAAGACCTGGTCTCTGGAATCACATGTAACTTCCACCACTTTCTACTGGTTGTGGAAGTTCAAAGGGAAGTTCAAGGTCAAGAGGAGAGACCACAAACCCTACCTCCTGCTGGAAGTGTGTTAACGTCACATTTTATTTTACTTATTTTTTAAATGTTTATTTATTTTTGAGGGAGAGAATGAGACAGAGAGTGAGCGGGGGAGGGGCAGAGAGAGGGAGACAGAGAATCCCAAGCAGGCTCCATGCTGACAGCAGAGAGCCCGACGAGAGGCTTGTACTCACAAACTGTGAGATCATGACCTGAGCTGAAGTTGGACGCTTAACTGCTTAACCCACTGAGCCACCTGGGGGCCCTTAATGTCACATTTTATGAGGGCATGTGGGATGGGATGTGTGCCTGGGTATCTACAAAACGAGGCCGACACAGAGCAAAGCAGAGCAGAGAGAAGGAGAGCCCCTGGATCCAGCCGTACCTGAAGCTTGACTCACGGGGAGATTGTCTTTTCCAGTCAGTGAGCCAATGAACATTATTTTTGCTTTAGAGATTCACACTGAATCTCCATCACTTGCAGCCAAGAGAGTACCGAGTAACATACAGACAGGAAGCACTAAAATGCTTGGCTAAGGCAGGACTCCAGCCGTCAGCAGCATGAAGGACTAGCTGGTGCTTTGAAATGACATGTTTTCCTCTGCTCTTGGCTAACCAAAGTCCCCAGGCCAGCATCCCCAGTACGAATTTGCCACTCCCTTTAGAGGGCAAGAATGATGACAGTCAGTTTTTTTGTTTGGCTTGGGTTTAAGCAGCCAAAATGTTCCCTTTTGCCACGAGTGCAATGCAGGCTAGCATCTGGAAAGTGCTATCCAAATGACCCAGATCAAGGTGACTGTCAGGACAAGAGAGAGCAACCCCGGGGCCTGGAACATTCCTCCAGGCTGGTCGGTCCTGCAGGGAGATGCCAGGCCTCGGGCGGAGAGTGAGCACTGTAGCCGGCGTCTATCCTGTGCCAAGCACTGGTGTTCGCCCACCTTACTCCCAATCTTTACAGGAATCCTGCAAGGGAGGGCTCGTGTTACAAAGGAGGAAACTGAGGCAGAGAGAAGCCACACAACTTGCCCAAGATCCACACCAGGAAGCTGTGAAGACAGACATGTGGTTTTCTGACTGCAGAGCCCGAATTCTTTCATGCCAAGCTGGTGGGGCTGGGAGGAAACCGGGGCAGGGCCTTCTAGGCGAGGTGGACCGCATGCTTGACTCTGTGTGGGGAGGGAAGGCCAGCGAGCCTGTCCCGCGGCCAGAACAAGGAGGGGAGGGGCCCATCACGGCAGCAGATGCTGTCGACTGGGCTCGAGGGTGGTCAGCAGAGAGGCAAGGACTGGCGTCCTGCCAAGGCCATCCTTTGGTGACCTCTGTGTAAGTCGAGGCCTGGCCACTCTGAGCAGGGTTTCAGTTGCTGGTTAGTGGCTGTGGACTGGCTCCTGTTTGCCAGCCTCTCTGTTTGGTACTTGGCTGGGCAGACAGAAGTGAGTCACACCCCGGTCCTGCCTGAGCAACCCCCCTCCTTCCGCCTCGGGCGTGGGCTGCCTGCCAATCCAAAATAAGCAATGTGTGGCCTGAGGGGTCAAGATCTGGGAGGTGAAGGAGCCCCAGGATAGGAGCTCCTGCTGTGACACCCGCGAGCTTTCCAGGGTGGGCCCTGGCGGGGGCCCTCGTCTTCATGGACCTGGTCCCGCTACACAGGACTGGCTGTGCCTCCAGCGAGCCACCTGGCCCTGTGCAAGTCCCTTCCTTTCCAGCTCTCAGTCGCTCATGTGCAAAATGGAGCAAACGGGCCCGCACCGCACCCTGACCTCCTCTCCCCCCAGGCGGTTATTGATCTCACTCCTGGATCCTGGGCGCTGTGCGGCTCCTGCCTGATCCTTAATCCGTTATCCACCTTCCCCTTCTGTTCTGTAAACTAGCCCGTCTCCACCCAGTAACCCCCTCCCCTGAACCCCGGCCAGCAAGAGTCGATTTCTGTTGCTCGCAACCCCAAAACCCTGGGTGACAGACTGACCCAGCTGGGCATCACGCCCAGCCCCGCGTGGCCTGCCCCACACAACGGCCAACGTTCCGAGCGGGTGCAGCCTCGCCTCAAAGCCTGCAAAACGCTTTACCCGCTTGTGGTGGTGGCCGGAGCCCATGCGGTCTCCAGAGCCGGGCAAAAGGGACACGTGGGGGGGTGGGGCACGGACCCGACGAAGGAAGCAAGCGTGGCCTGGAAGCACCCTCACAGTCTGAGCGGGGCGCTTTCCAGAAGCGGGGCGTGGCCTCCCGTGTCAGAGCCGCTGGGGAAGGCAAGGCAGGAAGTGATTAATGCCGGCTGTGGGTGTGACAGCCGCCGCGGCTCATTGTTAGAGCAGAGCAAATGCGGCCCCCCTGCCCGCGCCCATGCCTGCTGCCTGCCCAGCCCTGCCCCGCGTCGAGTCCCCCTCCTCCCCTGGGGTGTACAAATCCACTGTGCCAGGCGCTTAAAAATAGCATCCTACCCAAAACGTGGGCATGAGACGGAACTCCAGAAAAGGAGAAAGCCTCTCCTCTCTTGCCTCGGAGCACGTGGACTGTGAGCGAGCTGTGCCTGGCGCTGACAAGGGGCCTCTCTCTGAGCCTTCTGTTCCGCGTGGGGAAGGGAAAGCCCCAGCCCAAAGCCAGCGCGGCGAGTCAACGGGACGGCTGCGCGGGGCATCACCCCTCTGACCCGGGGCCTCTCCGCACCCCGGCCACGAAGGAGCCACTCGTCTCCGACCTTCCTCCCTAGAAGGTCACTGGAGGCTGGCTGTGACCTTGACCTCTCCATCCAGCTTCTGCCCTGTAGGGTCAGTGACCCACTTGAATGGATTTCCTGCCGTACGTTCTCTTTTGCAGCACTGTTGATAATAGCAGGAAACCAGAAGGAGCTAAAGTGTCCAAAACTGGAGGTCAATTAAGTTAATTATGGCAAAGGCACCAAAGAGAACCACGTGGCCTGTAAGAAGGCATCTTTCAGAACGCCATGCTTTTTGGAGTCTGAGACGCTGTCATTTGTCACACGGATCGCCTATCTCATAACCCCCTTCAGGGGAGAAAAAGAGAGAAGTAGCTGGGATGTTTCTTTTGACAACGATTCTAAAACACATCCCTATTTCAGAAACATCAAAGTGTGGGAAAATATGCAACATGCTAAAATGTAATGATTTGCAGGAAATGGTCTTGATACATTTTTAAGTTTAAAAGAAGTGGGTTAAGCAACACCATGCCGGGTCTTAAGAAAAACTAGCACGCATATGCAGACACAGGCTGTGCTCATTCAGCAGTGATCTGAGCCCACGAAACACACACGCACACGTAGAAACAGGCTGGAGGGACACCTAACGAAAGCTAGCAGCGCGTGTCTCCGGGGACTGGGGCTGTGAACACCTTGGGGTTTCTTCTCCCTTGACGTTTTCTGTACTTTCCGATCTTTCGATTTCATAGTCAGGTGACTGAAATAGCGGTGGCTCCTGCTTCCGATCTCCCCTCCGTGTGTCCGGACTGACCTGTGCGGAACGCCCTCCAACGGGGACCCTTTCTGCTCTCACGACCACCTGTGGAGGCAGGAACCTTGCCACCACCATTCTGCTGGTTGGGAAACCGAGACTCCGACTGGGCAGTTTTCCTGAGGCCGCACAGCCTTTACGCGATGGAGCCCGGATTCAAGCTCCGGTCACACGATTCCAGAGCGGAGGCCCTTCAGCATCTTCTGTGGACACTAAGCTCACCATGGGCCCTGCTTGTCAGTGCCACAGGGCATCGAAGGACAGCGCCACCTCTGTGCTCGCCAGGAGGGGAAGCCTTGATGTGGAGCCCAGAAAGGGCCCCTCGTGTCTACCCAAAGTCTAGAGCTGGGGCTCCCAGCCCCCTTGGTCCTGAGCCACGTGCGTGTTTTGTGACATAAATGAGCACAATCAGGCTGAGAGAACCAAGACTGAGACCACCAGCCCAGCTGACCCAGCCCCTCTCCAGGCAGACAGAGGAAACGGATGTTTCCACAGCACCGTGCAAGGATGCTTTGGCAAGCCCCCCTACATCCCCTTTGGTAGTGTCTTCTCGTCCTGCTGCAAGGAGTCTCCAGCTTCCTCAAGAGAGAAACACTCCTGACATCATTTCTTCTTCTTCACTGGGCAGCCAAGGGAGCTGCTGGGATCCCTCCAAGCAGGGGGTGGGGTAGCGTGTCCGTTTGCCGGAACTCAGCTGAGAATCTTCTCTCTAGGAGACCCCGAGAAACTGTTCCAAACAAACAGAAAGGCTGCTGGGGAAGCTGATGGCCGGGAACGCAGGGTGGCCGGTGCAGCCCTGGGGAGAAGGATGGAGACAGAAAATCCCAGTGTCGCTGGTACTGGGCCTCGCCGCCAGCCGCGGAGCCCCTCGAGGCGCCAGGCTGTGTCTCCACGGCGACAACGCCAGTGAGCAGGGCTGTCCCATTGTCCAGGCTGGCAAAGCGGAGGCTCAGACACGTGAAGGGACAGCCTCACAGCCAGAACGCAGCCTGGGCTCCGAACGCTGCTCTCCCAACTCTTCAACGTCCCTCGGATCTCAGACCCCCGCAGGAATGCTGTGGAAGCCAGAAACTCTGCCTTAAAAAGTGCACGTCGGCCTTTCACGCAAAATGTGGTGGATACATTCAGGGGGGGTCAAGCTCTCCTTGAAGGCCTTTGATAAGAGTCTTTGTCGACTGTCCAAACACATTCACTTCCACCCTGCACCCCTGCGCCAGTGCACTCTTTCGGGGAAGGCGAGGGAAGGGTGCTGGTCTCCACCTCCTACCGCAGCCTCCAAGGGGAGAAGAACCCGGGGCTGCGTTTTCCCTGTAGCGGCCCTGTGCACGCAGGACCAGGACTCTGTGCACGGTGGGGGAGCCAGACCTGTCCCCCCCTAGCAGTTCTGGCTATTGGGAGCTCCAGCCCCACCCCATTTTTAAACTTGTAAGACTCGTGTCCGACTTTGGGCCTCCAGGACAGTGAGATAAAAACGTGTGTTGTCTCAAGCCACCGAGTTTGTGGGCATTTGTTATGGCAGCCACGGGAAGCTAAGGCACCCGCCCAGAAGCAAACATTTGAGGCTGCTTTCCCTGTTGCCCCGCACAAAGCAAGAGCAAGCCCACAGACTTGGAAGGCCACCCCCACAGGAAAACGTAGGCTCTCCTTTCAGAGAATGCCAAGAGGTCGGGTGGCCACCAGGAGGTTAATTCACTCCATCCGAACCTGCCATGGCTACACCCCGACGGCTGTGAGAAACGGCCACTGCTCACGGGTGCCGGCCACACGCACACCGCCGTACCCACGGTCCCCGAGCCACACGGCAGCCCACCATGCAGATTGGGAAAGTGAGGTGCGGGGAGACTGAGTGGTGCGCCTGGGGCCACACAGCCAAGAACCACGGCTCCCGTGTCTCTGGGCTCTTCCAGCTTGCTCTCATTTCCGACACAGCCGACTGTCAATGAGCCCAGACACGACGAAGGGGGTGCCGGCACGGTCGCCACAGGACCGGGGCAGCACACGGGCCCGTGTCCGTGCTGGTGACGCACCGTGCTGTGTGCATGCACGTGAGCCAGAGGGTGAGAAGGCTGTCGTGGAGGTGTGACCCCTCAGTTATCCGTGGCAACGGCCCAGCGATGGGTGAATCAGTCCAGGGGTGCCCCCGCCCACTACAGACGGCCCCTCCAACCTCGCCTCTCAGCCAACTTCCCAGAGAGGCTGACGGGACTGGGAAGCAACACGTCCCCTCCCTCGCTCCCGGAGAACTAGCCGCGGGGTGGCCGGGAAGGGAGAAAGTGCACCCAGGGGCTGCACAGTCCTCCCCGGCGACGAGGAGATTAACCCGGCAGACCTGGCCTCCGGACAAGGCGGGAGCCTGGCCTGGTTGTATCTGCCCAGCCGTGAAATGACTGATTACGGAGCACGTACCTGATCAAAAGCTGGCTCTAGTGGAAGGTGATGCCCAGTGCGTTTATGATAAAGGGTGACAACAACCCCACCCACACCTCACGTAACGTGGCAGCGTGGTCCGTTGGAGACATAATTGCGGTCGGACAGATCTCAGAGTATACCACAGGTGACCTGAGCCTCACTGTCCTCATCTGCAAAGAGACCCCTGATTTTGTTCCAGTTTCTACACACTCTGTACATGCATGGGCTTCAGGAGAGGCAGGCTCCAGTCCCAGAAGGCATATCTTGATTGATCAAGGGCCATTATGATGACTCCAGCCCTCTTGTCTGTGGTTAGTTTCAGTGGATATATGACACAACCTAGCCAATGAGCAGAGGGGCTTCAGTGAAAGACGTTTTTCCCCCTTAAACTTGATACGCAAAGAAAGATAATCTTTCTCCTTCTGTTGGAAGCTGGATGTGATGCCTGGAACAGCTGCAGCCACTTATGAGCCTGAGGAGAACCAGCCTAAGGTCAAGGCTAACACCCTGAGGAGGGCGCAATGTATAGACAGAAAGAGGCTGGGTCCTCAGTGGTGTCCATGAGACAGTGCATGAACCAATTCTGGGTCCTTCGTGTCTCAGGACTTTCTGACCTGCTAGTTAGCAGGTTACACGGGTAATATCGCATGTGATGTCAGAAGCATGGGTGGATGTGAACAGAACACGTTATCGTAAAATGTTATCATACATTTAATACAGAAAAACTTGGCCAAACACAGTTGACCAAAAATCTGAAGATGTTGTTGGGCACCCAGGTGGTTCAGTCGGTTAAGCGTCCGACTTCAGCTCAGGTCACGATCTCACGGTCAGTAGGTTTGAACCCCACGTCGGGCTCTGTGCTGTCAGCTTGGAGCCTGGAGCCTGTTTCGGATTCTGTGTCTCCCTCTCTCTCTACCTCTCCCCCGCTCACCCTCTGTCTCTTTCTCTCAAAAATAAAAAACATTAAAAACATCTGAAGAAGTTGTGAATCATACCAACTATTTTCTATGTGAGGAATCAGCCTCCAAAGGCAGGTTGATAAGTGAACTGGCTGGATGACCCCTGATGGTCCCTTTATCTCCTTTTTCATCTGCTGATGAAGAAGTTAACCTCACATGACCACCACATTCTCTTCAGGTCAAGTCTTTCCTGTCCTGGGATTCAGGCTATGTTATAAGGAAATATTACCAATATTTTGGGAAAAAATTCCACTCTGCAAGCAGTAGGTCAGAAACATAATTACACATAATAAATCATCCCTGATAGACAAGATTCTGTACTCACTGGAGAAATTAGCACGGTACCACAATCTCTATAGAGGAAAAGGCAGAGCTCTAGAGGAAGCATTGCAAAAACTTATTTGGGAAGTCGCAACGACCATCAGCAAACACTTAGCGAGTGCCTTCTGTATACAAGGCATCCATCTAGAGCTGGAAACTCGAAATGACAAAAACGTATCAGACCGGTCGGTCCCTATTCTCAGGGAGCTTATGGTTTAAATAAGGTGCCAACAGACGTGTGCCAACAGGACTGAACTTCCCTTGGGACACGCTGGCATGGCCTTACCGTATTTCACAGCCAGGGATGGTTCTGAGAGTTCCGTACAGATGTCCGCGTGGAAAGCTGTCCCTGCGTAAGAAAGAGGAAGCCTCAGTGCCAAGGAGCCAATGCATGAAAAGAATCACACGTGTGACCTATGGACCAGTGGCTTCAAAAAACGGTCAGCTTCAGAAACCACTCTTCAGACAGAATCTAAAGCTGAAGTCAAATACACATTACACATACGAGCAAACACAACCGCGCACCAGAGCTGCCGTGGTTAACATGTGAAGGCAAGGCCTCCACTCGGTCAGGAAACATCCAATGCGACTAGGGCCACACAGTGGACCGGACGTGGGATCTGTCCTTGCAGGTGGTGTGCAGAGGGCAGGTGGCCTCTCTGAACCACAGTCTCTTCATCTGCGAAAGGAGAATCGAAGGAAATAATGCAAAGCACACAGCCTCCGGCAGGTCTCCACGAGCGTGAGCTCCGTGACTCCAAGGTCACCTGAGCCGTGTTGAAGAGATGCCCTATGATGACCTTCCTCACCCACAGGGTTGTCATCTCTACTCAGCCTCCATTTGCAGCCATTCCGGGTGGATGGGGCGGCAGGACTGGGGGTCAGGAGACCTTGGTTCTAGCCCTGCTCCACCCGCATCCACTCAGCTCTCCTTCCTCAAGGCTCAGTCGCCTCCTTTGCCAGGTGAGGATAAGGATCTATTGATCTCAAAGGCATGTCACAAGGGTTAAATGAGGCGTGAAAGCGCTTTGTCCGGGCATTTCCTTCGGCCTTCCCTCCTTTGGTGCCAAAACCTTTAGCTTGGCTGCGCTGGCAGGAGGCACAGTGAGCTCCCAAACGCAAGGCCGAGCTCTGTCACTTGCTAGCTGTCTGTCCTTTAAAAGTGACTTGCCACTCTGTGTCCTGCGCACGGAGCCCACCGCAGCTGTGATGATTGACCGCAGCTGTGATGATATACTGCCATTTTTGTTCTCTGTCGTGGAAATGGCTTGGGCCAACCTGGGGGTTGTCTGTGCTGCAAACACACACACACACACAGTCAGCTCAAGGGCACTCATTCGGCAGCAAGAGCTTGTTCAGAGTCCAGGTGACGTGGATACCGCTCACCCCGGCCGTTTCCGATGTTTACAGCAACGCATGTGTTGCGGGGCTCCTGTCTTCAGCAGACCACAGGATGCAGATGCTCCTACAGATGCTGGCAGCCACCGCGTCTTGAGCACCTGCTAGGCAGGCTCTCGTCTAATTCTCCAGCCGCCTCTTCAAGTAGGTACCTTTTGCCTCCATCTTGCAGAGGAAGGGGGACACGGGGCAAGCTGGGGGTGAGAGCCAGGATTGGAATCTGCTCACTCTGACTTCTGGAGTGTCTGCCCTCAACCTCTCTGGTCCACCGGAGGGGAGATGGGTCTGGGAAGGCCCCTGCGGGCAAACCGCCGTATCGGCTAAGAAGGCATTCAGCAGCAGGTGGCAGAGGGCCCAACTCACTTGAACAAACGTGGGTTTATTTTTCAAACAAGAAGCTTGTGCCTGGGTGGTGCCAGGCACAAGGTCTGGGTGAGTCTCCCTCGTGTGTGTCATCACAAGGGAACAAGGCCTCCACCACTGTGGCTGTGCTGTGTTCCAGAATGCTCTGATGGGGAGGGCAAAGAGGATTGCCTGACACATTTCCCCTCTGCGAGGCAAGTCACTTTCCAGAAACCCCTCGTCAGGCTTTGACTTGAGTCTTACTGGCCAGAACTGGATCACAAGGTTATTCCTGGATACAAGGGAAGCCAGGCATGGGAAAGTGTTGTTTTCCAACCTTCGTAGCCAGTGGGAGAACAACTGGGAAGGGCTTTCTGGTAGTTCACCAGCCATGCTGCACATCTACCAAGAGGCTGTCCCCACCCCTGCCTTGGAGACCAGGTCCGCGTTGTGTAGCTGTCGTAACAGAGCACCACAGACGGGGAGCCGGGACACGGGGGTAGAGCTTCAAACAGCAGAAATGTGTTCTCTCACAGCTCTGGAGGCCAGAAGCTCAAAGTCAAGGTGTTGCAGGGCCCTGCTCCCTCCGAAGGCTCTACGGGAGGGTCCTTCTTGCCTATCCCAGCTCCCGGGGGCTCCAGGCGTCCTTCAGTCTTTGTCCCTAGCTTCACATGGCCTCTCCCGTGTGTCTCCTCTTCTTAGAAGGACACCAGTCCTTGGGTTAGGACCCACCCAAATGCCCTCACTCAACCTGATTACATCTGCAAAGACACTACTTCCAAATAAGGTCACATTCACAGGTACTGGGTGTTAGGGCTCCAAGACATGTTTTAGGGGGACACAGTTTAACCACTAACAGACACCCATGTCTGCCTTTTGTCTTCTTTGCGAGGGAAGGTAAAGGACCACACCTGTTCCCTTTAGAGGGACCAAGATGCCTTCTTCCAAGATTAGACCCTCCCCCCACACCTCTGCTCCCACGGCCTTGGGCCAGCCTTGCCTGAGTAGGGCCTTTCTGACCCCCCTGCTCCTGCCTCACACCCCCTCTCCATCAGAGGCCCTCCAGAGTCCTCTGCTGCAGGCACTGACCTCTCCTCCTCCCGCCGGAGGGTTTTCTGGGACACAGGAGTCCCAGGGCCTGCCAGAGACAAAATGGTCTGCAAGTCCCTGAACTGCCCTGCTCAGCACGGACCTTAACCCCCACGTGAAACCCAGCGCTTGCCATCCACATGGCCTCTCAATGCTCAGGGCTCCTGGGGTTACCTTTCCAGGCAAGGCTCCGCTCTGGCAGCGGGCACCTGTGCCCGGGTGAAGTGCCTGTGTGGCCGGAGCTGTGCGAGCTCCTTCTCTGGTCCTCACTTTTGTGACAGGATGAGGAAAGGGCACTTGGAAGAGCTGCCCTGGGTCATGCAGCTTAGCGACACGGGGGTGGGGTGAAGTGCAACAGGCGTTACACTTGACGGTCATAACAACCCAACTGCTAACGTTTATTGAGCACCTGCTGCAAGCCACGTGTTCCAGGCCCGCTGCCTCCAAGTCTATGAGTAGGAGCTCCTGGGAGGGGGAAGTGACTTGCCCAAAGCTAGGTGCACCTAGAGAAAAAACTTTGCCGCTTGCTTTTTTTTGGGGGGGCGCAGGCAGGATGCAATTTTCCGGGATGTTACCCCAAAGGGGGAATCGATTATGCTAATTATGTTAAGTACTAGGATTCCTCCTGGTCCTACGAACCTATAAAACACCAGGATAAAATGTGGTTAGACCCACCGATCTCCCTCGTCTTCAGTAACTGCTTAAGCACAAGAAGAGGGGACATATGTCTGATTTCCATCAACCTCTGAAGCCACCAAGGACACCCCAAGCCCCATTCATGTGGTGTCTCTATGTCTCACGCAAGGGCCTGAAATTCTCATGGGTGGGTGGGAGGGTGCAGCAGGAGGGAGAATGGGATTATCCAATCCCACGTCTCCATTCCCCCCCCCCTTCTTAGTGTCCCTGCCCCCAGACCTTCAACAAAAGCAGAGGTACATTAATTTGTACTGCTGTATAACCAGTCACCACAAACTTAGAGGCTTAAAACAATACCCATGTAGCATCTGGAAGTTCTGTGGGCCAGAAATCTGAACAGACCCATCTGGAATCTCTGCTCAGAGTCTAATGGGCAGAAGTCAAGGTTTTGGTGGCTGGGTTGTTGCCTGTGGCAGAATCTACCTCCTTGAGGCTACAGGTCTGAGGTCTCTGTGTCCTACTGGCTATACGTCAGGACCACCTTTTTCTTCCTTCCCATGCGGCCCTGTCTGTTTTATAAGCAGCAATGATACCATATGTCTTCCTGACGCTTCTAACGCTGCTGACACCCCCTCTGCCAGCAGCCAGAGGAAACTCTCTACTTCTAAGGCTCACCTGATTATGCCAGGCCCACCCAGATAATCTCTGCGTGCCAAGGTCACCTGACTTGGGACTTTACATCTGCAAAATCTCTTCACTTAGATTAGTGTTTAGATAAGCAAAGACTGGGAATTCTGCCTACCCTGGGAGGTCTGACAGGGACATTAGCTGCAAGAGAGCCCCCTCCCCCATCTCTAGGCAGGGGAGACACCACCTTCCTCCTTCTCTGGTATGAAATGGGCCCTCTTTCAGCACAGAGGAATCTGTAGAAATTCACCTCTTACTCTGAAGGAAAAAACGTAACAGAGACCTGGCCTCCAAGGGGAAGCCCTAATATTCATACTGAACAAACTTGTTTTCTACTGGCTGTGGGGCAGGCCATCTATTCACATTTGGAAGAATTGGCCATCAGATTTCTTTTTCCTTTTTTCAGGGCATTTTCCAGTGACAATCTGTCAATGCTTTTCAAGACTGATTCTCAGAATGAAGTGTGATGAGTTTCCCGATAGAGCGACTCTTTATTGCCAGGTGTAGATGACCCCAACAGCAGCATAAGGGGCCCAAGCTCTGAGCACGCAGGCTGCGGGGGGCTCCAGACAGCTCTGCTTTTCACTCACTGTTCTGGGTTGAGTGATGTCTCCCCAAAATTCATGTCTGCCTGGCACCTATGAATGTGACGTTATTTGGAAATAGGGTCTTTGCAGATGTAATCCAATGAGGTCACACTGGTTCGGGTGGGCCTCGAACCCAATGCCTGGGGTCTTTGTCAGAAGAGGTGGACACAGAATTGGACACAGAGATAGGAAGGCAACCACCTGAAGATGGAGGCAGAGGCTGGAGTGATGTGGCTACAGCCAAGGAGCACCAAGGATTGCCAGCAGGGACCAGAAGCTGGGAGAGAGGCCTGGGATATATTCTTAACCAGAGCCTTAAGAAGGAGCCTACCTTGCCCCCCTGCCCCCCTGCCCCCTGGATTCCAAACTTCTAATCTCCGGGGCCATGAGAGGATAGATGCTGTAGTTATAAGCCACGAAGTTTGTGATAATTTATCTACGGCAGCAATAGGAAACTAACACACCCACTGTGTGTGTGTGTGTGTGTGTGTGTGTGTGTGTACGTGCGCTTTAAATCTAATCCCTGACCACCTACAAACCTCACCCTATTTTATTATACCACCTACCTTCAATCATTTACTTTCTGCCTGGCCTTAAAGCATTTTAATTTGCAACCCCTGGTGTAATTGATACATTTAATAAAACTGGGTTTCAAAAGCAAATACCTCATACTGTGCATAAGAATAAACTCCAAATGGCTCAGGGACCTGAACATGAAAAAAAAAATGAAACCATATACATAATACAAGAGAATACAGGTTAATTTGTTTATAACCTGGGTGTAGGGAGGGGTCTTTTAACCACCACTTAAAATCCAGATGCAAAAAATGATCACAAAAATACACTTTTTTTCAAGGTAAAAACACAATAAATGAAGTCAAAGGCAACTGACAAACTGGGACAGAATATTTTCAACATAAATCACAGATAAAGGGCTTTTATAGCTCTAATATATAAAGAACTCTTAGGAATTGACAGAAACAAAGACCCAAAACCTGATAGAAAAATGTGCAGAAAACATGAACAGGCAATTCATTAAAAAAAAAAGAGGAAGATAGAAAAATGGTATCCACATCTGTTCTCCAATCCTGCCAGACACTCTGAGGCCCCTGCTGTAACTTAATAAATCTGTTTCTGCTCAAACCAGACATAGTAGACTCTTCTGTCTGCAGTACGGACTGTTTCCAGATGTCAATCCACCTTGAAGCACAAAGACTTCCTGGCCTACAGTGTCTCCAAAAACTATTTACACAGACTGTGGAGGCAGCTTTAAAAGAGGAGTTCACATGTATATTTTCAAGCAGTCATAGTTTTATCGCAACAGGAGCTGGCCTTCTGGGGTGAGCACCTTGAAGGAGGAAGCTTTACTGGGCTGGGTGAGCTCTGGCGTGTTTGTTGAAAAAGAATCCTCCCACATTTCAGAGTTACACCTTGTCACCCAAACAATACGTTACCTGCCTTTGAAATGTGTTTTTCACCCCGACTTGAGTCTGGGTGTGCTCTGTATCTTGAGACTTCAAGCCAGGCGCTGAAGCCTTGATCGGGATGGCACTGGGAAGCAATCCAGTTCCTCCGCTTTAGCCCTGCTCGTACTTCTCGGAAGCACATGGGGGATCTGGAGGAGGCGGGTCGGGTTTCAGCCTGGTGCAAGGTCCAGGATAAGCAGAACTGCCTTCTGAAACTCAGCCAGCAGAACAGAAATAAGCTGAATGTCCGGCAATAGGGGATTAGTAGAAAATTTTGCGGTACGCCCAAACAAAGGGATTCTGGGCTGCCCTTGAAAACCAGGACTTGGAAGAGAGTCCGTGACAGGCGAAGACATCTGGGATATGTTGTTAAGTGGAAAGAAGAGATCGCAAAATGTGGAGAACAGCCCTATTTTTGTGGAGAGTAGACTGCTCCTGTAAAAATAGGTGTGCATAAATACATATGAATACAACAGTGTCTAGGAAGATGTACTTTCAAATGTTGACGTTGGTTATGACTGAGAAGTGAGATTCTTTGTGAGTTCTATATCATTTTCTAGTGAGATAAAATCTCTGTACAAGGAGCATGCATTACCTCATGACCAGGCAAAACAATATATATGTATATTATTGATTACTTATATATATAAAATCCATAACTTACTTGCTTTAAAATAGTCCAGAAGAATTATGTACATATGCTAGAGCAGGGTGGGGGAAACAGATGAACCAGGAATGGCAAAATGTCACCGTTGAGGAAGCTGGGCAGTAGGGACGCAGGGAATCACTACACTAGTCGACTGACTCTTGGGTATGCTTGGAAATTTCCATGGTGGAAAGAGAAAACGCACAAAACCAAAAGCAGCAGTGAATTCATTGTGGTGTGGGAAACGAACAAATGTGAAAACTGAACAGACATACGACACAAATAAGGCTCAGGACTTGTCGAGAACCCACGAGCCCCGGATGGTGCCTCAGCTTCCCCATCTGTAACAGGGAGGATCCCGGTCAAGGTGCAGGCCTGTGATATGGACTTAACTGATTATTTTGGTGGTTGCTATTGTTCGGTCCAAAGCAGCACACGGGAAGCCTGACAGCAAAACGTCTCCACGAGGTGCACGCAAGGGTCACACGGGAGCTGGTGAAATGTGGCGTCCAAGACCCCACCCCCAGGGAGTCTGGATCCGTACCCAGGGTCAGGCTGAGGAACCACCATCTCAAAGAAGAGCCCAGGTAATTCCCGCCGTGGCAACGGCACCTAGCCCAAGGCCACAGACACCTAAGAAAGCAAGTCTGCCCTGGAGGAAAATGTGTGTCTGTGCAGAATCAGCGCCAGGCATTGTTTGGGACAACTGCCCGTTTACGACTCCAGGTGGACTTTGTGGGAGGCCACGGCTAAGGGAAACTGGCATGCGGCAGATAACAGATAATGGCTGGAGCCTCTGGTTTGCAGAAATAACGAATAAACAAGTTACCTTTACGCTTTCCTCCGGGAGGGGCAGATTCTGGGCAACTGACTCAGGTCAGAATCTGGTTCCAACGCGTACAAACTTGCATGGCCCTGGGCCCACGATGACCTTTCCATCTGTAAAACGTGAACAGTGACAGCAGTTCAGAAGCAGGCTCACAGAGCTGTGGCCATCACGAGAGGCCATCAGGGGCTGAGGCACCGAGCAACGATGCCATCAGTGAGATCAGGGACCTACTTCGTAAGGCCTGCACGGAAGGGGTTTGGGGTCCCTTTGTTTTCTGTGTCAGAAACACAGGGCCTTGGATAAAGGAAAAACGCACATCAGCACGTGTCTCCAACTGGAGACCAGGCACACCCCTCGACAGACCCTGAAGGGAAGGTAAAGCGGCGGATCCAGGAGGGAGCCTGGGTGCGTACTTCTGCCCCACTGTTCAAGGACTTCTGCTGATGGGACTCGCGACCTGCACTCTGTTTTCATTTTCCTACCACAACATGGCCTCCAGGCTCCTCCCCTAGGCTTGGGTTCTACGAGAGAACGGAGAAACGGGGCCATGGGGGCCGGGCGCTGGACTTGGAGTCCAGGTGGCCGAGCTCTCGCCTCAGCCGCATTCCAGGACCGCGGCAACTCCGTATCCCTTCAGACACAGGAAGTCATCCCAGGCACAGCCCATCCTCATTGCAAAATCGCTTCTCTGGGGCACTTGGGGTGAATCCCAAGTCTCTCTCTCTCTTTCTCAACAATAGTATTAATTTATACTCCACTCCAGTCCTTTGGAAAACATAGACAGACATATTGTTTGGCCCTAGACCGCAAGCTGCCGAGGGCAGGGCCCACTGTACTGTCGGTCCCTGGCCCGAGTCAGGCACGTGGCAGGTATGTTCACTCCTGGGAGTGAGTTTCGCTGTCCCACACAGCGTTGTACCGGGAATCTCTTCTCATCCGAACACACGGCCTGCTTCCCTTTTACCTACAGCCCCTTTGATCACGTGGAGGAACGCCCTGCCCTCTGGACTTACACTGAGCTCCCCTCCCCGGCCTCCTCCCACAGATCCTCAGGCCCTCCACTCTGTAGAAGGTGGAGAAACGTTCAAGTCCCACCTGAAGTCCGGGAAAGGGACCAGCTCCAAACAGCTTGGGGCTGGAGGCTGTTTTAGGGAAGGAGCCCTGGGCAGCAGCTGGCTGAGAAAACCACAGCCGCACTGCCAGCCCCAAGAGACAGCATTTCTAGCATTCAGAGGGACTGGCAGGTCACCGTCCACTTTAGTCTCCAGGAGGCTCCTGGCTGTTTCCTGGGGAAGGGAACTGTGTGCTGATAGAAAGCTCCCACAGATGGGCGGCCATCGGCTTCCAGAACAGGAGTCCAGGCGTCTGTTCCTTAAATTCGAGGAGCTGGGTGTCATTCTTCTTGGAGGCCCCCAAACCCTTTGCGGGGTGTGCTCCCGCAGGGTAGTGGTTTATTATCCACTGAGCTGGATTAAACTGAGCTGGAGTACGGATGAGGGGAAATGAGACTTGTAAGACTGTCCTGGAGTGGCCACAGCAAACAGCTTGGGGCTTAACACGACGGAAGTGTTCTCCCGCAGTCAGAGGTCCAAAGTCAAGGTGTCCCACGGCTACACTCCCTCCAGAGACTGCAGGCGAAGATCTTTCCTGCCTCTTCTAGCTCCTGGTGACTCCAGGCGACCCCTGGCTCCAAATCTCTGCTTCTGTCTTTACACGGCCTTCTCCACCGGGAGTCTCTGCTTGTTCTTTTCTGTCTATTACAAGGACACCCTAATCCATACGCTGTCCAGTTAAACAGCAAACGGCAGAGCAAAAAAGGGACAAGAAGGCGGTCAGGAGCTGGGGGACCTCGATCGTGACTTGTGGTTCAATTTCCCCAGCTGTCCAGGGCCGGTTAGCATCTCTGCTAGCTGCCGGGAGCAGGATTCCTGGTTTCCTTTTATAGATGAGGAAACTGAGGCTTGGAATGGTTGGGTGAAGGGCCAAGGTCACAGAGCTGGCCAGAGCTGGGACTGGAACGAAGGTCAGCTTGACACCACAGCTTGGAGGTTTCACATCCTGGTGGGGCTGCCCTGGAGGAACCTCAGCGCCATAAGGTCCCAAGATCTTTCTGCTCCAAGGAACCTAATTAACCAATAGGAGGCAAACGTGTTGACTTGCCCTGATTTCCATATTATTTTCCTTTCTCCTATCGTAGCTTTTGGAATGTGGCTACTTCCCTGGAATGACTTGAAAAGGTGAGGTCAGAGTGAACAAGGATTGACGTGGTTACTTGTAGACAGTAGACTGTACCGGGGAAGTGAGGCAGGGAGACCCAGCGGGGACCAGCCTCACCCCTCCTGCCTATGTGGATTTTCAACTGCCTGGGACTGCCACCTGGGTGCCTGCTCCTCCCTTCACTGACCAAGAACACCGTGGTGGCTCTGGGAAATTTTGCCCCAGGCGTGGAGAGGGGTCAGGGAGTGGGAAGCACATTTTCCTTCTCTCCCTCGAGTGGCTCTGCAAAGTCTGTTCAGCCTTGAGGTCCCAAGGCTGGCGAATGTCTTGCTAGGAAGTTTCCAGCACCTTGGACCACGTCCTGCAGAAATGCGTGCATTTATTCAGTGCCTTGCTCTTGTGTGCTGCCCAGAACCAGGGTGTAGGCTCCACAGGGCGGGCAGGGCAGGGCCTCAGAGCCTGGCACACACGGATGAGTCGTAGGTCGCCAGAAGTCAAAAAGACGGCCCCACTTCCAGGGGGAAGGGCAGGGAGAATGGACCACTGCTGCGGGGCCGGGCCTGCCGCTGTAGGACTCACGGGGGTCGGGTGCCCCGGCCCCCCCTCCACCTGCGGTGGGGGCCGCGCACAGGCCAGGCGGGGAGGGGGCGTTGCTCGTGCCCCGGGGTCCTCGCGCGCTGACAGCCGGCTGACTTAACAATGGCCGCATCTGGCGAGGTCTGCGGACAGAGCGGCTCCCTTCTCGCCCCAAGGCGGGCCGGCCGGCTCGCACGGGCGGGCGCAGGCCGTCTGCGAGCTCGCGACCTTCTCGCGAGCCCCCTCCCGCTCCCCGGGGCGGTGAGGGTTACCCTCGGTTTCCAAGGAGGCGCCCAGGGCTCAGAGAGGCCAAGCGACTCGGCCAAGGTCACACAGCCTCGCTGAGGGAAAACCGCGCCACGGCTCGCGTCTCCGGAGCCCCCGCTCCAGCAGCTTTTCGCAGATACTCTCTTCGTCCCTACGGCGACGCCCGGGAGTCAAGCGGGAAGGTCGGACGCCCGGCTTTCACCTCAAACAATACTGCGCGCTGATCTGCGGGAACAAAAGCGACCGGGAATCCGCCCCGGGTTTTCCGCCGCGCCGCCCCTCCGGTCGCCGCGGGGCGGGACGGGGCGGCTCCAGCGTGATCGACAGCCCCGGGGAGGCGTGGACGGGGCGGGGGCTAATCGGATTGGGGACCCGGAACAATCACGGGCCGAGAAGGGGCAGCCCGAGCCAATCAGCGCGAGGGGCGGGCCTGGCCGGCGCGGCTGTCGCGAGAGGCGGCCACCCCGCCCACTTGCGCCTCGTCCCGGCGCCCGTCAGCAGCGAACGCGGCCGCGCTCGGCCCGGATCCGTCCGCGGACCGGGGAGGCCGAAGCGCGAGGCCGAGCGAGTGCCGGCGCAGATCCCTCCGCCGCCGCTGCCGCTGCGCCCGCGAGTCCCTGCGCGCCCCGCGCCCGCCCGCCGCTCCCGACGCGCCCGCCCTCCCGCCCGCCGCCCGCGGCCTCCGACCCGGCAACGGCCGGCCGGCCCAGGCGCGGCGGCGGCGGCGGCGGCGGCGGCGGAGAAGGAGGAGGCGGAGGAGGAGAAGAAGGAGGAGGCATGGCCCGGGCGGCTCCGGCGGGGGGCGGCCCGCAGTGACAGACCCTGCGGCGCGGGGGGAGATGGGGGCGGCCGCCTCCCGGGCGACGACGACGACGACGACGACGAGGAGCGGCCGCCGCCGCCGCCGCGCACCGGCCGCCGCTGGGGACGGGCGCGGGCCAGGAGCCCGCCCGTGAGCGGGGGGCCCGCGGCCGCTCGCCGCCCCCGGCCGCCCCGGCCGCCCCGGGCCCCCCCGGCGCCTCGCGCGCGCCCTCCCGCCGGCCCCTGGCGGGGGTCCCGCCCGCGCCGCGCGCCCCCGGCCCCGGCGCGGCCCGCGGCGCCCGCCCGCCCTCGCCCGGCCCCGGTCCGCGCGCCCCCGGCCCCGGCGCGCCCCGGGCCCCCGCGCCCCCCGCCCGCGCCCGCCCGCGCCCCCGGCCCCGGCCGGCGGCCCCCGGCCCCGGGGCGCGGCGCGGCGCGGGCGGCAGCATGGTGGAGAAGCGCTGCCCGCTGCAGAGGGACGGCGTGTACCGCTGGTTCTCGGAGCTGCCGTCGCCGCAGCGCGTGGAGTTCCTGTGCGGCCTGCTGGACCTGTGCATCCCGCTCGAGCTGCGCTTCCTCGGCTCGTGCCTCGAGGACCTGGCCCGCAAGGACTACCACTCGCTGCGCGACTCGGAGATCAAGGCCAACAACCCGGCCGACCTGGGCAGCCTCACCAACCTGACGGACGAGGTGGTGCGCAGCAAGCTCCTGGTGTCGCTGGCGCTGCTGGGCTCGGAGCAGCGCGAGGCGGCGGGCGTGCTGTACCGCACGCTCACGCACATCGACTCCATCATCCACAACTACGGGCTGCAGCTCAACGAGGGCCGCACGGGCGATGAGTTCCTGCTGCTCTTCACCATGGCCTCCAACCACCCGGCCTTCAGCTTCCACCAGAAGCAGGTGCTGCGCCAGGAGCTCACGCAGATCCAGAGCAGCCTGAGCGGCGGCGGCGGTGGCGGCGGCGGCGGGGGCCACGGCGGCAAGAGCGCGCTGCCCACCTGCCCGGCCTGCCACAAGGTGCGCGCCCTCAGCCTCTCCCCACCCCCAGTACCCCCCTCCCCCAGGGCCCCTCGTGGGCGGTCGCACCCGCCTGGCGCGCAGAGGTCGCCGGGGAGCCCCCTGGGTTGCGGGCCGGCGTGTGCCGTCGGAGTTCGCGGCCCCTTTGTGCCTTTCTCTCGCGTCTGCGGCTGGACACGCGAGAACGCTTTTGTCCCCTTCATCGTTCCCTTGGGCGACAGGAGTTATACCTTGTGTCGCCTTGGTTTCTCCAAAATCTGGTGTTTATTAGCAGGAAAGGAAGCCGCGGTCGAGGGGGAGATGGGCGCGCTGCGGGGAGTCCCTGCGGCCTAGGTGTCCTTTCCCCGGTGGGGTGGGGGCTGTCCCGCGGGGCCTCGGACGCCTGCGAGCCGGCTGTTTCCTGGAGGTCCGCCTGCCTTTGTCGGGGCAGATCTGCCCGAGTCCCAGGGTGTTGGTCTCCTAAGGAATGTGAGGTTAACGTCTCCGTCTCCGAGCTAAGCAGGAAGGGCATCGTGGTCATTCCCTCAGAAACGTGAACTTTCCTCTACATGTTTCAAAACTATGTAAACACCAAGCGTTCGGGGCTCCAGCTCCTTTTTCCCAGCCCCCTGGGACCCAGTGCCAAAGCGGTGCAGAGAGAGGAAGGGTTTCTCTGTGACCCAGGGTGGCGTGTGTGGCTATCACCCTGGGCCTCTCCCTGGAGAGGTTGCTGTCGGCTCGAGTGCTGCCCGGTGCCCTCTGCACGGGGTCTGAGCTGTTTCCACCTGACACTCCTGTGCTCTCTGCTCTGCTGGTGGTGGTGTTCAGCTGTCTCTCCAACCCCGGATTGTGGCTTATTTTTCTTCCGTGTTTTTCTCTAAGATGTGGTTGTGGTGCCTCCGTTGGCTTTAATCTAAGTCTTATCTGCTTTTGGTGGCATTGATCTGAGGCTGTGGTTTTTTTCCTAAATGTGTGTTCAGGTGACTCTGAATCGCATGATGTGCACTGGGCAGGAAAACGGTGTTTCAGCTACAACAAAGGGAAAGCGCTGTGGTCGTCCGTAGGGGGTTCGGTAGGCTCTTGGGGTGCCAGGGGCATGTCACCCGTTTGTGGGATTTCAGTCCCTTGCGGTCAGTTCCACATGCTGTTGCCTTCTCTTTGGGTGCGGTGCGCCAGCGTCTGGGGCTGTTTGTCCAGGCGTATTCAGCTCTTGAAGGGGATTCTTTTGTGTGTGCAGACTCATCACTTGTCAGAAGCGGAAGATGGCGATGATGGTTTTGGTGGGGCAGGCGCTAGCCCTGGAATGAAAATACGCTCTCGAAGAGAGCCTTTCTGTCTGGTGAGAAACTCCTCTGATGACATGAAGGGCTAGTCCGCCCCCACCCCTGCCCACACACGGCCAGCTGGCCAGCTGTGTGACCTTGGCCAGAACCCTCCCTCCTCCTGGTGTTTCCCTGCTGGAGTAGAGGTAGCTTACCTGCCTCCCGGGCTTGTCGGGGGGGCTACGTGAGGTCACACTTGACGTGCCCACAGCATGTGCAGGGAGTGCAGACTTAAGCCAGGCACGCTGTTATGGAGTGAAATACTTCTGTCTTGTGTTTTGTTTTGTTTTGTTTTTAACGTTTATTTATTTTGAGAGAGAGAGAATCCAGGCAGGCTCTGCACTGTCAGCGCAGGGCTCAGTGCACGGCTTGAACTCATGAACCATGAGATCGTGGCCTGAGCCAAAGTCAAGAGTCAGACCCTTAACCCCCTGAGCCACCCAGGCGCCCCAAGTTTGAGTTTGAGTTCATGTTTTCTAAATTATTTTTAAGTAGTTGCTTGGAGCTTTGATCCATGGGAAATTGATCAATAATGAGGTTATGGTGAGTAACCTTAGGGCTGTGGCTTTCACATTTCAGAACAACCACGGTGCCTCGTTTTCCCCACCTCCCCTGTGTCACTGCTAAACTAATTTCAAGCACGTTCATCTAACTTTCTGTTAAAGTTAAGGCCCGAGGCACCCCTTGCTGCTTGGAGTCGGCCTCTGTGGTGAAATGGAACATTTGAGCGTTTTGCCTTCTTGGGGTGTCTGAATCTAACATTTTCTGTCGTCCCGGGAAAGCAGCCCTGGTAAGGCCCCACCTGCCTTTCTTTTGTCAGCGGTTGTATGTTGCTCTGAACTCTTTCGAAAGAAAGACGTGGGTTTGGTTTTTTCTTTACCTTCTGTAAAGTAGCAGTTCTTATAAGTATGTCTTCTGATACAGTCACCGTGTTGTTGAACAGCCCTCACTGCTCGGAGGACAAGCAGAAGGCGCTTAAGAGTGTGAGTGAGGTAAAATCGACATGTTCACATTCGGGAAGGAAGGGCAAAGCCGGCGGCAGACTGCGGTAGCTTTGCGTGCCCAGTGGCCGACGGGTGCCATGGGGGTGCTGGTCTGCGGTTCCTCCTGAGCTGGTGCTGGGGGTCGGCGGGACTCACGCTCTCTTCCTGTTTAAGCGTGAAGCCATGGTTGTGGGAAAAGTTTAATTTTACCCTTCGCGGTCTTTCCTTTACATAAAATGATAATGTGTTATGGTATATGCTTATTTTTTCAAGTAACAGCTTTTTGAGATTTAATTTAAAAATCATACAACATCACTGCTTCGAAGTGTACGCTTAAGAATAGTTTTTAATACACTTACGCAGTCGTGCACCCATTGCCGCTCTCTGCTTCCGGAACGGTTTCATCACCTCCCGAAGGAGCCCCGCACCTTTGTCGGCAGTCCCTGCCCCCCCCACCCCACCTGCTCCTGCTCCTGCTCCTCTGCTTGGGCGGCCTGTGCTTGTCCCGGCCGTGTCGTACGAACACAGTCCTCCAATGTGTGGCCTTCTGTGGCGGGCCTCCTTCACTTAGCACCACTTCTCAGAGTTTATTCCTGTTGAAGCATGTGTCCGTGCCTCACTGCTTTTTCAGGGTTGAATACTATCCGTTTGTGGGTAGACCCGTTTTGTTTATCTGCTCATCGGTTGATGGGCACTTGGATGGTTGCACGTGCTCATTCTGAGATTTTGTTTCCTCGGGGCTAATAGGCTCTTGTTTTAATCCCTTACACCTGACGCTTCACGAGTCGTCTCTGAAGCACTGTCCACGTGTGGCTGTCCCGAGGGACCTCGCTGTCTCCATCCGAGCCCGCCCGGTGGGTGCTAGGCACCTTGCGTGGCGCCCCTCTTGGGAGCCGCTGCTGAAGGTGGCTGAGAACCCGCTGCCCCGAGCCCCGGGCCCGGTGCTGTCGGGCCAGTGTGGTGGTCCAGAGCCGGCGGAAGCCTCCCCTCTAGCCGGACCGGGCGGGGGAAAGCTGCCTCCCCGCCCTGGTGTTTCGGAATCCTCCTGGCGAAGATCACAGCCGGACGACTTGCGTGACGTTGAGATTTCCAGCGGGTGCCGAGCCTTGTCGGCGTGCTCGGTGCGGGAGTGCGGTGGTGGTCTTCCTTCGGGTGTGTGTCCTGGGGTTTGCACCCAAGAGCGCTAGGGGAGGCCCGGTGGACACCGGCTGCACGCGAATACTGCTCGTAACGTCTCGCCTCAGGCAGGCACCAGCTGGCATCGCTTCCCTAAGCTGCTGAAAATCGTTGTAGTTCAGAGCTGGAGCATGGGTAGTTGGTGCCCCGGTTACCTTGTGAGGTGTGAGTGGCCGCCTCCGGTCCCTCTAACCTGACGCTCTGCCCGCTGTAGAGGATCTGGCATTCCACGGGAAGGGAGTGAGTCTGTCCAGAGCAGCTGCTCTTATCCCCGATGTTAAGGAGGAGCCGTGACCGGAAGGCACAGCGGTGGCTCCAGTTCTGCACTTGGCTCCGGGCGCTGATGGGGGCCTGAGCCCCGCATCTGAGCTCAGTCTGGCCGCCTGCACCGCTTCGTCTGTTGCTTCGTGTTTGGCCAGCTCTCAGAGGCCCGAGGACTGCCTTCTTTTTCCAGTGAGGCGCACGCGACGGTCATCGAGACATCCTGGGAGGCAGCTTTACTTTGTGGCGGTGGTGTAGTTACTCACTGAAAACGCGCATCCGACCACATCTGCTCGGAGCTGCCGTGGTCCCGCCGTTGTGCGGTAGGGTGACCCGAACCGCGGGGCCTTTGGTTACTGTCCTTCGACCGCTCCCCGCCCCATGTCGGGGCTGTTGACTGTCAACTGGCATGTGCACAAGTTCATGCTCCCTGCGTCCAGCTCCACAAACCTTAGTGCTGCCGCTGTAGTTGGTGTGGAGTTTGGTTTGCGTTTGTAATGAGTAATGTGGAGGTACTTACGTGCGCTACAGCACGGTTGCAGGCACTCGTCGGCATTTGCCTTATTTCTGCGGTTTTGGAAGTTCACTGGTTACTTGGGCCTCATTTTACCCATTTCTGATTTTCTCTTCAGTCCTGCGTATTTCATCCCCCCTCCTTTTGGACTGAGGACGTTTTGGATTAATCTATTTTTTTCCTACCAAGCAGGTCGTAGGAGTCTTACATTTTTAAAGGCAAGCTAGTAGAAGGTACGTTTTTGTTTGTTTGTTAAATTGGTGGCTGCCGACCTCCCAGAGACTGTAACTCAAAATTTCTCTGATGTCTCGGGAGAATAGTTTATTTGAGTATTGTTTTTCTGCCTTGGATGGATTACCTTTCAGAAGAAAGATCCTTGGGACGTTTCTCTTTTTTTGAGAAACCACCTTTCAGGACACCAGTTCTCTCATTAGTTTACGAGCCGCCTGACGAGTTTACAGATCGTCGAGGGTTTCTGATTCCCGACGCCAGCCTGCTGCAGGCTGCAGACAGCAAGGGCGACTCCCCCCCAGTCCCCACGAGGTCTTGTGCGTGGAGAGACCCGTCGTGTCGCAGAGCTACTTCCTGTCACAGTGAAAAAGCGTAATCAAGAGCTTCATAAAATAGGTTAGTTCTTTTTTTTATTACGGCTGGAGTTGATTCAGCCACTCTCTTGAATGGATGGTATAAAATAGGCTAATTCTCAAGCAGTTTGTTTTGTTCTGAGTTACAAGGCCTGAGGTGGTCTAGAGTGAAGACAAAGGCAGACCGAATGTCTTTCGTATGATTGATGCTCTGGCAGCCGCTCCGATCTGTGATCAGGCCGTACGGGGTGGGCCTCGGCCTGCCAGTGCGGCCCCCAGGAGAAGCGCAGGCCTGTGGCCCTGGCTCTAAACGAGGGGGGGGGGGCACTCGGGTGTCAGAGACCCTTCGGACTAAGCATCTTGCCTGTAAGCGTGTTTGGGGTTTCAGGTGGGTGTCTCGGGTGCAGAGAAAAATCACGAGCCCCCAAAATGTCTCGTGTGCGCCCTTACCGTTCCTTACTTTTCCTTCGGGTCCTGAGGCAGAGCGCCTCTCTCCGTCACAGGCCCTCTCACGGGCTCGTCCCTCAGTCTCTGCTGTGGTCACATCTTTCTGTTTCGTCCGGGAGGGTGTTAGCTCAGGTGTCTGAACTTTGTCCTTTTCTGCCCTTCCCACTTCCCCCCAAGTCCCCCGCCTCGGTCTTTGACCTCCTCTGTTTCTCCACTCGGCACATCAGTGTTGTCATGGGCCTCTTACCTGTCTTGGAAACAGCAAAACCCCTTCCTTCCACGTTGTCCACTGTCTGTCCCTTCGTTAGCAAGTCCTCCCGCAGCCAACCTCGTTCCTCCTTGCCGGGAGTGTCCGTTTTTAACGACTTGCTGTGTATCCTTCTGACGTTTTAACACACTTGTAAACACACGCACGTTTTTCTGAAACCTCCTATGCGCACATCTACAGACAGGATCTTCCCCCAGGTGCTGCACCTTGCCCGGCCCCCCAGACGATACAGACTGGAGCCAGCTCACCTTCCGCTGCCACCTCGGCCTCCTGGAACCTGGCTTTTGCCTCCATCCTTTTTGGCGAAATCTATTTTTATTAAAGGGAACTCCATAAACTGTTAAAAAAATTTAAATAGAACACAAAACCAGAGGTGCAAACTGAAAAGACAAAAGTGAAACATCTCTCTCCTCCCCCACACATGGGAGAAGGACACACAGGACATTTCGAGGTGTGGGCCGCCTTCTCTCCTTTACCTGCGTATTGGTACTTGTTATTTCGCACGTAAAAAAAACGAGATTTCTTATCTTTTTCCTAGTATCCATTCTGTCTCTCTCTTCGTTCCTTGTAGAAACTTCCAGAGGAACTTGCCGTGTATTTACAAGTAGGTAACTGGTGCCTTGCTCCGCACACAGGTCTGTGCCTTGCTTTCTTCCCCCTGGCAGCTGTTCTGGACATGCAGTCCACATCAGGCCACGGAGCGTCTTCGTTCTGGTTTCGTGGGTCCCCAGGGAGGGCATTTGGTTCCCATGTCACTATTATAAACAATCCAGTCGTTTACATACTACACATGACACGTGTGCGGCCTTTCATGTTTGGATGCGTGTGTACCCGGGGGCTAGAAGCCTGGAAACGGGACTGCTGGTAGGCCACGGGGTGTGTGCCTCTGTGTGAGTGCAGGCAACTGCCCCAGTCCGTCTTCTGGAACCCGGGGTGGCATGTGTGAGCGTCTGTTTGCACACCTCCCGGCGGCAGAGGGGGCGGGGGTCGTGGCTGGGGGGCAGCATCTCTGAGGGTGGGGTGGGTTTGTTCTCATGGGTGAGCCCCCTCGTGGGTGAGGTGGAACATTAAAAAACATCTTTTTTTTAATGTTTATTTTTGAGAGAGACAGAGCTGGGCAGAGCGTGAGCAGGGGAGGGGCAGAGAGAGAGGGAGACAGACTGTGAAGCAGGCTTCAGGCTCTGCAGGGACAGCTCAGAGCCTGTCTCTCCCCCACCCCTGCCCCCACTCCTCCTCCGCTCCCTCTTTGTCTCTCTTAAAATAAATAAACTTTTAAAAAAACGAGCATTTTATTTTTGGCAAGCTTTCCATATCCTTTGCCCTTTTCTGCCGAGTTGTTGATCTTTATTGTTAGGAGCTCTTTAAGTTTCAAGGAAGTTGTCCTTTTGTCTTTAGTAGAAGTGGCAAGTATTTGTTTTCCTGGGGTTTTTTTCTTGCCTGTTGACTTTGCCATGCAGTTTCTTTTTAGCGCTCTTGTTATCAATCTTGTGTGGCGACTGGGCTTTGTGTCATCATTAGAAATGCTTTATACTTTCTGCATTGTACACATCATCACGCCCGCGATGGGTTACGGCCGTGCGCCTGTGATGCCGTGTGCCTTCCCTCTGGTGCCTCCTGGTAGAACTCGCGCGGTTTCTCCTCTTACATTTAACAGAGCCATCTGGAATTTATTTGGGGTAAGGTACGGAGCTGGTTTTATACTTTCCAGATGAAAACCCAGTTGCCCCAGTGCCATTTGTTGAATGATGCCATCATGCTGCCCTCCCCATGTATATGTGGGGTGACTTCTAAACTGTGCGTATTCAGTTTCATTGATGTCTTTATCTGGACGGCCTCTTATTTGAAGGATTCGCTGCCTGCTTTTCAGTCCTTATCTTTCTTATCTTCCAGGGGAGGGTGCTTCCTTTTTTTTTTTTTTTTTTTTTTTTTTTTAAGGCAAATATGGTTGTGGAGGTGCTTCCCTTGGATGCTGGCTTAAAGGCTCCTGGGCTGGCTGAGCATCCTGCTGAGAATCTCCGCCTCCATTCATTCTCGCAGTGCACTCCCTTCTTCCTGCTTCTCTCAGTGTTTTCAGTCTCTCGGCTTTCCTGCCCTTTTGATGATGGTATTCTCACTGATGAATTCAAAATCTGCATGCCCAGCTAGATCTGAGCTCCAGCTGGAGGTCCCAGGTAGCTCCGTATGCCCAAAGGTAAGCTCCCTCTAACTGTCCTTGACTGCCTCACCCCGGTCCTGATACCCCCGGCCAGAAGTCCATGCCTCTCCTGTCGTTGGCCTTCTCTGGTCTCCCTCCAGTCAGTGACCAAGTCCTCAGCATCCTCGTGGGTTTCTGCTCTGTTGACACTGCCGTCCGAGTCAGTGTTTGCCCTGCCTGTCTGTCCCTCTCCCTCTCTTTCTTCCCGCCGCACTTGACACGATGGTCCCATCTATGGCACACTTCTGTGCAGGCGCACTTAGATTTGGGGCCATTTGCCAGGGAGCCCGGGCATAGATTAAAATAGTCTTCAGGGATCAAGCACAACCCCTAGCCTCGTGTAGCTCCTCTCCCTCCCCTGAGTCAAGATGGCATGCTGGCACGCAAGTGAGTGATGATCTCCCTTTAGAATTAAGCTGATGTCACTGTTTAAAGTCTGCAAGAAATAACTCGTAGCTGTTTTATTTTGTTTTTTAATTAAATTATCCTGAAACTTTGGTACCGTAACTTTTCCTAGAAATCACAGTGACATGTCTAACTTCTCACCTTGGCCGGGGTCTAATCCATGGCAACCCATCTCCGTGACCTGGGTCTCCTCTGCTGTGACAACCCATCCCACTGACTGGGTCTCGTCTACTGTGACAACCTGTCCCCCTGACCCCACTCTCAGCCTCTAACAACAGGCGCCATGGTGAGATGCCGGAAGGATTGTTATTCTCTGGCGTGCAGGTCTTAGCATGGCGTGCGTCAGCGTTTGTGATCTGCCTACTGCCTGTCTGTACTCACCTCTGTCTACACTCGAGGTTCCTTATGTTTACTGCAGTCCCTCTTTCCCCTGAACCTTCGTAGGTACTGACCTCTCAGACAGGACACCTGGCACCTGGGACTCCCCAGCCCCCCGTTCTTGGCTTACACTTACAAGCCGCCTATGGCTTCCTTCTGTCCTATATCTTTTACTATATTAAAGTGTGTTTCTTTAAATTTCCATCACCAGACTTTGACTTATTGGAGGGCAGAGACCGTCTCTTTCAGTCCAGAACCTTGTGGTCCCTGCCACCCCACAGGGGCTGTGTCCTGAGCATCTGTGAAATCTGAGTGGGAGGGAGGTGTTGGATGTTGATGAAAGCTCACCCTAGGGGCCGCTGGGTGGCTCAGTCGGTTAAGCGTCTGACTTCAGCTCAGGTCATGATCTTGTGGTTCGTGGGTTCGAACCACACATCAGGTTCTGCACCGACAGCGCAAAGCCTGCTTTGGATTCTCTGTCTCCCTCTCTCTGTGCTCTCCCCTTTCAAAAATAAACATTAAACAAAAAAAGATGGGGTGCCTGGCGCAGTCAGTCAAGCGTCTGACTTCAGCTCAGGTCATGATCTCGTGGTTCTTGGGTTTGAGCCCCGCTTCAGGCTCTGTGCTGACAGCTCATAGCCTGGATGGAGCTTGCTTTGAATTCCCCTCCCCCGCCCTCTCTCCCCCCCTCTGCTCCTCTCCCACTTGTGCTTCTTGATTTCTCTCTCTCAAAAATAAACATTAAAAAAAAAAAAAGCCACCCTAGTGAAAATGTTTTTTCCTTAGTGCTTTTCTGTGGTCCTGTCAGTGACACCTGTTACCAAATCATACTCTTCCTTGGTTGCTTTTGTTCATTGGTTGTTTCTCTCATACGTCACGTAGCTGTAGGTTTCTAGTGGATTTTAACGTCGGCGTTCTACTTTATTCTTCAAAAGCTGGCACGCGAATGCCTCCAATGGGAGCACCTCTCTGCACATGGTAGTTTGGGTGATACTACCCCAGGACAGAGCCAGGTGTATGGATCAGTCTGCTGAGCGCTTGTTGGTGCTGTGTAGACCTGCCTCCTGTGAGTCTCGTGTCAGAGTGGTGGTGGGAGCTTTGCAAGGCTGCTGTTTACAAAAGTGTAAATCGCGGAGAGCCCCGCTGTTTTTGTTTGGTGTAGAATGGCGATAAACTAATAACCGTTCGTCTTGCCAATCAGAGTTTCGTTTGCATTTTCTATACTTTAAACATTGACATCAGATTCATTAGGAGGGAGCGTTATAGAGTCGTTGTCTTAATTATTTGGGACTTTTATATAAAAGCTTCAGTAGAATTACTGGAAAGAAATGTATCCTCAGGTTTCATACTGATTCACAGTGAATCTAATTAAAGCATGTATATGTAGGAACTTCTGGAAACTTAGTCTAGACGAGAAAAAAATAACTTTGTAAAAGGAGGAGAATTAATTGATGGGGAAGGGGATCCCTTCTCCCATGTCTTTTGGGCATTTCAACAGGATGTGGAGTCTTGGGGGCACTGCTGACAGCCCGGCTGTGCCGCGCTAACAGAGTCACGAGCCCCGTCGTAGGCACCGGGCTGGAGTCGCGTGCCCTGCCGTGCGGCGTGAGGTCCGGGCTGTGGTCTGGGGTCTCTTGGCCCCGCAGCCACCCCCTCCCCCCCCCCCCCGCCCCCGGCGGGCTCGTCCCTGCAGGGCACCTTTGCTCGCCGGAGGGCACCCGTGGGGGCGGTTGTTCGAGCTCACGAAGGCGTGAGGCCCGTGACCTGGTACGCGTTCGTGTTGGTGGCGAGGAGGCTGGTTTACCGGTCAAATGACCTTCTTGCTGAATTCTCAATACGGAGACGGCGGACGGAGCAGGTGGTGGGAGGGAATGCCACTTGCCGTGTGCAGGCACTGCTCCAGGTGCCCCGAACCTGTTCACTTAGCCCTCGTGACTGCTCCGCCACTGTCCCCGTTTCAGCGGTGACAAAACAGACGCAAACAGGTTAAGTGTAAGTAATTTGCCAAAGAGGACATAAGGGGCTATTTTTATCACGTGAAGCCAAAATTATATTTTAGAACGGCCTTACTTTATTATTAAAAGTCAGGGGGAAAAGCGGAAGATTGTGTGGTGTTGGCGGGGGGACGGGGGGACTGTCCCGGCCCCTGCGGGTGTCGGCCACGGCTCTCCGCGGCCTTGGTGGCGCCACCAGTTCACCGCTGTGCACGCAGGGCCCTGCGTCCACCTGCTCACGGGAGAACTTCATCTGGAGAAAGGCGCGGAAGGCACCCTGTCAGCGTTTCGGTAAACGTGGGAAGCTCTGTAGCGCATACCTGTCGAGGTATAGGAGTTCCCGTCACCGCCTCTTGTGGTCACTTGTCCCCTTCGGCACCCCCCAGCCTCCCCCTCCTCCTCCCCGCCTCCCACCTTTAAATCTGTTTCCCCCGGTCCTGGTTGGTGTCGCCTGTGCTAAACCTTCGTCAGAGTTCCGTTTGAGCCCCCGGTGAGCCTTGTGGCATTACCTGCGGTGGTGGGTCCAGGGAACACCCTGGGCAGGGTGCTGCACTGGAGTGGGTGCCGCCCGCTTGCCCAGATGTCGGGGTCGCGCTCTCGTATGGCAGCCAGTTACCTTCTCCCCCCTTCGTGCCGTGGTTGTCCTGTGTGTTACCTCTGCACTAGCTGTAAACCCCGCAACGTGAGACCACTTTTTGCTTTAATACCATGTGTTTTTAAAAATTAAGAAGAAAATGTCATTTTATGTTTGCCCACATATTTGCTCTTTCCAGTGCTTTTCATTACTCACTACAGAGCCGGCTTGGGGGCGCCTGCGTGTCTGTCGGTGAAGCGTCCGACTGCGGCTCAGGTCATGATCTCACCATCCCGACTTTGAGCCCCGCGTTGGACTCTGTGCTGACAGCTTAGAGTCTGGAGCCTGCTTCGGATTCTGTCTCCCTCTCTCTCTGCCCCTCCCCTGCTCGCTCTCTCTCTCTCTCTCTCTCTCTCTCTCTCGCAAAAGTAAATTAACATTAAAAAAAAAAAAAAAAGCCTGCTTGTTGTCGTGTCCCTTCAGTCTGGAAAATTCCTTCAGCATTTTCTGGAGTCCGGGTCTGCACGTTCGAAATTTCCTTAGTTTTCGTGCCTGCAAGAGTGTCTTGCTTCTGCCTGTGTTACTGCAGGGACCCGTCACCAGATGTAGGAGTCCCTGCTGACCGTCTCGCTCCAGCATTTAAGGAAGGGGAGGCCTGTGCAGTATGGGGGGCAGCCCAGCGTTGCCCTCTTCAGTTTAGCTTGTTCGGTGCTCTCTGAACTTCTTGGAGCTGTAAATTCATGCCTTTTACTAAATTTGGGAAATCGTCAGTCATAATTTCTCCATAGTTTTTTGTGTCTCGGTATCTCAGTATCCCTTTTGGGACTCCAACTGTAGGTACGTTAAGTCTCCTATTCCACAGGTGTTAGAAACTTTTCTTTTCTTTTCCAGTCTTTTTCTCTCTCTGTGTTTTGGGCTGGACACTTTCAGTTGATCCGTCTTGAAATTCTGCAAGTCTTCTGTTAATTCCAAACTGCTGTAAAGCTCATCCAATAGATTTTTTAAAGTTTATTTATTTGAGAGAGAGAGGGAAAGGGAGAATCCCAAGCAGGCTCCATGCTGCCAACACAGAGCCCAATGTGGGGCTTGAGCCCACGAACTGTGAGATTGTGACCTGAGCTGAAATCAAGGGTCAGAGCCACAAAGTGCCCCAAGCTCATCTAATGGATTTTTAAATTCAGAAATAGCATTTTTTTTTATTTTAGAATTTCTACTTGGATTCTTTTTTATGATTTTAAGTCTTAATTTTTTTAGAGCAGTTTTAGGTTCGCAGAAAACTTGAATATTGTAATCACCCGAAGTCAGCGGTTTACATCAAGGCTCCTTCTTGGTGTTGTACAGGTTATGGCTTGGACAAGCGCATAAGGACGGGTGTCCACCATGACATCGCACAGAGCGGTCTCACTGTCCCTGACAGCCCTCCGGGCTCTGCCTGCGCACCTCCCTGCCTCCAGCCCCTCGTCTTTCCCTGCGTCCATAGCTTTGCCTTTTTCAGAATGTCATCTGGCTGGAGTCACACTGTATGTAGACTTTTCAGATAACATTTCATTTTCCTTCATGCCTTTTCATGACTTGACAGCTCTTTTTATTGCTGAGTAATATTCCATCGTGTGGTGCACACAGTTGATGCATTCACCTCCTGTGGGACACCTTAGTTGCTGCCTGAATTTTCATATTTTAAGAGTTTCCATTTCTCTCCTGAGATATTCTTTGGTTCTTATGCCACATACATTTTCTTTTATGTTCTGAGCCTTGTAACAACTGCCACTTAATGCTTCTTGGCTCTGATTCCAGCGTGTGATTCCTCTTGGGCATGGCCTCCTTTTTCTCTTTGTATTGGATCTTGTTCTTGTTTCTTTACGTGTCTCGTGCTTACAGATTGCCCCTTGGGTTTTGCAAGTGAGACCCTGTACCAGCTCTGGGTTTTGCTTGGTCCTCCTGCAGAGTATCGTGTTGTTGTTGTGTTTGTTTTAATAGGCACTACATTTGGCCGGACCCAAACCCCAGAACTCTCTTCCTTTGTTGGCCAGCAGCCCCAACCTCTGGTTGTCTGGTCTTAGCTTGGCTCCTTGGGGCCTGCGTGCCTAATTCAGGGCTCATGCAGAGGTGTGGGCAGAATTTATATGCAGGACTAGACGTGTCCCCTTCTCGGACACTCTTCTGTCACAGTCTTCTCCCTCACTCAGCGCTGTCATATTTTACCAGATCTCAGGCTCGTCAAGTCGGTAGGACTGAGGAGTGCTGTCTGAGCTGTGGCTGCTGCTTTTTCTGATGAGGACTGAGCCCAGGGGTCATGAAGCACACCTGGTACCAATCCCATTTTCTAAGTGTAGACCTTTCTTTAGTTTCTTTTGGTCGTGTTCAGTTTATTGGTTTTTATACTTTGTTCGGAGTTACGGTTCTCGGCAAGAAGGTTGGTCCAAATACTCCATCATTACTGAACGTAGAACCAAATGTTGTGGTAAATGTGGGCCACGTAGTGCAGGGAGGATTGATTCTCTCTAAGGAGGTGTGGCTGGGAAGGAGGGTTTTACAGTAATGGTGACATTTGTCCTTACAAAGAATGAGGTTCTGTGCGGAGGAGAAACCGATGATATGATGAGATACGAGGGTCGTTTGAGAACGTTAAGTGGGGTGATCATGAGGCATCCTGGCCCCGAGTGGGTGCTGAGGAACAGAGCCAGGCGCCCTGGGCATCTGGAGCTCTGCACCCCCCCACCCCCCCCCCCCCACCCCACCATCGTCAAGCGGCTCCTAGGGACAGATACCATTTACCTGTTGATGGAGGATCTGTTGTATCTGTTGTAGGAGGTCAGTCTGGAATTTCTTGGCCTCTGTGTCTTTTCTGTTCAATCCAGTTGAGCCCCTTCTGGCCTGACCTTTCCCTGCATGGCTAACCATAGGGGTCTGGTCTCTGACTCTCTGAGCACCTCTGTCTTGCTGTTGACAGGCATCCAGTCAAGACTCATTAAATGGGATTTGTGGCTTCTATAGAAGTAAAACCCAAGGGCGTGTTTTACCGACACCTTGTGGACCTTTGATACACTCTTCTTCTCATCCAGATGCTTCTTCTCATTTCCAGCTTGTTTCAGTGCTTGTCCTTTCCCGTCCTGGACGCCTGCATGCTCTGTAACCTAACTCCTGCCGTGGCCGGTATCTCCCGGGGGTCATCAAGCAACCGTTTTAACGTGCTGACCGCTCTGAACGGTTCATCTCAGCAGGTGAATGTTATATTGGGAACCAAAATGGTCCTTGTACCACAGCTTACTTGTTACTGTCAGACACTGAGACGGTTTCTCAGAGAAAACCCCAATATTTAAGCATCGTTCTGGCCCAAACATACATGCACAGTAACCGTAGCGTGTGTAGGATGCACCTGATGTCAGAAGTCTGAAGGCACAGCCTGCGGTGGGTGCCTCACCTGTCGCCCTTCCGGAGGCAGCCGAGTGCACACAAGGGGGGGGGGACGACGACCGCTGCTCCCCGTTTTCGATCCCACACAGGTCACACGACTTAAGTTTTTCCAGAAGTGGGGGGGTGCTGTCTTCCCGAACGCATTGCTTTAGATTCCCATGCGGTGTTGCCTTGGAGTTTATGAAGATTGGGTGTTCCCGTGCGGCCGTGCCCTTTAAACTCCCGCTTGTAAAAGCGCGTCTGTGTGCTCCCTTGAGGTCGGTCGCCTGTTACTCCTTCTGCTAGCTTCGCGCCTTTCTCCAGCGACCGCTGAGTTCTTTCCCTCCCCTCCCGCACCTTGGGTTTGCCGCCTGTTCCCTGGAGAAGACACCAAGCCTGCTGGCACTGCGTTTCAGGTGCAGTCAGACTAGGAGGCCGGGGGTGTGGCCGTTCAGACGGAAGCCCTGGTGCCACGCCTGCACAAAGTTGTGCTGTTTGTTGAGCACCTGCAGTGTGACAGGCTCCATTGGAGCCACTGTCTGGGTCCTAGCTGCCGCCGAGGGTGCGGATCGGGCACTACTTTAACCTGCTGTGCAGGTGCGTGTGGCTGGAGATCCCATCTTTAGCAGCTGGGGCTCTTGACTTGGGACCCAGGCTGAGTCTGCACTGCAGAGCCTCCCTGGCGGGGCTTCCGGACGCCAGGAGCCGTTCGTACCTGACCCGCCCCCTCAGGTTCTAGTTCATTGGCCTGCGGTGGGAGCCCTGGGATCCGAATTCGTAAGAGCTGCTCGGGTGTGCAGGGCGAGGGCTGGGCGGGCTGTTAGAGGCTGGCCTGCTCTGCAGGCTGCTGGCGGGACTTGGCCTTACGGTCACTTTGCTGGGACCCCTCTAGCCGAGGGCTTGGTTTGGTACCTTTCACTGAGATTTTGAGCAGTCATCTTTTTTCTCTCTCTCATTTTTAATGAGTACAGCTGCAGGGTAAGACATTTTAAAAAGGAACGTTTTTATGTGGAAAACAGTTTCTGGTTAGCATTGGCTTTCACTTGGCCTAAGTCAGCAAATAGCTTTCACTATTAAACTATCTACTTTCTTTTTCTGGTTTTGAGAGACGCATAATTACTATTTTAGTAAAATGCTTACAAATCGCTTTGCTTTTTGATTTTATGTATTTTTTCCCATTGAGTTAGGAGTATTTAGCAGATGGTATTCTTTCCGGTGTGGAGGTGAGTTGCTTGGAAGATAGACTGGAAATCAGTGACTCGATGTGTAGAGCCTGTGGAACTAACTCACGCCTGTCCCCGAGGGCCCGGCCCTGCTGCCCCTTGGCGTTACGAAGCTTCAGGCGCGAAGGCCTTTCTGCCTCGGGGCTCCACACTTCTGTTCCTGTGCCTGGAAGGCCCTTCCTCCGCTTGGTGTGGCTCCTTCTCCAGTTCGGCCTCAGCCGCGGGGTTCGCGTCCTCCCTTGGAATTGGCTTAGGTGTTGCCTGGTCTGTCCCCCATGCCCCGTCCCCTGGCAGCATCTGCCCCGCCTGTCATGGCCCCTCAGCGCCTCTGAGAGTAGGAGACAGCCTTTCGGGGGTGAGCTGCGGGGTTTGGTTTTCAGAAGCTGCTTCTGTTTTCCTGTCATGTTCCCCGTCCTGTAGGAGGTTAACTTACGCTGAGACTTCGTGGCTTCTAACTCATTTCTAGTTCTGAGAGTAACTGTTCTTTGCAGAAAAACTGGGAAACAGAAAAATGTTTTTAAAAATCGCCCAAAGATGATAAACACTATAGCATTATGGTACATTTTTCTTCTTTCTTTAATGCCTGTCTGTGTGCGTGCACCCTTGACAAGTTATGAATTCCTGTGCCTTTTGTTTTCTGAAGTTATTTTTTAAAGACCGCATAATATTTAACCATGTAGATCTGTATTTACACGTGTAGATACTAACCTTGCTGGGTATTTGTTGTTTATATATGTATTTTTTGCTCCTTATTTATTTATTTTTGAGGATTTTATTTGTGTATTTGTTTAAGTTTATTTCTTTATTTTGAGAGCACATGCAAGTGTGAGAGGGGTAGAGAGAGCGTGAGAGAGAGGAGCCCAAGCAGGCTCTGTGCCGTCAGTGCAGAGCCCGACGCGGGGCTCCATCCCATGAACCGAGTGAACTACGAGATCACGACCTGGGCCGAAATCAGGAGTCGGACGCTCAACCAGCTGAGCCCCCCAGAGAGGCTTTATTTTTATGGGACGCCTGGGTGGCTCCGTCCGTTGAGCATCCATCTGTTTCTGCTGAGGTCACGATCCCAGGGTCATGGGATCAAGCTCCCCCGCATTGGGCCTCTCGCTGAGCATGGAACTTGCTTAAGATTCTCTCTCCCTGTGCCCCCCTCCCTGCTCACTCACACTCTCAAAAAAAAAAAAAAGTAAAGATTTTATTTTTATGTGATCTCTACACCCCGTGTGTGGCTTGAAGTCAAAATCCTGAGGTCAAGAGTCACACCACCCGCTGTGCAAGGCACCCCTTTTCTGCTCTTCTAAAGCTAAGACAGACTTCCTCGCACACAGACCTATGACTGTGTCACCGACTGTGTTCTTAGGAGAGGGAACTCCCAGAGGGATTGGTAGATCTGGAGGTCCTGTCCCGGCGTGATGCATGGTGGCTACATCCACTGCTACTGGGGGCTGAGTTTGCTCCCATCGTAACAGTGGGAGCATTGGCCCTGAAGAGCATGTCACGGAGCTGTGGTTCAGGCGACACATAAGCGTGTCAGCTGTCACGTGCTAGTTGTAGAGCAAGTGGTCACTTGTCATGGAGAAGTCCGGTTTTGAAAAGTGGCACGCGTGTTTGCAGAAGGGAGCCCCCCGATTCCAACGCAGGGGCACAGGGACTGGTGGCCGTCTGGAGCCCGTCCCCGGGCGCCGCGGGCACAGACGGTGGAGTCGATTTGCCCTTGAGGAGAATCAGCCTCACGGAAGAGGTTTTCTTTCCGCCAGGACCTCCGAGGTGTCTCTAGACAGGTGTCTCTGGAAGACAGAGCTGGTCTCTGCCAGGGCGCTTGTGCCGCTGGCTTCCCGCTTCCCGCTTCCCAACCGGACCGGCCGCCTCAGTGACGGTAGCAGCGGACATTGTGTTGCATATTGACCGTTTGTCCAGCCGCTACTTGAAATTCTCACCAAACCCCGGTGAGGTAGGCACCGTTAATCCCCACTTGGCGCCTGGGGAGACTGGACCTGAGCGAGTTGGATCTTGGCCGCCGTCACAGCCAGCAGGGGCTGCTGGAACCAGTGCCGTGGCCTCCGCGAGCGGGCTCTGCTGTCCCCCCGGTGTGACCCGCACTGGGACCGCCCCCTACTGGTCCGCTGACCTTGGGGAGAGTCGTGATGGGCACCGGTTGCTTGTGCTGTTCAAGAGAAGGGTGGAGCAGATTGGGGTGGGTACAAGCAGATTGCACCCAGGGTGAGAACGGTGTAAGGGGTGCTCATAATTCTAGTCGTTTCCGTTCCTTCATTCTCCGTGGCCTCTTGCCGTGTGTCACATCTCAGGCATTCCACGCACACCTGCGTTTTAAGCTGGAGTCCCGTCTTCACCACCCCTTCACGGCACAGCCTGGCTCACCGGCCTCTCGTTTATGGCTCTGTACACACGCGTCATCGTCACCTACTTTCCGGCCCCACGGTACGAGCACCGAACCGCTGTGTGTTGCTACTGCGAGCGTCACTGCCGTGGAGGACCTTGCGGAGAAACGGTTTTGAGTGTCCTTCGTGCAGCTGAGGGCCAAGTTGGGAACTCCCAGCTTCATGGTGAGGGAAGGCCGTCGTCTTTTGTAGGAGTTCCCCAGGAGGGTCTCCGGGTGGTCTCACCGTCGAAGACCACCGCCTTCTGGAGAAAGGAGGCTCTCTGTCGCCTGCTGCAGCCCCTTCAGTGTCTTACCCTGGTGACCGAAGATTCGTTTACATTACGGCACAACGAGGACCCCGAGCCTTCAGTTTCTCCACATATTAACGACCGCTTTACCGGGTTTTTCCGAGAAGCTCCCTCCCGCCCTCTGCCCGGCTTTGTCTCGTCCGATGACTTTGAACGATCTTTAATGAAATCGATTTTTTAAAAGTTAAAACTCTCTTCTGAAAGTTGTGGTTCCGGTCCATGAATATTAAAGTGAGTTTTCAACACCACGTTTCAGGCCACCTGTGTTCTGCAGGGTCGGTCTCGTCGGAGGCCGGCGCCGAGGAAACCCTTGAGAGCAGGGAGCATGTGCACTGGCAGGAGCCGCGCCACCAGCCCCTGTGCGCCCTCTGGCATCTCCGTCCCTCCCTCTCGGAAGGGGACGCGGGGTTCACGTGATGTAGTCTGTGCGGTGGTGGGGTTCCGCTTTACAGCCCACCTGGGGGGGTTGTCGGGCCTTTGGGTGTTCTGACCATCCTGAAATACTCTGCTGGCATCAGCATCGCCTGAGAGAAGGGCAGAGGCTCGGGCCCCACCTGACCTTCTGAGTCACAGCTTGAGTTTCAGACGCCAGAAGCATTTTGCACGTGGAAGTTTGGGGACAGGGGCCTCGTCTCTGTTTAGGCGGCGGTGCCGGTGGGAGGCTGGCACCCAGAGCTGGGGCCTTGGCCCGTTACCGGGGCCACATCTTGCCCGGAGGAGCCCCCGGGCGGACCGTTAGCCTCAGGCCGCTAACAGGCCCCGGAGTCCGGTTTCATTCACACGTACAGCCCTGGCGGCCCTTGATTAGACCTGGCAAAATACCCGGGCGACTGTGTGGTACAGAGCTTAGCATGCGGACCTGCCCTTTGAACTAGAGGTGCTTTTTTGGCTCGGTTCATCCTGCTTTTGTTAAGACTGGATGAGGCAGCCCTGTTTCAGGGGTCCTCGTCAAGTGTCTGGGCTGCGTCGGGTGCTGTGTGAAACGCAGAGGACATGGCAGTGAATGGGACACACGGGAAGTCCCTCCTTCGCTGAGCTGTGACAGGTCCTCACCGAGAGGTGTAGATGTGACAGCAGCGAGGGGGTGGGGGCACCCTAGGCCCCTCCCCGGTAGCCACAGTGGGCTGAGCGGAGGGGAGGAGCAGGTGATGCCACGGTCCCCTGTAGGTTGGGGGGGGGGGGGGCTGTCTGGGTGGGACGTGAGGAGCCCGTCCAGGAGCTCAGCGAGTGAGGGGCCTCGTGGAAAGGGCTGAGGCTTGTGCTTGGAGAGTGCTTCTCGTGGCTCCTGTGGCCGCAGCAGGAGGCAACATTTGGAACCGATCAGGTCTTTATTCTCGTGTCCATCAGGCTCATGACTGGGGCTCCACTTGTGAGCGTGAGTCAGAGAGCATCTGAGTTGAGCTGCGGAGGTCACATGGGGCAAATTAACTTCACCAAAAATAACCCAAACACAGCATTTCTGGGAAATGCAGGCGAAGAGAGCTTTCAATGTAAACAAAAGAGCAAATTCAAGATAAAGGCCTGGTTGGAAAAAGTGAACATTTGGAAAACTAGGAAGAACGTTCTGAAAGCACAGGGAGGCGAACAAAGATTTCTTTTCCGCTGGTTATGATTTTACAGTTTTCTTTCTTGTGTTTATATTGTTGGCGGGCGTGGTTGCTTATGTTGGTGGTTGGCGTTCCGGGGTAACTCCTGGGCTCTCCCCCTCCCGTCCCCCTCCCCCTGGGGCCGTGGTGCACAGACCCACCCCATCAGCTCACCCAGCCACCCGCCCACGGAAGGAGCTTTGTCTTCTGCCTGGGTGTCCTCCTCCTGCTTCTTCCTGCTCCTCCTCCCCCTCCTCCTCTTCCTCCTCCTGCTTCTGCTCCTCCTCCTGCTCCTCGCAAGGGCTGACCAGACAACCGGCCTACCGTGCTTCGGACTCTGGCTGCGGTGCCTGCCATGACCAGGGTCCCGGCCCCCCTCTGGACATGCTGATGGGACAGGGGGTGGGCGCACGTGTCCTTGCCAGGCCCAGAGGTTAGCGCACACCGGGGTTGAGACCCCCGGGCCCAGGTGCCCGAAGCTGTGCTCGCAGAGGCGTCCCGGCTGTGGTGCTGTTGTCCCGTCCCTGCCCCTTCCCCACGGAGGCTGAGTCTGGAGGCCACCTTTCTCTTTGTGGCTGTTGAGGATGCTTCAGGGTGGGTGGTGGTGTGCGTGCGGGGTCTCGGTGTGTGTGTGTCCGCCTGTGCGGGAGAGGTTCGTCACCAACCAGCCGGCAAGGTTGGCGCCTCTGGTTGGTCGTTCGGACGGCTGAGCCTCCCTGTCATCAGGACGAGGACTTGATTCACTTAGCAGGGTAGCCCAGGGGACGTGGAGGCGCACTCGCATCAGGCCAGATCGCACTCAAGCTGTTGTGCATTGGGTTTATCGTAAGAGTTAAAAGGTTAACCTCCTGAGTTGCTTCCCAAAGTAATATTTGCTGTTTGGAACTAAAAATCTTGCTCCGCAAATAATTTTTGTAACTGTTGGTTCTGTTATCTTATTCAGTATGAAAGAAGTTCCTTTCTAGAATATTCAGACCAATGGATGAAACTTTGCCAAATCTAAGGGAAATAATCCAATTTAGTTAAATTACAAATAAAAGCAATTTAAAATTTTAACGGTCTTGATAACATCTTGGTAAGTGTTACCAAAAGGCTTGGCTCTTTGGAGGAGTACTGGGTAGTCAGGATTTATTTCCGTGAGTTCCGTGAACTTCCAAATGAACTAGACCGTGCAGGGTTGCTTTTCTTGCGTGGCGTCTCCCGTGTGCGTGGGGAGGCCTCCTGCAGGGGCTTCGGCAGCCCGCCGGGCACACGGCCATGTGGCGTCCACTGTCCTGCGGGCGTGGTGGCATCTCCGTGCTGTCCTGGTGGCTCTCTGCCTGCGGTGGGCTCACGGTGTCCTTCGGTGGGCGCCCTCTGGCCTCCCGCTGGTGAAGCCAACTAATGAAACGAGGGGCCGGCGACTCCAGGGGAGGATGGGGACCAGGGGTCCTGCTCCTCTTCTCCCCTAAACCTCCCCCTGCCCTGTGTGTGGAGCGTAGTGTTTCTCACCCTTTAAAACTCACATCTCTCTCGATAAACTTGAAAATCTCAACTTTATTATCCTTTGAGATTTTGACACGTCCTAAATTGTGACTCTGAACAAGTCAAGTACTAGTCACTTCCTCTTCCGAACCCTGCAAGTACTCCGTGTGTTTTGGCTGTAAATTTTCAGGTACTGACGCTCGTTCCGGGGTGGGGGCGGGGGGAAAGTTCTTGTCCCCCCCCCCCCACCAGGTGCCCAGGGTCCCCTCCTGCCTCCGGCACATTCGCACAGAGCCCCCTCCCCGTGGGCAGGGGCTGGTGGGGAGGGGAAGCCCGAGCTCAGTTCCCTGCGGAGCTGCCGCCACGGTGCCCACGGTGCCACGGCCGCCTGTGCGCCTGCCGTCTGGTCGGGTCTCTATCCACAGCTGCTTCAGAGGCTTTCTGTTTTCACTCCTACAGGCGCCGTGGCTGTGAGTGCCGCCCCCCGCCCCCAGCCCCCCGTACTTTTCTCAGGAGTAGGTGCTTTGTGCAAGTAATTCCTAGAAGTAGGATCGTAATGTGATGCTAGAATATGTGCCCCACAGAGATCCAGTCGTATTCCCTTCTTTACTGTTCTGTTCAGAGTACTTTATCATTTACTCAAGATTTTACGGGACAGAGTTGAGTCCTGCTGTGTAATTAATTTTACAGGGAGCTGTATGACTTGAAGAAATAAAATACAAGGTTCTACTCAGGTAGAGGTGTGTAATTCATGAAGCGTGGCTGACGTGGTTCCCGGGCAGGCGACTGAACCGCTGGCACAGGCCCAAGCTCCCACGTGTACTTGCAGGTGCCCAGGCTGCCGCTGCATCGCAGCGGTGCGTGGGACACGGGCAGCGTCTTCTTTCGCGGGAAGTGCTTGTTAGTCCACTACTGTAGGAGTGGTGTTTTCAAGAAGCTTTATATCCGTCTCCTCTAGAAGGTGTACGTATGTGTGCTTTTATATATATGTTTTGTATACACTTTTGAAACTACAGTGAACATAAATGACTTTCAGGTAACAGTGAACAGTCATTCCACATGAACCAAATGGGAGAAAATATGACTTCTTTGTCCTCCCAGGTAACTCCAAGAACCGAGGCTCCCGTCAGCAGCGTGAGTAATAGTTTGGAGAACGCACTACACACATCAGCACATTCCACGGAGGAGTCGCTGCCCAAGAGGACTGTGGGGAAACACTCCAAAGGTGAGTCTGTGTCTGCGAGGGGCCCAAGGAAGAAGGCACACTGGAGTGTGCAAAACAGATCTGTGTGATGGTGTCTGGTTAAATACTGTCTCCTCTTTCGCAAACATCTTAGTTAAGGTGCGTTGTTTTTCTAAATTCTCTAAGCAACATACGAACATATATATCTTGGCTGTAAAAATCTCAAATCTTGATGTTTATTAAGGGGAAAAATGAAAGTTGCTGCACCCTCCTCCCTGCCCCCACACCAAAACAAGTCCTAAATCGTAGAGCGGCACCACCCTATAGAACTTTCCACAGAGATCATGTACCAGTGTCCATCCGCACTCACTCAGTGGCCACCAGCCACATGTGCCTTTTGAGCACTTGAAATGTGCCTCGTGCAACCGAGGACCTGAAAGTCATTCATTTATTATTATTATTATTATTATTATTTTTATTTTTAACCTTTATTGATTTTTGAGACAGAGAGAGCATGAATGGGGGAGGTTCAGAGAGAGAGGGAGACACAGAATCTGAAACAGGCTCCAGGCTCTGAGCTGTCAGCACAGAGCCCGACGCGGGGCTCGAACTCACAGACTGTGAAATCATGACCTGAGCCGAAGTCAGATGTTCAACCGGCTGAGCCATCCAGGCGCCCCTATTATTATTATTTTTGATGTTTACTCATTTTTGAGCACTAGAGAGAGAGAGACAGACACAGCGTGAGTGGGGGAGGGTCAGAGAGAGTGGGAGACCCAGAATCCAAAGCAGGCTCCAGGCTCCGAGCCGTCAGCACAGAGCCCGACGCAGGGCTCGGAACCACGAACCGTGAGATCGTGACCTGAGCCAAAGTCAGATGCTTAACCAACTGAGCCAGGCGCCCCCCGAAAGTTTATCTTTATTTCATTTCCATTGCAACCGCGATGGCTCAGTGTGGAGAGCGGCCGCTATACTGGACAGCGCCATTCTGGAGACGACAGAGGGCACGTCTCAGACGAAGCCGAGTGTCCTTGGTTCCTGCACCAGCTGGACAGTCCCAGAGTTGCGCTTACCGTACATTTGGCAGGCTGAGTGGCGGTGTGGGGACTTACAGGAGGCGAGTGAGGTGATGTGCAGGACGGGGACTTGTGATGAAGAGGCCCAGGACACTTGAGGCCACCCGCTGCTTCCCTCACTCGCCTGTTTCCCCTTTTGTTTGTATCTCAGGCACAGTGTTCCTCACGGATGTTTAATAAATCGGGTTTTTTTGTTTTGTTGTTTTTTAATGTTTATTTATTTTGAGAAGGGGGCGGGACAGAGAGAGGGGGACAGAGAATCCCAAGCAGGCTCTGCACTACCAGCACAGAGCCCCATGTGGGGCTTGAACCCACGAATTGGGAGATCGTGACTGGAGCCGAAATCACGAGTTGGACATTCAACCAACTGGGCCACCCAGGCACCTCAATAAATACTTTGTTTTTAAAATAAAACCCTCAAGGGCGCCTGGGTGGCTCAGTTGGTTGACGCTGCGACTTTATCTCAGGTTACGATTTAACGGTTCTTGAGTTCAAGTCCCGCATCAGGCTTTGCGCTGACAGCACGGAGCCTGCTTAGGATTCTCTGTCTCCCTCTCTCTCTGACCCTACCCTGCTCATCCATTCTCTCTCGCAAAATAAATAAACATTAAAAAAATTTTTTTAACAAAAAAATAAAGCCCCATTCTGACAAAATCACAAGAGCCACCCGTCCCTAACTTGGGTCATATGTGCCAGAAATAGCCACGTCCTAACTGCTCTACCATATTTATGTGTGTAGATAGGTTCAGGTGTTAAAACAGCACGTCCTCATGGCAGCGCTGGGAGCACGGTCCGCTCCTCGATGAGGCTGTTGTTCTGAAGACGCAGCAGGGCCTTGCCTCCGGGGTGGACAGTTGTCACTCAGTTGTAAGGACTTTTCCCTCCAGAACTGCTCTCATCCTTTTTCCTTGTACGTGTCGTCCTGGGAGAAGTGCCTTCCGGTGAGGTGGTGTTTCCTTTGTCCCTCTGCTGTCCAGCATGGACCCATGCCCTGCACCGTCCCAATATGGAGGGATGGCTTCTTCTTTCCCATTGTGCTTTTTCCTTGAGGCATAATTATCAAGACCCCTCCTTCCTGTTTTTTAAATCTAATTGGAAGATCTGTCCTCCCTGGCCTTCCCTTGTCCGCGTGCTGTGGTGCACCGAGAGCCCACGGATGAGCCGGTGTTAGCATCGGTGGAGTGAAGCATGTGAGCCAGGCCTCCTTGGCTGTCCACTGCATTCTCCATTCGGGGGTCCTATGTAATATGTTTCTTCCGCCCAGAAATTGGGGGACAGTGAGGTTGGTTTTCACAGTCACACTTCTTGTGACGCTCCTGGCAAAACCCGCAGTCAGTGTGTTATTACTGTAGGGTTTTCTCGCTGTCTTTTCTGCATTCTACTTGTGTTTTGACTTTTCTCTACTTCCTTGGAAGTCCCTAGCGATAAAAGAGGTCAGACTTTCACGTCTGTTTTGTATGAAAGTTCAGAGGCAGCTGGAAACTGACTGCGGTCCCCAGATTGTGTTCAGGGTGGTGGTCTGCAAAGTTGGTGTTGAGAGTGATCGTGCCCTTTTTCCCCGTGCCCCGTATCGTGAAGACCTTCAAGTACCGGGGTAGGGAGCACAGGACAGCACTTTGCATATGTGGCTTCAGCAGTGGGTAGTGGGCCACGTGTTCCTGATGGGGCCTTGAATTGCTCGGGGCTGCCATGCGTTTCCCCCAAACCCACACGTTGTGGTTCCTTGTTACCGAGACTTAGGGAAACAGTTCTAAAAGTACAAGGTGAGATTGGAATTACTTTTAATGATACTCTCGGTGAAAGAAGTCCTGTAACTTGGTTCTCTTGTTGGAATAATTATTTTAAAAAATTATCCTTGTATGAAGCTGAACATCACAGTAAACTTAATTGCACTGTAGGCCATTTGCCAGAGGTTCTAAAACCTGGTCTCAAGACCCCTTTGCATTCTTAAACTTAAGGATTCCAAAGAGTTTTTGTTTATGTAGTGTATACATATAGGTATTTATCATATTATAAGTTAAAACGGATTTTTTTAATTATTGTTATTTTTTTTTACTTAAATAGATGCTTTGTGTTGGGTGCCCCTGAGGATTTTGTGTCTGTCCTGTAGCAACATTATGACGGAAGCAGACGTAAAATTTGAACTCCAAAAGTCTCATCCTTTTGGCGACACAAAACCCGCCGCAGAGAATTAGAGCAGGAATTCTAATAAGCAGCGTGATAATAAAACCCAAATTCTGAAACCCCAGCAGTAGGTTACTGTTTTGGGGCTGCACTGGGGACTCAAAGGTGCTTTTGGAGCTGAGGCGTTTTGATCACTTTAATTTCTCTGTTGACTCTTTTCAACATTTTGTTAAGACTTTGAAACATCCAGTAAAGTTGAGAATTTTACAGCAAGTACTTACCATCCAGATTCTACGATTTCATTTTACCTGCTGCTTCCCTTACCTGCCCATCTCCCCACCCACGAGGACATTGCATTTCTTTTTAAGACATGGCATTGTTTGGTGCATTTCCAAGTAAGCTGTTCTTTTGACTCTTTCGCTGTGCTTTTCTCGCGTTGTTAATTATTTTTGGAAAACTGGTTGCTTACATTCCTCAGCCCATGATTCTCACTTGAACCACAGAACAGAGTTATCCGAGTGGCTGTTTCTCATCCCCTAAAGAAAGTCTGACTCGGAGACATAGGAGTCAAGCTGATCCATCCCAAGTGGCTTCCTTAAGACAACAGGGCTCAGCTGTCTGAGTCCCCATGGAGAGAAGCCACAGGGATGACAGTGGGCATCTTTACCTTTTCAGCCCTTACCTTGAGTTACCATTGACCCACTTCACCGGGGGGGGGGCGTGCGAACCTTGCGGTGTGCTCAGTGGTGTTTGCAGCGTGCTCAGTACCGAAGCCACTCGTGCTGGCCTGTATCAGTTGTTCAAAGTGTAGGGCGTTGTTTAGTCTCTCGATGTCCTGTTGATGGCATGAAGTCAGCCGTGGTGGCGTCAGAACTTGCTACGAGTGAGGGGCTGTCCCCCAGCCAGCTGTGAGACATTTTCCAGGACGCCACTTAGCCCCCCGACATGTCCCGCGGGCTGTGGCTGTGTGTGTCCCGTGCACGCACGCCCACCGCATGCCCCCAGCCCTGCTTCAGGAAGAGCAGGGGATTCTCTGCGACCTTCTGAGCAACCCCCTCTCTGAAGCTGCGCTCGCGAGAGGTGACGACAGGTCAGCTCTTCTATTCTCTTGGTATCTGACCCCCCAGCTCTGTCCTCCCCTGGTTTCTTTCCATTTTTAAGTGGTGGACCATCGTGCGCACAAAAGTGTTGGTGTGCGTGCTCCACGGGTCTCCCGGTAACACGCTTCCCACTCCTCCTCTTATCTGTGTTTGTTTCCTTTCAAATTCCTCCTCGTCCACTCCTGAGACGCCGGCGCAGCCCGGGCCCCTCTGTCGCCCATTCCCGCTCTGTCTGAGCCTCTTCTGTTGATCTGTTGATGACTTTCAGATCTGACAGTTCAGCTGAGACCCTTGCTCGGGACCCCAGATCCCTGTGAATATTTTCCCCAAGGTGGCCTGCTGGTGCCTCTACCCATGTGCCCAGACGGACCCGTCACTTCCGTTGCCACCCCTGCGATGAGTTTCCCGCAGACGTGATTGGTGCTGACCTTCAGGCGTCCCTGTTCCGCACGAGGGGCTCGGCCTCACAGCCCTGGCGTGGCCCCAGGGGACCATCATGGAGTCTTCTTCCTGTCACTGTGGCCGCCATCCCCTCTGCCGCCTGTGGGTTCTCCCGCCTAGTCCATCCCCAGCAGGGACCTGCTCTGTGGCTGGGCCACAGTCCTCCCATTTAGGAAGCATGTCATGGCATGCACGGTGGCAGCTGCTATCTATCACAGCACTGACCGCCAGGCGCCATCCTCAAAATGTGTGCACCTAGTTGATATCACAGTCCCGTGAAGTGGGACTAGGTGTTCCTTTCGTTCAGGGATTGAGTATCTGCCCAAGGTCTCTGAGCTGGAAAGAGACGTTTCAGACTGAGCCCATGTGGCAGCAGATCCCATGGGCTTACCTTGACCTGCCTGGGGGAGGCCTATCTTGGGGCTTGTGGGCTTGCCTTGTCTGTGCCTGTGTCTCCCTGTGACGTTTACTCATGTCCCTGCTCTGGTCTCGTCACTCCTCCGAGTTCCTGGCTCCAGCCACGAGCAAACTTGTGCAGACGCCATGCTCTGTCCTTCCTGGACCTTGGTCATTCTGTCCCTCTGCCCAGATGGGCTCCTCCCTTTGAAGTCCAGCTCAGACATTACTGCTTTGAACTTTGTAATGTTTATGTCACTCGTGGTTAGTGCTGTGCCTGGTACATACTAAGGCTGAATAGAATGTTTGCCTTAATATACAAATAAGTGAAATTCCTCGGGCCCTTAGATCAAGTGCCATATCACTAACCATTGAAATGGAATATGTGCATGTTTATTTCCTATTTTTGCTACTTGAGAAATCTCTTTTATCAGCTTTACATTTTTTAGATCATGCCATGCATCACTCTTGTTTTTATTTCTGTTTCTGGAGACCTAACAAATTTAATACAGGGTAGCTAAGATGATAAAAAAAAAGGAAAACAAATTATGGAGTTTTTAACTATAACATGATATGTCCTAGAAAAGATGTCAGAAAGGAGGCTCAGTTTAATCAACATAGTAGTGAATGCTAAGATTTTAACAACAGCCGGAGAAGTGCTTCTAAAAATGATCCCCATTAACACAGACAACCAAACGGAAGGGAGAAAGTCGATATTTGAGGAACATTGTTATTCAGCTGAGGCTTTGAAGAATACACTTTGTCAGTTTTCAAGTGAAAAACTAAATTCCAGTGATAAAAATTTCAGTGGGATGCATCTTAAATGTTATTCTGGTTCTGTTTTCTTTAAGTGGGAAGCCGTGGGGTCCGTTGTATAGGGACTCAAAAGGGGATGTTTGTGAGGGGTGGGGGGGGGAGGGTGATTTTTCATCTTTTCCCACAGTCATAAATGATGCTTTCCTGACTGTAGTTGCTCGTAGCATAGTTTTGGTAAGTTGTGAAGGGGTTTCCCGTGTGGGACATGTAGAAATTAAACTGTTAGGGGGGCCGGGGTAGCTCAGTCAGTGGAGCATCCGACTTTGCCTCAGGTCATGATCTCACGGTCCACGAGTTCGAGCCCCGAGCTCCGCATCGGACTATCTGCTTTCAGTGCAGAGTCTGCTTTGGATCCTCTGTCCTCCCCACTTCTGCCCCTCCCCCACTTGCTCTCTTTCTCTAGAAAGTAAACATTAAAAAAAAAAAAATGAAAGAAATTAAACTGTTTGACCAAAGATACCTTGAAATCAAGTAAAAGATCTATGGCCGAAAAGTTCCAACTCTACCCACTTTTTTCCAGGAAAGTTTCAAAAGAGCGACTCATTCTTGGAACACACTAAAGCCGTTATCTCTAGTTGTCTGATTTATAAGTATGATGTGACAATGCTCGAAATCACCTGAAGATGCTTGGCGGCAAAGGTGACCCTTGGAGCGTGGCAGCTTTAACTAGGAGCCCCCAGGGCTGCCATCGAGACAGTGTGTTCCTGGTCCTGGCTTTGTGGCTGCCGGCTGCGAGGCCTTTGGGTCTGGCTCGGTCCTGGACCGTCTGTGACTTTTTGCCAGCCCCGCCCTCATCCAGATGCCCAGTCCTGCCCCGGGACGCTGGAGCCCGTGCCTGGGGGGGCCGGCGGTGCCCTTGTTCTCTTCCACACGAGCTCCCTCCCTCCTTTTCCAGTTACTTCAGTGTATCGGTTTTTGAAATTAGGTATCGATCCAGTTACAAAAGTGGTAGTTCAGTGCAAGTAGATGTTTTATCGAAGGCCGCGTTGTGGTCTGACTTGCAGGACTGACAGAGGATTTCTCATGTACGTCTTGAGTGAGAAAAGAAGGAAAGTTAGAACAAACAGAATTTTAGGAGCACGCACATCTGCCTGTGCTTTGTCAGCTCAATGTGAGCGAGCAGGCTGGTCTAGACTCGGGTGCCCTTGCCCTGGCCCCACGGGTCCTCTGCGGGCGCGCCTGTGTGCCGTCCGGACCCCAGCCCGTTTCTCCGCAGCCCCGTCCACCTCTCAAGTGCTCCTGTGGCCTCGGCCTTGCAGTCTCGGCGTCTTTGTGGGCAGTGCAGATCCCACCCCCTCGTGGCGGGTTGACCTGTAGCCCCTGAGATTTAGCCACGTTTGCTTGCACTCTTCAGAAGGTCGTGAGGCTTCCCATCTGCCTGGCAGATGACCGTCTGCGGGACTGATCGGGGAGGCGCGAGGGACAGGGTCACTTTACCAGTCGAGCAGCGGATCATGACTAGATGTGTGTATGTGGGAGTGAGTACCCTCTAAAATCATGAGATTTAGGAAAAACTACTCCTCATTCCACCACCAAGCACAACAGTCCCTGTCCGTTTCGGTAACTTAGTCTTTCTTCTACATTTTAAACAGCTAAAGCCACGTTACACGTGCAGTTTGTGAACTCTTAGTTAATTTGACAAGTGTCTGTTCGTGTTTTCATTTTCGTGATCATGGTCTTTAATCTGAGCTCCAAACTTGACAGCATGTTTAGCCATCTTTGAAGCCTAATTAAACGTCCCCTACCCCCGCCCCACATCAGCCACCTTCGCCCCCACGCCTGCCGCAAGGCCCCGCGTGGCCGCAGGTGCCTTCTCAGGGAGAATCCCACCGCAGGCGGATTCCGGGAGCAGAGCTCGGCTGCCCGCAGGTGGGGTGGTGGCGCCGGCCCGGGGCGCTTGCTCCCGCCTCCCAGCCTGCAGCCCCGGAGTTCCAGAAGCCTCTGTTATTTGCGAACAGCTGAATAACGTCCATCTGCTTTTCACATTGTCCTGTCCAGATATGAGTCACTTCCGCTTTCAGGCCAGATGGGGTTTTCTCTTTTTACTTTTTTGCATAAATCCAAATATTAAATCCTGGAACATTTAGGTGCACGTTGCTGTCCTGTGGCCAGGGAGAATGCTGACTGCATTTTTCTGTGTTCATTGACTTCGTATGTTCTCTTGTTTGAAAAGGGGGAAGTTCTGGGTAAGAGTGATGTCATGTGGGTAAGTTGTAAAAAATACTGATCGGGGAAACAGAAAAGCTGTTTATTTGCTGACATTCTGACTGAGGAAGCCAGACAGGAACAGCATGCGATTTCACTGAGTGAAAATAAGGAGGTGTGCAACCTCAAAATGTGTTTTCTTTGTTTTGCCAGAAAGGAAATAAACGCTTTTTTGTTTTTTGGTTTTTTTTTTTTTTTTAGAGTAATTCCTTCCTGTAAGGTGCTATTTTAAGCTTAAAATACTCCAAACCGAATAGGTTCTAGAATCTCCCAAGGTGCGTATCGACCCTGATGCAACTTTACAAAGTGAGGGAGGCCTAGGAGAGAACACTTCAGCAAGTGAAAGGTCTTTCCAGCAACAGCCCATAACCTTGGAGTGCAGGGACCCGCCTCTTGTGTTTTCTGCTCTGTGCCCAGCCCCTGGAGTTTGACCTTGCGCCCAGCAGGAACCTGACGGGACACGTTGGTGAATGAACAATTGTTGGTTTTAGAGCAAGGATCGCACATTTTTTCTGCTCAGATCCAGATAGTAAATACTTTTGGCTTTAGGAAGCATAGGGTTTCTGGCGCAACTACTGGGCTCTGCTGTCGTGGGGTGGAAAGCAGCCACCGACGATATGTAAACAAATGGCATGGCTGTGTGCCGGCAAAGCCATTTACATAGACCGGCCGGGGGCAGCCTCTAGTCCGCCAGCCCTGCTCAGAACAGCGTTGCCCACTAGAACCCTCAACGGTGACCGAATGTTCTGTGTCTCTGCCGTACGGTATGGCAGCCACTGGCCACATCTGGCTGTTGAGCACTTAGAAGGTGATTAGTGCAACCGAAGAATTGGATTTTTAATTTTATTCTGTTGTAATTAATACAAATTTAAGTGGTCACGTGTGGTTAGTGGCAACAGCATCGGGCACCGCAGGGGTTAGAACCCTCCCCAGAGCAAGTTGCACAGAGCAGTTTGTTGTTCTCTGGGAGGTCTGTTCACAGTAAGGGAAGAAAGAGTTCTGTGGCCCAAAAAACTGGGGAATTGTTAATAGGAACTGATTTATTCATCGCAGGACTGCTCAGAGCCTTTGATGTGCTTATGTACACGGACAGTTTCTCGAGTTTTTCTCCTCCAAGCTTTTTTTTTTAATGTGTATTTATTTATTTTGAGAGAAAGAGGATGGCGGGGGGGGGGGGGAGGGAGAGAGAGAGAGAGAGGGAGAATCCCAAGTAGACTCTGCACTCTGCGCAGAGATCATGACCTGAGCCGAAAGCAAGAGTCGGACCCTTAACTGAGCCACCACGGCGCCCCTTCCTCCAGGCTCTTTGACTGTGAAGCTTTCTGGGCGTGCCCGTGAACACCTTCGGGCACTGGTGTTCTTAGAGAAGGCCTTGGAAGACTGTCCGTGTGGCAGTCCGGGACATTGGGCGTCCGCAGGACGTGGAGCGTAATCATTTCAGAAGTTGACGTCAAGTGTTTTATGTCGCACGGCGAGGCTTTGAAGCTCGTAGTGCACTGCCAAGGCACGTCTAGGAATAGTGAGCAGCGAAATGGGGGAAGGGGCGTACGACCCGCACGTGTTGAAGCTCTGTATCCGTCCCGGTCTTGCCTGACTAGCCGCGGGGTGGATGACTAGACTGTCCCCATCTGCAAGAGACATACACTGGAGGCAGCAGTTACAGGGGCACTTGAGGAACTTTGCTATCTGAATCGGAAATAGGACTTACGGCCCTTCGTGTGGTTTGGGAGTTTGTCTTCAACACGTATTTGTGCTCAGATATTTGCATTTTACAAACTTAATTTGCATCTTCAAACTTAAGCTTAAGTGCTGGGAACCTGATTGTACCATCTTAAAATGTTTTCACGTTTTTCTTTTTTAGTGTTTATTCATTTTTGAGAGAGGGAGAGAGATTGAGCGTGAGTGGAGGGGAGGGGCAGAGAGGGACACACAGAATCCGAAGCAGGCTCCAGGCTCCGAGCTGTCAGCACGGAGCCCGATGCGGGGATTAAACTCGGGAATGGCGAGATCATGACCTGAGCCGAAGTCAGACGCTTAACCGACTGAGCCACCCAGGTGCCCCTGTACCATTTTAGTTTTGAGGAGAAGGAGAAGGCACCCCTGTAAGTGGCAGGGAGGGGAGGGACTGATGTCTGCAGGAAGTTCTCACGGTGCTTCTGTCTCTCCTCTGCCACTGTCCGTCTGTGTGGCTGCGGCCTCTGACAGGCCCTCTCTGGTCTTCCGAGGCTAGGAACCTTCGTTACTTCCTCCGTAACCGCTGCCTTGAACCCCTCCGGCCTGGCCCTGTCCCAGAAGGATATCCGTATCTGTTGATGAAGAGACCCAGATGGGACTGTCTGGGCACTGGTGTCTGAGACAATCACAGCCGAAAACAAGGCGCATTCGTTTTTCAGAAATCAGAACAGATCAGAACTGGTCCTTAGTCATAATTAGAGGCTGTGCTCTTGTGCATTCAAGTCAACTTACGTTCTCTCTGCAAGTACCGTTCTCTTCCTTTTCTAGGATTTGAAGTTTTGCCTGTTTTTTTCTGTTCTGCTTTTCAATTCACCACTATTCTTGCGTGTGACTGCTCTGCCCCCCTCCTCAGTTCCTCTTCCCAGGCGAGCACGCCGCAGAGGAGAGTGGACTGCGCTGGCCTCAAGAGCCTCATTTTGAAAATTACTGAAATACCAAATGCTAACTAATATGTACTTCAAGTGTTATTTCATTTTTATAATTTTGTCTGTTGTTGTTGTTGTTGTTTTTTGCTTTTACAGTGAGTGTTGAAAAGATAGACCTGAAGGGATTGTCACACACAAAAAATGAAAGAAATGTTGAATGTTCCTTTGAGGTAAGATGTCATGTTTCGTTTTGTTTTTTTTTCCCCTTTTCTCCTCTGAGGGATAGGATGAAAACCTTTGCTGTGATCAGATACTTTGATTTATCTAAAGGGAAGACGGGCCTTATAGCCAAGCACCGTGCCAGTGCCGTGGGGGGGGGGGGCAGAAAGCCAGGCGTGGGCCGCGGGCGGGCCGTCTCCAGCCCGTGCGGCTGTTCCCCCCACAACCGGGCCTCGGCAGCCCGAGTGCTAAGCGTCGTCTAGACTGCTGTGCTCAGCTGCTGCTGGCTGCTCACCAGAGTTGGCTGAAGCAGAGACTCCGTGTGAAAATTGAGACACGCTGTGTATTAGGATTGGAGGCACACAGTAACGGTGGTTCGGTGGCCTCAGAGTGTGCCAGGAGGCAAACTGGGGAGGTCCTTCGGGGCCTGGGCTCTCCCAGCCGACTGCTTTGATCCCCTGGGGTGCAGCCCCGAGCCTCACGGTCCAGCCTGGCAGCCAGGGCTCCAGTCGTCACATTTTCATTCCAGGTAGCAAGAAGAGGAAGGGAAAGTTTACTTTTCTCTTTCTTTTAAGGAACATTCCTAAAGCAGCCACAGGTACTTCTATTTCTGTTTTGTTGACCCAGACTGAGTTTCTTGGTCCCACTTAGCTGCAGAAAAGGCTGGGAAATGTATTCTGGTGGCCGTGTCCCCACGGTTCTGTTTCTTACCCGCCACGTTGTGTGAGCTTCTCCTTTGACCATGTGCCTGAATACTGATTGACAAGGAAACCTGCTTCCTGCATCCTTGTGGGGAGTGTTCTCAGGAATCAAAGCTTCTGGTTAGTATCTAGTACGCATGCTGTGTGTGGTTCGCTAAGTTTTCACAGCTACATTGAAATACTTTTACCACTAAAAGAATAAAATCTACGTTTGGTTTGGGAGATACACTGCATTATGGGGATCCGTTGTTCCTGTTCTGCTATGCATGTGTCTTCGAATATACGGGAAAGACTTGCCTAAGGTTTTGGAGGTTGTCAAAACTTGGGACTGGCACCCACGTCTCAGCAACGGGAGAACCTTGGAATCCCGAAATCTTTAAGGCCTCAAAGGGGCGGGACTTAGCAGGTCCCTGGGACCCTGAGCACGTTTCCTGTCCCTCGTGCTCTGTGCCTCTCTGCCATCTCTCCCCTAGGGGTCCCCCGCCTCCGTGGGGTGGAGCCGTTCTGGGCTAGGGGGCCCCCACTCAGCCCATCTAGTCATGCTAGGCTTCGATCTGCCCCCGTCCTTGGGCCCACGACCTGGGCTTGTGGGAGGTGTGGTGACTGTGTCCGACACGATGCCCACACCTTCTCTCTGAAGACACGAGCTTTGGTGAAATACACACTTAGCCTCTTGTGTCCCCTTGGAGGAGGGAGTGATGGTCAGGGGTAGGGAGGCAGCGGGCTGGCGAGAATGGGGACGCAGTGCCCTGAGTCCCCTGCAGGTGAGCTGCACGACTCCGAGAGGAGCCTGGAGCCCCGGCCTTGTGGCCACGGGCAGCTCCGAGCTGGCGGCACCGGACCTGGGAGCGTCGCCCGGTGTGGATGCCGTCACACGGGTGAGGCGTGTAGTTGAAGACGTTTCTATCCCAGTGGGTAAGCTGAAGTGTTTTAGCACTTAACGCAGAAGCTTCGGTTTCTGAAGAGCTCCCTCCTCCTGATGTGAGAACTGGTAAAAGTATTCTTGTGTTCGGGAAAGTGGTAATCCTCCAGTAACCCGGAAGTCCAAACTGGTTTTTCTTTTGGGGTGCTGACTTGATATCCTTAAGGACTTCACAGTCCACGCTGTCTTTGAAGGCACAAAGGAAGGACATAGTCACCATGAAAAAAATATTGTTTACAAAACACTTTACTTTGCACAGCTTAAACTGTGTGCTTGTTCTGTGCTGGGCTTAGAGGGGTGCCGCTGACGGCTGCCGTTTATGCGTCAGCTTGGGGACTCCTGTCTCGCAAGGAAGTGAGGCCACCTGGGGGCCGCGTACAGTTGGGCATATAACTGGGAACTCTGCTAATAGCGTGTGGGTGGCCTGGGGACAGCAGTGAACCTGCCTTGGCTTACCCTTCTATCATCTGGAACGACCCCCCCCCCCAATATAAGCCCCTGTGGATTTTTCCGTTTTAGAAATCAACAAGCCAGCCCTCAAGTGTGTATCGAAAGAACAGTAGCATAGTCCAGGCAATTTTGAAAAGAAGACGGTTGGAAGCCGCACACTCCTGACTTCAGGACTTGCTGCTAGACCCCAGGGGCGCCGGTTTGGGGGGTCACCACAAGGTGGGGGGGAGTCCTCAGCTCTGGGCAGAGAGTCCATGGTTAGACTGACAGGTAAACGGCCAATTGGCAGGTAGGCAGTTCAGTGAAGAAAGGATGATCTTTTCTTTCTTTCTCCCTCCCTCCCTCCCTCCCTCCTTCTCTTTCTCTCTTTCTCTCTTTCTCTTCTCTTCTCAATGTTTATTTTTGAGAGAGAGAGAGAGAGAGAGCAAGTGAGTGTGAGCTGGGAAGGGGCAGAGAGAGAGAGGGAGGCCACAGGATCTGAAGCCGGCTCCAGGCTCCAAGCTGTCAGCACAGAGCCCGCCATGGGGCTCGAACCCATGAACTATGAGATCATGACCTAAGCCAAAGTTGGATGCTTAAATCAACTGAGCCACCCAGGTGCACCAAGGATGGTCTTTTCAACAAACAGTTCCCGAGCAAGCACCTATATGCAAAAATAGGAACCTTGACCAAACCTCACACCTTATACAAGATTACTTCAGAACTGGTCATAGTCCTAAACGCACAGCCTAAAATTATGAGTGTGGAAGAAAGCATACAAGACTGTATGGCGAGGCGGATTTCTTCACAACAGCACCAAGAACACGATCCATAAAAGACAAAATAAATACATTGGACTTGCTCAGGATATCAAACTTGGTCCCCAGAAGGCACCTTGAGGGCTGCCTGGGTGGCTCAGTCAGTTAAGCATCTGACTCTTCGTTTCGGCTCAGGTCACGATCTCACAGTTCCATGAGCTCGAGCCCCACATCAGGCTCTGTGCTGACAGCTCAGGGTCCTGGAGCCTGCTTCAGATTCTGTGTCTCCCTCTCTCTCTGCCCCTCCCCTGTGCGTGCACGCGCGCGCTCTCTCTCTCTCTCTCTCTCTCTCTCAAAAATAAACAAACATTTAAAAATTAAAAAAAAAAAAGGCGCCTTGAGGAGGTGCAAAGACAGACCACACACCAGGAGAAGGTGGTTGCAAGTTACATATTTGGTAGAGTTTTTATTTAGAGTTTGTAAAGAACTCTCCAAACTCAGTGATAAGAAAACAACCCAATAAAAAATGAGCCAAAGATGTGAACGGACACGTGAGCAGGGGACGTGTTTGGAGGGCCAATGTCCCACGTGAGCACATACTCCGTCTGTCTCACTAGTCATTAGGAGAACGTCAGGTAGACCCCTAGTGAGGCTCTGCGTGCCCACGTGGTGGCCGCAGCTGGGGACCGTCCCCGCACTGGTGGGGCATGTGCACAGGGCTGTAGTGTCTTTACAAGGTATCTGGTAGTTCTCTACAAAGTTAAATATTTCCCTGAAGTCTGACCCCTCAGTTCTTCTCCAAGGTGTTGATCCGCAGGAAATGAAAGCATTTGTTCCCACAGAGGTTTGTACAAGGATGTTCACGACAGCTTTATGTGTACCAGTCCGAGTATCCGTCCACAGGAGGGTGTGGGCCTACCCGGAGTGGAAAGGACTGAGCTGTTGCTACACCAGCAATGTGGAGAATGTGCAAATAATGACACTGTGTAAGAAAAGCCAGAGCCCTTGCCAGAAAAGAGCGTATTCTGTCCGAGCCCACTTGCACAAGGTTGTAGGAGGCGGACACTAACTACGGTGACGCAGGAGCAGCCTCCTCAGGAAAGGAGGAGGAAACTTCTAGAGGTGACGGGTGTGTTCGTTGTATCCACAGGAGTGATGGTTTCCTGGGCATAAATGCGTGCCCAAAATTACCGAGTTTTACACCCTTTAGATAGGTGCAGTTCATCGTCTGTTATAACTCAGTAAAACTTTTTTTAAAAAGCTACCTGAGGATTAAGCCTTTCCCTTTGCCCACAGAACCCTAACTAATGAAAATTAAATTGTCCGTTAAGTGTGGCATCTCTTGTACGGAAATAAGCAGCTCCTGTTCTGGGACTAGAGCAGGGAGAACACTTCTAGGGGCGTCCTCCGCGCGTGGCGGTGGGCCTGTGTGCTGGCAGCAGAGGGGACGCGGGGAAGCCTTCCTCCTGCCAGCCTTCCCGGGTCCGGGAGGGGTCCGCGGCCCCTGCCCACCGGCTTCGCGGTCCTGTTTATCTCCAGCTTTAATTTGTACGTATCCCTGTTTTCCAGGAGACAGATAAGAGGTGTCTTTTATAGGAAGGCTGTGTAGCCGGATCGAGATGCCGTCAGTATGTAAAAAACTGTACTACAGGTTGCACTCTGCGCTTCCTGTTCTTTTCCATGGAGTTGGTTGTGTGTTTTGCGGAAGTTGTCGTTGCTAGCCACTGGTTACTGAGGAGAGCAGATCAGGAGGCGGAAAGCAAGCGACTGGAAATCCAAAGTTAGTACGTAACCACGTACGTGGGAAATGTCCGCATTTACCAGCTCTCTCGCTCTCACTATTAAGACACTGGAATAACTGAACCTTTTTTTAATGAAAAGATTTTCTTGTTAGATGTGAGGATAGAGAGGGGGAAAAAAGACCAAAAGATGACCCAACCCCTTGAAATACTTACTGGACTGTAGGATTTTAATTGACTTAAAAAGAACCGTGGAACAATATTAATAAAAAAAACATTCTTTTTGTGCCATTCTTTCCCAGGAATCCAGGCATTACATTTATTTTAGTGCTAGATCTTTTCTTTGGAAGTTTTATTTTTTCATTTCAAAATAATCTTGACTTCTCTGAGTATCATCTCACCGTTGACAAAGATGAGTCTTGACCACTATTTTTTGAATTAAGTTTCTGTTTCTATCAGCTCTGTATGCAGAGAGCGGAGAGTCCAGTAATTCTGCGTCCACGGCCAGGAGGAGCAGGGAACGGTGCGTCTTGACGTGTACCACAGTGGCTGCGTGGTAGTAGCGTGACTGTGTGAGGGTTGCTGATCCTGGAGCCACGTGGTACATGCTCAGGGCTTTCCCTGGAATTGTCTCTGTTTGTGTGCCGGTTTGGTTCCTGCTTAAGGAGCGGTGCCTAGAAGTGGTTTCACCCTAGGAGTCCCCCAGTCGTCCGAAACCCCTCATCGCACTCAGTCCCGGTACCCCGTTGCTTCCATCTCTGAGCTGCGACTCTGCTACCGTGTGGAGCGGTGGTCCTTGGTGGGCACGCGGCTCTCCCCTCACCACCACTTGCCTCCCTCCATGCAGGCACCATCGCCTGTTCTCGGGTCTTAGGTCATCCTTTGGTGGCTTCTTAGGGTGCTCCGGAGGTACAGTGTGTGAGGTCTGTATGCTCCTGGCGTGGTACCGAGAACACTCAGTTGGCAGCTGGACATCACTCTTCCTTAGGAAATGGGGAGCACTCCTGTCTCACTGGTGCTTTTCAGGGTTTCCTCAGTCCTGGGTGTTTGCCCACTCCTCACCCATGCTTGGCTGTGGGTCTGTTCTCATCATTGTGCTGGGACCGCATGGACCCTTTTAACCTGGAAACTCACATCCATCATTTGGGTACCTCGTCCTGAATCCTCCCTTTTGATTTCCTCTGCTCTGCTTTTCTCTGTTTTCTTGCTTTGGAACTCCTGCTGTCTGCATTTTGGATCTCAAGACTGGTTCTTTCTTTTATATTTTTCTCTGTTTTCTTTCCCTTTGGTATTTCGGTCCACTTTAGGGAAGACTGCATCATCTCCCCTCTCTTCAATGGAATTTTTCACTCCTGTCCTGTTTCCATTTCAAGGAACGCTTTTTCTCTGACAGTTCTTTTTTCATAGCATCCTGTTCTTGGCTATGCTTTCTTCGGTAGTTCAATGAGAATAGTAATGATTGTTTTTAGTTTTTTAAAACTGTTTTCTTCTTCGCACATGGCCTTTGTTTCTACCAGGCCTACTTGGGCTCTCCAAGGCCCGGTGCTAGATGTTCTAGTGCTGGGCCCGCCTGCTCACGTCCGGGCTGTGGCAGGGCCTCTGGCCGAGGTGCTGTGGGTGACACAGGGACGTCGGGGATGGAGCTGAGAAGTCAGTCAGGGGACTGAGACATAATGTGACGTAGTCTATCTGTTTTGTGCACGTTTTGCGTTTTGTTTATTCTTGGGGTATTTTACAGTCTGTCTTGGTAGCTCTTTGAATAGGTACAGGCGACGGGAAAATTTTGTGCCATAATTTGTCTGGCAAGTTTCTTCCTTGGTGGTACGTAAGATAATGGGGTAGCTTACAATTGGTGCCACCTTGGATTTGACGGGACATGTGTCTAGCACGTGGCATGCCATGAGGCTGTTCTGTGTCCATGCCCCTCCCGGGGCCTGTCCCCTCCTCTCGTGCAGGGGTGTGGGCCCGCGGGGAAGGCTGAGGGTGAGCGTGAAGGAAGCTGTGTCAGCTGTAGAGCACGGTGGTGCCGAGGCCAGCCTGGAAGTGAGCCCTTGCTTTCTGTCTGCCTTAGGCTGAATTATCAGCTCCGTTGGGAGGTAAATGGAAATGTGCGATTTTGCCTGTTTCAAGCACATGACTTTTGGGGCAGCGGATGGTCTGTTTCAACATAACGTGATCTGTCCATGCTGCGCTTGTTGCTTGGGCGTTGGATTTTGTGTTTCGTGGGGTCTAAGATGCATTCACGGATGGGAACGTGCACAGAAGGAGACAGACTCTGACCGGACTCCGTCCTCCCTGGTCGGAGAGGCACGAGGAGAAGAGAGGTCCTCCACCCCGTGTTGCACTTTGGTAGACGCGGGACGTCAGCAGTGCTTTGGGCCCGGCGTCTAAGGACCAGAGCGTTCCTGCCTCTGGTCGTGGATGGTACTGGTATTTCATGGGTAGCAGCTTGCTCCAAACATGTGGCCGGTGTCGTGAGAGTTGTTTGTCTCACGCAGGAGCAGGCCAGTTAAGTGCACCTTGTGGGGTCCATCTGGGCGGCGAGGCACATTCGTTCAGAGAGCGCCAGCGTGTGACGCGGAGAGGCCGCTGTGCGCCCGAGCTCCGAGGTCAGGGGAGGAGCCCCTTTCCTCAGTTGGCTTGTGTCTCGTGGGAGCTTGGTGAGACGGCCACCTTCATACTTGTCACGGCAGCTGTGGGGACGGAAGGGACTCGTGTGGATTTTGGCGGAGGAAAGGGGACGTGGGGGGCCGTCAGCAACCACGGTGGGCTGTTTCTTAGAAGGTGCGGGCAGGAGGGGGGAGCAGAGGGGGGCCACCCAAACCGCCACGCTCTGTCTACTCCATCGCTGGAAACATAATGCATTCTTTTTCGTCACTTTACTTCTGGGCTTGAAACCCTCCAGTGGCTTCTTCTGGATCTGAGGGCAAAATCCTTGCTTCATGGTCTAACCCCTCTTGTCGTGGCCCTGCCCGCCTCACCCCTCACACCCGTGCGCCTCTTCCTGTGGTGGACGTGCTACTTCCCAGTTCAGGCACCTGAGTGCTGCTCCCCACCCCCGCCCGCCTCCCCCCACCTCCATTCACCCCCGCCCCTTCTCATCCCCCCCCCCCCACTTGTTGGTGGTGCCCACAGGTGGTCAGGAAACACTGGAAAAATGGGAGGGAGGTGACACAGCCCTCCCTGCAGGGCGCATGCAGTCCGTCTCGGGAGGCCTGCTTTGACCCCGGGATGAAACACAACCTCCCACCCCTCGTGTGCGGGTGAGTAAGTGCAGTGTGGACAGTCTTGGGCACACGCGGCACTGTAGAGCTTCTTCCAGAAAGCCCTTTCTGGTGCTTTCTACCCAGCCCGTGGCCCCAGCGCTCTGCTAGTTCTGACTGGCCCGGGCCCATTCTGTCAGGTCCCTGAGGGCAGGGGCCTTGTCTCCTTCTGCCCTAAGAGGAGGTGCACTTGAGGATGGTGGGCGCTGGCATACACGGCCGGTCGTAAGGGTGAGCGACTGCGTACGAGTTTGTGGAGCCAGCCTCAGACTCCATGCTTGTGAGTAATTGGTGATATTTGAATAATTGCACACAACAGGAAGTTAAGCCTTAGGGACTTGAGCCAGGTGAGCTTTCCTCTCACGAGTCAGGGGATGTGTAACTACCCCCTTCACAAGGTCCACCACACTTAGGGCTCATCACGCTCACTGCACCTGTGCCCACGAAGATTCCCCGGACAGGTGCGTCGTGAGTCACACATGTGGCGTCTGTTTTTAAGGTTTGTTTGTTTGTTTGTTTTCAAGGTCTTGTGGTCTGATTCTTCAGTAACATCAGTAACCAAATCTTCCTCTGAAGTGACTGAATTTATGTCAAAGGTAAGGTGATTAAGGGCTCTTAAAAAATTAAAAGGCTCTTGATAACACTGCAGAGTGATTTCAGTGGATTGCTTCCTTCAGCTGGCAGAGCAAGTAATTGGTGCATGGCCATAAAAGCCTGGTCCCCGGTGCCGCGATCCGATCTCCCTGCAGTTGTGGAGGGCACGAAGGCGCAGGACGCTGTGGCCTGCACGGGCGGCTGAGGGGCGTGTGGTGTGGTTACTCTGCAGCGGAGGCTCAGAGACACTCCACCTGGTTCCACCTGGGTCTGTCGTACATACTGGATTTTCCAGTTGTTTCAACAGCTGTCACCTGAACAAAAGGTTCCAGTACTAACTAAATGCCACTTGACATGTGTACATACGTAGGCACGTGTGTGCCTTTGTGGCTAATACGTCTTCGGAGTCCACTGGCCCGGGTCAGAGTGGTGACCCTCTGTCTTTAGCCAAAGCAGGTGCATCTTAATGAGTCCCCTTATTTCATGGAGTGACGTATGTAAGGTGTCTCCGAAGCGAGTGTTACGTTTTTCGCTATAAAGTCAAGGACGTAATCCTGTAGGAGAAAATCCAGGTGATGGGTCCTGTTTTAAAAGCTCAGACAGAAGTTGTTCGCTGGCGCCTTTCCTCCTGGCCTGTGAGCCATGCTTTCTGGGATCACTGCCCCTCCCCCTGGATGCTCTTTCCTCTGTCACACTGAGAACGCTACATTTCCTCTCCTGTGTGCCTGGCCTCTCGATTGGTACGAAATCCATCGCTCTGGCCTGTGGTGATGCAGGCGGGAACTTGGACCCGCTGGGTGGGCGCAGTGCTGCTTGTCTGCTGGACTTGGGGCTCCCTGGCCTCCTTGGGGATCTGGTTTATTGCCTTTTGTTAATTCTGGAGGATTCTCACCCATGATCTCTTCACATGTTTCTTCTGCCCCATCCTTTCTCTGGCCCTGGGATGTCCGCTCCATGCACCTGGACCTTGGACATTGTCCACAGCCCTCGGGTGCTCTGTTTGTTTTTCTTGCTCTTTCCGCTGTGTGTTTCGGTTGGACGGTTTCTGTTGCCCTGTTTTTAAGTTCCCTGGGGCTTCTCCTCACCTCTGCCCAGGCTGCTCCTGAGGCTAGTTAACGTGCCGAGTTCTTCGTCTCTGGGACTGTGGTTTTCTGTTTCCCTGGGGTTTTTTTGTTTCTTCTAGCTTTTCTGTTGACATGTCTTCTACTCAAGTTTCCATCTCTCTGCTGTGATTTCTCGTTTGTTCATGTGTGTTGTCTGTGTTCTCACTAAATCCTTCAGTATGTTAATCATGGTTATTTTGTAATCCTGTCTGATAGTTCCAGCATCTGGGTTATCTCTGAGTCTGGCTCTGATGATTAGCTTGACCATAGTTTTTTTTCCCGTCTTACTTTTTCCCCCTTATCTTGCAATTTTTGACTGAATGATAGATATCGTGCTTAGAAAATGTAGAAACCGAGGGAAGCCATGTATCTGCTTGGGAATGGGCGCCCTGCCGCTGCTCTCAGGCCCTTGGGGGGGTCCTCACATTGGTCCAGTCAGGAGTTGAGCTGGGTTTGGGTTTTATTGCTGCTGCGGGCTTGTGTACCCTGCGGGCTTCTGGTCCCCCACTGCACCTGGAGCTGGGGGAGGGGCGTGCAGTGTCAGAGGTTCCTGTCAGTGGTCCGACTTCATTCTTAGCCCTCAGTAGTCCTCTGTGTCCATGGCCCGGAGGGGAGACTGCGGTCACTTGTTGCTTGGTAACAGACGTAGGGGTGAGGTGTTCTCCATCCCCTTGGTCCGGCCTCAGTCCCAGGCACGGGGCCCTGGGGGGCTTTCTCGGCATCCCTGCCCCTTTCTTCCCCAACAGTGGCTGATCCCGGCTTTGTCCTGGCGTAGCATCCTCTGCCCAAGAGGGTTTTTGCTTTTTCGTCAGGGCCAGAGGGTCGTGCGCATATTACCTTCCCCCCAGAAGCAGGGCGTCTCTGCCTGTGGCCTCATGCCAAGCAGACTCCCTCCCCTCCTGTAGAGGCAGGAGGGTATTGCTTCCGCCTCATCCGTAAGGCTTAAGGGCTTTTGTCTCGGATTTAGAGAAGGCTCCAGGGAGAGGCATTGGGGGTTCCTGCCAGGCCCCCAGGGGTAGCCAGCCCCCACCTCTGCCACCCTGGGGACTCTCTCCAGTCTCCTGTGGAAGCAAGCTTGGGAAGGAGGGCACACTCCCCTGGTGTCTGGGGCTCTCGCCTGACTGATGTTTGGCCCACACTCAGCCCGCGGGAAGTGTCCTGTCTTCTGACCTCTTCTGCCTGCTGGCGTGGTGGCCCCCTCTTCCTTGTGCTCTGCCACAGAGATGGGTCATGTGTTTTGTCTCTCCTTGGAGGGGCAGGTCCCTCTTGAAATTCAGTTCACATAGTGACCTTGCAACTTAGTTCTCCGATGGGCTCACGGGAAGGAGATTGTGTAGATGACCAAGCTTTTTCCTGAAGCTGTGGTGCGAGCGATGTTCTCTTGTGGCTTTCCCATCCCGAGTGGAAGTAAAATCCCAGAGAGCTGAGACAAGGGTGGGCTGTAGCGTCCCACAGATGTCAGCACCCAGGACCTACCCGGTTCTCAACCGCAGGGCTTCCCGTGTCAAGTGAATTTTGACAGACCTCCGATGCTTTTCTGTCTCTTTCAGTTACCTCAGCTGTACCCCGAAGAAAATCTGGAGAAATTCATTCCTTGCTTGGCTGGCCCAGATTCCTTTTACGTAGAGCGAAGCCACATGGATCTGGAAGCGGACCTGAGGTAATGCGCCACTGTGCCCCTGCCCCCGCGGGCCAGGGGTGCTGCCCCGTGGTACCTGCCCGTGGGCCTTGTGGCGTGGCCAGGGCTGGGCAAGTACACGCCTGAGCCTCGTGGTCACCCCAGCAGCTCTTGAGGGGACATGTTGTGTTCAGCAGTCTGGGTCTCTGTCTCGCCTCCATGGATTTTCCTCCCTTATGGAGGATTTAAAGGCATGCTTTTGAAGATACGAGTAAAGGAATTTCATAGTATATGTCACCGTTTAGTGTGATTTTGACAGTTTGATGAAATGAGGTCCCATAGTGGAAAGTTGAGACCGTTGCGGGGCAAAACAGGGCCCGATGAAGTCCCCCGGCCAGCGTCCCCCAGCCGCAGAGCGCGCCCTGGCCTGTTGCCTGGGTCCGGGCCGGGAGACCCAGCCCCTGCGACGGAGGTGGCCCCGGGGGGTGGTAAGAGTCGTAACAGGGGTCCGGCTGAATTGAAGCAGAAAGAGTCCGGGTTGTGGTGCTTTTGTTCACCTCACTCTAGTGTGTGTTTCTCTTCATTGGAAATTAAAATTTGTCTCCCGGTGAGTTTTTGGGAATACCACCTTAATGCTGATAAAACCACTTTGTTTAATTTTTAGGTATTTGACTTCATTACCTTCTCATGTATTGAAAAACGACCACATTAAGAAATTTTTCAGCACTTCATCTCCCACCCAACAGCTTCAAAGTCCAAGTGAGTTTGTGAAATGTGATTAAATACACAAAATCGTTTCATTGTGCGTACACTTTCTCACATTTATTGTCACTTACAGGTCCTGGCACCCCTTCCCTTTCCAAAGTGGGCACCGTGATGGGCGTGTCTGGAAGGTGAGACGTTCCTGGGTAACCAGCACGTTTCAGGTCAGGGTGGAGCTTCTGCTGATGATGTGTAAAGACTTGTTCCCAGAGTGAAGTCATTTTTGGAGTTGGTCTCGAATAATGCTGTGAGAGGATTGGATACAGATGCTCTGGTTTATGATTCTCCACGTAGAGAAGCAAGTGGTTTTCTGAGCCACCGGAGCCGGAATTCACAAGGACCCTTTATCGCAAATGCCAGTCTCCGGGCCCCGCACATTGTAGGAAACCAGAATTTCAGGGAATCTTCCTTTTTATAAGCAACCAGGGAGCGATTGTGGCCGTGAGGTGGCACAGCCGGCGCTCCAGGGGTCCTCTGTCAGCACGAGGCCCGACAGCAACTGTCGCAGTGCTCAGGGGACAAACAGGCCATTAAAATGGGCCCGTGTCACAGTCACACAGGTGCACAGATGGTGTGACGATGCCGTCAGGTAACGAGGCCCGTGGAAGTGCTGCCCTCTTCCCCTCCGCGTGGCACAGAGGGAGCACGCGATACACGTGTGGATTTGCGGTCTGGTGTGAATGGGGCCAGGGCAGAAAGCCGAATGCAGAGCGCTCCTCTCAGCCCGCTGCTGGGACTCGGTCAGAAAACACGCATTCGGTGGTTAAAGATGTAGGAGTCCGTTCTGTCACGTATGACAGAAGTAACAAATGAGACAGTGAAACCAAAAGTCTGGCGGTGACACACACGAACACGCATACGTGTGCATATGCTCTCGCGAGAGCATACGAATGCACCTGTCTACGCACAGATGCGTGTACTCACGCACACCCTACAGGTACAGAAGCGTGTGCACATATGTGTACGTGTGCACAGCTACGGACGCCTTCCGGGTGGTGGTGTCGGGGAGGGGCGGCGGCAAAAAAGGGCTCTGATGTCGGCAGGGGCTGGGCCTCCCGCGCAGTCCAGCCTGTCGGAGCTGGCCCCCGTGCCCCTCTCTCTCGTCCGCGGCAGCAACCACCTGTCTGCTGTCCCCACAGGCCCGTGTGTGGCGTGGCCGGCATCCCCTCCTCTCAGAGCGGCGCCCAGCACCACATGCAGCACTCGGCCAGCGCGGCCGCCTTGCCCCACTGCTCCCACGCGGGGGGGTGCCGGCTCAGCCCTGGCCTACCGGGCCCAGATGGACACGTCGCCCGCCATCCTGATGCCCTCCAGTCTGCAGACCCCTCAGACCCAGGAACAGAATGGGATCTTGGACTGGCTGAGGAAACTGCGCTTGCACAAGTATTACCCCGTCTTCAAACAGCTCACGATGGAGAAGGTACATGGCTGCCCCGCGGGCAACGTAGTCTTCCTCTGAGCTCGTGCCTAGCGGGCTCGAGTTGGGTGTCTGTGCCATCCATGCTGTGGAAGTCACACGGCCTGGTATTTGACACCCACGGGTGTGTGCCCCAAGTCCTGCACGCTCACTGGAGGGGGGTGGTGGGTTTGGATTTGAAGTCTCCCTGCAGCCAAAGCACAAACTGGAACGGGACTGGTTGTAAACATGTTTTTTTAAAGCCAACTGTGGTCTCCGCAGGTTAGATACTCCGTGCAATTTGAAGGACATCGTATCCCCCAGCATCCCTGCCATCGGCAGGAATGGGGAATTTCTCGTGCGCACGCTCCCTTCCGGTGCAGGAAGGGCCCATTTTACAGGGGTCCCGAATGTTTGGACCCAAGGGAACAACCCACTGATGATCTGGCTCGATTGAGGGTCATAGAACCAAAAGGAATAGATCAGTTTTGTGTCTTTCAAGCAGTTCTACATAGGGATAATTTTTTACAATAGAGAATTTTGGTGAGCATTTTCTCGTTCTAGAAGATTCTGAAGTTTCTTAAGTCTTGGTGTCTTGGCGATAAAACTAAATGAGGCCTGTAGCAGTGTTTGAACTGACTCCCCCTGCTGGGTGCAGTCACTCGGTGCTTTTACCTATGTAAAAATTTCATGTGTCCAAAATCTGCAATTGAACCTAGAAATCAAGCTTTTAGTACCTAATAAAAGACGGCTCTTAAGCATACAGTAAAACCTGGGATTGCGAGTAACTTGTTCCTGTTCTGCAAGTGTTTTGCAAGACGAGCAAACATTTCTAATAAATTTTAACTTGATAAACGAGCAGTGTCTTGCATTATGAGTCGTACATGATGCTGAACGTCACATGATCACAACTGAGGCAGTGGTTCTTGAAATTCGCTTGGATATGAGTACTTTGATTACAAGCATGTTTCTGGAATGAATTATGCTCACAAACCAAGATTTTGCTGTATTTGTAATACCCTTGGCTTACGATTCATAACTCTTGAAAACCACATTTTGCCAGCCTTGCCTCATGGTCAATTTAAAATGTTACAATGTAGGAGTTGAATTTTGGCCATAAACATCACCAGTGACATTACGGAACCAGAGTGTTGTGTTTTCTTGGTGTCAGACCTCCGGTTAGCTAGCCATCCGATTCAGATGACATCTGCTCTGCTCTTCTGGATCACTTGCTTCAGGACAAAGTGGCTTTGTCCCTAAAGTGGTGGTGTTTGAGACAAAAGTGCTGTTAAAAGAACAGTCCCTGTCCGCAGGAGAATAAATGGCTTGCATTTGAGGGGGTAGATCCCAGGACAGGAGGGGGACACTTCCACCGGTCCAGTCTCTGTAGAAGTGGAAACTGAGGGCATTTTCTTTACTTGCCTGTCGTGGACCTTCCAGGTGCCCCGGCTTCTGCAGGCGGCGAGTGGAGGGCCTGGGGGACACGGCCTGTGAGCCTCACGTGTAGAGTGACCGTTTCGTATTTTGAACAAGGGACACCATATCATTTAGCAAGTGACCTCATGTTCCCAAGGCTTTCATTGTCCAGTTAGGTTTGATCCGTTTACCTATCCTACTGGTAGAATGCATTTATTAAGTTATGTCTCAGGTTCTTTGTTTTCAAAGTTCATTCTCAATAACTTTGTAATTTCTTTCTTCTATGGAAGTTTCTGAGCCTTACTGAGGAAGATCTAAATAAATTTGAATCCCTCACCATGGGAGCAAAGAAAAAACTCAAGACTCAGCTAGAGCTGGAGAAGTAAGTGTGCAGCTGCAGAATGTGTGTGTTTATTTTCATTTCTAACATACGGGGGGGGGGGTGTCTCCTGATCAGATGGCGGCCCCCAAATGTGGGATGACGATCAGGTGGAAACCTAGGCGTTGAAAGAATTCACCTGAGGCAGAACAAAGGAGATAGAAGTCTACTGAATGCACCAGGGAGCAGGGGCAGGACAGCAGAGGAGAGACTGTCTGCCAAGAGGCGGTGGGGGAGGGGGCTCTTCCTAAAGGCGGAAGATGAGGAAGGACGGCGACGCCTGGAATTCTCCCATTTTTGCTAACTGTGCCTGGTTGTAAGGAGCACGCTGGTCAGTTAGGGCCAGTGGATATTTCGGGGTGGGTCCGGGCCTGGCTGTCTTCGATCCACATTACATCGCCCAAGCCTATTTTCCTAAAAGCGGCCTCTACGCTGAACAGGTACCAGCACTTCCAGTTAAATGCCATTGATTGGATTATTTTGATTGCTTATCAAAGCTTCATTAATGCTTTTAAAATTCTACAGATGTGGTTTTGGTGTGCCAGGCAAGGCCCTTGGCAGTGAATCTGATCAGCCACAGTGCCTCGTTTTCCACACCTGGGGACATGTGCGGGGCAGTCACCCCTGTAAGGAATCTGCACGAAAGCAGTTCCTCCGCAGAGGACCTGAGCGCTCACTTGCTCGCACCCTTTCTTGCCACACAGGGAGAAGTCAGAGAAACGGTGCCTGAACCCTGCAGCTCCACCCCCGGTCACCGGCAGCGGAGTGGCTCGCGTCCCCCCGACCAGCCACGTGGGTCCCGTGCAGACCGTGCGAGGCGCCCACGCTGCAGGTAGGTGTGGACGGACGGATGGGCGCGGGTGGCCGTGATGCAAGATCTCGGGCCCTTCCTTTTGAGAATCATGAGATCACAGACCCCACCCTATTGCCATTTGCATAATTTTAGTCTATACAGTTCCTTCTCATTATTTTGGCTTTTACCGTCTCCACCGCTAGAAAATAGAAGGGACATTTGGGTTAGAAGCTGGAGGCTCGCCTGAAGGTGTTGGGGCAAACGAAGTGGAGCCAGAAGCTACCTGGCAAGAGGGAAAGAGAAGGAAATCCCCAAAATAGATGAAGATACTCTTCTTCCCCAGGCGGGTGCAGAGAGGTCATGTTTAGGTCCTTGGCCCGAACTGCCCAGCCTGCCTGACCGCAGCCTCCCTCTCGGGGGACCTCTTCAGACGGGGGTGGAGGACGCCTGTGATGGCCGCCCCTCGTATGGACAGTAGCAGCCAAGAAGAAAAACATGCCTGTGTGGCTTTTAAGTGGTTATTTGACTACAAAGTTGTCACGTCCCTTGGTCTTGTAAAACAGGGTGTCGGGTGTCCCTCGGTGTTGTGGATCTCACTTAACGCAGTACCGTGGTGGCCGGGGGACCCTTCTCCCTTCTCGGGCGTTTGAGTAGGGAGGCACGGCGGCCCCCGGCCCCACGCACACATCTGCGGGGAACTCGCCGTGGGCCCTCGGCGGTCTGTGTTCTCCGAACGTCAGGGTCCCGTCTGAAGCGGGGGTGACGGCACCCGCCTCACGGGGGGCAGCGCGACGGGTGTGCGTGGAGGGGGGCGGGGAGGGTGTGATAGCCGCCGGCCGGCGCGACCCGTGTGGGCCCCCCTTTTCCGCAGCGCTGCGGGTGGAAGTGGAGCAGCCCCCCCACCAGACGGCCCGGGAAGGCAGCTCCTCCGAGTGCTCCAGCTCCTCGCCCAGCCCGATGGGGGTGCAGGCCCGGGAAGAGAGCTCGGACAGCGCCGAGGAGAACGACAGACGTAAGGACGCCCGGCGTGCCGAGCGCTCTGCTGGCCCTGCGCTGGCCCGGGGCGGCGCGCTGACCGCTCTGTCCCCGTCTCTAGGTGTGGAGATTCACTTGGAGGGCTCGGACAAGGAGAAGCCCGTCATGCTCCTGAACCACTTCGCTTCGAGCTCTGCCAGGCCCACGGCCCAGGTTCTCCCCGTGCAGAACGAGGCGGGCTCCAGTCCATCGGGTCACCACGCCCTGCCCCCCCAGATGATGGCTGCGGCCTCACACCTGGCGCCCATCCGGATGCTGAATTCTGTGCACAAGTCGGAGAGGGGGGGCGCGGACATGAAGCTCCTCCCGCCTTCTGTGCACTCGCTGCTGTCTCTCGAAGAACGGAGTAAGCTCTCGGGACCAAGAGGCGGCATCAAAGTGGACAAGAACTTCGGCCACGCCGTGATCGACGCGGCCCCCACGCCTGGCCCCCAGCAGCCTCTGCAGGTCCTCTCCGCGCTTGCCGAGAGCAGCGCCGTGTCACCCACCGTCTCCTTTGGTCCCCGTGCCAAAGTCGTGCACACGTCCGCGCTGGACAGAGTCCTGAAGCCGGCCCCGCAGCCCGCCCCGGGCGGGGAGACCAGCACCGCTGCTGCGGGCACGTCCAGCACCGTCTTCCACGTGGCCCGGCCCCCCATCAAACTCCTGGTGTCTTCATCCGTCCCCGCGGATTCTGCCATTTCCGGGCAAACTCCCTGTTCTAATAACGTGCAAATAAGCGTGCCCCCTGCAATAATAAACCCCCGGACTGCCCTGTACACCGCCAACACCAAAGCTGCCTTCTCTGCGATGAGCAGTGTGCCCGTGGGGCCCCTGCAGGGCGGCTTCTGTGCGAACAGCAACACTGCCTCCTCCAGCAGCCACCCCTCCACGTCCTTCGCCAGCATGGCCACCGTGCCCAGCTGCCCGGCCCCCAGCTCCAGCCCCGCACTCTCCTCGGCCCCCGAGAGCAGTTTCTACAGCGGCGGCGGCGGCGGCTCCGGCTCCCCCGGGAACATTCCCGCCTCCGCCCAGAACCACCACCACCACCACCACCATCAGCAGCAGTCGGCGCCCCAGCAGCCCGCGCCCGCGCCGCCCCCGGGCTGCGTCGTGTGCACGTCGTGCGGGTGCAGCGGCAGCTGCGGCTCCAGCGGCCTGACCGTCAGCTACGCCAACTACTTCCAGCACCCGTTCTCGGGGCCGTCCGTCTTCCCCTTCCCCTTCCTGCCCTTCAGCCCCGTGTGCGGCAGCGGCTACGTGGGCGCCCAGCAGTACGGCGGCGGCGCCTTCCCCGTGGTGCACTCGCCCTATGGCGGCGGCGTGCCCCCCGAGCCCGTGCTGGGCGGCCAGTCGGCCTTCGCCGTGCCGCCCGTGCAGAGCTTCATGGCGGGCGCGGCGGGCGTGTACCAGGCGCCGGGGCTGGTGGGCGGCGGCGGCGGCGGCGGCGGCGGTGGCGGCGGCGGCCCGGGCCATAAGAAGAGCGGCAACTTGTCGTGTTACAACTGCGGGGCCACGGGGCACCGCGCTCAGGACTGCAAGCAGCCGTCCATGGACTTCAATCGGCAAGGTAAAGGCGGGCGGCCTCGGGGCGGACTGAGCCGCCCCCGAGGGCTTACTCCTTAGGGAATCTTGCAGGCTTGTTTTTGGAAGCGAACACTAATGTTTCAAGTGCTCTTTGGAGAAGCATGGGATTCTCCATAGGCCGTGAAGCCCCTGGAAGGGTTACTTTGTCTTTGAGACTGTTGATTCCAGCCTGCTCCTTCTTCTAGAAGGGCCTAGCTGGCTGGGGACGGGTCGTCTGGCCCGGTGGGATCTCCTGCCATGCGGCGGAGGGGAGCACGGAGGGGGGGATTCAGGGTCGAGCTGATAACCGAGGGTGTGGCGCGTGAGTCTAGATGCTGCAGGTCCTAGGCCTGTGGTGCCGGTCAGGCCACCCCTTACCCCGTCCCGGCTCCCGGTCCACAGAGGACTGGGCTGGTGACCAGCCAGGGGACCCCTGGTCTGCGCTGATGCACTCGTGGAGTCTAGTTTCGGGGGTGGGGAGAAGAGGTGGTCCAGGTCTCCGGCACCGCATCTTGAGCAGTACCTCCAGAAAGAACTCTGGACGGCTTGGTTGTTTGTGCTAACTGTGCAGTGATTCAAATTTGATCTCTTTCCCCCTCCCTCCCCCCCCACTTCTAGGTACTTTTAGGTTGAAATATGCCCCTCCAGCAGAAAGTCTGGACTCCACAGACTGATACTTTCCTCTGGCAACAGAACACTATTAAGCCATGGAGACATAAGGAAATTAAATACAAGACCGAGAAGTCTAGTTGCTGTTGAGCTTAATATTTTTAATCCAAAGGTGCTTTACTTTACTAGACTGGATAGAAAACCTAGTGTAGGAGTGCATCAAACTCAGTTTTATTGCCAAAATCCTAGATTGGAGCTTGACGTCAGGACTCGCCTGGTCGGCGCCTCCGCCGTGGTCGCGATGCAGAGACCTCCGTCTCCCGAGGAGCATCGCCATCCTCGGTCCTTCCAGGCTCACATGTAATTCCAGGGCAGCTACGCAAGATCGGACTCGAGTACTGAGGGTCGGAGTTCCCTGCGTGGCGTTCCACCAGTCGGACTCTGGTCACCCCTGGGTGAGGGAAAATGTCGCCTCTGTTTTGTTCTGTTTTTGTTTTGTTCTGTTCCTTGAGTGGTTAGACACTAATCTCTCTGGGCTTTTTAAGGATTGCACTACAGAAGAATGTAAACTGATGCCAGTCTCTGCGGTTTTGGGAGACAGACTCCCTGAGACCAGTCAGTGCAAGACACTCGGAGAATCTGCGTTTAAGGAGTTGGCACCAGCAGGCCGCGTGACTTGGTACACGACAAAGATGTCAGCGTCTCCTTCCCTCCTTAAAACACTTGCAGCAGTTTCAGGTTTTTCTTTTCCTTTTGTTTTTTTTCTGCGAATACATTTAAACTACATCATTAAATAGAAATAGCTACTCGCAACAACTTAATATCTTAAGGGTCCAAGTCCCAGAGAATCCCTAGTTGTCAGAGCTTTGAGAATCCTTCCTCCCCAGCCCGTCAGTAGCGTGGAGTCTTGGTCGTCTCCCACCGCGACGGAGCTCTCGCGGGGACATGGTAACCGCCCGGCCTTCGTGGGCTGGCTCCGAGGGACGCTACGACACCCTTAGCAAAGTTGGCAAGTTCTTTTATGTCACACGGATCTCCCGAGGCCCCCAAGGCTGACTGCTAACGGATTCACACTGGAGACAGACATTTCAACAATGATACAGTCCTGTAACTTAGGAGCAAAAGATTTGAAACGTTCTCCTGTCAACTTCTTTTGTATTAGGCTGTGTATTAATGGTTAGTTCCGTGAGAAGTTACCTGGAAAACTACAAGAGAAAGTGGTAAGACTCTGAAAGAGGCCGCACCAACAGGACAGAGCCACAAGATCTGCACGAGTGTGGTTTTATCCAATGTGGGAAAGAAATCCTCCCCACACAGCTCTCGGCGTCACCCCATTGCAATGAAAGTTGCTTGGTCTGAAATGTAGGGACTTAAATCTTCAAAGCTAAAGGGAGTTTTCTGCTCAAATAACAATATTACTTTAAACACTAAAGCCTTCCATATTAAAATACTGATTGGTTAGGCCTTGCCCAGGGATTTTGCAGTGGAGTATGTATTAAAAAAAAAAAAAAAAAATCATAATACTCAGACCGTTCTTAAAATGGGACAATCAGCCTCATGCCGAATTGGTGTAAATCAAAAGAATACCCTAGAATTTGAGGCACTGTGATGTGAGGCTTCAAATTTTATGATCCGTTTCCTGGCTGCAGAGAAACTAAAGCAGAGTTGTTACATTTTTTAATGAAAGGCTTTTAGTAGTTTTTTAGCGTTTTATTTTAGTAGAGTTTCATTTCTATGCAATGCAGAATGGACAGACCTCTGTACGCGTCTGTCTTCCCAGTGCACAGTATTACGTACGGTTTTGAAGCAATGGTGATGCTTACGGCAACTTTTTTGGGGGAATGTGACATTGATCTCTTAATTGTAAACACTACAAAATGTCAAAATAACGAGAACTGACACAACTTTGCCTTAAAGAGTACGAGCCTGGAACTTGTCATATGATGTTAGAGGAAGACTTGGGAGTGTCCACTGATGTTTACGATTTTAATATTTCTGAAGGCCGTTATGGTGGCCTGGACATGTGCTGAAAGCCAAACTTTTAAATTTTTTGGTTTTTTAAAAAAAAAAAAAGAAATATTTTAAATAAATCCTATTTCAACACGGTGAAATTGTTGAAAACTGTCTCATAACAAGAGGAAAAAAAATCATATTTAGGGTTTTTGTTTTAGTGGTCAGTATTGGGGAATGAAAGTGTCTGTTGTTACCCTTAGGACTATTTTGATAAATATTAGAAGTTAGCGTTCCATATAACAAGAAGTTGAAACAAGATCTTTGATTTGAAGTATGACATTCAAATTGAGGTAAATGAGTCCAGACATTGTGCGGCTGTGTTCCAGTCATCAAAGGTCTTAGAAAAATCCCCAGTTGTCTTTGGAAGTGCATGTGCGGTGTGATGTCTCCAGTGAGGCCATTCCAAGGTGAGAATTGTGAAACGTAAATGTGACATACACGGGACATAAAGCATTCAGCTGCCGATCTGTGCGATCTCTCCCCAAGTGAATTTCCTTACTTGGACTTGGGAATGTTTGCTGGCAGTATTATCTCCGATGAATTTCTCTCCAAAAGCAACCAAAGTCGTTAAGCCTAAAGAGCGTTTTGCATTTCCTCAGATGTCCTCATCTTCTTAGAAACACAGATCCGACTGACCCTTTCAACTACGTAGTCATTTTCGTGAAACCATGGGCTCAGTTTCCAAATGCTGTAGCAACCAGGTAGGTGTGGCATGGCCACCTGGCTGTGTGTGGTCTATCGTATATCAGAGTTTCTCACCCCATTTTTTTGTCTTCAAGAATGGGGGAAGTGGAATGTACAGATTGAAGTAGAATACAATGTCGAGGTAAAACAACTATTTAATTTTTTTTTTTTTAGCCAAACATCCAATTTTCTACCTTCTTTTCTAATTTTTATTTCAAAAGTACTGAAAATTGGAAAGTGTTTAAATGTTAAAACTCGTAATTGCTAAAGAGCACTGAGGAAATGGGAGCTAGCACTTACAATAAAGACAAAATTATTTTCTTCAAAGCAGGTACGTGATTGGGTATTTTGAAAAAAACAACCAACCAGCATCATCTATAATCTCCAGAAGATCACAGGAGTCAGCTTGTGAATATGGTAGCTAGTAGGTTCGGTGTTTTAATTCACTATTTAGAAGTCACTGTAGCTAGTTTGCACTACGCTGTGTGCGGAGGTGCGGGGCGGCAGCTCAGCCCAGCGTCACACACGCGGCCCGGTGGGAGCACCGGCAGATCTGATCAATCGGGATCTGACCGAGAGGCTTGCTCTGGGCCCACTCCAGTGTCCCTGGAGAGCGCTCGCCCAGTGGAATCAGGTTGCACCCTCCTCACTCCTTGTCATTTTGTACTCTTCCTGCTTCTGTGGTGGGTTATTTGATGCCTTGCTAGTTTTACATACTGGTCACTGATGGCGTACGAATTGAGTCTTAAGGATGGTAAGGGAAGCCGTGTCTTTCCCAGAGGATGGGCCTGTGGAACCTGAGCGGGCGGACCTCCTTTCCACAGTGCAGACGACTCCCCAAAGAATGAGTCAGGTGACGTTTAAAACCATGGGTTCTGAAGAGGCTCAGTTTGCAAAGTCCCGAGGTTCTGAATGAAAAAGTCTTTAATCAGTACTCTCGAAACCACACACTTGCTGGTTGAGGCCCAAGGTCGACTTTGCTACGCTGTTCCAGGTGGAGGGGAGCTCAGTGCGTCATCAGTGTCCTCAGTCAGTCCCGGGTATCGTAACAAGCCCCTCACATGCATTAAGTTCTCACATGCACAAGGATGAAGCCTTTGGTACTGAAACCGAAGACTTCGTGTACTCAAGAATCTTCACAGCTTATATTGGACAGATTTTCTTTTTAGGAATGAAGGAAAATTCTCCCATTTTTGAGCCATTCTTTTATGTCAATTCTACAAATTGCATGTAACTTTATAAATATTTTTAAAAGATATAGTTTTGTAAATATTTAATATTCTGCTAATTTGATTTTGAATTGTAAATGTTAAGTATTCTGTTTTTGAAGTTTTTATGTTTTATTATACTTTGTTAAAAAGGAAAAATTGTACATTTTTAGAATGTTTTTATGAGTAAATTTAATGTACTGAAAATAAAAATTAAAAAAAATGTTTCATTTTATTAGGCCTTTGTTTCATAGAAAATGGAGCACACATCTTTTTGAATAAATCGAAATTCTTGATCTCCAAACTAGGGAGTCAAACCTTGCCTTCTCAATTTGACAAGAGATACGTGGTCTTAAATCCATTTTAAAAAATTTTTTAAAGTTTTTCTATAAGTTTTGTAACGTTTATTCATTTCTGAGACAGAGACAGACCGTGAGCGGGCGAGGGGCAGAGAGAAAGAGGGAGACACAGAATCCGAAGCAGGCTCCAGGCTCCCAGGCGGGGCTCGAACTCCCAAACCGTGAGATCATGACCTGAGCCGGAGTCAGACGCCCAACCGAGCCACCCAGCTGCCCAAATCCATTTTCTAAAAACTGGTTTTCTTTTTGAGAGAGAACTTGTGAACAGGGAGAGGGTCAAGGGCAAAAGCATCCCAAGGAGGTTCCATGCTCAGCGTGGACCCCATCATGGGGCTCAATCCGACCCTGGGATCATGACCCGAGCTAAAATCAAGAGTCAGACGCTCAACTGACTAAGCTACCCAGGTGCCCCTTAAGCCCATTGTCTATCATTTCCCACTTTTTAAAAACATCCTTGCCTTGAACAGAGAAGTTACTCTTGATTTGGGGTTTAAAGAGGTTCCATGAGAAATCAAGATTGGCAGGAACAGATAGATGTCGAGGACACTTGAGACTTTTTTAAACGTGCGATTTACACACGGCACGAACGTGTCCTGGCATTTAAAGCTCTGTCCTCTCTGGATTTGGGACAGTGGCGGTCTAGTGAGCACAAGCTGGCCCAGGACTGCACTGCCCCGAGCAGTGCCACACTCCCCAGCAGAGGTCCCCAGGGCCTCTTGGTCTCGTCGGGCCTGAGGCTGCCCAGAGAAAGGTGCGCACGTGGCTCGGGGCATCAGGGCCCCCGTCAGGAGAGACCACTGGCCCATCCTTGTAGCTGGCGGCAGCCTCCCCGACTCGCTGTTCGGAAGAGAGAGGGGCCTCTGAAGGGGGATGTGCGCACCCGAGCAGCACAATCGCGGAAGCAGAGCGTTTCCTCAGCTCGCTCCCCGGGTTCTTCCACAAACCTCTGAGGTGCCTGCTTCCAACTGGGAATGGGTGGAGGTTTTCCAGGGCGTAGTGCTGGCCACTGCTTGGCTGCAGTCTGTACCACCTTTCCCTGATGAAGCACGAGGTGCCCGTAAACCACGAAATGTCTTCTCGACCAGGCAGCGCATACTCAACACCTTCTGTGGGGTACTTTTTCATTTAGAGTGGCAGGGTTCCAAGTGTTTATTCCCACAAAACACCCGGGTCCCACATCCATCCGTACACTTTGTGGCCGGTCTTTTAGTTCTCAGGAGACTCCTGTTTGGTAAAGACGAGACGAGCTGGCAGAACCTGGACTGAGGTGAGAAAGGTGCCTCGGACAAGGCAGAGCCCTTCAGAGGTGGGCACCCCTCTGCCCACTCCCGGCCCCCCACCCCCCTGCAGCGAAACCAGCCTTGGTGCCGTTAGGAAGGAAATTCCCCGCCTGGCACGGGATAGCGCGGACGCTATACCACTGCGAGTATCGGATACCGATCCATTACACTGAACTCGGCGACGGGTTTTCGTTGTGCCTTTATTCACCTTAGTTCATTAAAAACGTACTTGGCTTAGAGATCCTATAGCGACCACCCACTGATGTGGGGTAGAAGTCGCGCCCTTCCCACATGGTATTTTTTAAAAAGCTGAATTTCTTCTAGGAATCTTACCACACAGGAGTTACAAGAATGTCAGGTATAATGATGTGTACAATCTAAACAAGACAGGCTGATTAAGAATTTACATAATGTAAAAATACGCATATTAAAAGTTAGCCACGTGGACAGATGCATGCAGTGGGAGTGGTCGGAAGGCTGGGGAGTCAAGCGCCCATATGCAGCAATATTCCCCCCCCCCCCCCCCCATTAATAAGTAACTTCCACTAACAGGTCCGGGTATTCCACACACGTCTAAATACACAAAGGTGAAACGTAACCTGCTCGTTACACGTACAGTCTAAAGGTGACTGTGATCTTTCCGTCACTCCCACAAAAATAGTAAATAGTGAGCCCATGCAGGTAGTAGGAAGCATTGGTGGTTCTAGTTGAACTCGGAAAATGTCTAATTTTTGACACCGATATCCACGAAGAGTGTATGTCTCCTTTGTTCCTGTTCTTTTCACAACTGACATGCACTTTGAGCAGAGGAACCAGGACGGTTCTGACCTACAGTGACAACTGAAATACTCTTAAAAATGTGGGAACTTTTTCGTAACAGCCACACACAACATAAAACATGGACCATCTACAGCTTTAGGCTGAAAGGTAGAGGGAGTGCATCTGAATCTTAATGCTTTAGTTTCCGTGTTCTGTAGTTTCTACCACTGACCTAAGGAACAAAACTGCTTGAACAGCTTGTTTCTCTACCAAAGCAGATGGCAGTTTGACCTCTCAGAGAACACGCAAACCAGAAGAAATGTCACTTTTTTCTTCCCTGGGCCCTTTGAGAAACTAGACCAAAATTTTAAATCATTCAAGGTTCTTATTGAGCGGTGGTGCTTTACTGTCTAGAGAAGCAAACGAACCCCCCCCCCCCCCCCCAATGGCACTGCACAGGCATGGACTTGGGGCACACTACACTAGGAGTCGAGAACCTTGAGCAGCAGTTCAGAGTTTTCTTATCCACCTCGATTTTTCCTGCTTTTTGCCCACTATTATGGCCAATGTGGGCGGGCGGGAAGGGGGCTATGCTTGACAACTTATGCTTTCCAAGATCCTCTTAAAGAGAGTTCTCTAGTTGAGTGGAAACTCTTCTACAAAAAGTTGGCTGGTTCTGTGAACCTAGAAAAGAATTTCTCGCTGAATGCTTATGTTGCAAGTTCCTCATAGGGAAAGAGCATTAGAATAATGTGAAGGTCTATTTTATCGGCAACTTAGAATGCAAAGTATTTTATTTTTAAACCTCTAAATTTGAAAACAAAACAGCCTAGGTTAAATAATGGTTTTTCCAAAGCTGAATGTGCTCATGTGGAGCTCCATTTTTCTGCTTGTAGCACAAAACAACTTCCTACAACTCCTAGGCAGGAACACTACTGTTTTTGATGGTCTGTGATTGGATGAATGGATCAATCTCAGTTGGTAATATCCCTTTTTTTTCCTTGGTAAGGGCTTAAAAAAATTCTAGAACAGATGCATTTTTCTAGTCTTACACAGACACTTTGATTCCAAATGTCTCCTGAGAGGCATATACCATATACAGGAACCCGTCTTCGTCCTTCTCACGTTCATACACTTCAGAAATCGGCGTGGACACACTCACCATGCTGTGTCCATTGACTAACAGGAAGAACGCCTGATTAGCGTTGAGCTGTAAGCGCCTCCTATTGAAAGAAAAATAATGTGAAGAGATACTGAACACCAATACCCGGGATGTGTGAAAATCCCACCCACCCCCCACTGACACACAAGTACAAAGATTTTGTACATGCTGCTTCTGGCAAAATAAAATGTATGCCTACTGATGATTACTCTCAAAGCTTCTCATAAAGTACAGGACATTTCCTAGGATTACACTGACAAAGGATATATTAGTGGTAATACTTGATAGATTATTCTTACTATATTCCTGAGGCCAGTCTTAAACTAGCATGCTCTCTGAAGAGCCATTAGTGTCTAGTATGAGAAATACTTCAAAATATAGTTTATATTACCATTGTACCAAGTCTGCATTCTTTTACTAATTTTGCTGTACAAAACTTGTAATTTTTCTGATCAAGAGACAACATCTATACTAGATGGTTATGACGAAAGAATCAGAAGGACAGCAGATCCAACAGGGAAGAGAGAAGAACTCAGAAAGGAAATGTCTTTAGGTTTTATTGAGCTTGTGGAGATCTTAATCAAAACTGAAGATAAAAATTTGAAACAAAACACAACAACACTAAAGATTTATCTAAGTCTGATAAAGAATGAGAAGCTACCCAAAGAAATAGAAAAAAGTGATTATATACCTTATGATCTTGATGAGCTCACTCATGTTGACGTGATCAGGTACAAGGAACTTGGTTTTGTCCAGTACAGGAAGTTGCTTCTCACCCTTGTATCGTTCTATGATCACCTAAAAAAATAGCCAGAAAAGAGATTGTGAGATCAGCATTAACTATGAAGAACAGACAAAATACCTCCTATGTTGTAACTGGCACATACCTAAACGGGGTCTGAAATAGAAACGGCACAGTTGTTAGTTTCCTCATAGTGCTCTTGTGAAGAGTGATCATTTATCAGCTTACACTCTGTCCCTTACAGAATATGGCACACACAATACACAGTGGATGCCTCCAGGAGGTGAGCTATGTATTCTTTTTACTTGGAACCATGAAAATATACTAACTAGCCAGAAAAAAAAATACTAAGAACAGAGGCCAGGTGCCAGCTTAAAGTGTAAAGCTCTGAATCTGTCTGTCAATTACACCACCACCATTTCCTCTGAAATACGTAAGATCTTTTTTAATTAGATGTACTTCTACAACAACTTTTTTAATGTTTTTATTTATTTTTGAGAGAGAGAGACAGAGAGAGAGAGAGAGAGAAAGAGAATGAACACAAGCAGGGGAGGGACAGAGAGAGAAACAGAATCTGAAGCAGGCTCCAGATTCCAAGCCATCTGCACAGAGCCTGACTCGGGGCACAAACTCATGAACTGTGAGATCATGACCTTAACCAAAGTCGGACATTTAACCAACTGAGCCACTCAGAGGCCCCGTACCTTTTTTTCTTTTTAAGTTTATTTTGAGAGAGCTCTCATGAGCAGGGGAGGGGCAGAGAGAGAGAATCCTAAGCAGGCCCCACATTGGGGGTCCACACACACAACACAGGGCTCAATCCCAGGAACCATGAGATCATGACACAAGCTGAAATAGGAGTCAGACACTTAACCGACTGAGCCACCCAGGCGCCCCTGAAGTGTGGAAGTTTTTTGTTATGGTAATACACTCATGTTTTTTTCATACTAGACCTGTTTCTCTACTTGACATGGAAAAAGTCTTAAGTAAATATCTGACAAGTAGAGACAATGATTCACTGGTTCTGGAAACACATTTTGTGCAGAAAGACTTGAAGATTCTTTCATATTGACAAAATATTCCCTATATTTCTTTAAAGAGTTAAAAAAATTTTTTTTAACGTTTGTTTTTGAAAGAGCGCGAGCAGGGGAGAGGCAAAGAGAGAGGGAGACATAGACTCTGAAACAGGCTCCAAGCTGTCAGCACAGAGCCCGACGCGGGGTTTGAACCCATAAACTGAGGTCATGACCTGAGCCAAAGTTGGACACTTAACTGACTGAGCCACCCAGGTGCCCCTCTTTAATGAGTTTTAAAAGTCAAGAATCTTTGTGGGTTTGAGCCCCGCATCAGGCTCTGTGCCGACAGCTCAGAGTCTGGAGCCTCCTTTGGATTCTGTCTCCCTCTCTCTCTCTCTGCCCCTCTCCGGCTAGTGCTCCATCTGTCTCAAAAATAAATTAAAAATGTTAAAAAAAAAATTTTTAAGTCAATAGTTTTACATCATGAACTGAAATAAATCCATCAACTCCTTGCCATACTTCCTTTCCATAGAGGAAAGACAGTTTTTCCCCTAGTTCTACACCACTACAAAAGCAAAACAGCCATACCCTGCCACAACGAGAAGCTGAGAGTCAGGAATGGGAATCTTTACATGTTTCTTCAGAAAAGGGGAAGAGACTTGTCTGTATATGGCTCCGCTGTAAGGGAGCCCACGTGAGGTTCTGTGTAAGGCCAAATCAAACTGTTATCACCTTCCTTGGTAAGATCTAGAACTTTTATCCACAGGGTGTGTTCACAACATTATCCACAGGAAAGAATCAGTAGATAGAGTACACTTGCCTGGGTTTGACTAGTAGCAGAGATCAGAAGCAAGGCAGAAATCTTAAATTCCTGGTCCAAGAAGAGGCAGAAGCACCAGAGGAAAAACTTAAGACCTTAGAACCTTTCCCTTAAAGGAGGACACAGCAGCAGCCTGGGGACACAGGACAGGATGGCCTCGGGCACCTCCTGCTCTCTCTCAGGTGCTCAGGCTGCTCTGCGGGGAGAGGAGCTGTTCGAGCTGCTCCTGACTCGCCCGCACTGGCCACCCCCACGAGAACCATCACCTACAAATGACTGGCTTCCTTGTCCCTTCTTTTTCCTTTTTCCGGTACCCTTCTAATCTGGGAGAGAAGGTGTGTGAGTCAGGGGGTAAGGCGTCTGGCTGCATCTGAGGAGTGCCCTCCTGAGTGCTGCACTTAGGCGGCCACTGTGGGCAGAAGCGTGGAGGACACAGCCGCCCTCAAGGAGTGGAGACCAGACTGCCGGCGGAGCTGCTTCTGCCTTCGGTCCTTCCATCCGATTCTCAACAAGCAGTGCCTGTGACAGTGGTTCTCAGACTTGTTCAGGGGATCACAAGCACGAACGGGGAAATATAAGCACGTGATTTCTGCCAAAACCCGGAAACAACTGGCAGAAAGGACTGCTAACATAGGCAGATATCTGCGTTTCAAAAGGAGGCTGTGGCACAAACCCTGGCAGACTACTGGGCTGTTTGTTTCCAACAGCTAGCACCTGCTAGCAGATAAGACAGCAGGTATTCAAAGTGAAGATAACCTTACAGTTCAAGAAATCCCCCAGGCCACATGTTGACCAAGTACCAGGACAGACTGAAATTTCTAAGCAGGCCAAGGAAAACAGACTGTTTTTTACTGTAGGACACCACAGTTGGGAAACTGCTGGGCAGACCCGTCTTCTCTTTTCTGGGTACCTTACAGCCCCAACTCCCTGGCTCTTTCCTCTCCCCTCAGTTTGGCATGAGATCACATGTCACAAAGCCGAACACGAAAGCTGCCACAGAGCTTTTAACAGTGGAGTTTCTCAGGGGTCTATAGAATTTGTAGGAGGTGACAACCACGTACACAGAATTACGCAAATCTTTCCAACAACTACATGGGATGGGATTCTCTTCCCATTTTACAGATAAAGATGTAGCAGCACCTTTCAGAATTTTAGTAACTAGCTCAAAATCACTTAGTAACCTTGAACCTAAGGCCTGAACTCAGCCTCTGTCTGAAACCAGGAGTTCCTCTTACCCACTAGACCTTGTGCCTCAGGCAGAAACCTTTTCTAGGGTCTGCCAGCAAAGGATCTGGGGCAGAGGATGTGGGTTCCTGGGCACACCAAAAAGCATCTGAGGCATCTACCTACACGTGACAAGAAAGAGCAGTGTTTTTCCTCCATTTCCTGCGAAGAAGCCAAATACAAGAGACTTCTCTGGGGCGTCAAAAGACATCCTGGAATGTGCAGTCACATTTAAATCCCGAGGACTACTGAGTTTCCAACCGCAGTACTCAGCTTACTTTAGCAGACAGTGGATACTTCCTACCAGTTCTAGCCCCTCTATTCATTTCCCCCAAATAAATACATTTGACTTGTGAAGTGTGTAACATTAAGGTACCAAACTCAGACTCAGGAGGAAACAATGGGGTTAGATGAAAAAACTGTGTATTAAGTGATCTCAATTCTAGGTCATGAAGCTGACACTGGGGGCTATTGGTCAGGATTTTTGTAGAAACCCGTCACATGGTTGCACACAGCAGTGTTGTACCAAAATACTTAAGCAGTGCTCCCGTCTGCATACATTATGAATGACTGAAACACAGATGCTGGAGACTACCTACTGGGATTTTCGTAGGATGCTGCTCTCGGATAAGTCGGACATCTTCTACTCTTTGTTCTGCAATGAAAGGAAAAGACACAGGCATTATTAACGGTGACAATGCAGCTTCTTTCCTGCATTTTCACTGGTGGTTTCCATATGTGAATTCACCTATCCCTAGCTGTGGCAGAGTAGAGCAGTAAGGGTATCTTTCCTAGAACTCAGAAGAACCAAACACTGGCATTTCATATCTGGTAAACTGACATGTAAGGCCAAATGCAACTTCCATGTAAACCAACATGCAACTACATGGCTATAGCAGGTGGAATAGCCTAAGACCAAGAGTACAGAATTCCTAGTTTCAAGGGTTTGGGACCCCAGGCTCAGTCAAATACAATCAGCAGACTGACTGCACGGTATTACCAATCTTTCCTCCAAGGACTCCCACCACCTGTCAATTTTTGTGCATTTTCCATAGTTTAAGTTGGTACAGAAATCCATGATCAACCAGAGGCTCTCCAATACAATGTTCCCTTATCACTTCCTGCTTTTCAATGATATAGTCCTTAAAAGGAAAGAAAATGCCTAAAATAGATATGGGTAAAAGGAATTTCCTATTTGACTTTTAAACAGTTTCACTCAGTGCCCACCCCTCCCTTTACCTAAAAGTTTAAAGCACAAAGTCTACTGTTGAATACTAGTTTTTTGACAATCTCTATTCTCCCCCTTAATATAATCACTTATGTAAGTGATCAATATCATGGGCTTCCTGAGAAATCCTGGTGACTTTGAAAAAAAGATGCTATGACCTATATAAATGTATATACCACTATTACCAACTTTTTTTGAATTTCAAAAAAATTTACTAAAATGACTGAAATAATTCCCATGTTCAAATTATGAACGTTTAGGTTCTATTTCTATTTTCCCACCCAAAATTTCTAAAACAGCTTCTAAGAAATCACTAAATATAAACACGTCTACTATAAAGACTGCAAATTTAGTGATTTGTCACTTACATATAACACCCAGTGCTCACCCCAAGTACCCTCCTTAATGCCCATCGCCCATTTAGCCCAACCCCGACCTGACACCCCTCTAGCAACCCTCATTTTGTTTTCTGTATTTAAATCTCTTGGGGCGCCTGGGTGGCATAGTCGGTTAAGCGTCCGACTTCAGCCAGGTCACGATCTCGCGGTCCGTGAGTTCGAGCCCCGCGTCAGGCTCTGGGCTGATGGCTCGGAGCCTGGAGCCTGTTTCCGATTCTGTGTCTCCCTCTCTCTCTGACCCTCCCCCGTTCATGCTCTGTCTCTCTCTGTCCCAAAAATAAATAAAAAACGTTGAAAAAAAAAATCTCTTATGATTTGCCTGTTTATCTTATTCATCCATCCCTTCCTCTATGTTAACCTGTTTTGTTTCTTAGGTACTGTTAATAGTAAGCTTAACCTAGTGGTTCCCATCTATAATATTCTGACTGATGTATCTGGTCCAAAACCCTTGGAATTTTCTAAACAAGAATAGTGATAATGATAAGGGCATCTTTTGTTTCTCCATAACAAACTCCAAACAACCATGTCTGAGGTTTGTGTTAATGTGGTGATTTTTGGAAAGCTCCTAAGGATGGGAGACTGGCTGCCAGGGGAAAGAACAGTGACTTTAGGTTTGAAACTTTCAGACCTACCCCAACAACCAGGGAGGGGAAAGGGGCTAGGAGGATGAACTAATCATTAATGGCCAATGATTTAACCAGTCAGGCCCATGTAATTAAATCTCCGTAAATACCCAAAAGGATGGGGCTCAGAACTTCCAGGTGCTGGGAGAATACCAAACTCCCCGGGGACAAAAGCTCCTGCACTCAGGACTCTTCCAGAACTCACCCCAGTACTTTTCATGAGGCTGTTCTTTTGTGTACTTTAATATCCTTTGTAATAATCCAGTAATCTAGTAAATAAACAGCTTTCCTGCAAGCCACTCCAGCAATTTAATTAAACACGGTTGGTGGTGGGCGGTTATGGGAACCTCTGATTTCCAGCCAGTGGTCAGAAGCACAGATTAACAAGCTGCACTTGGAATTAGTGTTTGGGCGTGGTGGGGAGGGGCAATATTTTGGGACTTAACTCTTATCAACATGTTGGATCTGAAGCTATCACCAGGTAAAGAGTTAGTACTGAGTTAAACTGTAGGACAGCCACCAATCAGTTGAGCATCCGACTCCTGATCTTGAGTTCAAACCCCACACTGGGTATAGGGCTGCTTGAGTGGCTCAGTTGGTTGAGCACTATTCTTGATCTCTGCTCAGGTCATGATCTCGTGGTTTGTGAAATCGAGCCCCGTGCTGACGGCGTGGAGCCTGCTTGGGATTCTCTCCCTCCCCCTTCTCCCTGCCCCTCCTCCCCTGCTCATGTTCTCTCTCTCTCTCAAAATAAATAAACTTAAAAAAAGAAAGAAACCCACTTTGTGTATAGAGATGACTGTAAAACAAATTTTTTTTTTTTTTAATTTTAGGACAGCCAGCTGAATTCAGTTCGATGTGTGGAAAAGCCACACCTCCACGGTCCAAAGTGAAGCAGTGATTAGAATAGTGAGAGTAGAGGAGACACAGGAGGAGGATTTTCTCCCTGGAATCATCTTTTAAATCCTTCTCTATTTCTGATTCCCCTTCAATGCCTCTCTCAGCTTCGAGCCCTGTCCCTGTCTGTCTTACCCCAGGAAAAGGTGCTCTACCATATAGACTTAGCCATCAACCCTCTTCATGACAAAAATCTCCATTCTGTCAGAGAAGATTCTTCCAGAGGTTAGAGGAAATCACAATTAATTCACTCTAGCAAATGAATGAGAATTCTTTAATTTACCCCGGAATATGTTTCACATTTAAAGACTTATCATAATACATGTAAAAGTTTAATTGGAAACATTCAGACAGAAGGGGGAGATTTTTTTTTTTAATACAAGGAAACAGGTTTATACAAGGAAACAGGTTTGTTTTGGCAAGTGGAAAAGGAAAAAAATACAATAAAAATACGCTCTAAATATGAGACTTTAAAGTCAGAAATCAGAATTTTTATACTGTAGTATCAGAAGTTTCTTTATCTTGATTTAGCCCCAAAATATGGCCCAAACGACAAAAATGATTCTTTTTACTAAAGGTGGGAAAATCAAAGTATGAAGGTGAGTGACTTCCTTAAGGTGAAAACACTTAGTACTGGGGAACTGGGGGGCTCAGGTGGTTAAGCTCCCAACTCTTGGTGTCGGCTCAGGTCACGATCTCACGGTTGTGAGCTCGAGCCCCACACCGGGCTCCATGCTAACAGTGTGAAGCCTGCTTGAGATTCTCTCTCAAAAATAAACTTAAAAAAAGAAAAAGAAAACACATAGTGTTAAAGTCTCCTAGAAATGTCTTAAGTGTCTTGAGCAGTTGCAGTGAAAACGCAGGGGTGAGCTGGAGTAACACAGCAAATATGGGACATGCCTGTGCCTCACTCTTTTAAGTGGACAGCTATTTTCCGAGACTAACAGTAGATTTAACAAAAACATTACCAACACCACAGATAAAGGCACATATGAGCAATTCTTTTACTCAAGTATTTTTTTAATGTTGTAGTCATCTGTTTATCATTTGTCTTCAACAGAGTGCCCCCGGCAGCCAGGGACCTGCCTCTAGTCATCTTTGTATTCCCCCAGGGCTCAGGCTTGTACACAGAAAATGATAATAAACAAATTAAAGTTGTAAAATGGGAATAAATACTCCTCCAAATGCATATGCAGGTATACTTCCCCAGATTCCTTTCCTCCTGCTTCTAAGACCCTTGTAAGCCTTGCAAACAAACAAAAACGGAGAATAGGAGTCCGAAGTGTCTTAGTTGACCAGCGTATTTGCAAAGTTGCTTTGGGACGACTGAAGGCATTTGAAATAAAACTATTTCATTGAGTGAAATGGAAGCATAATAAATATTGCCCCCAATCTGTCTATAAATCGTAAGTGTGATAGATATTCAATCCCTCAACGACTGGTACAGCTTCAGTTCATGGAGTGCTGCCTGCGTTTTGCCATATACCTTGCTCTACAGGTCTGCCTTTTAGAGTAGTTATTCTAGACCAACACATACACGTCCCCGGAGACATGCAAACTTTTCTGCTATTAACGGAGAAGCTTAAGCCTGCTCACCGCTGAATCGCAGAACAGTGTCATTAAATAAACTGGGGCAACCCCAGGGGCTAAAGCAAAACTTTTACATCTGAGAAGACCAAATCCAGAATTTTCCGCTCAAATACAATTCTGGAAGCTCACGCTTCCACCTGTGTGCAAAGGCACCCTATGCCTTTCGACTCCGTGTTGGCCCATCTCCTGTACTGGAAACGACGGCGGCCTCCGGGAGGACAGAAAACACAGGGCGGACGACAGAGTGCAAGTCCAGAGGCTGCCACTAGGTGGATCACGATCGTCACCTCTGTGGGCCCCACCCAGTTTCTTCAGCTACAAAAGGAAGGGGTTGTTCTGGATGAAGCTCAGGGTCCACTTCAACCCTCTGCATCCTGGGAGAAGGTTATCAGCGGCGCTCTATTCAGCTCTGAATTAGCCTGAGCTCACTCACGTGGAAAGCGAGAGAACTGCTCGAGCTCGCTGGGGCTGGTGTGAGTGTGTGAAGAGGTTCTCACCGAAGAATTAACGTCTCTCATTTACTGGGCTACAAATCAAGTGAAAATTGTCAGCCCCGGAGCCAGGAAAGGCAGAAGCCGCTAAACAGCACTCGATATTTTTCTGCGAAAACGACTACTAAAGGGATCTTTTAAAAAAGGGGCCAGATTCCAGGTGAATTCCCTCTAATTCATCAGAACACATTAATCTCACTTTCCTTACTCTTACCACCTACTCTTGCTCAGATTTTTCTAGAGTAACCTAAAAATACTCGAAGCAAAAGGAAAGTAACTATAGTTTCAGCTATGGGAAAATAAGCATCTTTCCCACACCAATGTCCCCAGTTAACTTTTTTTCTTTTTGAAGCCAGCTCTATGCCCAACGTGGGGGGGGGGTTGAACCTCCGACCCCAAGATCGAGACCCACACCGCGCTATCCACTGCGCCGGCCAGGCCCCCCCCCCCCCCCCCCCCGTTAGCTTCCAAATAAATGCAAGAGTCGGTGTGGACGGAAGCCCGATACTACAGGGAACCTGCTTCCAACGCTGCTCTCGGGGCTGCAGAAGAGCTCGCGAAGGTCGTGAGCGAGAAAATCCCCGCCGGGAAAGGCACGTCTAAGTCCTACTAACGGACACGCCGCGTCTGCAGACGGAGCCACGGCCCGGCGGGCGCTTCCCCGAGCGCGGAGCGCGGCTTCGCAGGGGCAGGAGCTCACGACTGTCCGTAACGACAGCCACAGACCCAGGCGCGCCGCTCGCCTCCCGGGGAGCTGCGGGCCCTCCACGGAGGGCAGACCCTGCGTTGGAGGAGGCCCGCGCGCAGGGGGCTCGCGGGGCACACGCACGAGCCCCGCGGCGGCCCCCTCCGCCCGCGCGGCCGCGGCCAACAGCCCCACGAACACACGGCCGGGGGGGCCGCGTCGTCCGCGCGGGATGTGCTGGCCTCGGGGAGCACCCGTCGGTTCCGCGTCCCCCGTTGCCGCGGGGACGCGAGCCGCCGGCCCCCCTCTCCCCGCCGCGAACCGGGTCAGGACGCGCCGCCACGCCCGGTCTCCGCCGCCCGCCTCCGGGGCCCTCCGCGGCCCACAGCCCCTCCGTCGAGGGGGACCCGACGTTTGTAAGCGACCACGTGGGATCCGGCCTCACCTGGACGAGATTCACTCGCACGCTAACGCCACCCCTTCAAAGGACCTGTCGCAGACGGGCCTCCGGGTCGGCTGCCCCCGCGGGCACGACACTTGACACTCGGGGCGGCGACCCCTCCCCTCCCCCCCCCCCCCCCCCCCCCCCCGCCCCCCCCGCACCGGAGGGCTGCTGCACAGCGGTGCCCGCGGCCGGGCCGCCGCCGCCGCGAAAGGCCAAGAGGTGATTCAGCAGCTCCGCGCCGGCGCGTCCCGCCCGGTGTCCCCCCCCCCAGCCCCCCGGCCAGCCCCGACGCCCCCCCGGCCCCCGGCCCCCCCTCGGCCTTCCCTCGGCCCCTCCGCCAGCTCCCGCCTCGGCCGCCGCCGACTCTGGCCGCCCGGGGTCCCCGCCTCAGCCCCCTGGCGGGCCCGGGGCCCCCTCGGCCCGACGTCAGCCCCCGGGCCCCGGCCCTCCGTCGGCCCTCCAGGCCCCGTCCCCCCTCAGCTCTCCAGGTCCCGACGCCTCTCAGGCCCCGGCCCCTCCTCGGCCTCCCTCAGACCCGCACCAGCCCCCGGCCCTCCGTCGGCCCTCCTGGGTCCGACCCCCTCGGCCCCCGAGCCCCGGCCCCGCTGTCCAGCCCCCCGGGCACCGGCCCGGACCCCCCTCAGCCCCCGGCCGACCCCTCCGTCAGCCCCCGCCGCCGACTCTGGTCGCCCTGGGTCCCCACGCTCCCCGTCTCAGCCCCTCCGCGGGCCCGGCCCCCCGCCGCGGCACCCACCGAAGGTGCGGCGCTGCTTGAAGGTCTTCTCCGACGGCATGGCGCGGGAGGCGAGGCGGAGGGTCCCCGGCTGTTCCAGAAGGCGGCGGCGGAGACTCCGACTGTGGCGACAGCGACTTCCCTTGTGTCTCTTCAGGCCGCAGCCGCGTCAGGTGACCGGTGCGGCGTCCCAGGGGGCGGGGCCAGGGCCGGCCCGCCGTAGCCGCCATGGCGGGCGTGGCGGAAGCGGGGCCGCGCGCGCAGCGGAAAGCCCTCCGTGCGCAGGCGCGCGTGCCGGGCGGGGTGTGGAGGTCCGGGCGCGCGCTCGCGGGAGGGGGCGCGCGTCTTGGCCCCGTAGCCCCCCGCGTCAGAGCGTCTCCCGCGCCGAAGTCCCGCGGGGCCCAGCTTCTCCGACTGAGCCCGCCTCGCTTGGTGCCGCGTCTCTGACGAAGTTCTGACCCGAAAATGCAGTCGCTCCGTGCACTCGCCGCTGCGCCACGGGTCTGGGGTCCAGATCAGGCACCTGTCGGTGTCGAGCGCTTAGGGAACTGGCCCGGGGGAGGAAGGGCCCCCCGCGCCCGCCGCGCGCCCCCCGCGAGCCCTGTGTGAACGCGCAGTGGCCGCTGAGGGCGCCGGGCGCGGGGTGAGGGCCTGCGGGGCGCGGGTTGCCCGCGCGTGCCCACGCCTGCGGGACGTGCACCGGTGCGCAGAGCGCTGCAGTGGGCATCGCGTACTTTGAACGCTTCCCGCATCTCCGGGCTTCTCTCCTGTTTGAGTTTGGGGAAGCCGTTCTCAAGTGCGCGTTTGGTGGAGTGGGACTGTGCTACACGCGTTACTGTGCAAACGCATAAAACATACTCAAATCTGTTCCTCGATGTGGTCTTAATATAGCTGGGATTGGTTTCCCTTCAGAAAAGCCAAACATGGCGCAGATCCTTGTATAGTTCTTTCCCAAGCCCAGGACAACGATGTTAGTTGTGGCTCTTCATTCCCGCTGCTGTTTACTAGACAACAGGGCATTTGTGCATGCGTCGCTTTCTGCCCCAGGTTTTTTCTCCTTTGTCACAGTCCTTTACCTTGAAAAACCTCTGAATAAACACCACTTAAACGTTCTATCTGGTTTCCAAAGTTCCAAAGGAAGGCTTCAAGCTCCAAGTGTACTATCTTGGCTGCTTTGTATTTATTCTGTGAAAAATGGAGAAAGAAATCCAGTAAGCGTTTGTTATGTACCTACCTACTGCCAAAAGCGTAGTGATCGGGGTTGAAGTCTTAAAAGAGTGTGTGGACTGTATGCTGCTTTTCTTGAATGTTTTTTTCTTTTTTCTTTTTTAAAATATTGACTGGTGAGTTGCTTTCTTGGCTTAATTGCTATTTTGTAAGAAATGGACTTTTTGTTCTCTTGCTGGACAACTGTTCCCAAATGCAAGAGGGAAAAAAAAAATCAATATCTGGCATATGGAGGTGGGGGAAGGGAAGGAGAGTTTCATATTTCCCTAGTCCCTTAGGCATCCGTAAAGCTTTACCGAATTACCCCAGGCCTTGAGTTTGCAGCCACAGGGATAGACTTCAAGGGCCCAGCTACTGATGCTTCAGGATCACTCTGTGATTTTCAAGTCCTGAAGTCCACATTTACAGTGACTGCCTAAGTCCTCCCTAACCTTGAATTCCTACTTGCAGCTAAAACCACATCTCGCGACGTGTGCCTCAGAAAATCATCCACGGCAGTGGGCACGGAAAGGTGTCTCATAAGCATCGTCTCCATGTAAGAATACCATATTCATATAATGAATATTAAATCATATCTAAAATTTACTGATTTATTTTAACATACAGATAATGTAACCTAGTGTAACTTTAGAAAACAAGTGTGCTTGAGTATATGTGAAAAATTTCATGTGCCCTCAGATTGCAGTTTAAAAGTTTGATGTAGTGACCAATTTTCCGAGTGGTAAGTTAATATTCATGGATTATATTATGCTAGGTAATATAATCATAGTATGATTTATTTTTTAAAAGAATAATATAAATATCACCGTTTCTTAAAATAATCCAAATAAATTATGGAAAAACTAGAACACGTTTCATTTAAATTTATTCAATGCTTTCTCCATGAATCTCATGGTGCTTTTAAATTATAGAATTATTCTAGCAAGCCAGATGGTGTCAGTTTTAAATAACTCCGACCCTATTCCTTTTTCTGTAACATGAAATGACCATAATTGTGGAGGAAGTAAGGTCACCGCTAAAAAATTGAACACGATGCCCCCAGCATTAGTGATGTAACGTGGCTGTAAGTCATGCCGTCCGGCTATTTCTAAGAATCTGTTACATGAGGCATGAAACATTAACCGCAGGGTAGGAGACCTTGTTTTTGCCACACACAACATGGAGGACGAGTCACACCGAGAAGTTGTTCAGCACCTCAGGCCTGCCCGGCCCGGCCCGCCTCTCCTCTTTCTGATTGGAAGAGATACTCCGGCCTGGAGGATGTCTGGGCACTCATTGGCCAGTTGTCCTATCACTCCCGGGTCATCTCTTTGCTCTTTAGAACAAGTAAACAAACAAGTATTGCTCAAGAGAAGCCCAGGAGCTATTCTCAGAAAGGATTTAGTCGGGAGGATTTTGGAGTTGACCCTCAGTGGATCGCAGTGTGTAGGAGTGTCTTCGCTGGCTCCCGGGAGCTGCTGTCAGCAGCCGCCAGAGGCACCGCGTGCAGCGTGCTTCCTCTTCCCGGGAAGCTGTCTGTGACAGACAACTTCAGAAATCAGCCAGCGAGTGCATGCAGGAAAGCCATCATAAATCACGCTCATGATCTAACATTATTTCTGAAAGGGCCATGGACAGCTGATTCGGCGCTCCACGGGTTTTTTGTTTGATTATTCGTAAATTCTGAAGGATTGCTGTTTTTCCAGCTTTTGCCCATATATGGGACTTTTAAGGGAGGCATCTGTTGAGAGTCTATGCGCCCTCTTATTTTAAACTGAACCTTTTGTTTGGCCTTTGAATATTTCCCCTTTCTATCACTTTGTTTCTTCTGAGCAGGGGAGTAAGATTCCATTTTCAAATCTGGATTGTGAGAACCAGCGTGGGTAAAGCTAACAGTTTATTTAGGTCCAAGAAATACTACTTTCTAGGACTTCTGGGCCAACCATTTTTTTTAATGTTTATTTATTTTTGAGAGAGAGAGAGAGAGAGAGAGAGAGAGACAGAGTGTGAGCGGGGGAGGGGGGGAGAGAGAGAAGAGAGGGAGACACAGAATTCAAAATTAGGCCCCAGGCTCTGAGCAGTCAGCACAGAGCCAAATGCAGGGCTCGAACTTATAAGCAGTGATACCATGACCTGAGCCAAAGTCCGAAGCTTAACTGACTGAGACACCCAGGCTCCCCCTGGGGCAACCAATGAAAACAATAATCCTGCTCTGTAATCTACTTATCTCCTTAGATGTTATCAGTTCTCTATAACAAAGAACTCATTACTATAGTCTCATTCCAGTGTTAAAACAAATGATCTATTTTATCTGTTTTTTTTTTCTCATTTTGATACGAACATGTCCTCCTTAGTGTTCTTTGTATGGGATACATTTCTGTATAAGGGATGATGAAAGTGTTCACGACATACAAAACTTTTCCTGTTCAATGTGTAATAGTTATCTGCTATCCACAGCCTTTCCTCTTGGGTTCCTTTCTGCCAACAGGGGTTACCCAAGCTCCCACAGCCAAATGTTTCTTTCTATTCTGGTTAGCACTAATTCAGTCCTTGCACATGTTTGGGTGGCTTATCGTATACAACCTTCTGTTAGTCCTGCCCTCAAGGATACACGGATATAGCTAGGCCTTCCTAACTGTCCAGTTACCGAATCCATACTCTAAACAGAATAGTTTCACCATTCTTCTAAAGATGGGAATTTAACAAAATTATTTTGTACGTTAGTACAACTCTAAGCTCCTCTAGGAGAAAATTGCCTATGGGAAGGGGTAGATAGATTTAGAAAAAAAAAACCAACAACACTAAATGTAACAGTGGCAAAGATTATGCCTTAGAAGCTATGGAGCCATGCCAAACATAGCACGTAGGCTAGTCAGGCATTCTGTAAAAGTTTATCACGTATTTCTGCTTGGTGAAATACTTCCTACCTTGGATCATAATGGTGACCCACCAGGTTTCTCTAAATCTGTGTGGTTCCTGTTTCTTTTTAGTCTTGTAGCCAGTTTTTTTATTTTTTCATTCAAGAAACATTTAGTAAACATTCATTGCGTGATGATGTGTGTTGGTGTATATATCACATGACAAGGATACATCTAGGGAGATTGGTACAAAAGGAAGCAAGTGTTTACGATAAAACAATGTGATGGTGCTCCTTCCTAGGAGATGCCATTTGCAGACAAGTTTGGGGGGGGGGGGTTGGCTCTTTAATGGCACAGACAGAAGAGATGGGTCTTCCTGGCAGAGGAGACAGCTTGAGCAAAGTCAGAGATGTTAACTAGGCTGGTGAGCTTTGAATTATCAGAGGGCTCCCCCTAAGAGCTGGGTGTGGGCACAGGCCACAAGGCCAGACCGGGATTTAGGCATGGTGTGGTAAGGAATCATTGGGGCCATTAAATACCTTTACATAGGTGAGTGCCACAGTGAGTCTGCTTTGGCTCATGTGTTACTATTTGAAGGAATAGAGTTGTGATGCCAGCGTGGAGACTGGTCTGAAAAGCAGTCTAGATGGAAAGGCCAGTTAGGTGTTGCTTTTCAGTTGCAGGTTTGAACCATGGTTTGAACCATGTTCCAAGGTTTGAACCATGACTTACTGTTTAGTTATTTTTGTTAGAAGATGCACTTCCTCTATTATCAGATTCCAGGGACGAGGGGAGGCAGCCCTGTTTCTGGCCTTGAGACTGCTCTACAGAGGTGATAGTGAACAGTCAGGAATTGTGGAAACTGGCAGGGTCATTAGTTTTCTATCTGCCTAGCAAGACCTCAAGCTCCCCCAGAAACAGTGGGGTGGCCAGGGGATTCTTGGCGTCCCTTAAGACCCTGGGCAGTCCCAGCAGGGTTCGCAGCTTTGTTGTAGAGAGGTTCCTGTAACCACACCCACACCCCGGGGCCTGACTCTGGAAACAACTAATAACTACAGTTTCTTCTTGTTGTGAGCTATTTAAGGTAAGCCACTGTCACGGGAAGGCTTTGCCTATTCTCTCCAGTTGGGCCCCGCCTTCTAGAACACACGTGCCCTGGAGCACAGTAAACAAGGTAACTAAGGGCCGAACCACAAGACCGGTTTGGACAATGCAGGAGTCGGTGTTTGATTCAGCAGCTAACACGATTTCCCCTTTCATTGCAATAAAGGAAGAAATGAGTGAATGTCAATTTTTAGATAAAAGAAAGGAGGCTGATTGGCACAATCGGGGTTCTATTTGGTTTACGTGGGCGGTTTGGGGCGCTAGACAAGTTTGCACCGATCCCCCTGGCCACCTAATCAGGCCTCAGGCCGTCCTGGGCCCTGTCCTGGGGTAATTCTTGGAGTCGTGGTGGTGTGTGTTGTGGGGATTCTGGAGGGTCCCTGGGGCCGTCCACGGCGGTGGGGGTGGGGTCCTCAGGGCCGTCTTGGGGGGGTTCTCATGGGTCTGGGGAACCTCCCGGGGACCTCGGGCCGTCTTGGGTTCTGAGGGTAACCTCCGGGGGGGGGTCCTCAGGCTGTCTTGGGGGGTTCTGGATGGGGACCTCCGGGGGAGTCCTCGAACATCTTGGGGGGGTCCTCCGGCCTTCCTCGCAGCTGCCGGCATTCCACGGCGCCGCCACCCCTGTTAGCGCAGTGGGGAGGGCGTGAGCCCATACTCTGGAGGTGGCGAGTTGGGTCCTCGAGCACGTCCTCAGTCGGGACGCGGCTACCATCGCCCGATGTTAAGTGGCATTGTTTTCCCGTGCCCGGTCCGGGCGCGGGACCTGGGACCCGGTGGCGTCAGGTCCCGGCTGGGCCGCGGGGGCCTGAATCGCTCACCGCTCGGTGGGCGGGGTCGGGCGGCGCGGGGGCGGGGCCCGTCGTGCTCCCGGGGGCGGGGCCCGGCCGACCGGCAGCGCGTGCGCACGGGCGGCGGCGGCGCCGCGGCCGTCCCTCGCGCCGGCATGGCGGTGTGCGCTCGCCTCTGCGGCGTGGGCCCGTCGCGGGGATGCCGGCGACGCCAGCAGCGCCGGGGCCCGGCTGAGACCGCGGCGGCCGACAGCGAGCCGGACACGGACCCCGAGGAGGAGCGCATCGAGGCGGGCGCGGCGGCGCTGGCCGGGGCGGGGGGCGGCCGGGGCGCGGGCCCCTCGCCGCCCCCGCGCTGCTCTCTGCTGGAGCTGCCGCCGGAGCTGCTGGTGGAGATCTTCGCCTCGCTGCCCGGCACCGACCTGCCCAGCCTGGCCCAGGTCTGCACCAAGTTCCGGCGCATCCTGCACACCGACACCATCTGGAGAAGGCGCTGCCGGGAGGGTGAGCGCGCCGGGGGCGGGGGTCCTGGCGGGCGGGGGTCCCCCCGGGGGAGGTTCCCGGCCGGGCGGGGGGCGGTGACTCCGGGGCTGTCTCCCACACTGCCGGGGCGCGGAGTCTGGGAGAGGTGGAGTCCCCGCAGGGCCGCGGAGCCGCGCTGTACCCGCCCTGGGGGCCCTGAGCGGGGGTGGAGGGTCCCCCGGCCTCAGGGACAGGACGGTTGACTGTGCTGGGGTTGGGGCTGGGTTCAGGCCAGGGAGTAAGCTGACGCATGTGGGCATCGGCCTCGGTCCCCAGGCCTCGGGGGGCGGAGCTGAGCAGAGCGAAAGGGGTGAAGGCGAACGGTTGGGGAAGCAGCCCGAGCCGGGGAGTGTGGAGGGTCTCCTTAGGGGCGGGTCTGTGGAGGGGCAGGTGGAGCGAGGGTTGAGTTCCCTCTCTTGGATGCTGGTGGCAGTAATGACGGTGGCGAATAGTTAGTTTTGTAACAAATCCCAGGAGGAAGGGTTTACTTAATCCAGAGTTCCAGAGTCTCTGGACAACGTTTGAACGTTGACAAATGCCAGGTGTTCAGTGAGGTGTCATGTTTTGGTAAGAAAGATAGGTGAGAAAAAAATCCAGACCATGCAGAATGGCAGAAGGAAGAAATTAAAGATCATCAGAGATCCCTGCCATCAGAGATAACCCATTCTTACAGTTTTGGAAAACGTCTCTCCGTATGCACATGTAGAGTCCTGTACACATTTTTACTTAGATGGGATCGTACCATGTATATTCTTCTAGAGACAGTTTACTATAGAAAAAGCTTCGTGGTATGTCTCTGCGTGCATATGCCACAGACTAGTTAGTCCCTTACCGGTCGACTTCTGAGTTTGCAGTTTTTCCTGGTCATAAACAGTGCTTGTCAGGGCTGCTTTTAAGCAGATACTGTAGCAATTTATATGTCCATGTGTCTTTTAGGACGTCTGCGATTGTCTTGTTAGGGTGCACATCCTCGCAGCACGTTTGTGGGTAGTGGAGTGCACACACTGATGGCACATAGACACCCACTGCCCAGCCGTTGGAATTTGCACCCCCTCCCACCCCAGAGGGTGCCTGAGAAGACCGCTTTCCCCGGATTCCACCCCCACCCCTCCCCCCAACAAGGGGGTCAGTCAGTCATATCTCTGCGGTAATGTTCAGTGGTCAGGGCTCTGGATTTTTACTCAGCGGTTCAGGCTCTATTTATATGCCGTGAGATCTTGGACACGCAGCTTCGCCTTCCCAGGTATTTGGGAAATGCTGCTCCCTTAGGGTCACGTTGAGGGTTAAATGAGATGATGCCTGTGAAACTCTCACCCCCTAAATGGTAATGTTCTATTATGGGGCCTCTTGGCCATTGTATTTCATGTCTTGTGATTCCTTATTTGTGTGTTTTTGTTTTTGTCTCTTAAGACAGTCTATTTTTGTAAGAACAAATTTGTAAGAACTCTCCAAGTATTAGCAGTATTCACCTTTTGTCTTGTATGTGGCAAGTGCATTTCATTTTAAAGTGGAGGCAAAGGAAGTTCCCCTTTCTCTTTCTCTCTGAACTCTGTCTTTTCATTTGTTTTGCTTTTTGTTCACCTGTAAGACCCAGATTGGTCACAGGTGTTCCATTGTGCTTTGAGAAGTTTGTCCATCCGTCAGCCAAACCAGTGTGGTGCTTTCCGATGGGTTTGTCTCTGGGGAATTGTAATGTGGCTAGCTCAACTCTAGAAACAGAGAGTAGCGAAGACTTTTGTGTAATCAAAAACTCAAAGGTATGCCACAGAGTAAAACTCACTGGGGATAGAGTTCAGGGTGGATTGTAGAGTCGCTGATGGAAATATAGGAAGTCCTGATGCGGTTGTAGAAGGTAGTTGGGACAGGGAGAGGATTATGCAGTCCCTCCCTGCTGGGGCGCTTCTCAGTTCAGCTTTCCTGGGACAGCAGACCATGTGGTAGAAGGAAGGCTAACTGGGAAAGTTCTCATTTTGAGAAATTAAAAAAAAAAAAAAAAGATAAAAATGGTAAAACAGGGGGTGCCCGGGTGGCTCAGTCGGTTGAGCGTCCGACTTCGGCTCAGGTCATGATCTCACAGTCTGTGGGTTCAAGCCCCGCATCAGGCTCTGTGCTGACAGCTCAGAGCCTGGAGCCTGCTTCGGATTCTGTGTCTCCCTCTCCCTCTCCCCTTCCCCTGCTCACGCTCTGTCTCTCTCTGTCTCAAAAAATAAATAAATAAATAAAATGGAAAAACAGGTATATTCCTAGTCACCCCCAATAAGTGTTAATTCTTTTGTTATATTTGTTTTTGATTCCTCTACCTTTGTAATTTTTTTTTTTGATTGTTTAAATGTTTATTTATTTAGTTATTTTGAGAGAGAGCAGAGGAGGGGCAGATAGAGAGGGAGACAGAATCCCAAGCAGCCTCCGTACCATCAGCACAGAGCCAGACGCGGGGCTTGATCTCGGGAACTGTGAGATCATGACCTGAGCCAAAACCACGAGTCAGATAATCAACCCAAGGGATTGAACCACCCAGGCACCTCTTGACCTTTTTTAACAGAAAACATCTCAGCTGATACTCAAAGTCGTCCCTTCTGGTCAGCACTGCCCTTTCTACTCCAAGAAGCAGCCACTGTCATAGGCTTATTTACTAGTGTATATAGGACATATACATCTGTATATAGCGTATGCTAGGACATTGTCCCCAAATGTAACATTTGTGGTGGTTTAGTTTTTAGAAATATATCATCTGTGAGTATCGTACATCTGCTTTTTTTCCCCTTGTGAACTTCTGTTTTTAAGTTCTGTCCATGTGAATACATTTAATTTTGGTTCACTCTTTTTAAATGCTGTGTGGTGGTTCATCATTTGGAGAGACCACACTTTGTCACTTCTCTTATTTTTATTTCTTTCTTTTATTACATATAGCATACAGTGAACAATACGTTTCCTTGAATGCAGATAACATACACGCAGAAGTAGTGTTGCTGGGGCAGTGGGCTGTGCGATTTGCACTTTTGCTAGGTACTGCCCAGTTATTTCTGGGCTTGATTTAGCTGCTTTCACACCTGTCACTAGAGCATGAACACGTTAAGTCACAAAAGATGAAATACAAATGTTCATTATGCATCATTACAAAGTTGCAGTCATTTCTGGCCCAGCTATTTTAAGTTATCCCATTTAATCCAGTATCTGCCAAATTCTTTCTAATCTGAAAGATCCATGTTTTAAAAGTTTATTTATTTATTTTGAGACAGAGCGTGTGAGCTGGTGAGGGGCAGAGAGAGAGAGAGAGAGAGAGAGAGAGGAGAGAATCCCAAACAGGCTCTGCACGGTCAGTGCAGAGCCCCTGTGGGGCTCAGTCTCGCGACTGTAAGATCATGACCTGAGCCAAGATCAGAAGTTGGGTGCGTAACTAACTGAGCCACCCAGGCACCCCTGAACAATGCATTTTTATTTATTTTAATTTGCATGTGCCTGATAACTAGTAAGGATGCACATTTAAAAAAATAATTATTGGCAGTTTGGATTTCTCTTGTTTGCCTATCCTTTTTGCCCATTTTCTCCCCTATTATTTTCTTACTATTTTGTGGGTTTAATTTATTTCACCTGGATCGATTTCTGTTTACTATATTGTAAAACATTTTCGTGTAGTCTATAGTCATTTGCAATTTAACTTCATTTATAATGACTTTTGTGAAAGTTACATGTTAATCAAATTCATGAATTTTGGGTTTAAGTAATGATTTTCATCTCAAGGTTATGAAGATGGTTGGCAGCTGGGTCTTTGATTTCCGTAGTTCATTCTGGTAGCTTGAATTGCAAGCTCATTTATGTCAAACATTGGACTGTTGGCAATCCTATATGGTATATCTAGATGTGTCATAGCGTTAGTCTAATTGTGTTTGAAATACATATACACGTATACGAATAGTCATGTATGAGACAGGCCTGATTTCACTTCTCTTAATTCCCAAAGTTCTTCTTTCCTGAACTAGACATTTGGTTAAGGTGAGTGTTCATAAGGCCAAAGTGCCAGGTCTATTTAGGTAAAAACCAAAGTACTCCCAGCCTTGGTGATCAGGAGGCTGGATCTCAGGCTGGCTGAGAAGGTGGGTTGTCCTTGCCCCCTCAGGTTTCGTGAATGGAACCTCCAGGTCTGGTCCAGCCCTGACAGGAGTATAATGGTGCCTCCATTTTTTAGTGTCTTGGGTGGGTGAGGCTAATTAGTGACTTTGCATGTTTACATGTTTGCTTTCTATCTTTTGATTGGATTTTCCAGAACAGAAAACAACCCACAAAAATGGGAGTGGGAAAGAGGATACCATACACCTGTGTTTTCTTGCTTTACAGGATTTAGGGCCATGAGTGACTTTCAGGGTGCAGACAATGCCTGCATGTTTAAAATGATAGGATGATTTTGCAAGGGGGGAGGGTCGGGGGGTAGCACTGGGAACTGAAAACGAGGTAGCTCTCTATAATGTTTGGTGAGACGTTCACAATTTCCAGTGTCCTAGCAATAAATCAGTTATTTGTATAGAACTTTGGCTTTTCTAGTCTGCTGCTTATTGGAGCCGTTGGATCAAATATTTTCTAGTGGTATTTCTCTGGGCAGGTGAAAGAAGGTTGGTGGGAGAAGCCAAGTCTGAGCTCCTAATTTTGGGGTCCGCACATAACAACTGGCTGGCTTACAGGAACGGGATCAAACCAAGCCCGGCCTCCAGGGCGGGTGCAGACCAGGGCCAGGGTAAACACTTTTTGATGCATCATCACTCCTTAGGCTGCAGGCCTCCTGCAGTAACTTACGTGTGGGGCTATAAATAAGTCATCACTTCTCGGAGTTCTGAGGGCAAAGCCAAGTGCGTTATTTTGCCTTTGACCCTGACGAGGCTTTTCTTGGTTAATACTTCACCATTTAGTTGGTGAATTTAGAGGTCCACATTCACACCCTAGTTCTTAATCAGAATAATCAAATAACAAAAGACAAATTTAGAATGCGAGTGTTTTTCCCCTCCCACACTGAGCTGTAAATATTCAGACATAAGGATTTCATTTCATTCAGCTCAGTACCTGCTGGTGTCAGGTTTTGAATTTAAGATATATATATTATATGTATATGTATAATTTGCCCATTTCTTCCCTTGATGGTAAGTTTTTTTGACACACAGAATGATATTTGGGTAATATTTTGATCTGTGGTAAGTCTAAAGTGGGTTTAGATTCTGTCATGATTAGAAATAATCCGTTTCCAATAATGTATGATCTTTTTGACAGAAATGGGAAATTAAAAACCAATATTTAATTCTGGTTTTGCAATCAGAAGAAAATGCTATTTCTGTCCTATCTGATATGCTGATGCAAAATAGGAGCAACGTGGCTTTTGTTAAATACGGTTAAAATTGGAAGGTCATCTTAGGAAGAGGTGAAATGTGCAAGCTGTACGTTATAAGGCTGGCTTCAGGGATATTTTATGATTACTTGTAAAGCAGATCCTGGCCCACTAGTTTTGGTGGTGGGATGGGCAGGTCAGTGAACTGTTCCCGTAATAGAAACGCACGGGAGGTCAGCCCCCCTCCGGTACATGCAGCAGGATTTCACAATTTGAGGGAAAACCTTTATCTTTTCTTCCTGCTTTACCAATTGAAAGGACTATAGTCCTCTGTGTTTTTGCAAGTTGAATCTCATATGGTGCTTTACAGAGAAACCTTTGCCTTCTAGTTAGCAAAGCAGAAAAGGGTATAGGACAGTGGTGCATCATAGGGGAACATTTTTTTAGACTTCGTCTTTTTGACCTTAAAAAAGTAAGCTAGAGGGGCGCCTGGGTGGCTCAGTCGGTTAAGCGGCTGACTTCGGCTCAGGTCATGATCTCACAGTCCGTGAGTTCGAGCCCCACGTCGGGCTCTGTGCTGACAGCTCAGAACCTGCAGCCTGTTTCAGATTCTGTGTCTCCCTCTCTCTGACCCTCCCCTGTTCATGCCCTGTCTCTCCCTGTCTCAAAAATAAATAAAAATGTTAAAAAAAAAATTTAAAAAGTAAGTTAGAAAGTGAACCTCGTACCCAGAAAGCATCGAATAAAGATGTCCCCCGACCGTATTTAATTGGATGGACACTGTTACCTTGCCAAAAAGAATCGATTGGTTCTTAGAAGTCCAGGCACTGCCATTTTTACTGTTGCCCTGCGTTTATAAAATGAGTGTGTAACACGTGTGAGGCTCTGACTTTGTCTTTCTGGCTGGAAAGGGCTTGCAAACACAAGGGTGTCTTTGGGACTTTGCAGAGGAACAAGCGTCCTCTGCAAAGAAGGCCCTTTCCCCAAGGCTGGCGGGGTTTGGAACTCATGAGTCAGCGTCCTCTGCCAGCGACACCATCAGTGTCCATGGAGAGGCTCGAGAACCTGAGCTGGCCAGGCCTGTGTGTGGAGCATTAGTGGAGGGGCAGGGACGTGTCAGAAACACTAGACAAGGTCCGGGGAGGGGTGGCAGTGACTGCCCCGTCAGGCTCATGGGCTTCTCTCCTGGTCTCATCTGTGGGCGGCGGGGCAGGGAGTGTGGGTGTCTGAGGGTGACAGATGGGCATTCCCAGGAGCGGGTGTCACTTGGCCAGCAGGTGGGTGCCTGTCGTGGGAGGCGGACTGGGGTCAGAGTCCTTAGCCCGTTGGCACTGAGATCGCTTACCTTTACATGGACTGAACTGGTTGAGAACAAGTCACATGAGTCATAGGCGGTGTCAGCCGTCCTGGGGAGGTGTTTGTTTAAGTGTCCCAAATAGTCCAGGTGTTGAATAAGAGACACCTGTGGGCTGTGTCCATGTTTTGGGTTTTACAGTCTTACCATCCTAAGATGAGCTGGCTGCAGAGTTTTTCCAGATCTGCTACATTATTAAAAAGACAGAGAGAGAGAGAGAGAGAGAGAGAAAGGCATTTCATGCAGTTACAGTAATAGCTAAGCGAAGCGGGGCACTGGAGAACACATGGGTTTCAGGTCAGTGGTCTGTCGTTGGAGAGGTGGTCCTGGATACTGGCACAGAGCAGCGGTGTCGGGAAACCCGGGGACTGGGTGCCCAACTCCCCTGTCCTGCCTGGTGGAGATCCCCCTCCCACCAGCCCCAGCCCCCAACTTCGTTTTTAGCCTCAGGTCAAACTTGGAGCCATACTTTATTAAGGAGGGTATTTCGCTCCTAGTTTAGTGCACACAAAAATCAGTCTTACCAATCAAGCCATCTTAGAGTTTTATTTAGAGAACCCTGCAGCGTGCAGCAGGTAGGAAGGACATGAGCAGCCTCTGGTCCACCTTCCGGCCCTTCTTCCTGCTCGTGAAGTGACATGTCTGGTCACACGGTCCTTTCCTCCTGCCTCTGCCTCACCTGGTGGTGCAGCGGCCTCCCTGGAGCCCCCGCCTGCATTTCCAGGCACATCTCTGCTGGCGCCCCCACGGGTTAATGGTTCTCTGTGGAGGCTCTGTCCTTGCTGCTTTTCTACCTAGAATCTTCCATGCCTTTTTTTTTTTTTTTTTTTTTGGTGCTGCCTGTGGCCTCCCATCACTGCTGCCATCCACCTCCCTCCAGGGCTGGGGGACAACTTCCCTTTCCAGATTTGTCTTGTGTGCCCATCGGCTCGCTGCGGTAGCGTCTGAGTGCGGTGCTGTCACAGCGTGAACGGGGAGGAGGAGGCTGGGTCCCTCCGTGGCCGCCTCTGGCACTGATGTGGCACACGGAAGAATGGCGTTCCCGTTCCCTTTTTTTTTTTTTTTTTAATTTTTTTTTTTTAATGTTTATTTATTTTTGAGACAGAGAGAGACAGAGCATGAACAGGGGAGGGACAGAGAGAGAGGGAGACACAGAATCTGAAACAGGCTCCAGGCTCTGAGCTGTCAGCACAGAGCCTGACACGGGGCTCGAACTCACGGACCGTGAGATCATGACCTGAGCCGAAGTCGGACGCTTAACCGACCAAGCCACCCAGGCGCCCCGGCGTTCCCGTTCTTGGTCCCCTTCTGCTCTGATGTGTGTGCTTATCTGTCATGGCTGGCACAGGGACTGTGTCTGTTAATCTCCACCTTCCCTTCCAGGGAATGGGCCTCTCAAGAAGCAGAAGTGTGTCTGCTGGTTTCTGCAGGGGTGAGGGAGAGAGAGAACGCTTCTAGCCCACTCTCTCCCACCCATAGAGACTGACCAGAGTGCCGTGTGGATGGGGAGTTTTTGGGAAACCCCATCATACGGCCCGGAGCTCGTTGGACAGGGAATGCGTGGTGAGCACTTGGCAGCCCCTGGCAGTTAGGTCACAAGAGGCTGCCGCTTGTGTTGGCTTGACTTGGGCCAAATCACTGGGCTGTTTTTTCTCTCGGGCAAAACATTTTTCAAATAGCTTTTTGGTAAAAAAAAAAATTTTTTTATGTTTATTTTATTTTTGAGAGAGAGAGAGAGTGTGGGAGGGGCAGAGAGAGGGGGAGACACAGAATCCGAAGCCGGCTCCAGGCTCCGAGCTGTCAGCACAGAGTCTGACGCGGGGCTCAAACCCACGAACTGTGAGATCACGTCCTGAGCCGAAGTCGGACGCTCAACCGATGGAGCCCCCCCAGGCGCTGTGGAAATTTTCCAGTTGGAATACTTGAAGTGGCAGTTTCCTTTTTTTTACTGTGGTGAATGTACACATGCAACAAAAACTTCCACTTGGGCTGTTTGTAAATGCACAGGTCTGTGGCACTGAGCACTTTCACATCGTTGTGCAGCCATCGCCCCCTTCCGTCTCCAGGACTTTCCCTTCTTGCTCAGCTGTGCCTCCGTCCCCATCACTAGCTCCCCATTTCCTCCCCCAGCCCCGGCAGCCAGCATTCTTCTGTCTGTCTCTCTGAATCTCACTACCCCAGGGAATCCTGCAGTATTTGTTTTCTGGGGACCAGCTTGTTTCACTGAGCATAAGGTCCCCAAGGTTTATCCATGTTATAGCAGGTGGCAGAGTTTACTTCCTTTCTAAGGCTGAATAATATCCCGTTGTGTGGATGGCCCACTTACCTGCCTTCTGGATATTGTGAGTAGTGCTGCTGGGAGCGTGGGTGCAGGGGCCCCTCCTTCAGCTCTTTTGGGGATGTATCCCAGATGGAGAATGAGAGCAGGTCATACGGTAATTCTGTGTGCCCGTACTTTTCCACATTTTATAAATTTCCTCAAGCCCAGCTCACCCGTTTTTCTCCCCCTCCCAACCTCTTTTTTTTTAAATTTAATTTTTATTTTTTATTTTGTGGCCATCATTGGAGTAGGCACTCTCCAAAAAAGAGTCTCTTAAGCTATTTTATATAATAGATAAGCAGGGAAACCTTTTTTGTAAAAAAGTTTTTTGTTTAAGTCATCTCTATACCCAACGTGGGGCTTGAACTCAAGACCCCGAGATCAAGAGTCGCATGCTTCACCAACTGAGCCAGCCGGATGCCCCAGCCAGGAGACTTGAATCGCCCGCCTTCCACCCCAAATCCAGTACTTGAGAAGCAGCCGGAGGCATCCTGGTTTGCTGTGCTAGCTTTCAGTCATCTGGGACAGGGTCTGTGCCAAAGGATAGAGGTCACACGTGGTAGTTTTTCTAGAAGCAAGGGTACATGGTGCTGGCCAGTCTGCAGGCCCTAAAGGTATTTTATTTTATTTTATTTTTTTAAAATTTATTTTTGAGAGACAGAGCACAAGTGGGGGAGGGGCAGAGACAGAAAGAGACACAGAATCAGCCGCAGACTCCAGGCTCTGAGCTGTCAGCACAGAGCCCGACGTGGGGCTTGAACCCACTCGAACCGTGAGATCACGACCTGAGCCAAAGTCAGATGCCCAACCGACTGAGCCACCCAGGCGCCCCCCCCAAAGCTATTTTAAAGGCAGTTTCCCCTCATGACTTTTGGAAGGTTTCTGGAACAATCAGAGGATGTGGCGTTGTTCTTATTCCCTATTCAAGAGAAAGATTTTCCATCAGGTGGAAAATAAACATTTCTCCGAGGGACGGTTAGGTCAGAATGGCATTATTCTGCCTTGGTGGATTTGTTAGGGCCTTTAGGGAACATTAAGAAAACCCCGCCAAGGATTGCTGTATTTATTAGCACGGCACCCTAATTTTGCTTTTCTTCTGATTGCTGGTGGGGTTTTTGTGGACACTTACTGCTCGTGCAGCTTCATAGCCCGTGCGATGCCAGCCAGCAGTGCTGTGCCCTCACGCAGCGCACAGAAAGCTGGTGATGTGGCCGTTGTGGCTGCAGCCCTTGGAGCCATTCGGGAGGTTGGCTCCTGTCGCGACGGAGTGTGGGTTGGACTCTGACGCAAAAGCCATGTCAAGTCACCAGCCTTCGGCGACCTGGGCCCAGGGAGCAGCATCAGTGCCTCACGGAGGCCTGGCCGTTGACTTCCCGCTCTCACATCTGTGCCCTGTATCTGACTCTTGGCACCGAGGGTGCCAGTGCGCATATTATACAAGCGTGCGGTTCACGGAGGACCACCGCCACCCCCGCCCCCTGCAGTCACACCACTTGGCCAAGGAGGCGGTAAGAGACTCCTCATTGTCCGTCACTGCACGCACTGGTGGCCTGCTGAAACCGGGAAGGAGCTGTCCTTTCAAAACCACACAGCAAACAAAGCGAAGCAGCAATCTTGTGCGGTGGCAACTTTGAAGTGCATGGTTTGCACAAGAGAAAGCCAGTGTGTCTGGAGAGCCAGACACAGTAGTGACCGCTGACCGGTGGCTCTCGGGAGGAGCCGCTGGGCTGCGATGGGCATCACAGAGCGGACAGGAAGTGGTGAAGGCCGCGTATGTGGAGCAGAGCCCTTCTCAGTGACTGTGGGGTAGACTGGCTGCTTCAGTTTGTTCTGCCGCCCGGGTGGCCTGTGCGGGTGTGGACGAGCCGTGCTGTCTCAGGTTCCATGCAGGTGTGGCTGAGTCCCTGCCCCAGGCTCACGGAGGGCTCCCAGGCCCTCAGCCTCCAGTCCTCGCTCTCCAGCCAGCAGGATACCCTGCATGCTTTGTGCTTTTTTTGCTTGATAACGAGCAAGACTGTGATTTTTGTCTTAGTCTTCAGTGTCGCGTCTGTTCGTCAGCAGAGGAGGTAGGGAGAAGCAGGGTCCCGGACAGGCCTGAGCCGCCAGCCCCCAGGTAGCTTCTCCGTGCTGCGTGCATCTCGAGCTTTACTTTGGGTACCGTTGAAGCACTACCGGCTCACAGAGGCATTTGGGCCAGTATCATCCATTCTGTTGAAAAGACCAGACCGGACCTCTAGAGGATCGGGGCCGGGGGTGGGGGGCAGCACGTTGCCACTGCCGGTCCCCCTGTGTGGATCCACGTTCCAGACGGCCTGCTGAGACGCCAGCCTTGCCCAGCCTTGATGCGCCTTCCTGTGCCGGGGGCACGGTCCCAGAGGCGGCCGTGCCGTGAAGCCCCAGCCGGACGCTTGCACCGAGTGTGAGCACGGGGAGAGTCCTGTGCTGATGCGTGAGGGCCTGGGCGGGGGGCCGCACTTGCCACCCTGAGGCGCCCCGTCCGGGCTGCAGTTCCCGGTCCCGCAGTGCGAGCTCTGCTCCGCTGTGCCAGCCTCAGGCCTCTCTGCGCGTGTTTCCTCCGCGCTGATGTGGACGGGGTAGTAGCAGCAGCAGTCTCGGGCCTGCCGGCAGGGTCGGCCACACTGACGCCTGGCCCAAGCAACGGTTGGTACCGGGCAGGTGTGGTTATTGTTAGCTTGGCCAGTGGGCGGGTCTGGATCCGCGGTGATTGGCTCAGGTCCGTGCTTTCCTTTCAAAGCCCTGCTGGGACCCGGTCACCTGAGGTTTCAGCTGGGAAGTGCTGGGGCGTGACTTGGAAAAGTGGGGCTGTGGTGGGGCGGGGCGGGGAAAGGGAGAAGGAAGCAGGAGGGTTCCAAGGATCCCTGTCACTGGCTGGGGTCTAGGTGGCCTGGTGCCAAAGGGACACGCGTGTGCAGCTCTTCCTTCCCGGATCTCGCCCGGGACTCTGATCACAGGCCTGTGGCTTTGTTTAATAGAACCAGCAGTGTGGCGAGCCACAGCAGGGGTTCAGGGGGCCTTGGTGGAACCCTGACACCAAGGACCATCTCATTTCCTGGGAACGTGTTGTTTCCCGACCACTGAGCTTGTGCCGCACCCCGTCACGAGCTGGGCGTTGTCCGATTTTGGGTTTGTGCCGTGAGGCTTCTGGAGCTCATCGGAGTGGACAGTGCAGATTGTCCTTTCATCAGGTGTGGTCCGAACCCAGGATAAAGGCTTCACTGGTGAGTGCGGGTGCTGTGTGCCGAAGTCCCACAAAACCTCCCCAGCAAGGGACAGACACACACCTGGAAGACGGGGCCAAGGTTTCAGCGCACCTCCCCATACTCTGTCCCCCGCCCTCCATCCATCTGTTTCTGTCGTTTCATGATTTCTTGACCATGATCTCCAGCAAATGTTTCTTTTTGCAGAGTATGGCGTTTGCGAGAACCTGCGGAAGCTGGACATCACGGGCGTGTCTTGTAGAGACGTCTATGCCAAGCGTAAGTTAACCTGTTGCCACCCACTGTCACCTTTGTTCCAGAGCCAGACGCAGAGTGAGCACCCATGATAGGAACACGAAGAATTTGACCCACAGCCCATGGGGCCCTTCTCAGACGCCTCCTCAGGGTTGTAGCTGGCGTGGTCGTGCTAAAACCAAGGGGCTCTTTTCTCTGTTTCTGGGCGTCTCACCCTTACTTTTCAGCCCGTCAAGGAGAATGGTGTCTTTTATTAGGTGTCAAGGGCCGTTGGCTCTGAGAAACGTGGCTGCCCTGGAAACTCTGGGTGTTTCCAGAAGTGTCCCTTCCTCTGGATCCTGGGCCCGCAGCCTGAGGGGACAGGTGGACAGCAGCTCCATGGTGAGGTGTGGCCGCTCCCGCAGGCTCCCTCGGCCGGTGGGCCTGGGCCGCCTTGGAGCGCACCGTCCTCCAGCCCCACCCAGGCTCCCCCTTCTCGGGCTCCTTCTGCCTTGCAGTCTCCTGTCGCCATGATGAGCCCCCCGGACCCCCCCATTTCTTGTTCTCTGCTCCCTTGCTTTCCAGAGTCATCAGTGACACTCCCCATCTGTGTGTTCACAGTCCCCCCAGCCCCAATACCTTTCCTCGGGCCTCTTGGTGTGCGAAGGCCTGTGTTCACACCGTCACGGCCCGGGAGCCGCGGATCAGCACCGACTCGCAGAGGGCAGCCCGCAGGTCCACTGCCCGGCCGCCGCCTGGAGCTGGGGATCGGAGAGCGCAGGGACGATGGTGACCCAGTTCTCTTTGGCCTAAAGTTGACTTGTTGACTGCTCTGAAAAGGACCTTAAGTTTTCATCTCTAACCATCTTGGTAGATTTGGGTTTTCCTTCTTTTGAAATGTTCTCCATTGAAAGCACGGCAGGTGGTCTCCTCCCTAAATGCCTTGCCTGCCAGCTGGGGCCGCATCTGTGCGGGGACACCTTCGACTCTGGTCAGAGAAGGAGGCCGGTCGCGGAGAGCCGGCCGAAGCCCTGGCAGCCCCTCCAGGCTCTGGGCCGCGCAGGTTCCTGCCTCTTTCCCTGTCCTTCCTGTTAGGTCTGTCACTAGGGGTCTCTCTCTGGGATGCCCCTCCTCACGGGGAGTGTGGGGTCGCCACGTAGGACGGGCTCTGAGGGAGACCCTCGTGGGGCTCTGTCCCTGCAGGCTGATTTCGTCGTCCGGCTGGTGCCCCGCCCATCAGAGGCTCTGTCCCCACACGTGGCGCGTGTTCTGATGCTTGCTCACACCGGGGAGCCCTCCCGTCGGAGGCTGGGGTTCTTCACGGACCTTCCTCTGAGGAGCCAGCGTGCTCACGACACACGCAGCTTGTGGGGCTCAGCGGTGCCCTCCCACCTGCCGCGCACCTCTGGGGGCCTCTGTCCTGCCGCGCCCAGCACCCTGCTTCCCCCCCCCCCCCCCCCCCCCCACCGCCTTCCTCAGGGCCTTGGGCTTCCCCTTCACCCTCTGCTGCTGCACCCAGGTCGGCAGCTGCCCCCTGCTCCCCGTCTTTGCCCCTGGACCCCATGCGAGGCCGGCTGCTTGGGACCTGCCAGCTCCCCCTTCCCTGGGCTTCCCCGTGTGCGCTCAGACTCTGCTTTCTGCTCATGCCTCTGCCCCACGTTCCGCCATCTCTCCAGGGGACGTGGGTCTGGGGGACCCAAGTGGTCAAGTGTCCTGAATGCCGGATTCCTTCCTGTCCTCTCCTCTCAGCAGCCGGAACAATGCTGCCTTGCATCCTGCAAAGCCCAGACTCCAGAGGCAGAAAGCCAGTTCTGCCCCTCTCCCTGCCCCCGCTCCGTTCTGTGGGTGTGCACACGGCCCTGGCTTCACTCTGGTTCCTCCGTGGTTTCCCAGAGCTCGTGTCTTAAATCTAGCCAGAGCGTGGATATCAGATTGTTGTTGAAGCAGAGGCACATGCCCCACGACGGTCTCCATGTGCGTGCACAGAGGACAGAGATGTCCTGGCTTTTCTGGACCATCAGCTGGTTTCTAGGAGTGTCCACTACGTCAAGTTTTTATCATCTGACCGCTTGAGTTTGTTAGGTCGTTAGACAGTGTCATCTGAAAGCAGCTTGAAGGGAGAAGTTTCCTGCAAGTAAGCACTCAAACTTGGCCTCGGGAGTGTAGGCATTCAAAATAGCATCTGGAGGAAGGCAGGTTCCTCTGCCCACCGGGGGTGGCTGCAGATGTGGGAATTAAGGCCTCCTTAGAGCTCGACTCAGCCCTGCTGTCCTGTGGAGCACAGGTGGGCAGTGACTGAGCAGTGGGTGGTACGGCTGGGGTAAGCCAGGGGTGGGCGACTGAGAGGGGACAGGGTAAGGTGAACATGTTCCTGTGCACGTCTGGAGTGCTGGGGGTGTGGACAGGCACACGTGGACATCGGGAGATCTCTTTTCACTGCTGAGTCTTGACCCCGTAAATGGTTGCAAAATCCGGGGAATGATTCATAGTCCCTTATTCAGGGTCCCGAAGTGTTGAATCTGCTCCCGTCAAAGCCAGCTTCGGTCTTCATATACGTGGCACGGGAACTGTCTTTGTGAACTTGCTCTGAGAGCCTTACAGGAGGGAATCACTTAGCTTCTGGAATGGGTGCTGGAAGAAAATCGATGCTGGTTCCTGGTGTAGGTGGTAGAGTCTGCAGCCTTGATTCAGAAGTGAAGAGGTCTGAGTTAGGAGGCTGCCAGACATTGCCCTTAATCAGAAACAAAACAGACGCGGCAAAGGTCAAGGGAAACACCAGGTGTGCACCAGGCAAGGGAGAGATCTGACTTGAGCACGGGGGTTCCCTAAACGGTCTCCCCAAGGTCCCCCAGCCCCGGCCCTGGCTCTCTCACCTCCGTGCTCCCTTGATCTGTGGTGGTCGAGAGAGGAGGGTCCTGAGCTTGCCCACCATCAGGAGTTTCTGGTGTGACTCCTTTGGTTGAAGGAAGATAGGTCACCCCTGGCAGATGCTGGCCTCCTGAGGTTCTGGGGGCCGAGTGTGTAACAGGAAATGTCCATGGCCAGTGTGGGAGAGGGTGTCGTCATGAAAAGTGCTCATACCCTCGTGGGAGCAGAACCCTCTTCACCCTTTCCCTGCTGTGTCTGTTCAGGTATAAACCCTCGCGTCAAGTCGGGACGTTTCATGAAAATTCTTCCCGATTACGAGCACATGGAGTACAGAGATGTTTACACCTGCCGTACGTACCTCCTGCTGGCTCTGGCTTTTGCGGGCAAGCACGGCCGAAAAGCTGCATGGAGAGGGACCTCTAACTCTGGGCACGAGGACTGCTTGGGTCTTAAGAGCGAGCTGCCCTCCTTGGCTTTTGCTGTTTTCTTGCTGTTCTCCGTGGCTTGACCACAGCCGAGGCCACACCTGAGCCGTGGCCCGTGTCAGCTGCACACACGGGCTGGGATTCTGCAGCAGCTTTGGGGTTTTTGGGTTGTAGCAGCAAGACCACTCTGTTGATGCACGTTTTCATATTTGTTGTTTATTGAGGCTGAAGAGAGAGGACAGGGTAGAAGCCTTGAAACACTTCTGTTCCAAAATTAAACGTAAATGGTTTGCTCTGAGACTTCATTAGTCACGTTGTAATAGCTTGCGTGAATTAAAAAAAAATCCTACGATGTACCCATGCTGGACAGAAGTGTGTAGAAACAGTTGGTTAATTAGAATCTGATTCCTCTCTTGATTGGCATCCCTCGAGTCTGGAAATTTCCATAAGCCCTATTCCAGGTGATTAATGCCACCTCAGGTCTTCGTAAGGTTGAGCTGAGATGCAGGGTGAGTGTCTGTTGTCGAGGAGACATTAAACGTACCTGCTTGCGCTAAAAGGTGTTTTCACGTTCCTAGAAGCACAGGGCACCGCTCCCTCCTGTTACGCCCACCCTTCTGAGCCTCCGTGTGTCTGTGTCTCGTGCCTGGATCAGGCCCCCTCTGGAGTCTCGTGTCTAACAGACCCTATGGGAGCAGAGGGAGAAGTGTTGCTTCTGGGACTGCTCCTCATCCCGTCAGACTGGACGCGCAGCTGACACGTGCCCGCTGGTCCTGTGGCGCTTAGGGACCATCCTGGGTCTAGTTAGTGTGCCTCAGGGTATGTGTGAGCTCGTGCTCGGCTCCTGTGACAAGGGGGCTTGTCAGGAGTGCGTGTGAGCAGGCACGAGGAGCCGGGTGGGCCACCTGGGGGGCCCAATGGGTCAAGTCTGAAGTCCAAAGGTGTGAATTGTGTTCTCTGAACCCTCTTGCCCTCTTGGAAGTTTCCTCTAGAACAGTGTGCTGTGGAGTGACCCACCCTCCCGCTTAGCGGTCAGTGAGCAAAGGTAGAACGTTGAGCTGTGCTGATGGGAACCGCCTGTGCGCAGGACCATAGAGCTTCATCACGTCATACGTCTGTCACGGATCCTTCCGGAATCACAGTCCATCTGGGGCTTATACCGTAGGGGTAGGATGGAATTCTGACCCACTGTGGGCAGTACCTAGAGTGTGTCCTTTTGTCCCCCGTGGTGGGCAGGAGTGTTCTGTGGCTGTCGGGATGTGTCACAGTCTGTCTAGGCTTTTCACCCACAAGCTGTGCTCTCCCCTCCCCCTCCCCCCCCACCCCCCCCCCCCCCAAGCTCGTAGCTGACAGCTTTGTAACAGGCCTGTTCTAATCAGACACCACCCACTGCTGTCCTCTCTAAGGTTTGCGTATTGTTTAAAAATACAGTGGGCATTATAGAAACCTTGGACGACCCAGAAACTACAAAGACAACAACAACTTGTGAGTATTGGTTGCATTTTTCTGGGGACATACTTACGCTGCGAGCACTCTGTTGTCTCCACGGTCTGTTAGAACATCAGGAGGGAAGTTCACGTGCGTGAAGAAAGGAAACCAGTTTCAACCCGAATTGAGGCCTGTATGCCCAGGCCGTCGGTATTCCAGGGCTCCTGGTGCGTTCTTGTAGAGGGCAACTCAGGATGCAACATTTTTGACGTCGGCCAGATCCTCTGGAAATGTCTGCGTGGCGACTGGCTTGTGAGGACCTTGGGACCCGGCACTGTTTCTTTCTCTCTCACCAGTTTGCCCTGTTCCTGGAGCTCTTGGCACCTGGTGTTCCCTGGTCTCTTAAAGTCCTCTGGGCCAGGTTCTGCCGGGCCAGAAACCGTCAGCAGCCTCCACGTAAGACGCTGTCCTGGGGAGGCGCGTGTCAGCCCACCTCATGGTGCTGGGTGTCGAGAGCCTCTGTGGCCCCCACGAGCGGCTTGGGCTGTGTCGGTTGTGCTTGTTTGTCTGTCAGGCCGCATGTTATTGTCATCGCCTGAGACTCTTGGTGGTCTGTGTCCGTGAGGCGTTGGCGGCATCGTGGGGGATGCATCGTTAACGACGTAGCTGACGCATGTCCCTGTGTGTGAATTGATGGTGACCAGTGACCAGAGGACTCAGGGTTGTGAGGCGTCCGTCTGGAGTCCCAGCGATGCTCCACGGCTCTGGTAGGTACAGGGGCTCTGGCGGAGTGTCACGCACTCCTCCGGGACGAGGTGCACGAGTCGCTTTTAACCCTCGACGTAGACGACACGGTGTTTGGCCGCACAGGTGCACCTGATGGGAAGGTTCCTCCAGAGTCCCCTCTGCCTGGTGGAGCCAAGAACACGTGGGGTTCCCGGGGAGGGGGAGACCCTGGCAGTATAAAGGCGGAAGGCGCTCCTAGAAAGGGCAGGGAGGCCCCGGCGGGAAGTGGGTCTGAGGGAGGGAGGCGGCCTGCCCGTCGCCCGGCCGGATCCTGAGAGCCTCGTCTCGTTCTGCATGCGGAGTGTGTATCCTGCAGCTTCGCTCGGCTCCTTCATTCTGACGCGTTTTTGACGCAGCCTTTGGGGATTTCTGTATGCTCTGCCATGTCATCTGCAGACAGTGACAGTTCTGCTTCTTCTTTTTCAATTTGGACGCCTGTTCTTTCTTCTTCTTGCCCGACTGCTGCAGCCGGGACTTCCAGGACTGTGTCGAATACGGGCGGCGAGAGTGAGCGTCCCTGCCTTGTTCCTGATCTTAGAGGAAAAGCTCTCAGCTTTTCCCCACTGAGGATGATGCTAGCTGGGGGGGTTCTTGTATGTGGCCTTTATCATGTCGAGCTGTGTTCACTTTATACCCATCTCGTTGAGAGGTTTTTTTTCTTTTTAATCATCGGTACATGTTGAATTTTAACAGATGCTCTTTCTGCATTTATTGAGATGACATATGATTTCATTTAGTTAATGTGATTGTTACCACATTGATTTGTGGATGTTGAACCATCTCTGCATCCCTGAAATAAATCCCACTTGATTGTGGTTAATGGTCCTTTTAATGTGTTGAATGTGATTTGCTAGTATTTTGTTGAGGGTTTTTGCATCTTGGTTCATCAGGGATGTCGGCCTGTAGTTTTCTCGTGGCCTCCTCGTCTAGATGTGGTATCCGGGTCATGCTGGCCTTGGGGAATGAGTTTGGACGTGTCCCCTCCTACCAGCAAGTGGCAGCGGTTACATCAGTTGCATTTATGCTAACCTTTTGGGCAAGTCTGAGTCTGAGGACCACCTACTGCCTGAAACCCCTGTTCTGCAGCAGCAGACGTGATGGTTCCAGAGCAGCTTTATGGCCTTGCTGGTGGAGGGCCATCGCGGCTGCGCCCGGGACAGCCAGTTCCCAGCTCACGCTGTGCCGAGGAGAGCCGGATCTTTTGGGCCTCGTGTGCCAAGAGTTTCCCGCTGGGCCTGTTAAGTGGCCTTTCTGTTGGCGGATGAGAGTTAGCGGGCACGGACTAGTACGGGGCATTTTCCCGTTAGTGCTTAGCCGAGAGGTCCCTTCACCTCGGATTATCTCACTCATTTCCATTTCGGAGGGTGGGGTGTCTCAGAGCCGGGAATGTTTTTCTGAACACAGCCGCACTGACCTCGGGGACCAGCGGTTGGAACAGCCTCTGAGCTGCCTCGTTTGGCTGAATACCAATGTTCTGACAGGCCTGAGTCCTGCCTCGTGGGGCCGGAGCAGCGGCGTTTCCTCCGTCATCCCGAATAGCGTAGTTCTCTCGTGTCGAGGCTCTCTACCCTCGAACTGAGGCCGTGGCCTGGTGCTCGTGACAGTAAAGCACCCGAAGCGTCTAGAACAGTCCGCTGGACTCTCGGGTCTCACGCCCGCTGCTGGGGCCACGCCAGTCTCTGTAACCTGATCCCGCCCACCTCTCCTGACCAGTGGCCACCGGCTGTTTGGAAACGCTGGGGAGGGCTCTGTGAGCTGGGGGTCTTCCGGGTGAGAAGCCCCGAGGTCTGCTCAGTGCCCTGGGCCAGGACGTCTCGGCCCAGACCCTCCTTCTGCCCACACTGGCTGTTTGGAAACGCTGGGGAGGGCTCTGTGAGCTGGGGGTCTTCTGGGTGAGAAGCCCCGAGGTCTGCTCAGTGCCCTGGGCCAGGACGTCTCGGCCCAGACCCTCCTTCTGCCCACACTGGCTGTTTGGAAACGCTGGGGAGGGCTCTGTGAGCTGGGGGTCTTCCGGGTGAGAAGCCCCGAGGTCTGCTCAGTGCCCTGGGCCAGGACGTCTCGGCCCAGACCCTCCTTCTGCCCACACAGGGTCAGGGTGAGGGCCGCGTGGGAACGTGCGGGGAAGTGGGCGAGCCAGTGCCCGCTCCTTGTACGGCGGCCCTGGGAGTTAGTTAGAGGCTAACTCCGAACGTGGCTCCCCTCCTGGGGGCACCCTGGGCTCATTGAGGCTTTCAGGTCACCTCTGCTAGACTCCGTTCTGGTGGCCCCACTGTTTTAAGTGCATAACATAAAACACAGACTTTACCTTTACGTTGTGAAATGGCTTGCCTGCTTAGAAGTTAGCGTGCTCGCAGTTGGGCTGAGGGTGTTGGTCTCTTGTCTCTCTTGGACCATCTTGGGGGCCATCCCAGGCCCATGAGCCAGTGTTGTGTCAGCAGCAGCCACAAGGAGAACAATGATTTTTCTCACACGTGCAGAGCTTATACGAGGGTTCTGCCACTCCAGGCAGACAGCTGGGAGGCAGCGTTTTAATTTCAGAGAGCTGTAGCTGTCATTTTTTATTATTTATTTTTTTGAGAGAGAGAGAGAGAGAGAGAGAGAGAGAGAGTGTGTGTGTGTGTGTGTGTGTGTGTGTGGGTGTGTGTGGGTGGGTGGAAGGGGCAGAGGGAGGGAGAGAGAGAACCTCAAACAGGCCCCGTGCTCAGTATGGAGCCTGATGTACAGCTCGATCTCACCACCCTGATCATGACCTGAGCCGTAACAAGAATCCGACACTCAACCGACTGAGCCCCCCAGGTGCCCCCAGAGCTGCGGCTTTTAAAGGAAAAGAGGGAGGTCTCCTTTCAAAGTTGCTAAGAGTCTTGTGTGGTCTTTGAGTGGTCCAGGAGCTGTGTGGTCATAGACTGATTTGGAAAGAACAGACTGTTGCTTGCAGTCAAGTTGGGGACTAGGGGAGGGGGATACGAGAGGAGAGGGTCACGCTGAATGGGCCCATTGACTTTATTCTCCTGTGTTTTATCATGAAAATTAAAAAGTCTACAAAAAGGATCATAGAGCAAACACCCGCTTGCCATCACCTGATTCTACAACCGTCTGTGATGCTTTATTATCTCACAGCTTTCCATCCACCCATCTCTCTATCATCCTGCTCGATTGATGCATTTCAGAGTAAGTGGCAGATGCTGTCATATTTCACCCCTGAACCCTTGAGTGTATACGTCAGTCTGCAGCTCATTTGTTTATGGTTCCTGGTCCTGCTGATTATTGCTTGTGTGTTAAACACAAAACCTATCCGGTTGTGACCATAAATTAGCCAGACCGACTTTACTGTGCGTCTTGTAAACCGACTCAGAAGACTGCACACGGGATGAATGGCAGGTGTCTGGGAGACAGTAAAGGCTCATTTGGAAACCTGTGTTCACAGGCTGGAACCTCGGGTGACAGCGGGTAGCTGCCCGCCAGCTGTCTGCATACTTCAAAGGCCTGGGCTGCTTCTGGCCTCACTTTCCTCCTCCCTGCACTCCAGACACAGTGGAGACCTGAGAGCTGCCAGCCCGTCTCCAGGTCCCGCTGGCTCTGCTGGCTGGGTCTTGCTTCCCGCAGAATGGTGTGATCGTGCCGTCCAGCCCATCCCTGCCTCCCACTGTGCATCAGCCTGGGTTCTCCAGACAAACAGAGCCATTCCTTTATGTGAAGAAATTTGTTGTAAGGAATTGGATCCCACAGTGAATGTAGGTTGAGAAGTCCCAAGGTCTGCCACCAGTGAGTCACCTGGGAGGCATGGTGGCCCTGGGACCAGCTCCCAGAGGAGCTGAGGGTGCAGTTGAAGTCTGAAGTCTGGCAGGCTCGAGAGCTTGGAGGAGCCCATGTTTCCTTTCAGGTCCCAAGTTACAAAGACTGATGTCCCAGGTCACGGGGTCAGGCAGGTGTCCCCTCCTTGTGGAAAAGCCTATCTTTCCAGGCTGTCCACTGATTGGATGAGGCCCACCCAGTTGGGGAGGGTGGTTGGTTTTACTCACTGTGCGGATTTAAATGCTAACCTTGTCTGGAAACACCCTCTCAGATGCACCTGCTGTAAATGTGTGGTCGTGGGTCACACGTGGGCACCTGTTGCCCAGACAGCGTGCAGTTGACTCTGGTGGGAATTTTAGCCTAACTGCTTTATGGACACGTCTCGCGTACAGATGCCAGTGTCCCCTCTGCCGTGTCCCCAGGAGGGAGGTGTCCCAGTCTTTGACTCCCCCGCTGATGGGAGGCTCCCCACCTTACAGGGGTGCTCCCTCTGTGTCTTTCAAGGCAGCAGTCACCGGCACTGATCACTTAGAGGCTAGGTTTTGGAATGGTCCGGTTGTCTGTTTTGTTAAGGGTTCGAAAGACATGTCATTCTTAGACTTCTCTAGAAACCTTTGCGAAGATCTGCTTGGGTCCACATTTGCGCACGAGGCTCTGTTAGTTATCAGTGTCAGCCGCTTCCTCCCGGGTGACTGGGAAGCTCAGCCTGGCCGGCTCTGGCGTGACCGCTCTCTCTCTTCCCGCAGTGCTCCACCGCTACAGACACATCCTGGGGCTGTGGCAGCCAGACATCGGGCCCTACGGAGGACTGCTGAACGTGGTGGTGAGTCCGAGCCCGCGACGCTGGGTCCTGGTGCAGGGGGGACTGAGGCCCTAGTGGTCTTCTCCCCGAGGCGCCGCCCGGTGGTCACAGGGAGCCCCCTTAGGTGACTTGCGATTTTGTAAATGACCAAAGGTTCTCACGCGACCTTGGACTTCGTGGTGAGGAGCCACAGGGTGTCCTCCCTCCCTCGTCCTGGTCCCCGCCTGCGGACATCTCGGCCATTGTGTTCACGCCAGCAGGACACGCTAGTTTTGGGTTGCGCACTCACTTCTTGTCCTAAATCAGGGGCCCCTTGGAGCCGTAAACAGTCACCCTCTGACCCCGGCGGCCCCGTCTCTGTGCCCCGAGGCGTGCCCCAGCTGGGACTCGTCCTGCGGACTTTTTATCGTTCCACTAACGCTCGCGAGTGCCTGTCCCATGAATAAGACGCAGTTCAGTGGCCAGGATGGCGGGCTGGGGTGCAGTGTCCTGGTGAGTCACCTGGGAGGCACGGTGGCCCTGGGACCAGGCGGGCCTGGTGCTGACCAGAAGCCTCAGTGGAGTCGGAAAGTGGGGTTCACCCACCATAGTCACACTGGGGTCAGGCCAGGGTCCTTGATGGATGGGAAAAGCAGTGGTGGGCACTTTTGGGGAAACTGTATTTCCACAATCTGCGAGCCTCTCCCCACAAATCCTATATTACTCACTGTCTTAGCTTCCGGGGGCCAGATTACCAAACTACCACCAGTGGATTCTGTCACTCATCTGGAAGCCTGACGTCCTCAGTATTAACCAGGCTGAGACCAGGGTGTCGTGGGGTCGCCGCTCTCCCTCTGAAGGCTCTGGGGGAGGGTCCTCCCTGCCTCTTCCCAGCTGCGAGGCCCAGGTGTCCCTTGACTGTGGCTGCACCCCTGCAGCCTCTGCCCCCGACCCCACACGGCCTCTCCCCTCTGTGTGTCTCAGACCTAGTCTGCCTCCCTCTCTCGGGAGTGCAGTGATTGCATTGAGGGCCCGGGTGAGCCCCAGCCATCTCTTCTTAAGATCTTCAACTTCACCTTTGTAAAATCCTCGTCTTGCAGTATAGGGTGGTGACGTTCATGGGTTCCGGGGACTTCTTTGGGGGCTACTGTTTAGCGGTCACGATTACAAGGAGGAAGAGGCCTTTACGGGGGGGAGATGTGGTCAACAGCACCCATCGCGGTGATCCCCGTCAGCTAACTGGCAGTGGGACTCTGACCTCAGGCCCCTCCTGGTTTCACTTGATGGACTTAGCCTCCCTTCTGTGGATCCTTGCCAAAAATACACAACCTGAATGTGATCATGGGCACCCCTTCACACAGACCCTCCTGGGGGCCAGGCCCCAGAAGAACTGCCTTCTGCCTGCCGAGTGCCCGGCTCACCGTAGGCAGGAAGGGATGATGAGCTGAGGCCTGTGCTCCTGGGGACAAAGGGGACCAGGGCCGGCAGAAGAGGACCAAAGGGGACAGCTTGCCCAGTGGGGGTGCGTGCAGGTGCTTGGTTGTGCCAGTAGCCTGATCCTGTCTCCTGAGAGCTTCTCCCCGCCAGACCATAGCGTTTCTTGTTTCAGCCGCCTGGACTTCCTGATTCTGTCTGCCCGCCCTTTTTCCGTCTGCTGCAGGCCGGTTCTTTTCCCTGTGGAGGTGGACGCTGTCGCTCAGTACTGAGGAGCTGGGTGATTCTCTTCCCTCACACGTGGTCAGGCAGGTCAGGCGGTCGGGGGGTCTCGTAGAGGCGTGCTTTACCTCTGTGTCTAAGTCCCGGTGCTGGGGCAGCCCCGTCCGTGCCCCGGGGGTTCCCGGAGGCCCCCATCTCTGCTGCTTGCAGCTGGGACATCTCGAGACCTGTCCGACCCGGGGGTTGTCCAGCGTGTGCCCAGCCTGTTCCGGGCTCGGTGTTCAGCCGGAGCGCGGGCCCCTCGGCAGATCCCGGGGGTCTTTTCTCCACACAGCTCCCTCCTTTCTGGGACTCTGACCCCCGTGCTCCAGCACGCCAGCCACCTCGAAGTCCGGTCTCTGTTTTCTCTGTTTGCCTGGGTCCCTCTCGGCTCTGGGGTCTGGCAGGTGCCTCTGGCAGGAATCCAGAGCGTGGCCAGGGGTTACAGCCCCTCGCTGCGTGTTGGCCGTGGTCGCATTTGTGTTCACAGCAGCCCCCGTTGCTCCACCGTGGCCAGGATGCAAGTCTGGCTTTGTTTCTTGTGCTTCTGGTGAGGTTTTTCCCTCTTCCTTGTCTTGTAGAATACACGAGGAGGCAAAGTTACTTTAAAGTCTGTGGCCTCCAGTTCACTTTACAGACTTTTTCCTCTGGATTTTCAGGCATGGCCTGGCGTTGCCCGCACCCGTGGCCGTGGCTGCTGCTCTCCCCAGGAGGGTCCCTGGCCTCTGGCCTGGGTTCATAGCCAGCAGGGCACTTGGCTCTGACCAGGTTGTCACCTGAGACAGCCTAGGCACCTCCTCTCCAGGGCCTGTATTCCCAGCAGGGCACAGGTACCGCTGAAGCCTCTCCTGGCTGGTTGGCCTCTCAGCAGCCACCTTCTGCTTGACTTCTCCATCTCCCGGCCTCACGGGTTAGGATCCGGAAGGTGCCTCAAGGGCAGAGCTATGCACACTTTGGGATCCTGCCCTAGAGCCGTGGCTTCCGTGGCAGCCTTGGGGGCTCCACCACCCCACCGCCCTCTGCCAGGAGTAGTCAGGGGCCTGGGACCCAGGGGTGGGAGGCCCTGCCCCCTTCGGCTCACCTGTCCCTTCTTTTCAGGCCCTTGGTCCTTGTCTTGGGGCCCCTGGTGTCTTCAGGCAGCATTCGAACTGCTGTGTGTGCAGACTTCCCAGCTGGTGTCTGCAGGAGGGGCTGTTTGTTGTAAGCACCCTGGTCCTAAGCAGGAGGAAAGTCTTTTTATTTTTTTTTTTTAAATGTTTATTTACTTATTTATTAAAAAAATTTTTTTTAGTGTTTATTTATTTGTGAGAGAGAGAGCCAGACAGACAGAATGCGAGTGGGTTAGGAGCAGAGAGAGAGGGAGACACAGAATCCGAAGCAGGCTCCAGGCTCCCAGCTGTCAGCACAGAGCCCGACGCGGGGCTCGAACTCACAAACCGTGAGATCATGACCTGAGCCGAAGTCGGACGCTCAGCCGACTGAGCCACCCAGGCTCCCCAGGAGGAAAGTCTTGTAGCTTCATTTTTACGTGCTGCTCCGTCGCTTGCCTGTCCTGTCTTGAATAGTAGCCGCTCAGTTCTAGTGCTTTACAGGCATCTGTATCGTGGGATGCGGCGCTTTGCTGGGTCTCCAGCGTGGCTGTCCTCCCTCCTCGGGCTCGCCATGTGCTGTTAGCAGAAGCCCCAGGGCTGGGGGTGTGCAGGTGCCTGACCCCCGTGTCACTGCCGCTGGTGCTCCAGTGTGAATGGAGTCTGGTGCCCTTTGGGGAGCGCCCGTGTTCTGATCTTGCTTGCCCCTCTGCTTGCACACGCTCTTGGTGAGTCCACGGGCCCGGCCACAAGCGCGTGGTAGTAACAGACGGCACATTGGGGCCCTGCGTAGCCTCGGCGTGGGCTCTTCAGAGCCTGGCTCAGCTGAGTCACCTGGGGTCCCCAAGAGCTCTGTCACTCTGTGGTTTGCTCACCAGGTGGGGGTTGGACAGGGATAAATATTGCTTCATATTCTTTACGATGCAGTGGAAACATCCATTAAGAAACCTGCTTTATATTTATGTTCAACATCACTGGGGAAAGCCTTGCATTTAGAACGTTCCTTCCAGGACAAGCCAGTCTGCTCCCCAGCGTGGGCAGACTGCTTTCCTTTCTTTAGGCGGGGAGGGTGATAATTGTTTTTCTTCCTGGCAGTGAGTAATAGAGTAAAAAAGAAATTGCAGCTTCTGAAAGGAGGGGGTAATTAGGGGGAGAATGGAGCCATGACAAAACAGTGTTGGCTTGCCCTTGTCAGACCGGTTTGCCACAGGAACGATGGGAGCGCACCCAAGCTCCTTGCCCGGGACACCCCTCCCCCGCCCCCAGTCCAGTCCCTGTCTGTCTGCCACCACTTTGCGTGCACCAAAGAGCCACGGCAGCGTCACACCCACAGTTATCATGCATGTTGCACGTCCACGGCATCTGTCTTCTCAGTTTGTTTCTGATTTTCAGGCATTTTATTTTTTTATTTTTAGCTTTTTAAAGTTTATTTTGAGAAAGAGTGCGTGTGCGTGAATGGGGGAGGGGCAGAGAGAGGGAGAGAGAGAATTCCAAGCAGGTCCTGTGCTGTCAGTGCAGAGCCTGATGGGGAGCTCGAACCCATGAACCGTGAGATCGTGACCTGAGCCGACACCAAGAGTCGGACGCCTAACCGACTGAGCCACCTGGGCGCCCCAAGATTTCATTCTTTTTTTACGGCTGAGTAGTATTCCACTGTGAACCCACTACGTCTTTATCCATTCATCTGTTGACGGACAGTTAGGCTGTTTCCATATCTTGGGTACTGTAGCTAATGGTGCAGGTATGTGTTTATTTTCAGCCTCGTTGAGGTATAATTGACAAAGTTGTGGGCTACGTGAGGAATACATGTTGGTGATATTTGTGTTCTTTGTGCAAGGATTCCTGCCATCTAGTGACGAGTACGTCCTCCACTTCCCATTTCTATCCGTTCTTTTCTGAGTGAGAACACTTAAGTTCTACTCGTTTAGATTTCAGTCACCATGTTTATGAAAAGTAACTACTTTTTAAACAACAAGCACTTGGTAGGTGGGCCATGCTTATCCTGATGCGCTGGATCCTGGTGCGCTGGACCGTATGTTCCCGGGCCCCAAGATTCTGGGCGGGGCTGCGGTGTGGGGGCGAGGGTGGTCCTCGAGGGCAGTGTGGGGTGGAGACCTTCTGCCTCAGCCCCTCAGCCTAAATCTCACGTGGACTTGTGCCCTTCCTCCTCGCCGCAGGTGGACGGCTTGTTCATCATTGGCTGGATGTACCTGCCTCCCCACGACCCTCATGTGGACGACCCCATGCGATTCAAGCCCTTGTTCAGGGTCCACCTGATGGAGAGAAAGTCTGCCACGGTGGAGTGCATGTATGGCCACAGAGGGCCCCACAATGGCCACATCCAGGTGAGCGCCCGGGGCTCCTTTACATACGGTAGCCGAGTGCAGGCGAGGGGCCGGGCTCCTCTGTCGCCCCTGGTCCCCGTGGCAGCGGGGGTGCGGTGCTGGCTGAGCTGGCCGTGGGGTTCCCAGCTGCAGGCCCGTGTGCACACAGAGCAGCAGGCAGGGGAGGAAGGGGGGGCTCGGCCCCGCCCCTGGGGTGCGTTCCCGACGTGATGGTGCTGTGATGTAGCCCCTCAGAGACTCACTCGCTGGGACCTGCCGGGGATTCTGTGTTCGGTCGGAACCGTCCTTTTTGCCATGATTCCTCACCGCTCCCAGGTTTCCTCTTTGAAAGAGTATCCGCTTGGAATAAAACACTCCGCTGTCTGATAACGGTTTGGCGAACCGCCACCCCAGTGAGCCCGTGTGAAACAGCAGCCCCTTAGCTGTGCTGTGACGTGTCGCCTTGGAAAAGCCTCCCAGATGCACTGTCCTCTGGGGAGGAGGTGCGCGTCCAGGCAGCCCTGAGCTCCCTTCTTGGGACCGGCCACGATTCGGCGGCCCTTGGGCTTCCGTCCGCGTGCGTGGGGTGTCCGTGCCGGAGAGGCTGATCGCGCTGCCCCGGCTGCCTGCCCGGCGTGCCGTGACTGACCCGTTCCCCTCTCCTTTGTCGTGAACCCTCAAGATTGTGAAGAAGGACGAGTTCTCCACCAAGTGCAACCAGACGGACCACCACAGGATGTCTGGCGGGAGGCAGGAGGTGAGCCTGAACCCCTCCGTTCGCGGGTTGACGTCGCCGGCGTGCCCCCTGTGAGAGGGTCGTCTCCCCTGCCCCATCCGTCGGAAAGGGCACCGGGTGTGCGGGTGCACGGCCACGGGCTTTCGTTACCCGCCACCCCTGAGAACAGGCGGAGCGAAGAGAAGGAGTTTTCTCTGAGCGGCTCCCCTTTGCCCCTTTGGCCAGAGAGTCCAGGTGCTGTTGGAGATTCTTCTCGCGTGTGCGTGCGTGGGGAGACCAGACGGCTTTTCTGGAGCCTCTATGTTCTCCCGGCAGACGGGCCTCGTGGCTGACGTTACCACGTCGTGGCCACACAGAGGGGAGGCCTGTCTCCGAGCTTCGCTCGTGAGTTTCTTTGGACTTCCTTTTATTTGCACAAGTAATTTCATATTGCCTTTGAGTTTCTTTGTTCTGAGGACCTAAGTCACACTGCCATTTCAAAACATCCTAAGGAAAACTTGAATTTTTAAAGTGTCGGATGCTCCCTGAACTGATGGTTATTGGTTGGGCCTGCATTTCTCGGTCGGGTTCTGAGTCCGGTCGCTTCCCTGTCAGCCAGAGAAGTGCCGGGAGATCGAACGTAAGCGCACACGTACGCGCGTCTTCGTGTAAAGAGTGCACGCACACGCTCACTGGAATCCCTTGAAGGCGGAGGAGGTCCCTGTTTCCTCAAATACGTGGCACGTGATGGAAATGCTCTATTCTTTCACAACAGTGTCACCGACGCTTGCACGTACGTCGCGCGCACAACACGCACGTGTTGCTGTAGTTCACGTTTCCGCAGAAGACGTCCGCGTGTTTCCCGAGAGTAGACACTCCTCAGTTGTCGAGACCGTAAAGGGACCGTGCGGTGTGTTTCTGGAAGGACATATGCTGGGGTCGGGAAAAGTTCTTGGCCGCCGCCTTCTGTGTGTGGGCTCGCCGATTGGGAAGTGGGACGGTATAACTTCGCTTGTAAAAGCAGTGACACCAGTCCTTTGTGGACAGGAACTAGGAACGAGTGCGTGTGAGGCAGGAGCACGGCCTTGCTGGTCTCCTGGCTCTGGGGTCCTTTTGCGTTTCCCTTGCCGCGACCTCAGCCGAGGCTGAGGTGAGGGGCATGAGCCAGGGCTCCCCGCGGCCCCTTCTCTGAACGTCAGGAAACATCCTTGCTCCTTTTTCTGCCTGATGTTTCTAATTGACTCGTAGCAGCTTATCGTCTTGGGAAATGAATCCTTCAGGGTGCGAGTTGCAAGTCATGTCTTATTCATTATTTTGTCTTTTGGTTTGATTTATAGTGCGTTTTTCTCCAGGAGTTTTTTTAATGTTTACGTGTTTTTAACTTTTATGTAGTCAGAGGCATCTCTCTTTCCCCCGCCCGGCCCATCCGAGAGGATGGGCAGACCGTCCCCCGTGCAGAGCAGAGGGCCGCGCCCTGTCCCCAGGCAGACCGTCCCCGGGCAGAGCGGCGGGACCTCAAGGTCCCCAGTGAGCCAGCCTGGAGTGGCTGTGGTGGGAGAGCCTGCCGTCTGGCCCTGTGGTCACTTTGTCCGTCTTGGGTGCTCTGCTGTCTGCTGCTTGTCTCTGTCTCCCCTCAGCTGTGTGGGGATGGGCTTCTCCTGTGGATTTCTTTGTCAGCCAGCGATGTCTTCACTTTCTCGTTCAGTCTTTTGGATCCAGAGGATGGCTCCAGGCTCCAGGGAGAGAGGACAGGCCGTGGCGGGGACATCGCCATGTGTCCTGATAGCTCTGAGCACTGAGGCGAAGGGCTGAGCCCCGGACTCTGGCTGCCCTGTGGTCTAATGGCTGACGGTCGTTTAAAAGTCTGGGCCCTGGGGCGCTTGGGTAGCTCTGTCAGTTGAGCGTCGGCTTCGGCTCAGGTTATGATCTCACAGTTCGTGGGTTCGAGCCCCGCATCGGGCTCTGTGCTGACAGCTCGAAGCCTGGAGCCTGCTTCGGATTCTGTGTCTTCCTCTCTCTCTGCCCCTCCCCTGCTTGTGCTGCCTCTCTCTCTCTCTCTCTCTCTCTCTCTCAAAAATATTAAATAAACATATGAAAAATAAAATTCCGGGCCCAGAGGGCACTTCCCAGGGGATTGAGAGTTCCTGGCAGCCAAGAGGGCTAGCAGGGGATCATGGCAGCAAGTGCAGTTTTCCCTGGGGACGGGGGAGTCCTCACGCCCCCAGGGGCCGGCCTGGCACCCTGCTCTCCTTCGTTCTCTGTGGCACCACAAGAGCCCGTGAGGGATGCCGGGCGGCTCGGCTGTCTGAGAAGTGCTGACCCCAGGTGCCCCGTGGGTCTCTGGCTCATACGCTGCAGGTGCCCCGTGGGTCTCTGGCTCATACACCGAGTCTTGCTCACCAGCCCTTCCGCTTCTCCCACCCAGCTCCAGGCCTGGGGTTTCTGCCTGCCGTGTGCACCTCTGAATGCCAAGTTCAGACGCGAGTCAGGCCGCGATGCCCTCAGCCTGCTCCTCATGGCATGCCCCGGGGGACCTGTGCGTGCTCCACAAACCGCAGCCCCTCTCCTGGGTTCTGTGAGCAGGGCAGGCTCCTGGGCCCACGCAGACTTGCCTCCTCCGGCCTCCGTCACTAGATGACAGCCAGGCCCAGCTGCCGTCTTCCCTGCCCACCCTCTGCCTGTCCAGCCCCCAGCCTGAGGTTTCTGGAAATCGGGGCTGCGAGGAGGAGCAGAGATGGGGAAGAGAGGAGGGAGGCAGGATGGGCAGGCCCCACCCCTGAGATGCTGTGGGTGTCCATCATCCCTCCCGACCAGGCCTCGCTCCTGGCGCTCTGTCATGTGGAGAGGTTCTCGCGCTACATTCCTGAACGGGATGCAAGATGCTTTTGTTTTGCTTTTTTTTTTTTTTTTGTCTTTTGTACTTTTTCACCTGAGCATTGAAATGTCACCTTCTGATCATCAAACACGAATTCATCGGAGCCCCACGCAGGGTCAGCCCCTGTGCTTGTCCTGTGTTATCCCTTCATGTTCTCCAAATTGTTTTTTATGTAATTACAATCTAACTCTATCTAATTTGGGTCTTTTTTTTTTTTAAAGCTGTTTAGCTGTTCCACAAATACTTCCCAGTCTCATTAGAATTGTTTACAAACTTCAGTTTGACCGCAGCATCCCATCTGTCACCTGAGGTCATTGACTCTATGAGAGTGATCCTCTCTCTTGCAGTCGGGCATGGGGTCTGTGCTCAGGTGTTTGTGTTTCCCCACTGCCCTCCTGACCACGTGCTCAAGTGACTTGCTCTCTGAGAGCCTCAGTCCTTACCTGTGAAATGGGGCCATGCAGTTACCCGCAGAACCCACATGAGTTGGAGGGCTGAGTAGGGCACAGCATGTGAAAGTCTTAGCACCAGGCCTGGCCACGGCCGCCTGGGAGAGACGCCAGGCTTCTTCCTGGAACTGAACTGCCTGAACTCTGTGCAAAAACCTTACCTGGTTTTTGGACCGTACAGTTGTGGGATTGCCAGGTAAAAGGCCCTGAAGATGTTCCAGATTCTTGTTATGTGTCGTCAGTTTGCTGGTTCATGTTCACAACCCACCAGGGCGGGTAAGCGCCCTGCTTCCTGTGCTCCTCCTGGCCTTGACGGTGGCCCTGGTGGAAGCAAGGCCAGGGAGCACGTGGACTTTGGATGAGGTCTGATTCTGCCACCTACTCCTGATGACATACGAAGGGTTTCCGAAGGCCCACACCTCTGTAGGATGGGGAAAATGCCAGCACCTGTCTCCTGGGCTGCTGTGAAGACCAACACGATGGTTATATGGCGCCAGCACGTGGTGAGCAAGCTCTGGGAAATATCGTCCTTGTCTTCTGTGTTCCGGGCTCCTATGTTTTCCTTGTACATGCACCTCTCATGAGATAATTGCATAATAAACATATTTCAAAGGCCTTTGTTCTGAGTAATTGGGCCTGGTTGCTATTTCTAATGACTCTGACCTTTTCATGCAAAGTAAATAAGATTACGACTCCTCACAAGCCATCTTCCGTGGTATTTAGTTCAAGTCTGATTATTCACCATGGTAACATCAAAGTCCTTGCTCATTTATACTTCAATTCCATTTTTATCTGTTGCTTATCGGTTTGAGTTTTTGAGGGCCTTTCCTCCATGAGTTCAGCCATTTGAGTGGAAGCTTTTGACTTTGGTAAAGTATAATTTGTCAAGTGTTTTTTTTTTCCCCCATATTTATTTATATTTGAGAGTAAGAGAGAGAGCGAGACAGTGTGTGAGTGGGGGGAGGGGCAGAAAGAGGGGGACACAGACTCCTAAGCAGACTCAAGACTCTGAACTGTCAGCACAGAGCCCGACGTGGGGCTCAAACCCACAAGCTGTGAGATCTTGACCTGAGCCAAAGTTGGATGCCCAACCAACTGAGCCAACCAGGTGCCCCAGTTTTCTTTTTTTTTTAATGTTTATTTATTTTGAGAGAAGAGAAAATGAGTGGGGGAGGGGCAGAAAGAGGGGGACAGAGGGTTCGAAGCAGTCTCAGCACTGACAGCAGTGATCCTGGTGTGGGGCTTGAACTCACAAACTGTGAGATCATGAGCCGGAGTTGGACTCTTAAGTGACTGAGCCAACCAGGCGCCCTGGGACAGGCAGTGTTTATTAAGATACAGAAAAATAACCGTAAAAGAAAAACCTTCACAAGTTAGGGGCACCTGGGTGGCTCAGCCGGTTATGTGTCCAGCTTCAGCTCAGGTCATGATCTTGAGGTTCGTGTGTTCAAGCCCTGCTTCGGACTCTGCATTGAAGGCTCAGAGTCTGGAGCCTGCTTCAGATTCTGTATCTCCTTCTGTCTCTCTCTGCCCCTCCCCCGCTTGTGTGCACGTGTGCGCATGCTCTCTTTCACTCAAAAACAAACTTAAAAAAACAAAAAAAAAAACATTGCCTATCCCTAAGTTACGAAGATTCTTGCTCTTTTCAGAAGCATGGTAGTTTCATGCTATGTTTGGGTCTGTGGCCTGGATCATCCAGAATTATTTCTTGTGTGTGTGGTGTGAGGCCGGGATCGTGGTTCCTTTTCTCCACATGGCTGTCCAGTTGTTTGAGCATCATTTGTGAAAGAGACTTGTTTTTTCCTATTGTGTGGCTTGGACATATTTGTCGAAAATCAGCTGACCAGCTAAATGGGTCTGTTTCCGGGCTCTCCGTTTCATTGCGTCGATGTTTTTGTCAGTCCCAATGCTACTACCACCGTCTTGATCACTGTGGTTTTCTCTTTAAGTCATAATGTGAGCTGGTGGAGGTCCTCCAACTTTGTTGTTTTGAAAGATGGCTTTGGATGTTGTAGGTTCTTTTCATTTCCATATGAATTTCAGAATCGGCTTGTCATTTTCTACAGAAATCCTGGTGGGACGGTGACTGTCATGGCGCTGAGTCTACAGATGGATTCGGAGAGAATTGCTGGCTTGGTCTGAGTCCTCCCGGCTGTAGGCACCCCCGTCACGGAGGCTCATTCGCACCCTCTCAGTGCTCTGGTTGTTGGAGCAGGGGCCACACACGTGTTTCCTAACATGTGATCCCAGGTCTTGTGTTGTTTGAGGCTGCTGCAAATAGGATGTAAAAGTTCGTTTTCCAGTTTTGTGCTCCTGATATAGATACTTCCCGTTGATTTGTACATACTGAGCTTGTGGTTTAGTAGCCGTGTGCTTCAGTCACTGTGGCTCGAGGTTAGGCAGTGATGTGTTAAAGCAACTGACGGATTATAGCTCTTCTGTATTTTTTTGTTGTTGTTGTTAAATCTCTCTTGCTTCTGTTTGCAAAGCTAATTTTAGACGGTCATTAAAAATGCTACATTGAGTTCAGAACTCAGAGCTGGGGATTAGGTTAAATACACACCATGAAGTTATTAAGCACTAAATATCCTTCACATGGTTTGATTCCACAATGAATTACTGACTTTTGAGGACACATGTTTATAGAACCTCCCTTCTTGCAAATAAACTTTTTGAACGTATAAGGTAGCTATGAAGGCACCTCCATTCTCCTCTGGCCACACCTGTCTCCTTCTTCATCGGCAGCTGGTGAAAGCAGCTCGAGCCAGTGTGACCAGCACGGGGTTTAGCGACAAGAGTCCTGCAGCCCAGAAGCCTGAGGACTAGGCTTGGATTAGACACCATATCCCATGGCGGCCACGGAAGCGAGGCTTATGGGCTGCTGCCTGGGAGCTCCGGACGTGGGCTGTGGCCCCAGCCTTGCCTGAAGGGACCCCACGGTCCCTCTTGTTTCCTGAAGTTCGGGAAAGTGGAGGCCAGAGCCCCTTACTTTTCATTGGTGACTCACCCCCCAGGAGGGAGGCCAGGTCCCGGGAGACCACAGTATGGCAGCCGCTGTCTCTGGCCAGCCGAATCTCCATCCCGTCCACCCCAGTGGGACTGTGGTGCAGGCGTGCCCAAGCTGTAAGATGCTGCATGTGTCCGCTCAGTGCCACAGGGAATGGCCTTACGTGTGAGTCATGGTGGTGTTCATGACCGTGTTCTCTTGGAAGGAATTCCGCACGTGGCTGAGGGAAGAATGGGGGCGGACACTGGAGGACATTTTCCACGAGCACATGCAGGAGCTCATCCTGATGAAGTTTATCTACACTAGTCAGTACGAGTAAGTGCATCCTCCTCCGTGGGCATTGTGAGCGCAGCCCTGCTGTGTGGGTACTGGGTACAGTCCCTCTCTGTGGGTACTGAGCGCGGTCCCTCTCCGTGGGCACTGTGAGCGCAGCCTTGCTCTGTGGGTACTGAGCACAGTCCCTCTGTGGGTACTGAATGCAGTCCCCCTCTTTGGGTACTGAGCACAGTCCCTCTCCATGGGTACCGAGTGCACCCCTGCTCTGTGGGTACTGAGCACACTCTGTCCTTGTGCACACTGAGTGCAGCTCCCTTTGTGGGTACTGTGAGCCTAGTCCCCCTTCATGGTTACTGAGCGCAGCTCCCTCTGTGGGTGGTGTGAATACAGACCCTCTCTTGGTAGGTACTGTGAGCATAGTCTCTCCCGGAGTACTGTGAGTACAGTTTCTATCCTCCCCACCGTGCCTTACCTTGGTGTCTGTTTTCTGTCTGCTTTGTCGCCAGCATCCAGCAGCGGCGTGCTCTGACAAGCCTGGCCTGTGTGCCAAAGCCTCAGGGCGTTTCCCCACGTCTGCTGGGGGAGGCCTCCGCCTCTCTTAGCTGCTCTCCCTGGTCCCTGTCCCCGGGTCCCACGTAAACAACCCCTGGTGCAGCGAACGCCCCCTCCGCAGTCTCGCGTCCCTGTGCTGGGATGACAGAGCAGGAGTGGCATCCCCTCCCCCTCTGCAGAGAGCTCTACCCGCCACAGCTGCCCTGCGGTGCCCGGTAGAGCGTAAGCCCCGGTAGAATCCGATGAGGTGTGACGTGTGCCCTGCTTGTGTTTTGAGGGGGCGACGACTGTGGCTCAGTAACGCGGCGTGCCTCCTGCCCCCCACTGGCCCGGGAGGACCCTAACCGGGCTGTACCGGGCCGCCCTGCCCTGCCGGCCCTCCGTCACCAGGCAGGGAGGTGCGTGAGCTCTGTACTCTGCCTCCCCGTCCCCCCACCCGAGCTGCTCTCAAGCCACCTGTTCCCCCCACAGCAACTGCCTGACGTACCGCCGCATCTACCTCCCGCCCAGCCACCCGGACGACCTCATCAGACCCGGCCTCTTCAAAGGCACCTATGGCAGCCACGGCCTAGAGATCGTCATGCTCAGCTTCCACGGGAAGCGGGCCAGGGGCACGAAGATCACGGTGAGTCTGGCGCCACCCTGGCTGCTCACAGTGGGCCCTGGAGCCGTGGCTTTGCTGGGGATGCAGATTGTCAGGCCTAGCCAGACCCACTGAAGCAGGATTTGCATTTCACAAGACCTCTAGGGGATTGGGAGTGTTTCTCAGGCGGCCTTACCCCATGGCACCCGGTCCTGGCCACACGCCAGAGTCCCTGGAGATGTTGAGAAAACACTGATGTCGGGCCCTAGAGATTCTCATCCATGGAGGGCGACCTGGGTGCGTGGCTCCGGGAGTTCCCCAGGTGACGGTAGGGTGCTGCCACATCGGAGCCCCCTGCGTTACTACACGGGCTCCCACTGCCCGTCCTGACCTCAGCAGCTGGCGCACACAGTCGGAGGATTGTTGAGCTGAAGGTGGCGGGGGGCGGGTCTTAAACAAATCAGCCCTCTGTCCCTGCCTCATCGACACCGGTCACACCGTGCTCACCTGTCATTTGCATAGCCAGGGCGCCTTTCTGGCAGGTGCACCGAAGCGTCCCGGGGAGGAATGCCTCTTCCTAGTTCTCACAAAGCCTTCTTCTTGAATCCTGGTCGGCCAGGGCCCCCATGCTCTGGGAAGGCTCCTTGTGAGCAGAGCGCAGCCCTGGGGTCCCGTGCGGAGCTGCAGGGCCCGGAGGAGCTCCTGGGTTCAGGCTCAGGAGCGTTTGCGTCCCGGGCAGACAGATCTGGGCTGGTGCTCAGGCCAGGAGGGTCTGTGCACTTCTCTAAGCCCCAGTTTTTTTTATCTTATCTTATTTTCTTCTATTTAGAGAGGGAGATGGTCAGAGGCAGAGAAAGGAGACTCTTAAGCAGGCTCCACTCTGAGCACGGTGCCCCATGTGGGGCTTGATCTCACGACCGTGAGATTGTGACTCGAGCGGAAATCAAGAGATGCTTAACCAACTGAGCCACCCAGGTGCCCCATCTGAGCCCCAGTCTGAGCCCCTCCAGACTGGGAAGGTTTTTACACCTGGAGGTCTCAAGCACACATGAGCCACTGTGCCAGGGGCCTGTGCACCTCACAAGGTCACTCGGATGCTGTCAGGTCCGTGTTTTCAAAGACCCCTTCACAGATGGGTTGCCTGCCGTAGGCACTTAGTTTTTACGGGCATCTGAGACGTTCTTACTTCATAAGGAGTTGCTGCTAAGTCCGTGGGAATGCTGGAGTGAGCTCCTTTGGCCAGAGGCGTGCTGTGCTCTGAGCTGGAAACCGTGCAGCGTGTCTGTGCCGGTCTCTGAGCCCCGCTGACGGCCGCCTGCTCGCTCCTCAGGGCGACCCCAACATCCCTGCTGGGCAGCAGACGGTGGAGATCGACCTCATGCACCGCATCCAGCTGCCCGACGTGGAGAGCCTCCGCAGCTTCAACGAGCTGTCCCGCATCGTCCTGGAGGTTCGGGAGCAGGTGCGCCAGGAGCAGCAGCAGCGGGAGGACGGGGCCGAGGATGGCGAGGGCCGCGCCCCGCAGAGCCCCCGCGAGCCCCAGCGGGGCCCCGCCCAGCCCAGCGTGGAGCTGCCTGCCGAGAAGGGCGGGGGGCCTGCGGACGGAGAGGCCGCGGCCGCGGCGGCGCCTGCACCCGAGCAGCCGGCCCAGTCCGGGCAGGGGCAGCCGTTCGTGTTGCCTGTGGGCGTGAGCTCGCGGAACGAGGACTACCCCCGCACCTGCAGGATGTGGTAAGGATGCCAGGGCGGCCGCGACAGGCCTTCCGGAGAGCCCCCCCGCCCAGCCAGCGTGGACGCGGGCTGTGGGGCCAGCGCAGGGCTCGCTGCATCGGGCGGGGAACCTCCGACAACTCTCTCTGGGTTCCAGCTCGGGCCCGAGTGGGCAGCGTCCTTCCCTGGGCTGCACGGCCACATCTCAGACTTCGGGGGCTTCTGACCTCTCACCCCTGGGGAGCCTCAAAGGGAGGGGGCTTATTAGAACCGCCGGGCATGAGGCCTCCTCTCAGATGCCTGCCGTTGCACAGTCAGTCAGGGGAAGGGTAGACAGGTGAGTCTACCGGCGGTGGCGAAGGTAGCCGGTGAGGAGGGGGCCCTCCCCGACCTGTGTCCCTAGAAGCCGGCTTGAGTTCACCTGGTGTCCTTGCCGGTGAGGCTTGTTGGGGGTCTCCCTCCGTCTCCTGGTGAACATACTCCAGCGTCAGTCCTTCATTTCTTCCTGTGGGTTCCCTCCCAACTCAGAAAGCATGTGTAAAGGGCTGGTGGTGCACTGTCCTCCCCACAGAGGCTGGGAGGTCCCTGACGCAGGGCCGGCTTCCTGCTTCTTGACTCATGTTCTTAGGGTTTTGTCTCAGGCCTCTCCCTCCATCCGCCCCGGGCCCAGCCCTGGAGGACACATGAGGAGACCCTCGCCCCAGCCCTAACCTCCAGGGCTGCTGGAGCTGAGATGACCTAAAAGGACAGACTCGGGTCCTCAGTCACACTGGCCGCATCCCCAGCCGGCAGCCACGGGTGTGTCGGGCTCTGCAGGTCTAGAATGTTCCATCATTGCAGGAAGTTCTCCTGGACCGTCGCCCTAGGGGACGTGTTGAGGGAATGACCTGTCCCGTGGCATCATAGCCGCTTGGCTTCCACATGTGTCCAGTTATGTGCAGAGGTCTGTTGCCTTGACCCCTGGGCCCTGTGACTGGCACTTCACATGCCCACTAGAGTGTGGGCAGGGCACTGAGCTCCCCGAGGAGGACTGAAGTGTCTGCATGGGCTGGGCGGCTAAATTGGCTCTGAGCGCCCAGTGCCCCCACACCTGCAAGCAATTCTCCATGATGCCAGCCCGGTGTCTGCCACTCGACTGGGTCCTGACACTGTGCACCCGGGATGATGTCAGACCCTGCGAGACTGCCCCGCCCCCTCAGCCGCCTGTTACCAGTCCAGTTTGTCTCCGTGCTTCCGACCAGCCAGCTGTAGGTCGGGGATTCCGCAACCCCCTCCTCATGTTCAATGAATGTGCTGGGGCGGCTCACGGAAGTCAGGGAAACACTACATTCACCATCTTGCTGAAGGCGGTGACAAAGGACATAGATGGACAGCCACATGACGAGATGCGTGGGACCCTGACCCGCCCTGGGACTGGGGTGGACGTGTTCCCCCACCTGGGAGCTCCCTGAACCCCATACTGTGGGTTGTTCTGGAGGTTTCCTCCCATAGGCCTGGTCGGTCATTAGCTCCGTTTGTAGCCCTCTCCCCTCTCTGGGGGATCGCGGAGCAGCCGAGGATTCCAGGCTTCTGATCCACCTGCCTGCCATCCGGGAGCCACCTGAGTCACCTCCTAGTGTCCTTGTCCCCTCGGAATTTACGTGGGTTTCAGGAGCCCGGCGCCAGGAACCTGAGCAGAGGTCAGCGTGTGTTCTGTTGTCTCCCACTGGGAAAATCAATTCCATTTCTTCATGCTGCTCAGTTGTCACCAAAGGGGCTGAATTTGGGTTTTCCTGGAGGAGACATGCAAATCGCATTCCGGTAGGATTTCGACTGATATGAATTTATCAAAGGTCGTGAAATAGGGCTCTGCTGTCCTTAGGAAATGGAAAACTCGTAGTGTTTTGTGGCTCAGCCGTGGCTCCCCAGGGCGCTCTGAGGCCGGCCAGCCCTGTGGTGGACACGCAGGACCTGCTGAATATTGGGCTCTGTGACCTGGGAGGGGCGTGCTGCGGTCCCTCCTGTTCGGTTCTTGTGTCTGCGAGGCCTTGCCGCCGCACCAATTCAGGACCTGGCCTCCCTGTGGCCTCTGGTGCTGCTTTCCCATGGGAGGTTTTCCACAAACACCCTCCTGTGCACACCCTCAGGCACAGGCCTGCTCTCCTCTCCCGCCCAGGGGAGCCTTGGTGTGGTGGGTGGAGGTGGGGGTCCCAGGAAATGGGCCCAGCCCCCATCCCTATTAGCTATCTGTAGGAGCCCCAAATTCTTGGCAAGAAAGACATAAGCGTAGCTTAGTCTGACCCTGGTCTTGAAACTTGAAACTTGGCCTTATGGAAATCTGGAAGTTCTGCCTGCTGGGTTCGTGACAGTAAGTCTTTATTGTATTTGAATCGTTGATGTGCTAACATAAGCATCCCTGGAATTAAGGCTGGTTACCTGGGCCAGCTTTGTGAAGGTGTCCTTTGGGACAGCGGTACGTGGTTGGTGCTGCTGGAGACCCTCTTCCTTTAGCCGGGTGAGCCCAACCGTCGGCCCGTGGTTTGGTGCATTGGGCAGTTAGGGTTGCTAGGTGGTCTGGGCAAGACGGGCTCTCGTGGGCCTTGAGGCCTGCGGCTTCCTGCTGGCGGGAAGAGGGGCTGGCAGGGGCGCGGGGGGCGGGCATTGCAACAGCCCAGGCGGACAGGATAGGACTGGGGCCCGGTGCACTCCTTCTGGGTCCCTCTCATTCCCTCCCCATGCACTTTTCCTCTTGTCTTTGTTCAGTTTTTACGGCACGGGCCTCATCGCCGGCCACGGCTTCACCAGCCCTGAACGCACTCCTGGAGTCTTTATCCTGTTCGACGAGGACCGCTTCGGGTTCATCTGGCTGGAGCTGAAATCCTTCAGCCTGTACAGCAGGGTGCGGGCCACCTTCCGGAACGCAGAGGCGCCGTCCCCACAGGCTTTCGAGGAGATGCTGAAGAACATCCAGTCCCTGACCTCCTGACGGGCCACTTCCTGTGGGGCGGCTCCCGGGGCCCCGGACCCTGCCGCCCGGGACAGGAAGCAGCATGCACTTTGGAGATTTGGCCTTCTGACCAGAACACCCACCTCGTAGGAGTCTCGGCCCAGCCACCCCAAAACTCTGTACAGAGTGTGCGACGTATGCCCGTGTCCTCGTCAGTAGCTCATGGGAAGGCTGACTGAGCTTGTCTCACAGAAAGAATGGCCCAGGACAGAACTGATGGAGAGGGCTGGCTGCACAGTTTTGTGAACAACTCAGCTGGAGAAACTGGGTTTGTCCTTGGCCTGCTGAACGTTTTTTGGGTCAGGCAGAGCGACCCTGGGGGCTAACGATCGGGATCATGCGTGAGGCGAGTGACCGTGGCTGCGGTCTGGCAAGGGTCTGGGGCGAGGGCCTCTGTGAGGTGAGCGTTCTACAGCCTGGGTGGGGCACTGTGTGCAGTGAGGGAGCTCCAGGGGGTCGGGTGTATCAGGCCAGGACCCTGGACTGAATTCCTGTGTCTTTACTAACCTGCTTGGATTTTGGACAGAAGCATTTCACCTCTGATTGGCTTGTGGATCAGCGCAGTGGGGTTAGTGATACGGGTCAGTAGGAAACGTCATGGTGGGCCTTTGGGCAGCTTGGAGGCCCTGGCCTCTCTCCAGCTTTAGAATCAAGACCTTTGCTGCAGCCAATTCGAGGCAGGGCATTTGTTTGCACACCCCCCCATCCACCTCCTGCACATGCTCTGGTGTCAGAACCCTGAGCTGAGCCACTTGTCCCAGAACCTTCTTCAGAATTCTGCAGGGCCACATCTGAACCAGCCCTGCCTTTTCCCATTTGCTTAGTATACACAGGTGCTGTTCTCGGAAGTGTTAAAGCAGCAGAGTGGTTGCACAAGATGACTTTGGAGCCCCTTTGTGGGTAACAGGGCAGCTTTCTAGAAAAGTCACCCATACATGTGGAATGCACTTTGGAGACCAGGGCATCTCGGGATCCTCCAGTGTGGAGACCCTGAGCACGGACGCTTCTGCCGGTGGTGTGCCCGTGTCCCATGGACACCTGCGTTTGGGGACCCACTGTTGTAAGGTCTCTGCTGATCTTAGTGTCTCCTGAAGAACAGAGCCCTGAATGCACGTAGACCCCCAAGAATTAGCTCCTGCTCCGCTTCCAGCCTGCAGAGAGCTGTCACCATGCTCCCCTTCCATGGCAGGCGCTCCACCGGGGCGGGGGGTAGACTTCGTCCCCCTGTCTGTGGCTCGTCCCTGCTGGGTGGACTGTGCTGAGCCCTTGTGCTGGGGGCAAGGGACCCCAGGGAAGGGGGCAGCTTTGTGGTGCCTTCATGTAGAGACCAACCTGAGATGTCCCATGAAACGTCCTGTTTTCCTGACGAATTTCTCCCTGACTGGCCTTGTTTTTTTTTTTTTTTTTTTTTTTTTTTTAAATAAAAATCCCTATTGCTGTAGCTTCAGTACATTTGGCAACTTTGAACTTCCTTTGCTTCCCAGAATCATAGAATTGATAAGCTCTGGGGCACGGCCCCTAAAAGGCAGACTTTCTAGGAGGTTCTGTCCAGACTCTGACGCAGGAAGGAGGCAAGTGGAGAAGGCGGGGGGGGGGGGGGGGGGGGGTCCCTCCTGGCCGGCTGTCGGAGATGCCGAGCTCGCCCCTCACATGCTTCTGGTAGGACCTGGAGTCAGGCTGAGGCGTGGTCTGTGTTCGTGTCTTCCGCAGGACCAAGCAAGCCTCCAAGCGTTCCCATCCCTGCCCCTTGTGGCTGCTCCCGCATGGCAGTAACTACGTCCGCGAAGCCTCGGGCAGAACGGGGCAGGGCCCGCTGGGTGTGTGGCCGCTGTGTGTCCCACTTTGCCCGAGCCTGGGGCTCGCTGGGAGGCTCATTCTGAGGCTTTTCCACCTGGGCCTCCCCTCATCCTTGAAACCCATTTGGATCGAAGATGAACCTTTCTGATGAAAAACCAGTCTCAAACCCAGACTGTGGGACCTGCCTCTGGAGCGTGGGCCTTTTTACGTGGTTTCCACTGGCAGTGGCTGTTGGCTGCATTCGCATCGTCCCGTCTCTGGTGTCAGACGGGGGCCTGTGGGGCCAAAGGGTGGGCAGCGGCCTGGGTAATGCCAGGCGGGGTCCGTGGCGGTGGACGGTGAGAGTGTGTCACCTGCGCAGCCGGGAGCCCAGAGTACGTGTTGTTTCCCACTTGGCGTATCCGTGGCCGGTTCTGGTTTCCAGTTTGTAGGTGAGTTGCACGTGCAGGGTCCGTGCAAACCAGTCCCAGCAGGCGCCCCTTCCGGCAGAGTGCGCACCCCACTCGTCAGGGCGGCTTGCAGCCCGTTAATTTGTTGCAGGTGAGGATTCAACAAGGCTGAAGTTGTGGTTGGAAGCCTCAAGGCAGCTGGGGTTTTGATAAAGCAGGTCCCCAAAAGGAACCCGAATGGCCCAATTCAGGGGCTGTCTACGCCCTTGTGGAGCTTGACTGGGGGAAGGTGGCAGGTGGATCCGGGTTGGCCTTTGGACGTTTTCCCCCGGTTGATGTCACCTTTACTCGCCACCGAGCTGCCGTGACACCGGGGACGTCTGTTGTGCTTTATGGCGGCAGGAGCCTCAGGTGTGTCTGTGCACACCTGGGCATGTGCTGTTCTGGACTTGACCCGGAAGCCCGTGATTGGAGGTTTCAGATGTGAGTCCTTGGATTCCTCTGTGTTGGGGCTGAAGGCTCCCTGCATAAGGCTGCTGCAAATGGCCTTGATTTCTTGCCTGTGCGAATCGGGCCTGGCGGTCTCTCTGGTTACGCTGGCCCGCCCAGCTTAGACCTGCAGTGTCTGCTGCTGGGGAGCAGGCTTGGAGGCCTTGTGTGGCGGGAGTTCCAGAACCCTCCCTCCCACGGTCCAGACGGGGCCTCGCTTCCTGGCCTCACCCCTCGGTCCCTCTGTCTGGGCAGCTGGCTCCCTGTGGCTGTTGCTCAGGGCCACAGCCACCCGCCGCCCCCTCCTTCCCTCCCTCCCCTCTTGTCCTGATCCAGGCGGCTGGGGTGGGTGCCTGTACCCCTGGCCTTCCTTCTGGCCCAGGCGGAGGGCGGGAGGGCTGCCACGGTGGCCTACGGTTAGGAGCAGGCCGGGCCTGCGTTCCCACTTCATGTGGAACAGACTTCGAGCCGGAGCCGCCATGGCAGACTTCCTCCTTCCCTGAGAACCCGGCGTGGTTTACTGCTGGGGCCCAGTCGGGTGAGGCCCCTCCGTCAGCCAGCTGATCCTCTGTGCTCGACGGCTGCCATGTTCGGGGCTGGATTTCTATCTGTGGGCTGTCTGGGTGTCTCGCCCTGCTGAGGTGTGGTCACCTTGTCGTGCTCGTGAGCGGTGATGCAGAAGAACCTGTCCAGTCCCTTTACTTGGCCAACTCAGTCACCGGCTTCCTGGGATTTCTGAGCCCCTCGTGCCCACGGTGTCTGCTGTGTTGAGGACGAGCGCCCCGTGTAGACTCAGTGCTTTGAGGAGGCTGTCCTGCAGTGTGAGAACCTTTCACCCCGTCTTCTGCCTTCGTGCTCCAAGTGCTAGGAATGCTTATGGGAATGTTCTCGTGCAGCCCTCCCTGGCTTGAGGCTAGCGTGCCCCAGTCCGTGGCCAATCCCAGTGCTAACATACGCTGACGTCCCTGTCTTTATGTTTGGGAGATCCGGAATGTCACCTGGCTACACGTTCTCAGAAGCGTTGAGTGAGTAGAGAAAGCCGTGACGCTGTTGGTTTGCCCGAAGCTGTGCACAGGGACGAGACGGCGCCAAAGTACCAAGTGCTCGGTGGCGTGGGCGACCAGCGGCAGCACCGAGGCTTGGTCCTTTGTGTGCTCACAGGGAGACCAACCAAACCTAGGAAGGGCTCCGAACCCGTGCTTTTTTAGTCTGATTTTACTTTGGGTTGTTATTTGAGATCACATAGCCTACTTGGAGAAGAAGCACATTTATGCTGCTTGGTCTTGAAGTCCCACGCCCTGACAGCCACAGGTGAGGTGTGGGGAGTCGCTGTCCCCGCCCCCCCCCCCCCCCCCCAGGCATCTGCTCTGGTGTAGGGTGGGCTGGAGCAGGGGCCATGCAGGGCCACGCCCCGAGGAGCCACTGCCGTGAGCCTGTGCCCAGCGTTGTCACCGGATGGGACCTTGTGGGGCTGTTTCTCCATAAACCAGTTTTTGAAACCTTGTTGTGTGCTTTGTAATTGTTTCTTTTGGGATGTGATCCAGAGCCATAAACAATATGAGGTGGGGGGCTGATAGCCAAAGGAGGGGGCTGGATCCTGGCGGGGTTGGGGGGCCCTCTGGGAGCCTCTCACATCAGGACTTGACTGAGTTTTGGTTTCTGTGTCGTGGAATGAAGCGGTAAGTGATCCCTTGGAACCCAGACCACGGTAGGTCTCTGGATCCCTCCTGACCTTGGCTTGATATGTGGCCCCATCCCCGAGCGGTGGCCTAGAAGGAGTGGGGGCCACTGTGGGATTTTCTTAGACTAAATTCAAAAAGAGTTTGCTTTTTCTGAGAACAGGATAAGATTGGCTGAATAGAAGAGGGCTAGGGCCGTGCTCTGTGGTGGGCACACAGCTGAGGATCTCATTTTCGGGTTTGTTTTTTTCTGTTTGTGAAAGTTATCTTGTGAACAGTGCAAGAATTTAATACAGGAAGTACAAGAACCTTCTGTTCCCACTCGGGCAGGAGCACTCCCCTCCTCTATCTGGGCACTGGCTTAGGCCCACTGGTCCCCTGGAGGAGGGCAGGCTGGTCCTTCCCCCGCAGGAGGCTGTGGCTGGCAGGGCCCTGGCCAAGCACTGTGTGTGTGTCATGTATCTCCCTGTGCTCCCTCCTGGGGCCCTCTGTAGCCTGGCCTCTGCTGGGGGATTTAGGGTGGCTGCATGCATGTGTGACACCAGCCAGCATGACTTGAAAATCCATGAGTGCTGGAAGGCTGTCTTCCCAGCACCTGGTTTTTGGAAACAGGGCTGCAGGGGCCAGATGCTCTGCACACGTGGAGGGCAGCACCTGCAGCCCCTTCCTCCACCCATAGGCCCTTGTGTGGATGTCCAGCTCTGGGAGGAACAGGTGTTTCTTGGGCAGCAGAACCAGAGGGAAGGAGGTAGTGGACTGCCCTCATATGTTGGGGGGCCCTAGAGGGAGGTCTCAGAAGCAGACCCAGCCTTCCCTTCCCAGATGGTCTCCAGATGGTCTCCAGATGGTCTCGCTGTCCTGCAGTGACCCAGCCACAGACCCAAGATCTTTATGGGGACCAGTCCCACTGCTGGCTCAGCACCTCCTGACTCCTAGGGCTGCTCTGTCCCCAAGCCCTAGCTGCTTGTTTGGAGCTGGCTGGGTGCTCAGTCTCCCATGTGTGGGGGCATGGGGTTCTGTGCTGGGGCCATCCGATGCTGTAGGGCATTGAACATCCTCCCTGATCTCCCCATCATGACAACCCCAAATGCCTGCAGACATGGCCGGTGTCTCCTGTGGGTCGTCACCTTGTGGGAAACCATGGGGTCAGTACCTGCACCTCCATGCTCCACACGTGGTGCTGAACGTTGTAGACACAGCAGTGAACGAGCGGCAGGGTCTCTCAGGCCTGCACAGGTCACAGCACAAGATGGTCCCCCAAACGGGCCTGGGGGCCTCCCTTGGACACTCGGGGGGTACCCTATCAGAGTGTGGTCTATCCCCTGTGCGGTGGAGTGTCAAGGCCAACACGGAAGCAGGCATATGGACTGTGGTGCCTGGCTTGGGTGATGCCTGGCCCTGTACCTGTAGGGCCTAGTCTGTGGGTGAAGTGCTGTGTCCTCACCCGTCTCCCTCGACCCGGGAGGGACGTCACTCCCGGACCTTCGGCAGGGGCCCGGGAGCTGGGTCTCTGGTGCTCTGGAGTTTTGGTTTCTCCCGGTACCGGTGCTACCGTCCCTGGCACCCTTGTCCTGGCCCCTGGTGGTCGGGAGAAGGCGAGGGCCATTGTTGGCAGTAGTGCTGCCTGCCGTTGGGCCCGTGGGGTGGCCGGGTGTGCAGCTCAGCACCACCAGGAGTTTAGGGAGGGAGATGCCTGCCCAGCCCCGGGATGCTGAACCGCGGCTTCTGGGGAGAGGGTTTGAGCATCCATAGCTTCCCAACCCCGCTAAGGGTTCTGGTGCTGCATGCAGCACACCTCTTCCGTGGCTGTCCTCCATGCTGCGTAACAACTATCTCCTTTCCCAGTATCTTTTGGGAAGAGGGCTCAGAAGAACGTGTTTTTAACAAATAGCTGTCCCTCGCTCTTTGGTGACAGATGGTTGAGCTGTCCTTTTTCCTCTTCTTGGTTAGGTTCGTTGTGATTTATGTGAATGTTTAGCATGTGCACGCAGCTGTGAACAAGCACCACGATCGGGATAGAGTCCTACTCCCCTTTCCAAGCCGCGGTCGCTGGTTGGCCTGCATCCCGTGGCTCTGCCTTTTCTCAGAACGTCAAGTTTCCAGAATAGAGCCACAGCACGCAGGTGCCAGTCCGGCTTCTTTCACCATCTCCCTTCAAGGAGACTTCTTAGACTCTTTTCTAATACTCCCCGTGACCTTTGAATACCATAGATAACACCGTGTGCATTACGTGTGGGTCTGTGTCTCTATGCACGTGCGTGTGCTTGCATTCACACAGGCACAGGTCACGTGGTGTCCCAGGGACAGAGGGAGGCCTGGGTCTTGCACTCAGGGCCCCCAGGAGCCCTGGCTGCCAAGCTGAGAAGGGACCGCTGGTGGAGGTGGGAGGCATTGTGCAGGAGGCTGCCGTGGGGATTTGGGTTAGAACAGGCCTGGCCTGGGAAGTAGATCTGATTTGTCGTCTGGGTATGCTGCTGGGCCGAATGCGGTCTCGGGAGTCCCACCTGTTAGTGACTCGGCCCTGGGGCCCACCTCAGCAGAGCGCCGTGACCACTCTGTGGACAGCAGGTGCCCAGACACTGGCTCAGGGATGCTGTCATCTCCGCCAGGGAGCCCTAAGCCTGCAGGGGATGGGCAGGTCAGCCCCTCTGCAGATTGTCATTCAGAGAGCTGCTGCTGGGCACCCCTGTGGACCAGAGGCCAGTGAGTACCTAGACCCAATTCCTGTTGTCTCCTCAGGCTCCTTCCAAGACCTGGGATGGGGACAGAGGCTACGGAGCCCAGGTAGATGGCCCTTATCACCATGGAGCTCCTCTGCCCTGCTGCCAACATCCCATAGTTCTGTTGGGACTCAGGCTTCCAGAGCGCCATGGGCGTGGGGAGAACTGGTGTGGAGCCCATCCCAGAGGACGCTCTGATCTCATGGAAAGCACTAGGACATGGGTCCTTGGTGCTGGGCTGAGACAGTGACAGGCATCTGGAAATGAACAAACTCTCTGTGAGCCTGGTTGTCTGGCTTGGGCTGCGTCCCTCTTAATGGCATTCTGATGATGGTAATGGTGGTGGTGGTGGCATCTCAGCAGAGTGCAGGACACGGTGAGGGAGAAGGAAAGGAAGACCAAGGTGCTGAGGGTACACAGCTCACTGAAGAGAGAGCTCCAGAATGGTGTGGTTGGAGAGGCAGGGACAGTAAGGGGTGACAATGGAGCCTGCGACCCCACAAGGAAGGGTAAGGATGTGGGGCAGCAGACTTGTACAGAATGATGCCCACCAGTGGGGCCGGTCACATGCAGGGCCCCAATCTGAGTGAAAAAGTGAGTTCTGCCTCCAGGGAGCCATTAACACCACATACTGCAAGAGTCTGTGGCACCTGGCATGACCTTGACCCAGACTAGGCTGAGAAGGGTTACTTCAAGAGACCCCAAAGTGTTCCTAATGAGGGACGTGAGCATGTGACTCTTGATCTTGGAGTTGTGAGTTTGAGCCCCACTTTGGGTGTAGAGATTACTTAAAAAAGAAAAAAAAAGTTCAGGGGTAGCTGGGTAGCTCAGTCGGTTAAGTGTCCGAATCTTGATCTCAGGGTCCTGAGTGCAAGCCCTGTGTTGGGTTCTGCGCTGGACGCAAAGCCTACTTAAAAAGTTTGAAAAAAATATTTTTAAATCTTGTTTTTACCCAACCCACGGGCTTAGCTTTGTAGAACCCCTTTCCTGAGCCTGTCATGGGTCAGTCAGGCAAGGTTATCCTGTGATAGCAAACTTCAAAACAAAATCACAACTTCTGGGTTAGCAACAATACAGGCTTTTGTAGTCACAAGGTTCTCAAAGATACGGATGTGGACAAGCCAAGAGGAGTGGGAGGTGGCAGTACCCCAGCCACAGCCCTGGCGGCAGCGCTCTGGTGGTCCTGAGGACAGTGTCCTTCCTGCTGGGTGGCCTCTCCCTTGTTCTGTCTGCCCACGGGGGTGGGCGTGTGACCTGCCCCTTTGGGCCCTCTGTCTTGGCAGCCAGCTCGGTCATGTCACACGGGCATCCCCACTTGGCCCCACCCCTGCTTGTAACTGTGGAGTAGAGGACAGGCCCTTTTCTCCGACTACTAGAGGAGGTCCATATCTTTGGGGAACCCAGTTTGGAACAAGGGACCGTGCAAGAACGTGGACCGTGCCTGCTGGTGTTTGGAGATGCGTCACTCCTCCTGCCTGAGCCCCGGCAAGGCTGTGGTCGCCCTCCTTCACTTGTTCTACACCTGCCCAGGGCTCGTCGGTTTGGAAAGCTTTGTTGGTGCTCACTTAGCCCCGTGCTGTTGCAGCCTGCCCCCCCCCCCCCCCCCACCTCCCCACATGCAGGAGTGGCTGGGGAGAGTCCCCTCTGCCACCAGCTGAGGGCACAGCTGGCCCTGGACCCAGGCTCTGTGCCAGATGCAGGCGGCACGAGGCTTCGTGACCATCTGAAAGAGCCCCTCCAGGCTGCAAGGGATGGTCACAGGGGTGGCAGGAGGGGCCCGTCCTGGCTGATTTCCCTAAAAGCCAGTCCTGAGCTAGGACCTGCAGGTATATTATTGGGGAGATGACCTGGGATAGGGTATGGGGAGGTGAGAAGCAAGGAGCATTGCAAAGGGTGCCATCAAGGGAGGGGGGCAGCAATGTGGGCAGCTGGGGTTCGGTCCCGCAGGGAAGCTGGGGGGCAGTATGCAACATGCCCCAAGCTGTCCCACCTGCGGGCACGAAAGCTCAGATACTTATCCACGTTCCCTGTCACTGCTGAGGGCTGCTCCCAGGGGCATTAATCCTGACACTCCTGGCCTGCCCCCAGACAGGGGTCTGGAGACTCTCTGGTGGCTGGGTGTCATTTCCGGGCAGTTACAGGAGCTGACAGCCATGGACATGTGGGTGCTATGGGGGTGGGGAGGAAGAGACTCACAGATGCTGGCCATGGCTGCCTCAGTGGCCCAGCACTTCTCCATCCCCTTCAAGCCAGGCCAGACTGTTCCCTCTGGTCTGGTGGCTCCTGCTAGCTCGGTGTGCTCCTATGCAGGTCATATAAGGTCGGGAGTGGGGACGGGCCCAGGGGACAGTGCAGGTGGAACACAGGCCCACTCATCATGCTCTCAGCCAGGGATCCTCGGTTGGTGACCGCACTGCACAACTACCCCATGATTCTGGGACATAGAGGTCTCTCTCTGTTCCTCCTCCTCCTCCTACCTGGGGGTTTTGGAAACAAAAGCCAAACCGAGAAATGTTTAGTGGCCGCAGGCTTCTCTGGTCTGACTTCTCTCCTCTGAGGCAGTGGCAATGAGCCAAGCTCTGCCTTAAGTGGGTAGGGAAAGGGAAAATACAGGGAGCCGCCACACTTCTGTAACGACAGGCTGACCTGCCCGGGAGGCTCACACCGTGTCTGGTCTTAAATCTCATCTTCTCCAACGTCCTGTGGATTGGTTCTATGGCTCTCACTATTTTACAGGTGACACCCAGGCTTGGAGAAGTGAGGCGAGCCGCCTGATAACACACAGGCAGGGCCAGAGCTGCGAACAAGCTCCTGTGACTGAGCACTCAGGGCAGAGTGGGCGAGGACTGCTTTGGATCGCTGTGTGGTGATGGATTTGCTTTCCCGGATTGCAGTCGTCCGTGTGCAGTCACTACGGTGACACATGCAGTGCACCCACTGCATGCTGTGGGGTCTGGCTTCTTCCACACCGTTGTGGGTTTGCGGTTGTGTAGTTTTCGTCGTTGTGTAGTGTTCTGGTTTCTTTCATCTTTTCTCCTGCGAGTGGACATCTGTGGCATTTCTGGTTTGAAGCTGTTAAAAGTTGCTTTGGCTGGGTCTGTGTGTGCCTTCTGGTGGACTAAGTTCTTATTTCTTTGGAGGGTATACCTGGGCAAGGAACTGTTTGGTTACAGGCTATTCATTCAGATGTTTAGGTTTTGAAAATATTGCCAAACGGTTTGCCAATAGTTATTTCAATTTTGTGAGCAATGTATGAGGGTTCCACCTGCCACATCCTCAATAAAGCTGGCATTTGTTAGACCTTCTAGCCACTCCTGGGGAGGGGGAGGTGATGGGGGCAGGGATGCGCTATTCTTGACATGAAACAGCAAGACAGTGTACCAGAGCTTCCAGAAGGCATGAGCCTGCCTTCTATGCTGCAGTGATATTCCTGTCGGCTCAGAAGGAGAATGGAGACTCCAAGGCAGGCAGGCAGAGACAAGAGAGCTGTAAATAAAGTGCTAGTTTAGTAGTGAGATTCCTGGACAATTTTGTCATGAGCTATTAACAAAGAGACTAGTGACATTACTTACACAACACGCAGGGGTGATGTTTGAACTATGTGGCAGCTAATATGGCAGGGGCACTGCCCAGTGAGCTTGGATGCCGGCCAAACAGCATACATGTGAGCCCTGGCTGGAAGTTCAGCCCTGTTCATAGGTTCTGACCCTAACAGTTCAGCAGCGGAGCCAAGAAACCTGAGCAGTGCCCGGACGCATCCTGTTCGCTCCACGGCTAGGAGGCAGCCCATCGGGGTGCCGCCCATCAGGGCTAGTTACTCGTGTTGGTTTGGGCAAACAATGGATTAACGGAGAATATTACAGTCGGCATGAAAATACTAAAAGGTGGGGGTAAACTCGTTTGCAAGAGATGGAAACTGGAGTCTGGGATAAAGCAGAACAACACGGAGAGGCAGACTTCATCCGGTCTGTAAAGACGCGCGGCCGGTCTCGCGTCCAGCGACCGCGCATAGCGCGGGGACTCGGGGCCACGGCAGGCCGGCACCGTCGGGACCGCAGCGTCCAGGCCTGGGCCGGCTAGGCGGCCACCACGTGAGATGCAGTGCGCTCCGCTCCGTCGGAACTTGAGAGAGGCAACCGGCGGCCTGAGGGCGCCACGAGTTACGCCCGGCCGGCGGCCACTGCCTTCTCACCATCCAGCGCCGGAGACCCGGGCAGAGATCCTGAACCCCGCTCCAGCCCGGGAATCCAGCTACGCTCCGCCTCGGTCCGACCTGCCGACCCTACATCCTCGAGCCCGTGCCAACAGGGACCAATCAGCCGTCAGATGGGGGCACATACCTAGAAGACGGCGTGTGATTGGCTGAGCTCGGGCCAGTCAGCGGCGCCGTCGGGCCGGAAGAGCGGGACCTGGAGAGGCCGGCGGGCGGAAGGGGCGGGACCTGGGGGGTGGGCGGGCCCGTGCGCGGCGTGCGTGTGCTCGTTGGCTGCAGGGAGGAGCCGCACGCGTGGGAGCCGGCCGTGCTGTCGTCAGCGGCCTCACGATGGTCACCGCTCCCTCCCACCCCGTCACCCTGTCACAGCCGCGGCGGGCACTTCCGGGCGCCCCGGGTGTCCGTTGGGTCTGTCAGCACGCACTCCCCGGAGCGCGTCGCGGCAGGCAGGTGCGTGCCTGAGCCCCTCACGCCGGGCCGCGGACACCGCACCCGGGGCAGCCCCAGCCCCGCCGCCAGGCGCCCGGGCCCCACGTCACCCCGGCCCAGCGGCAGCTTGTGTCCCGTAGGCAGGGCAGAGGGCACGTCTGCGCTGACGGGAGCTCCGGGGGGCGGGTTACTGTTCCACCGGCTGAGAACGGAGGGCAGCTCTTCAGACACGGGTGTATCCAGATGCTCAGGGACTGTGGTCGGGGACTGCTTTGTCCATCTGTCAGCTGCGCTTGCTTGCGGGCCGGCTTCCCTCCTGGAGCCAAGACCTGAGGCTTCCAACCTCCACACAAAAGGACATTCTTTTTCCCCTAAATTTTGGCCCCCAGTCCCCAAATGAGTTTCTCTGGGCTGACTTGGGTAATGCCCCCCTTCTGAGCCAACGTCCTCAGAGAGCTGGGCCTCAGCCTCTGGGCTGGGGGGCTGAGCGGTGGGGGCGGAGACAGGGGTGGCCCCTTAAGGAACTAGCGATGCAGTCATTACCAGCAGGGGGAGGATGCGCGCAGGGGCCGCATCCAGTGTTTTCTGGCGGCAGCCGGGTGTGCTGAGAGAGCTCAATGACCCGAAGCTGTTGCTGTAATAAGATAGCAGTAGTGGTGATGGTCACGGTAAAAATGAAACCCCAAAACACCGTGTCACTCCTACGGTTTCCATGCTACAGAACCGCCCCCCGCCCCATCACTGTCAGGGAAAAGTTGCTTTGCTGTGTGTTCCATTCATGCCCACTGGAGACCCCATATGGCATTCTAGCAGTTTGTTGCAGGGGTAGGGGGGACAATGGGGAAGGGTAACACGGTCTGTGTAGCCCCAAATGCTTTTGTCATCCCAGAGACAGAGCATTCAGGTTATGCTGGAAGGACTTTCATTTAATGGACAGGTTTGACTGTCTTTTCCCCAAGTAGAAGCTTGGGGATGTCCTAGGTGTGGTGGTTGGCAGCTCCAGGGCTTGGGAAGTTCTCAGCAGGTTGGAGCTTTCTTTCTCTCCTGAAGGGCTTAGCACAGGTTTAGCTGGAGCGTGCGTGAAGCAACTAGGTTTGGGGACACGGGATTTTACACGAGCCCGGCGTTCAGGGACCCCCTAGATGTCAGCATGTGAGCGTGCATACACCTGATTCTGTTGTCAGCCCCTACACCCTCTTAGTCTCAGAAGGATGACCCCTCCCTCCCTGGGGTTTAGTGACACGAGTCAGTGTCAAGAAATCTGGCCCAGGCCGTCGCCCAACAGCCCTGTCTCCCCATGTACCCAAAGCCCAGAACTTTCTAAGCCTTCCTGTTCTTGTTTTCTAGGAAGAGCGCATTTCAAATCTTTGGGAAAGAAGTGTGCCTCATAGATTATTCGGTAAGGAAAGCAAACACTCAGGGTCTGTGCCCCAACTCCGACATGCCCGTGGGTTGGGGAGAGTGGAGAATGTGGGTGCACCCAAAAGCCACACCTCACGAGGCTGTGTCAGACATGGGGCCCATCACCCGGCCCCTAGTATCTCTATGTAGGGTCACCCACTGCCTCCCCCACCCCTGACATAACCACAAAAAGAGCAGCCCCCATTGTAGCTGATTGTACTTCCCCAGCCACGCACACGGCAACGTGACCGTAAATGGCCGGGGATCCTCACGACCTGGTCTGCAAGCTCCGCTGGTCTCTGTCTAGATGACTCTGGAGGGTGAGCCGTGGTAGCCTGCCTCTTTTTGAGCTGCGGAAGGAGCTGAGGCCCCTGTTCCCTGCCCTTGGACACCCTGCCTCAACCCTGGCTCTCTCTGAGCGTTGATGGACTATTCCAGAGAGTTCCTCGGCTCACATCGCTGAATGTAACGGCATGTTTAATTCTGTCTTTTCTGGCTCATGCTCAGATGTGTCCCGTCCCCAGCGCTGCTCGAGAGCCCATCTGCTGTGAGTGCCAGGCCAGGTTCGGGGGCTGCCTGCCCGTGCCCAGGGTCAAGGCTGCCCTGCCTTACTGGGTCCCTTTGTCCCTGAGACCCCGAAAGCAGGTAGGTGACTTGAGCCAGGTCTCTTCACCTGAGTCCAGGGTGAACTTAAGGGGACCAGTCACATCTCAGCATCATAGATATTACATGAGTGATGTTTTACAATTTCTGGGAGACAGTTGGTGTTTTTCTTTAAATCGGGATTTTTATTTTAAACCAGATTTATGGAGTTAAGACTGACATACGATAACCACACATGTGTGAAGTGGGCAGTTTGCTAAATCTCTACATAGATACACACTGTGGAACCACCCCCGTCGTTGAGTTAATGTACACACACACACAACCCTGAAGGGTTTCCTTGTGCCCTTTGCAACTGCACCCAGCCTTCCCTGCCCCACCATCCCTGGCAACTGCTGGTCTGTTTCTGTTGCTGGCGGCCAGTCTGCGTTTCCTTGGATTTTATATAAATGGCGTCGTGTGGGGGGTACTCTGGCTTCCTTCCCTTAGTGTAATTATTTTTGAGTTTCATCCACGTGGTCGCCGAGGAGTACTGGAGAGTGCTCTGTCATCTGAATCAGCCACAGTGTAGCCTCTCGCCCCCTGAAGGACATTGGCATCATTTCCAGCAGTTTTGTCTGTGAGCAGTAAGGCTGCTGTGAACGTTTGTGTACAAGTCTTTGTGTGCACGTGCCTTCATTTCTCTTGGGCGAGTTGTTGGATCATGCCGTAGGGGTATGTGTAACTTTTTAAGAAACTGGCAACTGTTTTCCGAAAACGGTTGTGTCATTTGACATTCCCACCAGCATTGTATAAAGTTCCAGTCCCTCTGCGTTTTCACTGGCATGTGGTTTGGTCAGTCTTTTAAATTTTAGCCATCTTAATAGGTGGCTAAATTCCACTACTTAATTCCATAGTAACTAGTGATGCCAAGGGTCTCCTCCGTATGCTTTCATCATCTGCACATCTTACTTTAAAAAAAAAAAAACTTTTTTTTTTTTTTTAATGTTTATTCATTTTTGAGAGACAGAGAGAGACAGAGCATAAGCAGGGGTGGGGCAGAGAGAGAGGGAGACATAGAATCCAAAGCAGGCTCCAGGCTCTGAGCTCCGAGCTGTCAGCACAGAGTCCGACATGGGGCTCGAATCCACGACCTGTGAGATCATGGCCTGAGCCGAAGTCGGACGCTTAACTGATAGAGCCACCCAGGCGGCCCTGGCATCTGTGCATCTTACTTGATATGTAGATGTCTCTCTAGATATTTCGCCCGTTTAGAAAAATTGGGTTGTTTGCTTTTTTTTTTTTACTATTGAGTTGTGAGAATTCTTTATGTATTCTGGATATATACTTTCTTTATGAAATAGTTAATTTGCAAATATTTTCTCCGTGTTCTGGACTTGTCCTTTTATTCTCTTCTCAGTATCTTTCACAGAGCATAAATTTTAAATTTTGACGAAGTGCAGTTTTTCAGTTTGATCTTTTCTGGATCTTGTTTAGGTGCACCCTCCCCCCTCTACCCCTCCCCCCTCTACCCCAGCGCCCTCTCCCCCTCCATCCCTGCCAGCACAGCAGTGGCACATGCATTCTAAGCATTTCTAAGAAATCTTTGCCTAAGCCAAGATTGGAAAGGTTTCTCCTGTGTTTTTTTTTCTAGAAGTTTTATAGTTTATAGTTTGTGTTTAGGTTTGTGATCCATTTTAAGTTGATTTTTTTTTCCTATGGCTTGAAGGTCATTTTTTACTTATTTGTTACAAAACTTTTTAAAAATGTTTACTTTTGAGAGAGAGAGAAAGAAAGAGAGAGAATGAGCAGGGGAGGAGCAGAGAGAGAGGGATACACAGAGTCCAAAGCACGCTCCAGGCTCTAAGCCGTCGGCACAGAGCCCGACGTGGGGCTCGAACTCACAGACCATGAGATCATGACCTGAGCTGAAGTTGGATGCTTAACTGGCTGAGCCACCCAGGCACCCCGCCTCATTGCTACTTTTCAAGGATACTACTGACTTTTGTGTTTTGATCTTGTATCCCACAATATTGCATTACCTCCTTTATTCTAGTGGATTTTTTTGTAGATTCAGATTTTCTATGTAGAAGATCGTGCCATCTGCAGAGAGAGAGGATTTCCTTCCTTCCTGTCCAGTTTGGATGTCTTTTATTTCTTTTTCTTGCCTTATCCCCTGACTAGAACTTCTAGTACATCGATGAACGCAGTGGGGACACAAGACACCCTTGTTTTCTTCCTCATCTTAGGGGAACAGCATTCGGGTTTTCACCATTAAGTGTGATGTTAGCTGTTGGTTTAGATGCCCTGTGTCAGGCTGAGGAAGTTCCTGTCTATTCCTAATTTGCTCAGAGTTTGTATCCAGAATGAATGTTGGGTATTATCTATGTCTATCGAAATGATAATTTTTTGGGGGGGGTTGTTAATATTGTTACATTGATGGAGTTTCAAAAGTTAAGCTGTTTCCTAGGAGAAACCCCATGTAATCATGATGTATTGTTCTCCTGATGTATTTGGTTAGAATTTGATTAGAATATTGATCTGCCTTTTCCTTGTTTGCCTTTGTACTAGGGTAATGCTGGCCATGTAGAATAAGTTGAGACGTAGTCTCTCATTTCAAATTTCTGGAAGACTCTGTGTGGAATTGGTATTATTTCTTCCTTTAGGGTTTGGTGGGATTTACCAGTGAAGCCATATGGGGCTAGAAGTTTCTTTGTGGGAGGGTTTTTAACTGCAAACAATTTCTTTCATGGATATAGAGTTATTTATGTTATCTGTCTCTTGCTTAGTGAGCCTCAAGGATTCTGTCCATTATATCCTTGTCAAATTTATTGGCATAATGTTATTCATAATATTTTCTAATTACCCTTGTAATATCAGTAGAATCTGTAGTGAGGCCATCTCTCATTTCTTGTTTTTTAGTAGATTCTTAAACAGGTCAGTGGCCTCAAGGTCACTGAGTCACATTGTTCTAGGCAGTGATGATGGCCTCAGTCCCTCCTGTTGGCCATTGTATCATTTGAAAGTTGGGCAGGGTAGGTATGATTGTACTCCTTTAAAGGATGGGAAAACTGAGGTCCAGAGAGGGACAGGGGCTTTTCTAAGGTCACAGGGTCAGTCCACAGCCGATGAGGGATTAGGGTCCATGACTCTCTCCACTGAGTTATGCTGCTGGGCGTCGGGGAGGAGGTGGCCCTAGGCAGGGTGGAAGGAGTGCAGAGGCCAAGGTGCCCAGCCTGTCTCCTGTCTTCCAGCTCGTCTCCCTGCCTCCATCCGTTCTAGCTCTGGCTGTCCATTTTCTGATCTGAAGCCCCATGAGCTTTTATAATTTATTTTCCTAAGTTTTTAAATTTATTTTGAGAGAGAAAGAAAATGGAGGGGTGGAGAGAGAGAGAGAGAGAGAGAGAGAGAGAGAAAATCCTAAGCATGCTCTGTGCAGAGCCAGACACAAGAGTTGATCCCACAAACTGTGAGATCATGACCCCATCGAAATCAAGAGTTAGATGCTCAACCGACTGAGGCACCCTGGCACCCCCACCACGTAAGAGCTTTTAAAACTGTACATCTGGTCCCGTCGCTCCCCCATAGCCCCTCATTTCTGAGTATGGACCAAAGTCCCTGATGGAGTTCCTGGGGTCCTTCCTGACCTTGCTGCCCACCCCCCACCCCCCTAGGCTCCAGCCTCCTTTCCATTCACCCAGCAGGCTCCTGTTCCGGCAGGGGGCGCTGTTAGGTGCAAGTAACAGAGAGCTGACCCACAGTGGGTTCAACCAGGGTCTTTGGTAGAGAGAGGATTCTTCTAGGATTGGTTTTATGGCTGGATAATGTGTTTAAAGATCCAGATTCTTTTTACCCTTTACTCCTAGTGTTGGTACTTCCAGCTTGCGTGTTTTGAGATGGTGGCCATGGGTCTCCTCCTTACACCATGATACACGTGGCACAAAGGAAGCCTTTATGATGTCCTCCTTTTCTCGGGGGGGGGGGGCGGGGAGGGTGCATGGAAGGCTTACTGTCTCGTTCCCTTTTCTTATCCAGGGTAAAAAATTCCCAGAAGCCCCAGCCAACTTGTCTTTGATCTCTTTGTTCTCACCCCCAGACACATTGCTGGCAAAGCCCTGCCTGGCTGAGGCTGGTCCCTTGGGACTGGGCACTTGGTCCCTTGAGCAAAGTTGGGTTCTTTTAACAAGGGGTGGGTGGTGCGGAATGACTGCGGCAGGGGCCACCCACAGGGTCTGCCCAGGGAGTTTGTGCTGTCCACATCTGGAGGGCTCTCAGGTGCATGCTGGGGGGTGGGTGGGCACAAGTGTCCCGAGTGTGCTCGTCCCGCTGGGCAGCACCCTGGTGGCAAGCGGGAGGGGTTCTCCAGAACCTGTTCCATCTCCTCCTTTGGATGAGCCTGCGACCCCTCAGCCCTCCCTGTGGGGTCCTCTGTGCTTCGCCTCACGTCGCACACGTGCTCTGTGGGGCCCTCCGTGGCCTCAGGAAGTTGGCAGGGTCCACTCAGAGGTAGGTTTTAGTGTCTTTAATGTCTTTTATAATGTGCGACATGAGCACATGGTGGGGACCTCCAGAGGTACAAAGGGGTACAGTGAAGATCGTGCCCCGCTGCCCGTGCCTCCTCCGAGGCTTCCCCACGTGGCCTGCAGATGAGCTGTGAGTGTGTTCCTTCACAAGCGACATGTCACCGATGCCCAAATGCCTGGTTTGAAACAGCAGTCATTGTCATTGCACAGGTGTCCGAGGGGCTCTGCTGGGCACCACGGCCCCACCTGTCCCTGATCTTGGGGCTGGCGTGCGGGCCCTGGCTGCTGTCACTTCTTGTTCTCTGGGCCTGACCGAGGTCCAGGGGTGGGCTCCACGCTGTCCCTCTGCTGCAAGGAACTGGGGTCGCAGGGCAAAGGGCAGGGCTGTGGGAGGGTGCAGAACGCAGTGAGGGCATGGCCCCCCACAACTCAGGCACACGTAGGTTCTCCGTGAAAACCACGCACGACAGCTGCTGTGCCTGCACGCTGCATTTCTCACTCACCGTCCCCTCTCTGCACTCGTTCACGTCAGGACGGGAAGGTCCGCCTCGCTCTTTCCAAAGGCTGCCCCATTCCCTGCTGTCCCCGTGTCCCACCTGTATCGTCCCTTACAGATGGCATTCGTGCTGTTGGGCCCCAACAGCCAGTGCTGATGCCGGCTGCCTTTAAGAGCGTCGTTTTGCAGACGCACGTGTGTCCGAGAGTGGAATTGCTGAATCAGACACTGTCCCGTTTTGGACTCTGACCTATGTTTTAAGAAATCTGGCAGAGCCCCCTTTATAGCCAAGACCGCTGACACTCCGAGGGGCTAAATGTTGTGCCCAGGGGCCACTCCTGGTGGCCTCCGAGCTCAGGGCAGAGCCATGCCTCCTGACTGCAGCCCACATGTCCCGCCGTGGCACCCTGCGTCGTGGCACTGCAGAGATGCAGGCGGTCCCCTGGGACTCTGCTCCCTCGGCTGGGTGGTTGGGGTGTGCTCGTGTGGGGGTGCAGAAGAAGAACTTCCCGGGGCCCTGTTCCAGCGTGAAGGTTTCTGGGGCACTATCCCTTTGGACCTTGTCTTCCCTTCCTCTCTGTTAGATCCCAAAGATGGTCCAGTTTTATACCCCCAAAACCACCAAGGCATGCCCCTGCCCATGCCACCGTTTTGGGGGCCACCTCCCGATGCCTAGGGATCAGGCTGTGATGCCCTACTGGGTGCCCCAGGTCCTGAGGCCTCACACGAAGGTAAGAGGGAGGCTCATGGCAGCGAGGCCCGAGAGGGACCCGGAGATGGGGTGGAGGGTACCGGGTTCTCTCCCCACAGTGGCCTCCATTCATCCAGGGTCTACTGGAAGGCACAGCAAAGGCAGCAGAGTGCAGGCGGGGGGCGGGGGGGCAGGCTCCGTGTCCTGGGGGGGGTGCCCGGAGGGCGGGTCACGCTGCCCTCTGAAGGGGACAGCATTGCTGCTGCCATCTTTACTGCCGCCTCTCCTGCCCTCCTCCTCTCGCCCCTCCTCCCCCTCCCTCACCTGGCCTCACCTCCTGCTCCAGCTCTGTGGGCATCCCAGCAGGCGGATGGAGGAGCCGGGAAGGACCATTGTTCTGAGATTCTGTCCTCACTCTTCAGCTCTATCTGGCCCTCTCCGGGGCTCTGGGTTCCAGGCCAGCCCCCGCTGGGGTGGTTGGCCAGGCCCAGTCCTCCTCAGCCCCACGGCATTTCAGGTGCCCTGGGTGGTCAGTAGAAGCTTCCTTTCTGCCTCCACCCACTTTCCAGTTGCTGGTTTGCTGTCATCAAATAGCAAACTGTCCCTAGAATTCAGACTCAAAGGCCTTTTAAAAGGAGACCTGAGCTTGGTCCTGAAGCTGTGTCCTGAGCTGGCTTGCGTCCTGAGCTGCTCACAGCCCTTTCCTGGTTTCTAGGCCACATCACTGGGCCCACCCTTCCGGTAGATCACCAGGCCAGGGCTGATACGTTTGCCCACATTCTTTTCTTTTAGGTGGTGAAAAGGCAGCAGAGTTTTAAAGGCGTGCAAGGTAACAGCGCGTACGTGGGTCTCATCCCCTCCCGCTCCCCAAGGGAGGCGGGGTCTTATGGTGGGGATGGGGAGACTTCTCTCCTCCCCACGTCTGTAAAACAGACATGGCTGTGTGGCATACACTCCGCCTTTTCGCCCCCTTCTCTTGCCAGACATCGCTAGTCACCCCCCATTTCCCACCGAACCCAGAGAGCCTTAGACTCTATCAGTCCATCTGCAGCGGCTCTCAAGATGCAGCCAGTTTGCAGCCTGGAGTTAGATGGTATCTAAAGCGTATTTTCTTTTAAGCTCTAACCTGCTATGGTTCATGACATAGTGTGTGGGGGGGGGCGGGTGGGTATACTCACACATACGTACGTGTACGCGCGGCTACTATCCGTATTTATTAACGACGTGGCGCCTGTACCTCCATTTCCATGTGCAGGACACACCATATGCTCATGACGTGACATTTAGACACGTATTCCTCTTGCGGTGTGTTTGTACATTTGCATATTTGAGACCTAGGGCGTGTATCGTCACACATTTGTGGAGGCTGTAGTACGTGCCACGTACTCCTCTGTTCATGATGCAGTAGATACTCGCAACGGGGCGTGTGCATGTATTTGTGTGTTTGTGACCCGCTGTGTCATTCATTCCCTTCAGCACACGAGGAGACGGCATCTCCATCCCCACCGGTACATTCTTTGTCCCTCAAACAAGTGGGCTGGATTGTTCTGGAAGGCGTTTTCCGGCGCTGACGGCTAACATGTATGCCTCCTCCGTGTTGCCCGTGAGCGAAGCAGCAGGCACGTTTTGTGGCCTGTATCAGGTCCTCCCCGTGCCCAGCCGTGCCCCTGCTCTGCGTGGGAGCACCCTGGCCACAATCTGTGCAGGAGGGAATGGATGGATGCCGGGCTGGGGCTGGGTTCTTGGGACGGGCAGGCGATTTGAGCAGCCTGCCGGAGCCCAGGGGCACAGGGCTGGCTGGGAGAGTGCCAGGATGAGTGGCCACCAGCCAGCACACCCACCTCTTAATGCTACAGAAATACATGTCTTCCCTGGTAATAAAAGTAACACGATTAGGAGCGGCACAAATCTACACAGCCTTTGTGTGGGCCTCTATCAAATTATTTTTTATTGAGACATAATTGACACATAACATTATATTCATTTCAGGAGCGCAGCGTAACAATTTGGTATTTAAATATATTGCGAAATAGCCAACTCAAGAAGTCTAGTTAACATCTGTCACCTCACGCAGTTACAGATTTCTTTTCTTGTGATGAGAACTTTTAAGATCTATTTTCTTAGCAACTTACAAATATGCAGTGAAGTATTACCAACTGTACTCATGATGCTGTAGATTGGATCCCCAGGACTTACTTATGTTATTACTAGAAGTTCGTACTTTTTGACTACCCATTCCTCTCATCCGTCAGCTTTGTGATGCACATATTCTCTAGTCCAGCGAGCCCACGTCTGGGTGATGTCTCGTAGACACCCCCACTGCGTGTCTGTCCTCGGCAAGGTATCCAAAGCAGCTGAAGTGTCTCTCAGTAGGAGGATGGACATAAAAGCAGGGGGTATATTTGAAATGTGGCACCTGCCACGGAGAGCCTGTGGCCCTTAGGAATGATGGGAGGGGCCCCAGGCACGTGGCTGTGTGGAGAAACTAAGTTGCTGCAGTCCACGCCGTAGGACCCCAAGCGTGTGCATTTGAAAAGCTAAAGCCCTGTTTGGGTGAGGACGAGGGTTAGGTGGTGTGTGTCTAGGCTGAGTCGCGCGTAACACACGGGGGGTGGGGGTGGGGGTGGGGGGGCAGGAAGACAGGTAAAGAACCAAGAGCAAGCGATACATTGGCTCAAGTTTCAGGGAGAAGAGCCAGACATCACTGTAGGAAAGAAAACCCACAGTAGCAGGACAAGAACAGTTTGAGAAAGTGCTCTTTTAACTGTATAATCACATGTTTATGGGTTTATTCTTATTGGTTGTTTTTGGCTGTGAGTACTTGGCATCTTCAAGAGTAGCTAAAAGCTGTTTATTGTTGAATCATGCATCAATTTGATATGTTTTCAAAAACCAGTATTTTAGTCCAGTCATTGTTGACAGTTCAGGCAGTTTATAGGGATCTTGTGCCAAGCCTTAAACCCATTCAGGCCGGAGGGTGTTCCCGGGACAGGATTGAGAGCCCGGGTCCCACCGGTCCCAGGACAGGATTGAGAACACGGGTCCCACCGGTGCCGGGACAGGCGGGATCTGTTGCCCCTTGAGCTTCATATACAGTGATTTAAAAATATTTCCCTTGGCGTCAAATCCGGATTATTTCCATTTTAAAGAGAAAGTCTGCCTTTCTCCTCTTGTATTTTCCTTGTAAGGAGGGGCTCCTCCGGTGTTCTTCTCCATGCTTTTGCGGTAGGATTTTTTAACAAAACACATTTATTGTATTTTATATTAATCATGCTTTTACATATTGGTATAGTTAGAGTAGTAATGTAGCATATAGTACAGCATAGCATGTGAATAAAGTGTAATTTGTAGCAGCATGTCAGTAGTGTGATAAAACATAAACAAGGTGTGACGTCAGAAGGGTCACAGGATGACCAAAACAGGTCTCAGAAAAGCTCACGTCGGGGCAACAGCAGCCCAGGAGCCCTACCTGGGGTCATGGATTTTCAGACACTCAGACACAGCCCATGTTTCCATTGCTAAGTTGCAGTCATTATCAGCCTCTTGCCAGTCTGGTTTCATCTGGGCTTCACCACTTGTTTTCCTCTGAAAACAAAGATTAACGCGAAGCACATGCCACCTGGATTCTGTCTCCTTTCGTCCATAACCATGACCGTGCCCTCACGTGGCCGTGAGGGGTAAAGACTCCAGAAACGCCGGCAGGAGCCCCACGGTCAGCCCCGGAAGAAGCGAACGGCACGGTCCCCTTCACCTCCATGAGCGTCGGTCGGTGTCCACACTCATGGGGCTGGGACCAGCCTTGCTGGGGCACCTGGAGTCCCCGCCCTCGGTTCCAGAGGGTTCTCCCGCAAGCGGTGTGCAGACGCGGCCTGCCATCTTCACGCTGCCCGGGGCCTGACTCGCTTTCTCGCCTAGAATCCCCGCTGGACTTGCGCTCCCGGTACCACCGCTGGCGGGTCTGCTGTGATGGGAGCCTCTTCCTCAAGTGGCGGCAGCTCCAGGCCCTTCACCACCAGGAGCCACCGGCCCCGGGGAGGGGAGAGAGCCCCCTCGCCCCCATCCTGCCCCTCAGCCTCAGCCTCCTCACCCTGCTGCAGGCTGTCGTGAGGGTCGTGGTGGCCATTCGGTGAGCAGGCACAGGGTGGGGGCACTGGGGGTCCTGGGCCCGTCTCCCTCCCGGGCTGTTGCGGTCGGCGGCCTCGGGATCAGTTGAACCGAGAATGTGGGAGACCTTGGCTGTGGTTCCGTGAGAGGGTGAGGAATGGGGTGGCGGGATTACCACGCTGCTGCTCCTACCGTCCACACCACACACTTGATGGAACGGCAGTCCAGGTGCGTCAGAGCTGACGGCGGGGGGCTGGGCACCTCGGGGCTCTTCCCTGTTCCCAAGTCCCGTGGCAGCCTGCCACTGGTTCTAGCTTGCGCACATCTGTGTCCTGTCAGGGTTGCAAGTGACCTTGGAGCCCACTCGCCCAGCCAGCCCTCTGGGGTAGAAGCACCCCTTCAGGTCTGGGGACCTGCGGCCTCTCCCCCAGCCCAGGCCCATCCATCGAGGCTCCATTTTGGGAAGCCCTCTCCCCAACCTCGAACCCACTAGCCACACGCAGGCCTTGGGTTTGTCACCTAGAACCCCACCCAGTCCCTCCCCCACGAGGCCTCCAGGATGACACCTCCCCGAGCGGACAGGAAGGGGCTGCTTCCTTTAGTCTCTGAAATAGCTCCCCCCCCCCATCCCCGTTTACCTTCCCACGAAGGCTCTTCCATCACACCTGTGTACATCCATGCAGGTGCCCACACACGTGTGACTAGAAGATCTGCAAAGCTGTGGCAGCATGTCAGTGTGTGCAGTTCAAACCTACATATGTTGACTTGTTGGCTCTTTGCTCGTCTGTCTTCTCCATGTAAGAGGAATATTCTAGAAAATGTCCAGTATCTGACACGGTTGTAGGTGTCTAATGTCCAGTTTTCTGGTTGTTCATAGGAGGTTAGCTCTCTGTCTCCCGTCCTGGCCAGAGGTGGAAGGCCCTCCCCCCGCATCCTGTAGGTCGCTCCCCTGGTGTTGGGCCCTGGTATTGCCTCTGCCCCTGTGGTTACAAATGATGCCATGGGGCACATCTTCAAACAAGCGCCTGCCCAGACGTGGGTTGCATCCTCTGTGGGTCAAGTGCTCTCGGGAAGGGGCCTGGGGCAGGGGTCCGTGAGCTTTGTGTGATCGGTGAACACGAGTAGGGCTCCTGACATCGTGCCATGGTTTCTTCTTTGCTTTTCGCAAAGATTTGTTTCTTTTTTAATCTTTGCCAACGTGACATCAAAGTAGGTAGGGCTCCCCCGTGCCCGCTCTGGGAAGAGCAAAGAAGGAAGCTTGGGTGTAGATGACGAGTGAGGTGGATGGGCAGGGCAGGCTCAAGGGGATGCGCTGAAGGTGTTATAGGAGGCGTTTGCCTCTGAACCAGGCTCTTAGGGCAGGGGCACAGGTCCCAGCCAGCTGTTGAGGAGAAGTATCTTGTCTGGCCGGGGTGTCTGTGGGGTGCCCTGGGAGATCCCCACAGACTACATGAGTGGCTTATCTCAGGAGAAGCTGCCGGCTGCCCGTGAGCTAGCCTGGCAGAGGTTTGCTGTGGAGGCCTCAGGAGAGGGGGAGCATGGGGCCTTCCCAGCAGGGACCCTGGAAGGGCCGTGACAGACAGGCAGGTCCCTTCTAGACGGGGCTGCCACAGCCTCCTCGCATTGGCTTCCGTACATAGCTCTGCAAGGCTGGACTTCCCTTTCCCACCCAAGGGAGAGAGTGGGCTCTGGGGGCTGAGTGCCCATCCACCCCAGGGCCCGCGGCTGCAAGGTATCCTGGCATCACCTCACTGCACGCTTTCCTGCCTGGGCTCCTCGGGAACCAAGTGCACCAGTGATCTGAATGGCACCCCTCCCTCTGCTGTGAGGGTGTCCCCGCCTTCCAGCCCACGGAGGCTTCCTTACAGGTCCTGCCCAGGCACTGTGGGCTCAGCGTGGGCCACTGTTCCTAGTAACTGCCTTTCTCTTTGCTTTCCAGCCAGTTGTTTTGGGTTTGAACTTGGAATCTTCAGCTACTGTTGAGAACATCCGCGAACATGTCAATTGTAATCAAGTCAGGAGGAGTCTGTGATGGCCTGCATTGTCTCAGGTCATATAATTGACACCCAGGGTTGAATCCAAGCTGTTTATCATCCGGGAGGCCGTGGATGCTGGTGAGACCCTGAGTGCGGCCAATAAATGTTATTTGTGAGACTCCACAGTGGCCCCTTCTTGAACGAGGGCATCTGGTTCTCCTTTGTGGGGGAGGGGTTGTTCTCCATTTTGGGTCCCTGTGGGAGGGAGGCCGCCTCTACCCTGGCCAGCGGGCCCACCAGATGAGGGCCGGGAAGTGGCTTTAGCACCTCTTTAGGGTGGCTCATGCTTTAAGTAGTGTAAAATTATAGGAGTTGAGTTTTTAAACTGAGATATCACTCACATCCCATAGATTGCACCTTTTAAAGTATGATTCAGTGGATTTTGGTGTATTTATGAGGTGGTGCAGCCCTCACCACTGTCTAGTTCTAGACCTTTGTCGTTGCCCCAGAAAGAACCCCGTACATATGATCCATCACCCCTCCCTCCCTTCCCTCCCAGCGTCTGGCAGCCATTCACCTACTCTGTGACTTTTCCTGTTCTGGATGTTTCACGTGAACAGAGGCCTGTAATGTGCGGGCCTTCTGCGTCAGCATGTTGCACTCAGTGCAGGGTCTCCAGGGCGCACGTGTCTTGTAGCCGGGGATGCCGCGTCCTTCTCTGGCTGAGTGATGTTCTGTTATGTGGATGCAGCGGGGCTGGATGGACCTGGGGTGGTTTTCGCTTGTCGGCTTTACTCTGAATGTTTGTTTCCGTGTGGACACCTTTTCCTTTCTCTCTGGTGGGCACCTGGGGACGCCAGGTGGAACAGCAGCTCTGTTCAGTGCTCTGTGGGGCTGCCGCAGTCCTCCACAGCGGGGCCCTGCACTGTCATGCTTCGTATTTATTCCTGCCGGCCAGGCCGACACGCTCGGATTTCTCCACACCCTTGTGGACACTTGTTACTTACTGTCCATTGTTTGGGTGATAGCCGTCCCCGTGGGTGTGGAGCGCCGATGACTGGTGACATTGAGCATCTCTACGTGTTCTCATTGGCCATTCGTGTCTGCTTAGGAGAGAGGTCTGTTGAGACTCCTTGCCTGTGTTTTAATTGGATCGTCCTTTGTTTTTCATTGTTGTTGAGTTTGTGTTCTGGATGTGCTGTAGGTAGTAGGTCCTTATCAGGTGTATCATTTGCAAGGATTTTCCCTCTCTTGATGATGTCCTTTGAAGTCCAAAAGTTTTTAATTTCAATGAAATCCATTTTTCTGTTTCCTTAGGTTGCTTATGCTTTAGGTCAGATGGTCATACGTCAGAACCCACTGCTTAGTCCAGTGTCACAAAAATTTACCTATGATTTCTCGTAAGAGACTTATGGTTCAGCTTGTACATTCAGGTGTTTGATTTATTTTGAGTTGGTTTTGTAACTTTTGTTTATGGTGTGGGCGCGTGCATATGGTGTGGGGTGTGTGTATATGGTGCTCTTTGTATGTGGATATCCAGTTCCATAAACCATTCTTGAAATGATAAAGTTATGGAAACGGAGAACAGACTAGTGGTTTCCAGGGGTTCGGGGAGGGCTATAGGTGCCACTGTCCAAGGACAACATGAGGCATTCTTGTGGTGATGGAAATATCCCGTATCTTGACTCTTGTCATGTTTTGGTTGTGATGTTATGCTATGGTTTTGTAAGATGTTCTCAGCTGGGGCGGACTGGATGAGGGGTATCACGGGATCTCTCTTTATTATTTCTTGTCAGTCCTGTGAGTCTATGATGATCTCAAAATAAAAGCTTAATTAAAAAAGCAGTACAGTTTGCTTTGGAAGATTTTGAAAATACAGAAAAGCACAGAGAGGAAAGTGGGACCCACTGAACCCCCCACCCTGAGCTGGCCTGTGTGGCAGGAAAGAATGGACAGATTCCCACAGTAAGTAGACTCGGGCACGTGTGGACTGGGGTGTCCACTTTAGTGACGGCAGGAAGAGATGGGGATCTAGTCTGAAGAGGACGGAGCATGACCAGGCTCCTGTTGGGGCCAGGGACTGGCCCTGTGGGGCATTTGGGGCACACCCTTCCCTGTGAGCATAGGTCATCCTGGAGGGCCTCCAGGCTTCCCCAGGGGCAGAGCGGTGTTCTCCTGGGCACATCTTCACTAGCCCAAGGGCCAGCGAAGCATCATTCACTCAACAGCAAATATCTGTCGGTGTTACTACTGTCAGGCATGGTCAGGGGCGATCGTAGGAAGATGTGCCCAACCCCCAGGCTGCCCTTTGGCTGATGGGATATTGTAACACAGGGATAGTTGCATAATGAGCACGGGGGTGGGGGTGCCAGAGTTGCTCTTGGCATCCTGTCCACATTCCCATGTTGCCCCAGGGGCCAGCAGTCCCTGACTGGGGTCTCTCTGGCTGCGGGAGCCGTGCAGGCAGACTGGGTGTCCTGGGGAGTGATGCCCCTGGGGGCAGCCCTCAGCAAGTGATGGGTGGGAGTTGTGAACGCGCACCCAACCTCCTCCCCCTTGGATGGGACAGCTCTGAGTGGTGTTCTGTAAGGTCTCCTGGAGCTCCTAGCGGGACTGAACCTCGCTGCCCTCCGTGGTCACCTTGGTAATGCGCTTTGTCCTGGCTGCTCTCTTCTGCTCACTTCCTTGTTCCCTCACAGGCCTCCCTGGATCACCGCTCAGTAAAGCATGTGCAGTCAGTCCTTGCCTCAGGCTCTGCTTTTGGAGGAAACTAAGAGAAGACAAGGCATGCCAGCCTGGTCTTGAAGTCAGGGAAGGTTACTGGGAGAAGGTGGTCTGAGCTGAGACTTGAAGGCGAGTTCAGTTATCCTGGCGATGAAGGGTGAGGACAGAGTGTACAGGCACAGGTGCACAAGGTGGGCCTGCCCAGGACAGAGTCTGGAGCATTCTGTCTACATAGGAGCCTCATGTTTCGGAGGGGCAATGACAGGAGATGTAGTAGGGACCAGATGGCAGGAGGCCTTGGCAGTTTTAAAAGATCACAAGTGTGTGGGGGCACCTGGGTGGCTCAGTTGGTTCATGGGTTCGAGCCCTGCATCAGGCCCTGTGCTGACAACTCAGAGCCTGGAGCCTGCTTCAGATTCTGTGTCTCCCCCTCTCTCTGCTGCTCCCCTGCTCTCTCTCTCTCTCAAAAATAAATAAACATTAAAAAATAATAATGATAAACATTAAAAAAAAAAGAATCACAAGTGTGTCAGACTTGTGTTTGGGAAAAGCCAGCTCGGCTGAAGCAGGTTGAGTGGGAAGGAGGGCGAGAGTGGGCTTGGAGGCCTGCTCAAGGCAGCGGCAGAGATGCTGATGGGGATGCCTGGACCCCTGTGGTGGTGGCCGTGGTTTTGTTCCAGGTGGAAGAGTGTCTGACCCCAGAAATCCCCCAGACACACTCCACGAGTGAGGCGCACTTGTCGGGAATGCAGACACCTTGGAGGGCTGGTGCACACCAGCCCTGCCCTGTGGTCATCACACACCTGAGCCCCGGCACCTGCCTGCCCCACGGGAGCAGCCACGAGAAGGTGTGATCTGGAAGTCTCCCCTCTGGAAGCCTCTCTGCGAAGCTGGAGAAGTCAGAGGAGGTCAGCACAGAGGTCAGTCAGAGGAGGTGGGCCCAGCGGTAGTTCAGGCCACCTGTGTGACCTACGGCTGCTTCCTCTGGGCGAGGCCCTGAAATCTTCGATTTTCCAGGCACAGTGTTTGTTGTTCCAGGGAGTTTAAGGAGTTTAGGGAAGGACGCTCCCGTGGTCCATGGCTCCTCAGACTCAAGTCAGGGAGCCCAGAGAAAGTCCTTCCCTTGCCTCCCCCTGCCCCCGCCCCCCCACCCCCTTCCCCCTGCCCATGCCTCCTCCTCTCTCAAACCCCCTCCCTCCTTCCCTTCCCTTCCCTTCCCTTCCCTTCCCTTCCCTTCCCTTCCCTTCCCTTCCCTTCCCTTCCCTTCCCTTCCCCCCAGCCTCCCCTACCCCCTCCCACCCCACTCCCACTGTCCTCTCCTCTTCCATCTCTCTCATACCATTTACTGAGCAGTTACCATGCAGCCCAGCCCCGCTCAGTAGAACTTTCTGCAATGATAGCATGTTCCAGATGTGCACTGTTTAGTACAGCAGCCCACAAACCACATGTGGCTATTGAGGACTTGAGATATGGTCACTGCAACTGATGACCTGAATTTTAGTTTAATTCACTTAAATTTAACTTTTAATAGTCATCTGTGCCCAGCAGCCATCATGTTGGACAGCAAAGATGTAGCCCTGTGACTGCTGCCTTTGACCTGTCCTCCCTGGCCAGCCGACACAGCCACAGACCTAAGCCTTCATGGCCTTCTAGAATGTTCCCTGAGCCTGGTTACAACATTTACTTTAGATATGCTGGTCTGCTTCTCACCTTCCTAGTCTCATTACTGCTGTGAGGGAAAAGGCAGCAGGCTCCCAGAGCCCTATTTCCATGTCAAGTGCTCAGTAGGTCCCAGCAAAGCTAATGGCTCATGACGGCCTGCCAGGCAGAGTGAGTGCTCACCCCTGGTACAGCTGTGGAGCCCTAGGCTCGACAGAGAGGTGGTCTGCCTCCCTGCTCATGCCACACAGAGCTAGGCCAGCTCCCAGGGACCTCGTGGCCTGCAGGCTGTTCTCAACGGGGATGGTGTCTCTGGTTTTCTGGGAGGAAGCCTGTGTGGTGCCCACTCAGGGACCAAGGACCCTACGCCACTGCTGTGCATGAAAGCAGCCACGTCCAACTCAAATGAAACTGAAGAGCTCCTCAACGTTTATCATGGGTGACATCCCTCCACCCCTCCTGAGGCTGTGGTCTGCGCCCCTTTCCCTGTCCCAGGCCTCAGTCCCAGGGTGGTGGCGGGTGATGCGGAGGCTGGGGGGCAGAACAGTGAGCTTTCCAGGACTGGGGACATGCACAGAGTGAGAGGAGCACAGGGGACAATGGGGCAAGCCTATGACAAGGTCTTAGGAGGCTTCCTGTAGTGGGGACACTGAAATGGAGAAAAACAGGATGCAGCAAGCAGAGAGGAAAACAATTCCTGGGAAAACGTCTGGCTTTGTGGAATGCAGATGAACCCCCCCCCCCCCTCCGCCCCTCCCTGCAGGACTTCTGAGACTAGAAAGGATCCTGCAAGAGAATCTCTTTCAACCCGAGGGTAATTCCCTAAATTCCCTTTCCAGGAAAGGTCCTTTACAGCCAACTGAGAACTGTTTCTTTGCTGTGAACCCATTTCTTCTGGCTTCCAGAACAATGGTCAGCATATTCCTGCTGGCAGAACTTCCTGTGTTTGATGGGTCTCTCCCAGCCCTGGACGGAGCAGAGCCTGCCGCCATGCTCTTGTGTCGGGTGTGGGATGGCTGGCTTCCCAGTTGTCGGCTCACCCCCGGAGGGTGATGATGCCCCAGCCAGGAAACGGTAGCCTTAGGGGAGCCGTCTGGGTCGTCTCTTCAGCTGCAGAATCCACGGAACGAGTGCCGTGGCTGGACAGTCGGACAGTGTCCGGGCTTCAGAAAACACTGATTGGAGGACCAGCAGCCAGACTGATTGGGGCTCCTTCAAGTGGCGAGTGGTTCTGGGGGAGGGTTGTTTTTTTCCCCAAAGAACTCAGCAAGTAGGCCCTTTGTCATCCATTACTTATTCAGTAGCCACCTGCTGACTACAGCTGTCTTGAAGTATTGGATAGCGTATTAACTTATGTAAGTCTTCTGGAAGGTTCTTACGGTCCAAGCCAGACCCACATCTGTGGCTGCACCTCCGATGAGGGAGGCGGGGGTGCAGACCTCTTTCTGGGCAGTGATGCCCCCTGCTTTACACTGGCTCTGGCACTAGGGGGACAAGAGTGTGGACTCTGGGGAGGACTTGTCATGGCCTCAGGCCTGTTTTGCAGATGGCGAAGCTGAGCCTCAGAGAGGCTAATTCTTGTTGGTCACACAGCTGGTGAGAGGCAGAGCCAGGATTCAGTAACTGAGCCGCACTGCCACCCATTTGTATCAGATGTACAACCTGGGAGGGAGGTATTGCCCTTAAATGTGTTTCACATGAGAAGCTTCAAGCTCAGAGAGGGAAAGTAACTTGTTTAGGGTCACACAGCTCTAAGTGGCAGAGCTGGGATGCAAAACGTCTTCTGACCCCGGTTCTCGTAATGTGTCCCAATTCCAGGAGGTCCCTCTGAGTGAACTTTGCTGCCGATGGTACACCAGCTTTGCACACCCTGGGCGTCTGATAGTACTGTGCTGGGCTGTTGCTGGGCAGCGGTGAGGGACCTCCAGTCGCACAGCCCTTGCTGGGCGTTGTGTGTCTGGGGACTGATACTGCTTGCGGGATCGTCCCTTTCTACCTACTGGACCAAGTTTATCAAGTCAGTATTTTGTATGCCTGGCACTGAACACAGAGCTTGGCACATGACGTGGTGGTCAGGAGCCGTTGTGTTGAACGAATGAGGGAGTGGGTGCATGAATTACAGAGCTCCAGCTGTGTGCCAGGACACATCACACTCTTGTCTGGAAATGACCCGTTGATAGGCCCAGTGCCCAGGAGCTGGGTGCTTGTGTGGCCTTGGGAGGCCAGCTTGCATCGGAGGGACTGGGGAAGGGTCTTGTGGGGGCCTCGTGTCCCACCTCCGCACATAACCCCACCCTGCACCTGCTCCAGGCTCCTGTCTGGCTTCCTGGGGCCTGTGAGCCTCCCTGGGACGGCCGTGTATTGCCTCTCACCTGGGAGAAGGTGAGATCCCCAGGGGCTCGGCCAGGCCACTGTGGCTGGTGGAGGCCCTGGTCCTGGCCTGGCCCCACCCTCAGAGAGCTCTCCGTTCCCATGTGCTGAGCCCTGGGTGCTGGCAGGGCCTCTGGGGACACCTAGCCCAACCACTTCCTTCGTCGATGGGGATGCCGAGGCCAGAGAGGGCAGTGCCGTGTCCAAAGCCACATGGCAAGCCGGTGGCAGATGCGAGACTTGAACTTGGCTCTCTTGCCTCCCATCCAGGTCACCTCCCTCTCAATAAACTGCCCGCCTCCAGGCGGCTCCAAGTCACTTTGCTGTAGGGGTGCTCACTGTGTCCTCTCCATCCCTTCCTGCTGCAGGAATGCCCACTGGGCTTTGTATCGCAGGGGTCAGTCTTGTGGCCTGGGCACTGTGGCCACACGGAAGCCATGTGGGTCCCTGAGGAGAGAGCTCTGCAGTCATTGAGGGGCGCGGGTGTGGGGCTTTCCTCTGCTGCCCCGGCAGCTCTCTCTGCGCTTGGCGCACAGTAGGTGTTTCGTAAGGACTTGTTGATTGTGGGGTCCGCTGTGTCTCTGCTGGGTGACCCGCTGGTGGGTCGGGGCTGGGAGCCTCAGGAGCGATGGGACCTGCCTGCATTCGCTCTTGCCGTTTCCGGAGCAGCCATGTGTGAGAAAACCGCAAACCTCAGGGTTGATCCAGGAGCAGTGGAAGGTTTGACATCCCACATTTGAGGGGGGGACTTCCAGGAATGGTGGCACACCCGCTCCCTGTTCTCAGTTGGAGAGCACGGGGTGGGCCGGGAGCCACAGCCTCTTCTGCGATGCCAGGGTTTGCCCCTCACTCACCAGCATATGGGCTTTGTGGGGGACCGAGGGTGACTTGGCAGGTTGGGCGGGTTGTCTCTGGGTGCAAATCCTGCTCTCTCACTTGTGTGTGCTCCACCGGTTCAGCCTCTTCCTGCGCCCTCGTGTGACCCTCCTCTCTGTCCTGGTCCTAGTGACGCAGGCTCCCACTCCTCCCTTCCTCCTCCCTCCTCCCTCCTCCCTCTTCTCTTCTCCCTCCCTCCTCTCTTCTGCCCTCCTATCTCTTTCCTCCTCTCTCCTCCCTCCTCCCTCCTCCTCCCTCCTCCTCCCTCCCTCCTCCCTCCTCCTCCCTGCGTCTTCCCTCCTCCCTCCCCCTCCCTCCCTCCTCCCTCCTCCCTCCTCCTCCCTCCCTCCTCTCTCCTCCTCCCTCCCTCCTCCCTCCTCCTCCCTCCCTCCTCCCTCCTCCTCCCTGACTCTTCCCTCCTCCCTCCTCCTCTCTCCCTCCTCCCTCCTCCCTCCTCCTCCCTCCTCCTCCCTCCCTCCTCCCTCCTCTTCCCTCCCTCCTCCCTCCTCCCTCCTCCCTCCTCTCTACTCCTTCCCTCCCCCTTCCTCCCTCCTCCCTCCCATCCTCCTGCCCACCCTCCTCTTTCCTACCCTATCTCCCTCCCTCCTTCCTTTCTTCCTTCTGGAAACCATTTTGCATATAAAAACAGGTATATGAGTCTGAAAATGTGTAAAAAGATGAAGATTTTTAAAAAATATAAACACAGTGCCTCATTGAACTTCTTTGTTCTGTGTTTCCTGACCTAGAGACTTGACAGATTGGGGCACAGTGTTTTGGGCAAGACTGCTTCCTAGGCAGGGCTGCGAGCTCCCTGTGGCATCTTACCAGGAGGCTCCTGGTCCTGGTGGTCTCACTCTTCGTTTGCTATGACTGACCAGGAAGCCCAGAGGGGCCGGCCTGATTGGGCAGAGCCCCATCTAGTGGCCTTAGCATCTCTTGACAACCAGGGACTAGATCCATTATTTCTCTGGGGGAACGTTTTACAATATGTGGATTTAGAAATTATAAAATTATGTCCTTGTGTCCCCAGGTCCCCGTTTAATTCTTATAATTCTCACATTTACTTCTTGAATGCTAAGATTATTGCTATCCTATTGTTGCAGAAAAGGAAACTGATACCCAGAGAGGGTCTCTTGTGGTTGCACAGGGCCATGCATGGCCACATTGGGGCTGGATGGGATGCCACAGGGCTACACGGGACCATGCAGAACCAGGATCTATCCCAGGATGCTATTTCTTTTCTAACAACTTATTTTTTTAATTAATTTTTTTAACTTTCTGTTGAAGTTTATTTATTTTGAGAGAGACAGAGAGCATGAGCAAGGGAGGGGCAGAGAGAGAGGGAGAGAGAGAATCCCGAGCAGGCTCCAAACTGTCAGCACAGAGCTCAGTTGTGGGGCTTGAACTCATGAACCATGAGATCATGACCTGAGCCGAAACCAGTAGTCAGACGCTTAACAGATTGAGCCACCCAGGCACCCCTTTAAAAAATTTTTAAGTAAACTCTGCATCCAACATGGGGCTCGAACTCACAACCTTGAGATCAAGAGTCGCACGCTCCACTGAGCCAACCAGGTACCCTGGATATGCTGACGCTTCTTTGCCTATGTGTTGCTTCTCTCTTGCTAGAATTTTCCAGATAGCAGTTTGTACCAAAGTGGGTTCCATGGAACACTTAGCATGGTTGCTACTCTTGGAGGATTCCACCGTTAGATACCTTTGCGACTGTTCTGTGTGCTTGTGTCTGAATGGAGCCACGCACACAGGTTTGTAGGAGTGTTGGTTGTGTTTGTGAGTCGTGTGTGGTATTCGGCTGGGGATGCGTTCTCCACCCTGCACTGCACGCAGCACATGCTGTTTCCGGGAGTGCCGTGTAGGTGTGAGCCAACAGCAGTGTTTGAGTTTGTTTCTTGCCCGCACCTGCGCTGGGCGCTGTTCCTCCTGTGGATAGTCGGTCCACAACCCCAGCTGTCCCTTCCCCTATCTCACGTGGTTCCAGCTAAGGACAGCTGACAGTGGCAGTCAGCAAATTAAAAAACAAAACAGAAGAGCGATGGATCTTTAACTGGAATGTCCTTGGACTCCAATGTGCTATAAGAGTGTATTTCTATTAGGGGGCACAATATGGTGGGGGCTGAGGTCATGGACATGGACAAATAAATTCTGGGTTGGGTGGTGGCAGGGCTAGGAAGGCGAAGCAGAGTAGAGGGATGGTGGCGATGGGGGAGACCCTGCAGAGGGACAGAGTGCTGGGCAGAGGGTGGCAGTGCAAAGGCCCTGAAGGTGGACACGTGGTGAGTGCGCAGAAAGCAGGAGCCCAGTGTGGCTGGAGTGGAGGGAGAAGCGGTCAGCCTCCAGGATTGGGGGCCGGGAGGTCAGCTCCAGGCCGGCACCACAGGAAAATCTTCAGCTTTTTTCCTGAGTTGGGGAAGCCCTTGGAAGCCCCTGCACGGAGTCGCCGATCAGGCTGGGATTCTAACATGCTCCCTCTGGTGGCTGTGCTGAGAATTGGCCGTGGAGGGCGGAGGGCCCCCTGCCACCCAGCAATGAGCCTGGACGTGGGGAAGTCTGTGTCTCAAGGATGACGATGACAAGATTGGCTGATGGAGGTGGGAGAGCAGGAGAGGAGGCACCTGGGAACCTGACACTGACAAGCACACACACGCTCCAGGCTGTCCTGGCCACCGGGAGCTCTAGATCACAGAATTACGCGCCACATGCCATGTAGGAAGAGTCAGTGTCCTGGACTTGAAGACCATGATACTTTGGCGTTCCTCTGTGACCGAACGTGTGCCGTAGCAATAGAAGTAGGTCTGGTGTCACCTAGACCCGCTGGTTGTGTGCCTTGGGTTGATTACGTCACCTCCTTGAGCCTTGCTGTCCACATCAGAGAAATGGGCATGATGTTATTACTTTGCAAGGGCCTGGCAGGCAGAGAGCACTCAGTAACCAGTGTGCCCCCTCCCCCCGTCTCCCCCACTTGTTCCTCTTCAACCTGCTGGCTTGTGCTCTGCCTTCTGGTTATTTTAAACATGGACTCTGAGCTGGATGATCTGGTTTGAAATCTGGTTCCACAGCTTCCTGTGCATTCAGTCTGTGCCTCAGTTTCCTCATCTGTAAAATGGAGGTAAAAATAGTAAAAAAAAAAATTCTAGTTGTTTTGGAGATTAAATGAGTTAACAATTATAAAGCAGTTTCAACAGTGCCTGGCAGGTGATGCTAAGGGTGTGTTTGTTAAATAAAAACGAATAACCGTCATGATAAAAACACTCAGCTGGGTTACCTGAGTGGCTCAGTTGGTTGAGCGTCCAACTTTTGATTTCAGCTCAGGTTATGATCTCACGTGGGTTCAAGCCCTGCATTGGGCTCCGTGCTGGGTGTGGAGCCTGCTTGGGATCTTCTGTCTCCCTCTATGCCCCTCCCCCACTCACTCTCTCTCTCAAAAAAAAAAAAAAAAGCACTCAGCAGACTAGGAGTACAAGGAAACTATCTCAACATAGTAGAATCATGAATAAAAAACTCACAGTCAACATCATAATTACTGGGGAGAGAATGAAAGCTTTTCCTTTGGCAAGGATGCCTGCTTTCACTTTTAAAAAAAATTTTTTTTGGTAATGTTTATTTATTTTTGACAGAGAGAGAGAGAGAGAGAGAGAGCGCGCGCATGAGTGGGGGGAGGGGCACAGAGAGAGGGAGACACAGAATCTGAAGCCGGCTCCAGGCTCTGAGCTGTCAGTACAGAGCCTGACTCGGGGCTCGAACTCACAAACCATGAGATCATGACCTGAGCCGAAGCCGGGAGCTTAACCAACTGAGCCACCCAGGCGCCCCTTCACCACTTCTACTCAGTGTATTAATAAGAAGCCTGGTAAATTTACCTGTGTTCACAGATAATATGATCTTATCTGTAGGATGTCCTAAAGATTTCACAAAAGCTGTTAAAACTGAAAAATGAATTGAGCAAAGTAGCAGGATGCAAAATCAACACCCCAAAATCAGGTACATTTCTGTACACTAACAAGGAACAATCCAAAAAGGAAGTCAATAATATAAATTCCATTCAAAAAATAAACTACTTAGAAATTAACATAACCAAGGAGGGGAAAAATTTGTATGCTGAAAACTATCATTGCTGAAAGAAATTAAAGAAGATACAAGTTAACAGAAAGACATCCCATGTTCATGGACTGAAAGACAATATTCTTAAGATGTCAGTACTACCCAAAGTGATCTACAGATTCAACACGATTCCTATCAAAATCCCTGTGAAGTCCTTTGCAGAAATGGAAAACCCATCCTAAAATTCACGTGGAATCCCAAGGGACCCTTAATAGTTTCAGTTGGAGAAGAGGAAAATGTTCTGGAGATGATGGTGGTGCTCAGTGGCACATTAGGTGTGTATTTAATGCCTCTGAAGGGTAAACTTAAAAATGGCTAAGGCGGTAAGATTTATGTTTGTGTATTTTACCACAAACATACACACACACAAAGAAATGAAAACAACTGCATTGTTGGTATTTACCATTGGTGGGTCATTTGCTCTGTGTGCCACAGTTGTCCTGAGCTCTGAGTGTTGTGGTCGTAGGTAATCTGATGGATGGGATCTAAGAGCACGCTGGTGGAGTTGGCTAATCTCTGGGACAGGGGCATCCTGTTAACGCGCTCTACACATTTTATGAGGTGCCTACTATGTGCTAGGGGACGTGCCAGCCCCTCATGTGGTTCCAACACCCACTGTGAGGCCTCTTAATTGGCCTCAAACATAGCTGTGGTCTTCCTGAGTTCCTGAACAAGCCTGGGTAATGAGGTGTCTCAGTCTCAGTATTTGTTTAATGCTTTATTCATGGGAGCAAAACAGTGGTAACGTTCATTTCAGGGGAACTTTAATGATGTATGTGTCTGGTGAAGTCCCCAGCTCCTGACCCTGAGGTGCTAGATATGTTTGGGGCCATGTGAAATGTTTTGCGTCACTTGCAAGAAGGAAAAAAGAGGTGCTGGTTTTTCCTCAGGAAAAGAAGAGGTATTTTGCAGCCAAACCTTGTTCTCCTGTGAAACATTTGTCAGAGACTGAAGAAAGCACACACATGGAAATTTCCAATGCTTCTCCTAAAGGAAGGAGTTGGGACTCTTCACAACAGAACAGTGGTCCTGTTCCCCCATTTGCTAATCTGTTCATCAATCCAGCCACCCACCCACCTCTCCATTCCTCCATTCCTCCATTCACCTACCCACCAGCTCATCCATTCTTCCTTCCATCCATCTGTCCATTTATCTATCCATCTGTCTATCCATCCATCCATTTATCCATTCACACACTCATCTTCTCATCTACCCATCTACCTGTCTATCTACCTACCCACCCACTCATCTGTTCATCCTTCCATCTGTCTATCCATTTATCCATCTGTTGGTCCATCCATCCATCCATCCATCCACCCACCCATCCATCCATTCACGCACCCACCCACCCATCCATCCATCCTTTCTTCTAACCATCCACCTACCCAGCCATTACAGGACTAGGACTGTTCTATTTAACCTGCCTCTGGGTCAACGTGTGTATCTAGGCAGCTGGGTGAGGCCAGTGACTTCACTTTTCTGAGTTTCTGTTTCTTCACCTGCCAAATGAGACTGTGTTGCTGACACACTTAGCCCTATGCCTGGCCTACATCGAGCAAGTGTTCAATACATGTAGCCATAGCCATCATCATCAATAATAGGGTACTCCGAAATAGGTACTGATACCTCCCATTTTACAGAGGAGGAACTGAGGTTGAGCGCTGTGGCTCTTTTGCCTCTCAGAATGCACATGTGAAATGTGCAGGAGCTAGGCTGCACCCTGGAACTGCCCTTTGCTGCCTGAGTGACTGTGACTTCTTTTAGATCCACGGGGGTCCCTGAGGGCCCAGGTTCCATGGGCTGGCCTGGCAGGAAGCCAGATGCTGTGATTTTCTGCTTCCGGAAACAGTGAAAAGATTAACAACAAAACGATTATCACTTCGTTTATTTTCCTACTAAAATAGGTCCTTTCCTTACCTGTCTCCTCAAATCATCCTAACAGAGTGTGCTTGGGGTTCTTGGGCTCCTCTCTTATTTCTGTCGTCCCAGGTCAGACAGGAATCGAGTACAGCCCGGTCCAGCACAGACCTTTGTTTGTGCAATCTCAGATTCTCCCTTCATAAGTAAAATCGAAGACCACCTGAAACGAACGTGGGGCCGCTTTGACTCTTGGTCGAATTTCTGAAATGCACACAGGGCCTGCATCTGTGAATGCGCTGAGATGATTGCCCGGCCAGCGGGAACACTCGCCATCAGGTGCCAGCCTTCCTGGGACCGCCGGCCCCTGCTGTCCACCCTGATTGATGGCAGACACGTGGTAGTGCATCACAGGAATATGTGGGTGCCCCCGCCTGTGCTTCCAGACGGTGTCCTTGGGAACAGACCTCCGTGGGTCATGGCAGCCAGCCTTTGTGGCGCCCCGTGGTCCTACCTCCTGGAATTCACACCCTTGTGTGGTCCTCTCCCTCATTGCACTAGGCTTGGTGTCTGTGACTATTGGACTTTGCTGTGTCACTTCCAAGATTAGGTCATAAAAGATACTGTGGCTTCTATCTGGGTGCCTCTCCCTCCCTCTCTCCCTCCTCCTTCACCTTGTCTCAGGTGAGCTGTGCCTGGACTCCTGACTCTCAGAAACTGTGAGATAATAGACACTTGCTGTTTTGTTTTTGTTTTTTTTAATGTTTTATTTATTTTATTTTATTTATTTATTATTTATTTTTTTAAATTTCTTTTTAATGTTTATTTGTTTTTGAGAGAGAGGGAGAGACAGAGCATGAGCAGGGGAGGGGCAGAGAGAGAGGGAGACACGGAATCGGAAGCAGGCTCCAGGCTCTGAGCTGTCAGCACAGAGCCTGACACGGGGCTCGAACTCACACACTGTGAGATCATGACCTGAGCTGAAGTCAGACGCTTAACCGACTGAGCCACCCAGGTGCCCCTGTTTTATTTATTTTAGAGAAAGGGAGAGAGCACACACAAGCGGAGGAGGGGCAGAGAGGGAGGGAGGGAGAAGATCCCATCCAGACTTCCCGCTGGCAGCACAGAGCCTGATGTGGGGCTCGAACTCCTGAACTGGGAGATCATGACCTGAGCTGAAACAGAGTTGGATGCTTAAGCGACTGAGCCACCCAGGGGCTCCGACACTTGCTGTTTTAAACTGCTAAGTTTTAGGGAGTTTGTTACGCAGCACTAGGTAACTAATACACCTGTCCTGTTTCTGCAGGACAGTGCCTTGTATGTAGTGAGAGCCAGAGATGTTCTCTCACTTACCACTCACCCCGCATGGGAAAACGATGAAATGCATGCTCAGGACTGTGAGAACATGCATATAACAGATGAGCTGGAGGGGCGCCTGGGTAGCTCAGTTGGTTGAGTGTCCCACTTCAGCTCAGGTCACAATCTTGCGGTTTGCGGGTTCGAGTCCTGTGTCGGGCTCTGTGCTGACAGCTCAGAGCCTGGAGCCTGCTTCGGATTCTGTGCCCCGCCCCCGCTCATGCTCTGTCTCTCAAAAATAAATAAACATTAAAAAAAATAAAAAAAGAGATGAGCTGGCGGGCCGGGCCGCCTTTGCTGCAGTTTGTTGATGACTAACAGAATGTTTTGCTCTTCTGCAATGGAAAAGGGGAAGGGAAGTGGACTGACAGTTTCTGAGCGCCAACGGTAATAATAGTAAGTCCCTCTGCCTGCTCCACAGACTTCTAAACATGCATGATCTTAATTCATCCTGACTTGCCCAGGTGAGGTAACTGAGGGTCCCAGAGCTGCAGTGACCTGCCCAAGGTCACATAGCCAGGCAGCGAGCAAGTGTGGGCTCAGCCCCGGTATGTCTCTTGGCAAGGGGGACGAATAACAGATTGAACAGCTATGGAAGGGGCAGGATCTCAGAGCTAACAGGCAATGAGGCTCCACAGACTGCGACCATGTTCTCAAGAAAGTAAAATTGAGACACAGAGGCACAAGTGCCTTTGGTGCTTCTCTGACGGATGGGCCTCTGCAGGCAGTGGCGGAGAAGCCGAGCAGAAAGCAGGACGCGCACAGTCCGGGGACTCTGCAGCTGGCTGCCACAGAAACTGTGGGAGCCAACCGGGGGGGCAGTGGGGCAGGGGACAGCAGGCAGGACATGCAGTGCCCAGCACGCTGGCCTCAGAGACCCCCGGCCTTTCCCCAGTCATGCCCCGGTCTCCCCCTCATCCTCTTTCTGCAAGTGTTTTCTCTTAAGTTGGGTCATGTTTCCTGGGTGCAGGATGAAAAACGGGTAATTCTTTTGATCAACGTCTCAGTTAAAGATCTTTCCTTGGGCTTTATTTACTGCCTTTAGCCTAGAGTTTGTTATTCTGTTAGCCTTGTTAGATTCGTAGTAATATTATTTAATATTAGATTTACTAGATTCATAGTAATCTTCAGGTGTCAAGGCAGGTCGGAGAGTATTTGTGGGCTAGTTTGCTGTAGAGTCTGTGGGTGGTTTATACATTCCTCTTAGGATCTTTCCAAGGTTAGACACAGCAGTACAAATGTTCATCACAGGAAATAATGTGCATTACAGATGTAGGGGGGATAAAAATGTCCTTTTCTCAACATAAGCTGTGGTTGGCTTACTTTTCCTGGCTGCCATTGCTAACGAGACTGTCTCACTTACAAGCCCTGGGAGGGAGACGGAGTTCCTGGAGGTGGAATCATTTATAGATTATATTCCAGACGAGGCCTTAAAGACACAAAGCTAGCTGGCAGTTAACCCTCTTCTTCGTGAGCACCACACGGAAAGTCTACATTCAGCGTTTTGGGATTCTGTGCTTTGGAAGAACCCCTAACTGTCGTACAAAGAATGAGTTGTGTGCTGCTGACTCATTCCTTCAACGGGTATCTCGCAGCGTTAGCACACGTCAGGACTGGGCTCCATATTGCGCATGTGCGATCTCAGTTCTCTCCCTGACCCTGTGTGGGGGACGGTGCACCGTGCTTGGATTGTCAGAGTGATGTGACTAACCGTTTCCTCCAGCCCCTACCTTTTTCTTGTACGTCTTATTGAGTACATATGTTACAAATCGATAATACGTTGTTACTATATTTTTATTAAGCAGCTAATGACACTTTGGTTGGCTGTCCTAGGGTTTAGATATGCATCCTCCATTTTCAGTCTCCTTGCAAATAAGGACTCCCACCTTCTGTGCTGTTGGTTTCGTATGTTTCTTTTACATAGGCTATAAACCCACCGGCCTTTGCTTTAGACACTCAGTATTTTGGAATGATTAAGAAGGTCTTCCTTTTGTGTGAACAGTTTCCAGAGCTCTTCATTTCTCTGTGTAGATCCAAGCTTCCGTCTTGTTTTATATTCCTTGTTCCTGAAAAGCTTAGCTTTAATATCTTGTAGCAGGGATCTTCTGTAATTAATTATCTCAGATTTTATTTTTCTGGAAAAAAATTTAAATTTTGCTTTCATTTATAAGAGGTGTTTTTTGCTGGAGGTAGAATTCTGTGTCACCTGTTGTTTTCTGTCTCAGTGCTTCATTGTCCTCTGGACCACATAGTTCCTGATGACAAGTCTGTTGTTGTTCTTATATTTCCTTAATTTCCCTGGGCTGCCTTAATGATTTTCTCTTTCTCTTTCAGGATTTTGACTATGATATGTCTGTCTGGTTTTTTTTTTTTTTTCCCCTAGTAAATAATCCTGCTTGGAGTTCTCTGACCTTTTTGGATTTGTGACTTGATATCTTTCATTATTTTTGTAAAATGCTCAGCTGTCACCTCTTCACATACATCTTTTACATCATTGTGACTCTCTTCTGGGGTTTCAGTTACAAGTATGTTAAATTATTTATATTGTCCCAAGTGCATTTAAAACTGCTCATTGTCATCATGGTCATTGTCCCCCTCCCCACCCCCTTCCTGCTTCGCTTCCTCTTTGTGTTAAGAGTTTGGAAAACTTCTGTCAACCTGTCTTCACCAATTCTTTTTCCAGCTGTAAGAGCCTAGTGCTGATCTCAGTGAAGACACTCTCCGTCTTGGGTGCCGTGTATTTTGCTTCATGAAGCTCACCTCCTTTGTTTCCACTGTCTCGGGCACAACTCTCCTGAACTAATGACCGTTCACGTATCACTACTACTGTTTCTACTTCCCCTCCCCCTCCTTCCCCTTCTGTTGTATAAGATGGGAAGGGAAAAATCTGGTACTTATTACTCTATTATTGCCAGACGCATCTTTTTACTTAAAGGTTATTTCCTGTAGACAGCACGTCACTAGTTTCCTACTTACTTGGATCAGAAGACTGTGGTTTTCCTGACTCTAGGTCAACATTGAGAACAGTATCAGATACATCCTTTGGCCATGTAGTCAGAGCCGCGGGACTTGGTGTTTCTGAGATGGAAAGGGGGTGATACTTGCCTGGTGCCCTGTTGGGGACACAGGTGCATGCAGACTTGGCTTCTCATTCCGGCCGGGCAGAGTAGTGGCTTCTCTGAACCCTGGTTTCCTCATATATAAAAAGGGAATGACAGGTGATTGTCGCAAGGCTTAAATGCACGATCCCTTTCACCCTCTTGCCTTTACTGAAAGGCCTGGCACACAGTAGCTGCTTATTTAATGCTTTCTAGACTCCTGATTGCTTATTGAGATAGATGAATAACAAATAGATCGTCCTAAACCATTCATTCCATTCCTTAAGATCCTATATCTGGAAAACTATCCTTGGTCTGCCTATAGATTCTACTCCTCTCCTCATTTAGTATAGTGTTTGTTTTCTCAGTGAGTTTTTCCAAGTTAATTGGAACACATTGATTTATGCAGTTGCCATCCCCCCAAATGCCATTTGCACCTTTCTTCTCCTCTTGGTATAAACATTCAGTTTAGGAGACCTGTTAGGAGTCAGGGAGACAACTGTTTCTTGCCAGCTTGGTTGCCGTGTGCCCTTGGACAACCTTTCACCTTTCCTGAGCCTCGGTGTCTTTGTCTGTAAAAAATGGACAAGTGACCTCATTACTCAAGCCAGACATGGAGTTGGCTCTCAGATACCCTTTATCCTCCGCTCTGTCTTGTCTTTTATCCCTTCCCCTCACCGCGGTTCCGTGGATGTGGGCAGGGGCTGCAGCCAGCCCTCAAGTGCCAGCAGGGAGGAAAGGGAGCACACACAGCTTTTTCTGGCTCTCTGCTCCACATTAGCTATTACTTTGATCTCTTCTTTCATACCCAGATAAGCTTTTAAGTCACTTTCTCTATTTACCTCATTGTCCTGAAAAGAGAGTGGATTATCTACTTTGGAACACGCAAGAATTGCAAGATTCTGCCTCTCCACACTCTGATTTTTCTTTAGAGATGAAGGTGTTATGGGGAAGCGACTACCTGTGGTCCCTGAGCCTCTCCTGTCCCTCATCTCCAAGTTATGAGACTCTAATCCACGTCAAGAGGACAAATAGCATCTGCCCGGCACTGGCTGCAGAGGGCGGTAGCCCTTTGCAACGCTCCGGGAAGGCAGTGGCTGGGGAAAGGACCTCCTGTCCCCATTACTTGGTGCAGTAAATAGGTCTTTTGTTACCTGTGACTTAGACAGTGGTCCATGGGCCAGAACAGCAGCCTGCCTGGCGCTTCCCTGAAGCACAGAAACAGCCTGCCCCCAGACCCACTGGATCAGAACCTGCAACTTAAAAGACCCCAGGTGATGCGTGTGCACGTGAAAGTCTCTGAGAGGCACTGTCTGCAGGGTCAGTGAGGAGCCGTTGGGGCAACAAAGTGGCAGGTTTGTGTCATTCGATGTAGCCCAGAGCTGTCAGGCGGGAGGAACAGAAGGCTTGTGGGGCCTGTGGAAAGGTGGCCTGAGCTGGGGACACCTCCGTGCCCATCAGGGCTGAGATCCATGTACACTCCCTGTACGGGGTTGTGTGTTCACTTTCTGATAGTGTACTTTGAAATGTCAGGTCAAGCCCAGCTGATCAGTTTTTCTGTTTTTGTTATCGTGTCTCGGAATCTGTTGGAAAGTTCAGTGTTGGGAAGACTCACCCCTCTGTTCTCTTTTAGGGACTGAAATTTTTAGCTCTTATATCGAGCCTCTTTCTCCATTTTGAGTTAACTTCTGTGTAAGAGGTAAGATAGGGGTCCAGATTCACTCTTTTTCATGTGAACAGGCTTTGATTTCCTTGCTCAAAGGGTCTCTCTACTTCTCATATGGGGAATAGACTGTAGGGGCGAGAAGGAAGCAGGCAGACGAATTTCCCGCTGTTACGTGATCATCTGTCTAAGAAAAGGCACGCCAGATACCAACTAATAGAGTTGGAGGGAGTGATTGGAGGGCCACCGTGTGGCAAGCGTCTTATCATCACTGATTTAGGCGAGGTGGTTAGTACGCTGAAGCTGTCTCCGGGTGGGTGGAAGTTTTCTTGAGTAACAGAATATTTACGTGGTCTCACAGAACCTACCCACCAGAAACTGATCACAAAGGATAAAGGACTTTATAATGAAGAAACCTGGTCAATGCCATCTTGGTGGGAATGTCACCGTTAACAGACAGGTACACGCAGTGGGCCTCCTGACACTGTGCCCTGGGCAGGAACACCTCTCACTTTCCAGAGCTCCTGCCTGGAATGCTTACCCTTGGTCTCGTTAGGACAAAGTGTCAGACAAACCCAAACCAAAGGGCATGCTACGCAAGACCAGGGCTGACAAAGATCAGGAAGACTGAGGAATGTTGCTGATGAGGGGAGGGCTGGAGACACAGGGCACGGTCTGGGACTGTCTTGGGTATGAAGGACGCTGTCAGGACACGACACTTGTAGGTTAGTGATGTGTGTTGCAGTGGATTTCTGGTTGTGAGGTGCTGTGCTGAGTACCAGAGCTGAGAAAGAGAGTGTCCTTGTTTTAAGGACATACACACCCCACTGAGGGGTCAGGGGGCCATCGTGTCTGCATGACAGCTTGCTCCTAAATGGCTCTAAAAACAAACACAGAGACAAAAGCATAAGACAAACGTGGGAAAATATGAACATTGGTGGCATCCGGGTTAAGGGCATGTGGGGATTTTTTATACTTTTCTGAATTTACTGCAAGTCTGAAATTGCATCAAACTAAGAAGTCAAAAACAGGAAGACAGAATCTTTCCCACCTTGAAAAACACACAGCATACCTGAGACTGTCAGTAAGCATCACCGACAGGGCATTTGATGCATCGATGCCGTCCCGTGGCCTCGTGGCTCGGCCCGCTCCCGTCCTCCGGCCCCAGCATCCCTGGCACGGCCATCAGATGACTCTTAATTCAGCAGCAGGCGACTGCCTTCCCTCTCGGCATCCCCTGCCTGTGGGCCTCCCGTCGGCCCCCCTGGGGGCGTGCTGCCTTCCTAGCTGCTCCCCAAAACAGCCACTGCTGTGGGGTCTGTCCTGGGCGTCAGGTGGTTCCGTCTTCACGTCGACCGGCTCCTCTTTCTGTTGTACAGACGAGAAGATGGGCTCGGAGAGGTGAGAGGAGAGCCAGGGCTGGACAGCGGCTCTGTCCAGCTTTGCGCATGAACAGTCTGCCTTTCTCCCTGTGTCTTGCTGTCTCGTTCACTTGATGGTCATTGGTCTTGGTGGGCAGGGCCCTCGTCCTGCTCTCTTCCCTGACACGTCCCGAGGACCTGACTCAGTGCCTGCCCCGTGACGGGAGCTCACCAAATCCCTTCTGGATGAAGGACCATCGTGGGGCTTAGCAGACTCCATACATGGGCTTTGGGTTTGAATGTTGGCTCCAGTTGTGGTTCTGCTGACCTTGGACAAGCTAATCGGCCCCTCTGGAACACAGCCTCCAGATCTACAGAATGCAGATTCTGTTCTTATCCTGGGGGGCGGTGGTGAAGAGCTGATGGCACCATACACATCGAGTGCCTGTCACAGCAGCTGGCACTGCATAGACGCTCAGTCCATATTGAATGAATAAATGAAGGTTTCAAGTGGCCTGTGTCTCTGGGGAACCCCAGCTCCTCCTCTGTGGAGGGATCTTACCTGAAAACCTTAACTTACTGTAATAAACTTTGTGGGACTAAATTAGCCATGTTTTCATTTGTGTGTTTCTGGGGTCCCCCACTGTCCTGTAAGCGCTGGGCAGGTGGGGGCCCTGCGTCCTCAGTTAGGCTGGACCCCCAGCATGCCCACAGCTGTGGTTCAGGGCAGGCAGGCCTGCTTGCTGCTTCACTTACCTCGTTTTGCTTCATCACACATTTATTGGGGCCTCTCCCTCCTGCCGGGTCCTGTGGTGAACGCTGAGCACCTGCCCCGTGCCCCTGATTCTTTCCCTGGGGCCCCCACGGACGGGCTGCCTCAGGCTGTCCTCCCTGGTGTTGGCTGTCTCCCGGCCCCAGGAGGCTCTGCGTCCTCTGGCTCATGGGCCCGTTTGGTAGCCGACCTTCAAAATACGCTGGTAGGCATCCCTGGAAGCCCCTGTATTAGTGCAGCCCCAAAGCAGGTGAGTGAGCCCGGGGAGGCCAGTGCAGCCTCCTCTTCTTGTGAGCACCCGTGCCCACATTATTTTCTCTCCCACCTGGGACTGAGGGGCTAAGGTGCTTAGCAGGTCTCAGGAACAGCCTGCTCGTGGGCACCTCCAAGCTGGACACTTGCTGTCTCGTGCCTGCTGCCCAGGAGGTGGCGCTGTCCCACCTTTATGGCCCCGCAGCGGGGGCGGAGCAGAGAGCAATCCACGTTTCCTCCCCAAAATGCTGCTTTAAGATGAGGGGGAAATTATGGGCATTTGGGTTGGTTATGGGGAAGAAGAAAAGAATCTTGAAAGTAAAATGAGTTAGAGCTTCCTTTCAGATTCTGTATCTGAGTTTTGAGTTCTGCTCATAGGAGAACTTGTCTTGCAGATTACAAGAGTTGTTTTTTTGTTTGTTCTTGTTTTTAGTTCTGCCTGGAAATCCCTCAGGAAAGGCTGGTGGAATGAGGACCTGATTCTGTTTTTCTAAGTGCTTGAGAAGGTGGGCTCTGGCCCGTGCCCCTTCCTCTGCGTCCCTGGGCAGGTTACAAGAGCCCTCTGGGCTCAGTTTCCTCACCCGAGAAGTGGAGATTAAAGTCCAGATGCCAGTGGGTGGTTGAGAAGTTGTGAGATGATGAATTTGAAGCCTTTAGCCCCATGCCCGTGAGGTAGGGAGCACTCGCGTGGCTGGGTGGCTGTCCTGGTTGTGGCATCCCTGGAGATGGTGGACGCCTCTGACCCGCTCCCTTCACCCAGGGCCTTTGCTGGAGAACGCAGACCCTCCTTTTCGCTGTAGGGAGAAGGAGCCGGCGCTTACAGGGCTCCCAAGGCTGCAAGGCCCAGTCCCCCCTCCCAGACCCGAGAGGAGGTGTGTGATGGCCCTTCTGGATCTGGCCGAGGTACTGGGGGGACACGGAGGGAGAGGAATCTGTTCCTCCTGTGTCGTGGCGTAGGCATCATGGACGAGCTGTGTGGAGACAGGGAGGCTTCAGGGCTGGCACGGGTTGAGCTGGGGGCAGTTTGGAGGGAAGGACAGGGGTGCAGGGTGAGTCCACGTGACCCTGGCTCTGGGTGGGACCTCCAGGAGTGACTTCTAAACCGTGACAAAGAAATCCCTCAGAGCCGGGGGACAAAACCACATTGCTTCAGCATTTGAGCTCCTGAAACATGGTGAGAAGTGGAGGTTCCTAGTGGTTTTCCTCCAAGCCTGGGAGTTCCAGCCTTCAGTTGTATGAAAGGGGAGGCACAATCCAATGCGGAGGATCTACGGTTCACGTCTCCCCTGCCCCTGCCCCCTGCCCCCTGCCCCCTGCCATCTTTCATGTCTTCCTTTTCTTCCAGCATGCCGTCCGGCCCCTCACTCAGGCAGAAGCCTGGCCAGCCTGCCTCTCCCGACCTGGTGCCCGCCTCCCGGCCTCCCCTTCTTCCCCCTCCTGGCCTCGCCAGTGAGGCTGGAGTTGTCAGAGCCCATCCCGACCCTCCCAGGCTTCTACCTGGAGGGCTTTTAGCGTTTCCAAGACTGTCCCCTAAACTCGGTAAACAGACACGGGAACTCTGTGATTTCCCCCAGAACTCGGGTCAGCCAGTGGTGGTTGCCACTTTGAGGGGCTCTTTCCTTCTCTGTGCACATCACACGTGCACACTCTCACGTGCACACTTGGTCCAGACCTGGAGTCCCTCCCGAGGGGATTCTTTGCACACTGGTGTTTAGCTTTCTGTTGAGGGGTGGGTGGCAGCTGGGGCTGCGTGTGATTTACTGTGGCAAGGACAGCGCTGAGGGTGTTTGGGCTCTGGGTGGGGAAGTCCCGGCCGCCTGGCTCTGTGCAGATGGGGACAGGCAGCATCCCTGCTGGTGAAAGCAAGTGGACCGTTCTTAGGCGAAGAGAGGGGCCATCTCTCCTCGCGGAACCGTCTTGTTGGAGTGTCAGCCCCGCAGAAAACATTTTGGTTTCTACGCCCGGCACTGAAAAGCCATTAAGTGGAAAGGAAGCCTGAGCCCCTTCCCTCGGCGGCCACGCCAGCCGCGTCCCCGGGCACCGCACAGTGCGGCTTTTGTTCGGGGCCCGGAGTGTAGAGCCGGGCCGGCGGGTTGTCGGCGCACATTTCAAATTTCCTGCCTTTCGTCAGCTGTGCCACTAAGATGACAGTATGTAATCCGCGGCGTTTCCTTCCCTTCCCCTGCCCCCACCCCACTTGTGAAGCCGACTCACTTCCACCCCTCCGGCCGTAGTGAAAAGTGTGTTTATGATTTCTCTCTCCCGCGTGTGCACTCACACAAAGGCCTCCTGAACGTGTCCAGGGGCCGTGCCTAGGAGGATTTGGCTGCCTGGGTTTTCGTTTAATGCAGGTATATATTTTTGTGTGTGTGCAAGTATTTATTAAAGTGTTGTAATATTTATTGTTTATTGTCAAGTTGGCTAACGTACAGTGTGTGTAGTGTGCTCTTGGCTTCGAGAGTAGATTCCCATGATTCATCACTTCCATTCAACACCCAGTGCTCATCCCAACAAGTGCCCTCCTCAGTGCCCATCACCCATTTTCCCCTCTACTCCACCCCCATCAACCCTCAGTTTGTACTCTGTATTAAGAGTCTCTATGGTTTGCCTCCCTCCCTCTCTGTAACTTATTTTTCCCTCCCTTCCCCCGTGGTCTTCTGTTAAGTTTCTCAAATTCCACATGAGTGAAAACATAGGATATCTGTCTTTCTCTGAATGACTTATTTTGCTTAGCATAAGACCCTCCACTTCCATCCACGTAGTTGCAAATGGCAAGATTTCATTCTTTTTGATTGCCGAGTAATACTCCATTGTATATATATACCACATCTTCTTTATCCATTCATCCATCGAGGGACATTTGGGCTCTTTACATACTTTGGCTATCATCGATAGTCCTGCTATAAACATTGGGGTGCATGTGCCCCTTCGAAACAGCACACCTATATCCCTTGGATAGATTCCTAGTAGTGCAATTGCTGGGTCGTAGGGTAGTTCTATTTTTAATTTTTTGAGGAACCTCCATACTGTTTTCCAGAGCAGCTGCACCAGTTTGCATTCCCACCAGCAAAGCAAGAAGGTTCCCATTTCTCCAAATCCTCGCCAGCATCTGTTGTTTCCTGTGTTGTTAATGTTAGCCACTCTGACAGGTGTGAGGTGGTATCTCAGTGTGGTTTTGATTTGTATTTCCCTGATGATGAGTGATGTTGAGCATCTTTTCATGTGTCTGTTCTCCATCTGGATGTCTTCTTTGGAAAAGGGTCTATTCATTTCTTTTGTCCATTTCTTCACTGGATTATTTGTTTTTTGGGTGTGGAATTTGGTAAGTTCTTTATAGATTTTGGACACTAACCCTTTATCAGATATGTTGTTTGCAAATATCTTCTCCCATTCCGTCAGTTGCCTTTTAGTTTTGCTGATTGTTTCCTTCACTGTGCAGGTATCTTTTTTTGCTGACCTTCCATCCCAACCTCTCATGTCTTCAGCGAGAGTCACACACATTTTATCGCCAGGGCTCGGGTCTCGTGGGGACGACTCCATGATGTGCTGTTTTGCTGCTGTGGGGTGGGGTCACACTGCCGATGTTTTGAGTCAGGTGGTTTTTCTGTGTATTTGGGGAGTTTTCATTGTATTACAGAATGATTCGTCTTAGAGGAGAGAATTCACCACCAGAATTTAAAACTCACAGCTTTTTTTTGTTGTTGCCTAGTGACTTTGTGGAAGCAGCTGCTTAGCAAGATTACCTTTGTGGCATGGCAAACCCTAGGAGGCCCCCACGGCTTCATGTCTGCGCTTTCTGAGGATGCACGTCCACATATGTCCACCGTTGTGTTTTTCTCAGTGCGCAAGAGCATCCCACATAACATTTTGTAGAAAGAAAGCGAGACCTTTCCACCCTTCCTTCCGCAGGTGACACCTGCTTGTGTTTCAACTCTGGCTCCTTGGTTTGTGTAGCCCTGAAGGGGGTCTCACACCTAAGTGGGTTCTGAAGCCTGGGGAGACCCCTCGGGCTGTGAGATGGCTGGGCTTTGGTCCAACACTAACCTATCTGTTGCTGAGAAGGCTTTTTGGCAGGTGCAGTCAACCTCTGAGTCAGGAGGCTTTGCATAACCTGGATGATCTGGGTGGGCCTCCTCCGATCAGGTGAGGGGCTGAAAAGCAAAATCTGAGGTTTCCTTGAGATGAAGAAATTCTGCCTCAAGACTGAAACATCAGCTCCTGCCCGAGTTTTCAGCCTTGTTGGGTCCCATCATCCTGTGAGCCAATTCCTTGAGGCAAATCCCTTTATGTATCCAGTCCACCCTCGAACAGCAGGGGGCTAGAGATGTGGACCCCCGCGTAGTTGAAAATCTGTGTATAGTTTCTGACTCCCCCAAAACTTTACTGCAATCGCGTATCGTTGGCCTGAATCCTCACCGAGAACACGCAACAGGTAACGCGTCTTTTGTCTGTTACGTGTATTACGTGCTGTATTCTTATAGTCAGCTAGAGAAACAAAAGTGTTATTAAGAAAATCGTAAGGAAAATACATTTACAGTCCTGTGCCATATTTTTTGGAAAAAATGTACGTGTCAGTGGATGCACGTGGTTTGAATTTGTGCTGAGGGTCAACTGTATGTATCTCCTGTCAGTCCTGTGACTTTGGAGAGCTGCCCGACTGACCCTGGCTGAGGTGGGCAGGGCTTCAGGCTCGAACCTTGTAGGAGAACAGCAGTCTCAGGCTGCCAAGGGTCTGTGAAAACCAGAGATGAGCTGCTCTGTGCCTCTCTAGCACCATCTGGGAATCTTGAGTTGTCTTCCAACAAGCCTGTGTGTTTGTGCTGGGGGGCTGGTGTGGGGGTGGTGATGCACAACACAGGCGTGCAAGACAGGTGTCACTGCACGTGTGCTCCTTCGGCAGGCATGGCCACCTCAGCGGGTACCAGGTACCACACCTGTGTTCCTGGCCATGGACAGAGGGGACTGGGAAATGGCACCCTGGCCAGTGGACTTTTGGGTAGACCCCAGGATTTCGGATGGACAAGGGCCAAATAAGTATTGGTGAGCACGAAATATAAATTAGAGGCAGGTAGCATTGTGCCCGCGATGAAACACAGACGTTCGTGCGGACTTGCTACTCCCCGCTCCCCCCCTCCCCTCCGGCTCCTACCCGAGTGAGCTGGTTAGCCCTTCCGGGCTGCAGGTGTAGGAGGGGGGCCAGATTAATGCCTACTCTGTGGTTCTAGGGATTGGATGTGTCAATGCTGGTGAGGCCCTCAGGAAAGCTCCCTCCCTTTGAGACACCATGTAAAGTCACACATTTTCATTATTAAGATGACAGGTTCCTGCCTGTGACTGTTTGGAGTTAGGGCCGAGCTCCGGCTGTGTCACGCAAAAGCTCTGTGGCTTTAGGCCAGCTCCTTCACCTCTCTGAGCCTGGTGTGCAGAAGGGAGGGGAGGAGCCCATGCTGTCTCCTCGACTTGCAGTAATGGGTAAGTTAAAAGATAGAAAACTGTCCGTATGCTCTGCCCAGCCCGTAGGAAGCCCCCAAAAGTCAGTTTGCCTGCCCTGCTGGGCACTGTTAGGGCCCAGCCTGGGTGAGGACAGAGTCAGGTGCCCGGTGTGCAGAATTGAAGGTGGTGCCCACCTGAGCAACACTTGCCTGGCCCCGAGAGTGAGTGCCACCCGCCACCAGGTACCCAGGGCTCCTTGCTCCTTCACGCTCTTCCTGGCCGTCACTTTACCGTGAGTGTCATTCCAGCTTGCCAGCTGCGGGACTCAGTCCATATCACAGAGATTGCAGCTTGCCCAGGTGCTCCCGGTTGTGTGAGTTCTTGGAAGGCAGTGGCCGCCCCTATTCATCTCGTGCAGTCGCACATGGCACCTGGAACCCAGGAAGTGCTGCATAAATGCTCACAAATGTGGACTGAGTGAGGGCGAGCAGGAGGCACACAGTTAACGTGACGGAAGCTGCCGTCACCAACGGCGCACTGGGAGGAGAGGCTGCGAAGCTGTCTGTGTCCCCTTGGAACGGGGAGTCTTGTTGGGAGGCCGAGTGCCGCTCAGGGTCGCCCTGAGACCAGATCTGGACCAAAGGTCACATATGGAATGGCTCCGTTTATATGGAATGTCCGGAATAGGTAGGTCTACAGGGACGGAAAGCTGGGGGCTGCCGGGGCAGGAGGGAAGGGGGATGGGTGGTGACGGCAGTGTGCGGCGGCTTCCTTTGGGGGATGGACGTGTCTTGGAAGTAGGTGAGGTGAGAGTCGCACAGTCCCGAGAACGTGCTGAATGCCACTCAGTCATACGCTTGAAACATGGCAAAAATGGTAACTTGCATGTTATGTGTATTTTACCACACTTGTGTGCACGGACACCGGGTGTGGCAGGCCTGGGAGTGTGGGACAGAAACGAGGTTCAGGCAGGAGGTCAGGCCGTCAGCTCCTGGGGCTGAAGGTGGGGTTGAACAACCGAACTACAGCAAGGGGCTCACGCACTGTCATGAACCCACTCGACCTTTATTTCTGCTTCTCTTTTTCATCCGTCACCACCACCAGCTGCCACCTGGTGGGACATATGGCTCTGGAAGCTTCTAACGGGACCACCTGCTTGGTTTGGGGGAGGAGCAGCTCCCAGAAGAAGACAGCGGAGTGTAGCTGGGATGGGGGGGGGGGCGGGCAGCGTTTCAGAGCCACACGCCCCACATCATTGGTCAGCAGGTGCCTGGGTGCCAGGTCTCCACTGTCTTTTGCAGTAAATGTCTTTAGCAGCGTCACAGCTTTCCGTGGGACCCGTCCATCTATGTCTTCTTCAGACTTATTCAGAGCAACTCTTCTCTCCTCCCCTCTGAAGCCTCCGGGATGCTTACAAAAGCCCGCACCAGCTGGCAGAGGTCACCAAAGACACAGGAGCCCCACATGGGACTGGGTTTGGGGGGTGGAGAGGCACGTAGGACATGGCTCATCTGGGAAAGTCGTCACGCGTGGTGGGGTTTGGGATGGGGATAGTGGAGGTGCTTCATGCTGGGGCAAGGCGGCGGGTCTCCACAGCACGATCCCGATGGCCCGGCGCATCCTTCAGAGACTTGGGCAATTTGCAGATGTCTGGGGGCCGCGTGGACCTGCGTTCGTGCTTGTCTGAGGCGATGGATACACAGGTGTGCGGAGAGTGCTATGTGGGTGTGCAAGTCCGTAAGAGCCCGCTACATGATGGGTCCTGGTGGGCTTTCCGGCTGTGGGAACATCTGTGCAGGTTTTGACCGAGAGCCAGCAGGAGATCTTGCCTGATCCCCGAAGATAGTTTTACCTACTGTTGAGGAGAGAGATTGAGAGAGCTCTAAAACAAACAAACAGAAAACCCAACTTCAAACATGATTGCTGTCCTCGGGGACATTTCTTTCCCAACCTTAATTTTGGGATTAATTTGTTTTAGAAGTTCCTTGGCTGCTGTTCGAGTGTGTGTGTGTGTGTGTGTGAGAAAAAAAACACTAAGAAGAAAGTGTCTCGTTCTTCTGACTCCTGTTAGCGACCATCTCGTGTCTTCACTGTGAGGACAGCCGTGGTGAGGGCACCTCTCCCACCTCTGCATCTCCTTTGAAGCAGGCTTTGAAAGAACGCAAGGGAACCAGACCCCCCACCCACCCTGTTCCTGCAGTGGCTCCGTGCCAGGGTTGTCCTCAGCTGTGTGCTGGGGGTGCTTTATTGTGAACCAAAGTGATCTTGGTTAATAAAGATACAGAGGCAAAAGCTGGGAGCCCCCCGATTCCAGTTCCAGTCCGTTTATCGTCTGGACGCGGTATCTCCCCGTTCCGAATGTTCCACCAGGTTCCTGCTCCTGGGGGTGGGCGGTCAGAGCAGTGCGGCTTTCTTCTCTGACTTCACTAATTTTAAGTTCTGGGTCACCAAATATTCTTTTTCTAATGATTCCTGAAATCTTGTCATCTAATTAGGGGCATTAATCATCCGTGACGTTCTTTTTGTCTTGCTTTTTATTTGTGGGGGGAATCATTACTTTATAGATTATTTTATAGATTTTACAAGCCATGCAAGAATATACAGTCAACCCTTGAACAACACGGGTTTGAGCTGTGGGTCCACTTATATGCAGATTGTTTCAATAAATACAGTACAGTAACTGTATTTTCTCCGTCTTATGCCTTTCTTAGTAACTTTTTCTTTCCTCTAGCTGGCTGTACTGTAAGAACGCAGCATATAGTACATATAACATACAGAATATGTGTTAATCAACTGTTTATGTCATCTGTAAGGCTTCTGGCCAACAGTAGGCTATTAGTAGGTAAGTTTTGGGGAGTCAAAAGTTATACACAGATTTTTGACTGCATGGGGAGTCGGTGCCCCCAACCCCTTGTTCAAGGGTCCATTATAAAGATTCAAATGATTCTGAAGTTCAGAGCACACGGTGCTGTTCCTTGCCCCCTCCCCCGGGAAACACCCTCAGGGGTTTGACATCTCCTTCCCGGTTCCTTCCCTGGCAGGGACAGTCGCTGGCAATCCGCACTGAGTGTATTGAATACTGCGACGCGTATTCATTGGTTCACCTAGCGTTTCTGAGTGCCTGCTGTGTGTCAGGTGTGCTGTTAGGAGCTGCAGATTCACTGATGAGCAGAAATGGTCCCCTGTCGTCACACCACTCGTGTGCCGTGGGCACGTTGTGCTGGGCCTTCAGTCCCTCCCGCATAACAAAACATGTAGGTGTTCTCTCCAAGGCCGGCCTTAGTCTGCCCTGTGCTCTTCAATGGCTACAGGTCACGCTGAATTTTGATGGACATGAATTGAGTTCCAGTGGATTTGCCATTACGAAAAAAACAACAAAGGTCTTTTGTTTACATCTCATTGAACACCTGGGTGTTTCATAAGATTTGGGTTCTTTGGATGGCAAGACACAACACACTGATCTTCGATAGGTGAAACTCACATTTGAATCCTGTGTACAATTTCCAAAGCAGAGCCTTCAAGCAAGGGTCTTCCTGAGTCTTCACTTGCAACCTGGAAAGCAGGTACTGATATTTCTACCATATTGCTGATGAGAAGACCAAGGCCCAGAGAGGTCAAGAAAGTGGCCCAGGGTCACACAGCTCAGAAGTAGTAGGGGCCAAGCTTTGAATTCAGGCTTTGTGGTGCTTATCTGAGAACTTTTCCTTCTCTATTTCTTCCTTCCTCCCTCCCTCCCTCCCTCCCTCCCTTCCTCCCTCCCTTCCTTCCTATGTTTAATTGTTTTTGAGAGACAGAGAGAGACAGAGACAGACAAACATGAGTGGGGGAGGGGCAGAGAGAGGGAGACACAGGATCTGTAGCAGGCTCCAGGCTCTGAGCTGTCAGCACAGAGCCCGATGCGGGGCTCGAACTCACGGACCCTGAGATCGTGACCTGAGCTGAAGTCGGACGCTTAACCGACTGAGCCACCCAGGCACCCCAAGAACTTTACATTTCAACAACGTCTGGCATTCGGCCTCTGTGCTCAAGGTTTGCTCTTTGCCCCACCTGAGTCCCATGAAGAACAAGTACAGGCACAGCTCCAAACTTTGACCAGAAGTGGGGCCTTTTCTCCTTACATCCGGTGGGTGGTTTCATACCTTGAACAAGGACCTTTTTTTTGTCCCAGGGGTGCTAAGCCCACTCCTTTGAAACGTTACGATATGACGGTATGAACAGTTTCCAAACCCCCCTCGCCGGCATCTCACACGACCCTGACACCTGGGGAAGGGAAGACTGTTCCAGAGGAGGGAAGGCATCCTTTGAGTGATTTCATCAGGCACATGTCACTCTGCCTGAATCATCTTTCTGGAAGGTGCACATGTTTCAATAGCACAAAGCAGGGGTCCATCAGCTGTGAGAGCTCTTGGCACGTTGCTGTTTTAAAATTTAAGTACATGGTGTGTCCTACATGGACGTGGCCTTTCAGCTTCTTAAGGTAAGGTTTAAAATGTGTTTTCACCCTGTAATCCCTGGGGGACAGGAAAGGCTGTTTGTTTCATCCTTGGGCCTCCAGGAAAGCTGGCCCGGACCAGAGGCGGGAAATTCGTTCGAGCCCTGAGCTCTCCTCGACACTACCTGAGCTGTCTTCAGAGGGGTCGTCCTCTGGAGAGGTATGAGCCGAGTGACTAAGGAGCACAGTGCTGCCGGCCTCTCTGTCCTGAGGCTGGAGGCTTTAGCGCCAGCCTCTGTTTTGGGGCAGTGAGCCCCACTGGGCTGTTGGGGTTGACATCAGAGTGTTATAAAAGTGTCTGCTTTTATAAGTGCTCCGTGCCAGCAGAGGCAGGGCAGCTGATGTGGCAGTGTCCCTAGTCCTGCTGTGTGTGGCTCTGAGCCCTTTACCCACTAGCCTTGCTCCTACCCTAGGAGGAGGGTGTCATTATTATGCACCGAGATGTTAAGTAACTTGCTCAGGGTCCCAGTGAGGAGGAGGGTCAGGCTGGGACTCAGACCCAGGCCAGCGGTTCCCCTGTCTTCCCCGTTCCAAGGGAAGGGCCCAGAGTGGCTCTGGACTGTCTGCCTAGTCAGAGCATGCCAAGGTGACATAGATGGAGGTGCTTCTGAGGAGTTGGCAGCCAGACACGGGAACCAGTCCATCTAGAACTAATGACGGTGCGCGGTGGGGGGTAACAGTAGCTGCACTAGGGCCAGGGGAGTGCCGGGAGGAGGAAGACAGCAGGGAAGTTTTCTCCGGGGGGTCGGCAGCGGGAGGACGGGGTGGTGCCAGGAAGAGGCGATGATGGGGTGCTCTCAGGGTCAAGAGAATGCACATGCAGTGCCTTCTGGGAAACTCTCTGGTCAGTGTGGGGGACTGAGAGAGTGGGCAGAGCAGAGGCAGAGAGCAGCCTGTACTTGGTTAGCTTGGCCTGGGCAAGTTCTTTATCAGAACCTCTCAAAAAAGCAGGCCACGTGAGTGGTTCCACTGGGCCTGGTCACTCAGTGGCTTAGTGTGTCTAGGTGGTGAATGGGGCTGGGGTCCCTGCTCGAACTTGTAGGACGTAGGCCTCTTTTTCTGCAAAACCAGTGGCCCTCACCTGCTCACTGTAATATCCACGAATGCCACGGACAGAGCCCTCCCGACGGCTCAGGATCTGTTGTGTGGCCCAGCCGGTTTCATCATCTCCCCATGAGGGCCCAGGAGCACTAAGGAAGCCCTGCCCCCACCCCCGGGACCCAGGTCAGGGGCAGGTTCTAGACCCTCATCCATCACCGTGTGACTGCCAGCTGCTGCGGGATGTGAGCAGGTTCCAGCTGGTTCCATCCCACTGGCAGCAGACAAACTTTCCTTGCATTTTTGTTCCGTGGCCCCAGCCCAGGGCAGCACGCGGAAGGGCCAGAGCCAGAGCTGGGGTGCGCAGCTGATGCTGAAGGTGCCCCTTGGCCAGCTGGGTTCGGGGGGCTCTGCCCCGGAGGAGGCAAAGACGTTTGGAGCTGGAGGGGCTGTCTGCCGCTTGGAAAGGTGCAGAATGCTTCCATAATTACTTCCACATGTGGGGCCCTCCTTCCTCCCTCACCTGACCGCCTGCCGGCTTCCTCCTCCCGCCAGACTTGGGTGCTCCGCTGGCTGTCTCCTGCCCTGCGTGTCCTCAGCCCTGCCCGCGCCTGGCTGGGGCTTGCAGTGAGCTCTGAGGACACCTTGAGAGTGATTTCTCATGATTACGTCCTTCTTTTCTTGTTTGTTTTCAAGCATTTTTCTTTAATAACCACATCGAGAGGGGCCCTGTTTGTTTTTCTTGCGTAGAGTCTCCTGCCGATCGATTCTTCACCAAAAGAAGGCCGTGATCCCCCAGGCCCTGCCGGGACTAAAGGGAGCTGAGTGCTCCTCACCAGGGAGAGGGTTCCAGCAGACACACCTATCCCTGGGGAAAACGGCCCCTTTGGAGGCTGGGTGCCAGGTGATGGTGCGGATGAACCCAGCCCACACTCCTCTGCCAGAATGGCTCCCATTTTATAGATCAGGCACCTGAGGTGCAGTCGGTTGCTCAAGGTCACGCAGTGACCCTGCAGGTGGAGTTCACGTCCGCCATCTCTGAGCTGGGGCTGCCCGATAGAAATATAATTGCAGCTGCATGTATGGTCTAAGATTTTCCAATAGGCACATTATACATAGTGAAAGTGAAATTAATTTCGATACTGTGCTGTATTTAACTCAATATATCCAAAATAGCATCCTTTCAACAAGTAATCAACATTTAAGATATTATGAGTGTCATGGACTGAATGTGTGTGTCCCCCAAATCCCTGCATTGAAGCCCTCGCTCCCAGTATGATGGTGTTTGGAGATGATCGGGTCTTTTGGGAGGTGATTAGATGAGGTCATTGGTCAGGACCCCCGTGATGGGATCAGTGACCTTATAAGAAGAGGGAGAGACCTGTGTGGGATCATTTTATTGTACCCCTGAAACTAATATGACACTGAATCTGAATTACACTTAAAAGAGTCCTCCCTACCACCCGAGGACACAGCAAGCGGTCGGGAAACACCACTAGTCAGGGTTCCTTGGTTTTTAGACGCGTACCACACACGACCGTGTCTTTGCAGAGCAGGCCGAGGACAGAAACCTCAAGCAGTGTGATGAGTTCAAGCTAATCTTGAGGCCTGTGACTATTTCAATGTATTTTCATACCTGAGGAGGTGAAGTTAGTTTCAGAAACTTCCCTCATCAGAGAGAAAGAAACAGTGGTTATATAAGTCCTTAGTCTCTTCGACTTGCTCAGAGTGACCTTGCTTTTTTTTTTTCCCTCTAGAAGTTTATTATGTATTTTAATAGCAAAAAATATTACATTGGAACAACAGGGAAATACTGAAAGCATATCATAAAACTACTAACTTGTCCTCAGAGGCACATTTGCGCACACGTGGATTAGTAGTTTGTATAAAATGTATAATGTAACTGCATTGTTTTCGATGCTAATGAAATACATCAGCCACTGAAGCACTTTTTTTAAAAAAAAGAGCTTAGTCCTTTATGTGAACTCACTTTACCCCAGTTTATAAATTTGGAAAGCAAGAAAGTGGGAAAATATAAGAAGAGGGAAAAAGAGTTAAAACATACTTATTCCAGTGATGTAATGCCACTGAGTTATAACATCTTCCTTGGAATGAGAGATTTCTCCTTGTACATTGAGTTTTCTTTCTGTTTATTTATTAATTTGTTCAACAAATATTTGAGTCAGATCCTGAGCTAGGAACCGGGGAAACCACGGAGAATAAAACCAATGTGGTCCCTGCTCGCACAGGGCTCCGGCTCCAGTGGGGGAGACAAATAAATATTGTAGAACCACAGTGTGGCTAGAATTACAAGGGGAAGTGCAGGTGCATGGGAGTTTGCAAAAAGGGGGGCCTGAGCCAGGAGCGGGTGGTGTCTGGCTGAGGGAGGTCGTCCCTGGGAGTTTTGCTTTTGCTAAGGCCTGGTGTGGGAAGGAGTTGGCCAGGTGGAAAATAGGCAGGCAAGAATGTTGCAGGCAGAGGGAACAGCATGTGCAAAGGCCCTGGGGCCAGAAGGCGCATGAGGACTTGGACCCAGGTCCGTGCCCTGGGTGTGAACTGGCCGGGGACACCCACTGTGGGCGATCCCAGGTAGAAAGGAGCATCATCCCCACTGGGCCGCCCACGATTGCCTGTTGTCTGTTCCCATCCCAGAAAGTGGACCTGGAGCCGGGGTCTGCAGGACGCTCCTGAGAGTTGCAGGGAGGGAGGGCCTCTTCTCTGAACGCCAAGTACATGGGGCACAGCTCCTTCCCCACTTGGCAGGGTCCCAGCTCTTTGTTTCTGTTGCACTTGGCAGCTTCTGCTGCTGTAGATTTAGCTCAGTGATTGTGGCACACTCTGTATCTGTTCCACCCAGCATCCTTCCTACCAGGACTGACTTAGTCCAGAGCACCCAGCGCCAGACCGCCGGCGTCAAGGGTCAGCAAATTGCAACTGAGGGCCAACGCCTCTTTGTGAAGTAAATTTTTTTAATGTTTATTTATTTTTGAGAGAGAAAGAGAGAGCACTAGTGGGGGAGGGACAGGAAGAGAGGGAGAGGAGGGATCCAGAGTGGGCTCTGAGCTGACAGCAGAGAGCCTGATGCGGGGCTCGAATTCATGAACCGAACTGTAAGATCATGACCTGAGCTGAAGTCGGACTGGCTGAGCCACCTAGGCACCCCTAAAGTTTTTTTTTTTTTAATGTTTATTTTTTGAGAGAGAGAGAGAGGGAGAGAGAGGCAGACAAAGACGGAGACAGAGGATCCAAAGTGGGTGCTGCACTGACAGCAGAGAGCCTGACGCGGGTCTTGAACTCAGGAACCGTGAGATCATGACCTGAGCTGAAGTCGGACGCTCAACCGATGGAGCCAGCCAGGCGCCCCTGTTTGAATAAAGTTTTATTGGAACACAGCTGCACACATTCACTGATGGGATTGTCTGTGTCAGACTTGAGTGGTTACGGAAGCGACCGCATGGTTCGCAGAGCCAGAGATGTTTACTACCTGGTCCTTTGTGGCAAAAGTTCACCAGCCCCAAGTCCAGGTCAGTCCTGATGCCCCTGTGTCTTCATTCCCCAGTTTCCACTGCAGCTGGTGGGGGGCCTAGGTTGTGGAAGGTCGAACAAATCATTGCAGCTTCTCTGACCTGTAAACATTTTATGTACGTTTGTTTCACCGAATAGTCACAACAGCCCCTGAAGTAGGAGCTCCTGAGGAAAAGGAAGAACAGAGAGGTCCAGTAACCCACCTGGGATCACACAGCTTGATGGCTCCTGAGTCTGGGCCTGGTGGGAGAGGGCAGGGGGAAGGTGGCTGTATGGATTCCTTCAGATCTCAGATCCTAATTGGCATCTAGGCCCCTATTCCTGCCCCTTCACATGAAACAGGAAGGAGGGGCTGAGCTTGTGGACTGGTGTCCACCTGCCGGCACTGAAATCCCAGTTTCACTGCTGACTGAGCCCCAGCCTCCCTGTCTAAGGGGAAAATAGCATAGTAACTGACAATAGGGGGAAGTGCTGGGCACATAATAGATGCCCAATAAAACTAGCCGTGATCACTCAAAACCAGCCTTTGCCCAAGGGAAAACAGGCATAAACTCAGCCATTCGGTGAGTCAGTTATTAGAAAGGAACCAGGAGAAAGAAGTAAACACCACTGTATGGAATCCAGTCTGGGGCCAGACCCTTGGTACGTGAGGGCTTTATCTGGTTCAGTCTTGATGAGAGGTGCTTTGTCATCCCCGTCTTTCTGATGGGGAGAGTGAGGCTGGGAGAGGAACCGTGTCCGGCTCCCCACACCCCGCCCCCCATAGCCCCCAGCTGGCGAGCAAGTGCATGGAGCCCTTACTTGTTCTCTGTGCCCACGTGATGTTTGCAGCCCCAGCCGTGGACCGTGACTGTGACTCTGCAGAGAGTTGGAAAGCTAGGCCTGAGCAGCTTGCCCGGGACCACAGGGAGAGTTTAAAACAGGGCCTGGATTCGTGCTCTGAACAGCCAGGTTTACGGTCTGAGGCCAAGGCTACTCGCTCAGACCTCATTTTTTTGGCCTGTGAATTTCTATTGAGTCAGTTAAAAAACCAGTGGATCCATTTAAGTGAAAATACTTAGAGGCAGGGAGTTTACTCAATGACCTTCTTTTCTTTTCTTTTTTTACTATTGAAATTAATTAAAAAATAATTTTGAACATCCCAACTGGCCATCTGTTTTCATAAGACCATGTGGGGTCCACCTTCAGATATTTTTTTTTTGGACGCACAAATTAAGATTTGTAACTTTCCCTTGGGGAAATATACATATATATTTTACATATACGTTTATCTCTCCATATATGTGTGTCCTTGTGTGTGTATATATGTGTACACACATAGGAGATGTGTGAATATACATGCATGTATATATAAATGTATATGTATAAATATGTATGCAAATTATCTTGAAGTTTCTTAAAAAAATTTTTTTTTTAATGTTTATTTATTTTTGAGAGAGAGAGACAGAGACAGAACGTGAGCAGGGAAGGGGCAGAGAGGGAGGGAGACACAGAATCCAAAGCAGGTTCCAGGCTCTGAGCTGTCAGCACAGAGCCTGATGTGGGGCTCAAACTCACAAACCATGAGATTATGACCTGAGCTAAAGTCTGACGCTTAACCGACTGAGCCAGTCAGGTGCCCCTGAGGTCGTTTCTAAGCTAGTTTGTACTGTGTTTAGAAATCGCTGAATGTCAAGGACAGTAAGACTGGTTTAATACGCTTCAGTCACAGCCTCCAACTGACATCAGGACTGATTTGAACTTTCAGGTCATTTCTTTGTTTAAAACTTTCCCCCCACCTCTTATATAAGGGTGTGTATTCATGAAAGCTTCCAGCCTTGAGCTGCCAAATACAACCCCATTAAGGTGTGATGTGTTTCTTTCTAATGTATGTATGTTTTTATGTGCTCCAAGTTAATGCATGCAAATGCAATTTTATATTCTGCCTTTTTTTTTTTTTTTGCCTGAAATTATATGGTAAGTGTTTCCCCAGGTATTACACAGTCCTTATGTTATTTTTGGTGGCCACATAGTATTTCTTCCATTGGCTACCGAGGTTAACGAACCACGCTGCTATACTTGCACCTTGAGGCTGTTCTGGACTTTTCAATGTCACTAATGAAACACCGCCTTGAACAGCAATGCGTAAACATCTTGCCCCTGAACACCCAGTCAGAGCAGGCGCCACCTCTTAGTTTCTGCCACCCTGTCCTCGTCGTCTCCTTTCTGGTACACTCTTTAACCATAGCTTCTCTTGCTTACTGTGTGTCCCCCTTTAGAGTGGAGCTGCTGGGGAGCAGGTCCTGTGGACCCAGACCTTTGGGGTGCCCTCGGCCAGCTGTCTCCTGTCCCGGGCAGGAGCCCACCTCCAGGCGTGTGGAAACTGCTCAGTTTTCCGTAAATCTCAGACTGCTCGAAAGAACAAAGTCTCTTAATTAAAAAAATTATTTTTCCTGGTCTGTGCAGGATTTTAGACAGAAACGAGCCAGTTCAGATCTCAAACAAAGGGGGCATTAATGGGAGGGCAGCTTATCTAAGGTGTTTGCAACCCTTTGGCCCAGGGGAAGCCGGACGCGTGTGTGGAACTCTCCGCTCTCCCCAAACTCGTGGCGGTGCAGTCTGCTCGCGGCTCCCGCACGAGGAGGCAGGCCCAGGGGTGTCAGGAGACGCAGGGCCTTGTTCACCTGACTGTAGGTGTCTGTCCTGTCTCCCGCCCCTCAGATCCAGAGACCTTGTCTTCGGGAATCTCGGCTACGCTGGTTTCTTTTTTTCCCCTGTGTGCGTGAAATGCTTTGCACCAAAGGAAAATTATACAGTGTAAACATTTACTCAGAAAAATGGTTTGCAGTGTTACCTCCCTGGAGAACTTGGCTGAGAATGAAAGCCTGGTACATGCGCCTGCCGGCCGAGGACAGGAAATGGAATCCTTTGCTCAATATATTTCCAGCTTTTATGAGGCAGCTTTAGTGGAGATGTGTCAACTTCTCGCCTGAAGCCCGCACTGGAAAGAACCCTACTCTGCAGAGCCAGACAAAGGCCCTGGGCACAGAGAAGGGTTGAGAAGATTGGCGCCAGGGGTCTTGGTCACTGGGCACAGTGCTGGGCCTCGTCTGCCGGGAGGCTGTGCCCTCCAGTCTTTGCCCACCAGGCTTGGTGGCCTCTCGCAGGAGCTCCCGCCAAGTGTGGGGTTTGGGACAGACAGGGAGCAGCCCCTGTTTGTCGTCTCTGTCCTGCAGCCCCGAGTGGAACGGGAAGGAGGCAGAGAAGGTCAGGAGGCTGAAATGCAGGAGTGTGGTCCCTTCGGGGCCCAGGGAGATGACAGAACCCATGGAATTGGCACTGAGGCCCAGGAGACCTGGGTCGTTAATCTGTCATCAAGCACAGACTTATTATTCAATGGTTTTTGCATAATACATTTGTCCAACGTACGTTTATCGAGCACCTACTGTGTGTGGAGCCTGAATGCACCCAGATCCCCGCCTGTGTGGGGTGGAGTCTGGTGATTGATGATGGCTCACACGGAGATGGGCTCATGTGTGTATTCACTCATTTATCTCCACACACAGTTTGGCAAATGTTGGGGAAAGGGGATGGGAGGAGAGTGGCATCCGTCAGAGGAAGGAGGGGACTTTGAGTGCAAGCTGGGGAGGAGGCGGGCGAGCAGCTGGGCTCCCCAGCACCTCCAGGCCTCCCCGCAGTGCTCAGCTCAGGGTCTGCTCACGGTGTCCACCAGCACCCCCTCGCCCTCCTCATTACTGTTTCTCCAAATGTCTGGGTTCGAATCCCCGCTGCACCATGTTTGGGAGGGCACTTAGCACCTCCTGCGCCCTGGGCTTCCTCATCTGCAAATGCAGGGATGATGGTGCTTATTGGCGTGCGGCCCCTAGAGGGCGCCCAGCGGAGGCTCAGCCTCCAAGCAGGGCTGGACACGCGAGGAAGGGCTGCCTTGGGGCGCCGTCCCCACTGTGGGTCCCTCAGGGGAGTTCAGGGAGGCTTGACCTTCCTTCTTAGCACTTTGTGGTGTGAAGGCTGAAAGACAAGCTGGGTGAAACCCAGCGGGGAAGATGGGACCCTCCCCAGGAGAGGGTAGTCCCCCGCCGTGAGATGCACGGAGGCACAAATGAGGATTAAGTGTCCCACCTAAGTGAAACTCTGAGGAGGACGGGGACGGGCTGCTGTTTGCCTTCTGTCTGTGTGGTGGATTGTATCAATAAACAGTGGGCAATTAGCTTGTTCGTTTTCTGCACCAAGCCATTGGGGCTGGTCTGCAGGCTCCCTTGCCTTGTTTCTGGAAAACGGAGAAGAAAGCAGTGGTTGGAGTTGCTTTTCCTCTTGGGATTTTCAAATAAAATCAGAGACTAATCCCTCGTCTAATACCAATTTAGTAAGGGCTGGGTTAGAACGTAGTCACCTCCATTTATGAACGCCAGTTAATATTTCTTTATAGAAAGCTATACTATTTTCAGAAGCATTTCAGACAAACATCCTAAGAAGACTTAGGAGGCTCAGATTGTTTACCTTGGACCTGAATCTTATTTCTAATTAACCAAGTCTTCAACAGTCCATCAGAGAATGCAGTTACCTGCCAGATTTCACACCTAGGGGGAAAAATATTCCCAATAAAATTTCCCTTAAAAAAATCCACTCGCTTTTACCACTAAGACGTTCTCAACATATTTAAATCAATCCCTCTCCATGAACACACAGAAAACTAATGTTCTAGATCCCAAGCATGCTTTATGGGCCCCAGATTTCAGGGAGGCTGTTTAATTCAACATTAAGTTTTTAGCAGATGCTAAAGCAGGGACCTGCAAAGACGACAGGCAGGCTGGCCACGTGGGCGCAGCCGGCCCGGGTTTTCCGTGCGGCACACACACACGTCTAGGACTCCACGCTTTCTGTTCCGTTGTTTCACTTCACTTCACAAAAGCAACTCCTTATGGAGAGTAAAGCTTTCCTTTTCTGTGTTCACAAAGAGGCCGGCGGCATGGAGAGGCCGTGGGTCTCCCTTGCCTCCCGTCCAGCGTCCAGCACTGCTGAGCTCACTTCGAGGTCCGGGGCCAGACCTCTGTGCTCCTGGGGGGGGGGGGCGCTTCCTGGGGGGGCCTCAGCGCTGCTTTGTTTTACTGTTCCCTCCCCTCCATGGGGCTGGGTGCCTGTGAAGCTCTTGCCAAGCATTTGTTGAATGAAATGGTATTTGTTGAATACATATGATAGCTTGCTTTACCAACAGTTTCCTAGATGTTAGCTATAAAGGTTCTCAGAATTTTTGATCATCTGTTCTTCCTAGAGGCACACCCACCCCGACACCCCCCACACCCCCACACCCCCACAGCCCACCCCCCACCCACCCACCCCCACCCACCCCCAGCCTATGGATTGTCATAGATCAGTAAGCAGAAACTTAGCCTGTTTACTTTCGATGTAGCTTTTAGGTTGGCCTGAAAAAACAAAAGCAGAAAAGCTCATGTTGGTGAATTAAATTCTTGAAGTCTGTCTCATGTGGTTTGGTGGAGCCAGACATGTTTGTGAGGAAGGGCGTGACGTTGCAGAAAAAGCCCAGATCTTGACCTCAGCACTGCCAAGCGGTGCGGCCTTGGGAAAGTCACTCACCCTCTCTGGCCCTCAGTCCCCGTTTGTGAGATGGTGGGAATGGCCTTGATGCCCTCAGCAGTCCCAGCATGTCTCACACTTGGGCCGCCGCAGGGAGGATGGCTCCTCAGGTTTGAGACTCAGAACCGCACATGGGCTCCCCTGTCTCTGCGTGGCTGGTGACAACGAAAGCAGGACAGGAGGGTTCGCAGCGATCTGAAAGATTGGCCAGTAACCTATTGGTTTTCTTTTGCTGGCTTTTTTGGGGAAAGTTCTTTTTATATTTACTTTTCTGTTTCCCTTGCAACCCTCTGTCTGCTGAATAATTTTGTTACTTATTTTGGTTTAAGATCTGAGAGAGGAAATATTTACTTTAGTATTTATCTATTTTCAGAAAAAAATTTGACTTAAACCGAAAATACAAAGCATAAAAATGACTAATTCAGAATAAAAGGCAAGAGGGCGGAGAATAAAGATGTACAGATACAAATTGTATTTAAAAAATCTAAGGGTTGGGGGTGCCTGGGCGGCTCAGTCGGTTGAGTGTCCGACTTCAGCTCAGGTCATGATCTCGTGGTTTGTGAGTTCGAGCCCCGCGTCGGGCTCTGTGCTGACAGCTCGGAGCCTGGAGCCTGCTTTGGATTCTGTGTCTCTCTGTCTCTCTGCCTATCCCCCGCTTGTGCTCTGTCTCTCTCTGTCTCTAAAAAAAAAATAAATGTAAAAGAAAATAAATAAAATAAATAAAAAATCTAAGGGCTCCTGGGTGGCTTAGTTGGTTAAGCGACCAACTCTTGATTTTGGCTCAGGTCGTGGTCTCATGATTAGTGAGTTCAAGCCCTGCATTGGGCCTCTGGGCTGACAGTTCGGAGCCTGCTTGGGATTTTGTCTCTCTCTCTGCCCCTCCCCTGCTCATGTGCACTCTCTCTCTCTCAAAATAAAGAAACTTAAGAAATACATAAAAAATCTAGACCGAGGTATGCTCTAGCAGCTAAGCATACAAATTAGCTCTGAGCTTCTAGCAGCCAAGGCAAAACCAAAATTAGGAGAACATTATTATCAATATTAAACATAGGGAAGCAGAAATCCAGTAGGGGTTGATAGCCCTAGGTTCTTTGACCAAGATGAGCCCTTAAAAGTTCCCGGAACATTCTTTATCCCTCCCTGAAAGAAAGATTTTGTGAGTTGGGAATATTTGCTGAAGTTCACATCCAGGAGGCTGAAAGTTACCTTCCCTTCCAGGTGGTCAAGAAATACTAAAATTTGCTGGCTAACATGTAGATAATATTTATTTCAGGAATTAGAACTGATAAAAGTAAATAAATTTTACCAAGAGAGAGTGTGTGATGGGCGGGTGGGGGGGGGGAACCCAAAACAAAAAACCATGGGGTGGACATCAAGAGAACCTGGGTTTGAATCATAGCTCTATGTGTCTTAGGGGAGGCGCCATAGTCTCTCTGGGCCTCAGTTTCTTCACCTGTAAAATAAGAGGGTTAAAACTCGTTTCCTTTGAGATCTCTTGTGTGACTCTTGTCACACACGAGATCTCTTGTTCTTCTTGTGTGACTATAATAGGTTATCAGGAGGGGACGGCTTTGTCTTCTGCAATCAGACCTGCTTAAGATACAGCCCTTGCGTATCAGAATTCACCTTGAGACCTTCACGTTCAAGTCCTTGGAGAGCAAAATGACCCCCCTCTAATCTAACCTCTTGAAAGAGAAAAGACCTTTTCTCATCATGTAGGGTTTTTCCAGCAGAAGCGCATCTCTGTGACCCGAGGCTGAATGTTTGGCTGCAGGTGAAACGTGCCTGGTGCAGACAGGCGGGCCGGCAGCCTTCTTGGGCTCACACCGAGCTGTCGCGAGGCGGACACACTGCAAAGATGTCTGTCCAGGAAGTTGTCCCTGAGAAAAAACGTGGCCACTTTCACTGGGGGAAAATGGTTTCAAACATTGGCTTTTGTTTTTATGGAAAATGGTGAAAAGTTTGAGGGAAAACCACAAAACCCTTTGCTTTTATTGAAACCACAAAAATTGATTAATTTTTTTTTTTAAAAGCCCAGTTTTTTGCTGAGGGCTGAACTTTCTTCTTTGAAAGGCTCTACTTTGCTTTTCTGTTTTTGAAATATCTCCTGAGAGCCTCATGAAAGGTCTTTCTGTTTGCTTGGCTGAGCCGAGTGCTGGCCTTCCGAAGCTGCACACAGAAGAGTAATTTTTTGTGCCCAGGCATTGCCTTTTGGGGATGTCTTCATGCTCGGATGTGCAGACACTCCCCGAGTCTTCCGAGGTCCCCAGAGGGCCCTGGTGCTCGCGAGGCAGCTGAGCGCTCCCCGGTGCTCAATTAAATCATTGAACCTGACTTTACTTCCTGGCTCTTTCTGCATTGCCGCCACTTCCTGCACAAACGGAAAACTGTGTGCGTAGATGTTACCTTTGCCTGTGGGGAGCTCAAAAGCTGACCTCATAGGTTAATTGGTCCCCCACCTGGTGGCTGGCATGGGCTGTTCCTGGGCAGGAGACAAGCTGTCTGTCCCAGGTGAAACCTGCCTTTCCCTCTGCTGCCCACAACGGACACACCGCCAGCCAGGCCAGGGTGCTGCTACCTTCACACGGCATTTAGTTTTCCTTAGCAAAGGCAGCTGGGGAATTCTCCGGTGCCACCAAGAGGCACTCGGTTTCTGGCCACCAGAACAGAGTTGGTCTTAAAGCCGGTTGGAAGGTGCAGGAAAGCGAGGCCTCCGGGGGGATCTTTAGGGGACCCTTCACCCAGCTCCGAGGGGGGCATCCAGACCCCATGTGCCGAAGGGCAGGTTTACGGCCAAGACATGTCTGTGTGGGGTTCCGCCTTCCTGGCCCATGTGTGGGTGTGCCCTCTCCGTGGAAGGGAAATCCCATTCCCGGAGCCTGACCGCCGGATTCCTACCCCACTTGCCCGCTGTGTCTGCCAGGCAGGCTCGGCACACCTTCTGGGCCTTGGCTCCTGCCTGTGTCGGACGGGGCAGGGCCAGGACCAGCCGCGTGGATTTGTTGTGAGGGTCGGATAGAACAGTGCCAGGCACACAGGAAGGACTGCGTGTTACCACTTACATGCTATAGAAATTCTTAATCCCACCTCCCACCCCTGCTGCCAAGTCTGAGTCTCACTTCGTTTTGCAAGTGAAGATACCACAGCGTGACAGAACTCAGGACACGTTTAAGGAAGCGATTACTAGTAACCTCCCACTATCCTAACGCAGCCGTTACGTACAGCTGGCGCGTTTTACTTCTCTGTGACCACCACCAGTGATCAACCGCATCTGAGCGACAGTTCCGTGAGTGCCGTGCCCCTCTCCAGGCGGGTATCGGCCCGCCAGGGCGACCTGAGCGACGGCAAGGGGAGCCCACCCGAGGCCAGCGAGCAGAGCTGCAGGAACTGGAGCCTTGACTTTAAATCCTCTGGGCGCGCTCAGCATGCTGTCTTTCTGTTCCTCGTGTGTGGGTTTCAAGCCAAGAGAGTTGCACTGTGTGAAGGAGGAGGAAGAGGTTTCCTTCTGGAGCGCTGTTGTGCTCTGCCTTCCCCGCAGGTGAACCCAGGGAGGTCCAGTCCCTAGTCCACCTGGACAGTCTCTCTGGCTGCACAGAGGCAGGGAGGGATGCATAGGAGCCTGCCCTCAGTGGGGTGTGTGTGACAGTGTGTGACATCTCAGGGAATCCTGGCCCTGGCCCAGGAAGAGGACTCCAGAGTGCTCTCCCTTTCTTCCTCTGAAGTCACTTAAGCCCTGAAAGGACCCCCAGAGACTGGATCTCCTCCCAGAGGCTCCCCCTCTCCCCTCCCCCCCCCCCTTCTGGGACTATTATTATTCAAAACACAGCCTGCCAGTTTGTCTCTGGGTGAGGAGGGTGCCCTGGCAGGCCAACACTGCTCTGCTGATCACTGACCTGGAACTTCATTAGCTCTAAATTTAATGTAAATATTGTGTGATCATGGGCTCGGGTGCAGTTTGGAACAAGCCTCCCTTTTGCTCTCTTATCTGATTACCTTTTAAGAAAGCACCTCATTGTTCAGATTCAAGAATAACAAGTTTCCCCACATCCAGTCCCCACAAACCCTTCATTTTCCTTCCCTCTTTCTGTCCTGTTTAGCATCGTCTAATTACAGAAGCATGTCTGTAAGCGCCTTGCACATCTGATAATCAGATTTTCCCTTGTCCCCAACTCTCCCTCCATCTGCTTTCCCACCCCCCCCGCCAACTCTGCCACATCTGGAACGGTCCCCGGCCACTCCATGCCCAACTGACTGCTGAACTATTTCCAAATCACATCTCCCCTTTCCGGTCCTGGCCGCCTGACATGCTCAGCCATAAAATACTCAGCTCCCAACTTCTGGTCCTCTCTGATTCCTCTTGGTTCAGAGGGCAGGCGTGGAGCTGAGCCATTGTCTCATTCCATCCATTCGGATTTGGTCGTGTCAGAGTACAGTTAGCAGAAGGCAGAATCATGCCCCTCCTGTGCAGATAAAGTGAACCCATGCACGAGATTTTATTTAGGTCACTGATAAGCTAGTAGGACAGTGAAGCCTGTTGGGAGGAGAATGTGCGGGACAGATGTGCGTGTCGGCGATCAGGAGACTGATGTGGAGCACCCACAGGCACGCGCCTCTTTATGTCTCCAGGGAAGAGCATGTGTGTTTGGAGCCATCTCCCAACAGGGCGAGCGAGCTGTGGCTCCCGGGACATAGTTTGTTTGCACGTCCTCGGGCGAGGATCTGCAGTGACCCCCCGTGTTCTCCAATGGGCAGGGCTGTCGCCTCCTCGGGGCACAGGCGACGGGGGACTGGCCACCCTGCCTGCTTCCCGCCTCCCAGCCCAGTGCCTGTTTCACTGTCACTGGTTCCAGTGACACCCGCTAATCCTTTTGGCCTATTTCAAGGTGTCCCACAGCTTTTCTGCACACGTTTTGTTTAAATCTACTCCGACGATCCACATGGAATAGTTGCACTTTCCAAACCTCATTTCAGGAGAAGCCGAGGCGAGCATGGGCAGCTGAGGAGGGGAGTCTCACTAGTTCAACGTAAATCTTCCAAAAATGACACTTCAGTCCAGGAAATTCTTGGCTCAGAGTTCTTCCGTGGCTTCCCTATCGTTTGTGTGATAATTTCCAGATAGTCCCATGTGACATTTAAGCTTTTCCACAACCTGGCCATGATACATGTTTAAATCTTCAAAAACATTTGTTAAAATAATATAAGGCAACGGCAAAAAATTCAGAGATTTCAGAAGCACAGAAAGTGAAGGCTGTCAGCTTCCTTCTCCCAGACCTTTAGCGCAGACACAAAAAGGCATAACTGGTGGACAGCCATCAGCTCTTGCCTGAGGGTCAGTGTGAAGTTTACTGGAAAATTGTGTAAGCGTGTCACGACCAGAAATGCCCATTTCTTCTCAGAAGGAGGTTTGTGAATGACATCGTATTAAGAAGGTTCTGTCCAGAACCAGGTTTGGGGAAATTTTTCATGATCATTTCTCTAGAAATTTTCTTGACGTGTAAAATGACATTTATGTTTGTACCTACATCCGTGTAGTTTTCAACGTTTTTTATTTATTTTTGGGACAGAGAGAGACAGAGCATGAACGGGGGAGGGGCAGAGAGAGAGAGGGAGACACAGAATCGGAAACAGGCTCCAGGCTCCGAGCCATCGGCCCAGAGCCTGACGCGGGGCTCGAACTCACGGACCGCGAGATCGTGACCTGGCTGAAGTCGGACGCTTAACCGACAGCGCCACCCAGGCACCCCAGTGTAGTTTTAAGTGTAAATGGTACCATTTTCTACCCATGCTGCTTTTGCAATGCTGTTTTTTTTTCCATCTAAAATACGCGTCCCAGCCATTGTTAGGTGTGGACTATATCTGAGGCATCGTACAGCTGTGTCTGCATCAGACCAGGCGTATCTGTTCACCTTGTCCCACCAAGCATTCACTGACCAGATGCACTGTGATTTATTTAACTACCACACGTTGTTCTGGTCTGCTCTCCTGCTATGTGAATTCCCCCACCAGAGCCGGGTCAATCCAGTGTCTTTCCTTACAAACATCTAAACCACCCCTGCTGACGTATCTTCCCTTTTGGTGTACCAGTGTGGAAAATTAGGCACCACCCAGGCAGAGGAGGGTACCTCGTGTGGGGTGGCTGTCCCTGTACGGGTGCATGCTGCCTGACCTCTGCCAGTCCGCCAGTCCCGTCCATATGTCCCTATGCCATCCTTTAAGGTCCAGGTCAGTTTGGATTGTCTTGGGAAGCCGTGCTTGATGACAGCTGTCAAAGCATGATTTTCAAAGAGTGAAAACCATGTCAAATATCTGTTGACAACTCGTTAGTCAAGGCGATGGTAAGAAGTGAATGCTGTGTACATGCTCATATACACCATGCGCTCCTGGGACACAGGGTTTCTGTCCCTGTCCGCTTTCCCTTCCTCTCCCCAACTTCTGTCCGTAAATAACTCTGAGCCACTGGCCTTCCAATAGGTGCCGAGAGGTCAGCGGTGAATAGAGCAGAGACAGTCTCTGCCTGTTGGCACTTCTGGGTCACATGAAAAGGACACGTATAAATGTAACATTGCAGGTGGAGAGCAGTGTCCCAAAGGGGAAGCACAGAGTGCTCGGGGGCAGTAGCAGGGCTTTAACGGGGGGGGGGGGGCACCTGTCTTTGTCAGTAGCTTCAGTAGGAGATTTAGAGGGTGAGTGGGGCAGGAGTGGTCACCTGGCCACGTGGCGGCAAGGAGACAGTGAGGGCAGGCTGCAGAGGTCACGCAGGCCCTGGCGGCCACCATCACAGGTACGGATTCGATTGGATGTTCGACAGGAGCATGATTAACAAAGCAGCAACGTCGCCTATCTGGGCTGTGTTTGCAGGGTGTCGTATGAGAGGCGGTAGACGGTAGTGGCGAAAAGCGGGAACTCTGGAGGCCCGTCGTGGGTTCAGACTGGCCGCATCGCCTACTGACTGTGTGACCTCTCTGTGTCTTTGATTCCCTGTCAGTACGTTGGCAGTGTAACAGGAGCGGCCACGTTGGAATGTGTGGCTGTGAGTTAACCTTGCCAAGTTCCCCGAGCCCCTCCCTACCCGTGGTGCCCCCTGCATGGGCTGTTGCCCCGTCTTATCACACGGCTTTCCTCACAAGGGCTCACAGAAGCAGGTTTGAAGTTGTGTCTTAACAGGCAGAGCGTGTGTGGGGGGCCCACTGATTTATCGTGATAACTGCTCGGCACCCCTCCTCCACTCGTCTCTGTGGTTGCTGCCTCCTGCATCCCACAGTCTGTGTGCTGAGTCTTGTGTTTCAGCTGTGGTGTGGGGACCGGATATTAGTCATCTGGTGGGGATGTGGCTAAATATAAGATAAATATTGTTCTCCGTGCTGCTGAGTTTCCCAGGCCCCAGGACAGGACACCATGGGTGGTGCTGAAGCCATGGCGAGTTTTGGATTCTGGAGCATAGAGCTTTGGGAGGACGCTGGAGGTGCCCTGGGCAAGAGCCAGGCTTGAGAACGGAGGCTCTGGGGGTTCAGCTCGCGGAGGCAGGACTCAGGTGGACACTCACACCCTTCCAGCGGCTCACCTGAAACCTCGCTGCACCCTGAGCCCCCATCCACACGACTGGCTTCTCGGCCTAAAGCCTTTCAGTGGCACCTATCGCTGCTACTGTGAGAACCGAGAACTGAGATTCCTCCTGTGTCTTCTCAGCATTGCCCAGCACCCTCCCCTCACTACCGCGCCCTTGCCCTCTTCTGGCTCACTCGAAGCCCCCTCCTCTCTCCCCAGCCGCCTTGTCCCTCCCACCCTGGGGCCTTTGCTTGAGCTCTTTCCTCTGCCTGAGGGCTTTTTCTCCATCATTTGCCAGGTTAACTTCTACAGTGTCTAGATTTTAACTCACATGATCTAAACTCATTTTTAGATCCCAGGTCGGTTCCCCTCACGTTACGGAGTTCTGTTTTCACCCCGGCCCTTTCTGTCGGCGCTGCTGGAGTTGAAATTCCCTCGGTGTGCTTGTTAAACTCCCATCTCCCTCTCTCGTTGGGATAATGGTGTCTCGTGGGCGGGGACCAGGTCTCTTGTATTGATCGCGGTATCCCCCACTCCCCCCGCCCGCCCGCCACCACCTAGCACCACGCCTGGCACACAGCAGTTTCTCAGTGTGTTTTTGTTGACCGACCGCATGTGGGGATGCCTTCCAGGAAGGGAACAAGGACCAGGGTGGAGCCTTTTTGTGTGACCCTCCCTGGCCATGATTACTTGGGCCGGGGGATGGACACTGGACTGCAGGCTGGCCGGATTCTCTCACTTAGCAACTTGGGCTTTGGAGACGCTGCCGTCTGGGGGTGGCTTGAATGGTGCCTTGCGAGCCATGGGGCCTTCGTATCCTGCTGTGCACACAGAGACCCAGAGAAGAAGGGCCTGGAGTGGGAGACGTAGAAGACCCCACACAAGGATGTGAGAAGCATGTACGAGTAACTTAGTTGGGGGGCAGAGAGGCAAGAGACGGACACAGACTGGGCCTGAGGGCATGTGCCCTCAGTTCTGAAGGCTCATGTTCCTGGTCCCGGTCCTCTGAGCCCTGAGTGTCTTGGGAGCTGCCTGTCACCTGAAACAAATCTCTCTCTTTGGCTCCGTCCGTTTCTGTCCCCGTTGCAACTCCCTGGAGTGCAATTCTGCTTTCCTCTTCTGCACGGCAGCCAGCAACGTGAGAGTCGGCTTTCTCCCTGAAATGCACGCCCAGGGCTCCAGACAGGGGTTTGCAGAACTCCATAAAGAGGCAGACCAGCCCAGAAGGGCAGGGCCTCCACACACATCCCACCCGGGAATGGTAGGGACCCCGTGGAACTGCACAGACCTCCTTCCCGGTCCCGCCAGAGCCAGGATGCCAGGCTGGCCCCTTGAGCTTTTATTGGGGCTGACTTTCCATTCGGACCCTCTCGACTGCTCCCAGCTTCCCTGCAGGATGGCGCTGGCCGCCCCTCAACACTTACACCTTATAAACCAGCGCCGTGACCCGCCTGGAGCTGCTCACGTGGGGCGGTGCATGGCCCCTGGTAACGGAGAGTAAATAACTCTGCAATGTTTCCTCGCATGTTTCCAGCTTTTGTTTGGTCTCAGAAGAAATGAAACAACTAAGTTAATGGTGCTCTTTAATCTTCTGCTCCAGTGGCTTTCTTTACAAGGTGTTATACAGAGTCTGTGTAAATCCAAACCCTGCAGTGGGGTCAGTGTTGCCCAGCAGGTGCTGGGTGGGTTCAGGGGAAGACGTGCCCACCCCTCCGTCCCCGGCCTCCTGAACAAGTACAGACGCGGGAGCGTGCTTTCCAACACGGCGCTCGTTTCCCGGCCAGGTGGCTTCACGGCCGGCTGCTTGGACCCTTTCTTCCCGCACATGCTGTTCCTGCCCCAGCTCGACTGAAATTAGGTAAAAATGGGGGTTTGTGGAAAGGACGAAATCCAAGCCATGGAGAGGGCAGGAGTGACCTGGGCCTCTGTGTCAGCTCAGCCAGGGGAGCAGGAGAAATGTCTTTCCCTCACATCCTTTTCTCTCTGCATTCCACTCTCTCCTCTCTCCTCTCTCCTCTCTCCTCTCTCCTCTCTCCTCTCTCCTCTCCTCTCCTCTCCTCTCCTCTCCTCTCCTCTCCTCTCCTCTCCTCTCCTCTCCCCTCCCCTCCCCTCCCCTCCCCTCCCCTCCCCTCCCCTCCCCTCTCCTCCCCTCCCCTCTCTCTCTCTCTCTCTCTCTCTCTCTCTCTCTCTCTCTCTCAAACCGCTTCCTCCACACGGGGGCACAAGAGACAGCACCTGCTCGTTCGTCTCAGGCCCCCAGAGGCCATGGCCATTCATGCACGAGAGGGACCTCTGCTCCTTCTCCCTGCCGAATGCAGTGTCTGTCAGGGAAGCACACTGACTGGGTCTCGGGATCTCCCCTGGGACAATCAGCCATGGCCGTGGAGGCGGAGTCCTGGAACAGAGGAAGGATGCCCTGGAGGCAGGCCTAGAGACCCCACCATGTGCCCCTGACATGGTCCTGCGGTGACCTGGGCCCTGGGGCCTCAAGGAGACGAACCCACAGCATATCTGGCTGACCCCTCAGCAGCTCAGGGACCCCAGCGCCCCCTGGACATGAGGGCAGGGACCAAGAGCCCAAAGGTGGTAAAGAACTTTCCATACCCTCCTCTCTGCCTTCCTGGACCCCATTTCTGCCAGCCCTGCCCATAGTGCAGAGGATGGGTTCCTAGGATTATCTGTGAAAGTGCCCAGGGGTCCATACGGCCTCGCATTGGCCTGATGTGTTCATCTCTGAGCCCTGCTGTAGGAGTTGTCCTTGTCCCCCACTCCACCCCGTGTGTGGTTTCTCTGATACGCACACTGCCAGCCTGCATGCTTTTGTTTTTTTAAAGTTGATTTATTTCTTTTTGAGAGCAGGGGAGGGGCAGAGAGAGAGAGGGAGAGAGAGAGAGTCCCAAGTACGCTCCACACTCAGTGTGGAGCCCAACGCAGGGCTCCATCCCACGACCATGAGATCATGACCCGAGCCAAAGCCAAGTTGGTTGCTTAACCACTAAGCCACCCGGATGCTCCATGACCTACATGCTTTTATCTGCAGTGCCAAAATCCCAAAAGATGGGGCCACCGAAACATTTTTCCTAAGATTGCTGCTGACTAATTGGGTGGGAGACTTGACACGAATGTTGTGAGTCTATTCGTGTCTTTATTGATTTCACTTAGTGGTTTGTATGTCTTGCTGAATAAGTATCAATGTTCTCGATCAGCGGTGCTGTCCCAGACGGGCCAGAGTGTTAAGACAATACCTGGTGTATAACTCCCTGCCTTCCTAAAACCTTCAACACTCTGAGCTCCGAAGCACATCCGCCCCAGAGGCTGGTGCTAGCCTGTGTCATCTGCATAGTGCCGGGAACATCACACGGGGTAGAGGTTGACCAGTTCTCCCAGGGCGGCCGGGACACTGCAGTAAGACGGAGGAAGCCTAGGGCCGAGGAATCCCTCCCACTTACATTAGCTCTTAGCATTACGCGGTCTAGGGGGTCAGATGTCTGCCGCCCCCTCTGATGCCTGGGCTCCGTCATAGCCTCACCTCACAGATGAAAAGCTGGGGCTGGGGAGGTGGCGGGGAAGCAGCATTGCCATGGGCAACCAAGCAACAGAGCACTTCTGGTCGCCATGCCACCTGCTGAGCCGCGCCCCAGGGTCTGCTCGTCCATCGCGAGCTCGCCGGGCTTCACCCGAACCCCTGCAAGGGTCATGGAATCGTGCTAGCATTTCATGTGCCAGTGTGGTGCTCGGGAATTTGTACACGTTCCCTAATCCACTTCTCCCTACTACCCTAGGAAGTGGGTGATCACGTCATTCCCATTCAACAGCAGGAAACTGAGGCACAGAGAGGTTAGGTGACTTGCCTGGGGTCACACGGCCAGGAGGTGAGGAAGCCTTGATTAGAGGTCTTCGGTTTTGCTTCGGGGTCTGTAAGCTCATCTCTTTTACTGAATTGCCTCAGAGTGTGGAACGAAACACCTGTGTAGACAAGCCCCCTGCCACGTTTCCCCACAGCGTTTCAGCCTCCAAAGCACCCTCACGAGGTAAACACAATGGGAAGGCGTTATCCGGTGTCACGGTGGCTCAGACAGGTCGAGGTAGGCAAAAGGACACACTGATAGTGGGGGGGGGTGCTGTCTCCCCACACTTCTGGGGGTCATGTAATCAAATTTAGGGGAGCTGGAAGCAAAGAATGCCTCCTGTGATTACAATGACCGTACGTGTGTGCTTGGTGGAGAGAGGCTGGTCTCGCGCTTGGCCGACCACGGGCGGGTGTCTCACACAAGCCAGGGTTTGCTAGCACCAAACCTCACTGCAGCTCACGTCACAAAATGAGCCAAGAGGACCCTCAATGACAGAACACACCGTTGCTCGTGAGCAGTCTTGCCCCAAACCTCCAACCTGAGCTGGGTCAGGCCTCCTGATCCAGCCACCTGTTTACAGGAAACCCAAGGGACAGAAGAACAGATGAAACGACACCCCGGGGGCTGTGACTGACCAGACCCAGACGGTGGGAAACGTCAGTGGCGAGCCTCCTGGGTTGTTCAGGCAGCCTCTCTGTCCGCCACTCTTAGTCTCCATGCAGACGTGTGCTCCCAGGGCGAGTCACCTTGCCTCTCTGTGCCTCCGTTTCTCTACACATGTATCTGCAGATACGTGCACACACATATACACACGTATACATATCTGTGTGTGAGAGAGAAAATACTGAGATGTCACATCAAATGAGTGTACTTTGTGGCCCTTATTTGGATTCTGATACGAATTGTTAAAAAAATGACATAACATCGTGAGAAATTAGAAACGTGAACGCTGACTGGCTCTTTGATGAGATAGAACACAATTGACGTTTTCTAGGTGGGACAATGGTGCTCGACTCTGGATGAACAGGGTCGCGGGGAAACCAGATGGGGCAGGACTTGATCATTTTGGAAGCTGGAAGCCGAGTGACGGGTACTTCAGGGTTAATTGTACCGTTCTTTCTGTTTTTGAGTGCGTTTGAATTTTTCCATAACAGAAAGTAAAGAAAAAGAATATGTTTACTTGCCTAGAAGCAATACTGCTTTTGAAAACAACTCAAGCAGTATAAAAGCTAAGTGAAACATGAAGGTTCCTCATTCTTCCAGTTGTGCCCTGTCCAGGTAACCACTGGCTCCAAGTGTATTGTGTATTCCTCTAGACTGTCCAATGCCTGCACAAACAGTCCCACGTATTTATACTTTTGTACACAAATTGGATAATGCCATACACACAGGTCTGCAACCTGGTTTTTTTTCTGCTCAGCAGTGTATCATGGCCCGTGCTTCATGCTCCAGCCCCATTTCTTTCCCTGTAACCACACAGAATTGCTTTTGTGTGGCCGTCCCATTACCTATTTAACAATCCCCTTTGGGTAGGTTGCCCTGTGAGTCTGTGTTCCAATGACTACGCTTGCACACGTGTCTCCACGTGTTCATGTGAGGATTTGTGCAGGATGATTTCTAGCAGGAGAATCATGGGACCCGGGCGGCCAAAATGTCCCCCAAAGGTTGTCCTCTGCCCACAGAAAGGCGGTGGCTTATGTCTCTGCTTTTGCCTTTCAAGTGCTCTTGACTCCCTCTTCCCCCGGCTCACGGAAGCATGTACCTGCAACTTGAGGGAATTTGGAAAATACTGAAAGAAGAAAGTAAACCACATTTCCAGAGTCCGTCCCTCTTGCTGTTTATTTACGTTGTTTCCAGGTCTTTGCAATAGGAAGTCATGCTGCAGCGGCCGTGACCATGACCATTGCCGTGCGTAAACCTCCAGCCATGTCTTGTTCAGTTCCATAGGAGACAGGCAGTGGGAGTGATTGAGAGAAACCTTCGGCTGATTTTAGGATTCTTGCTCTGTACCACCGTAACAAATAGGAGACTGCGTGTGCGTTTCGACCACCGCAGGCAGTGTCAGGTGGTTCCTGTCTTGACACCATCTCGGCCAGGGATGGCGTATTATGATTAAGAACGTTTTCTCTGTTGCTCATTTTGCGGGAACGATTGGATTGTGCCCTTCACTGTTTCTCCTTTGTTGCTGATGCTCAGTCAGGGCTGCGAATTAATTACCAGTGTGGCCAGTGACACACGGCCTGACTTCAGGCTGCCTGGGCTCACATCCCAGGTACGCATTATGGCTCACCTTTCCAGAGCTCTGGTTTCTCCTCTGCAAAGTGGGGTCCGTCATTGTGTCTGCTATGAAATGAGGTAGTCCACGGGAAGCGCAGGGCCCAGCTCTGAGCACGGGGTGGGTGCTGAGCTGTGACGACCGTGACGCCATGTGGGAGGGAACATGAGACTGGAGCCACGGAGCAGGGGACGCGGGGAGAGGGCGCAGCCTAACGGGAGATTAGATTCGATGTTTGGACTTAGGGTTGCCTGTGAGGTGCTGATGGTGGTGGGTGAGGTCCTCTCCCTCCAGGGAGTGCTCCCCGAGGCCTTCCTGGCAGCAGCAGCGGTGGAGCAGAGCCTGGAAGGGGCAGCACAGGGCAGCAGGAGAGCGGGGCCAGGCGGGAGCACCAAGCCCGTGATGGCTGTCACTGGGGGGAGGGGGGGGGCGCACAGCGCAGGGCTGAGACAGGGACCGCTGTGCAGCAGAGTGAGCTCTGTCTCACGGGGCCATTTCATTTCGAGTAATTAGCACAGCTGGGGAAGGTTCGTAATAGAAAATTGTGGGAAAGTACTTTCCAGTGAGGGGGGGCGGAGGTGAGAATTTTCTGTTTTTCCAGTTCCTTTAACACTGACAGGAATAAGACTCATGAACGTTACACGTGTGTGTTTCTCAGGGAAGCTCGTGAGCGTAAATCATGAAGAGTGGGCAGTGGGAAAGCCACGTGGTGGCACTGTTAGCGGCAGGGTCGGGGTCCAGGACCGACATGCCGTCCCGGGGAGTCTCCTGGCAGCTGGACCCACCACGGAGATCGTCCTGCGGCCGGTGGCCTTCCCAGAAGGTACGGGCAGAGGCCACGCAGCGCTCTGAGGGGGAGGGGGGCGGGTAGACCTGCTGGTTCTCACGGCACAGGGGCCTAGACGCCCCCATGGGCAGAGCGGGTGGCCTGATGGGTCCTGAGCATCCACCACCAGACCCACAGGCGCTCTGGAGGCTCACTGAGGGTGGGCGTCTGGGAGCGAGGGGCTGTGGGCACGCCTCTCAATTAGGACGGTGTGGGGGTGAGAGGGCCAGGTGAGCTGGTCTCCGGTATTTAATGTGGTTCTGGACAAACTCCTTAACCTCTCCGAGTCTGTAAAATGGGTATAGTAATGCCCACTCACAGTGATAGTAAGTAAATACGAGAATGTGCCCTTCTGGGTGTCTAGGGATGCATAGCACACCATCCTCAAACACGAGATTTAGGACAGCAGCATTGTTTTAATTTAATTTTTTAAATGTTTATTTATATTTGAGAGAGAGAGAGAGAGAGAGAGAGAGAGAGTGTGCATGAGCACATGTACGAGTCGGTGGGATGGGGGGGTGCAGAGAGAGAGGGAGACAGAATCTGAAGCAGGCTCCAGGCTCTGAGCTGTCAACACAGAGCCTGACACAGGGCTCGAACCCATGAACTCTGAGATCATGACCTGAACCAAAGTTGGACACCCAACCAGCTGAGCCACCCAGGTGCCCCAAGACAGCGGTCTTGTATTGAGACCCGTGATTCTGTGGGCCGGGGGCGGGCTGGGGTTCAGCTGGGGGGCTCTTCTGTGTCTCACGGTCGTGCTCTGTGGTGGTGGCTGGACTGGGGCCGAGTAGCACTGTGACTCCCCAGCCTGGCTCTCTCCTTCTCCGGGGTCGCTTCCCACAGCCCTCGCTCCAGCAGCGAGCCTGGCTGTCCTGCAGGAGACTCAGGGCTCCTGGAACCAGGTCTTCCTAACACCTGGGTCCGGGCAAGCCACGTGTCACCTCCTGCACACTGTTGGCCGGGCGGTCACAGGCCCATCTGAGTCACAGAAATGGGCCCGAGCTCCAGCTGTCGTGTGCACAGGCTGGGGCGGAATGTTGAGCTCTCCTTGTGCAGGTGCTTTGTGCCAGGCTGACAAGCAGGTGCAGAGCAGCAGGACTGGAATTCGCCACACTTGTTCATGAATGATTGCTTCTCGGAGGCCCCAGGCACCCTCCCATTGTTCCTGCCATGCCCCCAGGGCCACCCGACCTTCTCGTGAAGAAGCAACCAAGGGGTGACGTTTGGCAGAGCAGAGGCTCTGGGACCTGTCCCGTCCATTCTTAGCTACTGGTGCCCGTGGCTTGCTGGTTGCTAAATATTTTGAACCTCACCCTGCACGGTAATCTCTCTCTCTAGTAAATGTTCAATAAGTGGGAACTTCTTTCATTATTACTATTTTTTTTTTTTTTTTTTTTTTTGCTATTATTTTAAGAGGGGCAGGGTGCAGGGATTGTGCCTTTGAGAAAAAGAGGATGTGCCGTCAGTCTCCAGAAAGTCAACATGATTCAGCTTTCCTTTTGGAACAAGCCCTAGTGGCCTAATAAGAAAATCAGTGCTTCCTACTTGACTCTGTCCTTGGTCAAGGGGATTAGGGCCCCACGCTGCAGACGGGGAGAGGGCAGGCCGGCCTCCACACAGAAGGGACCTCTGTCCTGACGGCAGGCCCTCGTTTTCCCCTCTGCGACAGCGTGTTCCTGGGCAGGCCGCGCTGCTCCAGACCTGGGCCTCGTCCCAGCCCTTGCAGCCTGCTTCCTGAGCTTGCTGACAGAGCTGTCTGTAGTGCCCGGGCCCGCATTCCAGGCGGCCTTGACTGGGAGGCCTTTCTCCCGGCCCAACTTCAACAAACACAGACAGACCACCACAATCCGACGTGGGGCTGGCACCACAGGCCTTGGCGGCAGGAGCAGACGTGGGCCTTCCGAGCAGCGCCAGCCCCGCCAGCAGGAGAAGGCAGCCTGGGGAGCGGCCGGCCCGCCGGGGGCCGCAGGGCTGGGGGCCGAGCGCGGAGCCGGGCCGTCTGGGGGCAGTGGCCTCTGCGGAGGCGGAGCGGGAGGGTCCCTCCTCTCCGGCTGGGGTGAAGCTGTGACGGTGGGGGACTCCCGGAATGTCGCGGGGCTCCCTGTCATTCCCGTGGCTGCGGCCCAAAAGCAACCTCCGAGCAGATGTGAAAATCTGCTCTCTTTGTGTGAACGTGAAAATCTGCTCTCCGTGCGAACATGAATAATTCTTGGAAAACAGCTCATCTCTGTGTCCTGTTTGGAAAGGTAGGAGGCCTGAGAGATGCCAGCCGCCTGCTCCGTGAGGGCGCCAGGTCTGGAGCAGAGGAGGAGAGGCATCCGGGCCTTCCTTGGGAAGTCCACAAGAATGACCCTGGTTTAGAGAGCATGTCCTGTGGGCAACAGCTAATGCCTACAATACGTTCCCCAAGGCCTCACTCTTGGGAGGTTTTTATAAGGAAAATAACCTCACGATTTGGGGAGGATGCTTATGTCTTGTTCTTTATGGGACTTTACAACATTTGTTTGATCCACGTGCCCCACCCCAACCGTGGCGGTGTCTGCCACGGTCCCACAGGCCTTGACTTGGCCTCAGTCCTTAACACAGCCTCTGTTTCTGGTCAGTCAGCTTGTGTGGAAACCCTCGTGCCATCTCGGACTCCTCAGTCCCACGTTCAGTACAGTTTTTTCGTTTCGAGGAGAGCAAGCGAGCAGGGGAGGGGCAGAGATGGGGGGAGAGAGAATCCCAAACAGGTTCCACAATGTCAGCACAGAGTCCCAGGTGGGGCTTGAGCCCACAAAGCCGTGAGACCTGAGATCATGACCTGGGCCGAAAGCAAGAGCCAGATGCTTAGCCAGCTAAGCCCCCCAGGCGCCCTGCGGAGGAACATCTCAAGCATCTAGGTGTCCTCCCATGAGGACGCCTGTCTGATGGGGTGGCGCCGCGTGTCCCACCTCACCTACGGGAACGCTGTCTCCGCCAGTGTGTGGCTCTGGGGTGGGGACCCGGGGTCCCCCCCATCCTAATCCAGGACCTTGTCGCTTAAGCACACTGTCTGGACCACATTCCAGTTGTTCTGTGATTATGCCAAAGGTGCTGAGTTGTTTTTGGTTTCGTGGTATTTCTTGGCTTTAATTTGTTATAAAACAGATTAGTTGGCTTTAAAGCACTAAGTTAACTTATTGTAAAATGGCGGTATTTTACTGGTTTAACTGATTGGTTTCAATAATGGTTTGTCAGTTACCACCCCCTTGGGCAGGCCCCAGGTGCACGGTGGAAGGATGCTTGTGGAGATCTCCCGTGTCCCTTACCTTCACCTCCTTGTCTCTGACCTGCCTCCGATTTTAGAGTGAACCATCCTAACTGCTCTTCTCAGGCAGACTGCCCCCTCCTGGGCTTCGGGACTGGGCCGGTCTATTCAGAAATTTGGCGAGAAGAGGGTTAGGATGTAGCTGGGAAGCACAGAGGCTTGTGTTGTGCACTAACGCGTGTGTGGTATTTAAAACATTATAGAAATACTGGCGTGGTGTCTCAGTAGCTCCGAGAGTCAGAGTGAAGTTTAGGGGAAAAAAGTTTATTTGTGTGATGCCTGTATCCTGGGGTTCCCTTGATGTGGGCACACCTCCAACTCAAGGACACGCGTGAGTGAAGTGGTAAATTGCGTGCGTTTGAGTTTGTGTAACCAGACAAAAGTGCAGTGTTGTCACTGTCTCTGGGTGCTCCACAGTGCAGCGATGACAAGGCCGTGCTGTCTGCGGCCCCCTCAGCTTCGTCCCACGTACGGAGGGGCTCTGAAGTCAGACGCGGGCGGACCCGGGTTCAAATCCCGCTTCTGCCGCGGGGCAGTTACCTCTGCAAGCCTCGGTTTCCCAGTCTGCGGTGGGATGATGATGTGGCCTGGGGGAGCTGACAGGAAGGGGAGACGGGGGTTCTGCCGGAAGGGCAAACTCCTGGTGAAAGAGCGCGTTCCCCTTACACGCCGCGACCCCCTCTGTCAGCGCTTTGAGTTGACCAGGTGATCAGGTGCACAGAGCACCTTGAGTCCTGGGCTCTGTCTCCACGAGAAACCAAATGCCGTGAGCGGTGGGCAGCTGTCCTGCCCCTCATTATTTCTTTCAGTGGGAAGTAGGAGTGGTTTGTGTCCAGACGGGGCTCCTGTCTTCGTCCACAGGTGCACGCGTCAGGCCCGTGAGGTGACCGCTGTCAGCGTGGTCTGAAAAGGCACAAAATGGCTTCATTCTGGCTGAATTGCTGCTTTGGTAAAACCAGTAGCTGTGAAGTCCACACGCGTCAGGTTGGACTCGTCGGCTCTGCTCCTTACACACCGGTGACTGTGGGCAGGGCACCTCCCCAGTCTGAGCCTCCGTTTCCTTATCTGTGAAATGGGGATAAAAGTCCCTCCCTCAGAGGGTTCCCTGGAGGATTAGTGGAACCATGTGCGCACTGTACTTAGGGAGGTAGGGAATCAAGGCAGCTGCTAGGTCATTTTACCGTCAACAACCCGGCATCTCCACGAAGGGGAAATGAGAAGAAACATCTTGGTGAACTTGTAACAAAACGTGGAAGGAAACTTGGATGAGAGCCTCCTTGAGCAGCAAGAACTTTCCAGCATTGATAGCCTGGGTGGGAAAACTCCCCCGGAGGAGAAATTTGCATCCTCTCTAATGCTGTCTGGGGCTACAACCGGAGAGGAGGAGCAGGAGGAGGTGTTTTGAATGGGTGGGTGCGAGCAATGACTAACATCTGCTGGGCAGTTTTTAGAAACACTTGAATTCTGTTACCTCACAGCATCCTAACAGCGACCAGATGAGGTGTGACCCCAGGGACTACACTCTTCCTCTGTGCTTTGTTGCCATCTGGTTTTGCAGGAACACTGTCCAAACTGCATTTGGTTTGACTTGGCTGAGGACTGATAGTAGGGCCATCATATACAGTTGATCAGGTTGTGCACTGCACAACCCTAGGGGCCCACATCACAGATATCATAGAAATGGATGCTTGCTACGATACTTTTCTGGCAGATGCTAGTAAAGTGACTTGTTCCAACAAAAAGTATGCTATGACCATTTTCTGACAGATTGAAGAAGGGGCATAATTTTCTAATTCACACCAAAGTTCGGTATGGGCTAGTAGTGGCACATTTATTGGCTGGAGTCACCGCCTGCTTCACCTGCAGGGAGGGAGAGCACATTCCAATGGGGGAACTGGGATCGTTATATTTTCTCTACATCTGGTAGCAAAGTACCTACAATCAAGTTTGACCTTGTTGGCGGGCATCCACAAAAGGCAGGAAGTGTGGTGATTAAGAACAGGGCTCGCAGCCAGTTGGCCTGGGTTCCAGTCCTAGCTCTGCCACCTACTAGCTGTGTGTCTTTGGGCCACTTGCTTAAACTCTCTGCGCCTTAGCTTCCATACCTATAAGGTGGCGACAGTGACGGTAGCCGTCTCTCAGGGCTGTGGCGAGTCTTACATGAGTTCGTACACAGAAAGTCTCTAGAGCAGCCCCCGGCCTGCGCTAAGCGGTAAGCGGTAAGCGTTAGCTGGTCGTGTTGAAATGGCCGAAGGCCTTTCTTACAGAAGGGTGGTTTTGAGAACACGAGCTGACCCCCGTCTTCACAGACTGACCACCCCTCATCTGCCACCTGATCACCTGTGAGTTCCTGCATTTTCACGGAGGAGGTGGGCCTACAACAGGGGGCAGCCTTTAGGAAAAGACCACGGTATTTAGCTGGCGCCCTTTTTGCAAAAGAGGATTGATTCAGTCCAGTTCGGGTCCTGCCACGGCTGCCTAACAGTGTTGACTGCACATTTTTATTGCCGAGATTTTGCTGTAATTTTGTAGATGGAATTTCATAACGGGTTTTATGTATTCTATAGTGATCATTAAGTTTGCAGTATTTAAAAATAGATGTGTAAAAGATACACAGTACAGGCTATAAAACACCCACAAATGGCATTAAAATGGGAATGAATCCATTCATTTGGGTTTCAGCTGAGTTTATCTTGTGTTTTAATTTTTTTTTTTTTTTTTTAATATCCAAAGAGCTGTAGAAATAGGTTATTGAGTAGGAAGTTGGCCAGGCCAGGGCTCTGTACCATGTGGGCACTTGTGAGCACTGGCAGAGCCTTCGGAATTTGATCCTGATTGAAATGTAGTCATTTTTCCACCTGCAAAAACAGTTTTCTCCAGCAAACCTGGGGACGGGGAGAAGGTTTGTTCACTCCCACCCTCTCCGGCATGGATCTTTCACTTTCCATTAGGCTCAATGCCTTCACATCAATGCTTTTATGATGGAACCCTTGGAAAATATTCAACATGATTATTTGTGTTCCTAAACTTAAAAAAGTGTTTGCCGTGGTATTTCCCATCAGTCTGATGAAATGAGCCATGTGGAATTGAACTCAGCATATTTAGGGTCTTGCAGAATGTCCGGGACCTGGTAGGACTTAGCAAACTCTGTGAAAGGTACAGATGAATGTGTTTTGGCTGGTGCATGTAGAGGGTGGACTTCTAGGTAGCAGACTGAAGACCCTTGGTAGAGGCCACAGCGTGACAGGCATGGGCCAGGACCCAAAGAGGCAGGGCAGAGGACATGGACACGGACACGGGCCAGTCCTGGCATAAGTCCCAGGATTTCCCAGCTGTGGGAAAGTGAACACGTCTCATAAGCTCTCTGAGCCCCAGCTTTCTCATCTACAAAATGGGAACAATGATCTTACCTATGCCTCTGAAGTTTTCCGTAAGAATTAAACGAGCGAATGCAGATAGAACGTGTAAGATTGAAGGTGCATGATCAGTGCTGTCAGTATGTGTCAGTTGTTGACAATAATGATGATTTGGCGGTGGTGATGGTGGCTGACGGTGATGATGACGATGATTGGGATGGTGCTGCTGCTGCTGAGGGCGGTGACGGTGAAGATGATGATGATGGTGATGATGATGGTAAAGGTGATTGATAATGGTGGTGATGAGGGTGATGATTGTGGTGACGACGGTGATGGTGATGCTGATACTGATGGTGATGATGGTGATATGGATGGTGACGGTGATGGTGATTATGATAAACATTCTTTGCTGCTCTGGACACTTTGAATAGATGATTGTCTTCTAGGATGATTTGAAGGAGCTCAGCAACTCCCACATGTTTACTTATCACTGAAATCCCACCATTGGTGAGTTGTCCATTGTGACTCAGCCATACACCTCCAGCATCCCCTAATTTATAATTTTTCCTTTATAAGTCGTGTCTTTACCTGTTATTTAAGAAATCCTTCCCAAAATTCGTAAAACTATTCTATATTTTATTCTAAATATTGTAATACTTTACTTTTCATATTTTCATATTTATCTATTTAGCACATCTGGAGTTTACTTTTGCCTATGAGATGAAGTAGGATTTTCATCTTTGTTACTTTGTGAAGTAAGGGAATTCTTACATGGCTGTACGTCCAAGAAGTTCTTTAGTTCCTCTTTGTCAGAGTGATTTTCAGGGTATTGTGTCTCTTTCCACCCTCTGGGAGATGTACTTGACAGCAGGTGAGTTAGGAATTTATTATTTTATTTTAAGCTAAAGGAGTGTTTTCATAGGTATGTCATTATTCACATTCACCACTAGAATATCCTTCCTTCCTTCCTTCCTTCCTTCCTTCCTTCCTTCCTTCCTTCCTTCCATCCATCCATCCATCCGTCCATCCTTTCATCCAGCCACTCATCTATTCATTCTAAGCTGCTTGTAAGTTGGTATGCTTTCTCAGTCTGGATATTCATGTCCGTGTTTGATTTTGGAAAAATTTTAGGTACTACTTTATCTAAAAGTACTTCTCTCTCATTCTCTTTTTTCTTCTTTAGAAACATTATTAAATATTCGATGGAGCTTCTCATTCTGTCTTCTGTGTCTCTGAGCTCCCCTTTCTGGATTCCACTTCTTAGCTTCCCTGTCTTGCATTCTATGTGACTGTGCAGCCCTTTCTTGTAATTTGCTAGTTTCTTCTTCACTGGGTTTAATCTACTAGGCCAGCAGAACGGGGCTGGGCTAGTGTGGGCTGATGAGATGATGCATAAATGAAAAACTTCAGTGCAAACAAGAGCTTGGAGCCAGATAGGAAAGAGAGGGAAGCCGCACCCACTTCTTGGAATCCTGGAGAGAAGATTGCCCGGGGTCCCCTGTCACACATGTGATCGGAGCTGAGCCAGTCCCACTTGAGCTGGCATCCGGTTACCCTGGCGTTTTACAGGCTCGTATGATGTTTGACATCATGTTAATATTCAGGTGTTTATTTTTTTATTTCCAGCTCTTCGGGATTTTCATGGAAAATTTTAAAAAGTGCTGGTTTAGAACAATTTCTGTGTTTCAGTAGTGGGTTGTTCTTGGAAAACGTGTTGATGAAAGCACCTGGCTTGTATTCCAAACTGTGGAATGTTAGCATCAGAGATGTGTTGGGACCAAGGATTCCTGCTCAGTATGCATTTGTGCTCTAAGACCTTACATGTGTGCCCTAATGTGGAAAAGGCACAGGACTTCTGGGCTCTGATGTGTGACTTGTTTGGGTAGGTCCAACTCTCTGAGCCTCGGTTTCCTCATCTGTAGAATGGGGAGACTAATTGAGCTTTGACTACCTTCCGGGAGTCTACCTAGAGTCACATGATATAATAGACACGAATGTGTGTTACAAACTGTAAGAGGTCTTAGATGCTTATAAGTCATGTGTAGGCGAACTTTGGGGACCTTGCTTTCCATCAGATGCTTGTGTTGTTGCTGGCTTTTTGTCCCAAATGGCCGGTGGAGGGAAGTGTCGAATGCTGGTAGGATTTGAAACTCCTTCAAGGGTTCTGTGTGCTTTGTCAGTCATAGGTTGTCTTTTACTGCCGTGAGCTCTGTTTCTTCTTGGGCTCTCCACACAGGCTAGGCTTCTCATTCATCACACAGGCTGGGCCTGTGTGAGAGTGGGCAAGATCTCGAGGTGCCCTACAAGTTACATAATCGAATCCTTCAGTTCCATGTTGAATAGTTATAATGATATTAGCTGCCATTTGCTGAGTGTCCTTGAGTACTAGCCACTTTACATATGTTAGCTGCCAAGTGGATACCATTACGTTGGAGATATCAATGACAAGGGACTTTTTGTAGGTTACGCAGTTTGGAAGTGGCAGAATCAGGAGTGAGGTCCGTGCTCTTTGACCCTGAAGTCCACGTTCCCTTTAGGACATCCTGGTGGTTCAGAGCTGGTTTCTGTTTTCAGCCAGTCAGGTAATCAGCAAACCAACCAACTGATGAACAACTTCCCACCCAACCGATAGCAACCAACCAGAAATTAGTTAATCAACTGTCCACCCATCCATCTAACCAACCAACCAACCAACCAACCGACCAACCATTATTAACAACTACTCACCCAACCAATATCAACCAACCAATAAATAGGCGATCAACTAACCATCCATCCAAACAAACAACTAAACAACCACCTAGTGAGCAATCATCCATCCAGCCAATAACAATCAATCGGTAATTAGTGAGTCAAGTAATCAACCAACCAACCAACCAACCAGCTACTCAACAACCAGCCTCCAACTAACCAATAGTGTGCATTGCCGTCAGTCACCTGCAGGGAGACAGCATACTGTTCCATCCCCAGGGACCTGCTGGTCTATGGGAAAGTGAGGACCCTGTCCTGCTTCTCATACCACATTCTAAGTATTTGTTTAGCATCTGCCTCCTCTTTTGGACTGGAACTTGTCTAGGGTGGGGACGGAGCCTGGGTCCTCCTTGTGCCCCTAGAGCCCAGTGCAGGGGCAGCACATTGATGGCTGGCATGGAGGGCGGGGGTGCTTGCTAAATGTTGTGCACGACATGGACCCACCCCCACAACACGGACCAACTCAGAACACTGTGGAACCAGTGGAGGAGCCTCAGTCAGATGCGGCCCAGGAGATCATACCCATCTTGGGATTTGTGTGAAAAGAAGGTTGGACGATCCTCTGGTCTGGAGAACTCCCTCCTGGGTGTAGCAGAACAAATGCTTGCCAGCATACTGCCTCCTGCTGAGTGTTCTCCCTGGGCTCCATCCTGGACCGGGGCACACCATGGCGGAAGGAGCCCTGGATTGGGGTCAGGGGTCTGGGCCCAGCTGAGCCACTAACACCTTGGGTGGCCTTGAACTGCTGGCCTCAGTCACCCTCCCTCCACCCCCGCTCCCTCATTTTATGGGCAAGGCCACTGAGGCCCCGAGACCCGAGTCCGCCCCTCTCCAAGCCCCTTCCAGGTCTGGCATTTCCAGTCTTTTCTGGCTCCTCATTAACAGAGTATTTTCCTTCTCCAGTCTGCATTCCAGCCTCCTCCCGTGGGCCCCGACCCCTGTAGCAGGGGAGTGGGCACCGTGTGAAACTCTCTGAAACGCTCACGGGGAACCTTGTCTCATCTCCCACCGAAGGGGCCAGAGGCTAACTGGCAGGCGCTCCGCATCCTGTATCAGCCCCGTAGACGTGCGCTCTGGGCCGGGGAGCCGAGCGCTGCCGGGAAACGGGCACTCGGCTGCTCCGTATCTGTTACAGGCCCCGCGGTTCACCGTCTGCTCGGAAATTGGGTAAGTGTTTTCTTACCCAAACTTGAGTAACCGCCGTTGAAATGTATGGTTGGAAAGTCTTGGCTCTCAGAACAGACCACACAGTGACTTGCCCAGTGAAACTCAATGCCCGGGGCTTACTCGGTTTTACCTACAACACCAGTGTAGGAAGAAATGGGTTTGGAGGGGCCGAGTGTCTTTCCATCCCTCTCCGAGGGGGTTCATTAGCTGGAGGAAGGCTGAGGGGTGTTGGTGCTGCTCTGCTCCCTGGCCTGGGCCTGGCTTCTGGCGTGGGGGTGGGAAGAAGGTCCCAGGGGGCTGCTGGGCCTTGGAGGCGGCCCTCCGGAGGGTTCCAGCCTCAGTGTTTTGTGCCACATTCTGGCAGGCTGCTTGACATCCAGTGCGGGCCCTGCTTAATCAGCCTCTCTCACCCGCACAGGCCAAGAAAAAGCTGTAAAGTCAGAAGGAACACTGGCACGTGTTCCGCGCCTCAGAACAGAGCAGATATTGTCCTGGCCTCCAGGTCTCTGCGGCCCTCATTCTTGTTGACCACACAAATGGTTCCAATCAGTTTGCAGAGGCTCTCCGCGGTGTTTTAAGATGTTTGCTCATTACATTCCCGGGTCGATTACCCTCCGACCTTGAACGTCACCGTTCCACCCACCCTCTCTGGCGGACACAAAGGGGAAGGGTAGGCGTGAACTGGACGTGTGGGTGTGTGTGTGCACGTGGGTGTCTGTGCCCGTGCACCCGCCTGCCTGTGTGGACCCTTGATAAATTTTCCATTTCTGTGAGCTGAAGCGCCCCCCGAACAGCCGTCACACTTGCCGAGGAGACACCCAAGGAGAGGCCGTGGGGCGTCTGGGTTATGCATGCAATGTTGGTGTGGATGGTTCTCTCCTTGGAGTGTGGGGAACATGGTCCAGTGTCCATCCACAGGATTGTATCTCACCTCCTGGGAGGCCCTTACCTGTTACGGGGCTCTGCCTACCTTTCCGCCCTGTCCCCCTGTCCCCAGGGGCTTGGAGGTATTCGTCTGAAACTCCTGTTTGGGGCTCACAATGTCTGCCATTCAACCTCTGTGAAGGACACGGGGCCTGAAAGCCATCAGGGACTTCAGAGAGCGTCCGGTCTAAAGGCCCTTTGTGCCAAGCCTCCAGTGAGCAGATGAATAAAATAGGAAGGCCGAGGGTCTCGTCACTGCCGAACAAAGTTGGGTTTGTTGATACAGCATCAGCCTGGACTCGGAAATCGAGTCCTGCAACAGAGGACTGGGCTCCCCGCCCCGATGCTTGCAGAAAGAGCTGTCTGTGAGAGAAAACAGCCATTCTCAGTGGAACTTTATAGATATGAGGCTCGAGTCCGATTTGTTTTTGTTGAGCCACAGAAGTAGGTCTGAAGAGTTCCTCCTGAGGGACACACAGAGCTGACACGTGCTGCAAGCTGACGGGCTGAGGGGCACAGGCTGGAGCCTCCGCGTTAATGTCTTTTTCTGGTCTTTAAGGCTTTTTTTTTTTTTTTCTGCTGAGGAAAGGAATGGTCATCGCTGCTTCCCTGCTGTGTGTTCAGCCAGGAGAATAGTGAGGAGTCAGAGGTGTTCCCTCTCTCCCTCCTGCCTCCCTCGTCGGCCCCCCGCCTGGACTCAGAGGGCTGAAGGCTTCACACAAAGGCTCCGAGGGCTCCGGCACAGGTGCCTGTGATGGGGGAAGCAAGGTCACTATTTCCACTGCATCTGTCACAGGTTGGGCTCTCTGAAACTAGATACCGAGACCAAGCTTGAGGAGGGTTGGGCAGAAGAAGTCAAATTTGGCTGCAGCCTCACCGAGCCGAGGCTGGGCTGTGGGCCGCTGGCAGTGGAGATGGCCAATCAGAGTGTCCGTGTTGGCCTAAGTGCCCAGGCCCTGGTGCGTGGGCCAGGCAGCTCTCTGCGGCTGGGATGGGCCCCGAGGGGGCCGACAGCCAGCTGACGCGCTCCCCACCATTGGCGCCCAGAACCTTCTAGACTAGCACTTCCCGGTGCGGCCCAGGACCCCAGGAATTCTGCTAAAGAAGGGCATGTGCATGGTTTCAAACGTCAAAGCTGTGTCTTTATAACTGAGATCAAGGAACAACCCAAAGTTGTTTGTCTGGGATTAGACTCAATGGGTTGCCCAATGGTGGGCCTGTCCAGGGTAGGCTGTAGATGTTCCCCAGCCATGGGACTTGGGGCCGTCACTGAGTCACTTTCTCCTTGACCGAACTCTGAGCTCTTTTCCACTGAGGACCCGTCCTTGGCATGTCCTCAAGAGCCTAGTTTTAGCAAGAACCCTGCTAATAAGTCAGTCAAGCCAGTATCCCCCACCATGGGTATCTGATTGTCCCTGATAGATGACCAGATGTCTCAGCTCCACTGTCCCCTAGGGGGCCTAACCTCCTGGCCTGCCTTCTGTAAGAATCTGTCAGGTCAGCTTAGCCAGAGTCCCCCACCCTGATGTCCCCCCCTATTACTTTGCCATCTGCTGACCGCACCTGCTCCTTGGCTATAAATTCTCCCTTTTCCTTGCTGAATTCAGAGTGCAGTCCAGTCTCTGCCCACCCCCCCCCCCCCCCCCATTAATCCCATTGTGGTGAGGGTACCCGTGTTGCGATGGTCCTGAAGAGTCCACCTTACCATTTTAACCAGGGGCCTGGCCGCCTTTTCCTTGACATCCTCCTCCCTGTCCTCGTCACCGTCGCCACCACCCTCATCATCACCAGCTTCGTCACTGCCCTCGTGGTCACGGGAAGATGGATTAGGCCACCTCTGTGTGCGGAGGATGGAGTGATCGCGGGGAGGGCACGTCCCAGCTCCCTCTGACAGGCGCTGTCTCGCCTTGGAAGCCCTGTAGTGGCTGGGCAGGTGGCATGAATAATTGGAATCTGGAGCGTAAGGAAAGAGGGCACGTGAGTCTGTGATGAACTTCCTGAACATAACCAAATCCAGATTTTGGTAAAACGAGATGATGGCCAACGTGAGGGGCACATCCAGCCCCAGGGCCCCCCCAGTGTGGCCTGGAGGCTTGTTTTCTTCAGATTCAGGAAATAAGATTTCTTCCTATTCTTAGACAGGAAGACACAGAATGGCCATTTGTCAGCAGCGAGGCGGCCATGGGCTCTTGTGGGAAGGCTGCGGTTTTGGAATCAGACACGTTTAGGTTTGAGCGGCATATGTGCACCAATGGCCACGTCGGTCAACTTTTCCAAGCTCCAGTCCCGTCCTCTGAAAACAGCAGGCGCTGGTCCCTCCTGCCTCCCTGACCCCCCCCGCCCCCCCCCCCCCCCCCCCGCGGCCAACGGGGAGGCGCCGTGCAGGTAGGACTCGTTCACTGCAGGTGCGAGGTGCTCCCAGGCGGTTTCAGAGGGTGAGCTGCTGAGAGGAAGTGAAGTGTCAGCGGTCTTTCTCCTCCTGCTCATGCCTCACACACCACACACCAACACGAGCTTCCACGCCAACCCTCACACTCACTCTCACACACTCATGCACGCTCACACTCCCACGTTCACCACCCGCGGCGCTCTCCTGCACACTCACGCACCCGCACCCACACACGTACCCCCCACACTCACTCTCTTACACACTCACACATACCAACACACACACTCTCACAACTCACTCTCACACACACACTCGCACACTCTCTCTCTCACACACCACTGCAAACCCTACACCTCCTCCCCTCTGCCTGATCCCTGCATCCGGACCATCCGTACGTGTCATCTGGGGAATCCTCTCTTCTCCTCCAGAAGATGCCTCATGATATCAGTTGAGGAGAATGAACTCAACCCAGTGGCTCTTGGGGGCCAAACTCTGACCTGATGGTCTGCTGGCTCTGGGCCCTTCTGAGTAAGCAGACCCACCCAGCATACCTTGCCTGCAGGCCACCCAGCGTTTCCCCTGCAGGAAGCCCGTGGGTGGGCTCCCTCCCAGTGGGCTGCCCCACAGGCAGTCCTCCCTGTCACTGGGAGCCCTTTCTTGTGATGGGAGAGCCAGGCGCGGGGCGGGGGGTGTCTTTTCTCACCCAAGGCTGCAGAGGACCCCAGCCTCTCTCCTGGGGGCTGGGTAAGCCAGCTCTGACTGGTCTCCTGCAGGCAGTGCTCAGCCTGGGAGCGCAGTCAGCTTGCTTGCTCTATTGCAAGCCCTCAATAAATGCGGCTGAGTAGATGTTTTTCCCAACTGAGTGGGCTTGTCCATACCTGGACCTCCCAAAGTCTCGGGCATGAAGGGCTCGTCCGCTGATTTTGCCCAGTCTGTGTCCAACTTTCCTTCATTCCTTGAAGAAGTCACCTGGTCCTGGTGGGTACGAGACCCAGACTCAGCAGAAAGAGCTCTCTGTCCTTTCTGCCCACAGCAGTTGATTCGGAGGTGTTCTGTGACCAGACAAGTCCAGTGAGAGCCCTCGATGAGGGTCTTTGGGAACACGGCAAAAGAGATGCCCCGTTGTCCTGGGTTTGCCAAACTGTGAGGATCTGAACACGAGAATTGGGACACTCTCGTGCAAGACCTTACCCGAAATGAAATGGGTGCGAAGACGGGCAGCAGAGGGAAGGAGAGAGAAGAGGCATGGAGACGCCGTCTGAGCCTTTGGACCACGTTAACTGCAGCATGGAGAAACAGTTCCTGCCCCGATGGGTGTGCGCCAGCTTGACGTGGGCCTCTGTGGTCTGTAACCTGAAGTGTTTTAACACAGGGTGCAGATTTAGGGATGCTTACAAATCTGCTTAAAATTGCTTGGAAAGTCAGATTTAAACCCAGAGCTTTATAATGATAGTGACAACAGTCACTATAGCTGGCATTCATGGAGGGCTTTTATGCCGGAAATTATACAAAGGGTTTTAAACATTTTTTTCTGGAATAAGTCATTAAAACCACCCTGTTCCCATCTTCGTCGTCATCATCGTCATGATCACCATCATCATCACTGCTATGGGCTGAATGTTTGTGTCCTCCCCCAAATCCATCCACTGAAGCCCAAATCTGCAATGTGCTGATGTTAGGGGGGGATTAATTAGGGTTGGATGAGGTTACGAGGGTGAGACCCCTGTAATGGGATCAGTATCCTTAGAAGAAGATGAAAACAGATTGAAATTGTCTCTCCCTACACCAAGTGAGGACACACAAGAAGGCAGCCATCTGCAGGCCGGGAAGAGGGCCCCTACCAACATCCTAACTATGTTGGCACTCGGATCTTGGACTTCCCAGCCTCCAGAACCATGAAGAATAAATGTCTGATGTTTAAGCCACTGAGTCTGTGGTATTTTGTTGTAGCAGTCCAAACTGGTAAGACTGTCACCGTCACCATCATTATTAAAATCATCATCACCACCATCACCAGCAGCCTCATCACCATCACCACCACCATCATCATCACCACCACCGTCACTGTCATTATCCTCACCATCTTCTCATCTCCACCACCATCATGACCATCATCATCACCACCACCATCATCATCACCATCACCATCACCATCACCACCACCATCACTGTCATTATCCTCACCATCATCTCATCTCCACCACCATCATGACCATCACCGTCATCGTCACCATCACCACCACCGTCACTGTCATTATCCTCACCATCATCTCATCTCCACCACCATCATGACCACCACCATCATCACCACCATCATCACCACCATCCTCACCAGCATGACCATCACCATCACTACCCCATCATCCCCACTATGACCATCACCACCACCATCATCATCACCACCACCGTCATTGCCATTATCCTCACCATCATCTCATCTCCACCACCATCATGACCATCACCACCATCTTCACCATCATGACCATCACCATCACTATCCCATCATCACCACTATCATCATCATCATCATCATCATCACCATCACCACCACCACCATCATTACCATTACCATCATCATCACAATCATCACTACCATCATCTTCTTCATGAGTTAAGTTTTGCATATTCCCATAAACACACATTCTATTTCAACCCTCTGGTGGCGTCTTTAGCCCAGTGATGTCTCTTCACATTAGAGGGGGTAGCAGGAATGGGTTGGGGCACTGGGGTTAGGCTGCCCAGGTTCATGTATTGGGTATTAGCTGTGTCCCCTGGACAGGTGGTGTGGCTTCCCTAGGCCTTGGTGTCCTTGTCCATATGGTGGGAAAGATAACAGGATCCTAGTCCAGGTGCAGATGTTGACTTTCACAATTATGAGGTCAGGTGTGCTCACCTGTGCCTTTCCTTATTTCTTCACTGTAATCAAACTTCTTTCTTGAGATTCCATTTCCACTGAGTGTGGGGAGATCCAATCTGCCTATTCGAAGGGACTCAGTCACATCTGGTTAGAGACTGTGGGCTTGGAGGGTCAGTTTCCTCTGCGTCCCGTCTCCTTCTCTTACCCCCAGGAGTCTAAAGTCCTGCCAGAGCTTACGTGTCCTTCCAGCGTAAGTGGTGGGCACCTGGTCCGTGTGTCATTCTCTGTCGTCATTGTTTTTTTTTCCTAAATGTAGCTGCTGATGTATTTTAAAGATTGAGTTAACATTCACATAACACAAAATTAACCACTTCAAAATGTTCAATTCAGTGGAATCTAGTATGTTCAGTGTTATGCAACTGTCACCTCTATCTAGTCCCAAAACATTATTGTCACCCCAAAGGAGACCCTTTCGGCAGTCACTCCTGATAGCCTCCTTTCTCCCCAGGCTCTGGCAACCACTAGTCTGCTTTCTGTCTCTCTGGATTTATTGATTCTGGATGTTTATATAAATGGAATCATGTGGTTATTTGTGAACAGCTTTTGTCACTTAGCATAATGTTTCTTAGGCTCATCTGCATTGTAGCATGGGTCAGTACTTCATTCCTTTTTATGGCTGACTAATGGTCCATTGTGTGGATAAGCCACATTTTATGTGTCTATTTGTTTGCTAATGTTTCCACCTTGGAGCTACTGTGGATAATCCTCCCATGAACATTCTTGTACAACTTTTTGTTTCAGTTCTTTTTCGGTATATTCCTATGAGTGAATTGCTGGCTTATGTGGTACTTCTATGTTTAACTTTTTGATGGACTGCTAAAATTTTCCATAGTAACTCAGTCCTTTTACATTCCCATCAGCAATGTACGAGGGTTCCAATTTCTCTGTATCTCCTGAGGTCTTTATGCATGCTCTATTTTGTAGCCATTTCAAATCCACATATCTGTGTTCCATTGATTTCCTTAAGCCTTACTGGGTGTGTGAGCTCCTTGGGTTGCTGAGTGCAGTTTTACAGGTTGTGTATTGCACAATCCTAGGCACCATTCACATAATAATAAAGGGATATTTGTATATTATGTAAATACAATAATGTTTATATATTCTATAAAGTGGCGGCAAAGCGTCTTGGGGAGTAAGGATTTGCACAGGGGTGCCATGTGGGTGAGCTGTGGTGTCACATTCCCTAGAGCCTCAGCCCCACCTCCGCCCACTCCAGCTGGCCCGGAGCCTGCACCCTTAGCCACCACTTCATTTTGCCGTTCCAGCACTCCCATGACAATGATTGTCGTGTTGTGCTTCCCGCATATTTCCTTTAGCGCTTGGTTCATAGACCTGGTTAAAAGTTTGAGACAAGTTCCATCTTAGTAGCCTTTGCGTAAAGAAGTGCTTTTGAAATTTCATTAGTCTCTGTCTAATTGCCCTCAGGGCTGCAAGGGGAGAGCCAGACACAAATCCCTGGGGAACCAGCACATTCTCGGGCATGATCTAATTGGACTGTCTCAGCAGCCCTGCAGGCAGGAAGGGACTTTTGTGTTCCCTTTGCAGACCAGGAAGTGAGGCTCACAAGGTGAACTGCTTTGCTCAAAGCCTCCCAGTGAGGAATGCTGGTCCTAAGTAACATTTTCTGAGCACCTGCTGTATGCTAGATGCTGTTGTAAGCCTCGGTCTCCCCTTCCCTTTTTCTGTGGTGAGTATCGTCTCCAGCCTACCTGTGGGGAATGTTAGGGCACTGAGGAGGTAGGCCTGGGGTCCCAGTGCGGTGGAGCGGAGGGCCCTATTCTCGTAGTATCGGAGCTGGTGGATGGCTCTTGGGAGGGTGGGACGTTGAGACACCACGGAGAGCATCATTTTGGAGGCTAAGCTTGGTGTCCAATGTCATTCAAGTTCAAGCGTGGAGCCTGGGCTTGGTGCCTGTATGGGAAGGACGGTGGCTGTTGGTTCCACAAGCGTTTGATGGATGTCGCCGACACGGAGGGAAGGATGCATCTGGTCTGGCTGATGAACCGGGATTCTTACTGGTTCTGAATTTTGTGGCAACATTGTCCTTTTCTTTTTTCTTTTTTAAAACTCTTTATTCGCGGGGCACCTGGGTGGCTCAGTCTGTTGAGCGTCTGACTGTGGCTCAGGTCATGACCTCCTGGTTCGTGGGTTCAAGCCCCGCGTTGGGCTCTGTGTTGACAGCTCGGAGCCTCCTTCGGATCCTGTGTCTCCCTCTCTCTCTGCCCCTCCCCTGCTCATGCTCTGTTTCTCTCTGTCTCAAAAATAAATAAAAACATTAAAAAAAAATTAAAAAAAATTATTTATTTCAATTCAAGTTAGTTAAGCTACAGTGTAGTGTTGGTTTCCAGAGTAGATTTCCATGATTCATCACTTACATACAACACCAGTGCTCATCCCACCAAGTGCCCTCCTCAATGCCTATCACCCATCTAGCCCATCCCCCCCCCCCCCCACCTCTCTCCATTAACCCTCAGTTTGTTCTCTGTCTTTGTGACTCTCTTCTGGTTTGCTTCCTTGTCTGTTTTTACTTTATTTTTCCTTTTTTATTACTGGAAGATTACACTCTGCAGCACTCTATGATCTGAGGCTTTTTACAGCAAATCCCTGCTCTTGGTTTCCAAGGGAGGGTGTGGGTGGGTATCTCTGAGGTCCGCTTAGTGAGGCCAACTCAGAGCTACAGGGATTGCTCACACCGGCCCTCCCCTGGCCCTTGAAGCAGCCCGGAAGTTAGGGATTAGGCCTGGGGTGTGGGGTACAGGTGAGTCAGGGTTCCACGCTCATGGTGCTTGCGTTCTTGTCTGGAGCAGGACAGTCAGGAAGGAGACAGAGCCGGTTTGGGAGTGATGGATGCCTGGTGGGAGCCAACAGGGCACAGCGATACAAATGACCGGGGTGCACACTTGCTTTGGATGGGAAAGGCGTCTCTGAGCAGACGGCACTTGCTAGAAAACTTCTGCCTCAGGAAGGAGCCAGCCATAGGACAGCCTGGAAGGGGAAGTCCCAGAAGGGGGAACAGAATGTGCAAAACACTGTGACATGGGAAAGAGGCTTGACCTGTTAGCCCTGTTTCGCACATGAGGAAGCTGAGGCTCAGAGAGGTGAGGCAGCGAGGTCGAAGCTCAGACTTAGGTTTTGTGTTTCCACATCTGGGGCATCTGTGTGACCTTAGGATGCCTTGCTAATGGTGCGACCTGCAGGTTTTAAGGCCCACATGCAGCCCTCCTATGGGCTGGGGCCACATGGTGGAGCCTGATAGGCATCCAGTTAAGCAGACCACTCCTCAAAGGGCACCAGGAAGCGGGGGGACCTTCGGCTGCCACAGTGACTGGGAGGGGCCGCTGCGTTTACAGGCTGGGGCCACGAATGCACAGTGTCCCGCAGGTGGGGCAGCTCTGCAGTTGGGGACCGTCCCATCCACGACGGCAGGGTCCCGATGAGAGGCAGTGCGTTGGGGGTTTTACCCACAACGTCTGCCTCTGCAGCACACGTTTGCTGCACACTTGGAGGCTCAGAGCCTGCCCCGGGGTTTGCCAGCGCCCTGGCCGAGAACTCTCCAGAGGGAGGGCAACCACGAGCCCTGTGGTCAGGCTCCGATTTCCCGTTTCTGGGAGGACTTCTCCTTCGCCGGGCCTGCTTGGGTTTCTCTTCCATGCTGTTAAGATTCCTCAGGCTCCATAATTATTACCTCACTCTAGGTTCAGGACTAAACTGGCTGAGCAGTAGAATTGCGGTCCTGCAGTTTCCAGCAAATGTGAATTTTCTTCATTTTGCGCAGGGAGGATGTCTCCCCCTTCCCTGGACTGGGGCAGAGTCACGGTCATACTGCTCTGAGCTGGAGTCACATGGGCTGGGGTACGTTTTCTTCCTCAGCCCAGGGTCCAGGGTGGAGGGCCACAGAGCTCGAACACAGATCACTTTTCCCTTATTACTTAAAAAAAGTAATAATTTAATTAATAAATTAATAAAACATTAACATACGCTAAAGCGGGTTTCTTTTAGTTGTGTGGTTCCATGAATGGCAGCACCCGTGTAGCTTTGTGTGTCCATCAGGCCCGGAAGAGCCATGCCACTTCCAGCCTCCCTCACGCTGCCCCTTGTAGTCACGCCTTTCCTTATCGCTAGCCCCTCACGAGAACTTTGTCTCCTCCAGGCTCTTAGGCCGGTGGTGTCATAGAGGATGTGACCTTTAGAGCATGACTTCTTTCCCCTCAATGTCCTGCCTTGGAGATCAAATCAAGTTTGCTGTGTATATTAGCGGTTTATTCTTTTTCCTTTCTGAGTAGTATTCCTTATTTGGGTGGAGCGCATTTTTAAAAAAAATTTTTTTTACTGTTTATTGTTTTTGAGAGAGAGAGAGGGCGAGAGAGCGAGAGCAAGCATGAGCTGGGGAGGGGCAGAGAGAGGGAGACAGAGAATCCCAAGCAGGCTCTGAGCTCTCAGCACAGAGCCCGATGCGGGGCTCGATCTCATGAACCTGAGCCCCGTGAGATCATGACCTGAGCCCCAAATCAAGAGTAGGCTATTCAACCTCCTGAGCCACCCAGGTGCCCCAGATGGAGCACATTCTGTTTGTCCATTCCGCAAGGAGCTGTTTCCGGTTTATGTTGATTATAGATAAACCATCTATAAACGTTTGTGTGCAGGTTATCTGCGTGAACACGTGCCTTTGTTTCTCTTGGGTAAAAGACCAGGAGTGACGTTGCCAGTTCACATGGTGGGTGAATGTTCAAGTTGTTAAGAAACTGCCCAACTGTTTTCCAGAGTGGCTGCATCACTTCACATGCCCGCCGGTGACGGGCGAGAGCTCCCGCTTCCCCACACCCGCACCCGCACCGGCACCGGGCACCGTCAGTGTGTCAGGCTTTAACCGTCCACTGAGTGTGCAGACGCATCTCCCCCTGGTCCTGATTTGCGTGTTCCTAACGGCTAATGGTGCTGGACATATTATCAGGTGTTTATTTGTCATCCACGTACCCGCTGCGGTGAAGTGTCTGTTGAAGTCTTTTTGTTCATTTTTAATTGGGTTATTTGTTTTCTTCCCATTGAGTTAAAAAAAAACCCAAAAACCACTCTGACCGTTTGCAACAACATGGATGGGGTTAGAGAGTATGATGCTAAGTGAAGTAAGTCAGGCAGAGAAAGACGAATACTCTATGATCTCACGCCTGTGTGGGATTTATGAAAGAAAACAAACGAGCAGCGGTGGAAAAAGAGAGAGACAAACCGAGAAGCAGACTCCTAACTGCAGAGAACAGACCTATGGTCACCAGAGGGGAGGTGGGGTGGGGTGGGGGAAATAGGTGATGGGGATAAAGCAGGGCCCCTGTCCTCATGGGCACCGGGTTGTATGCAAGTGTTAAATCCTTATATTGTACCCCTGGAACTAATAATACCTTGTATGTTAGCTAACTGGAAATTAAATAGGAACTTAAAAAAAAATCTCTGAGTATAATTCACTTGCAGTGAATTGCATCCATTTAAATCGCACAATCTGACGTTTTGACATAATGCATCATCTATGACACTGTCCCCACCGTCAAAGAAAATGACATCACATGATGTCGAAGTCGTGTGACCAAGTCCTGCCTTCCTGCTGGGCATGGAAGCCTGCTTAAGATTCCCTCTCCCTGGGCCCTTCCCCTGCTCATGCTCACACGTTCTCTCTCTCTCAAAAGAAAAAGAAAATAAAAAATAAACAAAACAGAGACAATGACATCCGCGCCCTTGCCCTGGCTTCCCAGTGTCCTCTGCGATGCCTTGCACTCTGCCTTTACCCTGTTCTTAGGCAACTGCCGCCCTGCCTCTCGTCACATCTCGGGATGCACTTCCTACTTTCTGTTAATGTGCTCATTTCCTTCAACTGGTGTCCTTTGCTCAGCACGAGTATTTCAAGATCGGTGCGTGCCATAGCGTGTCTGGGTCATTGAGTGGTGATCCAGCGGGTGGGTTCTGATGCGTGGTTCCTCTGCTGACAAATGTTTGGGTCGTTTTCAGCTGCGGGCTGTTACAAGCAGAGCCGCTCTTGGCGTTGTCTCTGCACGGACGTTTGTTTTCCTTTCTCTCAGGCCAATACCTAGGAGTGTTTGGACCATACAGTAAATTAATGTTTATATTTTTAAGAAACTGCCAAGCTGTGTCTCACAGAACGTGCGTCGCTGTGACCCCCACCAACCGTGCAGAGGGTTCCGGTTTCTCCACATCCTCACAATACTTGGTGTGGTCAAACTTTATGTTTTAGCCATGACGTGCATCGGAAAAGTTTTCTTTCTTTCTTTACAATTTGTATTGCCTTTTATTGCTTTGTCTTATTTGACCGCACTGGCTGACATTTCCAGGATGACGTTTAGTACCAGTGTTGAGAGTAGACATTTTTGCCTTATTTTCAGTTATAGGAGGAAAGTGTCCAGGCTTTCATAACTATGATGCTAACTGTAGGGTTTTGTTTTTTTTTTTAGATTCCTTTTTTTCAGATTAAGGAAGTTCCCTTGTATTTCTGGTTTGCAGAGAGTTTTTAAAATTTTTTATTATTTTCTTAAGTTTATTTATTTAAGTAATCTCTACACCCAGTGTGGGGCTCGAACTCACAACCCCAGGATCCAGAGTCCCATGCTCTTCTGACTGAGCCAGCCAGGAGCCCCAAGAGTTTTTTTATTTTTATTTTTTAATTGGGAATAGGTATTGACTTTTGTCAAGTGATATGTTGTGTCGATTCATGTGATCACAGGGCATTTCTGCTTCAGACTCTTAATATGATAGATTAGTTGATTTTTGAAAGTGAATTGGCCTTGTGTTCCCAGGATAAACTCCGCAAGGCTGTGGTGTGTTGGCCCTTCTGTGTATTGATAGATACAATTTCCTAGCATTTTGTTAAGGATTTGTGTGTCTCTGGTGAAGGATATTGGTCTGTAGCTTTTTGTTTCTCCTTTTTAAATTTACACTGTCTTTGGTTTGGTATCAGGGTAATGCTGGCCTCATAAAATTAATTGGTAATTGTTTTCTCCTCCTCTGTTTTCTGGAAGAAATGGTGTTGAAGAGTGCCACCTCTAAATGCCATGAAGAGTTCATCAGGGAGACTTCTTTCTTGAAAGTCTTAAGCCATGAATGAAATTTTTAAAATAGTTATAAAACCATTCATGGTAAATATTTCCTCTTGGGTGAATTTTGGTAGTTAATAGTCTTTGTGAAAATTTTCACTTTTATTGAAATTGTCAAATTTATTGGGCATAGAGTTTTTCATGGTATTCCGTTATTATAGCTTTGATGTCGAGTATCTGTAGTGATGTGCTTTCTTGAGTTCCTGGCATTAATAATTCGTGACTTCTCTCTGCGTTTTCTTGTGGCTCTCGGTAGAGTTTTATAAATTTTATTATTTTGAAGAACCAGCTTTTCATTTTATTGATTTTCCCTATTATTTTTCTCTTCAACTCCATTGATTTCTGTTTCTTATTAATTTATTTTCTTCACTTTCTTTGGTTAATTTTGTTCTTGTTTTTCTAGTTCCTTACAGTGAGAGTTTAGATCATTGGCTTAAGCCCTTTCTTTTGTCCTCCAGGCATCGGACAGTGCGCACTTTTCTGCCAATACCGCTGTAGCGGATTCCACAGACATCACGTCATCCTGTCCTTCCATCCAATTAAAACTGCTTTCTAATTTCTCTGGAGAGTTCTTCTCTGACCCATGGGTTATTTAGATGTGTGTTAGTTTCCAAGTTTTTGGATATATTCCTGTTATCATTCTGTAATTGATTTCCAGTTTAATTTTATTATTATCAGAGGACATGCTCTGTATGATTTCAACTCTTAAATTTGTTAAGGCTTGTTTTAGGAGCTGGGAAACGGTCGTCAATCTCTGTGTTCCACGTGCACTGAAGAAGAAAGTTAGTGTTGCTGTTGGTGGGTTTATAAATCAGATGCAACTGTGGGCTGGTGTTCCTCCACTTTGCGTCCTTGCTGGTGGCAGTCTGTGTGTCACCCCCGTCACAAGGAGAGCGGCGCCGAAGTCCTCTCCCATCATGTGGATGTAGTTGTTTCTTCCTGCAGCACTGTCAGGCTTCATTGTTGTCCTGCAGGTGATCGCTCTTTCCCTCCCCCTCTCCCTCCCCCCTCCCCCCTCCCTCCACCCCCCCCCCCCCCCGCCCGCCCACCGCTGCTGCTTTCAAGATCTCTTCTTTGCCTTTTTTTTTTGGATGCACTTATGTTTATTTATACCTGAACTGACAGTATTTTATTTATTTAAATTTAAATTTATTTATTTAAACTTATTTATTTAAATAATAAATTAAATAATTTATAATAATAATTACATAAATGAATATAATATAATATATATGATTATATATAATCATAGTATATATAAGTTACATAAATTAAATAACTTATAATAATTAATTATTTTATTATTTATATTTAGCTTATTATTTCTATTTAGCTTATTAATTAATTTATTAATAAATTAAATAACAAATTAGATAAATAAATAGTGCAATAATGATTCAGGAGTAGACTCCAGTGATTCATCCCCTACATGTAACGCCCGGTGCTCATCCCATCAAGTGCCCTCCTCAGTGCCCGTCACCCATTTAGCCCATCCCCCCACCCCACACTTCCTCCAGCAACCCTCGGTTTGTTCTCTGCATTTAAGTCTTTTGTGTTTTGTCCCTCTCCCTGTTTTTATATTATTTTTGCCCCATGCTTTGAGCATTTGATAACAATGTAGCGAGTCATGGGTTTCTTTGAGTTTATCCTTTTTGGGATTCACTAAGCTTCTTGGGTCTGTATGGTTTGCTAACAGATGAGACTTGTTAGCAGTTGTGCCTCAGAAGTTTTTCTGTGCTGCGTTCTTTCCCCTCCCCTCCTGGGGCTCCTAGGGCATTTGTGTCACACGGTCTGGGTGGGGTCCCTGGGTTCCTATTCATTTGGATTTTGTTTTATTCTGTTTTAAAACTTTTGCCTCCTTTTCTTTTTGGTGTTCGGATTGGATAATCTCTATTCATCTATGTTCACATTCGAGGACTCATTCCTCGGGTGTCTCAGTTCTATTATTGAGCCCATCAGGGACCTTTAACACTTTGGTTATTGTACCTTTGAGTTCTAAAATGTCAGTTCGGCTCTTCTATATGTTTTCTTTCTCTTCTGAGACTTCCTGTCTTTTCATTAACTTTAAGAGTGTTTGCCCTCACCTCGTAGAACATTTTTTTTTAGAAAGAGTATGCGAGCAGGGTAGGGGGGCAGAGAGAGAGAGTGAGGGAGAGAATCCCAAGCAGGCTCTGCACTGTCAGCCTGACATGGGGCTCAAACTCATGAACCGTGACATCACAACCTGAGCCAAAATCAAGAGTCAGATGCTTAACCAGCTGAGCCACCCAGGCGCCCCATGAGAGAATCTTAAGCAGGTTCCACGCTCCATGTGGAGCCTGACGTGGGGCTTGATCCCATGACCCTGGGATTAGGACCTGAACTGAAATCAACAGTCAGACGCTCAACCCACTGAGCCCCCCAGGCACCCATGGAGCATCTTTATAATAGCTGCTCCAAAGCCTTTTTCTGACCAGTCCAACCTCTGTCTATATTGATGTGGGGACCTGACCCTTGTCTTTGCTGGTGCTGGTTGAAATTTTCCTGTTCCTTCGTAATTTCTGAGTAATTTCCATCTATATCCTCCTGGACGTTCTGAATATTATATTGTGAGGTGTCAGGTCTTGTTTAAGTGGCATGGAAAACTTTGCTAGTTTTGTTTTATCAGGTGATTGACCTGGTTGGGTTTAGGCAGCAAGTTCCCACCAGCCTCCCATGAGCTGTGATCCTAATGGCAGGTCAGTTTCCAAAGCCTCTGCCATGCAGGTCAGAGCTGCCCTGTGTGTGAACCGCCCAGTGGCCAGTCTGGAACCAGGGCAGCAGTCACACTGAGTTCAATTCTCAAAGTCTGAGGCAGGCTGTTTAGGGTCAGGTACATTCACGTGCACGCAGCTTAGAGACAGGCCCAGGAGATCATGAGCAACTTGTAGGGGTGAACTCACAGTCCCCTTCCCACCCCATCCCCCCCGGCTTTCTGACTCCCATGGTATTTTCCAGTTCCCTAGGCTCCCTCTGGGCCCCCATTCAGAAGGCTGGTGCTTTAGTGCCTGTGCTGTGCAACACACTGTTCATCACTGTGCCCAGGGCTGGACCAGGAGGCAGAGGACGGAGAGAGGAGAAGTGCCTGGGATTCACCCCATCTCTGGGACCACCACTTTTCTGATCAGTGAGGAAGGTTCTGCTCCCTCTGAAGTTTGAGGGGCCCATGGGTCACTGCGGTGGCTGCTGCCGCTCCTAAGCCATGGGACAGTCTGAGAACTGAGTGTGAGACAACAGAAGAAAACACAAAGAACAGTGGGATTCTCCTACTGTCTCCCTCCCCCACTGGAGTGCTGGTGCTCCTCCTTGGCTGGTGTGGTGTGCTGGTGCTCCCCCCATCCTCCTGAGCTGGTACCTGTGTGGTGCCCTCTTGATCATTCTGGCTCAGGGACCCCCCACGCATGTAAAATGTGGACCCTGTTTTGATTGTGCCCACAGTGCTGATCCACCCGTCCTGGTCATTGTGCACATGCCTTTGTCTCCCCTCTAGACCCTGAGTTCTTTGACAACTGGCTGTCCATTCACTGGTGTGCTCCTGGTGCTTAGTGCAGTGCCTGCACACAGTAAGTGCTTAATATGTGTTTAATTACTGACCAACACAGTAGTTAGAGAGACGAGTTCCCACGTCAGGAAGCCTGGGTCAAGCTGCTCTGGGACTCCAAGAGGGCTTACCGCTGAGGATGGTCCTAAGGGCGGACTTGTGGTTAAGTGAGTCTGACAGTGCTGTGCGGGTGCCCGGGGACCCCTCACTTCACGTGCAGAATGGCGTGTGCATTTTTGTTTGGATGGATCTCCCTTGCCGGAACTGTTTGTGGCACAGTGTTTGTGTGTCCACGGGGTCAGTACCTGCATTTTAACTCTCTCTCGTATTTTTGGGTGCCCCCCGCCATGGTCCCCTCTGGCCTCTGGTCTTCTCAAGGTTTTGGGAAGTAATTTTCTTTTTCTCTCTTTCTTTTTTTTTTTTTTTTTTTTACTCTGTCAGTTTCTTTTTCATTTTTTTCCCATTTTTTGTTTTTTAATTTTATTTTTTAAAATTTACATCCAAATTAGTTAGCATATAGTGCAACAATGATTTCAGGAGTAGATTCCTTAGTGCCCCTTACCCGTTTAGCCCATCCCCCCTCCCACAACCCCTCCCGTAGCCCTCAGTTTGTTCTCCATATTTATGAGTCTCTTCTGTTTTGTCCCCTTCCCTGTTTTTATCTTATTTTTGTTTCCCTTCCCTTATGTTCATCTGTTTTGTCTCTTAAAGTCCTCATATGAGTGATTTCATATGATATTTGTCTTTCTCTGACTTACTTCGCTTAGCATAATACCCTCCAGTTCCATCCACGTAGTTGCAAATGGCAAGATTTCATTCTTTTTGATTACCGAGTGAAACTCCATTGTATATGTAAACCACATCTTCTTTATCCATTCATCCATCGATGGACACTTGGGCTCTTTCCATACTTTGGCTGTTGTCGATAACACTGCTGTAAACATTGGGATGCATGTGCCCCTTCGAAACAGCACACCTGTATCCCATGGATAAATGCCTAGTAGTGCAATTGCTGGGTTGTAGGGTGAGAAGTAATTTTCCGGCAGAAATTCCGCTAACTGAAGGCTGCTAGGCTTCAAAGGGGGCCATTCTCTGTAGTAATTGAGCCGTAACTGGGGCCCCATTTCCAGCACTTCTTCCTCAGTCACTATCTCAGTTGTAGGGATCTCGGAGAGGTAATAACCTGGAGGCTTGCCTCATCTGGGTCCTGAAAGGCAGCCGCCAGCACAGGGATACTGCCATGTACCAAAGAGGCCTTGTCTCCACCCCGAATGGTGGGGATGGGGCTCCCTTTACAAGACCTGTGTAACCGACAGAAACAAAGAGGACGGGCATTCTGTCTATTGAGGAGGGGCAGGAGCTAGTGCTGTCCCCGAGCGGTTACACAGGACTCGTGGTTTGCAAGTTGGACAGTCTCTACCGGTTAGCATGGCCCAGGCTCTCCTGTAGTTGGAAACATCCTGCACTGCTGGTGGCTGAGGATGACAGGTGTCAATTAATTTTTTTTTTTAATTTTTAAAAAATCTTTATTTATTTTTGAGAGCGAGCGAGAGCGAGAGAGAGTGCGCAAGTTGGGAAGAACAGAGAGAAGGGGAGACACAGAATCCGAAGTGGGCTCCAGGCTCCGAGCTGTCAGCACAGAGCCCGACGTGGGGCTCGAACTCACAGACCGCAGGATCATGACCTGAGCCGAAGTTGGACGCTTAACCGACTGAGCCACCCAGGAGCCCCTTTTTTATTTTTAATGTTTTTTTTTGGGGGGGGGGGAGAGAAAGAGAAAGAGAGAGAGAGAGACCTCCTATAAGCAGGGGAGAGGCAGAGAGAGAGAGGGAGAGAGAATGCTAATCAGGCTCTGTGCTGTCAGTGCAGAGCCCAATATGGGGCTTGAACCCACAAACCGTACCATGACCTGAGCTGAGATCGAGTCAGACGCTCAACTGTCTGAGCCCCCCAGGTGCCCCACTAAGTGTCGGTTTCTTGCTGATGCAAAGGTGACCGTCGGTGGAGGTGGCTCCCCAGGACAGCTGCCCCTCGTGAATTTGCTCAGCGTCCAGGCTGCCTTGGTCTGGCGTCACTGGCGAATCAGCACAGGTGTCCGTGCCCGGGGCTTGGCAGGGGAGCATGAAGGAGCCGACGCGATGTGCCTCCACTCTGTTTTATTGGCCAGCGCAGGCCTCGGGGCCACGTTCAATCAAGGCGGTCCTGGCTGGTTGGCAGTGGTGATGGCCACTGCAGGGCCCTGCCGGCCAGAGGCCCGGGCTCAGTGTGGGCCCTCCCCCACGTGCGGGTTTCCTGTTGTCAGCTGCACCTCGGTTCCTCATGGGAGGGCTCTGGTGGGGCTGAGCTACCAAGTGTGTGAGCCCTTAGCATTTCTATTGAGCCGGTGAAGGCAGAACGAAGGGAATTTGTTGGCTGTTAGGAAGTGTGGGTGGGGAGCTGGCTGAGAGGCCCCAGCCTCTCACCCATGTCTGCCCCTGGGGACTGGGGTACTGTCTCGGGGCTCAGCATGTGACACAGCCTTGTGACCTCAGAGTCCCTTCTCTGGACTCGTAGAGAAACCCCGCGATGGCTGGGGTGGGGGATTGACAGCAGCCATGCCCCCCTGTTGGGGAGGACCGTCCCCCGAAGGGCGGGTGGTGAGCTGGAGAGGGTTGTGTGACCGATAAGGGGACCAGGCTCCGTGGGTTTTGCTCCACTCACGGGCCCGCCTCCCATTGGTCATCTCCTCCCTGTCCCCGCCTCCCACACGTAGATTCAAAGTGCGGCCTGCCGCTGAGACTGTGAAGGGGGTGGTTGGAGCCCAGCACAGACATTCGCAGTGATGTGTGAGGTCGCGCAGGGGTGAGACCACGTGGGGCCTAGGCTTGGTGCTGTGGCCCCTCATCCCAGACCCACCCAGCCGTGCCTGCGGTCAGGGCTGGGGCCGATGGAGTGTCTCTCGGAATCCATGCTGTCGGGCCCACACCCAGCCCCTGCTGAGCCCAGGAGGGGAGGAAGTGTGTGCAGTCCCGCCTGCCCGCCAACGCCTGGCCCCGTGGTGTGGGTCAGACCTCCGTGCTGGGAGCGGGTAGGGGTGCCGGGGGAGGTCCTGGCAGCCTCTGCGCCCCCTGCCGCCAAATTGCATTCCAGGACAGGAGAGATGTTCTCTCCAGCATGAGAAGTGGCCGGAGGAGGTTTAGTGGAAATGGGGGTCAGGCCCTGGGGCCGTCACTGAAGCGCAAGGCCTGGGGGACCCCGAGTCCCCGGGGGTGGGGTTTGGGAAGGGGGCCTTTTGGGAGCATTTGTTGAGCACTGACTCCGTTCAGAGCCACTTCCGTACTGCCAGCAGCAGCCGCGGGACCTCAGGCAAACTAGCGTCGCTTTGAAACTCTATTTTCTCCTCCGTAACACTCACCTGTGAAAGTGGCCGTAAAGCACAAAATGGAAAAGTGTGAGTGCTGAAGAAGGATTTGCGAGGAGCCCTTCAAACGTGCGGCGCAGTGACGGCTCTCCCTGCCCTCCTCTGTGTCCTTGGGGCTGTGGAGCTCTTGGATCACGGGGGCTCTACTGGCCCTTACATACGTCAGTTGTCATAGGCACCTGACACCCTGCAAGAAATCCAGTCTCACTTTGGCAGAACCCGTGGGATATGAAACCCGGCAGCCCTGGGCATGCAGCCAGTGGAAGGTACTTCTGGTTGTTGTTCCCAGTTCTGTGTATGTAGGCATTCATACCCCCATCCCCGGCCGTCCCTTCCCTGGGGATGCCTGGGAGCATCCTTCAGCCAAGCTGGGCCCACCCTGCTCAATAACCGGGAGGTCTCAGAGGTATCCCCTTGGCCACGCTTTGGAGGTTTTATCCCCATGGTTTCCCTTTTTCTTGCATGGCTTCCGGCTGCCAGGCTGCACCGGGGGTGTGCAGGTGTGAGACCGGATCCAGCAGATATGCTTAGAGGGTGTGCTTGTCCTGCGCATTGAGCCAGGCCCAGTGCAGCATATGGAAGGGATAGAGAACCTGCCAAGTAGGGGCTTCCGTTCTGTTTGTGAACAAGCCACGTGTACAAGGGACAGAACCTGTCACAGTTATGAGAGGCGGCAGGAGAGTAGGGGGTCGGGCCCAGGAAACAGAGTCCAAATTCTGGTTTTGCACTTACTTGCTGTGTAACCTTGCAAGTGACCTAACCCCTTTGAGTCTGTTTCCTCATCTGTAAAATAGAAACAGGGCTACTTGTCTCACAGGCAGATTAAAACCACAGTGAGGGGTATGCAACTCTCACCTATCAGCTTAGTCAAGATCCAGAAATCGGTCCAGAAATCAGAACCCTCCCCATAGTGGTGATCAGGTGCGAAAGTGGACATTTTCATACGCTGCTGCTTACAGGGTGAATTGAGACCTCGTCTCACAAAGCGCTTTGCAAGTACCAATTGAAATGTAAAACACACATGTCCCTCAATCCAGCAATTCAAGTCCTAGAAATTTATCTTAGCAGCATACTCACACATAGATGGGATGATTACAAAGATGTCAATTTTAGCGTTTATAGTAGCAAACAAATGGAAACGTGATAGATATCTGTCAGTGGGACACGTGTCGGGTCATTGATGGTTCTGTCACACGGTGGAGTATCATGTGGCTGTACAGTAGAAGGGGCGGGACTTCACATGCAGCTCCAAAATGATTTCCTGGCAGCAGACCCTTTGAGGGCGCTGTGCTCTGTCCCACGGGCACACTTCTGATTTGGGTGGACACTTCCCATGCATGCCTGCTGCGTCCCTCGTCAGGACCCCACACAACCTCACACCCTGCCTCGGGGACTCCTCCAAAGCTGCGGCCCGGAGGGGTGGGCAGGATTGACACCCCCCCCCCCCCCCGCCCCAGGAGATATCCCTCAACCCAGGGGTTGGGTTGGGTGGGGGGCAGACCCTGCCACCTGTCACCTGGAGGAAAATTCAAGAAACTCAAAAATGTCCTCAGGAGCCCCTGGTGGGCGTCAGTCGCAGCTGCCCCCAGAGAGTCAGTGCAGTGCTCGGCTCGAGGGAGAGGCTCTGCTGGTGTTGCTGCAGGGAGCAGTGTGGCCACGGGAGCTTGTTTTTGGTGTATGTTTCACGATCGTTTTCTGTTTACGGCCAGTGATGCAGGCCTGCCATTGCAGATAAGAATACAGAGCTTCCTTTCAAGATACACTCACTTCAGTGTGAAAGGTAACGGGCGAAAGCAGCTAGGCACAAAGGGCCACGTAGTGTGTGCTTCCGTGTATATGAAATGTCCGGAACAGGGAGCCCGCAGAGCCAGAGGGCAGAGCTGGGGGGTGGGGGGCTGGGAGGGGAGAACAGGAGTGACAGCTCACGGCCTGGGGTTTCCTTTCAGGGGGAAGGGGGAAGCTCGGGAACTGGGACCGGGTGATGGTTATGCAGCATCGCGAATGCCCCCGATGCCACCGAAGCGTATGCTTTAGAATGGTAAACAGGGTTCATTTTACCTTTATTCCACAATCAAAACAACAACAGCAAACCGGCAGTGTGATCCCTGTGAGGCGAGCGGGCAGTGGCCGGACCGGCAGCCCATCCCTGGCGGGCGCACCGCCCAGCACACCTCACACCGCCCTGCGGTTCCTAGCCCGACCCCCTTTGATCTCCTTTCACGGTCTTGTTGATGTTCCCAGATGGCAGCCCGAGTGGGGAGCCCTCCCTGTGAAGCCTGGTCTTGAAGGTTGGCCCTGCCTCGAGCCAAATGAAGGTCAAAGAAAACAAGACTTATTTGCAGAGAGAAGCCAAAACTATGTTTGCTGTAACATCAGGCATCAAATGGTGATGTGGCCCCCCCACCGTGGAAAAATACTTCCTTCTAGTTCCTTCTATTAATAACGGCGGTCAGCCCGTAAAAATTAATGTGTCAACTGCCTCAGAGCTGAGCTATCTCAGGGGCCTTTGATCGCGCCTCGTCGTGGCTGCGGGCCCTCAAAAATGTTTTCACTCCATATTTTCCCTTGATGGGTTTGCAGGAAGGTAATTAAATTATTAAAACTTTAATTGCCTTCCTGTATATAATTATCGCCTGTTAAAGGACACTTTTTATTCGCAGGCTGAAAAGCCCTATTTTTTTTTTTTTTTTCACTTTTTCTCTCCAGAAATGACCTTGCCATGTGTGTTTTGAACCATTAATATGTTGTGGGAATTTTTTTCTTTTTTGTCATTAATATTGGTCAGTTTGAAATGGTGCTTTTTGATTTTGAGGTTGAAGATGGACGTTGTTTCCTTTCCCTCCTGGTCCCCGGAGTGTGCTTCACTCAGCCCCCCTACAGAAGGGCCAGTGGGCCACTGAGGAAGGTCGTGGCAGACGGGCCACCTCTCAGGGGTTCCCAAAGCAAAGGGGTGTGCTCACATCTTGCCTGGGACTCTGTCCCCTGGAGGTGTATGTATTTATTTGTGTATAATTTGTTTAATGTTTATTTTATTTATTTTGAGAGAGAGTGAGCAGGGGAGGGGCAGAGATGAAGAGAGAGCACAAAGCCTGATGCAGGGCTCAAACTCACAAACTGCTAGATCATGACCTGAGCCGAAATCAGAAGTCAGATGTTTAAATGACTGAGCCGCCCAGGTTCCAGCCCCCCTGCCACCCCCGGGTGTGTCTTCAGATCGGCTCATTCAGAGAGGGGGCCTGACTCGGCCCTGAGTCTCACGGGAGCCAGGCAGTGGGGAGGAGAGCCGGGTGTGCTCTGGGGAGGGGGGGTCAAAGCGACATCGTGCCAGTGAAGGTTGACGTGCACGTAGAGATCTTTGCTCATGTTGCTTGTCCTCAGTGCTGTTCTCTCTCTTCCAACGATTTGTTCACGTAGTCCTTGCCGTCCTTGTGATCCTTTGCTGAGAGGAGCGGGCAGAGCAGGGTCGCAGCATCTGCAGGGCCCCGCGGCTCTTCCAGGACACTGCTGCCCATCCTGGTGGCACTGGGGACCCCAGTCTGTGTGGCATGGTGTCCTCCCCCTTGTCACACCAGGTGCTTCCTTTTTATAGCAGCCGTTTCACCACACCTGCCCAGGGTCCTGGAACAGGATTCATGTCATGCGACCTGCCTGCAAACACAATTCCAAGGGCAAGGCCGTCACCCTTATGTAAAGAAGAAATGAAAGGGAGGCTATTTATTCAAAATGCGTGTTTTGATATGTGAGTGCTCACCTGTGCCAGAAGTCGTGGCCCAGTAGTCAAATGTTCTAGCCTCCTCTCGTGACTAAAATCGGCTTTTACAGAAGATACTTTGTGGTGGATTGTTGAGCCCTTCTTTTCATACCTTAGATTTTGAAATAAGGACTAAATGTACTTGCTTACAGCACAGAGACTTCCCGGGAGGGCGGCAGCCTTAGCAGGGGCCGCTGCGAGTGCCGTGTGGGTGGCTGGGACACCACGAGGCTCACCAGCCCTCGCTGTGTTTGGATGGACAACTTTCAGTGGGGCTACATGGTACATGCGTCTTTGGGAAATTGATGGTATGTTAAAATCGTTAAAGAAATGCTTTATATCTATATATAGGTATAGACAGAAAAGAGTCACATTCCAGGCTCAGAAAATTAGAAAATGGAATTTGAGCTCCATCGGTGTCAGGATTTGCACAGGATGTGGGGCATTTCCTGATTGAACGAGGCCATGTCGCCCATTGCACGACGCCAGCCATCCCGGCCTGGACACCATCTCCCATAATGCCAGGAGTGCCCCGTCAGAGTGTCGGCCACATCGGGCCCGGGTTCCCGTGCTCACCAGGTGGGAGTTGTCGTGTGGAGAATCCCCAGGTGCAGAATCACGCAGTGCCAGGCATTTATGTTGTAGGAATTAAGATGAAAACACTCAGTTTATCTCATGATTTTGTGGGTCAGGAATTGGGGGGGTGCTTAGCTGGTTGGTTCTGCCCTGCGTCACATCCAAGGAGGTCACCTGGTGACATTCAGCTAGTGGGAGGGCCGCTCTGTCGGTCCAAGGCACCTGCACTCACATGTCCGGTGCCTTCGTGGGGGTGGCTGGAAAGCTGGCACAGCTGGAACCGTCACCTGCAGGTGGTCTCCCCAGCGTGGCATTTCCAGTGATCAGATGAGCTCAGCGATCCTGGAGCGAGTGTCCATAGAGAAAACACAGGCAGGAAGGGCTTCTTACATCTAGCTTTGGGTACCCCGAATTCTCTGTTTTCCATCCAGGTCCCTAGGACTGGCCAGGATTCAGGAGGCAGGGATCGGACTGCCTCTCAGGAGGCAGAGGAGGGAAGACACATTCATCCTTGACCATTCACGGCTCTTTCCTTTAGGCCTTTGTCCGTGGAACGTGGCTGACTTTGCTCAATATGGCCGTTCAGGAGCAGGGTCACTGCAAAATAAAGAGACTGGCTAGTTCTCTGTAACAGAAGCACAGTTGCTCACATGCCTGCTTGTCAAACACAGCCCAGAGGCCTGCATGCACGCTGCTCTGTTACGAGCCGGCTGCTCTGGCCTGCTGTACCCTGCAGCCGTGCTGGGGGGCCGGCCTGGTGCCCAGTGAAGGCCTTGGTGCACACTGGCAGCTGCACGGGGTCCAGCCAGGTAGACAGAGAATGTGTCCGGCCCACGTCATGCTGCAGAAACCCATCCCACGTGGGTTTCCTCTCTCAGAAATCAGATGTGTCTGTGGTAGGGCAGTGGCCACCCAGGCGTCAGAACCGGGAGGCTCCAGCAGGGGCTGGAGAGGCTTGGGGTACACAGGAGATGTTTTGCTTTCTAAACAGCTTTTTTGAGATAAAACTCACCTAGCATACGACTTACCCACTGAAAGTGCATGAGTCGATGGGTTTTGGGGCAGATTCACAGTGTTTTGTCCCCCATCACCTCTGTCTCATTCTGGAACATTCTCGCCACCCCAAAATGAAGGCCTATATTCACGAGCAGTCCCTCCCCGGGCCCCCAGCAGCCAGGAATCTGCTTTCGATCTCAGGATTCTCATGTTCTGGATGTTTCATGTAAATGGCGTTGCACAACGCCTACCACTGTCACCGAGCACGATGTCCTCAAGGGTGTCCCCGTTGTAGTCAGAACTTCACCGCTGAGGCGGGTGGAGCGAGCGTCTGGTCTAGGTGGATCCTTCCCTGTGCCCCCGGCCTTCGAAACACCCACACCTTCCTCTGAGCTGTTGGGGGAGGGCTAAAGACCAACATCCAAACGAAATCCTCAGTATTTACTGCCCGGTCTCTGCTTAGGAAAGCCTGTGTCTACCCCCCTCTCCCCTCTGTTTGAAATTCAGAACGAAGTGTTTGATTTTAGAGGATGTGGGACAAAAGGAAGAACTTGGCGAGATTTCATTCCCCCCCGCCCCCGTTGGTTTTCAATATGTTTTAAAGCAAGTAGAACACTAAGGAGGCTGTATTTCATGCAAGTTGCTCTTTTTTAAAAAAAAAATTTGATGTTTATTTTTGAGAGAGAGAGAGAGGGAGAGAGAGAGAGAGAGAGAGAGAGAGCATGAGCAGGGGAGGGGCAGAGAGAGGGAGACACAGAATCCCAAGCAGGCTCCAGGCTCCAAGCTGTCAGCACAGAGCCTGACGCAGGGCTCAAACTCACGAACCGTGGGATCGTGACCTGAGCCAAAGTCGGACACTTAACCGACTGAGCCCCCAAGGTGCCCCCATAGAAATTATTCTGAGGACTGGGAGGTCCTGTGACATCTCTCTATCCCCTTTCTCTTTTACACACGCACAGTCATGCACACATATAGGGTCTGTGTGCATGAAAGACACACACGTGCACACACACACACACACACACACACACACACACACACACAGACCCTACGCACTGTCCAGCCCACGCATACATACAATTATGCAGCTAACAATCTAGGCCAGACTTGCAAGGCTCAGAGAGGCTCTGTGAGGGATGTTGTTGGCAGTAGGGTCACAGGGCCTGTGGCTGATTTTGTGTGGGGCCTCTGTGTGCTCTCAGCTCATGGCGAGGGTGACAACAGTGAAGGCCACCCACACCATTGCCCGAGTCTGTCACTCATGGCTCCGCTGCCATCTCCTGTCCCAGTGAGCAGCGTGATGAGTCCTGCCTCAGCCACGCCCTTGGAAGGGCCCTGGCCTCACAGAGGGGCCTCCTTTTCCGGGAAGACGATTTGTACCGCAGGCCTGGGGCTTCGGCTCCCGCTGTGAGCATGTGGGGTGGAAAAACATCTCACAATGGGAAACGGGCCGGACTCGGCCGGGAGAGAGGAAGTGTCCTCTGCAGGCCCATTTGGTCTCGGGGTATGATTTCAAAGGTCCCTGTTTTGAAATTATGAGACCACCAAAAAAGCATACCGGGGCCAAAAATGACTGTAAAAGGTAATAATTGTTAATAGCTTGGCGTCCGCCGAGTCATTTGAGCCGCCTGGTTTTGGCGGACATAAAGGACAACATTGTAAGCAAATAGGAGGGCCACAGCCGGGCCGTAAAACCGTTAACCACACCGTAACTAAATATTAAATGTGAGTTTTTAATTCAATTTATAGTTTAAATAAGGATTTTTGCACCGACTTAAAGGGCAGAGGGGATGCTCATGGTGCAGAGAGACAGTGCTCTTAGCGCTCCACTGCGGTTGTAACTATGGCAGCGACCTTGACCTGCTGGACGATCCTGGGAGGTTCCAGGCATTTCCTGTGCACTTCAAGACATTTTTAGAAAACGTTTCATTATTTTATTTTTGAGAGAGACAGAGCGCAAGTGGGGGAGGGGCAGAGAGAGAGGGAGACACGGAATTCAAAGCAGGCTCCAGGCTCTGAGCGGTCAGTACAGAGGCCAATGTGAGGCTTGAACTCATGAACCACGAGATCATGACCTGAGCCGAAGTCCAACGCTTAACCGACTGAGCCACCCAGGCGCCCCTGGACATTTTTCACAAGAGCCACACTGTCTGAGACTCGGGTGCCCACTCCTCCCGGGCCGGTCACCATTGCGGATCTGCTGGCAGAATGGTCATCGCTGCCCTGCCATCGGCTCCCGGGGCTGGCCGCGTGGCCTCGGGATTGGCCGTCTGTCCTAGGTGGGCCCGCCAGGTGCCAGCTGAAGCCAAGCTTTCTTTTTACCTGGGTTTTTGCCCTGACCCTCAAGCTTCCCCAGCAGACCCCATGCGGTTCACTAGGGCAGGTTTTAAGGAGTTACAGGAACAAAGATTTTTCACTTAAGGTGTTGGCAATGCACATGTATTGGATTTCTTGGGGGCCTGGGAGGGATGGCCACCCGCTCTGATGGTCTTTGCACCCTTTGCAGCCCAACCAAGGATTATGAGGGTGGCCAGGTGTGCTGAACTTTAAATAACAGTGAAAGTCGCTTCTTTCTCTCCCATGAAAACTACACATTTGTAGTAGAAAATCTGGACAATTCACAATGTTATCTAAGAAAACAAAGATCCTGTGTGGCCCCTACACTTAGTTCTTTTAGCATTTTGGTTTGCTTGCTTGCATTGTGTTTTAAGCAGAGATACCCTTATTTCACAGCCTTGATGGCTGTGTGGACTGCTACTGTCTGCACACACGGGACTGTGCTGACTGTCCGTGTGACGCTGGCTCCTTAGCGGTGGGAAGGGCGCTGTGGGGGATTGTTTCTAAGGACTGTTTCCTGGAGCTCTGGGCAGCTGCTCAGAGTCGCGTAGGGAGCACGCACTGAAGTCGGCTGTGAGCCCAGGTCACCCATCGTCACACCTGCTGAGTCCTTAAATCCCTGGCTCGTCTAGGCTGGTCTGGCACCTAGTTATGTAGGTGCTGTGTGAATTTGTCCCTGAGGCTTCACAGGTGGACAGACGGGTGGGCGTCCGCGAGGGTGCATGAGCAGGAACTCCAAGCCGGCCTCTGCGGGGAACCACGGCGGGGACTTATCGCTGCCTCTGGCCTTTGACAGCTGGACAGCAAAGGGGTGCTCATCTTGGGGGAAGCCCTCTGTCTAGAGAGTCCCTTCCACACCCCCTGGTCAGGGAGACTGGCCCTGCCTGTCTGCTCCTCTAGGGTAACCTTGTCCTGTCCTGCTGGCTGTCCCTACCACTGCCTGGGGGAGTGTGAGAAACCCTCCCACAGCACCCCATCCCTGCCAGGGCTGTGGGACCCCTGCAGACCCTCCAGCCTGAGATCCTTTGTGCAGGATCTTGTCTCTGCTCTGTGCATGGACTTACCCCAGTCCTTTATGTCCTATAATCAGAGAGTTGTGTTTGTATTTGGGGATAAATTAGTGAGGACAGGAGCAAAGAAGGCTCTCTGATCAACTCTCAGCTCACTAGAAAACCAGTTCTCTGAAGGCAGAAAGCCCGGATTTGAATCTTGGCTCTGCTGTTCAGTGGCTGTGTGACCTTGCGTGACCTTGAGCAAGTCATGTACCCTCCCTGAGCCTCTGCTTCCTCATCTGTAAATTGGGGATGACAGTCGTGTCTACCCCCTAGGGTTGCTGTAGACACGTAGAACAGCTATCGTGGTGAAGCAACAGCTCCTCGTTAGTTAGTACAGATGACCTCTCAGCATTCATGTCGCTAATAGTCACACTGACTCATGCTGTTATTTAGTAGTGATGTTATTCTCCGGCTGTATTACTCTTTAGCATTGGCTGTACGTGATTCCTTCCCAGTATGGGTTCAAAATCAATTTTCAGGGAAGAAAGATGCCCCAAGTTTCATTTTTTGAATAGGTAATTCAAAATGCAGACATCACAGGGAGTGCCCAGCTCTCGCTGTGATGTCCCTACCAGACCCTTAGCTCGGCCACGCTCCGTACCCCCTGTGGCCAAGGCCCCTCCCCGACCTGTTCCGCAGCCTTTCCCAGGCCTCGAGCATCCATAACTCCCTCTCCCAGGGTTTTGTGAAAACAGAAACCAGTGTTTTCCAACGAATGACTTTTTGAAATCTGTGACCCTTTATCCAGAGCCGGGGGAATCTGTGTTCTCATTTTTGTGCATAATATTTATTAGGAAGGTTCCAGGTGGAAAACTCCTAGGGGACAGCGAGCAGAGGGTAGCATGCCCTCTGCATGGCCGTGCCCTCTGGATGCTAGAGTTTGGGCCAGATGCTTGCTGAACTGGCGGCTCTTGGGCAGGCTCCCAGGGTCCTGGCTCCCACCTCCTTCCCCAGCAGTCAGCTCTGTTCCCTCACCTTGGCTCTCTGCCTTTCCACGTGGGCAACATGCTTTTCCACGCCCGTACTTTTGGTGACGTGCAAGGATTTGAATCATACGCTCAGTCACCAGGGCATCTTCCTTTCACCTCTGAAATAGTCCTCACATTCCAGCTCCAAAATCGGTCTCAGATCTGTCCCTGTGTCTCTACCTGCACTACCACCATGCTGGCCCCCGCCACCAGCGGTTCTAGCCTGGACCCACAGCCAGTCAGCCAGAGAAGCCAAGAGAGGGATTTATGAGCCCAGAACATATCACCCTGGTCAGAATCTTTCCACGGCTTCCTCTTGCCCTTATGAGAAGGTCCAGATCCCTTCGGTTTCCCCAGCCCCATCCCTGTGCCCTGGCCTGGACTGCCAGCCTCCCCAGTGCTCTGGTCCTGGGACCCTCCACACACACCTGTCTCCTCTGCCTGGCGCACTGTTCCTGGCTCCTATCATGATGGTCTTGGTTCAGCTTCATGCTTCGGCTTCAAGGACACCTTTTGTGACGCCCTATCCAGGCACACCCTCCCCTTTCTCTGTGTTTTCCTCTGCTGCTACCTCTGGCTCGGTTTCTAATCGGCACCAATCATGCTCTGTGTTGTTGCAATTTGTTTCTCTGATATCTGGCTCTCATCAGACTGTGAGCCCTGGAAAGGTGGGGACTTGGGTTTGGTCTACCGAAGCATCTTCAACAGCTAGCACATGACTTGGTGAATACTTGTTGAGTGAATGAATGAGTGAAAAAGGAGGAAGGAAGGAAGGGAGGGAGGGAGGAAGGAAGGAAGGCAGGGAGGGGAAAGAAGGAAGAGGAAGGTAGGAAGGAAAAGGAAGGAAGGAAGGGAGGAAGGAGGGAGGAAGGGAGGGAGGGAAAGAAGGGAAGAATATTTTCTGGAGGTTGCCCTCCTTTCGGGCTGATCTTTGGATTGGATTTTTACTGCCCTGGCATTCTTGTGGAGGCGTTCTTACGGATACTCAAGAAAAAGGTCCTCACGTGTTTCGGGTGTCCCCACCAGCACACATCCTGGCCCTAACCTCTTAACCTATAGTGGGTTTACCTGGACCTGTTGCGGGACTCCACCAGCAGACTCCACGGACGTGGAGTCAGGCAGTTCGTGTGGGAAGGGTTAGGGCACAGCCATGCCTGCAGCCCATGGCACCAGTGGTCTGGGGGCTGTGTGTACCCCCACCATGGGGTTTGGGCTCGTGCCGTGCCTCCTTCCTAGAAAGCCCCCCGGACTTCTCAAACTCTGCTCTCCCAGTGTCCCCCGCCTTGCCGACTCAGCTGAAGCCCAGCACTCCGGAACACCGCCTGGACCCGCCACTCCCAGAACCCTCCACGCCCACGTCTTGCCCATCTCGGTGGTGGGCAGTCCCAGCCCTTCCTGTGCTTGGGACGCCAGTGGACACGTGTCTGTCTGCAAAGTGAACACCAGCCTTTGGACGAGACGTCATTTCTCATAGCGGTTGCACTCCGGGGTCTGCCCAAGAGAAGGGAAAACAGGCCCACAAGCCTGTAGGCCGATGTTCTAGCAGCGTTGTCTATATATCCATTGATGGTGAGTGGGTACTGGCATCTGGTCAGACAGTGGAATATTATTCAGTCCTGAAAAGGAGTGGAGTCCTGCTGCGTGCACAGCGTGGACGTGCCTCCAGGATGTGTGGAGTGAGAGAAGCAGACACAAATGCCACTCGCTGTACGAATCCTGTTAATAGGAATGTTGGGAAGAGGCAGATTCGTAGAGACAGAAAGTAGCTTAGTGGTCACTCCAGGCTGGGGAAGGGAACCCGGACGAGACTCTTAATGGGTACAGGGTATCTGTTTGGGGTGATGAAAATGTTCTGGAGTTAATAGTGGTGATGGCTGCACAATTTTGTGAAGATAGTCAAAACCACTGAATTGCACACTTTAAAGGATTTTAAGGTATATGAATTTGATCTTAATTTTAAAGAAGAATCCAATTTTTCCTTATTTTAGTCTCATTCCTACCCCCTCCCCCTTCCCTGGTCTTTGCTGGGCACTGTTTGGACTGTAAGACTTTTGTTCTTTGTTTTTTATTTTTATTTTTTTAAAAACGTTTTATTTATTTTTGAGAGAGAGACAGAGTGCAAGCTGGGAGGGGCAGAGAGAGAGGGAGACACAGAATCCGAAGCAGGCTCCAGGCTCCGAGCTGTCAGCACAGAGCCCGACGCGGGGCTCGAACCCACAAACCGTGAGATCATGATCTGAGCTGAAGTCGGACACTCAACCGACTGAGCCATCCAGGCGCCCCTTTTGTTCTTTATTTTTAAAAAAATTTTAAGTTTATTTATTTATTCTGAGAGAGACAGATACAGTGTGAATAGGGGAGGGGCAGAGAGAGAGGGAGAGACAGAGACAATCCCAAGCAGGCTCCGCACCATCAGTGCACAGCCTGACGTGGGACTCGAACTCATAAAAACCCTGAGATCGTGACCTGAGCTGAAACTGAGAGTTGGACGCTTAACCAACTGAGCCACCCAGGTGCCCCTGGACTGTAAGACTTTTGTTTTTGCGAATGAAATGTGCCCTAACTGTTTGCTCAAGGCTGCCAAAGAGGTTCAAACCGAATTCTGTAAGTCCAAGTCCCCGCCCAGGAGAGCGCTGTGAATGTCATTACAGGGGCAGGCTTTTACAGCAGGTGCTGCTGGTGCAGGGGGCCCTGCCCACGGTCTCCCACCAGTGGGCGGGCTGGTGGACAGCCCAGGAAAGGGAAATTCTTCCCACCGCCTACACCCAGTACCCTGCTGGTCCCTCCAGCAGGGCTAAGAGAAGGGGCCTGCAGGCTGCTTCTGCAGAGGGGAGCAGCGCATAGGTGGGATCTGGGTCCAGAGTCACCTGCTCCTCTCACCTCTGCAGAAGGCCCTTAACACCCTGGACTCCCTTCAGAAGCAGTGGCAAATGTAAATAGGGAGTCATGTTGACAGTCTTTTTTTTTTTTTTTTTTTTTATGTTTATTTTTGAGAGAGAGAGAGAGGCAGAGTGTGCTCAGGGGAGGGGCAGAGGGAGAGGGAGACACAGAATCGGAAGCAGGCTCCAGGCTCCGAGCTGTCGCCACAGAGCCCGACGCGGGGCTTGAACTCGCAAAACGCGAGATCATGACCTGCGCTGAAGTCAGATGCTTAACTGACTGAACCCCCCAGGCGCCCCTGCCTGTCTCGTTCAGATCCTCAGTTCCACCCTTTAGGAGCTTAAAGAAATCCCCACGCCCCAGTTTGCCTTCTTCCAAATGGGGCTGCGCTGCACTGTGTTATGAGTTAAGGTGCGTTGAGCCCTTCTGATGGTGCTCTCTGGCCATAGGGGCTGTGACAGTATTCCCACGTAAAGGCCCTCGGACAATCAGAGAGCAGAGGCTGGTGCCTGGGTGGCTCAGTCAGTTAAGTGTCTGACTTCGACTCAGGTCGTGATATCACAGTCCGTGAGTTCCAGCCCCGTGTCAGACTCTGTGCTGACAGCTCGGAGTCTGGAGCCTGCTTCACATTCTGTGTCTCCCTCTCCCTCTGCCCCTCTTCTGCTCATGCTCTTTCTCTCTCTGTCAAAACTAAATAGACATTAAAAAGAAATTAAAGAACAGAGAGCAGGGGCTGAGTGCAGATCCTTGTCTCCCTGGGATGGCGGTCAGTTGGACACCTCTGGGTTCCCATAATTTCATTGCCTTCTGATCACTCAGCCATAAGCTCTGGAAGGGCTTAGAACTGGGGCCAGGAGACCCGGCATCCACCCCTGTGCTGTCCTGCCCGAGCGAGCGTGGTGGAGACAGGCTGCCCTGGTGTCTGGTGATGGTGGGGCTTAGAGAGGGACACCCTCCAGTTTTCATATCAGATTAATATACTGGGGTGGGCGTGTACTCCCACAGTTCCACGGTCCAGGAGAAGTGAGCGGGCAGGAGCCTCACTCCCATCCACGCTCAGTAGTAGCCGATCCTCCCGTCACGAGAAGGTCATGCAGGTGGAACACGGTGTGTGAGGAGGCAGCTTTGCGTGAACAGCCGCGTCGAGCTATATCGATGAGGTACATAACCTGAAATCAGTTTTAGGACATTTTCACCGCCCAGTATGATCCCTCACACTGTTCACATTCAGTCAATGCTCCCGCCCTGGCGGCTGCTAATATCCACTTTCTCTCTCCTAATTTGCCTTTTCTGGACATTTCGTATGAAGAGAATCATACGATCTGTGGCCTTTCGTGTCTGTCTGGCATCTGTAAGGCTGTCAGGATGCGTCCACGCTGCAGCCTGTGTCTGCGCCTCATTCCCGGCATGACTGACGCTCGGCTGTGTGGATGGACTGTGCGTGGTTGGTTATCTGCCGGCGGACACTGGGTTGTTCCAGACAACGGGTTCACGTTTTCTTCTCCTTCTTCTACCAAAGATAGCGTTAATTTGTATTCACATGTGATCATATGTGACCACACGCGTGTATATGTGTGTATACGCATGTGCATACCTGCACACACGTGTGCATGCTTATAAGTGCACGTGCGCACACGCGCGTACACACGCACGTGTGTGCACACACGTGTATATGTGTGCGTATGCCTATACATTCCCACACAGGTGTCTATGTGTGTACACGTGTGTATATGCGTGCGTATACCTGTACATTCACATGCAGGTGTGTATGTGCTTGTACGTGTGTAAGCACACATGTAGACGTGTGTACACACATGCACAGTGCACACACGTGTATACACACACGTGTATATATGTGCACATGTACACATGCGTGTGCATGTGCATGTGTACACATGCGTTATGTGTGCAGTCTGGACTGTGTATACCCATGTGTGTATGTGTGCATGTGTGTGTGTACACATGCATATCTATAGTCTTGCACCTTGCATGCTGTATCTAATACACATGTGACTGTTCTTTAAATCACTGTTCAACGTTGATTTTGTGCCACGTCTCCCACCTCTCTGCATGGCCCCTTGGCGAGCCAGCCCCTGTCCTGATTCCTGGGGGGAGGCCGCACAGCCTCCGTCCCACTCGCTGGTTGTGAGCACCACGCCGGGTAGTCCTGTCTTGACCCCACACCCCAAGTAGATGGTGAGCCCCGGAGGAAGGAGCAGGACTCTGTCTGGCCCATGGACGGAGCTCAGGGGGCTTGTCTATTCTGAACTGAGGAAAATGCCCCCTCGCTCCCAAGCGTGTCCTCGAAAGCTTTCCCTGCCACTGGCTCTTGGCTTTTTCGGCAGGTGAAGGGGATGGGGGCTGTCTTCCAATTGGCGGGCCCTCCACCCTGCTCTCAGCCTCTTAGCCTGGCTGTGCTGCAGCCTTGTGGGGCTCCCTGAGAGTCGACTCATGGGCCGTCAGACCTCCCTGGACATGGCTTTGAGATGCTGCGCTTTCCGTTGGTTTGACTTTGGGGCCCGGGGGGCGCTAGAAACTCTCTGTGGGGCACGTGACAGAAACAGCCCCTTTGCCGGGCGTGCCTTAGGCTGGGTCATCACCATGGTGGGGACGAGGGCCATGACAATAGCTCTGTTTGCAAGCACTGGCCTTGTGCCGGGCGCTTCTGTAAGCCTTGTGTGTGGGCCAAGCTGGCTCTCCTGTGTAGGGACCAGTGAGGAGGATGTTGGGGTGAACCTGTCGTTCAGGGAGGAAAACAGGGCACTCGGCTGTGCCCAGAGCTCCAGGCTCCTGGCCGCTACGCTTTCTCCAGAGAGGGGGCTCCAGGCCCCTGAGGTCGTAATAAGACTAGAGAGGAGGACGGTGCACAGAGAGGCCATGCACGTGCCTGTCTGGTGCTCTGAGCGCTTTGTGCCGACCCCACAGAGCTGTGCGCTCCCATTTCACGGGCGGCACGAGCGAGGCCGGGCCAGGAGGAGCGGCGGAGGACACGCGCGCTTGGCACCGGCTAGAGGTCAGCAGTGCCCCGTGAACACTGGGCCGCGGGGAGGGGGGGCAGCACAGCCCCCTGCAAAGCTCCGGTTCCCGCGCGGGGCTCTGGTCAGCGAAGGGGCAGGTTCCTGCCCCTGCCCTCCTGGCCTCTGTCCTGGCCCAGGGCCCAACACTGCAGTCTGCTTTCCAGACAGGAAACATGAATCAAAATAACATGACATACTGCACCGTAATTAGCGCTGTAGCGTGAGGCCGAGCGGGGCCTTAATGAGGAGCAGGCCTCTGCAGCCAAACCTGCCAGCCGTGCCCCGTCCCTCCTCTCCTCTCCTCCCCCCGCTCCTCAGGGGCAGAGGGCTGGGCAGATGGCAGGACAGACCGAGGGCCAGAGGGAGGGACATGGGGGGCCCTTTGTGCACATCGGTTTTGCTTTGTTTTCGACACAACTCGAATTCCTCGGATGCCTGGCTTGCTGTGGACTTGGCGAGGGTCTTGCGCTCTCTGGAGCCCATCTGCGGGTTTTCCATGGAGGTCTCTGGCTGTGGAGGAAGGGGGCCTAGCAAGACCCTGCGGCCCCTTGCCTGTCCCCTCCGTCTCTGCTCTGTGCTGCGTCGCCGGGTGTCCTTGAGCCTCTGTGCCTACCCTCGCCCGTCCCTGTCCCCATGTCGTCCTGTCACCTCTGTTCCCCCCGTGTTTCTTGCCTTCTCCCTGCCCCCCAGCTTCTTTCACATCAAAGACTCCTGACAGCGATGGAGCGGCATCCCCCTCGGAACTGTGCCCCCGCCCCTCCCTCCTGGAGACCCCCCAGAAGCTCCCCTCCTGGAGATGCCCTCGGCCCCCACCAGCCCCCCTCCCTGGCTGACCTCTGCTTCCCCGGTGGTCTTCCCCGTGGTCAGCTGGGTGAAAGGTCGCGGCTGCTGGAGGAGGGCCCGGGGTCTTTGAGGGCGTCTCACTGGGTGTTCTCCACGTGAGGGTCTCAGACCTCGAGGGACCCAGGGGTCTGTGGGCAGCTCCTCCCCTCACTTTCCATGTACCTTTAACACCATATTTGTGTGCCTTGTGGGAGCGAGGCACTTTCCCCTCCTCTCTGAGGGGCCGCGGAGTATTAGGTACAGGCCCGCGGGAGGCTTGCTGGCTGGTTTCTTCCCTGCTTTCCTCACTTGGCAACGGGAGCACGGCTCCTGATGATCAGACCGGGGCCAGCCCACTTAGCACCATGAGGCCTCAGTTTCTTTGTCTGCCAGATGGGAACAGTGTCGTGCTGACGCCCTGTTCAGTGGATGGTCCCTATGATGCATTTGGTGGGCTCAGGGCTGGCTGTGCCCACGCACATTAGCTCAGGGGATTGTCCCAACAGCCCTAGTGTGGACGAGGTGGCACTTTTAGGAATAAGAGGTCAGGCTCAAAGAGGTTGAGTAACTTGTCCAGAGTCTGCCATCATGAGTTTGTTGATTTGTTTATGGTCTCACCCAATATGTCCCGAGTGGTGGTGCGTTTTTGGGCAGTGTGCCAGACCCCATGGGCACCAGGGTGACTGGGGTGGCTCTGCTGTTTACCCTCCAGTCCCTTCAGTCCAGCGGGGCGCAGACTTACCACATCATCGCACAGGGAACACACCTAAATATTGGCACAGCACCGTGAGCCTGTCTGACCTGGCCCCGGGGGTGAGCCGGGTCTTCCCTGAGCTCTAGGCCTTTGTGGTGAGGTTTGTTAAATGAAGAGGGGTTGAGAAATAAGAGAGGGAAGCAGCCCACGTGGCGGGACTGGCATGTGCAAAGGCTCTGGGGTGAGCCAGAGCCTTCTGTGCTTGTGGGGCTGAGACAAGCTCTCAGGACTGGAGTTGGTAGTGAAACATGGCTGATCAAGGCTGAGGGGTGAGCGGCTGAGGGGCCAGAGGCGACCAGGAAGAGGTGGTCTTCCCAGGCCTTGCGGTGTGCAGCAGTATGAGGACGGTCTCCGGGTCGTTTCTAAAATGTGTGGCCAGTGGTGGATGCTGCGAATGCCTTGTCCGTGCCCCTGGCCCCTCAGTTCACCTGTGGCCCTGGCAGCCCAGGTCCAGGCAGCGGGCAGCCCCCACCTCAAACAGCTGCGTTTCTCTTCTTTTCTGCTCGAGAACATTCTTTGGCACCTGGGGGCTTGCTTCAGTGTCCCCTGAGGGCAGCCTGGAAGTGAGGAGACGGGAGCGTCCTTGTAAGTGGAAGGGTGGGCAGCTAACTGCTCTCCAGGGGGCAGTTCTGTGCACAGGGCCACGTCATCTGCAGGGAGAGGCCCCTTTACTTCTTCCTTTCCAATGTAGGTGCCTCTTTTTTTTTATATATATATATTTTTAATGTTTATTTATTTGTGAGAGAGAGAGAGACAGAGTGTGAGTGGGGGAGGAGCAGAGAGAGAGGGAGACAGAATCCGAACCAGGCTCCAGGCTCTGAGCTGTCAGCACAGAGCCCGACGCGGGGCTCAAACTCACAAGCCGTGAGATCATGACCTGAGCTGAAGTCGGATGCTTACCGACTGAGCCACTCAGGCGCCCCAATATAGGTGCCTCTTTTTAGAAGTTTTTTCAGTTTACTTATTTTGAGAGAGAGAGAGAGGGAGAGGGAAGAGAGAGAGAGAGAGAGAGAGAGAGAGAGAGAGAGAAGACTCCCAGGCAGGCTCTGCGCAGGGGCTCGAACCCACAAACTGTGAGAAGACAACCTGAGCTGAAATTGGACGCTTAACCGACGGAGCCTCCCAGGTGCCCCCAGTTTACATGCCTCTTATTCCTTATTCTTGTCGCTTGGCCAGGACTTCCAGTACGATGTTGAGTAGCCATAGTGAAGGTGGGCATCTTTGTCTTGGTCTTAGGGGAAGGCTTTGGGTCTTCTCTCTGAGTCTCGTGTGGGCTGTGCATTTGTCATAAATGTCATTTATCATGTTGAGGAAGTTCCCTTCTGTTCCGAGTTTCTGGGTGTTTTTTCCTTTAGTTTTTTAATCATGAAATGGTTGGGTTTTGTCAGATGCCTTTTTGTGTCCGCTGAGATGACCGCGTAGTCCCCCTGCCCTGCTCCGTCCCTGTGGTGATTACACGGACAGAGTTCTAGGTGTTGAGCCATCCCTGCATTCCTGGGATAAGCCCCACTTGCTCATGGTGTGTGAGGCTTTTACTGAGCTTGTGGATCCTAACTGTTGGCATTCTGTTGAGGACTTCTGCATTCATCAGGGACGTCGGCCCACAGTGCCCCCCCCCATTCTTCAGGGTGCCCCTAATTGGTTTGCATCCTTTCTTTGCCTGTTTCCTCACTTGTGGGTGCTGGACTCACCCCCCCACCCCCACCCCAACAAACTACTTCCTCTCACGTCCTCACATCCAATCGGCTTTGGGAGCAGCAAGAACTCGGAGAAGCCAGGCTGATGTGCAACAATTTCATGCATAAAACCTAATTCTAAAAAAATGACATCCAGAAAAGCAAGATCAAGAGAGCTTACTTAAAAAAAAAGTTATTTTCCCTGAAAGTTTTATACACTTTCAGTATTTAAACATTTTCCCCACTTTGATTTTATTTTTTTCTTAGCATAAAGAGAAAATATAAAGCAGATATGCTTTTTTTCCACCGTGTTCTAAAGAGATGCCTCCAACACCTGGAGACGGTCCCTGTGGGCAGCGTGGATGTTACTGTATCGTGTGTGTGCCATGAGAGTGGACAGGCGGGTGGGACAGGTGCGCTGGGCAGGGCGGGCGGGGGCAGAGGTGCCACCTGGCGTCTGTGTGGGAGGGACTTCAGGGTTTGAAGCTGGGTGATGAGGAGCCTGAGGCTGGTCCCTGGGGCTGTCCTCGATGTGCCCAGTCTCCGCTCACCCACCTGACTTGACCCAGGAGCCCTCTCCTTTCCTCTTGATGAGACCGCCGCCCACCGCAGGGAAGGAGGCCACCCTTTCTCTTCCGTTGGTCGGCTCTTGAGAAAGGTGGTACCACTGATTATCTGTCATCCAGAGCTGCCCCTGCCCCATGCGTGGATGGGCACGGAGGCATGTGGGGGAACCTGTCCTCTGCTTCCGTATGCAACCCCTGCATTTTGTGGGGATAAAGAGCCTGGGTCTGAGAGCTAGCCAGTCCTGGGTTTGAATTCTGCCACTTAACTTGCTGGGGCAAGTCATTTACTGGCCTCGAGACTCCGTTTCCCCTTCTGTAAAATGGGCGAGGCAGAGAAGGCATGTTGGCTTCCTGGCACCGGGAAGCACACGGTTGGTGAACGTACTTATTGATCTGGCACACAGCCTCCAGGTGCCGGGAGACACCTGTGAACAGAGGGGGCATTTCATCATGGCAGGCAGGGACGGACGGAGCGAGCACGTCACATGATGTCAGCTGGCATCTGCTGTGGGGGGCATTCAAGCAGGGCCAGGGAGAGGGTGGGAGTGCGGTGCGGCTGGTTTGGCACTTGGGTGAGGGAAGGCCTCTGGGGTAAGATGGCTTAGGACCCAGAAGAAGAGAGAGCCCGAGCTGGCTGACATCTTGGGGAAGGGCGTCCGGGCAGAGCAAGGAGTGACTATAAAGGCCCAGAGGCAGGAGGTGCGGGGGGTTGTGCCCTGAGGCCGTTGCGTGGCACATGCTGGATGCAGGGTGGGGGTGGCGGGCCTCGCTCTGGTGCCTGGACGCATCCTGAGAGACGTGCCGTTGGAGGGTGCTGGGCAGGGGGTGCTGGAGGACCCTCGACAGCACAAAGGGTCCCTCGGGACGTGGGGCCCACGGGGAGGGGCCCTCCGGGCTGCTGCAGAGGCCCCGCTGGCAGGTGGTTGAGAGCTGGTCCCGGGTGGAGGAGGAGGAGGAGACACAGGATCTGTCCCGACCGGCAGAGGGGCCGGGTGTGAGCGCGGGGGGAGAAGAGGCTTAACGCACGGTACCTCGTGTCACTGTCAGGGCTCAGGGCTGGTGGCCTGGAAGGTCAGCAGATGTCCCTGTGATGACTCTTACCTGTGAGGCTCCCACAGGCCGAGGACTCGGCTCTTTGTTGAGACGCTGTGTTGGGCCAAGTGTGGCAAAGCAGGGTTTATGCCTGGTGGGGGTTTGTGCCCCTCCCTTCTTGGGTTAGAGGGTGTCCCTTCCAAAGGGAAGTCCTCAAGGGTCCTGTGGGGGTAATGGGCCAATCTGTCTAATTCTGCCCTCCCTGGGGCGGTCTAATTGCCCATTTAACCTCTGTGGGCGCTTAATTAAGGATGTTTAGTCTGGCATGCTGCGCTGCACTCATTAGGGTCAAGCTCATAGCCTTCCCTCCAGCCCGTCAGAGGCCCAGACAGACAGGCTTTCCGAGGCGTCCCCTGAGAGGAAGGGGAAATGGAAGGTTTCACTCAAGCGCTCCCAGCCCGCGGTGTGTGTGGGTGGGGTTGGGGAGGACGGCTGCCCCCAGATAGGGGCACGGTGCCCGGGGTGGGGCCGGGCCACTCAGATAAGGTCTGGCCATAGTGGGTCCCCGCCCTGCTCGTTCACAGAGGAGGCCCTCAGAATGAGGGGCTTGGTCACCGCTCTTAGCAAATCAAGGTATGAGACCGCCTCATCCAGGGGTTGGCTACCTCGCTGTAGAGGGCCAGCTTGTTAATATTTTCGGCTTCGCTGGCCTGGCGTGGAAGCAGACACAGATAACATGCGAGAGAACGGGCGTGGCCGTGTGACCTTGGCATTTTATTTACCGAAGGAGACAGTGGGCCAGACCTGTCCTGGGGGCAGTAGTTCGCTGAGCCCAGCCCTCCGGAGTCCCCTGCCCCTGCAAACCTCAGGTCCTTCTGAAGGTCAAGGGTCATATTTACCGTAGCACTTATGTATTTTTTTTAACCATGTAACTCAGAAGCTGAGAAATTGAGATACCGTTTTTGTTAGGTTCCTGCTGTTTGTTTTTCATCGTGTCCCTGGTGAAGTTTTGGGGTGTTATGCTCCCAACGTCCTTGTCTCATCGGGTTGTCGCCGTGCAGTTTTGCACGCTGCAGTGATATTAAGGAACCCACGTGCCGTGTTACAGAACTGTTTTATACCCCAGGCCTCCTGAGTTCTAGTCTGGTAGCTTTCCACGGGTTATTACCGAATCAGTTAGGATTGGCCAGGCTTTGCTGCAGTAACAAATACACGCTGAAATTTTAGGCCGTCTCTGCTGTGACTCGGGGATCCTGGCTGCTGTCGTCTGGTGGCTCCGCCCCTTGTCATGTGGCCCCATCATCACCGACAGGGCGGAAGAGAGAGCTGGGGTCCTGGCGGGTGTTTCCTAAGCAAGGTGTGGGGCTGACTTAGAACTCTACTGCCCACGCCCTGCTGGGCGGAAATCCATCCTGGGGCCCCCGCCAGCTGCAGGGGAGGCTTTGAGTGCAGCCTTCCTGCGTGTCCCAGGAGGGGGACAGAATTTGCAGAATACGCAGTTGTGTTGTCTCCCCCTGCCCCTCCCTTCACTCACCTTTTCAGTGACATTTTCTTCCGGGCTTTGTTCTAGGATGTGGGGGTGTGGCAGGGAAGAGTGAACCCCAAACTCAATGACAGAAATGAGCCCTACTTTCATGGGGGCACATTCTAGGGGATAGATAGGCAATCTGCAAATAAGTAAGCTACTGTAACAGATGTCTGCTGGGGACATGTGTTGTGGAGCAAAAAGAGAACAGGTGGGAGATGGTGTTGGGGGTGGGGCAGCATTGCCTTTAAATACGGTGCTTGGTCTACAACCGTCTCTGAGCAGGGGGCATTCAAGAAGTACTTTGAGAGAAGTTTGACAGGGAGCCACGTGGAAACTGGAGTAAGCGAATCTCAGCCAGGGCACACGGCCAGTGCAAAGGCCCTGAGGTAGAATGCTCCTGGACTGTTCGATGAACTGTAGGGACGCCAGTGTGACTGAGGGTGGCAGGGGGGTGGGGGGGGGTCAGGGAGCCACCAAAGGGCCAGTTGCCAAGAAGACTGAGGACTGTTCTCAAGACTTTTAGTCTGAGACCACAGCGGTTCACATGATTGCTGCCCTTGAACCCGGCCTGTCGTTTCTACCTCCTGGCTCCACCGCTGGCTGCTGGCCCCAGGTCCAGGAATCCCGTTTCCCGGAATCATTTCTAAAAGGAAAATGAGAAGGTGGGCGGAGTGTGTGTTGGGGACCGCAATGCCACTTTACGGTGACGCGTACTGAATACCGAGGTGGTTGAGGGGTGGATCCAGGGAACCATGGGGTCAGCGACCTATACCCCAACTCTTGCTCGAGCTGGAGGTCCCATGGTTCAGACCTCAGCTCCAGTCCACTCCCTTAGTGGTCCTCCATGGGGCCCGGGTCCGGTGAAAACACTGTGATCGTTTTCCCTCTGTGGGAAGGGGGCAGGCAGCAAATAATTAAATTGATGTCGACATTTATTGCTGTGAAGGCAGTAAAAGCATCACATGGCTTCCTCATAAAAAGTCATAAGGCCTATTTACAGTGCCACATTATTTTTGTGGTAATCCAAACCAGCAGCATTCTCTGAAGCTCTTACATGTTCAGCTGCGGTGAGGGGGGTGCACATCAAACCCTACCTCTCATGACGGGGGTGGAGGGAGCCTCGTTTGTTTGGATTCGTGTGTTTTATTGATTCAGGGCAAATGTCTTTTGGCTGTTACCCAAAAGGTCAAAAGCTGCAATCCTGGTGTTTTGTGGGCAAAAGGCAGGGATTCTCCACATGGGCCATGGGACCCAGCAACTCTGAACCAACAGCGTCCCTTCGATTGTCCATGACACCATCTCACATTCTGAGGCCACTTGTCAGCTTCCCCGAGATGCGATGTGCATGTGTGGGGCATGAGTTAGGACTGCTGCTTGGGAGAGCAAGTTGGCTACACGTATCAGACTATAAAAGTCACAAGTTGGCTACACGTATCAGAATATAAAAGTCATGCACCTTTTGGGACCCAGCAGTTTCTTATCCAGGAATGGGCCCTGTGGATGCACTCACACGTGTGCTTGAGGCCCCCGAATACTGAAATGAATGTATTTCACTGAAATGTCCAAATGCATATGTGAAGTCAGCACTGAATGTGGAAACACTGAAATGCCGTAAACCACTGAAATGTCTATCGGTAGATAATTAGAGATGAGTAACGGTGTGTGTCTGTAAAGCGAGACTAGGTCACCGCTAAACAACAAGGGTGGTCTGAGCGCGGGCTCAGTGTGACCCTGAAGGTACAAGGTTGAGAAGTGAGACACAGAAGGCTGTGTTAGAATAAACCCATTTGTCTAGATTTGGGAGAAACTTTAATATTTATGCTGGTATGTACGTAGGACGGTTCCGGAATGATGCACAGGTAACTGTTAGAAGTGGCTGGAGGGGTGGCCGTCCCGGTCCCTGCTCCACACGGTCACCCAGGGACTCGGACCCCTTCCTGCAGGCTCTGTCCTTCTCTGCGTCCTCTGGGTCTGGCCACACCCGAGGGCAGAGCTGATGGAGGGTGTGCTTCTGGGCCCGGACCCGATCACAAGGCCATGCCTAACCACGGCCAGGAAACGGTCTCAAGGGGAAAATCTGGTGACCGACTTACCGGGATCTCCTGCAGGCGACGCACAAATAGCATGACTGTCCTTCTTGGCCTCAGGGTCTGTGACTGTAATGCCGTGGCCTGAGGTGAGTCATTTCTCCTCTCTGGATCTCATCTTCTTCAAGGAAATAGTTGGAAAAGATACAAGGTGTTTGAACTTTTCTTGGTCCCACATAACTTTTTTCAGCTGAAGTCCATCATAGAACTTGGTGTCAGAATAAAACAGCTACAGATGGGACGTGCAGGTGCTCACTCTTGTGCTCGTGGCCCCGCCTGGACCTTCTGGGGCCTGCGGACCGCGTGTGCAGGGCGTTGGTGGCCTACATAGCCCACAGTCGTGACGTGATCCAGCCACTCTCTGGACTCTTCAGGGAACCTTCAAAACTTTGCCGTGTTCTCATTTTGGAAAAATCTGAAGACATTTGAAACCAGGACCACTCGGCTCTGCCCCCTGGCCGGCCCCGGGGTGTGCCTGCTCCCCGCTCGGAACCACCTGCCTGGCCCTCCAAACCTTACTCCACCACAATTTATTTTTTTACCGAGGGGAAATGTTTAGCATAATAAATCATGTGGTTCCAGCATTCCCTGAACCGTTTCCACGAAAAGGGGCTCCTTCGCCAGTCTTCGGATCAGTACCCACTGTCGGCAGAAGCACCGGGCTGCCGTGGTGGCTCGCGGAGAAGGTCTTGCCTGGGGCTTCCCAAAGTCAGCGGAACCAAACAGGCACATCTGCTCTGATGAACTAGGAAAAGACTCAGGGACGGAGTGGTGGGGGCGGTTCCAAACCGTGTTACAGATGTTTTAACAGTGATTTTGAAAGAGAATTCATATAACCCTGGCAATTTAGATGTTAAAGTCTCAAGGCTCTAATGGGCCTAAAATAAATACGTACATATTTTCCACCAATTTAAAACATAATAATCCTAAACCCGGAACTCCGTTAGTCTCGTTTCTTGAGTTGGTTTGCTTCCTTACCAAATCCGAGGAGATTTAAAGAAGCAGGTCAGAGGACAGAAAACAGCCCCCAGCTCCCCACTTGAGCCAGGCCCTTTGACCTTCCACTTGAGGTGGATTCTAAACAAAGGTTTAGCTGCTTTAGAAACCAGTTAAGTCACAACATCCTCTGGAAATGTACAAACCTGACAGTGTCTTATCCCCCCACCCCCCCCAGAGATGACGTAAGTAGTGAGACAGTCCCGAAGGCTTGGCTTGGGACCTTTGGAATTACAGTCTGGGAATGGGCTAAGGACTTCCCAGTCCTAGTATTCTCAAGCTCCCTTATTCACACAAGCCTCCATGAGCCCCACTGGGCTTGTCTTAAACCCAGGTGAGGCTGGACACTGTCCTTTGTTGACTGACCTACCTTTAGGTCTCCAGGGAGATGCCAGTTAAACAGGCAGAAGATGCACAGTCTCTTCCCAGGTCCCCCAAGACCCGACTTGTGATGCTGTGTCTCCTGGGCGTCTTGCATCATCTGTGTTGTCTGAGTTTGTGTGCAGAAGCCCCAGTGCATGCAGAGCTTGGACAGAGGTTTCAGTGAAGTGACGAGGCCGGCCCTGGCTAGGGAGGAAGGCGGCCCCCAGTTGGAGTCCCAGCTGTGCTTCTTATTATCTCTGTGAGCTGGGACGCAGCACAAAGAGGGACAGTGACAATAATCAGAGCTGTCATCCTGTATCTTCTATTATCTGTGAATCAGGTGGAAACGTTTTCGTATCACTCAGAAAAGGCAGAGATTTAATTCAGAGGGTCGGGGGCACTCAAAGCTGTTGGAGAACGAGAGGAGCAAGGGTCACATTGTCGCTCACGTCCACGTTTGCCGCCGATGTGTGGCAAACCAAGAGGTCGCAGGAACCTCGGGGAATTGCCACGGGTGGCCTCAGCCCACGCAGCTCCAAGGTGGGTGTTTGGCGGGAACCCCAGGCAGCGGCTGCAGAAGCTTGTCAGTGCCGAATCCCACGTGTCTGCCCACTAGTGCCCAGGGAGCAGTGCCCCCAGGCTGTCCCGTAGGGGGTGGGTGTGTGGGGGGCTCTCATTAGTGGAAAAGTCGTTCCCAGCCCTCCAGCCCCTGCAGGGTGAGGGCTGGGCGCCGAGTGGCCATCACCTATGGTCCTGAGCAATTAGCTTGACCACTGGCGTTTGAAAACAAACCATAGAGCCACACGAGCAGGACCACAGTGGAGACTCCGAATGGCTGGAAATGGGCTTCAGAGGCTTCGACATCAAATGTCAAAGTGCTGTTGGCGGTCAGAGACGTTGGCAGTTGGGCTTCGAGGCCAGCTTTGGGACCGGGAAAGTGCGGGAGCTGCGGTGGGCTCGCGGAAAGAGGACCTGTCTCATCTGGGGCTCAGACGCCCCCCTGACCCTGCTCAGCAGAGCCCCGCCCTGGATCCCCTTCCTCCTCCGAGTTCCCCTTCCACACTTTGAACCGCACGCGAGCTCCTTTGCTGATGGTTTACCCTATAAAGTATCTTTTTCATAAAAAAAAAAAAAGAAATTTTTAACGTTTATTAATTTTTGAGAGACACAGACAGAGCGTGAGCGGGGAAGGGACAGAGAGAGGAGGAGACACAGAATCCGAAGCAGCTCCAGGCTCTGAGCTGTCAGCACAGAGCCCGACGTGGGGCTCGAACCCACAAACCAGGAGATCATGACCTGAGCCGAAGTCGGACGCTTAACCGACTGAGCCACCCAGGCGCCCCTAAAGTATCTTTTCCCTAGATAGAGTTTTTAGCTTTTGAGGGTAGGCAACATGTCCTCAAATCTTCAGACCCCACAAAGAGACGTTTCTTTAACGTAACGTGAGAATAGGCATTTACCAGAAATAACAGGAAGGACAGGGAAGCACAAAGAACACAAAATCTTCCATAACCCCACCTCCCAGAGTAATGTGCTGCTGGCACTTTGGTGGCCAGAACTCTGCATTTCCCCAGTACTCACACACATATAAATGTGGGATTATGTTAACGCATTAATAGCCAGTAACTGGTCATCTGATGCCTGCGAGGCACTGGCCGTGTTCTTCATTTTTTATAACAGTCATAAAGACACTGATAGACCGTGGGGACATGTATCACCGGATCTTCCTCGTGGTCAGGCTCGGCACATCCCCTCCTCCTCTGAGGGACCCAACAGAGCAGGAAGCACCCCTTCCTGGCCCTCCATGCCAGGACCCATATTGGGACAGATTCTCCCCACCCCCACCCCAAGGGGACCTGTGGTTTTGCTCATTGGGTGAATCTGTGCAATTAGCCTCTCCATAAACCAGCCGAGCTAGAACATGTTTCCCAGTGAGCTTTATCAATAGTAAAATGGTCTGTCCACACATGCTGATCTCTGTATGGTCCACGCGTGGGGTCTGGAGACAGGGGCTTGTGTCCTGACCCCTGGACACCTTGCTAAGTCTTCACACACCTTCTCTAATTAATCCTTGGGTAACAGAACGGTTGGCATTAAATAGCCATTCTTTTCGGGGATAAAGCTAACACACAGAGAGGTTAGTCACCTGCCCTCGATCACACAGCCGGTACCTGGTGAAGTTGGGTTTCCCCAGCTCTGCCTTTCTTTCTTCTTCTTCTTTTCTGTTTCTTTTCCTTTTTTTTTTTTTTTTAACAGCCTTTTGAGCTGTAATTCACATACCACGCAGTCACTCATTTGGCTGGTATGAGTTAGTGTTTTTGGCGTACTCACGGATAGGTGCAACCATAACCACGGCCACTTTTAGAACATTTTCATCACCTCAGAGGAAGCCCTTTCTCCCTCTTTTCCCTTTCTTCCTCCCCACCCCCAGCCTTAAGCGTGACTAATCGGCGTTCTGACTCCATGGATTTGCCTGCTCCGGACCCTTCACGTCAGGCCATGCATGGTCTCTGTGTCTGGCATCTGTCCCCGAACATGATGTTTGCAAGGCCCATCTATGTTGTGGCCCAAATAGCTCTTCATTCCTTTTGTGGACGAATAGTATTCCGTTGTGCGGATTTCCACGTTTTGTTTATCCGTTTCTCAGCGGATGGACATCTGGGCTGTTTTCACCTTTTGTCTAGGGTGCATAGCTCTGCCTTTCTGGAAACACTTCCCTGCGCCCTTCTAGTGGGTTGGTGGCTTCGAGTAAGGGCAACCCGGATGGCAGGGAGCCTGGGCCGCTCCTGCCTTCGCAGACAGGCCGATGACAGTCACTTCCCCAACCTGCAAGTTAGGTTCAGGCCAGAGAGGGGCGCGGCTGGGCCCCTGGAACCAGATGGCCAGGGCAGCCTCAGTTCAGCTAAAGTCGTTACTCCGTCCAGGAGGGGGAGGAGGGGGGAGCTCAGAAGCAATAAAAATAGATGTCACAGTCCTCTCCTCCTCCAGGAAACCCAACTTGGAGGTGCAGGGCTGTTGCCACAAGGGACAGGTCCCAAGTGATACTGTGCGGTGACATGGACCACAAGACAAGAGCTCTGGTTCCCTGTGAGTTCTGAGCACCTGAGCGGCAGAAGGTCCTGGATGGGTTGGGAGAGGGGAGAAGACTTTCCCTCCCACCCCAAAGAGACGTTAGTGCCTCCCGGGACCAATGATCCCAGAGAGAGGGGCCCTGGTGGGGAGCCTGACCCGGTACCCTGGGCCTTGAGGTTGAGCTGGAATTGGTGGCCGGTGTCCCAGAGGGGCTCTGGCCTCCACACGGGATCTGTGTGTTCCTGGAGTCTGTGGTGAATGGGAATTAGGGACCCATGTCGCCACTGTGACCCGTGTCGCCGGCGGGGCTTGCTGTGCTCAGCAGCGGGGGTGGCCAGGCAGGCTGTTTCTGGAAAAGTCACCCTGCTCATTACGGGCTTTGGGGGGGGTGCTCCCAAGGGTCATCGTGGGTTTGTTTGCCTGTCTTAGGAGTTGAGGACAATGTGGCCCTTTTGCTGCTGGTTCAGCAAAAGAGAATCTCCGAGATGCTGTCGAGATGCTGCCAGGGGCAGTAGCAGATGTAGAAGCGGCAACCCAGGGTGGAGAAGGGACTGAGAACGCGGGCTGGAGAGGAGGAGGGCCCGGGTCTCCTGTGTGTGCGGACTGAGAACCTGGGCTGGAGAGGAGGAGGGCCCGGGTCTCCTATGTGTGGGGACTGAGAACCTGGGCTGGAGAGGAGGAGGGCCCGGGTGTCCTGTGTGTGTGGGGACCGAGAACCTGGGCTGGAGAGGAGGAGGGCCCGGGTCTCCTGTGTGTGGGGACCGAGAACGCGGGCTGGAGAGGAGGAGGGCCCGGGTCTCCTGTGTGTGTGGGGACCGAGAACCTGGGCTGGAGAGGAGGAGGGCCCGGGTCTCCTGTGTGTGGGGACCGAGAACGCGGGCTGGAGAGAAGGAGGGCCCGGGTCTCCTGTGTGTGTGGGGACCGAGAACCTGGGCTGGAGAGGAGGAGGGCCCGGGTCTCCTGTGTGTGGGGACCGAGAACGCGGGCTGGAGAGGAGGAGGGCCCGGGTCTCCTGTGTGTGGGGACCGAGAACGCGGGCTGGAGAGGAGGAGGGCCCGGGTCTCCTGTGTGTGGGGACCGAGAACCTGGGCTGGAGAGGAGGAGGGCCCGGGTCTCCTGTGTGTGGGTGTAGCTTGTGAACACAGAGGAACCAATCTGGCTGAAGTACCAGCACCACTGGCTGCCAGGTGGTTCTACCTCTTCTCACACAGGGAGAGTGGAGACGAGAGCGCTTAAGTGACCTGCTGGAGGTCACACAGTTGGTGGCAGAGGGTAGCTGAGAGCTCAGGCTGCTGGCCCACATGCCAGCTTCTGACCAACGCATTCCCCTGCAGTCGGGCTCCCGGCCCTGGCCAGGAACTCGTGCACTTGAGGGTTCAGGGAGGTGTAGGCGGGGAGGGCTCCCATGTTCCTCTGCTCCCCAAATACCTTTTGTTCTTCTTTTTTAAAAGGGGTAAAACACACACAACACGCAATTTTCCATGATAGCCATTTTGAAGTGTGCAGCTCAGGGGCATGAAGTGCACTCGTGTGGTGCGGCCATTCCCGCCATATGCCTCCAGAAGGCTTCCACCTTCCCAAACTGGAGCTCCGTCCCTCTCGGCTGCCCAGCCCCTGTCCCCAGCCCCTGGCATCCACCGTCTACTGTCTGTCCTGGTGAAAGCAGAGTCGTGTAGTATTTGTTGTTTCTGACGGACTTATTTCACTGAGCACGATGATGTCCTCAGGGTTCATCCATGTTGTGGCTGGTGTCAGAATTTCCTTTCTTCAGGCCGAAAGATACTCCACTGTGTGTAGAGACCACACTTTGCTCACCCGGTCATTACTCCAAAGGTTTTCCGTGTCTCTGTCCCAGACCACTTCAGTGAGCTGGGCAGACTGTGGTGTGTCTGCCAAAGAATCGTGTGGTTGTCTTTGAGCTATAGACACAATAAGGCCCCTGAACTCGTCTCTGTCCTAAGCCCAAAGCCTGTGAAAATGTGACTTAATGTGGTAAAAGGCACTTCTCAAATGTGATCCCTTTGGATCTTGGGATGGGGGACGATCCTGGATGATCCAGGCGGGACCAGTGTGATCACAGGGTCCTTGCAAGGAGGGAGGGGGTGAGGAAAGAAGGGGATGGGGTCAGGAAGCACAGGTCAGAGTGCCGCCCTTGCTGGAGAAACCGCCAGTGAGGGACCTGGGCGCCTCTAGAGGCTAGCAGGGCAAGCTCCAGAAGGAGCACAGTGCTGTTGACACCCAGACTTTAGGACCTGTGACCCCCAGACCTGGGGGGTGACTTTAGGACTTGTGACCCCACAGGTAGAGAGTGACCTTAGGACCTGTGGCCCCCAGAGCTGTGGGTGACTTTAGGACCTGTGGCCCCCAGAGCTGTGGGTGACTTTAGGACCTGTGGCCCCCAGAGCTGTGGGTGACTTTAGGACCTGTGACCCCCAGGGCTGTGGATGACTTTAGGACCTGTGACCCCCAGACCTGGGGGGTGACTTTAGGACTTGTGACTCCACAGGTGGAGAGTGACTTTAGGACCTGTGGCCCCCAGAGCTGTGGGTGACTTTAGGACCTGTGGCCCCCAAAGCTGTGGGTGACTTTAGGACCTGTGGCCCCCAGAACTGGGGGGTGACTTTAGGACCTGTGACCCCCAGGGCTGTGGGGTGACAAATATGTTTTAAGCCACACAGTTTGTGGTCATTTCTTACAGCAGCTGCGGGAACCGCATAGGCTCCTAAGTCTGCACAGTACATGCCCAGGCTTCCGGAAGCCTTCCTGAATGCCCATTAGGGGATCCGAGGGTGGGAACCACACACGGAAGGCAGCGTGTGGCCCTGCAGCCTGCGGCATACGACATACACCCTCCTTGGCCTTCAGCGGCACGGGGCTCAGTGGGGTGGCAGCCGTGTGACGAAAGCACACGGGGCGCGTCCAGGGTCTGGTCCTCAGGAAGTCTCCTTCGGCCAGAGGGGGCCATTTATACTTCTAAGTAAACTTCCCAATTTCATTTACCCTTTCGAACTTGAGTGAGAAAGTTGTATGAAGGGGAAAAAACCATAAAAGTTGTATGTAGGACTCTGTAAAGACTTAAAATCTCCCTGTGGATGTGATTTCCCTTTTCTGTCCTCAACGCTTTTTATTTCTGTGTTCCCTTCTCTTTCATTGGTGATACTCGCCAGGGGTTCTTGTCTGTTTTCTTGTCCCTAACCGAGGAATCCAGAGGAATTCTTCCTTCCCAGTCTCAAGATGACTCATTAGAAACAAATAGAATCTCAACACGTGTTTTAATTGGGTTTGGGTTCTGTTTTTGGTGACCTGGGACTCCGCGGTGAGAAGGCTCTCCTCTGCTGCTGCTTTCCTTCACCAAACCCGATGGTGGACAGTGCGTTTCAAGCAGGGCGCGTGGGCGTGAAGCCCCAGCTTTAGTGCTTGCGTATGTTTGTCGGTTACCCTGTTCGGGGAAGTTGAGATGGTGATGATGCATCAGCCTGGGAGGGATCCGGCGCTCTGGTCCCGAGATGGCGTGGACCAGCTCGCGCTGCCCTCTGAGATGGAAGTTCAGAAGCCCAGGCTCCCAGAAGCCACTGTTGGCTGGGGTGCTGGGTTGATTTTCCCGGCCGGGGGTGATGGCACTGCTGTGTCTCCCCAGGTGGCTGGAGAGATGTGGCTGTGGCTCTCTGAGCCCGGCAGGAGCCGATGGGCTGACGCTGAGGAGGAGCGGGCTCCGTGTCCGGGAGATGGAGGAGCAACCGTGTGGCATCCAGAAGCTTCCACCGGCACCTCGCCCCAGCCTTGGTGTCTCATCCACGTCACACACTTGGTGTGTTCCCTGTCCGTGTTCCCTGGGCAGGGTGCTAGAGTTGAGGTGAAGGCCCCAACAACTCGCGTGTAAACAGTCAGCTGCTGGTGCCCCAGAGGGCAGAGAGGGCAGTCCTTGCCTACCCTTGGGAGAGGATTTCCAGGGGGTGCAGCTGGTTCTGGCACAGGCCGAATTTGGGCTCGAAATGCTTGGAGGCATGTTCAGCAAGACCGCCACAAAGGGCACTGGCCGAAAAGGCAAACTGAGGCAGGCATTCTGAGGCCACCTCCTGACCCGCAGCTGTCCTGGTGGTCAGGGGACCTGGAATGTGAGAGGGACAGCTCACTGAGGCTGGCGGGATGGCCCTGGGTGCATGAAAGCCCCTGGCCTGCTCTCAGATGTCCCTGGGGCTGGCCTCAGGGCCAGGTCCCTGCTGGGTGTGAACTCTCCGTGTCACCGGGGGTTGGGGTGGGTGGTTGGGGAGAGCAGACCTCCCTGTGGGGTCTGGAACTCAGCCTTGGCCCACCTCTGTCCTGGAGGCCGGCCCACTGGGAGCAGCTGTGGAGCAAGGCCGCGATGGGGGTGGTTCTGACCCCTGAGTGACCTGAGCTCCGACCCAGGAAGGGAGGCTGTCCTCTCTGGCTGTCCCCCTCGGCCCCCTGGTGCAGCCCAGTCTTGCAGACTCCTGTCTGCCTTGGTCCCCAGGCTCCCTGGCGGGAATCAAGAGGCCAAAGGTGTCAGATCTTCTGAGACCAGTTTCTGCCTCTAGAAAAGGAGGGCTGTTGTGGGGGCTGAGTGGGCCTGGACATGGGGTTTGGGAAGGCCTGAGCTCTAGTTGCCCCGAGGGTTCCCTCTGAGACACAGAGGCTGAACAAGCTTCTCTGATAATGAAAATAAGCAGCCCCATTCCTGCTGTGGTTGAGAGGGGCCCAGCGTCTCTCTCCACACTGCAATGACCAGACTGCACCTCAACCGACTTGGGTCCTGGCAGTGGTCCCAGAGCACGAGCCCGTTTGTGGCAGAGTGGATCCCGGCCCGGGAGGTTGTTATAGGGAAGATCTTTTGGGTCCCTTTTTCCAGGACAGCTCGCTGAAGCCCACGGTGAGGGAGGGTGTGCGAGGACCCCCCAGAGGTGACCTCATCTGGCGATAGGACTTGGCAGATGCGATTAAGTTCAGGATCTTGAGACGGGGCTGATCCTGGAGGACCCAGATGCAGTCATGGGTGTCATGGATGGAGAGAGAGGGACAATGATTTGGGGGGGCGCGGAGACTGGAGGATGTGGCCGCCAGCTGAGGGGCTGGAAGGGGCGGGAAATGGATCTGCCCGGAGCCTCTGTAAGGAAGCAGCCCCGTCAACACCTTGACTCTGACCCAGGGAGACTTGGTTTGAACTCCTGGCTTGCAGAACCGCAGGGTGTTGTGAAGCCATTCGGTCTGTGGTGATTTGTCATAGCATCCATGGGAGGTGAGCCCCAGGGGACAGGCGGCCTTCGTGGGTGGGAGCAGGGAAGAGCAGGGCTGAGGAGACACACAAGGCGCTCAGGGAGACCCTCTGAGCTAGTGTGGCCCCCCTTCTCCGTCTGGGGAAACAGGCTTGGGGAGAAGCAGCTTGCCCAAGATCGCACACCTGCTTGGGGACCAACCCCGCATTTCCTTGTTAGTGCCCGACCCTATGTTTCCTCCACCCCCTAAAGAAAACACATGCGACAGTCTGTGAGGGGCTCTTTGTCTAGAATCTTCCCCAGTGTCCTTCTCGGATCCTCAAGAACAGGGTCCGGCTTCCAGAGTTCACAGCCTCGGGGACGCAGAAAAGGAGAAAGAGCCTCTGTCACTGCTCGCCCCAGAGCAGCCGCGCCACGTCACACCCTGACACCCATCTGCAAACCTCACTGGGCCGTGGGTCCCAGGGTGGGGCCCGGAGTGAGGCCTTCCAGAGAGGCACCCGGAACACAAATCGAACGTGGGCCCACTCACAGGCGCTGACTCACAGTGCGTGGCCCCGAGGGTGGCAGCGGCCTCGCTCCCCTCACCTCGTCGGCCCAGTTGGCTGCTCCCCCTGCAGCCAGTCCCACTGGGTGTGAGCAGACCCTTTGGATCCTGTCAGTGGACTGGGTCGCCCCCGTTCTGAGCCTGCTTCTGCACAGATCCTCCGGCCCTTCTCCCTCTAGGCTTCCGCGTGGCCCTGCGCTGTTGAGGGGGTGCTGAGCACTGGCGCGGTCCAGTCAAGAGGGAGGGAGGCCGGACCGGGATAGGTCAATGGGAGGTGGAGGGGAAGGAGAGAGGACCGCGGAGGAGGGCCTGCAGACATCTGGTGCCCGCAGGCTTCAGCATGGCCCGATGGTGGTGCTGAGGACAGAGTGGGGGCTGGGAGGACCTGGCGCAGGTGCAGCGATGGGGCAGGGCCAGCCCTTTGGCTTGCGCGGTGCTGGACGGAGGAGGCGGGCACCGGACGGAGGAGGCAGAGGAGGCAGGTGCTGGGTAAGGCACGCATGAGAGTGCCCGCGATACATCTGAGCGCAGGGACCCTCACGTCATGCTGTGCTGTGGCGGGTGACACTTGGGCCAGCCTCTCTGGGGAGATTTTTCTGGAAATGACAGATGGCACACCCTATTCTCAGCCATCCCCCTTGGCCTGTTATCCCGGGACTGGATTTGTGCAAGTCGTGGGTGTCACGTGGTCGTCTGCAGCCTTACAGGATGGGAAGCAGCCAGGGCGTCAGTTAAAAGCACTGTTGAATCATGATCTGTCCGCACAGCAGAGGAACATGCAGCTTGGGACGAGAGAGGGCATCCCTTGTGTCCTGACTCGGGAGGGCTGGGTGACGGTGGTCGTGGTGGCGACAAACGTGGCATCCCGCCACATGCTACCCTCTTCACGCGTGGAGACTCACTTCTCTGAGATGCGCTGTAAAGTGGCAAAACCTCGATGTGGAATTATTCCTGGATGACCAGCTACCTTTTGGTAGAAAAGGACTTTCCAGAATGGAGGTGGGAACAGCTGGGGTGATTGGGGACCGGTGGGGAGAGAGTTTGCTGCTGGGTGCTTGGCTCTTTCTGCATTTTCTATCATGTAAGTAAGACTTGCACCTGCTCAAAACTAGTTAAAAGAGAGAAATCAAGTAAGGACCATTGAATGCACTATTGCCTTGGAGGGAACCACGTGAGAAGCAGCTCAGGAAGCTGTGAGCCCAGCAGCCACTTTCCCATCCAAGCAGACTGTTTTCCCTTGAGTGGGATTAGCTGATGTTTGAAAAGGAAGGAGAAAGACACACACAGAGACAGAGACAGAGACAGAGACAGAGAAGAAGAGAGGAAGAAGGAGAGAGGCAGAACATCCTTCATGCACTCCATATGGCACATAAGTCTCCAGCCCTCTGTTTTCCTGAGGACTTTTTAATGGGCTGTAACATGACATTTAACAGCGAGAGACTTGGTGCCAGAATTGTGAGCACTGGTATGACAGAAATACAGAGGGAATCCCTGCGGGCACGTGCTTCACTAACCGTGGCAGAAGGCACACTGTGGTAGCTGAGACACGGGGCTGTGGATGCTGGTTCCAATAGACTCACCAGCCGTGTGACCTTAGACCAGTCGCTCAACGGGCCTGGTGCCCTGTCTCTTCGTTGGCAATGGGAACAATAATAGTACCATTCTCGGGATTGCAGAGGGCGCGCGGCCGCCGATGCTGACGATGATGCTCTCGTCAGACCCACCGCAGTGCTCACTCCGTGTCCCTGCAAGTGCGCTTCTGCACCTGCACCCAGTGCCCCTTGGACACAGTGTGAGAAGGGACACTCTGGCCTTGAGGCTCTCGTTGGGAGCTCAGTGCTTGCTGGTGGCCTCCTGTTGTGCGCACACAGTCCTGCCCAGAACGACGGCCCGTTCCCTGGCCCTCAGCTCACTTAGCACCTTGTTTGCTTCTCTCTGGGTTCTTCACAGCTATGCTTGTGCACACGTTCTAAATATTTGCCTGGTGGAGCCCAAATTCTCTTGCCCTCCATCCCGGCTTACTCCTGGACGATCGCACAAGGGAGCTAATTAGCACCACGTTTAATGGTAGCCTCCTCCTTGAACATGGGCCCACCCGAGCATGGAATCCTTTTGGGGCTGGGCTGTGTTCACGTCACTGATGGACACCAGAATAGATCCCGGGTTCACTTTACATCTGCAGCCCCACTGTTTCCATCCACACGGAGGGAGTTCTAGGGGATCCTGCTGCGAATGTTTTGTGTAGAAACGAAAAAAAAAATCTTCAAACTTGAAAGAGCAAACTGAGGTTAACAGTGGGTGATTTTTTTTTACTTTTTATTCATTTATTTTTTTCACTTAAATTCCAGCTAGTTAACATATAGTGTAATATTAGTTTCAGGCCTACAATATAGTGATTTAACACGTCCAAATGATACTAGGTGCTCACCATGACAGATGCCCTCCTTTGTCCCCATCACCTGTGTCCCCTGTCCCCCAACCCCACCTCCCCTCTGGTGACCATCAGTGTGTTCTCTGGAGTTAGGAGTCTGCTTCTTGGTTTGTCTCTCTTTTTTTTCCCCCTTTGCTCATTTGTTTCTTAAATTCCATGTGTGAGTGAGATCATATGGTATTGATCTTTCTCTGACTTATTTCACTTAGTATAATATACTCTAGTTCCATCCGTGTTGTTGCAAATGGCAAGATTTCATTCTTTTTTATGACTGAGTCGTATTCCATTCTTTATAGACCACACCTTCTTTATCCATTCATCAGTCAGTGCACACAGGCTGCTTCCATAATGTGGCTGTTGTCGATAATGCTGCTGTAAACATTGGGGTGCGTGTATCCCTTCAAATGAGTATCTTTGTATTCTTTGGGTAGATACCCAGTAGTATGATTACTGGATCATAGGGTAGTTCTATTTTTAAATGTTTGAGGAACCTCCACACTGTTCTACAGAGCAACTGTCCCAGTTTGCATTCCCACTAACAGCACAAGAAGGTTCCCCTTTCTCCTCATCCTCGCCAACACTTGTCGTTTCTTGGTGACTTTTTTTTTTTAATTTTTAGAATATTATGTTCACCGACATACTATTTCTGTGGGTCAAGGAGCCCCAGGCATGTCTGTGGAACTGAGATTTTTCTAGAGATTCACATCTCCGGCACTGAAGGGGAAAACTGCCCTCCCTCTTCCCCCCATCCCCATTGCAGCAGCCAGATGTCCCTAAAGCATAGCCACTTAATACAACCCCAAACATTTCCCATCTCCCACAGTTTCCAAGGGAATTCGGAGCAGCTCAGCTCCTCCTCTGGTGCCTCCGGTTCAGGGTCTCTCAGGAGATGGTAATCGGGATGGTCATCAGGGTGTCTGTGTCATGTGAAGGCCCAACCAGGGCTGGAGTCTGCTTCTGAGACAGCTTCTCGTGTGGCTGTGGGCAGGAAGCCTCAGTTCACTGCCACGTGAGTGCGGGCCCCTCCACGGCGCTGGGCTTTTTAGATACTGTATTATAGCGAATGCAGATTTGGAATTACATTTCAGATAATGGTTTATTTTATTTTGTTTTAGTAGTTTGGTTGGACTTTAGTATTTTACTTTAGTAGTTTGCTTGGACTTCAGTTCTGAAACCTGTCTTCCCAGCCATGTGCGGCTGTCTCTGCTCAGACCTACTCAGTTCTGTTTGAATTTGCAGCCTGGCCTCCCGTGACCCCTGGTGTCTGTCTGCACAGCTGGTGGGCAGCTGGTGCACGTGGCCGAGGATGTGCACGAATTGTGTGCAGGGGTGGGGGTCTCTGTAGCAGCATGTGCACAGTGCAGGCCTCAAGGTGCCTTTGCTTTCACCATCCTCTGGGCTTCGTGGTTCTATTTCCTGGATAGGCAGGGACGAGGGGAAATCCTAACCTTCTGCGCCACTCTCGTTTCCAGAATCCCCATTCAGCTTCTGGCCACGGAGCTGCTCACCCCCCCCCCCCCAAGACCACAGCCCCTGGCCACTGGAGCCAGGGCTCCCCTGCAGGCTTGTGGCTCACGGCCATTAGCTGACCCCACCCCCAAATTGGATGTGCTGCCTGGTTTCCAAAGCCACACGCCTTGCCCATCGAGGGTTGGGGGGACGTCGAAGACTGAACCTGCCTTAGAGTGCGTACGAGTGCCCTGGGGCTGTCGTGGCAGGTGGCCACAGACCGGAGGCTTCCAGCAGAGCTGGCTGCAGGGGTCAGATTTTCTCCGCTCTGTCTCTGTGCTGCGATGGTCGCTCATCGTAGCTGAGAACGGTAGTAGCCTCTTACTGTCGCCTCTGTTTGCTTGGCCTGATTTTGCACTTGTATGAACGACTCTTAACTTTGGTGAACCATCTTCTGGTTTTCCAACTCGCTGTCGTGGCCCCGCTGGCTAGGATAGCTGTGGGGTGGGAACCCTGTGGGAGAGGCCCCCTCCATTTGGGCAGAACACACACGGGAGGCTTTCTCCACTGGACGCCTCTGCCCCTGTCCTGCACATACTGGGTGCTTGATAGCATTTTCTTGAATGCTTGAAAGTTCGGAAGGCCAGAAAATGTAAACTTCAAGAATAAGTGTGGCCCCAGCTACAACCATTACAGGATCACCAGGATAAGGGTTCAGACATGTCAATGCAAATAAGTAGAAAGTCCTGTATTTAAGTTGAAAGGACCAGTTGCCACAGTATTAGATCAGGGTGAGTGGGCTCAATTGTGGAACAAGCTGCAAACTACAAACGAATCAACAGCAAGTTGCTGGAATATTGCAACAGCCCTGATCACACTGGTAATGGTGGAGACCACTCTGTCTAGAGCATCATGCTCCAAAGTGTGTATTTGGTCCCCAAGGTGCTCGTGATAACAAGTCCCAGGGTTAAATCAGCAGAGAAAATATGACATCCCTGTGCCCCTCTTGGTGGTTCAAACCCATGGGGCTTGTTGGCACGGTAAAGTCACTGAGAAGTCCCACAGAAGACACTGGTAGATTTGTTTAGCCCCATGTTTGCCAAATGATTTGACCTTGGAGTCCTTCAGTAGGTGTGATGCCCAGACGTTCTGTAGGACACTTTCCTATGGAACCCACTCTGGAGAATGCCTATCCGTAGGGAGGAGTCTTTGACGAGAGGTGTGGACCCAGTTGAAATGGTGGTTTGGGACCAGGGTGTCCAGAGCCCAAAAGGCGGGGTAGGTTGGGACGCCTGAGTGTAGGGTGGGAGCCTTGCGGGGATTTTGAGAAGGGAATCTGTGTCACCAAGTGGCTACAGGGCTTGGGTGTGAATTGGGGCCACACGAGAGAGTCGAGGGCCTCCCAAGGGGATCCGTGCCTGGTCCGTGCCTCATATGGCCGGTGATGCTGTGAAGCGCTCGTCACTCCCAGTTACCTCCAGGTCCTGTGTCTGTGTCTGCCTGAGTCCTAGCGAGGGAACAGCTGGGAGATGAGTGTATGCTCGGGGCTGCCCGAGGTGGAGCGGGGTGAGGCCCAAAGGAAGCTGGAAAGTCCAGAGGCCAGGCCAGAGAGAGGCTCACTGCTCACACCCTCCGTCCTCGCTGGCAGGGACCCTGTAAACACCTTTGGGCCTGGCCCTTTGCAGTCAGGATGAGTACTGTGTGGACGCCTCCACCCAGCCCTCCATGCTGGGCCCGCGGCGGGGCATGGAACGTACGTGTTTTGGGAAGCAGCAGGGGCCTGTGACTTCCCCAGGGTCCCGGCGAGGGGCATGTCAGAGCCTGTGTGATGAAGGGCGGCCTGCAGGCCCCAGTCCCTGCTCAGCCAGAGCCCGAGTAAACATGGCTCCAGTGATCCCAGAGCAAACTAGCTGGAAAGAAGCCTAGAGAATGCTTCTAGCGCCAACTTCCTCGGTTGGACGGTGGGGAAACTGAGGCTCAGAGTGGGGAAGGGATCTCTGGCAGCCGAGGTAGCTCTGGGACCCTGGGTCTGGGCCTTGATTCCGGGACTCCCTTGCCTGCCCCCAGGGTGCTCCAGAAGCCCAGCCTCCTGGGAGCAGAGTACCAGGAACCACAGCCTCCTTATGCCCGTGGGGTGATTTATGTTGTTGGGGGGAGGAAGGACAAGACTTGTGTCACTTAGAATTCCCTCAGCTTAGAAAAGGAAAACACAGCACTTCTTTCCTTCCAGAGTCTTTAAAACCCAAAACTTGATTCTTCTAGAACCGTGATTACCTTGTGTGATTTTCATTGTTCTGGCTTGGCCAGTAGACAGTTTAAAGGAAAAGAAGAGCTACTTAAAGTGTTTTGTTAATTAAAAAAAGGTTAGCATTTCAAAATGTTTTATTACAGACAATTCCACATGTCTACAAAAGTAGGAGGATGTTCTGGGAGCCTCTGCTACCCAACCGTGGCCACAACCAGCATTGGTGTTACTTCCTCTGCCCTCGCACTCGCTCCGCCAGCCCCAGCCGGGGCTGTCTGTTTCTTTGTGTCTTTGTTTGTTTGTTTGCTTGCTTGCTTGCTTGCTTATTTATTTATTTATTTATTTATTTATTTATTTATTTATTTTTGAGAAAGAGGGCGCAAGCGAGTGAGGGGCAGAGAGAGAGAGAGAGAGGTAGAGAGAGAGAGAAGCGGGGCTCACCTGAAGTGGGGCTCGAGATCACCCGATGTGGGACTCGAACTCCCAAACTGTGAGATCGTGATCTGAGCTGAAGTCAGATGCTTAACTATGAGCCACCCAGGCACCTGCTGCCGGGCTTATTTTGAAACAAATTCCCGATACTGTATCTTTTCATCTCTCACTAGGTCAGTATGTGTCTCTGCAAGATACATACCTATTTTTTAAATAAAAATTTTATGTTGAGATAGTTGTAGATTTGCACACCTTGCAAGATATAAAACGAAGAGATGCCTTACACACTCATGATCTCTTCTGTTAGACACAGCCTTGGTGTCATCATACCCAAAATGTTTAGCAGTCACTACTCGATTTCATCCAGTATGCACACAGTGTTTACATCTCCTGAATGGCCTAGCGTCTCTCTTTTTAAGTGTTTGATTGGTTAACTTTAGTTAGCTAGTTGTCCAAGTTTGTCACGTACATCCAGTCTGTCCTCAGTGTCTAGTTAATTAATGAATTGAAAAAGCTAACAGCTTTTATTGAGATATAATTGTCATACCACAGGATTCACCCATTTGAAGTGTACAATTCAGTGACTGTTTAGCTCTTAATTTAAGATGTGATAAGATCTCCACCCATTGTGGAAAATGCAGACAGTGCCAGCTTGTACAGTGTTGGCATGAAAGCTTTGAGCCACCTTTCTCCAGTGAATCCCTCCTTTTGTTATGTTAGTTTAGCAACAATTAAAAATAAGACACGTGCAGAAGACAGAGGCCAAAGAGGAGGAAACGTTTATCCTGTACCCTGCATCTAGGCCAGACCACCAAATCTAGTTCAAATTCTTCCCCATTCCCGGAGGTATTCTTTTAATTAAAAAAAAAAAAAAGTATGAAATTTTGAATATTTTGCACTTCGCAAACGCTAGCCCCAAAATGGCTGAAGACTCATTGCCAAATGCTCTTTGCTATCTCTGTGAGCGGGACCCAAATGGCATCCAGGAACCTTATGAGGCCCCTGGGGCCCCCAACCAAGGTGTCCGTGGAGAGAGCTCAGGGGACCCACAGACTGGATGGAAAAATATCGTGTCTTTATTTTCCCCAACTGCTAACTGAAATTTAGCATTTCCTTCCATTGTGGATAAAGGGAACAAGCCAGTAGCACTGACAGAGTCTGAGACTTGGTCATGAGCAAAATCACAGACATTTCCTCCTCATGGGACGGTCTTGGCTGCTCAGCTATAATCTGAGCTCAGGGCTACTTTGAGTTAAAGGAGCCGTTAGGCTGTGAGATCTGTGTTCCTGACAAAGCACGTATGTGACTATATCACGATTGAAAATAGTTTAATCGCTGTATTTCAACATAATTGTTTCCTTTGTAATCCTGCACACTTGATGTATTTAAAAACATTCTGAGAAGGGGCTCATTGGTTTTATAAGACTTCCAAAGGGGTCTTGAGTTCCCCCAAAGGTTAAGAACCTCCAGATTGGAAAGAAACTTTTTTTCTGAGTCACTGATGATTTACTCTCAAGTTTTAATTTTTAAAAATTCAGGACCTCTTTACAGAGCTCAGTTGCCTCCTGCTTCCCGGCCAAGCCTGTTCTCATTTTTCAGGGCCAAACGTGAACCCGGCGCCAGGGTCCGGGGGAGAGAGGCAGCGGGAAGACAGATACTGGGATGTCTCTGTCGTGCGGGGAGCCGGGCAGGGCTGTTTTCAGTGGCTGCCTGCCCTTCCCTCAGATGCATATGCAGCTGCCTCTCCCAGTGCCGAGCCCGCCCTCCCAGAGGGATGGTTTCAGGAGACGGTCTATCTCCCTGTCCATGTGTCCTGGTGTCCTCGGAGGTGGGCTGGATTGAGGGGGGCGCAGCCCCCGGATGGGACGGAGGAGGCCCCGGCTCCCCCATGTTCTGGAAGTGATTTGCCCACCTCTTTGCTGCTGGGCAGGAGGCACTGTGGGTGCTGGGGGCTTCTAGGGCAGCAGGTCAGTTCAGCACAGAGGGACAGAGGTGATGCGGTGTCCACGTCCCGTGTCCGCCTCCCGTGTCCACGTCCCACGTCCACGTCCCGTGTCCACATCCTGTGTCCGCCTCCCGTGTCCGCATCCCGTGTCCGCCTCCCACGTCCTGTGTCCACGTCCCGTGTCCGCCTCCTGTGTCTGCCTCCCGTGTCCGCGTCCCGCGTCCGCCTCCCGTGTCCGCGTCCCGTGTCCGTGTCCCGTGTCCGCGTCCCGTGTCCGCGTCCCATGTCCGCTTCCCGTGTCCGCTTCCCGTGTCCGCGTCCCGTGTCCGCGTCCTGTGTCTGCATCCCGTGTCCGTGTCCCGTGTCCGCGTCCCGTGTCTGCGTCCCGTGTCCACGTCCCGTGTCCGCGTCCCGTGTCTGCATCCCGTGTCCACGTCCCGTGTCCGCCTCCCTTGTCCGTGTCCCGTGTCCGCGTCCCATGTCTGCATCCCGTGTCCGCCTCCCGTGTCCACGTCCCGTGTCCGCGTCCCGTGTCCGCATCCCGTGAACGCCTCTCATGTCCACCTCCCGTGTCTGCGTCCTGTGTCCATGTCCTGTGTCCGCCTCCTGTGTCTACCTACTGTGTCCGCGTCCTGTGTCCGCCTCCTGTTTCTACCTACCGTGTCCACGTCCTGTGTCCGCCTACCGTGTCCGCGTCCCGTGTCCGTGTCCCATGTCTGCCTCCCGTGTCCGCCTCCCATGTCCGCCTCCCGTGTCTGCCTCCCGTGTCCGCCTCCCGTGTCTGCCTCCTGTGTCCGCCTCCCGTGTCCGCGTCCCATGTCTGCGTCCCGTGTCTGCCTCCCGTGTCTGCGTCCCGTCTCTGCCTCCCGTGTCCGTGTCCTGTCTCCGCCTACTGTGTCTGCGTCCTGTGTCAGCCTCCCATGTCTGCGTCCTGTGTCCACCTCCTGTGTCCCCCTCCCGTGTCCGCATCCTGTGTCCGCCTCCTGTGTCCACCTCCCATGTCCACGTCCTGTCTCTGCCTCCTGTGTCCGCCTCCCGTGTCCGCCTCCTGTGTCCGCCTCCTGTGCCCACCTCCCATGTCCACGTCCTGTCTCTGCCTCCTGTGTCCACCTCCCGTGTCCGTGTCCTGTGTCCGCGTCCTGTGTCCGCGTCCTGTGTCCCCCTCCTGTGTCCACGTCCTGTCTCCGCCTCCTTTGTCCGCCTCCTGTGTCCGTGTCCTGTGTCCGCGTCCTGTGTCCGCGTCCTGTGTGCCCCCCATGGGGTCTCAGCAGCATAGCCAAGGGCACATGCAAGTTGGTACAGGCGAAAGCTGTCCCCCAGGCCTCCTGCCACGGGCCCCCAGTCCACGGTTTTTCTGTTACAGCATGACTGTTGATGTGCAAAAGGCTCTCTTTGAAGGCAGAGACTTAAGGAAGCCAAATTTATTTATTCATTTGCCAAATACTGAGCCTCAGGACATGGTGTCCGGCGCCAGGAATGTGTGGGTGAGAGAAGCAGGGGAGGCGCCTGTCGGGGGAACGTGAAGCGAGTGGGAAGATCGACTATTGGAAAAGAAACGTCGCCATCAGAGGTGACGAGGCCCCAGAGGACAGGGCACCCTGCTGGAAATTACTGGAAGGGAGCTGGCACAGCCTGGAAAACCTCTCTGAGCAGGTGACATCTGAGCTGTACTGGAGGGTGACAAGGACCCAGACACGAAGGGGAGAAGGAGGGATGAACATTGCAGACAGAGGGCAAAGCTTCTAGAAGGGCCCAAAGGTGAGAAAGGGACTCTGTGTGGGGAAAGGCCAGCACAGCTGCAGTGCAACGAGGGAGGTGGGCCGGGGTCAGGGGCCAAAGGTCACGGGAGCTGGGCTTTGGAGGCCGGGGCCGAGTTTGCATTTCTCGGCTAAGTTCCAAGCAGGGTTGTGGCATCATCGCACGGCGTGCTGCCATGTGGGCATGGCCTGAGCTTCGGGATTCTTGGTGGTGCCGGCACCAGGCCTGCCGAGAGAGAGATGCCGCCAGGCACGGTTTTGCCTGGAATTACGCCGGGTGGAACCACCCACCGCCCGTACTCTCGTCCTGCAGCTCCCGCTGGCTGGGCAGCCTCCACCCTGCCTTCATACCCTTGATGCCCACCTTCCCGGGGCGTGCTGGTGACCGTCTGCAAGGACCCCACATTTCCCACCCGGCGGCCCCTCTCAGCCCGCCAGGGCACACCGGAGATGCTGGGGGTCCTTAGTGGGCGAGGGATGGGACTGGAGAATAGATAGCCCAGACTCCTCCGCCCGGCTCGGGGGTGGGCCCGGGCTGGTTCTGAGCCGTGTCCCCGAGGTCCCCGGCAGGACTGAGCCGCTCAAAGGTGAAACAGGATTTCAAGATGCAGCAGCAGAGCTTTAAACCGCGTACCGTCCGGACCACCATGCAGGATGCCCTGGGATCCCCTCCATCTTTTCATATAACAATTCTGCTTTCTCGTTTGTTTTTACTATTTTGCTTATTTTCGTTTTCATTCTTCTTAGCCTAAGGGAGTTGCCTCTGGGGTTTTTGTCAGGTGCCCCCAGAAACGCTGACGAGGCAGGTGTCCTGGGTTCGGAGGGCCCTCTCCCGGGCAGGTTTCTTCCGTGTCGTTAGCGCTGCTTGGGGGTGACGCCGGGTCACCCTGATGGCAGAACCCTCAGGAAGGTCCAGCTCAAGGGGTGGGTGTTGGTGAACCGCCCTCCTCCACCAGCTCTGTTTGGCGGGAGAGTCTGCCTGTCCTGGCGCCGGCCGTCCCGCCTCCGCACGGCTACATCTCGGTTCCTGGGTTTGAGCGAGGCTTACACATGCCTTTCTGATGGAAGGAAGTGGCTCACAGTGAAGGCAGCTTTTGGCCCAAGAGCCCAAGGCTGGAAACCCTCAGACACAGTTGGCGCGTCCAGGGTTCCAACCACGTAATTCAGAGAAGACAACGTGATCCTCGGAAAGTGTTACTATAGCGCCCGCGGCCCGGTTTGGGGCTGTGCAGGAGGCCACGGAGCCGTGCGTGGCAGCCCAGAGGATGGAAGATCGTGACCAAAAGTAACGTCGGAGGGAATTAGGAGGGGAAAAACAGATCACCTGAGCAGAGCAGACGTAGCAAGTGGGTTTCTCCTCACGCACGAACGCGGATGGATTGGTAGCCCTATGGAGACGGACTGTGATGCGGGAGGAGAGTGGATGGCCAGCGGTCACCACTCCTGAAAGGGGTTTTATCCCTCCCCAGTGAGCTTCTCCCGGCCTCTTCTGGGGCTGGAATGGCGGCCAGGCTGGTTTCACAGGAGAGCTTTGACTACCGGGTGACAAAGACACCAGAAACCGTGTCATGCCCCAGCCTCCTGCTTTGGTCTTTAGCCGCCCCGTTTAGCTCCGCTCTTGGCTCTGGCATATCCTCCCCGGACGCTTGTGTCCCTTGCTGCCTGTTGCCTGTGTCACGGTCAGTCCTGCCTCCTCCTTGACACCCCTGCTGGTGGCCTTTGCCGACTGCTCAGGAGCCTTCCCTTGTGCAAAGAGGCCATTCGTGCGTGGTGCCGGGACTCACTCCCACGTGCCTGTCTCGCCTGTGATGTCCTTCACTCGGCGACGCTGCACCTCGAAGCGTGCGGCTGCATCACATCCTCTCGGGTTGCAGCCTCTGGTACATAAGCATCAGAACATGGAAGCGGACGAGAGGGAAAGGACGCCACGCTGGCGGTGCCCACGCCCGCCCGGGTGAGCCCACCTGACTCCCGCATGCCTTGCCGGCCCGGCAGCGGGGACGTGGGAGGGCGACGGCAGGGTCGTCTGCCCACCAAAGGGAGACCCCTCTGCAAGGCAGACCGTCTGCCCCTCTGCCCACCAAAGGGAGACCCAGAGGTCGCCCGTCATGTGCTGGTGCAACCTCAGGGACAACCACTGTGCCTGACCCCCGAGGAGGGGAGGCCAAGGTGAGGGGCACAACGTGAGGGCTTTGAGCTGAGGAGTGGAAGGGGTTTGTGAGTTTTTTTAAGGAAGAGGCAGCAGGGGCTTGGGAGCAGACATGCCTGGATTCAGGTTCTGTCCGTCTGTCTGTCTTCCCATCTATGAAAGGGGGCTAACAGCAGCACCTTCCTCTGTGTCTGCAGGACTGAAGGAGAAGGAGGGCTGGCGTCACAGTGCCAGGCACGGAGCAGGTGCCTTACATATCCCTTGCGCCCGGCGGTTACGTGGTGCTTGTGCTTCAAGTGTGGCGAATGCCCAGTAAATTGCAGTAGTAACAATTATATTAATTACCGGTGATAGATGGAGTATTTGCAGTTTGGCCAGCCCTGGGAAGTCTGGGTGAATGGTCCCGTGGCTCACCCCCATTTTGAGGTTAATTCCTGGGGAGCAGGGACCGATGAGGAGGAAGTGACAGAAGTGAGCCCAGCCCGCCAGTCCCCGCAAAACCACCTCAGTGACAGGGGCTCTTCAGCCTGGTGGGGAGGCCTCGGCCCGGGGAGCGTTTCCTTCCATCCGTCTCTCGGAGACATTACTTGCCAATCAGGGCGTTGGGAAGGCGGGTGGGGAACAATGGAACGCGTTGTCCTGCCGCCCGGCAGAGTTCACTCAGCGTGCAATCCTTGAGGCACGCGGAGCCCGCGGCACGGCCGCCAAGTGGGGAGGATCAATGGCCCCCTGTGTCAGGGAATTGGAAACAGATTGCGGGACGGGCCCCGGACAGGCACCCTGCCGTCGCCCTCCCACGTCCCCGCTGCCGGGCCGGCAAGGCCTGCGGGGGTCAGGTGGGCTCACCCGGGCGGGCGTGGGCACCGCCAGCGTGGCGTCCTTTCCCTCTCGTCCGCTTCCATGTTCCGATGCTTATGTACCAGAGGCTGCTTCCCGTGGCACAGGGTTCAGCTTGGGGCCAGGGGCCAGCAGGTAGGGGTCGGGGGGCAGTGAGCCTCGTCATTGACCCACGATGTGCTTTGGCCCGGGTCTTAGGTCCTTATCTGCGATTTGGAATGAGGCATGGAGGCTGCCTTGTGCTGCGTTGCAGAGATAGCGGGGCTGTCTCCCGAGAGGAGGCAGGGGGCCGGGGTGCTGGAGGGGAAGAAAGGCTGTCTCCCAAGAGGAGGCAGGGGGCCGGGGTGCTCGAAGGGAACAAATTCAGAGCAACTGTGGTCCGGTAGCCGCTGCACAGCTCAGTCACCCAGGAGTTCAAGTACCACTTCCCGGGCTCCCTGAGGGCCGCTCAGACTGGTGGGGGGCCGGGGGCTGAGGATGGAACGCAGACACCCTCCCTTGGTGGTACCCGAGGCAGAGTGAGTTTGAGGGGCCGGATCGGCCTTTCGCTGCAGAGCTGAACTGTGGTAATGGTGTCAGCACGATTGTGTTTGCTCTGTGCGCTCCCTGCACTGTCCCCTTCCCTCCTTCCTCTTGGCTGTCCATGTCGGGTGTGACTACAGGCTCATGCTGAGTAGGACCCCATCCTGCAGGTGGCTCCCGTCCTACAGGTGACCTCAGTGCCACCAGTGACCCCTGTCCTACAGGTGCCCCCATCCTACAGGTGACCGCCATGTCTTACAGATGACCCGCATCCTACATTGGCCTCCCTGCCTCAGACTCTTCACCTGTCACCCAGGGGAGTTAGCAGGCTTGCTTACGGGCTGGCTCTGTGACTGAAGAGTGAATGTGTACAGCCCTGTGCATCACACCCCCCCATGGTTTTCCTGGTGCTGCTGTCCTTCCTTGGTGTCTGCTGGGCTCAGAAGCTCTGGGCAGACATTTTAACAGAGATGTAAAGACAGATTCAGAGAGACAGGTCCTGGAGCACTGGCTCCTCACTTTGAGAAGCCTGTAGGGTGGCAAGGTGGGCACGATGGAGGCAGAGAGGGGAACGCATGGGTGTCTGCTTCCTCAGGAGAGGGACCCTCTGGGACACGGATGGGGTGGCCCCCCGTGGCTGTAGGAAGTTGGTTCCCAGGTCCCTCATTTTTCAGAAGAGGAGTCAGCTTTTCTGCTATGGAGTTTTAGACTGGCACACTCCGTTTGTGATTAGCAGGAATTACTAGCGTTTAATAGTGACGACGACAGGGCTGCTTATGGGATGTGCTGGGCTTTAGGCGGATATTTCTGCAGGGCTGGGGTCTTAGTAAGCCATCCGAATGACCCCAAGTCAGGCTGTCAACACCATCCTGGTGGCCCAGTCACATGCAGTCCTGCGTGAGATGTACTGGCAACATCAGTGGTGCAGGCTTGGCCGTAGAACCCCGGGACGGCCCACAGGGGCAAGTCCCCGCGCTCCTGAGAGTGTCTGGCCGACCTCCGATGTGGAGGGCGGAGGGAGGGGGGAATGAGGTCCGAGGCTCAAATGGACCTCCTCCTGGCTTGTGGTGGCCCGCTTGGATGGCACTGCCTACCTGGCTGGTCCCAGGTGCTGGAGGCAATTTGGAAGATGTGGGGGAAGGGGCCCCCTGAGGTTGGGCCCTGGGGTAAGGGCCCCGCTCGTCCAGGTCTAAGTGATAAGATGTTATATGAGTTATACAATTATAACAGTTTTAATTAGAAGTCTGATGTTTATGACAGTAAGTAACATTCTTGTTATTGATTGGGCATGGTACCAGTTGGGAGTGGAGTCAAGCCAAGAGCGGCAGAGACTGGAAAAATAGTGCCTAACGACAATGGACGTTGATTTCTCTTCTGCGTCTCAGGAGTCCCGGCATGGGCTGTGGGGGGCTGGTGGGCACGGCCACCGCACAGTCTTGGGGATCCAGGCCCTTCTGGCTTACCTCTCTGCCCTCCCGGGACGTGGCCCCTGTGGACCAGGGTGGTGGCCATCACGTCCGAGTTCCAGGCCCTGGGGTGGAGGGGGGTGCTCTTTAGTTCCTCTGCCAGAGGGGCACCCTCCACATGGCTCTTAATTAGAAGGCCAGTTCACCTCGGTCAGGTCCACTCTGTGGGGCCCAGGGTCTGTGGGACTGCTTCATCCCGGGACGCAGGTGACTCTGAGCCCCTCACTTCTGGCGCCAGCCAGCGCCCTCGGCCAGCACAGAGCTGTCTCCGCCGTTCCCACGCTCCTGCCCGGCCTCCCTCTCCCTCTCTGTGACTCAGGCTCTTCTCTCCCTCACCTTCTCCCTCTCTCTCTGGTGTTTATGATTTGCTCTGCTGGAAAGTAGTGGCCCTGACCCTTCCCCACAGGGAAGAGGAGAGATCGGCGGGGGTTGGGGAGAGGGCCCTGCTAGAGGGAGAGGTGACCACCCACCAGACAGGAAGGAATGTCCCTCCTCAGCCCCGGACTTGCTCTCTCTCCTGCGATGTGATGCGCGTACATTTGGTTATTTTCCTGAAGGGTGTGTGAGTCATGCTCGAAGCTCACCTTTGCCCCCTCCTCTGCCGGCCGCCTGCTGCCTGGAGGTCCAGCTCAGTTCAGCTGAGTGACTGTTTATTCAGCCCTTTCCACGTGAAGTATTTGGGACTATTTCCCTGGGAGAGTTTGCCAGAACAAATTAGGGGTCCAGAATGTCCAAGTGTTGTCAAGGTTCTTGAGACTGGTGGCCAATTTGCTTTCTGTTTTCATGGGGAGGGCAGGAGGCTGCTGTTTTTACCACATCCTCACCAGCACTGGGTATTCTGTGTTCATGTTTTACAAGATGTACCCTTTGGAGACCAGTTTGTCTCAGTTATCCTCCAAGATGAGGGGGCCGGGCTGTCCTAGGTCTTGGGCTGAGCAGGGCTCCTTGAAGGAAGGCAGGGGCGCTGAAGGGAAGGAAGGAGGGAAGATGGGGACTCTGTGCTCTGCTGGACAAAGTATAAATCGGTACAGACCTTTGGGAGCTCAAGCCGGTTCTTTCTGCTTGGACGGGTCAATCCTGTGCATCCTTGTACTCAGCACACCCTCCCCTGACATGTCCGTCAGTCCCCAGAACCTATGAGTGTGTTACCCTGCACAAAAGGGACCATTCAGATGTGGTTGAGTGAAGGACCCAGAGGTGGGGACTTGGTCCTGGATGACCCCGGCCCCATGTCATCATGAGGGCCGCTGTAAGACACGCACCCAGGGGTCAGAGTTGGAGAAGGACTGTGGTGGCAGAGGCAGAGTTGGAACGAAGGATGTGGCGTCTCTGGAAGCTGGAAGAGGCGAGAAGCAGGTTCTGGAGCCTGGAGCCTCCGGAACGGAGCAGCCCTGCCCCCACCTTGACTTGAGCCCGCTGAGGCCCGCTGTGCACCTGTGCGCTCCAGAGGAGGTTGGAGGCGTCCGGTTGTGCCATCTTGGTCACTGAGTGCGAGACCGTGTGTTGCAGCCGCCGCAGGAATGGAATGTAGCCAGCAGCCTGTTTCCCTGCGTTTGCTGAGGTCAAACGGGGTGCTCGTCAAATGGAGGGGGGGCTGGGGAGAGTGGTGAGACCCCGGAGGTGGGAGGGCGTGGCGTGGAGCAGGCGGCAGGGCTGGGAGACGGCAGACTGGCTGTGCATGGGGCGCTGTGGTGGGGGGAGCCCCGGTGCTGAGCAGGGGGACGAGGCGACGCTGCGGCCCGTGATGAGGGCGGCGTACTTGGAGGGGAGGTGGAGTGGTGCCTGCAGGGGCCTGCGGCTTGGCTGCTGCTGGCGCTCGGTGCTTCAGCCCAGGTGCTGCTTCCCCGGCCGCGGCCCGTGTTCCGTGCGCCCAGGGTGGGTGCGCTTCTCCGTACGAATGTTGTCCTTCAAGCAAAACGTTGACACGTTTTTTTACAATCCACACGCACAACACCGCGACATGCACATTTCAAGAACAGCTTCCAGTCTGCAGATAACGTGAAGCGCAGTCGAGTGAGCCGGGCGCAGGGACAGAGGGCGTTCGTGCCTCCAGATCCAGGATGGTGTTGCACCAGGGACTGGGGGCGGGGGAGGGATGCCGCCCGCCCTTCCGTCCCAGAACCTTCAGGTTTGGCTACAAACACTCAGAGTACCGGGAGGAAGGCTCCGTATAGGGCGCAATGCTGTGGGTGTGGCTGGAGCTTGCCCCAGAAACCCCTCCCTGTCATGGGGACGGTGACCTGGCCTGAGTCCCTTGTCCCAGAGGGTCCGAAAGGGCCCCTTGAAGTCTTTAGCACCAGCCGAGTGCCAGAGAAGGGTCTGGGTTCCCTGCATAGGAGGTTTGTGTTGTGTCGGACGTGTTAGAGGCCTGGGCTATAGCAGGCAGACTGGAGCAGAGGAGCCCAGGGTGTCCGGGCCCCCACGTTGATGAGCCGGCCCCAGGCCGCAGGGTCCAGGTGGCCACCCCCTTCCTGGGATTGCTGTGAGCTCAGGCCGGAGGCTCCAGGTCCAGTGTCCCCGGCCCCTGCTTTACCCTTGCCACGGCCACCTGCAGAGAGGGGCCGGGCCTCGTGCTCGGAAGATGACACCCTAGCCCACTCCAAACCGCCAGCCTCAGCACCGCCTGGGCCAGCCTTCCAGATAAACACAGCAGTGTTTCAAGACTCCGCGGGGAGGTGTTTGGGCCTGGAGTGGGGGAAGGTTTCGGGCCGCCCTCTGAGCCCAGCCAGGACCCTCCCGCTCCTGGGACAAAGTAAAGCCACAGACTCCCCTGCATCTTCCTGCTGTTTCCGGGCCTCGCAGGCGGAAGGCGGCTCGGCCCCATGGAGGCCCTGGTCCCTTCCTGGAATGCGGGGTGTTGTGGAAAAATCGAGCCCCGAGGTGCTCACCGAGGGAACGCCAGAGTGCCCCTGGAAGGCAGCCGGATCCATCGGCTCCCCCTTCCCACCCTCCTACTCCCCAACTTCTCTTTTCCCTCAAAAGAAAGAAATATCAAAGCCAGAGAGAACCCTACTTAGTCGAGAAAAATGACAGACCCATAAGGGCGTAGGACCATCAGGACCTTTACAGGCGCTCGTCTGTTTGCTGGTTAAAAGAAAGGCGGTCCCTGTGCTGAGGACCACACACAAGCACGTTTTAAGCGGCTGACTTTTGAGTACCTACAATTTACCAGATTTTTTTTTTTTTTTTAACTGAGGCACAGCTTAAATATAATCAAGTGCTGTTGTGTGAAGCGTGCCGCCCGGTGAGTCACCGCATGGTGTGCCCCTGAGACACACAGAACTTGCCAGCACCCGCGGTGGGTCGGGGAGCCCTCGTCCCCCTTCCTGGTCCACACCCCTACCCCAGCTTACCACCGTCCCGACTGCTAGGCCCGTCGCTTTGCTGCCCGCGAACTTCGTATCCGTGGAATCACACAGTGCGTCCTGTTCTGCGTCGGCTTCTTCCACGTGTCCTAAGTCCGACATCCATCCGTGTGGCGGGGCGTGGCGGGTCTGCCCTTATCTTTTGCTGGACAGAACTCTGTTGTGAGAGCGTGCCCCAGTGTGTTTGCACGTCCCCCTGCTGCCACACATTGGGGTTACTTCCACTTTTTTGGACACTTTGAATAAAGCCTCCGCCAGCCTTCTTGTTCAGGTCCTTCATTGTGTCAGTGCCATGGGAGCCCCATGGCATGCGTACGGTTGTTAACAGCCCTGTGTCATGGGTGGGGAAACCGAGGCACGACACACTTTAGTGCCTTGTCCAGAATCCCAGAGTAAGGAGCGGGGTTGGGATTCCAGCCAGACCCATGTGCTGGAGAGCCAAGCTCTTTGCAAAGGCACAGCGTTTCGGGAGCAAAGTGGCCAGAGACTCAGAGTCCAGGGTTGTGAAGCATGGGCAGTTTATCTGTGCTGAGGGTCCCCCTCCTCCTCCTTGGCAGAGGGACGTCTGGCCCACTCCTCACTCCGCATCCTGTCTGTCCCCACCCAAGCCCAGCTGTGCCCCCGACAGCTGTATTCGATGTTCCGGGGAAATTCAGGCTCTCTCTCAGCTGCTGGGGAAAAGCCTTGCAAATCCTGTGACACACAGCTCTGATCCCGTGTTTAATGTGGAGCCTGATGTCGGCAGCGGCGAGCGAGGGCGCTGGCTTTGGGAAACACGATCGGTGCCAAGCCTGGAGCGTGCATCTGGCCCTCGCCAGGCAGCCAGCCCGCTGGTCCCCAGCTGAGCATGGCTGGAGGCTGAACAGCTTCACGGTGGCCTCCAGGCCGGGTTTGCTGACCCTGGGTGGACGTCAGCAGTAATGAGATGGGCACGTGAAACGCCAGCACGGCCCCCCTGAATGCGAGCCGGCTTGTTGTTTTCCGTTGTTCACAACTGGGGCTCATGGCCTGAGCCGTCTGCCCCACAGGTCCCTTATCTGAGTCCCTTATCTGAGACCCTGGGGGCCGTATCTGTTTCAGAATTCAGGATTTGTGGGATTTTAGAATGTTAAATCATTGCTTACATTGTATGTCATTAACAGCCCTGTGGGACTCTGGGCATTCTGGGTAACGAAACTCCCTCACTTTCTGTAGCACACTGTGTGGGTTTGCAGCTGTGACCAGCCTCCCTACTCCTGTCAGGGACGGCCCTGTTTCTGAGTGGGTGTGCCGCAAACTGGGGAGGAGACTTGTGTGATTTCGGAGCTGGTGGCAGGGGTTGGGCCATGGCTTCTGACCACTGTGACCTGGAGGGGCTTATCTGTGCGAAGGGCTCAGAGCAAATACAGGGGACACACAGTCCATAATCACAGTGGGTGTGTGTGTGTGGGGGGGGGGGTTGTCATTTGATTTTGTTGTTATTTTGATCTGGTTTTTGCTCAGGTGTCTGCAGCTCGGGGAGGGCTCTGTGGGGACCGCTCATGTGGCGTGGGGACCGCTGGGGAGCCTCGAGAGCTACAGGTATTGATGGCCGGGTTCTGGGGTCACCCTCGGGCTGGCTCTCCCATGTGTCTGGGGGGGTAAAGCTGGCCGTTAACGGGGGGCCTCCGCTGGGCTCCGTTAGCCCTGCCCCTGCACTGGGCCTTCCCTGTGGCTGCTTGGCCCTCCCAGCACGGGGGCAGCACACTAGCCATACGACGTGGAGGTGAGTGACTCCTGGTCTCGGTGGCCGTTTCCACCGTGCTTTATGGGTGGAGACGGTCCCAGAGTTCCCCCCAGGCTCAAGAGGAGGGGACATCCCAGCACGGGGTGGGAGGAGTGTCAGCATCGCGTCCGTGAGAGGAACGTGGGATCAGTTGTGGTGGTCGTCTTAGAAAAATACGTGCCTGCCACACGACGCCCTCCGGGTCTCTCAGGTCCCTGCAGTCTGGACACCCCTCCTGCTGAGGCACAGACCAGCAGTGCTGCCTGGGAGCCCATGGCCACCTCCGGTCTCGGGAGCCTGGAGGCTAGAGACGCTTGCTGGTATCCTTCTTATGGTGATCTTGAAAGTATTTAGCTTTATATTTATAAACAAATATTAACTTTATATACTTTGTTTATTATGTACTTACAACACTTCCATATCTATGTTATATGTTTATGTTTTATTTATTTAAAACGCATTTATTTTACACAATTAATGTATTTTTATTAATTATATACAACAGTTTTTATATTCTACATATACCGTATTATATATAATAAACTTAGTCAAATTTATGCATATAAAATATATTTGCTTATACATAAACATTTGGTAATGATTATAAAATTTGCCACCTTAATTAGAGGTGATCCTCTAGTAAAGGCTAGAAATTTATGATCATACTGGGAATGTCTGTCAAAATGTTGTTTTTTCACAAGTAGTTTCAGGAGGAATCACACCTCTTCCAGGAGGAAAGATTTTCTGGGAGTAATTTTAGGGGCTATTTCTGGGGATATTTCAGCAGAAGTGGGAAGAGTTGCTGGCAGTGAAGTCTCCAGCTAGTGGGTTATTCTAGGTTAGAATGGTTAAGGAACACAAAAAAACAGAACAAAAACTTTTTGTTTAGGCTCATAGGTTGCCTAAATGCAAGGGAATGGACCGTCGAAGTTAAGTTTTTAAGAAGGCTGTGGGTACCCAGAGCTGAGGGGGGCTTGGGGATCAGGTGAGCGTGTGCCTCTTAAGTCGGGGTGCACGTCACCCCGAGGGTACACAGAACGGGAGAGAGAGTTACAACGTAAACACATTGGGCTTCGGTTTCTCCTAGATGCCAAGTATGTAACACATTTTCAATATTCAAACAAACATGGATATATTTTGGAACAGAATATAGAATCTGTAATTTTTTAGAATAAAACAGAAGACTTCAAAGAAATTCCATCCCAGCAGCAGCCTGGCTTGGGGGAAAATCACGGATACCTCCCTTCCACCCCCTCCAAGGTCCTTGCTTGCTCTCTGCCATGGGGTGGGGGGGGGGGTGCGGCTTGGAAGCCATGTGCTAGCTGGCAGTTCCTGCTGTGCGTGAGCGCTCTGCAGTGCTGGTTCCTGGAGCTGGATGAGCTGAGGGAAGGGAGGGAGGGAGGGAGGAAGGAAGGAAGAAGGAAGGAAAGGGAAGGGAAGGGAGGGAGGAAGGAAAGAGAGAAGGGAGGAGGAAGGGGACGAGAGGAGGGGGCTGCTGCCTATCAGTCTCCCCGAGGAGCGGGAGCTCCCCCCACCTGGCCTCCACCCCCCGGCAGCACGTGGCCGCTGACCAGAGCTCCGAGTGTAGACACACGGTGCCTTTCGAAGACTCACCGTGTTCTTTCTTCTCAAAGAAAAATTCAGACTATCTCATTAATAATGTCTACTGATTATGACAATATCTTGGGTATACAGTGTTGGATTAAATACATGCATTTCATTTATTTCTCTCTATTTCTTTAACACGTCCAGGAAAAAGCTCAGAATTGTTTATGTGGCTTGCATTACGTTTTTACTGGGTGTGTTGGCTGGAGTGTAAGGTAATAGGCCTGACACAATGGACCACGGAACCCTGTCCTTCCTAAAACATCTGGAGTGACTCGTTTTGGGCACAACAGGCTACTGATAAGGCGTTGTAGGTCAAGTCTGTCTCTTTACTCACCTCCAAGCCAACATGGGCTCTCCCCCAGCTCCGCCCTCTGGCTGGCTCCATCCTGCTGGGAGCGCCCCCTTCCCTTGGCGCTCCAAGGCAGCCCACCCTTCAGCACACAGCTCAGGTCTCTTTCCTGTCAAAACCATTCTTTGTCCCGCGTCCTCCACCCAGCTCCCCAGAGGATCGTTGGAGGCCTCAGCAAGCTTGCTGTCTTGGTGATTAACGTGACAGATCAATAATCCACCCCTCCGCATTCTTGATTCTCTTTTCTTACGTGCTTAAAAGCATCGGCATGATGTGTTGTTTATGGGGAGACTGCTCGAAGCCTCTCATTGTTCAGGGGAGGCTCGGAGGGCCAGGTGCTCGCCCAGGCTCACGGGGGAAGTGAGCAGGGAGGCCAGACCCCGACGGAGGCGGCAGGGAGTGTGCCACGCTCCTTCCCCACCCCTGTTCATTCAGCACACGGGGCAGGAGAGCCCCGTCTTTTCACCACCGCACCACACCCCGTAGCAGAAACTACTGCTTAGCTGTGTCACCGTCCCCGCCAGTGCCTTTCTCCAGCTGCAAAGGCCCGCAGGGGCCAGATAGGTGCTTCCTCTGCCTCCCTTGAAGCCGGCAGTGGATGGGTGGGTGGGTGGGGGAGTGATTCCATTCTGGTCAAGAAGCTGGAGGGAAGCCAGCAGAGAATTTCAGGGAAGAATTGTATTCTTTGACAAAAGAAAAGAAGTCATGTGAAGGGTCATGAGAAGAGATTCTTTTCTTCACTGTCCCGGCCCTGCCGCTGAATGCGGTTGAGGGTGACTGGTGTTGCAGCAGCCATGTAGGGACCAAGAGGTGATAATGTGAGGGAGAAAAGTTGAGGGTGTTGGAGCAGAGAGACGCAAAGGGCCTGGGCAAGGATGACGTTATTGTGTTGCCAAGACAACCTCAGGACCACCTACTTAGGGACTTTTAAAAATATGATACAATTACGTGTTTTTATTACTTAAACCATCTTTATTTGAGCATTCTTTTCCTTGCACCAGAGTGCCTCCTAACTGATGAGTCACGGAGAAAAAGAACCCCCACAAGAAACAACATACGTGGTATAAATTAATGCCTCCAGTAAAACAGAAAGTGACGGTCTCACCTTCCCAAGCACTGAAGTCCTCCAGGCCTGGTGGCACTGGACCAGCAGCGTCTCATTTAAGTGTCTTGACAGCTCTGTGAGGTAGGCATGGAACCACCTTTACAGAAGAGAGAACCACGGCTCTGAGGGGCAAGGCCGTGTGTCCAGATCATGTGGCAGATACTGAGTGGTGGGAGCTGAGCTGGAGCCCCGACGGCCACAGCTGGCCTATCATGCTTCTGTGACCCGCTTTTCTTGTATGTCTGTTGTTTGTAATGAAGCTGGCATACACTCTCAGCCTAGTATTACCTCAAGGTAATACCAGTGAGGATGTGGAGGAAAAAAAGAAAGAAAGTGGGGGGAGAGAAAGGAGGGAGGGAGGAAGAGAGAGAGAAAGAAAGAAAGAAAGAGAAAAAGAGGAAAGAGAAGGAAAGAAAAAGGGAGGAAAGAAAGAAAGAAAGAAAGAGAAAAAGAGGAAAGAGAAGGAAAGAAAAAGGGAGGAAAGAAAGAAAGAAAGAAAGAAAGAGAAAAAGAGGAAAGAGAAGGAAAGAAAAAGGGAGGAAAGAAAGAAAGAAAGAAAGAAAGAAAGAAAGAAAGAAAAAAGGAAAGAGAAAGAAAGGGAGAAAAGGAGAAGAAAGAAAGAAAAAGAAACAGAGAGAAGGAAAGAAAGAAAGGGAGGAAAGAAAGAAGAAAGGGAGGAAAGAAGAAAGAAAGGGAGGAAAGAAAGAGAAGGAAGAAAGAAAAGAAAAGAAAAAGAAAAGAAAAAGAGAAAGAGAGCAAGAAGGAAGAGAGGAGACCTAACTTGCCCTCCGTCGAAGGACACGCCGGCCGCTCGCTCCCAGGCAGGCTACTTACTGTTTATTTGGGGCTGCGTTAAAGATGTCAGCTGTTGTAAGTTTTTCTTTCCTGCAGGTAGGCATTTTCTAAATGGACACATCACAGTCTTGATCTCAAAATAACACATGAAAGACATAAGAAAGAAAACACGTTCAGCGGGTTTATAGTCTTTGCCTTATGCCAATAAACAGAGGAGGCAAGAATGTAACCATAAAGACAAGGTGACCAACCTCCACACACAAAACGTGCTCATCAGAGGAGCAGAAGAGTGTTCGTGAGAAGGAATTTGGTTCTGCTCAAATTTAGTCTGGGAGAAACTTGTGGAATGAATCAGTCTTCTTGCCAGAGCGGAGATGGATGTGCCCTAATCTTGCACAGCCTGTGGTCTCTGTAGAGACAGCGTTTTAGTGTTTTTTCCCCTGTGGGTACAGATGTCCCAAGAGCTACCTTCCCCAACATCTTTTGTCCCAAGTAGAATTACAGATGAATTTCTTCTAAACTCTCAAAACGAAAACAAACAAAAAGAGCCATGTATATAAAACATAAGAAATAGTTTGAGTTTTCTGTATTGTAGAATGAACACGACCTGATGCCAAAGTTCAGTGACGCGAACGATGTTAAGCATTTTTAAGCTGTCACTCTGTGACGTGCGTTGCATCCTTGCAAAAACCGTGTAAGTTGGTTCCAACGTTATGGCCATTTTACAGATGAGGAGAGTAAAGTTAAATCCCCTGCTTGAGGTCACAGAGCCAGGATTGGAAACACTTGCATTTAGTCTGAGGTCTGTCTGACTCTGGAGCCCTTTCCCCGACTGCTGGTTGCCTCAGAAATGAGGTTGTCTTGTGTTGGAGTCCCACAGGAGCAGACCCAGGACAGGGGTCAGGGACGCGGGTGCCTTCGTTTCTCACGCACACCCCCAGGAATAGGATCGTTCACGGGTGGCCGCGTATTGCGTTTTGTAGAAATCGACAGGCAGGTAACCGGAATGGGGGCACCATACATTCCCACGGTGCCGTGTTTCCATGGCAGTTGACGTCATCCGTCTTTTTGGACTTTAGCCATTCTGGCGGACGTGTGGTGTTATCTCAGTATTCACGTTTTCTCAGTGGAAAGTCATGTTCAGCACTTTTTCATATGCTTGTTGACCATTTACATCCTTTGCAAGTTGCCTCTTCGAGGTTTTTGCTTGTTTTTTTAAATGGACTACTTTGTCTTTTTTTTTTAATTGATTTGTAGTTCTTTATATATTGAGTTCTTTCTCAGATACGTGTATTGCACACACACCCTCCCGTCTGTGGCTTATGGTTCTTCTTGTAAAGTTGTTACCTTTGCATGAACAGAGGTTTTAATTTTGATGAAGTTCAACTTATCAGTCTTCCTTTTTGGTTAGTGCTTTTTGTGTCCTGTGTAAGAAATCTTGGCTTCTGCACTGATATTTAAAGCAGCAGTCTGCGTTTTCCTTGAGGGTGTGAGTTCAGCTGTCATCCATGAAGGACAGAAGAGCTTCCTTATTCCCTGGCCCCGCATTCCCTCCTGGATTCTGTATTCACTTCCTCAGAGGGAGAGCCACATAATGTGGGGGGGCTCTGGGAAGGAGGCCTGTGTTTGTGGCTTTTGGATGAGTGGGTGAGGTTCCCACCTCCACTAGAAAGTAGATCCATGTGGATGAAAATTCCTTTGAAGGAAGGTTTTGCTTCATTTTCAGATATAAAAGTGGAAGGTAGTTCGGTTTCACTGGAAAAGTGTGTCTTTGAGCTCCTGGACTTTTCAGACACTGTGTCTCTGTTTGTAAAATAAACAGTGAAACAAGGAAAGGAGAGAATGAATTTTAATGGGATCGTCGCTGGGAGGGGCAACGAGTCTTTGTATTTCCCGCTGCGCAGAAGGGAGGGAAGGACGCGTCCAGCTGCCATCTTAGGAAACCAGCGGCCGATTTTGGATGGGAGCCGGCCCAAGACCCATTCCAGTGACAGCTTTTCCAAGAGAAAAGTTTGCGACATGAGAACCCAACATTCTTTAATCATAGAGATAAAGATAGTAAAGGACACGAAACAATTCCCTTCTGGCTACAGAAGTGGCCATTTTTCCTTCTTAGTGACCTCGCCCTTACCCTTCAAAAGGGAAGACAGAAAATCGGGAAGGAGACGGTGGAAACCTTAGAGGCAATTCGCGTCTTTCCTTTCTGCCCTCCCTCCTTATTTCCCCCTTGTTTTGCCTTCCCTGCCTGCCCTGTTCTCTCTGGGTTACCTCCTTGGGCCTCCACGTCTCGGCTCACCGCTCCTTAAAGTGGGGGTAACAGTGGAGCCATCTCCTGGGGCTGTTGGAGGGCTGGGTGAGCCGTCCCGGTGCTGTCCTTCCTGCTCCGCGCTTGCCCCAGGAGGGCTGGACCCTGCTGTGTCCTCTCTTCAGATGCCTTTTCAAGCTACACACCTTCACTGTTGGATTTGTGGGGAGCAGATGGATCCTTTGTCTTCGGGTTTTGCGGCTAGTCGTGAGGCTGGTGAGGCTGACGTGTGACCTGACATTCTTCTGTCTGATTCTCTGAGCTGCTTTTGATCTTTGGCGATGAACCAAAGCCAGCTGCTTATGACTCTGGCCAGCAGTCAGACTGCCCTCCAAGAAATACCAGTTTCCAAAGACGGGAAAAGTGTTGAGAAGTGGCCGGGAGGTGGATGTCAACACCGTGTAGCCAGAGGTGTGAGTAGGGTTCCCATTTAGGAAGTCAAGCAGATAAGAAAAATACTGTGTCCTTTCAGCTGCACTTTTGTGAAATGCCGTTAAAAACAAAACAAAACAAAACAAAACAAAAACAAAACAGTGAAAAAGAAATGACCAATCTGGCCAGAGCGTTTGTCTCAAATGCTTTGTATCTGTGGCCCTTCTTGAGTACCAGTATTAATATTTTCAGTTTATAGATGAGGAAACTGAGCTCAGAAGTCGTGTGACTTTCCTGAAGGAGCCACAGCCACGTTAGTATGGTGAGAAGGTGCTAAAATATGTTGATTTACTGAAATAAATCTAGAAACGAGATCTTTTGTAGTGTGACGTTTTCCGACCTACAAGCTCCCAGGATTAGACGTGGTCAGAGTCGGCTCCTTCCGCTTCTAGGAGTTTCAGGTTATCGTTGGGCTGGGGCAAGACCAGAGGCCAGAGCTGGGGCTGTGCAGATCTGTTGGGGCCCCACCGCTGTTCATATTTGGCCAATGACATCCTGATTTTCCCAGGGAGACCCTTTCCTGCAGTTGGGTTGGGCTGGCCGTCCTCCATCACGTACCAGGTTTGAACACTTTCCCAAGACCTGTCAGTGACCGCCGTTTACACCTGAGCATACGGGTCAGCTGGGGGATGGTCACACGACCCAGGTCATCAGTCACAGCTGGCGTTATTGGGGATGTCATCGGCACAGAAGGGCAGAGCCACAGACGGTGGAAAAGACGGGGTCTCCACACCATGTAAGGCTCTGTCACTGACAGAGTCCTGGCCAACCCAGAGTTTGACTTGGATGGTGGAACTGAGGGTAGAAAGAACGCCACTCAGACACTCCTGTCGCTCTTCACCCTGTAATGACAGAGTTATTAAAATGAAACTTAAAGTGTTCAGATAATGCCACACTTCAGAGAAGATCCGGACAGCTACCACCCCGGGAGTCCCAGCCGTGACTGTGGGAGAGCCCACTGGGGCCCCGGTCTGGCTGTCCACTCCCTGGACGAGGGTCCAGTCCCCTTTCCGAAGCTGATTCTCAACTGTGAAATGCAGACCACAGCACTGTGTGGAAAAAGCACAAGGAATCTGGTGGCCCCGAGAGCTGTCCAGATATTCGTGGGACCGATGACCCAGGGCCCAAGAGGCCTGACTGATATCACTGCCAGTGAAATAGTAGCAGTAACAGCACCTGCTACCAATGATCGATCACTTGCCTTATCAATGAGATCTGACTGCGTAACAGACCTCTGCCAGTGGAACAGTTTCAAACACCACCGTTTACTTTCTCGTGATTCTACAGCAGCCCGGGCTGGGCTCAGCCGGGAGGTCCCTCTGGTCCTGGAGGCGCTCGTTCAGCGTCTCTGGTTGTCTGCCGCATCGGCACGGGGTCCCTTGTCCTTCCGCAGGCCAGCCGGGCTGGCCCACTGGCGGTGAAGGTTCTGGGGGCAGGGCGCAAGACCCTTTGAGGGCTGCATTCAAAACTCCAGCACCCCTATTTCAGCTGCTCTCTGGGCCAAAGCCGGTTGCCGAGCAGCCTGAATTCAAGGGCAGGGAAGCGGACTCCTCCTCACCGTGGAAAGCCGGGGCCGTTCCTCCAGTGTACTGCTGCCCTCCATGCTTGTGCTGCACCTGAACTCATTCAGTCCTGCCACAGCCCTCGCAGGCGGTTATATCACCTCGTCACCGTTATCGCCCCATGGTGATAGGGTGGAGTGTGACGTAGCTGTGAGGTCTCAGGGTTTTTAGGCGAGCGCTGGGAAGAAGGGGCCGAGACGTGAGCTCTATTACGACAGCTGAGCCTTGCACCCCTCCAGCCTGTGACATCCTGTGAATGGCCAGCAGCCGTGATGGGCTGAGGGCTCGCTGTGACTCCTCACAACAGCGTCCCCAGTGCTGTGAAGGTGCCGTCTCCATTTGCCAGAAGAGCAGACCGAGGCACAGACGGGCAGGTGGAGTGTCAGGGGCACACATCTAGGAGGAGACGGGGGTGAGACCGTCTGTGCTGAGTGTTGTGCGCCCTTGGGACCCGCCTCCACCTCCCTGCCCTGCTCCGGGGATCAGAGGCTGATTGGGTGGGCCGTACCAGTGGCTTCCTTACTCTCCACCTTCGGCTTGGGTTGGGCCACCAGGAGGCATGGCAGGGGCGGGGTGGGGGGGGCGGTGGGAGGAGAGAGGTTGGGATATTTGTTCCCTCAGTTTTCTTCTGCGAAGCTCCTACCCCAGGCCCTGGCTCCCGTCAGGGGGCCCTCACTGTGCTGCTCCCTTCCCTGGGTTCTGGTACCTGCTCCCTCCCTTCCCTGCATGCCTGCTGCCTGGGGCTTCTGCACCACCCCCCTGGCTTCCTTCGATCCTGCCTACACCTTCTGCAGTTCCTTTGTTCAACTTTACTCAAGTTGCCTCTTTTTAATGTGCCTTCTGATTCTTGCTGGGACCCTGAGTGAAACACCACCTGACTCAGCACTCTCTCTATTTAATATTTATTGGAAGGATGGAAAGACTGGAATACTAACAACAAAAGTGCTAGGTGATACCCCAAGCTGAGCTCCTTGAACGATGGGATCACGCCGGCCGGAGGCGGGACGGGCTGTTTCTGTCTGGAAGGACACCAAGCTTTGAATGCTATTTCTGTGTCATTTCCAAAGAGCTTGGATTGCATTTTAATTAATTTGCCTTGAAATTAAGATGCCTCACTTTTTTCTTGAGCTATAGGCTCAAACTTTCCGGCATATCGTATTGCAAGGAAATGCTTCCATAAATCAAAGTGAATGTGGCATTGGAGACTGAGAGAGGTAGATATTTATATGTGGGTGTTTTATATTCTACTCTTGTGCAAAACTGTAGGTGTGTATTTTGCAAGAGGCAGTTTTCCAGACTGGCAGCCACTAAGTCCTGAGGACGTTCTGAGTGTGCTCCCTCTACCTCCAAGTGATGTGCTGGCAGCCAGGCACCCCCGTTCACGCTGGGCTGTGGGTGGAGGAGATGGAAGTCCGGTCAGACCTGGGGTCCTCCATCTACTAGCTGTGTGACCGTGGGTGTGTCATCTAACCTGTGAGCCCGTGCGCTCAGGTATGAGCCGAACCGAAGCCTCACAGGGGCGTCAGTCCTCAGGCACCCCCTTCCCACTCCAGCCACCACTGGATGGTTCCTGGTTGGGATCTTGGCTGCTCTGGGGACCCCCAGACTCTCAGATCTGCACTTCTCCTGGAAGGAGCTGGAATAGCTCAGGGCCCCCTGCAGAGCCGGATCGTCTTGTGGAACCGGTCGGGAAGTCGAATTTGCAGAGAGGATGTCTAGTGGAGGAGTATGTTCGAACTCGGGTTCGAATCCTGACTCCCTGTCTTGTTAGCGAAGGACCAGTGGGGATGCTTCCTTCCCCGGATGGTGGTTTGGGAACAGGAGTAGGTCTCTCAGAGTGGTGTTCGCCATGCCCCTGAAGCCCACAGCTGTTGTCAGCCCCGGAAGTGCTCCGAGCAGGCGCAGAAGCCAAACAAAAGGAGAAAAACGTGTGCTCACGCACTCAGTGAATAGTTGCTGTGCTGCTGCGTAGTGTGTTATGTGCTGTATTGAGCAAACAGTAGAGTGATGAATGACGTGAGCAGAGCCTCTGCCTTAGAAGAAAGACGTTTTACCAATGACACAGGCAGCTACAGTTACAGTTTTTAGTAAGGCTGAAAAGGAAACAAATAAGAAAGAGAATCAAGGGAAGGTTCCTCGTTTAGGGAGGGAGCGACCCAGAAAGGAAGTGGCATTTACGTAGGAGGCTGTGTTAGTGAAGGTGACGGCAGCTGCTACGCAGATGCCCCCGGCCTCGGTGCCTAACACAGCACGTGTCTGTGCGTTGCTCACGTGCACTTGACCGTGGACTCAGCAGGCGTTCCCCACGTGGCTGTTCAGGAACACAGGCTCCTTTGATCTTGGGCTCAGCCATAATCATAATAAAGAGTTTGGCAAGGTTGTGGAATACAAGTTCAATATACAAAAATCAACCGTGTGTTCATACACGAGCAATGAAGAATCTGAAAATGGAATTAAGAAAACAATTCCACTGATGACAGCATCAGAAAGATGCTTAGGACTGGGGTGAGCTAAGGAGTGCAAACCTCGTACCACGGAAACTGCAGAATATTGTCGAAAGATATTAAAGAGGACCAGAACACATGGAAGGACACCCTGGGTTTATGTCCCGAACACGTATGAACAGACTCGCCAGGTCATTGGATAACGGGGGGGATATTCAGCAACACGGTGTGTGTCTGATCATACGTATGCAGTGAGTGCATATGAAAACTACTTCTTCTGAGGTCATACGACAGCTTGGACGGATCAATGGTGCAATTATATCTGAACATATAGAAATTTTATATTTTTGTATTTTATATTATTAAAATGTATTTGTATTTTGCATTCCATATAACTGTTATGTGCATGAAAGCTTCCTAAATCATACGAAGATGGGGGTTCCGTGATACAGTTTGTATCTGACCGTGTAAATTCAGTGTATATGTATGAACACTGTGTCCTACATTAAAAGACAGCTGGGGTTTCCATAATACAACGTGCGTGCGCGTATGAATGTGTGTATACAGTGTTTCTGTACGAACGCTCCTTGCCTAGATCTTAGGCCAGTGGGGCTGCAGTATTTGGACATGTGTACATAATGTATGTGCATAGATACTTCCCAGATCTGGAGAGCAGAGGGGTTCAGCGACTGCGTGTTTGTGAACCACACAGCATAGGGCACATACAGTGTATCACTGAGACATAGCGTTATCTCGTGCAAAGTTCCCTCTCCCTGAATTTCTGACTGTTTTATTACCAGTGGACAGTGAGGGCTGTGTGGCGCTCTCCCAAGCTTTCTACATGTGTTATCCCAGTTAAGCTTTTCCAAGAAACCTTTTTACCTGTTCTTGTAGCACTCAAAGCCTCTGAAAGGGTAGGTAAGTTGCCTACGGTCACACAGCTAGTCATTGGCAGAGCTGAAACTTGAACAAAATTTGTCCGACCTGTGAGCCCTTGGCACCACTAGCTGGAAGGCCAGAGATGCTGTCACTGTGCTCCCCGCTCCCTGCTTGAGCCCCAGGGGAAGGGGGAGGGCCTGGCTGCATCTGCTTTATCTGTGGGGCCCAGACCCTGCACCCCCCTGCCGCTCCCTGACTGGCCACATAGGAGGTATCGGGCTGGGCCAGCAGGGTCTGTGCCGCTGGCTGGGTCCCAAGTGCTGGTGAAGCGCCAGGGCGGCCTGCAGGGTAACATCCTGGGACCACCGTGCAGACCTGGGCTTTTCCTCGGGCCACAGGGTGTCTGGGAAATGCTTTCTGTGAGCTTCCCCGGGGAGGACCATCTTCACAGACTCTCATGTGCGGAGGGAGAGGTGTGTTAAAACAAAACGGAACCAAACCAAAAACAAGAACCAAACTCCAAACAAGCATGGAGTTTCTTCCCGGCGTTCCTTCCTGTGAGTTCAACTCAGGAGGAGGGGACCCTGGTGCCCCGCCTCCCAAAGGTGCCGTTAGAAGGGGCAGAAGGTGGCACAGCACTCCGGGGTCCCCTCCTCCCGGTCGGCGGGGGTCACAGCCCCGCCTGCGTGCGCGGCCCTGGGGGTCAGAGACACCTGACTGTGCATCTGGCTCCGCCACCGTCCTGGCGGGTAACCTGGCAAACCTCGTGGCACCCACGAACCCAAGCATCGCCATCCGTGGCGTGGGGCTAATGGCTATTAGATGTGACAGCTGTCAGGAGCATCTAAGAGAATTCTGGGGTGACCTGGGAGGTTGGCACAAGGAGGATATTTGCTTAATAAATGCCTTCCCTTCTGAGTGGTTCGTAAATCTGCAAGAATAAATGTAAATGAACTTGGGGCCACGGGCCAGCCTCTCTGGGCTCCCTGTGTGGCGTTCTAGAATGGGGATTCTCCACCGGGGTTCTTTCCACGCAGCACTCAGCATTCCGTGGCAGTGTGGAGGGTCGAGAGAGAATGGAGGAGTGGGTCTGTGGGCTCAGGGCTCCTCACTCCCAGCAGACCAGCTCTGTTTTAAAGATGGGCTTCATACCCTAGGAGAGATTTTATGGAAAACACGACCCTGCCCTGGGTGCTAGACGGAGGCTGCCGAGTTCACGTGTTTTGCGAGCGCCGAGTCTCTGAGGTCAGCCAGTGAACCGGGTGCAGGGTCTGGGTCACACCGAGGAGGAAGATCCGGTATTCGGATCTGGGCATGATGTCCAGTTTGCATCCTGTCTGCGAGCAGGCAGGGCCTTCAGAAGTTCAGCGTGTGATGCTGCCTTTGCAGCAGGGTCCGCTGGAGTGAACAGTTCGGGAGTCCAGTGCATAGTGAGAGGTGGGGTGGGTATTCCTCAGGATCAACCTGTTAGGAAGGAAAAAGGAGTGTGAAGCTGAGGGAACTCGAGACAGAACGCAGGAGGCCTGGCAGGTGCCCCCTTACTGCGTCCCTGCTGGGTATTCCAGCTAAGGAATCGGCTCCGGCTGGCCAGTGGGTGTGGGGGTCACCCCGCCCTGAAGGGCACGTTGAACGGTGTCTGCGGGGAGTCTCAGGGCAGAGTCCTCCCAGGGATCTCTCAGCATACAGTGTACCCGGGTATGGGGTCAGTTCTGTGAGGCAGCGTGGAGAGCGTCTCTGCTGGGTGCTGATGGGTCCCTAACAAGTCCCCAACATGTGGTGACGTCTCCTTTTTAACAGGGAGAGCCTCAGCTCAGAGTCATAAGAAGGCAAACATAGCTGACTTTGAAAAGTTCTATTTCTGTTATCTGGCTTTAAAGAAAAATGATGTTGGTGTTTCCTTTATGGCAGAGGTGTGGTATTTCCTCTTAATTAAGCAAAAAGTGGGACTATTCAGAGAAAACCTCAAGTTTTCAGGCTAACGGCCTTGATGGTGAGTCTCTGGGGAACAGGCATTGGCACTGCAGACAGCCTCCTAATTACAGGGGAAGGAAGAGGTGCATTTACGGTGGAGAATCCAGGGGGCCCCCACCTTAGCCAAGTGGTCAAAACTCACATCACTGTCCCTGGGCCCCCGGTGCGATGTCCTGAGGGCACAGCACCACTTCTGGGCTGTTCCTGCCCCAAACGCATAGCCTGGATCAGATAGCAAGGAAACGTCAGACTGACCCAAACTGAGGGAAGTTTGACCAGACGGTTGGCTCATACCCTCCCAGAATGCCCGTGTCATGGGAAACGGGAAGAGGGCGGGATGTCTCCGATTCAAAGGGGCTGAACAGACAGGTCAGCGGGCGGAGAGCATCCCCCCAGCCTGGGGAACGCCGCGGCAACAAGGTCAGGGGACCTGTGGGCCAACCTGAGTCTGCCTCGTGCGCTGCAGGTACTTGTCCCGTGGCGGTGTCCGAGACCGTCGCCGTGGTGAGGACATGTGCCAAAGCAGGCCTGGCAGCTGCCGTGGCATCCGCAACATTCTCTCAAGAGTCTCGGCGGCCATGGAAGCGAGCGTGCGGCCGTGTGTGGGCGAGCGTTGTGTGCACCAGGGTGTGCGTGTGTGGCCGTGTGTGAATGCGAAGAGGGCAACATGGTAAAAGGGGAATCGAGGTGAAAAGCCACTTTACTTGCAACAATTTTCCAAACTAAAATCTTTTTAAAGACAAAGCAAGTACCTCGCGGTTCAGCGTACGTGTGACGCGCTGGTGTGAGGTGGCCGCACACTCGTCAGTCCGAGGTCTGCGGCGGGCGGTCGGGGGGGGGGGGGCGGGAAGGGAGCGAACACGTCTCTGAGGAGTCCCCCCACCCGCCGCCTTCACTGCTGAGGGCGCCATCCCCCCAGCGAATAAACTGTGTCCATACCCTGCACCAGATAAAGGAACGTGGATAATTTAGCTGGGAAAACCAAACAAACCACGAGATTCGGCAAGTATCGTACAGGGGCCCATAAAGGTGCGCGTTCCTCTCGTAAAGAGCGCACATGGAAACACGTGTTGACTTCCTCCGTCACCAAATGCTCTTGCAACTCAGAAACCGATCTGACCGAGTCTTTCTTCGTTCCCCGCCCCCTTCCCCTGGCGAGGTTTACTAGTGGGTTCTGTTTGGTTCTTGCTGTTTTGCAGTCAGGGTTTCTCCAAGTGCCCATTGTTCCTCCCGGCTGCCTAATTGTTATTTCTTGTGCAGAATAAACAGCCCCCACGGGCGTCTGTTTAGTTTCCAAGGGGGTCCTGGTGAAAGGCAGAGACCCCGGCCCCAGCCTGCAACCTTAGACAGCCAGACAGCCCCAGAGCAAAATAAAACCTGTGCCCTGGGCCTCGCGTCGAAGCCTGAACACGTATCCTCTGCAACAAGAGCCCCCAGATGCTGGCCCTTGCTGCTCCCAAGTCCAGCAGAGAGACCAGCTGTCCCTGGAGGGTGTTGTCAGCCCAGGGCGTGCCACCTTGTTGCAAGTGGGCTTCGGGAACTGGCTGCGTATTTGGAGATAGATGCCTGAGGAAGAGGCCCAGGTTCCAGGGCTGTAGATCTGGGAGGGTGAGGGATCAGCATCCGGATCCTTCTCTCGACTGCACCAGCCTTCAGCTGTTCCTTCCTCAGCCCTGGCTTCCCAGCCCCTCTTCAGTGCCCAGGCCTGCTGAGTACTTAGGCACCTGGGCAGGCCCTACCTCTGCTTCTCAGGTGATGGGCGTGTTTGCGGGGAAGCTGGGAGTCTGAGCGGTATGTTCTTAGGGGTATTTGCCAAGGAGAATGGGCTTGAGGTTTTTCCAGCTTAGCCATTTGTTCTGTGCCCTTGGACAAGCCACCTGCTCTCTCTGGCCTCTGTGAACAAATGGGGTTGAATTGGACTGATGGCTTATCCAGTGTGTCCCGTGGAACAAGGTGGGTATCACAGCACAGGATGTCACAAACACATAATAGGGCGTAGTACAGAAGTTCTGGTTCCTCAGGGGCACATGGGGCTTTCTGGAAGTTACCTGAATATAGGTAGTTTAAGGGAGTGAGCTTTCATGGAATTGAATTTTGCCTGTCTTCCTCTTTTCTTTCCTCTGTTCACCTCCTCCTTCACAATGCACTTCTATTTTATCAAATAAAAGCATAAAATCTTAGCATGATAAATTACCTCATGGTTTATGACAAAAGGGGCCTTTGAGAGTCCATGTTCTTTAAGGGTGATCCTCAGGAGGGAAAACCAAAGAGAACTTCCCTAAAATATTTTAAAGCCTTTTTTATCCAGGTGACAAAATCAAGGTCAAGTATATCCCTTGCCTGTCTATTCATCTATCCATCCATCATCCATCCATCCATCCATCCACCCATCTATCCATTGATTATCCATCCATGATATATCCATCCATCATCCGTCCATCCATCATCTATCCATCTGTCCATCCGTCATCTATCCATCAATCCAACCATCCATCCATCCATCCATCCATCATCCAACATCCATTATCCAATATCCATGTATCCATCATCCATCCATCCATCCATCCATCCACCCATCTATCCATCGATTATCCATCTACAATGTATCCATCCATCATCCATCCACCCATCATCCATCCATCCATCCATCCATCCGTCATCTATCCATCCATCAATCCCACCATCCATCCATCATTCACCCATCCATCCATCCATCCATCCATCCGTCCATCATCCATCATCCAACATCCATTATCCAATATCCATCTATCATCCATCTGTCCATCATCCATCCATCCATCCATCCATCCATCTATCCATCCAAACACCCATCCATTATGCATCCATCCATCCATCCTTCTTCATTCCTATTTAACTAATCATCTGTCTTCTCTCTACCTTAGAATTTCAATATAAAGTGATTGTCTTTGGAAGCATCTATTAACACATTTGAATGGACAAAAAGAAGACAATTTTTTTAAGTTAGAAAGTACAACTGATTTGGATGGTTGATTTATTGAGGAATAGCTTTATACTTAGGTTATTTGGGAGCATTTCACTTAAATTGAATGGGCTCCATAAATTTGCAGCCTCAAGGTTTGGATCAAAAGGTACGGTGTGCACTGTGGCATACAGATGTGGGTGGGACACAGAGGTGTTTTTGATGACTCTGTCATTGGTGATATGTTTTTCTGACATGGTGATCAGCCTTGAGAAAGTTCGCCATAGATATAACACAACCTTCCTTCCTGTGACGTACACGGTAGTCATATTCCTGAGAAATTAAACGCATGTTGAAGCATTTTATTCCTGTGCAAAATAAGATGGACTCAGATAATTATGGATTTAAAATTTTATGAGTGTCCAGGGTGCATCTGAGAGTCCTGTGGGATACAGGACAATTTACCTATATAAGCTGCGAATTTGCTGGTAATTAGTTTTGCAGCAATGAGAACGAGAACACATGGCATGAGATGTGACTCTGAAGCAGAAAGTTATCAGAGGAACCGAATGCTCCTGGATGCCTTTTGCCAGGTGGGTAAGAAGCAGAGTTTGGCGAGGCTGAGGAATCTGCTCCTGCTCGTGCAGAGAAACGGTCAGAGGGTCCAGGTTTGAGCTCAGCCCCACTCCTGCCCTGTGTGTGCTCTCCAGAGGTGCTTCTCAAACCACCGCGGACAGGGCTCACCTGGGGACCAAGTTTAAATGCAGATTCTGATCCCAAAAGACCTGAAGTTTCGCATTTCTAACAGGCTCCCACCCTGCATTTTACGTGCCATGCAACCCTCTTCTGGCCTGTTATGGGGAAACCTGTTTCCAGCACAAACCTGGATTTCCTTGGAGTTGTAAAACCCACTTTTATTGTTTTACAGTTTTATTGAGATATAACTGACACAGAACACTGTGTAAGTTTAATTTTACAATGTGATGATTTGGTATGTGTATATATCGTGTAGTGATCCCCGCGATAAGGTTGGTTAACACCCATTACCTCGCATAGTTTTGTGTGTGTGTGTGTGTGTGTGTGGTGAGAACACTTAATATCTACTGTGTTGGCAGCTTGCAGTTACGCACTGCAGGGTCATTAGCTGCGGCCCCCATGCCGCACCCTAGACCCCCCTCCCCAGAACTTACTCGTCTTATAACTGGAAGTTCATACCCTTCTCCTGGTGTATCGCCAACCCCCACCCCAGCCCCTGGCAACCTCTGTTCCACTTTCTGTTTCTGTGAGTTTGGTAAAACCCACTTCTGAGACGGGAGGCCCAGGGCCTGAGGGAGATGCCATTTTCACACGCCCCACACATTTTGCTGCAAAACGGAGCTACTAAGTTCGTGATGGGGCCCCACACTGAGTTCAGTCAAACCCACTGATTCCATCCAGGCAAGGTGGGGGCTCCCTGAGATGGGAAGGGAGGATGCTTTGTCGGTGATGATACGCTGCAGACAGACAGGACCCCGCGCAGGGCACGTGTTTGCAGGGACTGTCTCCAAAGTGCCCACACCGTCTGTGTGTTTGCTGCTCCTGGAGGCCGAGGTGCTGGGGACTTTGCTGTCCTGGGTGCTGGTGGGATTTGCTGTGTTCCTCACACGCGTGTTGTGAGAGAGAGCCTCACACGGCGGCTGTGTGCACCTTCTGGGCCCCTTCTAAGTGGTGCCATGCCACTTTCCGTTGAGGCAAGGGTCTTCCGTGGAATAGCAGATGCTTTGGAAGGCACACTGGCTGGACACTGGTTGTGACAAGGGCCTTCCCTACGAGGGTCTTGTCCAGAGACAGTCCTGATGTAGAGAAATCGGAAGCCTCATACACTGCTGGTGGGGGTGTAAAATGGTGCCGTCTGGAAGTTCCTCAGTAAGTGAAACACAGAGTTTACCCTCCGACCCAGCAATTCCACACCTGGGTGTCTGCCCAAGGGAAATGAAGACAGGAGCTCACACAGAAACTTGTCCAGGGATGTCCATAGCAGTGCTATTCGTCACAGGCAAGAGGTGGAAACAGCCCAAATGTCCATCAACAGGCGCTGGCCAGACATATGTGGTCTGTCTACACGACGGAGTACTACTCCACCATGAAAACGGATGAAATGCTGTCACACAGCACAGCGTGAGTGCCCTTAGGAACATTTCACTAAGTAGAAAATGCCAGTCAGGAAGGCCACATGTTGTAGGTTTCCAGGTACAGGAGGTGTCCAGAGCAGGTAAACCTGGGGACAGAAAGAAGGGGAGGGGTTGCTGGGGGCTGAGGAGGGGATGGGCGTGGCTGCTGACAGGTACAGTCTCCTTTTGGGAGGTGAAATGTTCTGGAACTTGGCAGTGGTGATGGTGGCACAATGTGAAAGTGCAAAACAGCCCCAACTGCTGGATCTTATGGGTGTTTTACCACATTAAAATTTTTTTTAAACAAATAATTCTAATCACAGTGGGAACCACAAAGGAGCATTTTTTGTTCACAAATGCATGATTGGGACTTGCTTGTCCTGGGCATCCTGTTGACAGTTGGGCTCCTTAGACTTACAGGCACCCAAATGAACAGAGGGAGCACCGGTCACAGGAGTGAACGCACACTGCTACACCCCACGTGCGGTTCTCAGTGTTCACAAGCATTATTGCTCTTAATCCACACAACTGCCCCAGAAGGGAGGTTCGTATTTTATTTTTGCTTTACGTCTAAGGAACCCAAGGCAGAGAGAAAGTATCATACGCCACCCTAGGTCGTAGAGGAACTGGGCTGCTCTGCTGGGATTTGAACCACAAGTCCACTCCACAGAGATCTGTTCCTAAGGGAGTGAATGCCTGGCAGGGTCTATATCTGGGGCTTCCAGGGCTCACTGCCACTGGCAGGAAGATGTCCCTTTCGGAATTACCAGAACATCTTGCAACTGTCACGTGAAGGAACCACACATATCGACTCCCTTGACTTTAGTGTCTTCTGGGAGGTGGAAAGCCTAGATCCAAGAGCCAGTGACCAAGATGGCAGCCCTGGGACAAGGACAGGCCGGGGAGGGGAGGTGACAGGTTCTCTTCAGCAGATGGACAGGAAAGCACTGTTGTTGTTCCCAGTCGGGACCTTAGGGATAGAAGCTTGGAGGGGCCACACGGACCGCAGACTCCATGCTGATGGAGGTGGGAGCACCCGCCCCATGCACCAAAAAATGTCGCTCCAAGCCAGTGACATTTTGTGTCCCGTTCCTTATACACTCGAGTTGAAGACTGAAAACAGACAGAAAGAAAAACCACACAGAATAAAATAGAAATCACTCAATGTTATTGTTCCAAGAAATCTGCCATCACCCCTTTGATACACTGCCTGCGATTTTTGTCTGCGCACGAACACATATTTGTATATCCTTACAGAATTAGGGTCATGCTAAATATAAGTTGTTTCATGCTTTTTATTTAATATTTTGTTTATTTTTTCTATTGACTGATCATGAGAAAACTTGAACTTTAATGTCTGCAGAGTCTTCCAACATCTGGATCTTTTGGGATGTAATTATCTCACTAACAATGGGTGTGTAGGTGGTTTTATAATTATTGATCTTAAAATCAACACTGTTATGATGGTCCTTCAACATACACGTTGTGAGGGGCGCCTGGGTGGCTCAGTCAGTTAAGCGTCTGACTTTGTCTCAGGTCGTGATCTCACAGTTCGTGAATTTGAGCCCTGTGTTGGGCTTTCTGCTGTCCGTGCAGAGCCTGCTTGAGATCCTCTCTCTGCTCCTCCCCCTTCTCAAAAATAAACATTTACATTTTTAAAAATAAATAACGCATTGTGAGTATTTGGCATGTAGCAGGTACACAGTTGAATTATGAATTAATGATGGATGAATGAATGCATTTCTTCAGGGTGGGTCCTTGATGTTGACTTGCTTGGTCTCACGTGGGCTTGCCCATATAGTTGTTGTCCTGATCCAGTGAGCACAAGTGGTATGAATCTCTTTGAGGCTCTTCATGCAATTGCTAAATTGCCACGCAGATGTGTCGTTCACACCTAATCTGTAGCATATCCCTAAGAGATGAGGGCTTGATGGAAATAGGCATGCTGAGAAGTTTGGGAGATAGAGTTACCCTTGTGAGAGTGGAATTAGCTGTGTGAAACTCAGAAATGTCTAAAGTCCTTTTCCCCCTTAAATCTCACACTCTTAGAATCCACACTGGTCACATGTAGAGCTTATAATTTATTATTTATCAGCATTTCGGATGGGAACAGTCATGGTCCTGAAGCTATTTGGGTTTGAATCCTAGCTGTCACTTTCCAGTAGCTGTGAAACTTGGAACAAGTCCCATGACTGAGTCTCAGTTTCTTCCTGTGCAAAATGGAAATGCATGTACCCTCGTCTCAGAGAGTTGTAAGGATTAGACATCAGTATCCAGACCAGGAAAGCCGATTTCGTGGACTCGGTTCAAATGCGGTCTTTTGCCCTAACAAGCCATCCACCCCAGTAATTGAGCAGTGACGCCTGGCGCTTCCTGGCTTTCCACACACACATTAGCAGTTCATTCTTATAACATTCCAGGCTGGTCCTGGAGCCTGGAGGGACTTCCCTGCTGAGTTAGCTTGTTGGAGGGCCAGCTGGGTGCGTGCATGGCAGTGGTGAAAGGCTCCTGGCTTCAGCGCATCCCAGGTGCAGATTGTCACCCTGAATCCCAGTCTTCCAGGGGGTTAGCCCAGTAAGTTACGGCCAAGAGGACGGCAGGTTAAGGACATGGCTGCCCTGGGGATTGTGGCACAGCACACCCTGTGACTGACTTATCCTGTGGCCAACTGAATGTGACATTTAGGGAGCTGTGGTCACTTCTCCTTCCTCATGCTAGCAGGGCAGTAGGCTTGGGAAATAGTCCAGTTATGATCAACAGGAGAGGTGAGTTTTGAAATAGTCTCTTGGCAAGCCTTCAGATGCTGGACAGGGTAGTTGCTGGTACGGAGTACTTCCTGGGTCAAAAGGGAGGGCTTAAAGGGCTCCTACTGCAGCCAGAAACAGGCGTTTTAACAATTTAAGTGGAATGAATTGAACCCTGGCGTTGGATTTCTCTTGTATATGATGGTACCTAACACTGAAAGGAAGAGGGCTGAGTAACCACCAGAGTGCATCTGGCTATGATGGAAACATTCTGACGTGACCTTCGGAACATTCTAGCAAAACCCAGACTGGGGCCAAAGCAACTCTGAGGACAGAATCCTCAGCTGCCTGGATTTTCCAGCTTCCACTCACCTGGAGTGTAACCTGGCCAAGTTCTTTCTGTTATGACACGGGGGGAAAAAATTACCTTGGCAATTGGATGGGGTGGGTGTCTTCTACTCCAAAAGATAATCACGAAAACACAGTTTCATGGAGTCTTCGTGTTCCTAAAACCAAACAGGGAGAGTGTGGTGAAAGCGTGTCCTCACCTTCTCTCCCACTCCTCCCCCAGGGCGACGAGATGATGTTGCTCCAGAGCAACTGAGTCTAGAGAAAAGGCTTTGCATGTAAATTTGACCCCAAGTGAGAGCCAGAGCTGTAGTGCCAGCCGCGTCCTGCACGGTAAGCCTCTCTCTTCCTGAAGAGTTCACTGAAGACCAAACCTATAGTTACATTCCTCAAGCTTGTGCTTCACAGGACCTAAATATTTCCACATTCTTTCAAACCTTCTCCACTTGCTCAAAAACAACTTCATTTGCAAGAGTTGGATTTGTCTCCTACTTCATAGAAGAAATAGAAGCTCCTTAACTTGTCCTCCCAAAGATGTCCTGGTAGATTATATTATTGTGACACAGATGCCCGTGTCCCACTCCCCAGCCCCCACCTCCCTGTCCAGTGACTTTGAACTTGGCCAGGCGACCTGCTTTGACCAAAGGAATGTGGGCAGAAATGATGGCACGGTTCCAAGAAGAGGCCTTGAGAGTCATGAAACCTTGCTCCCCCTTTTTTGTTTGTTTGTTTGCTTTTGCTCCTGCCATCTGCATGAGAAAAACAAGCCAAGTATGTGTTGCTCCTTGGAATCAGGGACATTGGGAGAAGACTCCAAACTGAGCCCAACTGAGCTCAGCCAAGCCACAGGCTCACAAATGAGAAATCAAAGTCTGCTAGTATAAGCTACTGAGATGACGGAGTTGTTTGTTCTACTGATTACCCCAGAAGAGCTCGACTAGTACAGAGACCAATTTACAAACGCCATTGCTCCATTGGTGGTGGTTCCCGTTGCAGTGCAGAATGGCCTGTTTTCATACCTGACACCCATCCTTCCACCTGACTTTGCAGCTCATCTTCTCAGAAACCTTAATGGTCAACGTTTCTCTCTCTTCTATCCTCTTCTATCCTCTGGATCTGTACCATTGAAAACATGATCAGCTCATTCTGGCTTTCGCTAGGATATGGGGGTGGGGGTGGGGCGGGGAACGGAGGAATAAGAGAAAATCTTAAAGGTAGGCAGAGAAAAAGGACACATTATATACAGAACAGCGATGAGAGTGACAGCAGACCTCTCCTTAGAAACTATGCAATCCAGAAGACAATGGAATGATATCTTCAGAGAAATAAAAGGGGGGAAAAATGATCAACCCCGAATTCCATTCCCAGTGGAAAATATCTTTCAAAAATGAAGGATAAGTAAAGATTTTTTTTCAGACAAGCAAAAAGTGACAGGATTTATTGCCAGCAAACTTGCACTGCAAGAAGTGTTAGAAGAAATTCTTGAGGCAGAAGCTCTATGAAGCCAGGCAGAATCTTGAATCCACGTAAAGAAAACGAAAAGTTCTGGGCACAGTAAAAATGAAGATAAATACAAAGTTTATTTTTCTTGCACTTAACTGCTCTAAAGATATTTGACTGTCACAGTGGATAGTGCGTTTATATCATATGTGAGGGTGAAAGGTGTAAAAAAAGGCAAAAACAAAATGAGGGTGGAATTGGAAGTACAGTCTTGTAAGAATCTTAAACTCCCCGTGAGTCTACATGATAGTATTTGAAGGTGGACTGTGGTCAGATAAAGATCTGTATTTCAAATCGCAGGTAACAACTAATGTTTTGTGTGTGATTTTTTTAAGTTTATTTATTCTTGAGCAAGAGAGAGAACAAGTGAGTGGGGAAGAGGCAGAGAGAGAGGGCAAGAGAGAATCCCAAGCAGGCTCTGCGCTGTTAGCACAGAGCCTGACGCAGGGCTCGATCTCATGAACCGTGAGATCACACCTTGAACCGAAGTCAAGAGTTGGATGCTTGACTGAGTGAGTCACCCAGGTGTCCCAAGTGATTTTTTAAAAGGGTGTATAAACATGGCCAATTCTCTCACGTTAGGAAAAAACAAACATTATTCACCCCACACCATCCTCTGGCTACCACATGATTCCTCTTCTCTCCTTTCACGCTGTGTCTCTCAAGAGTGTTGTCGATACCTGTTGTTTCCATCTGTTCCCCTCTCGACTCCGCAGACTAGTGCAATCTGTCTTCCGCTTTCACCGTCCCGCTCAGACAGCTTTGCCAAAGTCGCCAGTGACCTTGACACCACTCTATCCAACTAGACAGTTTTCATACCTGACTTCAGACCATGGGTGGCTTTCACCATGTGGCGACCCCATCCTTCCTGAACGCTGCCTCTCTTGGCTCTCGTGGCCTGCACCTCCTGGCCTGCCTTCTGCATCTCTGGATGTGTCTACTGTGTTCTCCTTGCACACTAAGTTCTCCTCTGTTTGACCACGAGATGTTGGGATTCCTCAGATGTCATTCCTAGGCCCACTTTATTGCATGCTTGACACTTTCTCCCCAAGCAAACCCATCTGTACCCACACTTCTGTGGTTTCCTTTAGCCAGAAGATATACCCATCCTGGAACCCTCCTCTGAGCTTTGGTCCATATTCTCCACTCCTGTGTGCATCTCAAAGGCAACTCAAATCTCAACATGTCTGAGAAAAAGGTCACCATTTCTTTTCTTAACCTGGTTCTTCTCTGAGGATTCTCTGTCTCAGAAGATGGCCCTCCCACCATCATTGCCACCATCATTCACCGTCTTTGAAAACCGTTCATTGAGCACCTACTCTGTGCCAGAGACCGGAGATATGATGAATAGTGGACCAGGTCCCTTGGTCATGGAGTCGATGCTCCAGGGGTGGAGACAAACATTAAACCAGCAAAGAAACAAACATAATTTCAGGAAAGGGTACGTGCCACAAACGGAGTGAGGGCTGGGCAGGGAGAGACTGATGGGTGGCATCAGTGGGGGTGGCCGTATCAGCCAGAGGCATCGGGAAACCTTGTCAAGGTGACACTGAGCGGGCGGTTGGATGACAGGATGGAGCCCGCAAGAGCCAGGAGGAAGAGGTGAGGGCAGGGCGATTGCCAAGTCAGCGAGAAACCTGGGGATTGTCCTTCACTGCAGGCTCCGGAAGCCCTGCTCGCTCTGTCTCTCGGGTTCCATCCCTGAGCCAGGCTCCCTCATTTCCATCTCAGGCTGTGGTCCCAGCCGCCTCCCTGGCCTCCCTGTGCCTGGCCTTCATGCGGCAACCCAGTCATCTTTCCAGAGGCGAATCGAAACACCCTATTCTGCATCCTTCCTTCACGCTTTTCTACTGTGGTGGATTTAAAACATAAGGTGGAATCTTTCCTCTCTTTGAACACGGGCCGGTCCTCATGATGTGCTCAGTGGAAAGACTGTGGCAGAAATGATGTCTTCAGACTGTAGACCAGGGGAGGTGGCTTCTGGCGGGTTCTCCCTCCTGGGACACAAGTCCCTGGAATGCACCACGGTCTGGTCAGGAGGCCTTGGACGTGTGGAGAAGCCACTGGACGTGTCCTGATGAGCAGCCCCAGGCCCCCAGCCTTCCAGACACACCCTCCCCCTGACCCCCCAACCTGATGCAGTGGAGATGAGCTGCTTAGATTGCAGATTCACGTGCAAAATAATCCTCATTGATTTAAATCACTAAAGTTTGGGATGGTTTGTTTCACAGCGAAATGGAAACAGAATGTCTGCTCATCAGTTAAAAATATATTTATAACCTGGCCTTCTTCCACCAAATGCAAATCTGATTATGTGTCACCACCCCACCCCCCCCCCCACCCCCACCCCCCGGCCACCCCTGGCTCTTCCAGTCCCCTGTGCAGGTTACAGATTCTGACCAGCCCACCCGGGCCATCCTGCTAACCCTCGCCCACACGCGGCCCTACAGGGACCCTTCTGTGACCTGACCTGATGTGCCTGTGGTTACTCATGATGTGCCCTCCCTGCTCAGTGAGCTCATAAACCTAACTGGGGTGCCTGCAGCTGTGTTTCTGATGGCCTTGGGCTTGGGGCTTGAACGTGATAATGTGCAAAACGATTAATGTGGGTGGTAAGAGTTCCTGTGCTCTACCCCGTTTCTCTTCCAGCCACACCTGCAGCCACACTTGTGCCGACTTCCTTTGCTTCCTCAGTTGGGTCCTCAAACCTGCCGTGCTCTGTCCCTCCTACCCCCTGAGCTCGCATGGGGCTCTGTGCTCGTGACGCCCCGGGGTTTGAATAGTTGCTAAGTCCTACCATGTGTCCTTTCTGTGTCACTTTGCACCCCACCCCTTCCCCCATGTTGCTTCCTTGGCAGGGAAGCCATCTGGATTTCTCAGGCCAGGTCAGCTCTGTGTCAGGCTTCACGGTGCCCCATCCGCCCAATTTCCTGACACTTATCACAGCTAGAACTTCTCTTCCGTGTGATGAGTTTAGCAGTGTCTGTTTCTGCCACTGGACAGGCTTCCAGGAGGGCCAGAGATGGGTCTGCTTTTGCTGACCGGTGTGCAGCAGGTGGTGCCGTGTGTATGTCCCCGTGGCCTGCCGCCACGGGAGAGTGGCAGAGGCCTTGCTTGGTGGGCGACAAGTGGGCAGGTGTGCCGGGAGCCAGCTCACGGATTGGCTCGAGGGTTTGGAGGCAGATGACAGGGCCTGATCAGAGGTGTCCTCAGAAGGGCACTCTGGCCACGTCCTCCATGGGTGAGATGTGGGGAGACAGATGAACACGTGCCCGGGAGTGCAGCGCCTCATCCACGAGCCCCGTTTGGCCACCGGGACCTTCCACACGTAACTGGGAAGGGGACGAGAGCCAGCACCGATCAGAGGGGCAACGCATTCTTCCTTTGGGCTCAGACATGATGTGGGGATGGGGCTGGTTCAGATGGATGAAGATATAACAGATGGGCAGGCCCCTGAGCTAACATGGGGAGAGATGGTCGCTCACACATGGCTGTGGTTGTGACAATTGCTGCAGGTTGGCGAGGGCGAAGGCCGTTGTTCTGGAAATTTGAAATGCACATAAAATCCGACCCTGCATCCAACTTGGAGGAATAGAACTGCCAGATGGAGAGCAGCAGGGCGTGTGGACCCCCTGGAGAAGGGCTCCGCCACGGGGCGTGGAGGGCACAGGAGCTGAACCCCTGGAGTCTTTGTCAGTGGGTGGCCCCGGGTGGATTAGGGCGCATCCGAGGTGCCAGAGGCCGGCTCTGCTGGTACAACGGGGGCGGCGCACCTGTGCCCCTAGTCAGTGAGTCAGTCGGCAGAGTGTGGAGGACCTTCAGAAACAAGAAGCCGTGGGTGTGCCTGCAGGGGGTCTGATCAGCCAGGGGTAAGTGTGCGGGGGTTCTCGGTCAAAGGGGAGTTGGGGAAATAGACAGAAATGTTGCTAGTTGCGGGGAGAGGCAGACAAGTACTTCCTCTTAGAAAAAGAAAGGAGAATCCCCCAAATTATACTAGGGCGAAGTTCGTTTATTGTTCCTCACAGTCACGTGGCTGAGAATCTGGAGGGGAAGGGTTCACTGGGCAAGAGGAGAATTGGCTTCTGTGCGGGTCTCCCGTGTCCGTTCCGACCGGCCCGGGCCCCAGGCTGCCCTGCCACCTGCTCACACCCGCGGGCGTCCCGGGCCTTCTCTGGCTACGTGGGTGGACTGCGGCTGCCCTTCTGCCTGACCACTGCGGGGCGAAGTTTGGGATCTGCCGGCCACTGTTCGGACACGGTTCTGTTTGTACCATGTTGTCCATTTCTGGGCCTGGGGTTTTCCATCTGTGAATTCCCTCCCGATGCTGGAGCGTTCGGTGTGCTTTTCGTTTGTTTGTGGTGGTGGCTATTTTTAGTCCTGTGGTTCTGGTGGGGCTCTGGAGATTGGGGGAGAGGGACCAAATGCGAAACTTCGCACCGCCTGCCAGGGTGGGCTGGTTTTCATCCTCACAACCCGAGATGCTTAAAACAGCGAACCACCAGAGCTCCCAGGGCCACCCGGCTCGGGCTCCAGCCTGCGTCAAGGGGGTAGGGGTGTGCAGTTTGGATTTTGTCCTCCCTTGGGTGCCCATCTGCAAGGCCAGGCTGCATTCTGTGTGAGCATACTCGTTGCATCACTGTTGATGATGGCGAAAAAGAAAGAGAAGGTGTGGAGAAATGTCGACATTCTGACAGTAGGGCAGGGTGGACGGGGTCCTGGCCAGGGCAGATGGTCTGGCTGGCACCAGAGCTGGCATAAGGCCCTGGAGCACCCCCTAGAGGGCCTCACAGGGCCCTCTGCAAACCTAGAACCCCCTGTCCTGGGCGCGCAGAGGAAGGCCTGCAGGGACAGGAGGGGCCCTTCCTGAGGAGCCCGATTCTGGCCCCAGCAAGGCTTACGGGTGTCTGAGGCTCTGTGCCGCCGTGACCGTGGGGCCCCATCACCACCAACTACTTGGGAGATGACTGTGGGTCAGGAGAAGAAAACCATCTATTTGCCTCTGATTTATATTTCTTTGTCCTTTGCAATTTTCCCTTCTTTATTACCGAAGCAGCGAGAACACGCAACACCGTGGAAGGGAAAAGAGTTCTCAGTAATCTTACCACCAAAACAGCATCACTGAGGCAAGGTTACGCATTTTGGTGTATTTCTTCCCAGACTCTATGTAAGTGTCAGTCTATTTTACACAATTAAAAAAAATTTTTTAATGTTTATTCTTGAGAGAGACAGAGTGTGAGCGGGGGAGGGGCAGAGAGAGAGAGAGAGAGAGAACATGAGAGGGAGAGGGCAGAGAGAGGGAGACGCAGAATCGGAAGCTGGTTCCAGGCTCTGAGCTGTCAGCACAGAGCCCAACGTGGGGCTTGAACTCACAAACCGTGAGATATGACCTCAGCTGAAGTCAGATGCTCCGGCGGAGTGAGCCCCCCCCAATTTTGCATAAATTTGCATACATTTTATACTGTAGGCACTTTCTTATTCTTATGCTGGGTTTCCCATTGAAGAGACCACATGCAGTCAGGTCAGGATGAAAGCCCAGTGGGGTCCCCGGGGGACCAGGCAGAGGGGAAGGGGGAGGGATTTTGAGACCCCAGGGCAGGAGTAGTGCTTCTTGCTGAGGACATGGCCTTGGTGGGACGGTTTCTCTCTGCCTGGTGTCACACAAGCCCCAGAACCCCGGTGTCAGTTAGGATCCCATTTTACAGACGTAAAAGCTAAGGCTGCCCCAGGTCAGGCAGTGCGCCCCAGGCGAGTGGAGGAACAGGAGTGTTTCTGCCCCCGCGGCCTGTGTGCCCACCCCGCCTGTTTGCACACCTTCTCAGTGCTTGTGCTGGGCATTCCTGTCCTCTCATGGGAGCGTCCGTGCGGGGGGGGGGGTTGCGGCCTCCGGGACAGCCTGCTCCGGGCTCTGTGGGAGAGGGCAGCTCTGGGAGACCCTTCCCAGGTGAGACCCCACACCGGCACCCACGCAGGACAGCAGCCGCACAGGGCTCCGGGCCCGCGAGCCCACCCGTGTCCGTCTCCTCCTCCTCCAGCCCTTGTCCGTGGTGCTCCTGTTCCTAAGTCAGTTCTGGTGGGGACACGGGTGCTCGCTGTCCTGGCGCTGGGGTTACCTAGCGGGAGGCAGCCCCTCGGTGGCCGGCTGACAGGTGGCTGGTGGAGACGGGCCGGGCTGCGGGCTCCCGGGTCAGCCACTTACCAGCAGCACGGCGACTGCGTGCCGCCCTCTGACCTGGGAAACGGGCCGGGGCCAGGCGGACGTGCCCCTAAGCGTCGGCTCCGACAATTAGTACTTGATTATGGTCAGTACTAACTGAGTTCACTTTTCAGTTAAGAAGTGCCATAAACACATCTGCGGCTCAGTCTAGAAAATCACTGAGGAAGGGCGGGGATGGATGGATGGGGCGCCTGTCCCGGCTGAAGATTGAATATTAACTCACCTTTTTTGGGGGGAGCTCATGTTTTCTGCTGGGTATCCTCTACCCGCCTGCCCTCCCAACCCCAGGGTGGGTAGGTGTAATTTCAAGGGTAGGGCGCCTGGGGCCAGATGCTTGGACAGTGGCTGCCCCTGTCGGGGCCGGCGGGGGCAGGAGACAGCCTGCGATTTGGGCTGCTGGGTCCTCTGAGCCCCCTTCCTCGGGATGTCAGAGACGGGACGTGTTCCCCATGCTGGAGATCAGATGGCACGGTGGGACCACGCAGACCTGAAGCTGGTGGCAGGGTTGTATTCCTGGTCTCCCCCCGGGCATGGTATTCGAGACCCCAGGAGCCCTCATAAAAACCTCCCACAGAGGAGCCAAAGGGCCAGAACCTGAGTTTGTTCCATCTGGCCTGGTAGCGGCCCCGCAGCTGCAGGAGGACCCAGAGGGTGTGATGGTGTTGGGGGGGGTGGGCTGTGTGCACTGTCACTGTGGCCGAGGCTGCAGATACCAGCTCCCCGCGAGCACGCCGGGTGGACGGCCAGCCCTCTCTCTTTCCCTTGTCTCCCTCAGGAGGGACAGGGCCCATCCCTCGGCAGAGGCTGGTGTTGAGGCCCCCCGTTGATGCGGGAGGCTGCCCAGGCCAACCACCCCCTTGGAGTCTACACCCCGGGGCGGTTTCCCCTCCAGCACCTGTGCCAGGTTTGCGGCCTCGAGGGCGGGCTCAGTGGGCAGGGCCCGAATCCTTCCCCTAATCCCAGTTGACAGGCTGACAGGCTGACATTCGTTTGTCAGCCAACTGCAAACGGAAAGCAGGATTTTGGTGTATTTATGGTGATCCTGTCATTACACTCAGCACGATGAGACGTTGGTGTAAAAATAAAACATAAATGGGCACACGGTTGAAATTAGCCTGGCTCCGACCCAGCCCAGGATGGCCCCCAAACGGGCGGCCGAAATGGCTGTGCATTGGTGGGATTTTTCTGTTTTGTTGTGAATGTTTCTACTTTCTGAAAATCCTGTCCCAGGAAATACCAAACGGGAAGAGAGCAGGCAAAGAACATTCCTTCTGTCACTTCAGCAATGAGGTTCTTTTATTAGTAGACTTCTGGTTTGAGAGTGGTTTTAGGTTTGCGCAGAAATAGAGTGGAAAGCCCGAGTCCCCACCTCTGTCCTGCCTCACCACCTCAGTTTTCCGGGTTACCGACCCAGCATGTGGGCGTGGCACCCCCAGTACCTGTGGACACGCCATCATCAGGTAAAGCCCGTACTGCACGTGAGGGTCATTCCTGGTGGTGGACATTGTGGGGGTTTTGGCAAACGTAGGCACCATCTCAGAGTCACATGGAGCCTAAATATCCCCTGCAGTGATGAAACGTGAGAGCACCTTTTAGAGAAACAGGGCTGTCCCCACTGGCAGGGACCTGGAGAGCCAGGAGGGGCTAGAGCATGGCTCTGGGAGGAGTGAGGATTACACGGGCGCACAAATGTAAACATGATGTTGGTGCACGCGCTTAGTTTACGTTTAAAAAGAAAGGCACAAAGGGGCGCCTGGGGGGCTCAGTCGGTTAAGCGTCCGACTGGGGCTCAGGTCATGATCTCACGGTCCGCGGGTTGGAGTCCCGCGTCGGGCTCCGTGCTGTCAGCTCGGAGCCTGGAGCCTGCTTTGGATTCTGTGTCTCCCTCTCCCTCTGGCCCTCCCCTACTCTCTGTCCCTGTCTCTGTGTCCCTCCCCCTCTCTTTCAAAAATAAATAAACATAAAACAAATTTAAAAAGAAAGGCACGGCCTTGGGGAGTGTGCTCCAGCCCGCTGGGTAGGCCTACATCTTCCTCTTGGCTTTAGGAGGGTGATTTGGGGGGCGCTGGGCTTGCTGATTCTGGTTTACAGAACATTTGCTGTCAACAGGTTGCCACGTGGGGGATGGTGCCACACACAAGGCCAGCTCTGAGCTGGGAATGCGACAGGAGACAGTGTTCCCCTGTGCGTGTTCTTGCTGACACGTGTGGGGCTGACACGTGTCCTCCCTCCCGTGTGCCCGCCCTGTGTGAGCACACACCTGCCAGCAGCCTTTGCCTCTGGGATCCAGAGATAATAAAGCTCTCCTGCTTTTGGGGGGTTCAAGCCCAGTGAGCTGGGGGGCCTGGCCGTGTCGCGTGGGCCGAGCATCTTCTCAGGTCCCCACGGCGTGGCCCACCAACCTGGCCACTCACCACCGTGGTGCATCAGTCAGGAGAGGTAGGAAGCCTCGCTTTGCGCTGGCCTCTTCCTGAACTAGACCCTCCTAGCCCCCACTTCCAGAGTCGAGGGCCCCTGGAGGTGTTTGCAAATAATGGACACCTTGTCACGTCTGCATGCGCTCGACTTGTTTGCTGTAATTCTTGCATAGACTTCTCTTCCGCGAGGTGGGCGCTCTGAGATTCCTGGATGGTGATGGCATTCCTTTCCTGCCCAGGGTCGGGCAGGGTCACTCTCCGGAAGCCCTGTTTGCTCCAAGGAGTGCCCTTTGCCGGTTTCCCTTCTTGCACTCCCTGGCTTTGGCATTAGAGGAGGTGAAAAAGTACGGGCTTATAATTCATTCCTGAGAGCGTGAGCACAAGGCACCCCGGATGTCTCCAGACCAGCGGTGGCACATTGCTGGCCAGTCAGCTGAGATCCAGCATCAGGAACGCGGGGTCTTTGTGGGAACTGCTGTTGTCCGCCAGAATGGGTCTAAATGTAGTCAAAGTAGCTGAACTTACTATGCTTCCTGCCTTTATCCTTTTAGCTGAAATTTCCCTGACTTTTCTTTTCCTTTTCATTTTATTAGGTTAATAAAACTTGGTTTTTGAGCATTTCGCCACCCCCGGAGGGCCGTGGGCCCCCCGTCCAATTCATCAAGTGCCTAATGAGCGGCCCCGGAGGTCCCAGCCCATCCATTCCAGAAGCTCTCTCTGCCTTGTAAAGGTGAGGCCCACGGGCTGCACTGTATATTTTGTCTGTTGGTTTCCCAAATTCTCCTGCCTGCTTGACTGTCACTTCTGGGGATTTATACGAGGCAGCGGCACCGCGGGCAGCCCCCCCTCTGCAGGAGGACCCCTCCTTTGCCTGCTTTTCACACACACCACACTCTCCGTGCCATAAAATAACGTTTCTGTAATAAAATGGAGTAGAAATGTGTCGATGCTAGCATTTTAGAACATTCCAGCTCCAGTGCTGTGGGAAATCCCTAGGTTTACATTAAGGAGGGAAGCTCTGTGAGAGTAGGGGCTAAAACAGTGTGGAAAAAAAAAAAGGCCCTTAGTAAGAAGACATAGTCTGGGCTTTAAATAAATGACACCAAGGAGGTGTGTGTGTGAGTGTGTGTATGTATGCAGCCCGCACGCTGTTTTTACACATGTGTTCCCGCCGCCCCTGGTTTATTGTTTGTGTTTCAGAGAAAGACCAGTAGAAGAGTGTGTGGATGCTGCCTGCATTCTGGCCCAGAGTCTGGACTCTGTCCTCTTCTAGAACATTCTTCCTCTTCCTCCCCCTGTAGGCTCTCTTGCCTTCGCCAGCTTGTCAGGATGCTGCCAGCTCCGGGCATGGGGCTGTGTCTGCCCCAGCGTGGTGGAGAGCTGGAATCTGAGCACTCGAGCTTGGGGACAGGTCAGCTCGGGGAATGGAGACACGGCCATGGGAGGTACGAGGGCGGGGCGGCCCCGGGGCTGTGGGGGCCTCCAGCCACAGGGCCCCTGACTGTGCTCACTGCGTGGCCTTGTCAGTATTTGTGGTTAGCGTCCCCAGCTCCCCTGGTCTGGTTGAGCTTCTAGTAAACGCACGGCCTCTAATTGACTGCACTCTCGAGGGCGTTCATGATTGCTAATAAATTACTCCATCCGACTGTAACTTTCTTCCCTTCCTTGCAGCTGCCCACCTTGAGCCCACAAGAGGAAGGAGCACGGGGAGGAGGTTATGCTTGTGGGGGGTGCAGAACAAGGGAAAACAGAGAAGCCGGCTTGGACCATCTCTTGCGATGTGCCCTCTGCATTATCACCCGCTGGCCCCGATGCCAGCTGACAGACCTCATCCAAACACTTGGCTGGGCTTTGGGGACTTCTTTTAACGCCTGGTACGTGGGCAGTGGTGAGGAGGTCTGTCCCTCTTCTGTGGTCTCTGTGCACTTGAGGAGGAGGGGTCTTGAGGGTCTCTGAGGTCAAGGGGAACATCCATGGGGAGACAGGCATCACTCAACACCTCCATTCTCCGACGTGGGGAAGACACAATTGTGTGGCTCTCAGCAGTGACCTCAGAGTGTCCACATGTCCCGGAACATGTGTCCTAGGTGTGTGCATCCTCCTGGTTCCTGGTGGCCATGTGTCAGTGGCTCAGAGTCCACACACGGAGGCCACAAGTGGCTGTTCTGATGGGGCTTAGAGGGAGTGGGCCCGGCTTATGCCTGCCCCGTAAAGCCTCTCAACCGAGGGCTGGCCTTTCTCAGTTTCCCGTTGCCTGTCGGGGGGCCTAGAGCTAGGCTCTGGTGCAAAATTTCCCACAAGCACCTGGCCCTTCTCCCCGCCTACCCTTCTTACTGTGCACTCCCTGGGCACTCGATGATCTGAAATCCACTTGGAAGGGTTTTTGTTTTGTTTTGTTTTCCCTCCTTGACACCTTGGAATGCAGTGGGCCGTTTCTTTCTGCTGAAGGATTTCCCATTATCCTGTGGGCTCGAAGGGGGACCCCAGGCCCAGAGCACGGAGGTAGCGTACGTGGTTCTCATCATGGGTTTAGTCCTGTCTTAACTGCCCCGGGGATGCTGCCCTATTTGCCCCCCTCTCTGTACCGGGTCCCCCCGACAGCAGCGCCCCGCCCCCTCAGGCCAGCCCACCTCCAGCCTCTCTGACTGAAAGGAACGTTCCTGCCTGGGCCATCTGTTTGTTTAAACTCACCCCGTGCCAGTCCATGTTAAATGCAACAGAATGGAGAAAAATGTCATTCTTTGTCGGCTTCTGATCAAAGAGAGGACTTAAAAAAAATTCAAGATGGATTTCTGAAGGACAATGTTGTACACATTCCCTGTGTTTCCGAGCTGTGGTGGTTAGTTGATTTTGGGGGGAAAAAATCTTTTTCCCCCCTTTTGATCCCGGGGAGAAAACACTCACACAAACACATCTTGGCACCACAAACATTGCAAGATGGGCCCTTGTCTGTAGCCTCCCCGGCTGGCTGGCTGGCGGGTAGAAGGTGCTGGCTTCTCATTTATCAACAACACGAGAGAATTTGGAATACGACTCACTGCAGCGTGCAGACCCTTTCCTCCTTCCGCGGGCATTCAGGGCGAGGTCGCTGTCGTCTGGGGTGACTCAGGACCCAGGATGCCCCCCCCGTGCCCAGAAACTGCCAGCCCGGCTGCCCCCTCCGTCTCCTTCACCCCCAGCCATTAAGAGTACGTTTCTCCCTCGCTCCTCCAGCCGTGGAGCAAATGCAAATAAAAAGCACTTAAAATGGTTAACATTTCCTGTCACTGAAGGCATTCGTTAGGGGCGGGGGTCGCTGAGTTTTCAGTGTATTTTCATAGGAAAACTCATTTCAGATCTGCGGCAGGAACTCGGACAACTCACACAGCGGGCCTCGGGGTTTGCCGGGAGCCCGAGCCCTGAGTCAGCCGGGTGACCCTTTATGTCATGTGGGTACAGGAGAGCAAATACCCGGCTTCACACTGAGGCCAACCTGGGGCCCAGCTCCGGTCACGGGAAAAAATAAAATAGGCTCCTGCCCACCCCCTCTCCCCTTGACGCATTTTCTTTTCCTTCATGGGAGAAACCCTCTCCCCCCAAATTTGGTAATTTATTTTGTTGTGTTTCTCTATTGATCGTTTAGCTAGTGAGTTTGCTGGCTTCCTGGATGCTCATTTCTGGTTCTGCACAAAAGAGCCACGTTTCCTCTTGGAACCGGGACCAGGAGACCGACAGCAGCAGACATTGGAAATCGTGAGTCCTCTTCCTCCAGCGCCTCTCTGCCCCTGTCCGTCCGTCCGTCCTGCCTCCCCTTTCCTTCTCTACCAGCACACTGTCTGTAGGGCTCCTCCGTGAACCCCTCTGGCAGCCGTCGGCACCACTCTGGCTTTTGGAAAAGGAACCTCTACAGTTTCTGCACAAACATCCATGGGGAGGGGAGGGGTGGGGAGGGTGCTTACCAGCGTGACTCCCTCCACTTCTCATTTGGAGGCTCCGAAAGATGGCGAAAGTACACAGAAGGAGGCTGGCTTATTTCAGGGCGAGCAGTGAGTCCCCGCTGAATTTACCTAATAAAATGAATTTTAAAATTTTCATTTTCTCATTTTGTTCCAGCAGAAAATGAGCTTGCCTTTATAATGTCCAGATCTTTCAAACTGAGTGAGAAATTAAGTTACAAAATGTAAATACTTTGGTATACATGCACGCGCGCGCACACACACACACATATATATATGAAATGAAGTAATCCCTGACGGTAACGCAATAGCAAGCCTGACTTTGGGCTCCTAGGACACTTAAAAAAATTTTTATGACGTGCAATAAAGAAAAGTAAGGTTCAGTAAAAATGTTTCTCTTTAAAAATGGATGCTTTGTGATACTTAATAAATTTAATTGTAATTTTCATTTAACATGAGTTGCTTATTTCTTAAAAATCTTCTGAACGTCTTTGTGAAATATTGGGAGGATTGTAAGAATGTTAATATTCTAGTCTACAATTTACTTCTTTTCACGAAACTATTCCAGGGAGTCAGGGCAGTTTTGAAAGGACACAGTTCTCCGATGAAAAGAATACCCTGTGCTTAATTACGAAGAGAAAGTAATTAATGCTCAAATTTCAAGGCAAATCCAGTGATCGGTTAGGAGCAGGGAGAATGAGAAAAGCAAGCCAGTTATTTGCCTAAGAAAATCCAGAAATTGACATCATTCGGATGGATAATCGGAATGTGATTATATTTTTAGGGAAGAGTTACACAAACTTCAAAAATGGTAGTTGTTTTGCTTAAGTGCCTGGAAAGGGGATTCAGAATAATATTTGGGTTATCCTAGTTTTGTGCTCTCGTGTTCGTGAAGCCTTGTCAGGTTAAAGAACCCCAGGGTGGGTGTGAGCACGGGTGTGTGTGTGTGTGTGTGTGTGTGTGTGTGTGTGTACCCCCTTTGCCCCCAGCCCGGGGGGAGTGTGGGGAGGAAAAGGTGGGTGCCGACCACTGGGAAAATAAATCTTCACCCCAGAAATTCATAACTCATCTAAAACTCTTAGAAATTAAACATAGCAACGCTCTCACTCTCTTTAACCTTCTCTTTGGGGGTGACAGGGGAGGGCAAGGGGCTAGAGTGTTTTCGAAATTGCTGCAGACCAGAGGCATGTCAAAAGGCTGTGGCCACTTTCCTGCGCGTCTGCCTGGAGTATCCCGTCCTTGCCCTCCTGGCTATGAAACCACGGCACAGGGCGACTGAAACACATTTTTGAAGCTTTCTAATTGGATTGCCAGAGCAGAAACCTTGGCCTTCTGACGCGGCTCCCTTGCTGCCCGGCAGATGGCGCTGTGACTTCTGGAGTGGCCCGAGGGGGTGGGGGTGGGGAAGACACTGAGATTCAGCCCGAAATCCCATCAGGTCCCCCCATCAGGTCCCCCTTCACCTCCCCCGGAGTGCGTCCAGTCAGCTATAAACGTAAGAAGTAAAGAGTTTTTGAGGCCTCACTTGAAACACGCCGAGCTGTCAAAGTATTTAAAGTATTTAAGCCAAATGTTAATTAGCAAATGTGTCGCCCTCCTGGAATGGTCCGAGACGGCGCCCAGCTAGCGTTCAAAGAAGTATTTCCCAGAGATGTTTGAGATAAAAATGGAAGAAGCTTAGTAGCTATTTCAAGATCTGATCTATGGCCTGTTTATATTATACAGGAAAAAAGATACTCTTACGATACTCCCGTAATAATCACGCAGAGTGTACATGGCCATAGCACTGCGTGGAATTTTATGTGCAGACAAATGGCCAAGGAAAATCAGGCATGTGCAGATAGCGATGGGATCAGAGTCTCACCCTCTCAAAAACGGCTTTTCCATACGTGTGGGAATACGTGCCCTGGACCTTGGCTTTTATTCTGTCGGCACCTGCTAAAATGGAGCTGCCAGATTCTTAAGGCTTCTACCCTTCCTCTCCCAGGAGTGCTTTCAGGATGACGGTGTCCTCCTCCTCCACTGGGAAGACTGTCTACTTTATTTCAAAAGTAAACAAATATTTTTTGTCCCTGTGTTTTGCCAGGGAGAATCCCAAAATATGGTGAGCACATCCTTCAATATATTTAATGTTAAAATTAAAATTAAGACAATTTTGGATGATTCCAATGTTTTTGTTCTTCACGGGACAACAGGATTCCTTAATTTGTTTTAGGTAATAATTTGCCACATTGTTTTTTTAATTTGAAAAAAAAAAAAAAAAGCATGCATGTTGAAACTACTTGAAATGCATACCAAGAGAAAGGTTTATTTCTTTTCCTAAAAATGATGTTATCGTTTGTTTTTGGGGAAGAAAAAGATGGTAAGGGAATTAATTTGACTCCAAATGTGAAATAATACTTAAGGACATAGATATGAGTACATGTAATATAGTAGAATGCCTTCATTGCGTCTAGTAGTGATAAAATATTGTTCTTTAAAAATTTAATCAAATGATGTGCTGGCTTTTTTTTTTTTTTTTACCTGTATGTATTTACAAACTGCAAGTTACCTACTGTTCGTAAGTCTGCGTATTAACAAGATGATCGTGCAAGAAACCCAGCTGTTTAAATAAATTCTGTTCTGCTTTAAAGATTTTGCCCTTTGGGGGGAAAGTCATTTAAGTATTGAGTGGCAGTGACCAGCTAACAATAGTTAAAATGAAAATAAATCTTCCCGAAACTTAGTTCTAATTTTCTTGAGCAAGATACTAACCCATAAAAAATAAACATTGTTTATTGAGCCACATTTGTATCAAGTGAACCTTTGTAAATTGATACGGAGAAAATATGAACTTGTATGTCCCAAATACTTTGGTCTGTGAGCAGAACAGAGAGAGCTATTTGATATGTAGAAACTGAAGAAAATAACATTAGTGATTCTGGAGAGAGATCCTTTCAGATTTGTGCAGACCCAGGGAGGTGATCGTATTAGAATTAACACAAAAATTTTTGTGTCACTGGGCACCGTGGCTTAAGGGATAATTTAATGACACCAGATATTAATGCTGACTTACATTTCTGCTCCGGCCAACCTTCTTACCATCTTGTTTATTTCCAGAAATCACATTCGTGACAGTTCTAATAGGCCATTCAACAGCGAACATTTTCTCATTTAGCCGAAAATATTTCAGGTTTCAAAAACCCAGCAAGGAAAAGCGCTTTCAGACTTCATGTATATGAATAAGCTTGTTTGGGGCAAGACTTTTGTGGAAAATGAACTCAACCAGACTATTTGCCCAATTTCAGTCTAAAATATTTTTATGTTTCCATTTGCCGACCGACCAGGCTGCTGGGACCTGAGTCGATGCAGGGGTGATTGTCTCTTCTCTTCTGGGCTTTTACTGTTTTAATTTTTACTTCTTAAATACTTTTTTTATACTTTAGTCTTTACTGTTTTATTTTGGTGAAAGGGTGGAAAGTGGCCCGGGTGCCACGTTTGCCTGTGGGTTTCCAGAGACGCAGAGGCCTGGGTGGCCAGCAGGGAGGACAGGCCGCACAAATCCCTGGCTAGGAGCGGAGGTGCGCCATTGCAGAGTCTGAGTCCTGTGTTTGTAAACTTTCCACTTTTTGTTTTTTGAGAAAGTCACGTCTGATCTCTGCCAGCAGAGGTGGGGAGGCGTATTTACTTCCCTCCTAACAGCTGAATGCAATCAGAGCTCTTACTCTGTGTTGTGTTTTAGTTAAAAGGTAAAAGAAAAGAGAAAAAAGATACCCAAACAAACCAGAAGACACATTCAGCATCCAGTCTCGGACCGTGAATGGATAGAGCCGTCAGTGGGGGGATAAAGCCCACAGGACACAATGCGTTTAGCTCCTCCTCCTTCCCTCCCGTGAAATTCTCTCAGAAGGAGATGGGGAATCGTGGGATTCCATTCAGGGGTCAGCGAACACGTTTAAGCTGCATGTCAGGAGAAAGAAGGCTGAGATCCTTTGTGCAAACAAGTGCCAGAAGCTCAAATCCCTGCCTGTCTCTCAGAAATGCTCTGAGTGTCTCTGAGCGGTATGGGGAAACAAGCCTTGCGTGCCACCTTTCTCAGTGGCCCTGCCACGGCCGCCTCCAAGGTGCCCAGCAGGAGCCGTGCCAGGGCCCCAAAGTTCCACGCTGACATTCCCCTGGAGGGGGTCTGGGCACGCAGGCGCACCCCCAGGCTGCGGCTGGGCTTGCCCTGCCGGGGACAGAGCCACGTTCCCAATGGGAGCCCTCGGATCACCCGGCCTCGCGGCACCAGCACCTGTGGCCACGGACCCGGCCTGGACAGGGGCTCAGACAACAATGCCATGTTGCCGTTCTGTGATGGCTGCTCTCGCTGACCACCCCGGTGCCCCACCTTCTTGGAACCCTAATCTTGGACACTCAGCCACTTAACAAATTACTGTGTTTTCGTTTGCCGGTTGACTGTCTCCCCTGCCTAGAATCTAAGCATTGGGATTGTTGCAGACTTACGACAAGGGTGGGTGTTAATCCAGAGGTGGCCGTGTGCCAGGCATGGCCTGGGACAACTGGATACTGCCTGCCAGGGTAGGGACTGCTGTTACCCTCGTCTGACGATGGAGGAAACTGAGTCCCGGGGAGGCCGAGTGAGACCCTCGAGGCCTCACAGCTGCTGTGGACTCGAATCCAGGCCAGGGGATCACAGACCCCACGTTGTGCAGCAGGGCCTGAGCGCTGTGCTCAGTCGGTATTTGTCGAGGGAGGTGTCACTCCTGGAGCAGGAGATTGGGGCTCACGTGGGGCTGTGCCCTCACTCGCTGCTGACCGTGGGGGATTCCTTAAACTTCCTGAGCCTCGGTTTTCTCCTGCATAAAATGGAGCTGACAGTCTTCCTTTTCCAGGTTGTGAAGATTTGAGACCGTGAACGCAAAGGCGGGGCCCATAGAACGTGCTGGATAAAGGTCTCTGGGCCAGTCCCTGGAGCCCCGAAATAAACGGGCAGAGGGGGCTGCCTGGCATCGCGTCTTGGCCACCTACCAGCCGGACACCCCAGGTGAGTCTCTTGCACTTGCTGGATCTTGGTTTTCTCTCCTGTTCCTGCTTCAGAGGCTCACAGAAGGAGGGAGAGTGGAGGCCACGGTCGTCCCGAAGGCATTCGCACACCCTGTGACCCTCCCACGCCAGTGCCTTGTGGTGGGAAGCGTGGCCCACAGACCAACGGCGTCGGCGCCGCCTGGGGGTTGGTTAGAAATGTGGAGTCTCAGGCCCCACCGAGACCTCCCACATCAGACTCCGGGTGTGTGTGCCCTGTCCTGGCCGCTGCAGAAGCACTGCTCTGGAGCACACGGGGGACGGAGGGGCAGGTGCCCCATAGCTGGCCCTCTGGGGGCCCTCGGTTCCTCCCCTCTTCCCGTCCTTGTCCGTCCTGTGCTGCAGGGCCCTGAGCGGCTGCCTGCACAGCCTCCCGCGTCCCTGCTATCGGCTGGTCTCGGGGGAGGCGGGAGCCACAGGGCATTCAGCCCATGGTGCTGCTTTCAGGGACAGGCCCTCGCCTGCCCTCCCGTCCCGCAGTCCGGGGATGCTCGCTGCTCCCTGTGCCTGCGTGTCCCCTGGGCCCCACTCTGGTGGGCCTTTTCCGTCTCCCCAGCAACCGGTTCCAGGTATTGGATTCGCTCGTTTGAAGTGCTCCGCGAAGTTTCTGCTTTTCTTGGTGGGATCTAGTACCAGCCACGTGGGGCAGGGGTCTTGAGGTCAGAAGGTCCGGGCAGGGATTGCAGCTCTCCCACTGGCGTGTGCCATAGCCCTGGAAAAGTCAGCCTCCCCACCGCTCCTCCCCCTGCCCCCACCTGCGGCAGGTGAAATGCATAAAGGGTCCTCTGCTGAGGATTTGCAGCTCCTTCTACCGAGAGGCAGGTGGGTTTCCTCGCCCCTGGATCCAGGTCTTGCCGTCCGACTTGCTTCGGTCAGTGGGACGTTAGCAAACTTCACACAAGCAGAAGCCTGCAGACACACGTCCCTGTTTCCACCAGCACTCTCGCGGCCCAGCTGCCAGCATGAGACGTGGCTGTGCCGGCCTGAGGAAGGACGAAGAACGCGCAGCCCGCTCGCCCGGTCAGCGCCGTGGAGCTCCTGCACACGTAAGTCAGCCTAGCCAGCGTCGGCGGGGACGCCCAGCTGACTGCCCAGGCGCAGGGCCGGTAAATGCTGCGCTCGCGTGTCGCGAGGCTTCGTTGTGCAGCCTGCTGTGGGGAAAGCTGTTACCCAGTTGCCGCTCGCGTGGTCTAAGATGGCCCTTGAGAACACGGTCGTGCGGCCAGGCCGACGGAGACTGGGATTCCGGCTCAGCCATTTCCAAATGGCCGTCCTGGGGGAAGTCGGTTTGTTTCTCTGGGCCGGCGTGTTGTCCTCTGTAGAGTGAGGATGACAGTAGGACCCACCTCAGGCTTGTGGGAATTGAGGTGATATGTATAAGGCACAGCAGGTAATAACTGTCGCCGTTGTTCTGAGCAGGATTAGTGATAATATTGTTACAAAAGCCAACAACCACGATCCAGCCTTCACTCTCCTCTCTCTGATCCCTGACACGTGCCCTTGAGGTTTCAGCCACGCTCACGACTGCCTGCTCCTCAAAGGCTCCATGCTGCCTCGTGCCTCAGTGCCTTTGCACATGCTGCTCCTGCCCCTGGGGTGCTGAGACTAGCGAGTCTCTTTTCTTCAAGACCCCACTTAAGTGCAGTGAAAAACTCAGGGTGGTTATCTGAATATTTCCCGTCTTTGTCCTGTCCTGTCCCGGCTGTCATATGCACGAGCATATTCTCAATTCTCAATTCTCAAGGGGTCCCCTTGAGTTAGCCAGATGCCCTCACTCATTCATCTAGCCGAGAAGCTACTGTGCACGGGGTGCTTGGACGGCTCTGGTCTCCGGCTGCGAACAGCATGTCTGTCGGGGCCCATAGTCCCCTGGGAAGGCAGACACGTGCGTGGGCAGCCACAGGCTTTGCAGGCAGGGTTTGATGGGGCCGGAGGTGCACAGAGTTTCAGGGAGGCTGTCCAGATGGGCATCCGAATGGAGGTGTGAGAGGTCAGCCTGATGTGGGTGCAGAGGAATCCGGGCCTCTGGGTGAGGGATCCTGGGAGGGGCACGGGGCTCTCCTGTGGGCCCCAGTGGGGAGGGGACTGTGAGGGCAGGTGTGGCCTGAGACCCGGGCGGAGGTCAGGGTGCAGGGGGCTGGTCTAGCTTCATGCCACTTGTCCCCAACCGGGCAGGCGGGGTGTGGCCACCCTGGTTTGCAGATGCAGACGCTGAGGTCCCTCCTGGGAGGGGATCCCTGTCACTCACCACCCAGGGTGGGGGGAAAGCAGCTCTGGGCATCATATTTATGTCTCGGGAAACTGGGAGGCTGGTTTCACTGCAGGAACAGATAAGATAAAACAAACAAACAAAACACTTATTTCAGGGCATGGAGGGAGCCTGCCATTCCATGCCCCCAGGAAGCCAAGAACATAGCGACTGGATGGCGTGCCTTTCGACCGTCTCAGACGGGCGAGGGGGAGGCGGCTTCCATGGGGGCCACCTGGCTGTGTTCTGGTGTCCCCTCGTGCAGGAGTGGTGGGGCCGCAGCCCTTCACGCTCAGCAAGCGCATCAGCTGGGACCACGTTGGCGGGCAGTGACGGGATCGGGCTGTCTGAGGCCCCGGGCGGCTGGAGGAGGGCAGTCTGGGGGGGGGCCCGGCTCCCCCGTCTTTGGGGCCCAGAGCCCGTGGGCTCTCGGTCACGAGATGTACCCCGCACCCGTGAGGCTCAGGGCCGCACCAGCTAGAGGCGCGCTGTCCTGTCGTGGCGGAAGGGTTCTCTTGGGCAGCTCACCTCCGTCATCCTGGCTGCGACGCCGTCACCTGACCACTCTCGCTGCAAAGGAGTCTGGGAAACTGCATATTTTTAGTCGGGTCCACTGCCAAGCCAAATAACACCAGAATCCTGTCAACAAGGAGGGGTGGGGTGGCGAGCAGATGTGGTCAGGCAGCCAGCAGAGGGCTGGGAGCGCGGCGTGGGTCATCGGTGACTGCTACGGACGCCCTCCCAGTTCGAAGGTGAGGGACACGTTTCTCTTTGCAAAAACCCTTCTGGCGAGACGTTTATTTCCTCGCATTCTGGAGATTTCACTCACGAAAAACAAAATGAATTAACATGTTTCTACCGGTTGGGAAAATACGGGGTTGGGTCTTGGCCAAGACTTCCCCTAAAGTGGGTGGCATCTTTTTGGACGGTTGTTCCACGGAGAAGGAAATGGGGGTACCGAGAGGTTGGGGGTTCACCCAGTGGTTGGTGACAGAGTGGGCTTCAAATGGCAAACCCCCGCCTGGCCCCACGGTCCCGGCCGCAGCCCCTGAGGGTGTCTCTGGGCCTGCACAAAGTCTGGGGCCTGCAGGGGCCTGGGATTGGGGTCGTGCTGGGGATGAGGGCTCCCCCTTCTCAACCACACCCTGGGAGATGCCACTGCCTCCCTGGTCCTGCTGTAGCCCCCACAACCCTCAGGCTCCTGGGTGACCCAGGGGTTTCTGCCAGCGGGCTCTCTGAGCTCAGAGCCTGGCCCTGGGAGTGAGCTCTCTCTGGTTCTGGCTGACAGCCTCCTCCTGACCTCGTTGCACACTGTGGGGCCAGAAAGGGCTCTGGGGTGGCAGCTGGTGGGACTGGGGTTCCTGGTGGGGAGCTCAGGAAGTCTGCTGGCCGCCTGTGTTCACACACCCTGAGACGCTGGGCACGGCGCTGCTCCCCGCACCCTTCCTGGGCTCTGAGGTGCTGGGCGGGGCACTACCCCCTTCCCCTGGTCTCGTGGCTGGTTCCCCTTGAGAGTAGGCAGCTGGGTCCCTGCCGGGGCTGCTGAGAAGAGTGTGAGCAGGGTGGTGCTGGTGCCTGGGAAGAGCACGGGAGCAGTGGTTGCCCTGGCAACTCGACCCGGGTACCAGCCCTTGGGTGCCACAGGGACACCGCTCAAGGGGAGCGGGACACGGGCCCCATTCTCATGCTGTCACTGAGCCCTCCTCAGCCTCGGACTCCTGGCCTGTTCTTTGGGAACATTCCCCAGGTTTCCCTCCCAGGGTTGCCGTGAGTTTTAGAAAGAAAAACATTTCAATGGTTAGCGTTTACGGAGCACGGATCACCGGCCAGGCCCTGTGCTAAACCGCTCACGGGACCGTGTTTCTGGTGCGCAGCTGGGTGTCCGAGCACACTCAGAGTGAGGATCAAATGTGTGCCCTGCTTCTCCAGCCCGTCCTGTGCCAGGTGGCCCTGAGCCGGGTTCCCCTGCCCATCACAGAGCAGGAGGGCCCTGATGAAGGTTTTGTGGCTTCCGTCGCAGGGCGTGAATGAGCAGAGGCAGCCCCGCATCTCCCCGTGGCCCTTCCTGGGAACCTCGTTGCAAGACAAGTGATAAAGGAGATGGGGAAACACGGTGCGGAAATGACGTACGGTCAAGCTGTGTTCCCCAAACGGGGGCTCTTATCAGGGGTGAACACCCTGCCCCCCCTGAATCAGAGAACACTTGTACCCAGTAAAAGTAGGTGGTCACGGACACGTCTGTGTCCCACGGACCCTGCCACGACACCTATCCAAGTTGACACTTCTGTGTGTTGCACTTAGCTTTTGTGTCTTCGGTTCATGTCGGGGTTCGGTAAACATGGAGTTAACAACCCGTCTCTCTCTTTAGAGTGCTGAGGGGCTTTAGGGCATTCTGTGGGGGGAAACCTTTTCTTGAGAGCCTTGCTCAAGGAGGTCTGGTCTTACTGCACCTTCCTTTCTGGGAAGAGGCCCGGAGCCACTCAGAATTCGTCTTTGGACCCGGTAGTGCGGTCATAGGCGGGCATCTTCCTCTCTCGCAAGAAGGGTTCCGAGATGCAGGCTTGCCTGGCTGACACGGATGCCAACTGGGAAGGCGTTGGGCTTCCAAGTCACGAGTGGCCCAGCCTGAAGTGGCTGCACCACGCACAGGGTCCCTCCGGCCACGTGAGGAGGCTGTCTGGCTGCTGCTGCTCGTGCGCTTGCTCCGTGCGGACGAGCCAGCATCTCAGGCAACTTGCATCCACACCCCGTGGCTGCTGTGACAGCTGACCACCGGCCCGGTGGCTCCAGTCTTCAGTCCGGAGGTCAGAAGTCCGAAGTCAAGGTGTCGGCAGGGATGAGTCCTTCTGGAAGCACCGGGGGTGAATCATTGCCCTTCTCAGCTTCTAGGGGCGCTGGCACCCCTCGACTCAGGGGCCCTCTGTCCCTTCGCCCAAGCCGGCGATGTGGTGTCTTTCTACCTCCCTTCCGGTCACATCTGCCCCCTACTGTCTTCTTCTGCTATAAGGACTTGTAAGGACCCCGGTGGCTACACTGGGCCACTCAGATGTTGCACGGTACTCTCCCTCTGTTAAGGGCAGCTGATGAGAGACTCTCATTTCACGTGCAGCCCTACTTCCCCGTTGCCACAGAAGGTAACGTTTTCACAGGTTCTGGGGACTAGGATGTGGATGGTTCTGGGGGCCCATCGTTCTTTCTCCTACATTGCCATGACCTGTCCCATTATGGTCTCAAGATAGCTGCTGCATCACCAGACATCACGTCGGCATTCAGAAGAGGAAGGAAGAAGGGCTCCAGGACTGCGACAGCTGGGTCTGTGTCATTTAATCAGGAAAGCAAACGGTTTCCCAGGAGTGTTCCAAAAGATTCTATTTACAGGCGGCCAGGGAGAAGCGGGTAGGAAGACCCCGGCAAGCGCACACGTCCGTGGTGACGGCTACAGTCCCCTTCCCAAGTTCCTGAATGCGTTTCGGCAGGTCTTGGTGGACCCACGGCAGGAAGCGGGATATGGTGGCTTCCAGAGCGCGTCTCCAAAGTTTTCCGTGGGCTCGTGATGGCAGCTGTAAAATGAACTCGAGGACCTGCCCCCGGATCAGTGGGGCAGGTTCTGGGCTTTACTGGTGATTTCTCCCCCAAAACCCTCTCACTCTGCCTGGACTCATTCAGCGAACCTGGAGGTGAGGACACACATCCCACAGGCAGCGTGGGTCCCTGGTGGCGGCAGGAGCTACTGAGGACCCACTAGGCCACCCCTCCCCCCCGACGCCCGCGTGCTCACAACATACCTGGGAAATAGCTGACACTTTCGAACCCTCGAAGGCTGGTTCTCCCAGGGAGCTGGCGTCTTGTGGGAACCACAGAGAGGGACAAGGCGAGACCCCTGCCCTCCACAGGGACACAGCTCCCAAGTGTCGGGCCCCTGCACTGTGCAGGCTGTGTACTACTCTGATTGCGGCTGGGTGACACCGGGCAGGTGACTGGACCTCTCTGAATCTCATTCCCTGGCCTGTGAGGGCCACGGGGAGGATCACGCGTGGAAGGGGCGTGGGAGGGTCCGGGCACACACAGCACACCGAGCGCCAGCTTTTACCTGCTTGTCACCCTTTCCGAGGCACGCAGGCCGCACCAAGGCTCAGTGTCTGCATCTGACCCCGCGGGGGCGCCACACACAGCCGGGGTGGAGGGTGAGTCAGTTGGAGCCACGTTCTTCGCTCACGCTCTCAGAGCGAGCCTCGCGCGACGCCGCTGAGGGCGGCCTCTGGGTCCCAGCTTAACGCCCACCCGCCCCCCCCCCCCCCCCCCCGGCTCCGTCCCACGTCTTCTCCGCGAGTGTCTGTCTCTGGATGGAAGCCACGGAAGGGGCCCACGAGCCGCACCTGCTGGGCCTGGCTGGGAGGGCTGACGGGGCAGAGCAGCGGGTGCTGTGGCCGCCAGGACCCTCCGTGCGCACCAGCTGCTTCTCTGCACGCGCGACCGCAGCGAGCCCCACGACTAGGCTGGGAGGTGGTGTCCACCTGCAGCAGCCCAGTTCGCAGGTGGGGAGACTGAGGCCCCGAGCAGCAAAACCGCTTGCCCAGGGCCCCACAGCCAGTTTGAAAGTCAGCCTGAGGCCTGATGTCAGGGAGGAGCACCGGGCACCGGACCGACCCAACGGACCTGTGGCCCCTCCCCCCAGGTCCTGTCCCGGAGCTTTGAGGGGAGGCTGGGGGGCCGAGGCAGCTTCCCTGCGGTGCGGTGCTTAGGGGCACCTTTCTCATGTTCCCCCAAGCCCCGGCAGCCCCACCGTCCCCAGGGGGAGGTGAGAACCTGGGAATTCTCTTATCTCTGCCCAGCAGGATGCGTCCTGTGTTGTGGCCCCACCAAGGTTTCCAAGCTCCGTGATGAGCTTGCAGATTTCTGCCTGCGATGGCTTGGCTGCCCTGTGGCCGGGCGCCCCGTGGCCCTGGCCTTTTCAGCTGCTCCTGGCCCTTGGATCCTCTGGCAGGCCGGTCCCAGCGGACAGCGGTGTGAAATGCAGGGGTGAATTCCTGCCCTCAGCGTTTCCGCCCATTCTTTGTGCAGAGGCAGCCTGTGGGTTCCCTGCCAGGGCCGGGGGGCCTGTGGTGGACGCAGTGCCCTGCGTGGCCCTCGGGGGCGCTGTGCAGGCAGGCGAGGGCAGGACAGGCCTGCCTGCCTGGGCTGGGCTGGGTTTCCGTCCCTCCTTTCCCATCACTGCCACTTCTGAGAGGCGCTGTCATCCAGCTGGGAGCAGATGGAAAGCGTGTAATTAATGCAGTTCTGTGCTGCAGTGTGGCCGGTGGTCTCAAGCCCGCCTCCAGGGACGGCTGTTTGAAAATGCAGATTCTCATGGGGCGCCTGGGTGGCTCGGTCGGCTGAGCGTCCGACTCCGGCTCAGGTCATGATCTCATGGTCCGTGAGTTCGAGCCCACGTCTGGCTCTGTGCTGACAGCTCGGAGCCTGGAGCCTGCCTTGGATTCTGTGTTTCCTCTCTCTCTGCCTCTCCCTTGCTCGCACTCTGTCTCTCTCAAAAATAAATAATCACAGGGGCACCCGGGTGGCTCGGTCGGTTAAGCATCTGACTTCGGCTCAGGTCATGATCTCACCGTTCATGAGTTTCAGCCCCGCGTCGGGTTCTGAGCTGACAGCTCGGAGCCTGGAGCCTGCTTCGGATTCTGTGTCTCCCTCTCTTTCTGTCCCTCCCCTGCTCATGCTCTTTCTCTCTCAAAAATAAACATTAAAAAAATACTTTAGGGGCACGTGGGTGGCTCAGTCAGTTAAGTGTCCGACTTTGGCTCAGGTCATGGTCTCGCGGTCTGTGAGTTCGAGCCCCCTGTCAGGCCGTGTGCTGACAGCTCAGAGCCTGGAAGCCACTTCGGATTCTGTGTCTTCCTCTCTCTCTGCCCCTCCCCCACTTGCACTCTGTCTCTCTCAGAAATAAATATTAAAAATTTAAAAAAAAGCAGATTCTCAGGCCCATGGTTCAGAGTCAGGCTAGTTAGGCCTGGGGTCCCAGGAGGGACTGTTCACACCAGGCCCCAGGTCATTCTTGTGAGCAGGCTCGTCGGGAAATGTTGGCTGGCAGCTTGGTCGGCTCTGGAGTCAGGCCGAGTCAGGCTGAGTCTCAGCTTCGCTGCGCCTCCTGGTCTCTGCTTGTCCTAGAGCGTCTCAGAACCTCAGTCTCCTCCTCTACTGACTGGGGGTGATGTCACCTCTTACGGGGTTGTTGGGACAAAAGATTAATTCTTAATTCTTACTGTCCATAATGATGTTCAAAGACATGGCCTTCCTGGCAAAGTTTCTGATTGTCACGAGCACCGGACAGACCCCACCCAAGCGAGTCCAAAGCAGAGACCTTGAGCGTTCGGAGCCTTCTCTGAGGCCTCATTGCGGGACCAGTGCTATTTGCACTGCAAGTTCCCAGATGTTGGCAATAAAGAAGGGATTCAACTTCTTTGCTGTCCCCTGGGGTTCAGGAGCCCTGAATTGGGACACACTGTGTAGTCCTGGGGTTCTCAGGGCTGAGGGCTGACTCTTCTCAGAACGGTGCAGGCAAAGGGCGGGAGGGGCAAACACTCGCGTGTCCCCCGAGGAGGCTGCGCGACACTGAGCTCCCCTCCAGAAGCGCCCGCTGAGGTCGCGTCAGGCTGGGCTGCAGAGACGGTGCACACCAGGCCTCAGTTCCCTCCTGCGTAGGGTGGGGTGCTATAGCTCCCACTTACCCTCCCTGGAGGGCTCGGGCTGATGTGCACTATTTGAGGGTCAGCTGGCGGTCGAGGTGGTGGACACGCGCCCTCTTTCCCGGGCGAGAAAGCCGGAGGGGCCGGGAGGGACTGCTCACCTGGACCAGCACCTGGACCGCTGCTGAGGGGTGCAGCTGGCTTTGAATTTGGGCCTGTCAAGAGAGCCTCACCCCTGTCAAATCGGCAGGGAGGTGGCTGCAAAATTGTGGAAGAGACCTGAGTGGGCGGTGGGGGTGGGGGTGGGGGTGGGGGTGGGGCTCAGGTAGGTCCACTGTTTGTCAGCTCCATGGTCCTTTTTTTTTTTTATTGTTTTAAATGTTTACTTATTTTTGGGAGAGAGAGGGAGAGAGAGTGCAAGCAGGGGAGGGGCAGAGAGAGAGGGGGACGCAGAATCCGAAGCAGGCTCCAGGCTCTGAGCCGTCAGCATAGAGCCCGATGTGGGGCTCGAACTCATGAATCTTGAGATCATGACCTGAGCCACCCAGGCGCCCTGTCCCACGTTCCTTTCTCAGAATTGGTGTGAAGGGGAGCCCGGGGGGGGGGGTCCTCAGAGTTTTGGGGTCCTTGTCTTCTGTGAATTTTCGACTGTGTCACAGGGAATCCCCAAGTGCGATTCAGGGTTTCTGTTGACCCAAGGCAGGAAACTGCAGGCTTGGGTCTGGCTTTATGTTTATTGGCTTATGTTTTCCCAAAGCAGGGGCACAGTCCAATGCGGACTATGGTGGTCAGACCGAATGGCCTCGTGCTGTCTTCCTGAGGCTTTCTGGGGGGAGGAACACACACACACCTACACACATTCACACACGTTGATTCACATGCACACATAACACACGAGTGCACACACGTGCATGCACAGATCAGTTCACACGTATACCTACACACGCAAGCACACACGCAAGCACACACACGTGCACACACACATTTACACCCACCTACGCAGACATTCACACACACAGACACACACACACACAGACACACACACACACACACACACACACTCAGTAGGAGACCAACTTGGGTCTTAGAAACCAAGGCGTCCACCTCCCACCCCTCCGTCCCATGCTCCTTCCTTCCTCGTCTTGGGGACAGGGGTATCGTGGGTGTCCTCCAGGCCGGTTCCTGTTCAGATTCAAGCTCTGCCACCATGTGATCTCGGCCATGTTGCCGGGTGTCTCTGACCCTCAGTTTCTCGTCTACAAAGGGGCACTGTAACAGAACCCACCTCAAGGCTGGGTGCAGACTGGGCATGGGAGGTGTCTGGGGGAACGTGGGCGGGCCGCCAGGCTCGCAAAGCCACGAGCCCTTCCAGGCTGCATGGCCACTACCGTCCCCTGCCCAGCTCTCTTCCGACGCCTGGGGTCAGGCGTCACCAGCCTGGCATTCTGTCCGCCTTTCCCGGGAGCGTGTCACTGTGTCCTTCTGGGGAAACTAACACGTGTTACCTGTTACTACATGTCTCGTTTCAACTTAGGGGTAAACGGGGGCCCTGCTCTCAGAGGCAGGTCTGTAGACAACGTCTTCTTGAGGAACTAGTGTGCCTTATTCACTCCCAACCTGATGGAGCCCACTGCAGCCAGCCGGGCACTGGGTAGACCCAAGCCCCGCCCACCAGGGCCACGTGATGATGGGGAGGATGAGGACATGAGGCGGTGAGCAAGGAGGTGTGTGGGAAGCATCTGTGGTCACCAAGCACTGTGGGCCACGTGCCCTCCTGGACATGGGGACAGAAGGGTGAACGGGAAGGCTCCAGCACCCCAGCGGGGAGGGTGCAGAGTGACCCCTGTAGTGAGGAGCTGTTGTCCTCCAGGCAGACGCGGGAGAAAGAGGGGCCCACGCTAAGGCTCAGAGGCAAGAGCTTCCTGAGCGTCTGGGGCCGCAGGTGCCGTGGCTTTAGCGGAGCTCCGTGGACGGCAAGGTGGGTCAGACAGTGACCTCCCAGCTGAACACTGGACTGGCTGGAGCTTCTAAGACAGGCGGGTTTCTTGTAAGCATCTAATTACAGGTGGCTTCTGAGTCCTGGAATTGTCACCAGGAACCCCCAGCTCATACTGAAATGGAGCCATCACATGCTGGATGATGTCACCACTGGAATGAATTACTTGTGTATTTAAGGCCTTGTTCCTTAGGATGTTCTAGCACTGAATTGTTTACAGAGTAGGCTGCCTTCCCCGGGAGTGGGGACCAAGAGGGAAACCTGCCTAAGGATGGCCTTCTTGGGCATCTCTTCACATTAAAAGTCTATGCCGTCATTGCTTTGCATTCCGTAGTATATGCAGAGGGACTTCAGAAAGCCATTGTGTCCCTCCCATTACGTTAGCACAAATGATGATGTTTCTATACTTCATGTTTATCTTGGGCCTTCTTACAGTCTCCTTATTTGAAAAGTCAAGTTGACCTTAAGGTGATAGATGACAACCTGAAACACAGTCCCTCTTCCTAAATGTCAGTCATTCACACCTTAGTAAGAATGGCAACACAATCTTAAGAGGAGGTTTTCAGTGACAACCTAAGGTGAGACCATTACAACCCAGGATCTCCATGAGAGTCAAGAAGAGGGAACAGTGATATCCCCCAAAGAGTCAAATATAATGAGGAGATTGGAAGAAAGACATCTCGCCAGTTTCCCCGTTGGGTCTTACTCTCCCATGGTTTTCTGGTTTGTGGTCTGCTCTAACCAGGCCCTGGCAGAGATCAGGGACAAGATTCTCCTATGGAAACTTCTCTCCCTGGCCAAGAGCTCAAGTGTCTTGTTCCTTCCTCCATCAGCCAGTGTTGCAATCCCTTGCAGAGAAGGCTTCTGATCTGTTCTGGTCTCTGTGTCTTTCCCTTTTCTTCAGATCGCCAGGGCACTGAGAATATCAGCGCGTGGGCTGTGCTGGGAACATTTGGCATTTTCCAAACCCTTGTGCAAATCCTTAAACTTTGTTCCATACATATAACATGTTATCTTGTGTGCATATCACGTTTTTAATTAGTTAAATAATTAAGTAACTGTACCCGTTCTGCTTCTCGCCTAGGCTCAAATCCCAGTTCTGCCACTTGTTGGCTGTGTGACTTTGGGCAGATAACTTAACCTTTCTGCACCATGGTTCTCTAATCTACAAATGGGAGATAAAAACAGCACCTAGGCTGTGTGGGGATTCAATTAGTGAATTTGTGTCAAGCCCTAGGAAAGGTGCATCGTGTGTGCATGTGAGCTCCATAACTGGTAGAGGACTTCGCCCCATGCTGGGAAAGACCAATTTGACTTTTTCAGAACAGACAGTAGGATGTGATCCTTTGCAGCGTGAGATCGTTTCTTCTCTGTGCCGACAGCTTCACGGGGAGTTTCTCTGGCTTGTTTATATGCAGAGGGCCTGGGCAGCTCTGTGGCAGCAGGGTGATCCCCATGTTGGGGTGCCCACCTGTTGGTGCTGATGGGGGAGGCAGGACCAGAAACACTTCCTCCCGGGTGGGCTGCCCCGGGGCAGACGGCCCCCGGACAGCAGCCTTGGAGGTAGTCGGTGAGGTCTGAGCCTCTGGTTTGCTGGGATCTGGCTCCTGGAAGAGTCCGCCCGAGTTCTCGGGGCTGCTCAGCCCCCCAGATGCACTCTTGGATCTCTCAGGGCGTCTGTGATTTCCCCGGGTCGGCCTCTGGGGGCCTGTGCATGGGGGCCCTTCCGTGTGTGGGGGGGACACATGCCATTTGTCAGTGGCATGGGGTGACTCACTGGGCACCCCTCGAAGATTGCTTACAGAGTTCAAGGCTGGTCGCCCGGGCACTCATTATCAGATCTAATTGTGGGCTCGGATTTCACAAACCGGGGGGCTGTGCAGGTGGAGGACGGGCTGCAAAGGTCATGCCTAAAAGCTTATTAAACCACTGGTGTGAAAGGTAAGACCATCTGGATGCCATTTGACAACTTAAGCGGTAATTACACCATTTGGCGCAGGAATTAGAGAGAGTGGTGGCTTGCACTGCGGCGGGGACGGCCTGGCTCCGAGGGGGTGCTTCCTTTGGGGCGAGCCCGTCCTGGCATCTGCGGGTCCCCGTCCGCGCTGCGGCTCCTGGGTTCTCGGCCGAGCCCCTCCCCCGCCGGTGGAGCGCAGGGCGGGGTGCGGCTGGCCTTGCTCCCCTGCTGCCCCGCGGCCCCCTGGGATAACCAGGAGCACCTGCTTCCCAGCGGCCGCCCGGGGAGGGAGGCGGGGGCGGCTTCCAGCAGAGCTCCACCCCCAGCAATATGGAAGCGTTTAGCAGGCTTTGCACCAGGCAGGGTAGCTGAGACCTGAACCTTCAAATTACAGCCATTCCCGGCCGAGGAAAAGTAAATAAACAGTTCACAGCTGCAGCCAACTCGGCCCAGGACTGGCTATCTCTTCTGATTGCGGGACGAGTAATTAAGTGGGAAATGTGAGCCCTCAGCGTCAGGGAGAGATGATAAAGGTCTGGGGGCAGTAAATCCCCCCAGCTCTGGAGACCTTCCGATTAACCCGCGCAGGGCCGGCGGGGGCAAAGCCGGAGCAGGAGCGCCTGTAGAGCGGTTGTCAGTGACTAACTGAAAGCTGCCGTCTCACTGTGCCTTGTTAGGGGACAGGATTTGTGTGACTGTGGATTCCCCACCAGCGCGCCCGAGAAAACACCTCAGAACGGGTGCTGTCTGCTTTAACCCATTGTCCTGGACCGAATCGTGTCCCTGAAAAGTTCACGTTGCAGTCTCAACCCCCGGGACCTCGGGATGGGACTGTGCTTGGAGACAAGGCCTTTGAAAAGGTGCTTAAGGAAACCAAGTCAGTGGGGTGGGCCCTGGTGCCCTTAGGACAGAAGAGATGGGGACACAGACACGCACAGAGGGAGGGCTGTGGAGGATGGAGGGGCACGGCCATGTGCACGCCCAGCAGAGAGGCCTGGGGAGAAGCCAGCCCTGCCCACGCCTGGATCTCAGACTTCCAGCCTCCCGGGCTGGGGGCGTAAGTCCCTCAGCCGCCCAGCCTGTCGTGCTTTGTTTGGGCAGCCGGAGAAAACGGTGCCCCGATCTCTGTGCACCGAGAGCAGCATGTGCCTTAGAGCGAGAGCTGACGGGTGGGGGGCGACCCAGCCGGAGCCAGACCCCTGCAGGCGCGCACTCACCACGGCAACGGCGTCTCCAGTCGCGCATGTGGAAGCAGAGGGCTGGGGAGGCTAAGCCAGGAGCCCAGGCCACACAGCTGGGACCCGTGGGGGAACCCGCCGCCGAGAGTTGGGGTTCTCAAACCTGGCTGCACGGAGTGGCCTGGCAAGTCTTAGAAAGCAGGGGTTCCTGGGCCCCACCCCAGACAGAGAGGTGCTGGACCTGGGTAGCGGTTTCCAAGGTACCCTGGGGGATTTTCACGTGTGGCCAGGGTTCAGGGCCGTTGGTTCATACCTAACCTTGCTGGAGTTCCTTTGTCAAAAGCAGCGGCACAGCAGGGGCTCACGTCCTGTCTTCATTCCCATTTTTCTGTGAAAGATGTGGGGTCCTCCTCCACGGTCAGCCGGCTTGTCTCTACTACCAGCGCTACCTCTGGAGCCCAAGTGCCTGGGTTCGAATCCCAACTCAATAGCTTAGGTGTAGCTGTGTGACCTGAGGCAAGTCACTTGACCTCTCTGGGCCTCAGTTTTCTCATCTGTAAAATGTGTCTAATCAGAGTAACTACCTCCTAGGGTCGTTATCAACCACATTAATGTTTGCAAAGCACCTGCACGTGGACAGTGCTAGTAAAACGTTTGTTACGAACAAACTGTCTCATATATTTGCCCCTGGATGGTAGGATGCTGGAGAGTGGGGGGTAGGAATGGGAGACGGAAACCTAGTATGACCAGTTCTATGTCTCCCCCAGGGCACCGAGGGGGCTTCAGGGAATCTTGGTGGGAGGGGACAGGGCACCATCTGTCCAAGGTGTCCACCACCTGCCCTCACCCCACCCACAGTGTGAGGGGCATTGTGACAGCTGTCTCGTTCTGTTCGTGTGGAAACCATGATTTTCAGGGTCCGGAGGCCATAGAGGGATGCACACACGAAATCTGTGATGTCACCAAAATGTGGTTTCTCTGCGGACGTTGAGGTCCGATCCCAGAGCAGGGTGGGCCTTGCCTGGTGCGAGTGCCGACCGGGTTCCAGACAACGCTGGTGGCTCGCGTTCTCTGCGTCGCATACCCTTTCGCCTTCTGTACCGAATGCCTATCCCTTTTGTAATAAAACATTTTTAAGAATTTGTTTTTGATGTTTTATTTTTGAGAGAGAGAGAGAGAGACAGAGCACGAGCCGGGGGCGGGGGGCAGCGAGAGAGGGAGACAACAGAATCGGAAGCAGGCTCCAGGCTCCGAGCCGTCGGCACAGAGCCCGACGCGGGGCTCAAACTCCCAGACCATGAGATCGTGGCCTGAGACCTTGTCTTGGCGGCTGATTACCCCCCCTTCCGTAGTAGTAGAATGTCAAACCAGGTCCCTCGCCACTCAGAAGAAAGCCCGTGTCCCCAGCCTCCCCTGCCGCTGTGGTGTGCGTGCCCCAAGCCCTGGCCCAGGAGCCGTGAAGTCTCCAGAGCGGGCCTGTAAGGTGAGGGGCAGGCCGTCCTCTTGCCCCTTTGTCCCCGCCCAGTGGCTGGATGTGTCGCCATGTGGATGGACCCACAACGTACGGGAAGGAGGAGCCCTGGTGATTTTGGAGAATAGATCTCAAGACCTTGTGTGAGAAGAGTGCATGTACCAACACCTCGTTTCAGCCGCTGACACTCGGTTTCTCTTAAGCGCAGTGGAAGGCGCTTTCATGGTGGGGCTAGAGCAGTGGCCAGGAATCCCCACCAGAGCTGCTCTCTGGCATAATCTGGGGAGTCAGTCCTGGGCGTTCAGCCTCTAACCCTGCTGCTGACGCTCCCGGAGATAACGCAAGCCATCCTCCGAGGCGGCTCGCCCTGAGTTCAGCCAGGTGAACTTCAGTTACGCGGGAATAATGCCCTTGTCTACAGCCTGATAGGTCATGGGACAAACTCTGACGTTTTCCTGGAGAGCCACAGGCAGCCCGGTTTGAGGACTGGTCTGCGGTCACACGGGCAGGACATTCAGGACCAGGGCTCGGAAGCAAGTGCACGGGCCGGACCTTCTCTCTGGGAGTTCTCGTCTACGCTGAGGAATGGTGTGGGTCTGGAGAGACGCTGCAGCCAAGGTGTAGACCTCTAACCTCTTCCCCGTCCTACCAGCCACCTGGGGGAATTTGCACCCTGGGGGAGCCCCGCTGTGGTTTCTCCGGCCCTGGGAGCTTGGGCAGTCTCTCGGGTCCCGGGGCAGCTGCGGGTCTCGTGGAAAAAGGCTTCTCCCCTTCTTAGCGCCGTGGGGGTGTGTCTCTGGACTTCCCCGGGACATCGTCACAGTTCTGGATTGGGGCCCGGGGGTGGGCAAGGGCCAGGGACCGGCTCTGACAGGCACCGCCGTGCTGTCCCACCGTTCCCTGGACCCTGGCGCATCCCAGACGCAGCAAAGCCAGTTTCCGTCGGGGTTTCTGTTGCTCGCCACTGTGGCGTCTTAGCTGGGGGGTTGGCGTGGGCGTTCGCCATCTGCGCGTCTCCTCTGCAGGAGTGCTGTCAGGATTCTCAGAGCTGTCACTTCTCTGCACCCTCCTGACTCTGACTTCCATCAGCCTTTGCTTCTAGAAGGCTCCATCTGCTTGTGCACGAGACACGTTTTCTTCTGTTTCTGATGCTACCCACAGTGAACAGGATAGAATCGGGTTGCTTTTCATTCCAAAGGGGGTCTCTCATCATTGCTGGGGTCATGCAGACGGGGAGCCCCTCACTCCTAGATCTGGGAGCTCCAGTTCCCCATCCTGCAGAGGCCAGTCCCTCCCAGGGTCCCAGAGAGCCCCCCCTGCTAGTGGAGCCGGGGTGTCCCCGTGCCCTCTTTGCCTCAGCTCCTGCCCCCTGATGCCCCTTTCTCTTCCGGGGAAATGGTCCAGTCCCTCCCTTCTCCACGTCTCTCTTGGTGACACTGAGCTGTGTTGAGACCCCACTCAGGCTTTTCCGGCTCCTCCTCGACCCTCGTGGGAGCAAAAAAAGACAAGTTTGCATCTGGTCCTTGAGTCGGCTTCTTACTAGCGGTGAGGGCTCAGGAACGCTGCTTACAATCCCTGCACCCCACTTCCCATGTTTGCAAAACAAGGATCAAAACTAGTCTCCCAAACTGGGGTCGTTTTGAGGGTCTCACGAGATCTTGGCTGATAGGAGGTCCTGTGGGAGGTCACCGATGGGGCAGGACCAGGTGAGGTGAGGGAGCCCCAGCTGAGTGATCTTGGAGGTTCGAGGTCCAGGGCAAGACGAGATGGGGGCCTTGCTGAGACGTTGTGACGAATTCCAAGTTGCCCCCAGCAGAGCATTGGACCGAGTGCAGGGTCCTTCTGAGCGTGGGCCCCTGCACCTTCTCACACACGCCAGATCCTGACCTGCAAAGGCTTAGGAAGTGGCTGGCGAGAAGCAATTGTTCGTTCGCTCTGGAACCTTTGCTTGTCAATCCAGGACCCAAGGGCAGCCGTGTCCAGACATCGCTCTCCAGTGCCGGAGGCCCGCCTGGTGCCTGAGAGATGCTCCGTGTAGGGAAGGGGCACGCCCGTGGGACAGTCTCCCCTTGAGTCCTGACCAGGGACTGGCCCAAGGGTCGCAACCCCTTGTAACTGGAAACAGCTGACTCCTGGCTCTGGCTTCCAAAGTGGGCGGCCCGCCCGGCAGGAGGGCCTCGCACAGACAGACCCGTGGACGTCATTGCGGAGGGGATTTTTATGCAAGCGGGTGCAGGGCCATGAAGCTGTCAGGGCGGACCCCGCTCTGTCGCCCCCTTCCTGCCGGTCCCTGTCGTCTTGCCCTGAGAATGCCCAGCCTCCCTGGGCTCTGCGGTGACCTCTTTTGCGTCCACGGGCAAGGCCGGGGCGCAGCGGGCACACTCCGCCGGTCGCATCTTGCCACTTGGTGCCAACAGTGCTTCCAGGTTAAGCACCTCATTAGGGTAATAAATGGGGTGAAAAAACAGTATTTCAGTGTATTTTTTCCTGGGGTATCATGACAGATTGAGGGCCTGTGGCTTGAGTCACCGGGATGATCCCAGCTCCTGTGACCCCGAGCCCGGGGAGCAAACGGCCAGGCTGCAGACTTCCCCGCTTGGCCCGGCCTCTCTCCCTTGCCGTCCTGCCAGCGGCACCTGTGGGAACGTCGGGCCCACAGGAGCCAGGCCCCGAGAGCGTGTGGGGGCCTCGTAGATCCCAGGGGAGCCCGGCCCACGGCCGGCCGAGCTGTGTGGGGATGGGCTTCTTCCTCCGGCCGACAGGGGTGTCTTGGAGCCTGGCGCCTCACCGGTCCTTCTGGAAGAGTGGCCGCGTGGCTGCCGTGTGAGGGACGGCAAAATAAGACGGACGTTATACCTGTGTCTGCTCTCCACCCACCCACGGTCCACGTTCAGAAATCAAATCAGCCCCGGAGCCAGGACGCTTGTCACTGTAAGCACTGACACCAGCACTCACTCTCGGAGCGCTTTTCCTAACAGCTCTGCGTAATCACAATGGTGAAAACACCTCCCGCTACGTGCCTGCCAGGGCCTGCATAGAGCGACTCTTTAAACCCTAAACAGCAACCCTACAGGGGAGGCGCTGTTGTATCATCCCAGTTTTCAAACAAGGAAATGAGGTCCAGAGAGGTGAAGTGACTTGCCCAAGGTCACACGGGTAGTAAGTGTCCAGGCCTAGAATTTTCCTTGGTGAGTCTCCCTCTGCAGCCCATGCTTTCAACCACTAACACACTATGTCTACAGCATTCAAGCAATATTTGGGGCAAGAATGTACCGTCAATCATATCACTAGAGGCCGGTGCTCAGAAGGGAAAGGAGCAGGTTCTCCAGGGGGCTTTCTGGGGCAACCGATGAGCCCGGCCTCTAGACTTTGGCAAAAACAAGTAAAATTAAATAAATTAACAAATAAAAAATAATCCAATAATCTTCTAGTAAGACGATTAGGTGGCATTTGTGGATTTATGTTCTACAACTCATCTGGGACTTACTCTGTATACTTACTCTGCACTCTGCTGCCCCGGGGCCTTTGCATATACTGTTCCTTGTGCTCGGCACACTCCCTTAAATCCTCCCCCTCCCCTGGGGCTTTAGTGCTCATGCTTTGGATCACTGCTTAAGTGCTCCTTCCTCAGAGCCCCCGCTGTAGGGTTCAGTCACCCCATTTTATGCCCCACAGCACTGGGCACGTCTGTGATTTGTAAGGTCCTGGAACACGAGGACCGTGGCTGCCCAGTCTGTTGATGTGTCCCTCGCCTGTGGACCCGTGGGTGTGTAATCTGTATTTGTTAGGTGCTTAATAAGTCAGTGAATAAAGACAGGAATTGTGCTTGTGCTAAGGGTAGCCCCAGTTTGCAGCTGGAGTAGAGCGGTGGGTGTTCTTGGGCCTGGGGCTGTTTTCATCAGGCCCAGACACACAGCCCCCCAGGAACCCCCCGGGCGGCCACGTGGGGCTTGCTCTGTAGCAGGATCTATCGCTGTGAGACACAGTGCCGTGGGGCTTAGGGGCTCCGGGTCCAAGTTCAAGTGACCGAGTCCTGCGCCAGAACCTGTCCGTGTCATTTCCGTGTCCCAGCGAGGCGTGTGCCTGTCCGCACGTGAAACCGAGCAGAGTGTCACGTCTCCTTAAGGCCCAGAGCCCCACTGCTGCCTCCCCTCACACCCACGCATCCGTGCAGTCGTTGATGAGGACGCATGTTCTAGTGTGTCCTTCCTCCCTTGGGATTCTTAGCCACCTGATGGCAGAGCACAATCGGTCGCCGTCGGGTGGAGACACGGTGATCGTGAGGACAGCTGCCCGCCGGCGGCCCGTGCGTGCTGTCCCAGCGTCCGCCTCCATGAACACAGACACAGCCACAGTGAGGGCTCCCAAGGGAGGGGGGGTCGCTCCCGTGTCACAGACGGGGGGACACGGACTCAGGGACCACAAGTAGCTTGCCCAAACTCACACAGCCCGTCAGTGGGCGATTTAACTCAGATCCAGCCGCAGGCTGGATGCTTACACATTAGGGAGAATTTTTCATAAAACAGAACTATAAAATATCTGGCATTTTTCATAGCATTCTGCTGAAAAGCCTTACTTTCTGTGTTAGCTTGGGCGGCTGTAACAGAGCATCACGGCCTGGGTGGCGCGCACACACACACACACACACACACGCACGCACACACACACCAGCGTTTCCCAAGATGTGTTTGAAGCCCATCCTGTGAAAGGAACCAATATGTATCTCACGGAGGAAGAAGGTTTTGTTTAAAAAGTCAAATAAAATATGCTCGTGAAATAGCATGTTAAACAAGTGGAGTAGGTTTCCTCGGGGCAGGATTTCCTGGAGCCACGAATGCGCTGATGTGATTTGTCAACCTCTAAGGCGGTCTTAGAGCAGGCGGGGGTCAGCAGACTTCGTCTACAAAGAGCTGCTGACGAGTACTCTAGGTTTTGTGGGTCACGTGGTCTTTGTGGTTGCAGCCTAAAGCGGCAGTGAGTGGGTGTGGCCCTGTTCCAATAAAACTTTATTTACAAAACGATGGTGAGCCGTTTGGCCCCTGGGCCGTAGTTTGCTGTGGAGCATGAAGTATTTCCCAAACGTTTTGGAACGTGCCCTTCTTCCAAGGAGCGTTTACGGCCCGCGGAACAGCCCCTTCACCCAAAGCCCTCGACCCCCAGTCCTCGGGCACCTTCTCCCTGTTCCATGTCCGTTGTTCCTGCCAATGCCGTTGGACAGCGGGATACTGTTCCCTGGACCGGGACAAATCATCTGGATTCCCGTTCAGACTTTACCCAAGTGGTCCAAACCACTCTGGGCTGGGCCGTCGTGTGAGTTTTCAGTGCTTCTTGGGTTCAGCAGAACTTGAGATGCACTCTGACGCACGTTATCGCAGTGTATCGAGTAACTCCGGGGAAATCACACGGTGCGGAAAGACTACTCTTTCTTCTTTCAGATTAGCGCTTTTCACCTGTCCCTCTGGTGTGTGTGCGCACGTGCGTGTGTGTTTGACAAGGGTGAAGGGGGAGGTGGGTAGAAGGGTTCCAGTGCACGAGGGGGCGTTTAATAAAGGTTTACATTCGTCAGCTACTTTCACGTACGTGTAAAAGGTGTTTAGTCTTCGTGTTCAAGCCGATGGCTCTAATTCATTTTGGATGGAGAGTTTTGGAAAAGGGGGACTGTTTGTATTAAGATGCACGTGGATATAGTCTTTCAAGGTCCAAAATCTGTGCTGACTTGGTCCAAAACACAACCGCATCTGCTTATGTCTGGTTTTGACTCCTCCAAAAATGTCCTGAATTCCAGACAACCTCTTGGGCTTAGAAATAAAAGTCATTAATCCTGCATTTGAATTTAATATTTGAAATTTTATCCTAATCTTTTTTTCTTCCACATGAATTAACTTTTGAAAAGTTGGAAAGAAACATTAAGAGGTTTTTTTTTTTTTTTCCTTTTTTTTTTCTTTTTTAAGGGAACATTCTTAACAAAAGGGTATAAAATTAAACTGGGCTTGACCTTTGGGGTTTAGCAGATTTTCCACCTGGTCTGAGCAGGAAATGAACTTCGCAGTGGGAAGGCCTGCTCTCCCACTTCTGGAAAGGGATGTGGCGTTCGCTCTGGAGGTGGAGGGCTCCTGGCAGAGCAGGAGCAAGGGCTCCTCCCTGACCATTCATTGATACGTGCTGAGATGGGGCGTCCGGGAGACAGCCTGTTCAGAGAAGGGCTCCAGCCAGCCCGTTCGTATCATCTGAAATATGTAAGCCACCCCGCACCCCCACCAAAATTACACATAATTGTGCAGGAATCTTGGGCATGGGTGGGTGGCTCTATTGAGTTTCATCAGCCCAGGGCAAGCTTCTTTCTGGCATGAGGGCTGTGAGCCTGGGGAACAGGCCAGCCACCCAGGTATTCCAAATGATCTTGTGGAAGAGAACGAATCTGGGAAGGGAAGGGTCTGGGAGCCTGCTGGTGGGTGGGATGTGGGGTGCTGGAGGGGAGAGAAGAGAGAGGAGGTCCATGGGGGGCTTGGGATGTGGGTGCTCTTGGAGCCGGGATTTGGGGAGTACGTTTTGGCTTCTGTCACAGAGAGTTGGGGGCAGAGGATGGGTCCCCTTGTTTGGGGTTCTTGCCTGTCGGCCACAACATGGCTCAGAGGGTCTGTGAATTCCAGAAGCCTGGGCTTGGATCCTGGCCCCACTTTTTATGGAGTGAGAGACTTTGGGCAAGTCTCAATACCTCTCCTAGCTTCAGTCTCCTCATGTGTAAAATGGGAATAAAATAGCACCTTCCTCGGAGGGCTTCCGTGAGATGACACATTTCCTTGTCAGCGTGTGGGGGGCGGGCACCAGGGATGTGCTTGGAAAGCAACCCCCTCCTATAACTCGAGAATGTTTCTATTCTTGAGATGACCGTGCTGGCCAAGGCAAAGGAGGGGCTGGCCCCGTCCCCTTCCACCACCCTCTGCCCTTTCTGTGACTCACTTTTCCTTTCAAGGGTGGTCTCTGCTCCCTGCCCTGTGATGTCACTGCCTGACAATGCGGGGCGCAGGCAAGGGGAGGCAGAAGGGGCGCTCGCCGTGATCTCTCCGCGGCCAGGCTCGAGCTCCCCAGGGGCAGCGCCGGCTCAGCTCAGAGCCGCAGGCTCCCTCCCGGCGGAATTTACGATTCCCTTGGCCAGCGCCGGTTTGCTCCTCCAGAAATGAGACAAAGCCAGCAGCAGCAGAAGCTGAGGAAAGCCCTGGCTTCCCTCCTTTTTCCCTCTTTTCCTCCCAACGGATGATCCGCCCGGCTGCGGATGGGGGGCGGGGGCCGCCCGACCGTGTGGGGCCTCTGTTTCTTCAGTGGGGCGGGAAGGGGTCTGGCCCAGCAGACTTGCAAAAGCTCATGGCTGAGTGCGTGTTAGGCAGGTGAAATGAGTGTGTCCCAGAGCATGAGGACGCGGAGAGCTGTCCACACGGAGGTGGCGCCCACAAGGCTTTAAACCTTTATTTTGTGGAGCACACGGGCTGGGGCAGGTAAGGCCCTTGCAGGTTGGAAGGGAGCAGGGAACAAACTGCACCCATCAAGATAAATAATAACTTGAATGCAGCATTTAAAAACCTGAAACCCCCAAAACATGGATGATGAACAAAGGATCAGAGTTTGAAGCGAAGGCAGGAGGTTCAGTGAGGTTTCTTGTGCCTCAGGCCCCCGGGGCTGCTTGCATATGCGATCTTGCGAACATTTCTAACAACCCAAACCCACGCGTTTGCAGATGCTACTGCCTGGAGAATGGCCACGGTGGAGGTGAAGTGAGTTTATTAGAAGAGACAAGGAAAGGCTGTCCCGTGTGTGTGGGGAGGGGCGTGTAGCTCTCTCGAGAGGATGAATGGGGATAGATAAGAGCCGTTTACAGGGAACACCGTGAGCTGGGGGGGGGGGTGTGACCCTTGAACACCTGCCCCCACTCCATGCCTGGGGTGCCTCGCTTTTGCTGTGAGCTTTTGCTGTGTCCCTTTGGCACAGTGGCCTGGTCCCAGAGGCCCCCTGACCTGGGCTGGGGCCATCAGAGCCTCCGGGACCCAGGCCGACTGGGGTCCTCACCAGGGGAGATGTCCCACTTGCGTCCCAGGTGTGGTCCTGCTTTGCTCTGGGGACAGAGGACAGGCAGTGCTGGCTTGCGGAGAGATGACCCAGATACAGAAGCAGCAGGGAAGGGTCCCGGGACAGCCCTGCCCTTGACTTCCACAGACATCCTGTGTCTTTATCATTAACTGCCCCCCCCCGCCCCCCTTTGGCATAAACTAGTTGTATTGAGCTTCTTTTAACATGAAATAGTCCTGGGGCGCCTGGGTGGCTCAATTGGTTGAGCGTCCCTCTTGATTTCAGCTCTGGTCACAATACCAGGGTGATAGGATTGAGTCCCAAGTTGGGCTCTGTGCTGAGTGTGGAGCCTCCTTAGGATTCTCTCTCTCTCTCTCTCTCTCTCTCTCTCTCTCTCTCTCTCTCTCTCCCCCTCCCTCCCTCCCCCTTTCTCCCCATCTCCCTCACTTGTGCTCTCTCTCTAAAAAAATAAAAATTAAAAAATAAAATGAAATCGTCCCAACCAATGTGACAAGAAAGGAAAAGATAGTGATGTGGGACTTACACTTGAACCCGGTGGTTCTCAGGCCTGGCTGCACATTAGAAACATCAAAGGGATCTGTAAAAATACGGACATCTGGGCTCCATCCTGCCCTGGCTGGGTCAGACCCGCTGGGGGGCGGGCCCAGGCAGCTCAGGTGCCCTCACCAGGTGGTGTAACTGCTGCCCTTGCAGACTGACAGCCCCCCTCAGCCGGGTGCAAACATCCCTGCTCTCTCTAGAAAGTTCCCTGACATTTACATGGGCCTGTCCACGTCGAATAATAAATGTTAAGTGTTGGTTTTCCCATCAAGTGTATTGAACACCTACTATGTGTACCAGGGATTCAGCAGGAACAAAATGGGCACAAATCCCTCCCCTTGCAGAAGAAGCAGAGCCTGAGACGAGGGTTCCGATCTCAGGGAAGGGGTCCCAGGATGTTCCGTCGGGGTGGGCAGCCCAGGCAGGACAGGGGAGGTACAGGCGCACACTGATGAGCACGCCGTGGCTGTGGGCAGCAGGACTCACCCTTGGGGGGGGACTTGTGGGGGCCGCAGAGAACCCACTTTGTGCCGTGGCACCGGCAGAGCCCTGCCTCGTTGCTGGTCACAGAGGGGCGTCCCGGCTCCCAGGCGCCGTGGCCAGCCTTCTTTTCCAGGCTATCGGTGGAGCTGTCCCCGGGGGTGGACGTCTGCCTGTGGTTTGGGGAGTAAATGCCTGTGGATGGAGATGTTTGCAAGCCGATAGCACTGGTTAGCCGCCAGAATTCCGTAGGAGCAGAGCGGGCGGCCCGCGGGGCGCTGCGGTGTTGCAGACCCTCCCACACCTCCCATGTCTGCAGAAGGCCCTGGTTCCCAGGCGGTGCCTCCGAGTTCGCGGGTCTTCTTTCCGCCTGGAGGATGTGGAAACCAATCTTTCCCTAGGGAGGTCCGGCCTGGGGGGCGCGTCCTGGCTCTTCGGCTTCCGTAGGGTTCTCTCACCTCCCCTCCAGCTGCTTCAGGGCGACCGCAGCCGGGACGTGCTGTTCTTTCTGGGCCGTCTCTTCCACCGCTCACCCACTGGAAGCCCTCCAGACCTGGAAGGTGGGCCTCAAGACCCCTGTGGGGCTGAGGCTGTCCCTCATCTTGCCTGGAACATCGCCCTTTTTCCACACGAGCTGTCCGGAGTCCATGCACGGGTTTTCCCGGAAGCTCTTGGAGTGTTCCGTCCTTCCTCGGGTCCGATTTTTCTCAGACTCTCCACATTCAGAGGGGATTCGCTGCCGCTGGTCTGGCAGGGGGCCCTCTGGTTGTGACAGGGTGACCTTGTCCCTGTGGGGCGGAGAGCATTTGCTCGGCCTCACCTCCTTTCGGGAGTCCACAGTATTCCGCAGTCACCTGTGTAAGGCTGGCCCCGCTTCCTGGCCTGTGGGTGGCTGTGACCCAGTCCTGGCCGCTCTGAGTTCTCCATGGAACACCCCCCCCACCGCCCTCCCCCAGTGATGGATGCAGAGGTGGACGTGTTGCCATCCCGAGCTGACCCGGGTCTTCCCCAGGCCGTTCCCGGGGCTCCCTTCTCCTGGTCTCATGTTCTCTGGAGCGGGATGACCTGGGACTGCTGAGGACCGTTTGCCCTTGAGAGCACACAGATGAGCAGCATCAGGAGATGGAGAGAGACAGATTCCTGGCAGCTTCATGGGATCCCCGGACCCAGGCACGGCCGAGGCCAGACCCACCCCGTCAGTTTTCCAGTTGAGGGAAGAACCAATGCGTTTCTGGTGCAGGCGGGTTAAGAGAGGTTTCTAGCCCTTGCAGCGAGGAGTCCGGCTGACTTTCCAGCAGCAAGTAAGCAACGAGAACCCAGAACAAGGGCTCTCAGAGAGCACTGGGGGCCAGCGGATCCAAAGGAGAGCTAGACATTCAGACTGAGCAGGGGGGACCAGCCAGAACCGGGTGTCTGGGCACCAGGAACCCCGGGATCTAGGTCCTCGGCGACCCCCGTCCATATGCTGGCTCCCTTGGATTTCTGCTCCAACTCGGTATTCCAGGAAGAAACAATGCCCGTGGCTCGGCTTGGGTCCCGTGCCCGACTGGCAGCTGGGGGGCTGGATGGACGGCCCCTCTGGGCCCTCACATGACGCGGTAGTGGTCGATGCCCCCAGCGGGAGGTGTTCTGGGGCACAGAGAAGGCTGGGCAGTCACATGCCCAGATGCCACTGTAGCTTGGGAAACGGCACACAACCCTGAGTCAGTTTCTCTCCAGCTGGATTCAAATACCCTTGAGGGCTTTTGCTCGATGGCTTGGCAGAGGCGCTGGCCTGTGGCAGAAGGGATGTGGGCTTGGGGTGAATGCAGCCCTCCCCAGGTCCTTGCTTGGACGCGGTGTGCCCTCCACCTCGGGTTTTCTCCCAACGACCAGACGGTAGCAAGGTTGCCCTCTCAGAGCGCGTGGGGCCGCCGAGAGAGCGTGGGGCTCCGCCGGCTCGCTGCAAATCATGCGTCAGCCCTTTCCGGACAAGGGCCGCGTCTAACTTGCAGGAGTGCCACTCGTGAGCGCCTGTCCCATCGTGGTGGCCTCACGGCCACCGTGGGTCAGGCTAACGTGCCGCATGAACATGTCCTTCTGATGACGGACTTTCAGCCCAACCTCGAGTTGTAAGGCCTGTGCTCCCCTTGGAGAAGCTCAAAGACCCCAGTCTCTCCTTGGAAACTTACTGGAATTCAGATACTACGATCAGAAACGGGGCCCAGAGGGTCTTCGCCTTCAAGCTGCACCTGACGGCGTGGGGATCCCAATGTGCAATCACGTTTCTGAATTAGTCTATAATGATTCAAAAAAATAACGTCTGACTAAAAAAGTATAAAAGATTTCTCTCGATTTTTAAGCATGGGGAGTGATGGGGGCTGGCTCTCCTGGCTTGGAGGCTGCACTCTGTCCCCACCAGTTACTCTCTGAGTAACTGCGGGTAAGCCCCTTTACCTCCTGAGCCTCAGTTTCCCCGTCTGTAAAATGGGAATACTAATAGTCTGCCTCGTGACGTTAAATGAGTTAATGCATTTAGAGCTGTTGGAATAGCTTGGCACATAGGAAGTATGAAGTAAACCTTAGCAATTATTACTGCCCCCAATTAGTTAAGATTTGGACACACGTCTAGCACTGTAAATGCCTGCATTGTGTGTGCTCTCTCTGGAATAGGCTCCATCCTGAATATAAATAGTCCCCGTGCCTAGTTCTGAAGCCATTTATAGCAACTCCTGTTTTCCACTGTGGATTTCAGTTTTGCTGATACGGAGGGAAAATTTCAAGCCCTCTGCTGTATAAATCGAGTTAACATTTTATTGCTCGTGACTCTTTTATCACGTGACTTTTGTTTCTCATTAAGTCAGTGAATGAGATTCACTAATAAGCCAAGTGAAATCTAATTAGGGCAGGGGCCTTTTCCTGAAGAATTAATTCTCCTGTGGACCCACAGATGTTAGGCATTCAGGGCGAGGAGCGCGGCGTGTACCCTCGCTGCTCGGAAACGCTGGACCTGCGCGCACCGGCTGTGCATTTAGCACAAAAACCGGTATAATTTTCATGGATTTGTTTCCTGAAAATGAATATTAGTTGCCTCCAGGGTCAAACCCAAAAATAGATGGGAAGGACAATGGAATTGCCCTGGCCATGAAATACATTGATTAAACGCGACTTTGCTGTTCCTACTTGGCGGGGCCATTATGAAAATAAGAAGAGGTGTTTGGATCAACGTCAGGGTTTGTATTTCCTCTCTGGTTATTTGGACGTTCTGCTTCCAAGGCATGAGGGAAGTTACTTTCTCTCAATGAAGTGGCACCATTCTGCATGCACCTGGCCAGGTGCGTCCACGTGCGTGTACGTGCCCGTTGGCGTTGAAATTACTGTTGGTGTTTCCAGAGTTTGTCTTTCTCCTGCCCTTCTAGGAGAGTTCTGACTTTGTCCTTGAAATGTCGTCTCTCCCTCTTTCCATCCTGTTTTTGCTGTTAGGGGCTGTTAGTGCTTAAAAGTGTTTCCATTAATTCATCGGGGGCTGCAAAACAGCGATGTTCTATCATTTTGTTCTCATCTGTCGGCCGGAGGAAGTTCATACAGAGACGCTTCTCCTAGCCTGCCATTTGGTTACCTGTGGCGCAGTCGGGGGCTGGAGAGAAGGCTTCTCCGGGCAGGAGAGCCTTTCTCTGTATTTACGGCGTTCTCGAGATGACAGATTGATTCCGTATCAGTCCATTGGTTTTCCACTTAAGTCATTAAGAACTTGTAGCCTCAAACGTAGTGAACGAGCGTCTGTCTGTTGGGGTTCATGGTTGTGTGGGGTGGGGGGCTGTTGAGAATTTGAGAAGATTCAAATCTAGGCTGCCTCTCATCTTGTTTCCCTGAAATAAAACATGGCAGAGTGAACCCCCTCAGGAAGGGACCAGCCCCCCACCCTCCCCCAAATCTTCCAGTTCTGGTCCAGGGGCAAAGCCGGAAGGTGCAGGGGAGCGGCTGGCGGGCTGCAGAGCCAGCGGGCCTCGGTGCACCCCCACCTCCCCAGCGTTGCTTTGGGACTTTGGGCGGGTCACTCCCCTTGTCCCGTCATCTCTAGAACTGGAGAAGGTGTGAGGTTGGGTGGCAAGTGTGGGAGCACCTGCCCTTTCACCCGGTCACCCCGAGGGGCCAGCGTCTCGAGACCGTCATATTCCGTCTGAGATGCTTGGCCGTCCCAGGCCGCACTGGGATTCCACTCCAGCCTCTTGTTTCCCTGTCCAAGCCCCTGAGGTGTGAGCCTCGTCCTGGACTTTCCAGAAGGACGAAGGAAGCAGGTGGGGTGGTGAGAGTTCGGCACCCACATGCCAGCGCTGTCTGAGGCCACGTGCCCTCAGGCAGTGGGCACGGCTTCTACCTAGAGCCACCAAGGTCATCCCTGGATCCGTTGTGTTCGACGATCCTTCCCTTGTTCCCTTTCTAATCTGATCATCAGAATCTGTTTGTGCGCAAGATGACCAAGTCCGTTAGAACTGTGTGTAGACTAAGAGTTAATAAGCACAGACTGAGTATCGGTGTGCCACCGGCAGAGGAGATCCGGGTGTTCAAGTTCTGGGTCACTGCAGACCTGGTAAGTGGACGGTGATACGCTGGACGTCCCTGAGGACACGCGGACAATAACGTAGTCTGTTGCGGAGAGGAGAATTGCACCTCAGAATCAGTCAGGACAACTGGAAACTTGTGTTTACAGACAAAGACAACAATTCCTTTCTCTGAGGCAGGACCGTGCTGCCGCCTTCCGGCAGTGCCCTCGGTTGCGATGCTGGATTGCCTGGTTCAGGTGGCCCGGGGGCCCGGACTTGCTCTATCGCTGGCCAGCGTCCACACGCCCGTGCTCGGCTGGATGGCAGGTTGTGGTGCGCCAGGCCGGCCAAGCGCAGAACGCAAAAGCGCCTTCCCTCCTGTCGCCACTCCTGGGGGCCTGTTTGTGAAGGGACTGCACACGAGGGAAAGAGCCCGAGCCCCTCTCTCCCTCTCCCAGGCAATTAAGAAGTGGACAGACTCTTCCTGAGTCACCCTGGATCTCTGTTCCAGCCTGTGGTCGTGCACGTGGTCCGTGGGCCAAGGACTCAGGTGCCCTGTTTATAGGACAGGGGCCAGGAACCCTGTTCTGGAGTCGACACTCACATACGACGCCTCAGTTTTCACTTCTGTTAAGTGGGAATGCTGAGACCTGTCTTCTCACAGTACCGTTTTTAATGTGGCAAAATGTCTGCGAGTCTAACAAGGTTCCTGGCATATAGTAAGTGCTTCGTAAATACGTACTTTTTTGTCATTATCATCACTGAGATACACAGGTTCCTTCCCCCCCCCCCACCCCTTTAGAGCAGTTACTCATGGAGTTGTTTTATCGTCTTTCTTTCCTACTAAGTGGTCATTCCCATGGGGCCCTTCTGACCCTTGCTCAGCAGAACAACACCCCCAGGACATCCACGTCCCAGTCCTGGACCTGTCACTATGTGGCCTCACGTGGCAAAAGGGACTTTGCCTGAGATTAAGCTCAGGCTCTTGAGGTGGGGAGTGATCCTGGACGGGCCAGGCAGGCCCACGTCTAAATAATTCCATATGTGAGCAAGTCCAGGGGAACAGTCATACAGAGGATGGAACAAGGGGTTTAGCCCAGCTGAGGGGCTGGCCAGGCAGCCCTGAGAGATTGGGGCGAGGCCTGCAGGATGCTGGGGTCAGCCCTGAGAGCAGGGAAGGAGGGACGTGCCACTTTACTTCTCAGACAGCTGGACGAGGTGGCCTTGGTTCCTCGTAGCACAGACGGGACAACGTGGCTCAGAAAGGTGGCTCTCGGCACCACGGGACCTTCCCCGGAGCCCAGCCCCACTTCCTGCCCTGAGAGCCGTGGAAAGACACGCTGCGGGTTCACCAGCACCCCGTTTCTGGCCGACCAGGACCCAGGCATACCGGGGGCCCCCGAGCGCCCTCACCTCTGAGCCCACCCCGGCCCCGTGTCACTGCCGCAGCTGTGCTGCAGAGCTCCATAGCGAGCCCCGGACAGGATGTGCCCCCCCCGCCCCCCCCGACCACGCCAGCCCTGAGAGGCGTTTGCCCCGTGCATTTTCCTGGCTGTCACCGAAATCCTCTGGCTCACGTTCAAGGCCGGTGCTAGGCCGAGTTTTGTTAAAACCTTGGGTCCGGATTGTTCACCGAGCAGCTTTCAGGTTTGCGGCCGGTGTGCGGTCGGAGGCCCCCCGGCAAAGCCTGGCAGCCGGACTCACACCTCCCCCCGACACTCAGCACACTTTGTTCTGCTCCATACGAGCAGCCGTCAGAAAAGCCTCGTTGATGGTATTGCTCAGGCTTCCTGTTACTTTCAACCCTCAGCGTTCCTGGCCGCACCCTGCATTCTGGCCCGCACCGCTCCCTCCCCCCACCCCCCCCCCGCCACCACCCCTGCCCGCGCCACCCTTCCACCTCCTCTGCCCGTACCACCCCCCCTCCACCTCCCCTGCCCGTGCCTCCTCCCTGCCCACGCGCTCCCCCCCCCCCCACCCCTGCCCGCGCCGGCTCCCGCTTACATAACGTCAGCCGCGGAGTAATGGACTTTCCAGGACTTCCAGGCATCCCGTTCTGCATTCCGCCTTTTCTAAAAAATTGAGGTTAAATCCACACCATGTAAAGCGAACCATTTTAAGCCAAAGAGTCCAGGGGCAGCGGAGCACATGTAGTGAAACCACACTTCTAAGTGCAGAGCGTTTTCACCCCAGGAGGAGACCCCATGCCCGCCACCACTCGCCCCTTCCCCACCCTTGGCAACCACTCTTCTGACTGTAGACATGCTTATTCTGGAACGTTCTTGTGAGTGGAGCCACACGGTAGACTGGCTTCTTCCATTTAGCACGATTTCGCTCGCCTGCACCCAACCACGTGTCGGTACTCGACTCCTGTTGGCGGCTGAATACTATTCTGTTACGTGGCTGTGCTACAGTGTGGTTATCCATTCACCCACGGATGGGCGGGCGCCTGGGCTGGTTCTGCGTTTTTCCTTACCGTGCGTGACAGTAGCACCGTGAACACCTGCTGGGAAGCTTTGCTGGAGAACCTGCGTTCACCTGTCTCGGGTCTGCACCCAGAAGTGCAATTGTGGGGTCCCGTGCTGATTCCATGTTGGACTTTTTGAGGCACGGCAGGCTGTGCAGGCTGGGGACAGTTTCCCAGGCAGGTGAGGTTTCAGTGAGGACCCTGGGGGACAGCAGGGACCGGAGTCTGTGTGGTTGGACAGCACAGGGGAAGTGGCAAAACCAGGTCCTGGAGGCTTGCCCTCACCTCCCACCTGCCTTCCTCACAGCACCCTCCCGGTGCCGGTGCCGAAGGCGTCCAGGCCCCTGCATGGCCCCTCGGGGTGGGGAGGGGGGGGGAGGCGGGGCATCCCTGAGCAAGGAGGGATTTCCCCTGCTGTGGGGTGCTGGCTGCTGGCCAGGCGCGGCCGTCTGAGCAGACGGGGGCTTCTGCTCTTCTGTGCGTCCCACATTGGAGGGGAGAGGGCTTTGGAGCCCCACGCGTCCGGGCTCCAGTCCCGGCTGTGCCACTTCCTCCACTGTGCAGCTTCGAGCTCGCCTCTCCGCCACTCTGACCCTCGGCGTCACCATCTAGAAAATGAAGAAGATTCCCGGCCCAGGCAGTGAGAGCTCACTGTCTCACAATGACTTTCTGTCCCCGGCTCGACGAGATGGGCGCTGTTACCCCATGTCACAGATGAGGAAGCCAGGGAACAGAGAGGTCAGGGTGTTTGTCCAAGGCCACAGCCTTTGGTAAATGGCAAAGCTGGGCCCTGAGCCCTTGGACCCCTAACTCTGAGGCTGCATGGCCCCATCGTGACCGTCACTATCGATGGGGTAGTTTCTTATGAAATTTCCACTGGCAGGTGGGCAGATCGGGTTGATAAACCTGCTTGTCACCCCCCGAGCCCCAGAAATGCTCCTTGCTCAGTGAGTCCCACCCCTCACACAGGCCTGGCTGCTCCTCCCCGACATGGCGTATTTCATAGGTGTCTCTGGAAGGTAAGAGTTCACCTTCCCCTCTGCACTGTGTGCTTTGCACATCCAACACTTCGAGCTCAGGCCTGGCCCAGCGAACAGTTTCGCAGTGCTTGCTGCAAGGGCGAGCAGGTGGTGTGCGATGAGCCGCCTTGCCGGGAACTTGTGCTTTCCGTGGACCCCGTGTGGGAGTCACTGTGCCTGGGAAAGCCGTGACTTCCCCGGGATCCCTCAGTGGAAGCAGGTGACAGTTTATGACTCGGGTAAGCGCTCACAAGCCTCAGTGCAAAATACCGCCTGTTTATGCAGGGCCTTGTGTCCAGCTCAGAGGCCCTGCGGACGGGGCTTGGGAGGCCGAGGTGTGGACAGCCGGCCACCCACCTCTCCTAGCCCGTCACAGGCTGCGTGTGGTGCGGGTGGCGGGTAGGGGTCCCCGTGCCTGCAGGGACGGGCTTCTACCCGCGTGCCACGGTGGTCTGCACAAACCGGGTCCCCACGTGCCGGGTCCCCTGCCCCAAGGCGCCTCTGAACCTGCAGGCGAGGACGACCCTGAGGGATGAGGTGGGTCTTTGGAGCCCACGTGCCTGCCTTGCCCGGTTCTGTGAGCTCCTGTGGTCCCGTGTGCAACCAAAAGTCTCGGCTGCCGGCTCGGGTGTGCGTCTCTTGGCCGGCTCGGTTCCCCTCGCTCCTGTCCTCGTCTGGCCCAGTTCTCTGACCAGCTCGGTTCTGGACATGACATCCAAATTCCCGACAGAGATAAAGGTTAGGATTCGGGAACAGCAGATCAGAATTTCTGAAAAATCGCCAAGAGTTCCTGAGTTGTAAATTACTCTACATTTTCCACAGCACTTCATGTGATTTAAAAAGAATGAGAGGCCTCGATCAATTCCGTGGTAGGATTATGTGGAAAGTTCAGAGGTTTTTTTGTTTTTCAATGCATGGTTTATCATTGCTTTACATCAATATATTTTGACATTATGTGATTCAATAATTGATAGCATTTCACATTCATTTGTACCTGATTCAGATGTTTGAGGACAGAAAATCTTAAAAGAAAAACACATCAACACAAGTGTCAGATAAAAATTATTTAAAAAATTGAAGTACCACAAATATTTAGTGATTAAAATTTATTAGTCTTAACAAGGACATATTTTTTAATGTCTTATTTATTTATTTATTTATTTATCCATTCATTCATTTACGTCCAAGTTAGCATCTAGTGCAACGATGATTTCAGGAGTAGATTCCTTAGTGCCCCTGACCCATTTCGCCCATCCCCCCTCCCACAACCCCTCCCGTAACCCTCAGTTTTTTCTCTGTATTTATGAGTCTCTTCTGTTTTGTCCCCCTCCCTGTTTTTATATTATTTTTGTTTCCCTTCCCTTATGTTCATCTGTTTTGTCTCTTAAAGTCCTCAGATGAGTGAAGTCATATGATTTTTGTCTTTCGCTGACTAATTTCACTTAGCATAATACCCTCTAGTTCTGTTCATGTAGTTGCAAATGGCAAGATTTCCTTCTTTGTGATTGCCGAGTAGTATTCCATTCTGTATATATAACACATTTTCTTTATCCATTCATCAGCCGATGGACATTTGGGCTCTTTCCGTCCTCTGGCTATTGTTGATAGTGCTGCTATAAACATGGGGGTGCATTAACAAGGACGTTTTAAAACACAGTTCATTCAAAGACCTCTCAGAAGGTCCTGATATCTCCTAACAAATAATCCAGAGGGAGACAAATTGCGTTACGTTGGTTGGACCACCAAGTACATCCCATCCGTGCACAGCCTGGGTGTTAGGTGCATCTGGTTTCAGGCAAGCTCTGTCCTTTTTTAAAGTTTTTTAAAAATGTTTACTTACTTTTGACAGAGAGACAGAGTATGAGTGGGGGAGGGGCAGAGAGCGAGGGAGACACAGAATCCAAAACAGGCTCCAGGCTCCGAGCTGTCGGCACACAGCCGGACACAGGGCTCAAACCCGTGAACAGTGAGATCATGACCTCAGCTGAAGTTGGACGCTTAACCGACTGAGCCACGCAGGTGTCCCAAGCTCTGTCCTTTTTTAATAGTGAAAAGCTTTTGTGTGCTGCCCTTTCTAAGGTTGTTGGTGTTGAAATTGGCTTTTGCAGGGGCGCCCGGGTGGCTCAGTTGGTTAACTGTCCAACTTCAGCTCGGGTCATGATCTCACGGTTCATGAGTTTGAGCCCCGCGTCGGGCTCTGTGCTGACAGCTCGGAGCCTGGAGCCTGCTTCGGATTCTGTGCCTCCCTCTCTGTCTTCCCCTTCCCCACTCCACTCTGTCTCTCTCTGTCTCCCAAAAATAAGTAAACGTTAATAAAAAAAATTTAAAAAAAGGAAATTGGCTTTTGCAAACTTAGATGGAAGATGGTCTCACCTGGAGAATTCTACAGTGAGGTTGACTGCTTCTGTTTGCACGTCTTCTGTTGGTGTGTTCACGAAGATCGGCGCCCAGAGTGAGTATTCGCGCCCCGGAAATCGTGCTGAGCTTACATCTTCTAGAAATGTGAACGGCACGACACAGAATCACATGTCGACACTACCAACTTCGGGACTTCTTTGCTTCCACAAATCGTTATTTCTTGGCTTAGCACTCTCAGGATTTGAACAGAGTACCCTATGTGTATGGACTTACTGGTATTTATTTCATTGCAAGAATGACTCTCTCCAGGTGGCGGGCCATAGGGCACACAGTTATACATGGCAGCAGCTACAGGCCAAAGTGGCTGGTGGGCTCCCCTTCTGTCCTGGGGCTCCTGCCCCGGTCCCCAATATGTGACTTTACCCCTGTGCTAGTGTGTAACGTTGGCTCGCCCCCGGGTTAACACGAGAGCCTCCTAACTGGCGGCCCTTCTGCCTTCCACCCCTGTCCCCCACCCCACCCCCACCCCCAGTCCTGCAGGGTCAGGGGCTCCCGTCAGAGACAGAAGAGCAGTGACTAGGTGATCCGGTGGACCCGTCTTTAGGGGTGGAGACTCCCTCCCTCCATCCCTCTCCTCCTTCTTTGTAAAGTATTCGATCTTGTTTTCTAGAGAAGCATCTGGGTTTCAGGAAGGGGGGCACTGGCATCTGCAACAAGGTTGTCATAATTTTCGGTGCAAACAGAGATGAGCTAAAGAGACAAAACCATCTGTGGTTACAGCGGGGGCTGGGTATTTGTTTCAGTTGCCCATGCTCCCTAACAAGCCCCCCTCCCCCATATTTAGTGGCGGTAACCAGTGATTCGTGTCTCTTACGGCCCTGGGCTTCCGGCATGGTGGTGTGGCTCGCAGCTCCGAGGGTCCTCTCCCTGCTCTCCGCCCTCCGTGCCGGCCGCTCCTGGACCATCTCCCAGTGGATCTCCTCTGCCTCCTACAGCAGGGCCACGCCCCGGCCTGCAAACGCTCAAGCCTTCACTTCCGTCACATTAGCTGATGTCCCACTGACCACGGCAAGTCGTGGGGCTGAGTCCAGACTCAGCTTGGGAAGGGACAGTCCAGGCTGTGGGTGCCCCAGGCCACTGACGTGACTGCTGCCACTCCAGGCGCCAGGACGTGCCCGGAGGTGGGGCCTCTTCTCTCCCTGCGCAAGATTGGTGCAGAACCTGTGAGCTGGGGTCTGTGTGGGGTCTCTGTCGCCAGATCCGCCTCCCAGGCCTCCCCCAGTCTCGCCAGGAAGAAAGAGGTTGAGCTTGGACCCTCTCCTGGGAAAAGGTGCAGCCCCAAGCCAAAGCGTGTGATGCTGGTGACAGTCCTCGCCCTGTCGACAGTGGCTTTCACCAGGTTTTGTGGCTAGTGGCCAGCTCGCTCCCGGTACTGGTTACCACCCCTCCGCCTGTCCCTCACCATCCACCAGGAGCCACTGAACTCAGTGGCTTTCAAGTGGTATTTCACTGAAGCTTCCCGGCCACCCTGCTTCACCTGCTCTGGAGAGGACGGTCTGGGGCCGCATGTGAACAGGTGCTGGGGCTTGGCCAGCCCCTGGTCCGTGAGCCGGCAGCCCGACACTGTACTCGTCCCTTCACATGGCCGTGTGCGGTGGTCTCTGGTCTGTGGCACTCCCGGGAACCCCTCCTGTCCTCTCCTGGGCTCATCCAACACCGTGAGAGGACACACAGGAAATATTTTAGTCTCTGTGACCCGCATACACGTGGTCCCACATTCTTAGGTTTTGCTTCTTGCATTTAAAAACCGTAAAAAGCATACTTAGGTCCTAGTAAAACTGGCTCAAGAACTGTGCGGGCCACCCCAGTTTGCCTGTACCACTGGCTTCCAGCCGACCCTGGGCTGGCAGTGACCAGGGCCACGTTCCTGGTGCAGAACAGCTCCTGGTGCAGACCAGAGCCGCCACCAGTATTGGGCGGTGGGGACTTTCCCTGACTTTACTCGGCGTCCAATGTGTCTGAGGGCATCTGACCGATGGCAGGTGGGCCCTCGGGACCTGGCCTCCAGACGCCCCTGGAAGGGAGCAGTCAGTGACCAGCAGAAGCCAGGCCACACCAAGCGGGGCCCAGCGGCGGGGCCTCGGTCACCGTGGACTCTGGAGGAGAAGGTGGAGCTCATGTTAGTCCTGGAGGGGAGGTTTATGGGTAAACACAAGGCAGCGATTCGGTGGAATCTGGTGCCTGGGGGCTCTGTGAACCCCTCACAGCTCACGATGCAACAGGGAAGGGCCGTCTCCCACCTCCCCACGTGGCTCCCGGTCCCGAAGCACCGCCTTCTGTGGGCAGTGGTGGCTCCCAGAGTAGTGACCTCGCCTGGCGGCCATCTCGGACGTGCTTGGTAGACAGTTTGCAGCCCTGGCGGGTGGGGCAGGCCACCCCTGGAGGACAGGGCCCTCCGTCTCAGTCTGGCAGGTGGCGCTTGGGGCCAGCTCGTCGGGGCGCCCCCACCGGAGGGCCTGCAGGGTGACGGCCTCGTCTCCGACATGACTCTGCGGCCCCACCTCTGTTGGTCTCGGGGCGGCCTCGAGGCTGCTGGGAGACACGCGGCAGGTGCACAGAGCCCATCTTGGGGTGCGTTGTTGCGGGTCCCCACGTCAGGACAGGTGAGGGCTCGCCTCACCTCCGCCTTGCACCCTGCAAGCCTGTTTCTCATTTGGGCGCCGGCCACCCAGGCTGGGCCAAGTCTGGGTTCTTACACCCTGTTAGTCAAAGGCATGTCCGCCATCTGCCGGGATGGGGGCACTCGTCACCCTGACAGCTGGAGTCCTGGGGAACACGGGGAAGGAATCCACAGATCAAAGGGCTTCTTCCTGTCTGAGGGTGAAGACATTGGCAAGAGAAGAAAGTCTTTGTTTAAAAAGGAGTGTCAAGGATGATGTCAGGTAGGCATCAGGTTGTTAGAGAAATACTAGCTCATTGTTTCACGTGCTGGCGCAGAGAGGCCCCGGGCCCCGGTTTCCTCCTGCTCCCACCGGGGCCGTCTTCTGCACCTGAGCTCCTGGCTGGGGGCTGTCCCGCTGCCGGGGGGCAGGGGGTGACCCAGGATGTGCCACCGTGTGGGTGTCAAACAGGACTAAGAAGCGCTGGGATTCACCTGTGTCCACCGTTCACCAACTGTTGTCACTGTGAACAGGTTTGGTCACCCCCCTGAACCTCCGTTTCCTCACCTGGGAACTGGGGATACACACAGCACCTACCTTGTATGGTGCCTGGGACCTTTCCATCAGACTCCAAGTTCTGGGGGGCAAGGCTCCCCTCTTGGCATTCGGTTCTGTATTCCCAGCGCAATAGCGGTTCAGCAGACAGAAGAACGGCATGATGGGAAGTTGGCGCTCCACGCGCATCATCGCGTCGTTACCGCTTTTATTGTTTCTTCGTTCGCGGGGGACCTTAGAACCGTCACAAACGTATGAAGCCCAGTTGGTGTTGGAGGGCAGGGGTCAGCAAACCACAGCCTGCTGGCCGTGTCTGGCCCACCGCTTGCTTTTGTAAATAAAGCTTTATTGGGACCCGGCCACGCCCATTCGTTTGTGCAGTGTCTGTGGTGGTACTGTGCCACAGTGGCCGAGTTGAGCACTTAGACGGGGACCACGGCACTCACGGTCTAAACTGTTCTCTCTCTGGCTCCTCCGCGAAGGCGTTTGCTTACCCTGGTCTGGGGTCTCCTGCCAGGAAGTGATGGCGGCAAGCAGCGTTTTTGACCCTGTCTTCCTGGAAACAGTGTTTAGCCCCGAAGCCCTGGGAGGCAGGGAAAGGGCGAGGACAAGACAGCCTCACTCACAGCCTCTGCTCTGGCAGGTGCACACACAGCTGCCTGTAAGTGTCTCAGGCTCCACCAGGATCGTTGTCATCAGGACAGGGCTGCAGCGTGGGTTGCGGGAGGTATGGGGAGGGGACCGCAGGGATGCAGGAGAGCCCCACTCCTTGTCCCAGCCCCTCCGTGCCCTCCCTCCCTCCCTCATGGCCGAAGCCAGAGGCCCCAGAGTGGCCGGGGGGGGGGGGGGGGCTGTCTGTGAGATCGGTCCCCACCCTGACCTGTGACCTTCCCCCCTCTGCTCTGCATCCCGGCCCTGCCTTTCTTTCCTGTTTAGCACTTCCTTCTGTCTGACATGCTGGCTATTTACAGGATTGCTTATTGATTATCTTATTTTGAAGTTTCTCTGTCCCTGGGCCAGAATATAAATTCCACCTTTTTACTGCACCAATCCCAGTGCCGGACACATAGTAGGTGCCGGGTGGCGATTTGTGGGACGGAGGAATGCAGTGAGCTCCCTTCAGCCTCTCTCTGGGCTTCCCGCCCCAGCTAGCGAGCTGGACAGCTTCCTCTGTCTCCCAGCTTCAGGTGGAATATTAGGGAGGGGGCCTGGCTGGCGTGTTACCTGGCAGGGGACAGGGGCAGGGGACGAGCGGCTCCGATGTCCCAGCCTGGCTCGTGCCCTCCTGCCAGCTGCTCCAGAGCCACGGCTGCCTCAGTTTACCAGCCTGTGTCCTTTACTCTTCAGCCCGAGGGGACTGGATCTGTGCTTGCTGGCTTCGCCCTGGGTTTTCCTTGCTCTTGGTCTCTCCCTCCTGCAAGCCCTCAACTCTGCGCCTAGCCTGCCAAGCAGAGTGCTGCTCCTGGCCTTCTGGGAGGGAGGTCAGCTTTGCCTCTGGCCACTTCGCAGACCCCTGTCTCCGCCGAGCCACCCACAACGATTCCAGCGCACAGGAGCTCAGGAGTGTCACATAAAGTGAGAAGTATAAGCCGCAGTGACCTTTTCTCCAGAGGAGGCTGGCAGACAAAGCCCGCAGCTCAGGAAACGAGAGCCAATGCTGTTTCCAGGCAGAGTCTCATGGGCCACGTTTGTTTGAGGTGCTCAGCCGAGGGGGAGTCCTGGGGGGCGGGGCGGGCAGCGAGCCTGGGGACGTGCGTGTGTGCTGGGTTGGGAAGAATGTGAGGGCGTGGCTGTCGTGGTGAGACGGGGTGGTTAAGGGCTGTGGAAAGGCATGTGGGCAGACGAGTCGGGGACTGTGTCTCCCCAGGGGTGGGAGCTGAGAATCCTGGGCGTGTGGGTGAGCAGACGTGGGGGAGCCGAGGCCCTCCCGTCTCCCTGGTGCCGGCATTTCCCCGCAGAAGCCACTCGTGGCTCACTCAGGCTCCCAGTAGCCACAGAAATACGTGGAGTCTGTAATGGCCAAGGGGGTGTAGGAGGCATGAACGTAATGGAAAGAACACTAGGCTGGTAGTGAGGAACCCTGAGTTCAAATTCTGCTGAAATAACTGAGGCTCAGAGAGGGTCACTGTCTTGTTTAATGTCACACAGCATATGAGCTGGCAAGGGAGATTTGAACTCAGACGGACTTCTGGGATTAAATGACACTCCTAAAAGCAAAGCACATCAAAAGAGCCCTCACCCTCAAGGGTCTCTGGGCCCCGACACCTCTGGCACCCCACTCGGGGGAGGGAAGGGCCTGGATTTCTCACCGTCTCTTGCTCGGACTGAGCAGGAAAGGTCGAGTTTCTCATGGACTGAGGGGATGCAGACTGTGAGTTCCCACAGTGGTAAACAAGCATCGCTGGGAATTTTTAAAAACAGCTTTACAGAGGTACAGATTTACATATCCTAACATTCCACCATTTCGATGCATGATTCAATGCCGTCACTAACTTGACTGAAACGAGCGTCGTAACCGTCAACGTGGATGAGACATTTTTGTAACTTCACGAAAATTTTACAATCTGCTTGGCAATTTCTGTAAAAAAAAAAAAAAAAAAAAACACGCCTAATGAAATTTTGATGGGAATTGCATTGAATCTGTTGATCGGTTTGGGAAAACTGCTCTTTTAATAATGAGCCTTCCCGTCTGCGCACACGGACTGTGCCTGTGTTTCTTTAGCTCTTTGCTTTCCTTCTGCAGAGTTTAGTGACGTTTCCTCCCCAGATCTTGTACTTTTTGTTCCTAAGTATTGATTCCTAAGTATTTTATTCTTGTGATGCTATTATGAACGGGATTATATTCTTAGCTTTGTGTTTGGACTGTTCCTTCTGGTGCACAGAGACCTAACTGGCTTCTGTGTGTTGATCTTGTGTCCTGGGACCTTGTGTATTAGTTCTCGTAGTTGTGTGTGTGTGTGTGTGTGTGTGTGTGTGTGCGCGCGTGCGCACGCGCGCGTGTGTGAGCCTTAGGATCACATCATCTGCGGGTAAAGTTAAATTTACTTCCTCTTTCCCAAGGTGATGCCTTTTACCTTCCCTGCCTGACTGCCTGATGGCATGCCTCTGGGCGTTAGGTCACACCAGGTGTGAGCACTCTGGCTTCTCCTCCTCCTCCTCCTCCTCCAGCTTGAGAGGCAAGGCTTCCAGCCACCCCCAAAGCCTAGTGGTCAGGGCTGGGGGTGTGCCACGGCCAGACTGCTGGGGTCGCCTCCTGGCTTCACCCTTTACTCGCTGTGTGGCCTCAGAACGGTTGCCAACCTCTCTGTGTTTCAGCCTCCTTGTCTCTTCAGAGAGGAGGTGACCACACCATCCACGCGCTGCACCAGCGCCTGAGGCAAAGTCACCCCCATACCTGTGGGTTCACACACGCTGGGAGCATGATGGGAGCAGTGCGGCGGCCGTGCAGGCACTCGTGGTGGGGTATGCGAGGAGGCGGGTGTAGTCTGGCCGTGTGACCGCCCTGTTCCACTGTGCCGCTCATCTAGCTCCTGAACGGAGGAGGAGCTGGTTCCTCTGACCTTGAGGGATCTTCCGCACATCAGGGCCCAGCTCAGCTAAGGCAGGGGGCCCCAGACTCCACGGGCCCGCCTTGTGTTTTCTTCAGTATTTAAAGGGACACGTATTAAGTTGTGAGTCTGAGTTGGGTGTGTCCGTGATGAAAGGCAAGGACAAAGAGAGGGGCACAGGCGCCCCTGAACTGAGAACCTGGGCGTCAGCAGTGCCGTGGGAGGGCTTCCTGCAGGAGGTGTCACCGTGGCCCTGCCATGAAGGATGGGTAGAGGGGGGCCGAGGGGAGGGGAGAGCCTTTCAGGAGGCTCAGAATGAGCAAAGGCCTGGAGGTGAACCAGTGGGCGTGCCGAGGGAGATTTTACGGATGGCCCTCGGGGTTTCCGTGGCCCTTGGAGGGAGGACTGGCTGGAAGCGGTGGGCAAGTCCAGGTCACGAGCTTCGCCTGGAGTGCTGGCTGGGGGGCGGGGCGGGTGGGCGGAGGTGACCTGGGGCCTCCCGACGCAGTTCATTCCCCAGGTAGAAACTAGCTCTGGGGGTCATCATCTGCCCGCTGCAGTGAAAGTTCCCAGAGGCAGGGAATGAACCAGAAGGCGTGAAGGGAGGCCGGATGCCTGGAGTCCTGGGCCTGCCCGCGTGCGTCTGCGCTGCTGGCTTCTCTCTGTCTGCCCGTCTTCTGGGAAGACCACGGCATCAGCCGATAGGAGTGTGCGTGTGTGCGAGTGTGCGTGCAAGAGTGTGTGAGTGTGAGCAAGTGTGTGAATGTGTGTGCACACGCATGTGTGTGTGAGTGTGCACGCACATATGTGTATGACAAGTGTGTGTGGATGTGTGTGCATGTGTGCAAATGTGAGTGTGCGTACGTGTGAATGTGAGTATGCTCCCACTTGTGTGTGCATACGCATGCACGTGCGTGTGTGTGCACACGTGCATGTGTGTGTGGATGTGTGTGCACATGTACCTGTGTGCGTGTGTTTGTGCACCTGTGTGATGGAGCAGAGAGCCTCTCAGCATGTTCACTGCAGGAGACACCCTGGGCTGCTCACCCACGCCCCCCTCCGCGGCCCTTCAGTGGCCCCCCCCTGTGGCCCCCGTGTGGGCCCCCAGCCCCCTTCCTTTCTGGCTGGAGCTGCGCTGCCTGAACTGGGAGTAGGATGATGACAGTGACAGAGGAAAGCAAGATGTGGAGGAGTGGGGGAGAGAGGGGCGGGCCCACCACGAGGAGGCAGGAGACCCCTGGGGACCGGCCTTAGCTCTCCCAGGGAAGGGGGCAGAGTGCGGGGAAGGCGGAAGCTTGTGCCGGGTGGAGAGTTTCTGGCCTGGCACTTTCTGAGACCCGCTTGTCAGGGAGAGGACGCTGGAGGCCGGCTGAAACCAGAGCCCGTACAGCTGCAATGGTGTGGCTTTGGACACACGGGCCCCTCGGTGCCAAATGTGTCCCCACCGTGCTGCGGCCTGGCGGGCCTGGGCCGGGCATGCTCGGGTGGGGGCGGCTGGGAAGGAGATGGCTGACAAAATGTCACTTTTGGAAGGGGTGGGGCTGCCCCCGTGGTGTCTGAGGCGTGGAGAGGGTTTTGTGCAGGGAAGGGTGACACAGGATTGCCTGCAAGGTGGCCGGACGCTCCTGCTGCCTGTGCAGGCTCCGTCACACGGCCTGACTCCAACCTGTCACGGCTGCTTTTCTCCTGGGGAGATCCAGAGGCAGGGTCCCCAGCCCTCTGCCGACCTCGCTGGGACCCCAGACCTCGCTACTCTGGCTCAAGCTGGGTCCCTGAGCCCAGCAGCTGGACAGAAATGCGCCCAAGGACGGGGGAGTCCCTCCCCCATGGGGGATCTGTGGCTGTGGCCTCTTCCGGGCGGGACGGAAGTGCGAGCAGAGGGGACCCAGGCCCGTGGCGCTGGCTGCCGCGGGGGAAGGGGTCGCAGGGCTGCACCAGGACTTCTGTGCCCCATGGGCCGGGCCTCTGTGCCTGAGGTCCTCCTCCAGCATCAGGAGCCTGTTTGCACAGGGCGGCCGTAGGTGGACAAGAATTCACACCTGGAGCAGCCCCACCAAGGTCCCCCAGCCACCTGCTCCCACGAGGGGACATCCCCAGATGCAGATTCTACTCAGGGGCACAGGAAGAATGATGGCCCCCGCAGATGTCCCCGGCTTGAGTCCTGGAACTTGCGAATACGTTACCTCCTTGGCCCAGGGGAGGGGGCTGCAGATGGAAGTAAGGTTGCTAACGAGCCGGCTTCAGTACGGAGGTTATTCTGGGTTGTCTGGACACCCCCCCCCCCTCATGTGATTACTAGGGCCCTTAAAAGTGGCAGAGGGAGGCGGGGGCAGAGAGCAGAGGGAGGCCGCCCGAGAGAGATGCCAGCCGTCCCTACTGGCTCAAAAGGGGGAGGAGGGTCTGCGGCCAAGGAATTTGGGTGCCTCCAGAAGCTGGAAAAGGAAGGACCAGATTCTCCTGTGGAGCCGCCACCTTGTTGGACTTCTCCCTGCAGGACTGGGAGGTACGAGGTCGGTGTTGTTGGAGCGACAGATTGGGGGTAGTTGTCCCAGCAGCAACAGGAAACCCGTTACACCGCCAGTTCCCCGAAGGAGTCAGCCCCAGCCCCGTGGTGGGGTAAAACAGCTCCTTGCTGGCTCTTGGTTTTCTCCGCATCACCTCCCCGCGCCGGCCACCTCCGTGACCGCCTCCGTCTCTAATGCCCATCCCGGAGCCGGCTTCTGGGGCCCGGGCTCCGCCGGCTGCTTCCGTGTTGGCCCAGTTGTGTCCCTGCACCAGCACGGCAGCCGGTGCCAGGATGGCCGTGGTCACACGCTCACTGTGCGCGCGGTCGCCGTTCTGACTCACCTGCTCCATCAAGGAGGAGATGTCGGGAAGCCACTCACGTCACCAGACCCGCAGAGGTGACCGTGACCACTGGCAGCCTGAGCTGCCGCATCATTGTCCCCCAGCCCTGGGAGGAGTCCCCACTACGGGCAGCGTCCTGTCGTACAGACGAGGACCCGGAGGCATGGAGAAATGAGGGCCCTGGGGCGCAGGCCGCCCGCCAGGATGCGGCAGCCGTGGCATCGGGGCCGGAGGCTCGGGCTGGGCAGTGCCGACTGGCCGCACATCTTCCCACGGCCGTCTGACCATCTTACGGGACGGCTGTGCAGGGGAGGGGCCGAGCGGTGACGGCTATTATTTAATAAAAGGCTACATTGTTTCCTTTGATTGTGTGGTATTTGTTGTATCTGTAGTTTGAAACTTCCAGTCAGTTTTGTTTTCTCCTTTCAGTACGTTACATTGTACTAAATTTGGCCATTGTGTGTGTGTGTGTGTGTGTGTGTGTGTGTGTGTGCCCGTGTGTACACGCGCGCGAATGATGATCCTCCAAGCTGTATGAACTTAAGTGAGCGCGAAACTTGGATTTGCACCTGAATCCCTTCCCTGGCGCACAGCGAGGTGGATGGAGCAGGAAGTTTGACAGAAGGGTCAGTGCAACCGCCCGGCAGGGAGGACACGGCGGCGAGGACACGGCGGCGAGGACACGGCGGTGAGGACACGGGAGCAAGGATGCAACAGTGACGATAGCACAGCGGCGACGCCACCACACTAACAACCCAACAACAACCCAAGGACACAACGTGGCCACGACGTGGCACTCACACCGTCATCACCACCAGCGCAGCCACGTGACAACACGCAGCCGTGGCCGGGCCACCCCTCGTGGGCTGACACTGGACAAAGGGAGGGAACGCGTCCCCTCCTGGTAACTACATCATCAGTGGCTGCAGGGTCACGTCTCCCAGTCCTGATGGACGGATGATGCCGGGCGTGCTTGGGGGTCCACGCGCTGACCGGAGACACACACGTGTCACACAGCGGCCACCGCGAGCAGGCCGGCTCCCCCTCTGCCAGCTCACGGTCCCCACTTTTCTGTGGTGAGAACCTTTCGGACCCTCTCGGTCGCACGGGACTCCTCTCGTGCCGTCAGCTGCCGTCCCTGTGCTGCTGCTTCCGCTCCTGCCTGCGCGCTCCTGGCCTTGACCCCCGCGCCCCCCCCCACCCTCCAGCCCCCCGAGACGCCCCCCCGGCCGGCTGAGCCTCCACACACGAGTGAGGTCGTGCGGGATGTGTCCCTCTGTGTGTGACCTGGCACGCGCCCTCGGGGGCCACTGCGTTGTCACCTTCTCTGTCGTGGCTGGTACTTCTCTGCACGTGTGCGTCTCTACCCTGCCTTCGTCCGCTCCCCTCCTGCGGACACAGCCTCCCCGTCTCGGCTGCTGCGAATGTGTTGCCGGGAACGCGGGAGGGCGGGCATCGCTTTGACATCCTGATTTCATTTCTCTTGGAGACGCCAGGTGGGTTCCCGCTTTCCATCTATGAAGTTCATCATGGATGGAGCTCTCAGCGTTCCATGCAAACCGTCTCAAACACCAGCCCGAGGGTCTCACTTGTAGATTAAACTAAAAAGAAAAAAAAAAAAAGAGAAACTCCAAGGTTGCTAAACCTTAAGCATGTTCGTTGCCAAGTAATAGCCTCTCGGGGCCAGGGGCCGGATCACTTACCCTTTCCCTATGCTCTTTTATTGGAAAAAGAAAAAATATTAAGAAACAGGACTCAGAAACGCCTAGTGGATTCCATGCCAGCAATTTAATGTCCGATGTGAAGCCTCCAGCCCGTGGACTGTCGGGTCTGCCTTGACGCTCTCCCTCCAGGGGAAAGGGCAGGACAGCTCCGAGCAGAGGCGGACAGCGCCTTCCCGGCCACCTCCCTCTGGCGACCCTCGGCTTGCCTGTGGCAGGCGGTCTGTTGAGGTCCAGTGACCCTTGGCGAGGTGCTCCCCTCACATGTGTGGCCAAGGAGAAGTTTGCTCTGTGACATTCACTGCAGGGCCTGACAGCTCAGGGCCTGGGCTGTAGGAGCTGTCTCGTGTTGCCTAAGAGGATGCGGCCAGCAGCTGTCCCTTAGATGCCAGGACCGCGACGCAGAGCGTCCAGTGGGGAGACCGAGGCGGGCACAGCGGCACGGGATCGCAGGGCTCGGTCGGACCCGCCGTCTGAAGCTCTGGGGACCGCCCAGCCGCCGCTCTGTGCCATCCTGGTGACGGTCTTGCTCCGTTCCCTCCCCGGTCGACGGGTATCTGGTGGGCACTATTGTGCGCCACAGCCATCAGCCTTGCTCTGCACGTGTTCACCTGACCAACAACACCGCAGGGCGGTTACTGTTGACTGGGCTTTACAGAGGGGGAAACCGAGGCCCAGAGACGCCGAGGTGTGTGCGTGCCCAGGTTACACGGTCGGCCGGCGGTGGGGCTGAGGTTCTGACGCGAGCCCGTGGCCCGCCCCGCCGTGAGGAGCCACCTTGGCCGCTTGACCGGACACGGCCCTCGGGGGCCGCGTCCACCGCAGCGGTGGGGGCAGGGCGAGCAGACGCCTTTACCCCAAGGACGGATCACGGCTGGTGGGCGGGCTGTCAACCTCCTGCACTCCAAAGGGGCTGGGACGCGCCTGACTAAAATCCATTTAAGAAAATTAACCCTGGGGCGCTCGCCCTGCCTGGAGCTCGCGGGCGGCAGGAGCTGCGAGCCCTTAAAAGGTGTGAGGGCAGATTAATGGAGTCCATATGCCTGGAGTCGAGAATATCTGTGTTCTGGGTGGGCTTATCGTCAAGCCTCTTAGGATAACAAAGGGAGGGACAGTTCAAAGCACCGGGCCTCCGGACGCCGGGCTTGCAGGAGCTCTGCACCGAGCCCGCTGAACAAATATTGTGGGCTTGCTCCTCTGCCTGGGAACCAGGCCTTTGTCTTCACGGCTTTTTCTTTTCCTTTTTACTCTTTGACAACAGAGCGGGTGTCCTGTGGGAACCGGCCCCGCAAAGGACTGATTTGTAACCCCATTTGGGAGTGAAGCGGTCTTTGATGGTCCGTACCTGGGCCTGTGGGGGGCCGAGGGGATGGGCAGGGCGGGGGCCCGTCCAGCCTGATAGCTGCGGGAGGGCAGCCAGCCCCTCGTCTACGCAGCCTGCCGGGGAGGATGTCCGCAGGGTGGGCCAGCGGCTGGATGCGAGGCTCGCGTGACACCGCTGTTCACGGGCCTGTTCCGGGAGCGGCTCGGCAGCCCGTGTTGTGCAGACGCCCCAGGGCGGGACGTGCTTGTCCGGACTGGGTGTCTACACGGCCTCAAAGATCAGACAGCTGCCCCTCTCTGCTTCACTGCCGCCGACCTGCGTTGGGGGGTGACTGTTTCCTGACAGTGCGCTTGAGTCTCGGGTCCCCCAGGCTTGGGAAAGGAGCATTTGGAGAGTCCTGGTGATCCGGGATTCAACCGGAAACGAACTAGGACTCACAGAACCCACCCAGGCACAGGGATCTTCACCGGCTTGGGGGGTAATGGTGACGTTGCATATTTGCACGGGATTCTGATAAAGCTTCCATGTCTGGAATCGTCCACCTCCTCCGGGAAGTCTTCTCGGAGTAGGCTGGTCTCAGAGTCCGCTTTTCTCTCCTGCTGTGGCTGCTTCTCCCAGAACATGTTTTGGGTGGGTGGAAAGTTGCCTAGTTCGGAGGAAAGAGGGCGCCTCTCTGAGCCTCGGTTTCCAGATTTGGAAAATCAAGGAAGTAATAGAAAGCCTTTGCAAGGAAGCTTAGAGAAGCGATGAGGAGTCTGGGTGGGGGATGGTTCTGGCCCAGGAGGGGCCCAGTGAGGGGCGGCTTTCATCACCGGCCAGTTTGCTGTCACTTCTCTGTGGAGCAGTGTTTGCTTTTCTATGTTTTATTTCCTGGGTCTGTTGGAAACCCTTTCAGAGATCTCCTCCCCGTATCTCTCTCCCTCTGCTCTGATCCCTGATCCCTGTAATACATTCCTGTCTTATGCTGGGCTCCCCACAGCCTGCACCCTTGGGAGCTGGTGGTTTACTGGGGAGGTGATGTGGGGCGCGGGAGTGAGGGAGGGCGGGAGGTGAAGGCTGTGTGGTTGAGGTCACTGGGGGCGGCGGGGGCTTGGTCCTCCTGCGACCTCCCCAGAAGCTCACGGAACCCCTTCGAGAGCTGGGTCCCGCACACGTGTCGATATCTGATCTCCCCCACCAAGCAGTCTGTGCCCCAAGCAAGGCATCCTATCTGATCCAGCCATCTTTTTTCTCAGCTCTTCTCCGGCAGCCGGGCCACGCTTAGCTGTGCCACAGTAACAAACAGGCTCCCAGCCTCCGCGCGGTGGTGGGTGGGGATGCCCTGCTCGCACCAAGCCTGCAACAGGTCCAGGCGAGCTTCCGAGCGGCTGTCCTGCATGTGGTGATGCCGCAGCGGGCCCAGTTCCATCTCACGGCCCCATCGTCTCGGCGTGAGGCTTTCACATTTGCCGCGTGGCTGCAAGCGTAAGAGAGGCCCCACCTCTCCTTACCGATTCCGCCCGGGCGTTCCCATGTTGCTCTGGTTCACGACCAGAGAACCAGGCACGAGCTGCCCTCCCCAGCGGCCGGAGGGCTGGGGAACATAGCCTTCCTTGTGTCCAGGACAGAGAGAAGCTTCGTCTGTGCCCACAGATGGTGTCTACCACACCCACTTTCCTCGCCCTCGCCTGCACCCCACTCTGGCAAGGAGCTCGATGTCCTGCACTGGAAGGAGCCCCCAACACATGCACGCACCAGTGGACGGATGCAGGGTGACCTCGCCCTGTCTCTGGAATTCAGGGCCCTCACAGCTGGAACCACTTACTGGGCATTTGCACACATGCTGAATTGGCAGAGCTCTCGGAATGTCGTGTGTGGTTCCAATCTAGAACCGGCCTGTGTCCCAGGACACGCTCTGTGAAAAGGTGTTTCCTTGCCCAAGTAACCAGGGAAGCCAGCAACCCTGTCTATTTCTCGGAGATTCACGATGCACGTAAGCATATGTAAGGCTCTGAAAATCCTGCACTTAAGATAAAGTAAATGCAGGACTCTGCTTAAATTTCCTCCCCCCAGCATTTGCCAAACTTCCGCCCACCTTATGGGGTTGCAGGTTCATTGTGATGAGGGCTAGGTGTCGAGTGAGTGAAGGCCAGTGTCATTAACTCTCTCAGCCTCGCCTTTCCCACCTTGCAGCAGGACAGTTGGATCTGTGCTCCCTGGGACCTGTCGCCTCCCGACATCTGTGGCACGTCCAGCGGTGTTTCCGTGGCTCAGGACTGGGTCAGTCTGGGGCCGTGGGCCTGTTGCTCAGCTGTTTGTATTCTCTTTCCTTGTGAGGCCAGGTCTGGAAGATGATGTTTGAATTAGGCTCACAATTTCAGTTGTAAAGGGACTCACTCTGTGTGCTTTCCTTCCTGGGTCTCTTTCTTCCCATGCCTAACATTGCCATTCCACGATCACTAACATCCTTCTGTTTCTAAAAGTTGGGATGTCGTGATGCTGTTCAGCAGCATCGAGCCATTTTGGTTTCTGGATCATCAGCAAAACTCCCTGTTCCCATTCTGAATTCTCTCTGCTGCTTCCCCATCCGTCTGGAGTCTCAACACTCATTAGAAATTAGGTCCCTGAAGGAATACGTATTGTCTAAAATTCTTGCTAGAGCCTAAGTCACTGATAGGTGAAAAAATGCATCAGAGAACTGTGTGAGGGGGAGCAAAGGGTCTGAGTGAAGCAATAGCAGGTCCTGGGCAAGGGGAGAGGCCACTGAAATGCTAGAAGTGGAGGTTGGCTGGGTCACTTAAAATCAGTGTAGTTTACTTCATTGGGGGATGGAATGGTAAGAGGAAATTTAGCCTTGGCGATTGGGAGTATAGAGCCAGGAGTGGCCAGCTTGGCGATCCATTACCTGTTACATGGTGCCTCAGTGCCTCATCTGTAAAATGGGGTTATAATAATGCCTAGCTTGTAGGATTGTTGTGCATATTAACAGAGTTAATGCATACCAAGCACTCGGAACTAGGCCTGGTATGTTCTGCAAGCACCTTCACTGTAGAACAATTAGAAAACAAAAGTCACCTTGACTCTGCCACCGCTGACACCGAATGTGTATCTTTGCATTTCTGTTTTACCTGGTTGCTGTAGAAATAGGGTGCTGTATGTGGTTGCACAGGCTGCACACTGCACAGCTCTGGATGCCATTCCAGAGGCGAGGGTAAGACGGCTCCCCCTAGAGGACGTGCAGCCGTGATGACACTCCTCGTGACGGCATTTCTCCCCTTGTTTTAGCCGGGGTATTAATTATCCCATAGCTCATAGAACACACGTGAGGTTCTGCCCTGCTGGGCACCGCTGGGGCTGTTCTAGGCCCTGCCACCTCAGTCACCTCCGGGCAGGGCTCTGGACGGGCAGAGCTGAAAGGATTTGTTATTACTCTGCCCAATTAGCCTCTGATTAAAGGTTTAAAAGGCATAAAAGGACAGGCTTGAGAGGGGGCGGGAAGAAGTGGAGGGAGTCTCGGCTGTGTTTACGAAGCAACAAAAGGAACATTATGCTTCGAGGCTCTGCTGACCGTCTCCACAGAAGCCGGCCTCCTTGCCAGCTAATTCAGGCCGTAATAAATACTAATCCCGCAAAGGGGGCCCCCGCAAGCCATCAGAAAGCCCTGTCTCCCTGTAATCGGAGCTCCATTAATCTCCCGTCTCCCTGCACTCAGAGTCCCAGCCCCTCGGCCGGGCCCCACACTCGGGATGTCGCAGCCGCGGAGCCGGCCCGGCTGGCCGGCCTCGTCCCCCCTTCCTCCTCAGCTTCACCTGCCCCTGCTCTGTGGGCCACCCCGTCTCTGGGCGGCCTTGCAAGGCCTCTGCCTCTGTCACTGGCACACTCCTGTCCTAGACTGGGTGGCCGGGGTGTCACAGGAGGCCCTGTAGAGCACTGGCCCGCTCCGGGAGATGCGCTAAGCCCCTCGTGTGTGTGTCGCTCATTTCACCCCTGCCCCTGGGCCGTGAATCCGCATTGTACAACCGAGGCCCTGAGGCTGGGCACGCATGAGCCACCTGCTCCCGCGGGAAGTGATGGAGTGGGTTTGGACCTTTGACCTCTCAACCACCTGCCCTGGAAGCCCCCGTTTGGGAGCGCCAGTGCCCCCCAGCTGCACGTGCACCCCACAGTGTTACATCGAAGTGTGTATCTTCTACCCCACAATACCCGGCTAAGGTAGCTTCCCTGTAGTGCAGGGGTCTGGAGGACCACCTGGTGGTGTGACGGGCTCATTGTGCAGGCCACTTATTCACTGCGTGCCTCAGTTTCCCCAGCGTTGAGAGGGAGCCGGCAGCCACAGGGTCGCTGTGAACGTTAACAGAGAGGGCAAATAAAAAGTCCCAGTGAATGCTGGCTCCCTGTCCCCAGGCCTTGGCTGGCTGGCTGGCTGGCTGGCTGGTGTCTTCCAAAGTGCCCCTTTGTCACACATCTGCATGACCTCTCCTTCTCTCCCTCCATCCTCTTTGGCAGAGCCCCTCCCCCCAGCCATCCTGGGCCACACTGAAGCCGTGGCCTAATCACGCGGCCCTCAAGGCTAAAAATAGCACAGGGGCATCTTGGGGTCTCCTGATGACCTTCATGGCTCCGGTCAAGTGTACGTGGCCTTCCTAAGCTAATTAGCCCCAGCCTCTGACCCCTACACATCTGTATTTAGGTTCCAGGGGGCAGACGAGGTCCTGCTCCCTAAACAGCCAGGCAAATGCCGTGGTCGGATGCCGTATCCCGTGGTCTGCTCCGCTGCCGGGGGCACCGCCTGGGAGCCCCCGGGTCTGGGGCTCTGGAGCAGCCGCGGCCATTGCAAAGGCAGAAAGCACAGTCTTCTCCAGGCCTCACAGGGAGGAGACGCCCCAAGCCTCACGGTTCCCCTGCCCCTTCCACTTGGCATCTTTGGGCATCTTGCCGCAGCCACACTCACCCGGCCATTGTTGCCTCTCCGGGGCAGGAAGAGTCTGCCTGGGTAGATGGCGGTTGCCACGGCATTGACGCTGCGGGCCAGGCTAAGTTAGAGCCCGGTGAGCAGTCTGGGGGCACCGCACCCGCCTCCTGGGGCTGTGGCAACACGCTCTCACGGCCTGGGGGCTTACAACGACAGGCGTGTTGTGTCCCCCGGTCCCGGCCCGGGGGGCCGCGGGTCACAATCACGTGGGCAGGGTTTCTGGTGCCTCTTCCAGCCTCCAGTGGCTCCAGGCATCCCTTGGCTTGTGGCTGCGTCCCTCCACCTCTGCTTCCATGCTCACGTGGCCTCGTCTGCCCTCTCTGTGTCTCTGTCTTCGCGTGCCTTTTTTTAGGGCCACCATCATCCAATGTGACCTTATCTTACCTAATCACATCTGCGAAGACGCTGTTTCCAAGTAGCCTCAGCGGCCAGTCTGTCTGATGCTGCCTGTGCCCAGGGCACGTGGCGAGTAGCCAACGGCACAGGGAGGCTTCCAGCCACCACCTCCAGGTCTGGGGGCGAGGAGACCTGGTTCCTCCACACCTTCAAGCAGCCGCACTTACCCGGCCCCCCGCCCAAGCGCCTGTGGCGCACCGTGGGCCGCTGCCCCTCTCCGCCACGTTGCTGGCGTTTCAAGAGACATGTCAGAAAACCTCCGAGTCAAGGACAAGCACCTCTGTGGGGCAGCCGGGTCACCTCCCTGCCTCCCTGTCGGTAACCAGCCCACATTCCACAGGAAGGAGGTCTTTCTGCCCTGGGTGATTTATTGCCTGAGCAATTTGTAACGAATTAGCCAACGTGCAGCGATCAGAAGCTTGCATAATAATTGCAGGTAATTGCTTCTTGACACGAGGAGACATTCCACTGACCACTGACCAGAATGTCCCTCCAAACCCACACCGGTGGCTGTGGGAGCCCTTGCTGGGTGGGGAGGGGGAGGTGAGGGCACTATGTCCTGGTTAGGCTCTCGGGCAAGGTCCCGCTGGGCATGATGGAGTGAGTGGGTACCAGCCCCGACTGCGACCTCGGCCCTTCCTCAATTGGTCCAGACACAGCCAGTGTCCCCCCACTTCTATAAACAGCTTGTCCAGTCTGGGCACCACCCACAAAGGTGAGCTGCTCTGCCGGCCAGTGGGCCTGTGCACAGGGCAGACCTCGAACCCTTCAGGCATCTGGAGGCCACCCCCCATGGCTGCTCCTGGCCCCTTCCTCACAGGGCACCCCCGAATCCCCAGTCTGGACCCCCGGCCCCTTTCTCACGGGGCACCCCCAAATCCTCAGTCTGGACCCCTGGCCCCTTTCTCACAGGGCACCCCCAAATCCCCATTCTGGACCTGGCCCCTTCCTCACGGGGCACCTCTGAACCCCCACTCTGGACCCTGGCCCCTTCCTCATGGGGCACCCCCGAATCCCCAGTCTGGACCCCAGCTCCTTCCTCACGGGGCACCCCCGAACCCCCACTCTGGACCCTGGCCCCTTCCTCATGGGGCACCCCCAAATCCCCAGTCTGGACCCCAGCTCCTTCCTCACGGGGCACCCCCGAACCCCCACTCTGGACCCTGGCCCCTTCCTCATGGGGCACCCCCAAATCCCCAGTCTGGACCCCTGGCCCCTTCCTCACGGGGCACCCCCGAATCCCCAGTCTGGGCTTCACTTCCCACACAGCCCAAAGTTTATCTTTTGAGCTGCCTTTGGGGTGTTTTCTCTCCATCTGGGAGCAGGGGGATTCATCCTGTGCCCCAGGAGAACAGAAGCCGCATTCAGGACGCTGCCCCAGGGTCCACAGCCGTGCTGCACAAACACTGGTCATGGGAGAATTGCCCCTCGGGGAAAGCGCTGGGGTGCCAGGGTCCAGGACTCGGGCTTGCGGTCAGCATTCTGGCTCCTTCTCAGGCCCGGGGGCTTCCCCCAAGGGCTCCAGCCGCCCGTCTCTGTGCTCGGAGGCCACAGTGTGGGGCGGGAACCGAGGTCAGGCCCATGGGTGTCTGAGCAATGAGGTTTTGGGACGCAGGCTTCCCATTCCCTGCTGGCTTCCACTTCGCTTTCTAGACGGGCCTTTAAAGCCAGCCAGGGCCTGGGTGCCACATGTGGCAAAGATCAACCCTGGAACCTGCTTTTGTAGCGATCATTCGTAACGGGTGGCTTCCCTCACTTTTCTGCGGTGGTTGGACTCAGCCCTGCACAGCGGTGGCGGGGGGGTGGGGTGGGGTGGGGAGGCCCTCTCCCCTTCCCTCGCCCATCAAATGCATATGCATCTATAAACACGTCAGGACAGTTGTGAAAGAGGTGGATTTTGTTCCCCAGCAATATCCCTATCGGTCTGTCACCAGAAAATTCACGACTGGCTTTTATGGCCGGGTTCCCCGGCCAAGCGTCCAGCACCCTATGACCCGGGGCTGAGGGCACGGCTCACGGCCAGACTGGCGGGCTCAGACCGCAGCTCTGCCCCTCACTAGCTGCGTGGCCTGGAGCAAATTGCTTACCACCTCTGTGCCTCAATTTCCCTACCAGTGAAAGGAGACTAGAAAACAGAATGTTTGTAAGTGGTGATTGGAATGTTAGGTAGATAGCAAGCCCTCAGTGGTTGCTTGTTGTTACTGGTTAGACAGTGAAATTTCGCGGAACGTGCAGGAGCCCGTGCGCATTGGGGTCATCTGGAACCCGGCAGGCCACGCAGGGAGTGGGTGAGACAGGTAGAGATGGGGACCGGCAAGAGTTTCTGAAGACGGACCTTTTAAACTCAGAACCATGTAAATGCATTTGCTACTAATGGCTGTAAGAACATGTAAGCCCTCTGCCATGTAAGTCTATTCTAGGCTGAAGCTGTTTTACGTATTTTCTGTTGAAGGAGACGCATTCAGGGAGGAGCGCGCATCTTACCCGTACCGCTCGCTGGATTTTTCCACAGTGCGCACACCCACGGGAGCGCGGCCCAGACCGGCATTTCCCCCCCCCAGTAGCACCCTGTGCCCTCCCGTCAATACCACCCCCTTCCTCGGCGAGGAGGCTTCTCTCTGATCTCCCCACATGGATTGAGCTCCTTTCTCAGTTCTGGAATTGCCCATAACGAGGCCACGCAGAGGGGTCTCTTCTGTGTCCATCTGTGAGAACCGTCCCCCCATCGTTGTGTTATTCGAGGGTACAAAGACTGCAAGGGCTTTAAAGGACTTTTGTTGGGGGGGATCTGTAAAAATTGTTTGACTCTTAATATTTCACTTTGTGAAACTTATAAGGGAAACGTATTTGTAAGTATTTTTTTTAGCGTTTATTTATTTTTGAAAGAGAGAAAGAGAGCACGAACAGCGGAGGGGCAGAGAGAGAGAGAGAGAGAGGGAGACACAGAACCCATGAGGCAGGCTCCAGGCTTGGAACCATCAGCACAGAGCCTGATGCGGGGATTGAACCCATGAACCATGAGATCATGACCTGAGCCGAAGTCGGACGCTTAACCGACGGACCCCCCCCCCCCCCCCACCCCGGCACCCCTGAGGGAAACATATTTTTAAAAAATCCACTTCTCGGTGCCAGGAACAGCGTTAGGCTCTTTTGTGAGATCCTTGTAATATTAAATCCCCTGATTGTCGTGAATACGCACATTTATGGTACATCCCAAAGAGACGAGCTACCCAGATGGACTGGAAAGTAAGAAAGTGACACCGAGCCAAAACACGCTGACGAATAGCACGTGTGGAGGCTGAACAACACCCGTGGGGAAGCAGAGAATCGTCCGCCCGTGGTGGGGGTGTTCAGACCCGGAGGCGGATCGCCGTCCACACCTGTTGACTGAGCACCTACTACGCACGTACCGACATGGTTAGGTCCCAGCGTCCCCGTGGCAAGCAGGTTGTCACTTTAGACAGGGGGTGCCCAGCGGCAGGATGTCACGGTGATGTGCCGCACCCGCTCCTTAGATGGCGTTCAACCCTGCGGCTGCCCCGTCTAACTGGCCCTCTGCTTGCTGTGAAGTTTCTCTTCCCTTTCCTTCTGCATCTCCGACAAATGCTCGGAAGGTTCTGTGATCCTGTCAGTCGGGCTTCCCAGAGAAACGGAAGCAGCAGGATCAGCCCACATCTATCTGTCTATCTCTGTCTTTATCTCTAAAATTCGTTCATTTTTTCCTTCAAAGGAATTGGGCCATGTGATTGTGGAGGCTGTCCAAGTCCAAAATCTGCAGGGCAGGCCAGCAGACCGGAGACCCAGGGAAGAGCTGTCTTGAGTGTGAAAGCTGTCAGTGGGGGAAGTGAGTCTTTCCTCTAGTAGGCTTTCACCTGATTATGTGAGGCCCACCCACGTGATGGAGAGCAATCTGCTTTAGTCAAAGTCTGTGGAATTCAATGTCTGCTTTACAGACTGCTCCATGGAGCCCCAGAGAGCCCATAAAAGGCCATGAAGAAGGCAGGGTGAGAGTCAGGAGGGCAAACTTTGGGCCCCTCATCCCTCTGAGAGCAGTTCTCGTCCCTGCGTGGCCCCACCAGCCTCTGCTCAAGCCCCAGACCACACTTAAGGAAGCCCCGGATGGATGGCTTTGCTCCCCAGCCTTGCCTCTGAACTGCTTCCTGTTCTCCACCCCCTGGGCTTCCGGATGACCACTGCCACAGCCTCACATTTCTAGAAGTCACTTAACACTCGGGGGCTTTTCTCCAAGTGCTGGTCTCCCCTAGGTCCCCCTGTTCCTCCCTCCTGGATGGTTCACTCAGCTCAGGATCCCACTTTCCCACCTGCCGTCCCCACGGCCCCCGGCCTCACCCGTCCACGTGGAGGGAGAGAGCCTGTGAGCTGAAAGCCACGTGGAAGTTGACGGGTAACCCCTGTACAGATTATGTGGGTCCCCAGGGATTGACCCCCGAGACCCGGAGGAAGGGATCCTTTGGTACGAAGGTGTGTGCGCTCATGCAGCCTGGGGAAGGGCTTGCCTGGGAACAGGTGTTGTGGCGAGTGAGGATTTTACGGGCCGGATTCTTCAAGCTTCTGTTGAAGATTTGTGTGTATGTACCTATAGGACCTGTATATCCTTGTGTCTAGATCTGTACATACGTTTTCACACAGTGAACACACCCCGAGGGGGATTACCGTCAGCCCCTCGAGGCCCCCCGCCTCCAGGTAACCACTCTCCCGAGTCCTACCACCGGAGGTGAGTGCACCCGTCGCGAGCACAGTACAGGGGACCACACACAGGCACCGTCGTGCGGGGCTCTTTTCACCCACGCTGCTCGTGAAAAGCCGTCTGCCTTGTTTTGGGTAGCGACACCTCGTTCCTTCTCTCGGCGGGCCTCCCATTGTGACGACCACACAACTGACTTGTGGCCTCCCTGGGGACCGGCCTTGGGCAGTGGCAGGCTGGGTACTAATGAGCACCCCTGTCCCTGTTCTGGGGGACACGCGGACCCGGGCTGGTGGGGGTTTACCTGGGAGTGGGGTGGCTGGGCTTTGGGGCACACGCAGGCCCAGAGACATAGCACTGCTTTGAAAACGTGTTTTGTCTCATTGTCGGTGTTTACCCAGGAGGAGTCGTGTGCAGGTGGGTGAACGTGGTTGGCCAGGTTCACTCTCCTAAGTCTGCGGGGCCGGGTTCGATCTCAGGAAGTCAGACCGCAGTCTCCAAGGCTGAACTTTTAACCACCTCGGTACGCGGGGACAGACTCCCCGGCCCCACTTAGAGGGGAGGCCCGGGTCACTCTGACTCTGAAGGCATTGATCTGTATCTTAAATTCACAGCTTCCTCTCATGAAGGGGTCAGTCTCTAAGGACACGGCTCTTTTGTAGGAGAAGAAAGTATTTTTAGCACACCCGGGATCAAATTTTGGCTCAGTGACCTAGTAGCTGTGTGACCCTGGACAACTTCGTGAGAGCGGACGAATACATAAACCACACACTGAGAGGCTTAACGCAATATCTCCCTTTAATACTCTTCTCAGATCTCCGAATGAAGAAATCCTACTTACGATTAAGGGAAAGGTCCTGAACCGTGGGAAGCAAGCCAAGATCTGTCATCCCTTTCTTGGGATTTATTTGGGAAGATGGTCCCTGTAGGAGCCACACATCAATCCCAGAGCACAACACGGGCATAGCAGAGCCCGGTGTTAACCGATCTTTTTAACGTGCCTCCCACGTTTGTGCGTTTCGGTGGCCCGGCACCATCAACCATGTCCCTTCTCCCTCGCAGCAGGATTAATATTTAATTGGACAAAAAACCAAACAAGACGCAGCAGAGTTTGTTGTAGAGATACTAGTTTTGCGGGTAACTTTCCACGAGTAAGCCTTAACGCTTGATCCCACACCGGGTGATGCTGTTGCTTGTCCACCGGCCCTGGGGGTGCAGGCTCCGAGGGGGTGGGTGGGATGCGGACAGGCAGAGGCGAGAAAGAACAAAGGCAGTGACGGAGACGAGAGGACTCGTGTCTGTCAGACGCCAGCCACTAAGAGGATTAAAAGCCGGTCAGCCTGGTGACGTGTGCGCTTTGAGGTGGGGTGGGGGTCAGTGTGGAAAGGACGAGGCTGGCCAGGTGAGCGGGGACCAGACCAGAGAGGCTCTGACGTGTGTACTGGGGGCAGGGATGTGGCCCCTGGAGATCGTCGGGGGGCAGGACACGGACGCACCGGCTCCGGGATCCCTTCCTGCTCCTGCCGTCTTCAGACAGACGTCACAGCGGACGTGCCACCTTGTTGGCTGTGTCCCTCAGTGTGGAGCTGTCCCTGAACGGAGCGGGCGTGCTCTCAGGGCCCCCTTCTGGGGCCTCCTGTTTTACCCTGCTTCCTGCCTCCACTGGCCTTCCACAGGCCCTCTGTCCTCTGCTCGAACCGCCCAGAGACTGCCAAACAGCTGGGCCCGATGGCTGATGGCCACAATGAAGCCCACGGTGACGGCCGTGTTCGTGGCGCCCTTGTCTTGTGCCAGGCACCGTGGTGTCTACTCCCGACACCTTCGGTGAGAGCTAGACGCGACATTCTCTACCAAAGACGAGGACGCATAGCTCCGAGGCGCGAGGGGCTTGGCACGCCCACCCCGGGTCAGCGGCAGAGGTTCACGTGGATGCACGCTCTTGGCCGGTGCACCGTGTGCTCCCCCCTCACCCCACGGTGGGAGTGACAGCTGTGGACGTGGGCTGGCCTGTGACCGTCAACTGTGATTGGGGTGGGGCCAGGTCCGGGTGAGTCTTTGCCCCTCAGTGAAGGTGGTGAGTCTGTCCAGAGTCGGGATTGCTCCCGGCGGACGTGTGTCGGCAGGAGGGAATGTGGCCCGCCACCCTCTGGGACCGGACAGGGCTCCTGGCTGCCGTGGACGTGGGTCCCGACGAGGGGTTGCTGTGGGTGGCAGGAAGGCTGATGGGGTGGGCCTGCTCGCGGGGAATGGCCTGGCCTGCCCAGGTCTCAAGGGAAGGGACCTCTCTGAGCCAGCCCTACCACACAAACGTCCCCCGTGTCCGGCTGGGCCGACGCCTCCTCACGCTGTCGGCTCTGCTTATGGGAAAGTCCCAGATCCTTCCTGCCTCTTCCAGCTCCCAGAGGGCCCCTGGATCGTGGCCCTGTCCCCCCAGTGTCTGCCTCCGTCCCCACCTAGCCCCACCTCCGCGTCTGCGTCTTGTACCTTCCTCTTCTTATAAGGACACCCGTCATCGTGGATTTAGGGCTTGTCCTAACAAGTGGGACCTGATCTTAGCTGGTTACACGTCTAAAGGCCCTACTCTCAAGTGACGTCACATTCACGGGGACCTGGGCTTCAGACACGGCAGTATCTTTTCGGGGGACGCGACTCCACCCATTAACACGGTCTTGGTGAAGTTCTGCGGGTGTGTGGCTGCCCAGGGCCCTGCTGACACTGTCCTCACCGTGTGGCCCCAGACCACTGGCCACCCTCCGTGGGTGCTCATGTTCCTGGGCTCGGCTCGGGGTTCCCCCAGGTGTCCATCCACGTCCCTTGCAGGGTGTTTGAGATGCGCCAGTGCCTGGCCCCCGCCTCCCCCAGACCCCGTGACGTGGGGAGCTTGGAGCTGGGGCGCTGCGATCCTGTGTCGGTCCCGGTGTGACTCTCGCAGGCGGGGCCGGACCTCTGTGCAGCTCTTGTCTGGGACCGTCTTCCCGCCCAGGTGTGGAGCGATTCCGCGGCTCGAGCGCGTCTCTGCAGGGCGGGCGGTGGGTGAAAGTCCCGAGGCTGCGTAACCGGCCCGCCCGGGACTGCCCGGGGCCCTTAGTCCAGAGATCTTTAACACAACGCTGGACTCTCGCCAGGAAGCACACACGTCAGTCCCATCATCAAGGGATTTTCATGGTGACCTGAAAGCAAAAATTTGCCTATATTTCAATTTTGGGGGTGAAAGCCACCGAAAGGATGTTAGACATATTTCTTCAAGTGAACAGACCGTGCTAATGTCTTTCAATGCCATGGTCCCTGCAGAGGATGTAAAAGTGCCACCGAGTCGCTCAGGTGTGGATAGAGTTTGGCTCCCGCACTAAAATGATAGTAGTTGACCCCGAAGATGCTGATCATGAGAAAGCATATTTCCTGTCTTTCTGCAAATGTAGAATTGTTTTATTCTAACCATCGGGATGTCACAAGAATACGTAGGTATTGAACGGCTCCTTTCCAAGAAGGGGTGCCTGTCCAGAGGACGGCCCCCGACAGCCTGGCCGTGCGGCGGGGGCCGGCTCTCAGAGCCACATCTGTTTCGGCTCTGCGACCGATCCGTCTTTCCCACGTCAGGCCCTCGTGATGGATGGAGCCACGTGTCCACCCGTCAGTCATCAGACAGCCGTGGGCCCGCACGGTGACTCCAACTGGGTCATCCTGCGGCTCCGGGTAATTTACCGTGTCTGGCCCTCTCCTCCATCAATACCAAGTGGAAAAACAATTTGCAGCGGGCCAGTTGCTTGGCGGACGCCTCGGTGGACACCCGGATGCGTCCGTGTGATGGAGAAGACACGTAGGGGCATGCGGAGGCTCCACGCGGAGACTGCCACGCCACCACCGTGACATCCGTTTCGCTCCACGGCACACATCGGGATCCCCGTGTCAGCAGAACTTCTGAAGTGTCTGTTCTCCTAGGACGTTCGTGGCTTTGCGTTCACAGTGCGGAGCCGGGCCCTTTCCCGCGTCAAGCCCTAACCTCGAATGCGATGGCACTCGGAGGAAGGGCCGCGGGGAGGTGGTCAGGGTTGGATGAGGTCACGAGGGGTCAGCGTCCTTATGCGAAGTGGGGGAGGCACAAGGGTGCTCTCTCCGAGCACACGCGTCAGGAAGATGGCTCTCACCAGCACACGGTGGTGCTGGCCCCGTCAGCATGGACTTCCCGGCCCCTACAGCTGTGAGAGCACAAGTGTCTGTGGATGCTCCCCCTTAGTTCCCTGCCCCCCTCCCCAGTCTCTGTCTCGGGAACTTTGTTACAGCAGCACGGGCAGACCAGGAACTGCTCCTCTAAGATAAAAACTCAGTTGAGGGAGTGCCTGGGTGGTTCAGTCGGTTGAGCGACCGACTTCCGCTCCGGTCATGATCTCACGGTTCGTGGGTTCGAGCCCCGCATTGGGCTCTGTGCTGACAGCTCGGAGCCTGGAGCCTGCTTCGGATTCTGTGTCTCCTCCCTCTCTGCCCCTCCCCTGCTTGCGTTGTGCCTCTCTCTCTCTCAAAAATAAATAGATAAATGTAAAAAAAAGCTAAAAATAAAACAAAACTCAGTTGAGGATGTGAGGGCACTCTGGCTGTGACGCACCTGTCACCCCCCACCCCCATCCATCGCCAGGGTTGATCAGGCAGATCCGGACGGCTGTGCGGGGGTCCCCTCCCTCCCTGCTCCGTGTGTGTCCCTCCCGAAGCTGTGTGCACCGTCCAAGGGGACGACCTTCTGCGACAGAGGAGGATCCTTCCTGGGTCAAGCATACACGAGTAGCCCATGCTGCTGATAGAAGCTCCAGACAAGCTCTCGAGGTCTGTCTGTAGGAGGACGTGGGGTAGTCAGGCTACCTGCCTGCCTCATCCAGGCACCAGGCACATACCGGTGAGCTGATACACGTGGCCGTTGGCCTTTCAAAAAATGAAAAGAAAAGGGAAAAGAAAAGAAATGAAATGAAAATGAAATGGGATAAGACAAAACAAACCAGTCGAGTAAGTGAGCTGCTGCTCCCAGGTTTGCTGCCCAGTGGAACCAACGGGACGTGCCACAGCGGCACCGACATCGGGCCCCGTCCCTGGGGATCCGGTTCACCTGATCTTGCCGACAAGGCACTGGTTCCCCAGGTGACTTCAGTGTGTGTTCAGAGCAGGAGATCGCCAAGCCCTTCTGTACGGATGCCTGTTATGTACGTCCCTGGCATCCATCCCTCCTCCTTCGGATGACATTCTGGAGGAGCCAGGGCCACCCGATCCGGGGCTCCGCCGATCAGCCCTGCCTGGCCAGCCTGCTCGGTGCAAGTCCTCAGTGAGGACTGACAGGGGCCAGCCCGGCCGGGGGATGCCTGGGGCCCGCCCAGGGAGCACTGGGCTGGAGGCACTTCCTCTCTCCTGCTGGGCTTGAATCCAGACAGGTGCGGCCATGTGAGACCAGAAGAGGTCTGAGCATTGGATCCGGAATGGATCTGACACGCGGAGAGAGAAGAACCCCTCTGGGCTGACACCGTTTCTGCCCCCCGGGGGGCCCAGCTGTCTCTCAAGTGGCCCCATCCAGGGCTGTCAGTTATGTGAGCCTGGTGTCTCTGCAGGTCTTAGGGCCTTCGAGTTTGCTTGATTTATCGCTTTCAGTCCCTTTCTGATGGGTTCACCCTTTGTCTACAGCGAAGGAAGGGGAGGTTCAGAGAGGCTCGTTCACTTTCCCACGTTCATACAGCTGGTTAGTGGGAGAGTCCTGGAGAGCCCCATGTTTGGGGGTGGGGGTAATTCTCAACATCATAACAAAAGAACTCAGCTACCAAACACCAAAGGGGGACGTGGTATAGGGCAGGCAAATCCTGGCTCTGTTGTTTGCCAGCTGGGGTCTTCTCTGAACCTCGGGATCCTCCTCCTGGTCAGAGCAGGATTTTTATATGGACTACATGGCTTACGGATCCAAGCTCCTTGAGGGCGGAGGAAAACGTCTTCCCTTCTTCACACGACCCCCGCGTCTTGCTCCATGGAAAGACGTCTTCGTATTTGTTGGATCCGTGAATGCACGAGTGTGCGCCCAGCACTGGCATGTCATAGCGCTCAGGTTTATTAAAACAGCACTGAAGCCGTTCGTCTCCCGATGATGGGTTTCCAGACAAAGGAGACAGCAGGATGTGCCGAAAAGGACACAGGCTCTGGAGTCAGAGGGCGGTCAGCCGAATCCTCACTCTGCCTTTGGGCAAAATGTCTCTGAGCCCTAGTTTCCTGGTCAGCAAAATGGGTTTCCTCACCTTGGAAAGCAGGGAAGAGCTTCAAAGTAGATCCCAAAGGCTGTGTGGTAAGTGCCCCACAAATGGTATTTACTGCTATTTGTTAAAAGAGGTTTTCTAGGTACAGGGCTTCATAAATCTGAGCGCCAAAATCATATTTTAGTTTTTGTCCTTAGCAGTGGTACCTGCTCTTGTTACCTGTGCCAGTTGTGAAGCATTTTTTTGCACCCCTTATAGGCACATGTAATAGTCTGAAAAACGTCCCCCCCAAAAAAACAAACCTCCCCCCGACATCCATATAAAAGCCCTAGAACCTATGGTGAAGTCCAGAAATAGAGAGGGAAGTCGGTTTCTGGAGGCATTGTTTGCGCCCTGGAGCAAGCCATGCCTGAAACCCCAAACTACCATTGGGCTGGTTTATTATATAAAGCCAATAAGTTCCTTTTACAGAGGAGCAAGAAAAGAGTGTCATTATTGCCCCCAAATGTGTGGAAGGACAGAGCCCAGCGCACAGGCTGGACGCCTAGAGCTGGGTTCTGAGGCTCGCACACCTCCTCATGGCTAACTCCCCACCTGGCTAACTCCTGTGCCGTCGCTTACAACTGACTCCCCTCTGTGGAATCTTGCCCACCCTGGGGGTGCACCCCAGATTGGAATCGGCAGCAAAGCTCTTTGCAAGGCCCCGTCCTGAAGCCTCGGGGTGTGGGCCGGGGGATGCCGGCGCTGCTTTCCAATCAGACAAGGCGCTGAGGGTTGCAGACGCCGCCCCCTGTCACGGGGCACGTCCGGGTTAGGTTTCACGGGCCGGACACATTTATAGCGGCGCAGTCTCTGTGCAGAGAGCGGAGGGGGTGGGCAGGGGCTGGTGGGAGATTTATCACCGTAATAGTGTCTTGGACAGGTCTTGGAGTGAGATGTCATGGGTCCACGGGAGGGGGGGGGGCATGAGTGGGGCTGGGGCCAGGGCTGGTCTGGAACATAAATTTGGGGAGAGCAGCTGTGGGACAGCTGGGCCCACCTCTGTGGAGCCGCACGCTACCCTCGGGAGTAATATTAAGAGCTGACATTTCTTGAGGCACCGTGAGAAGCATGTTATGTGTGTTAATCCACTTGATCCCCAGCAACCCTAAGTGGTTGGCTACTTCCGTGCCTGTTTTACCAGTGAGGAAACCAAGGCACAGAGAGGTTAAGTTACTTACCCGAGGCCACACAGCTAGTCCGTGGCAGAGCTGGGACTGGACCGTGGTCCTGCTGCATTCTGAGCCATTCCTGAATCCATCGCAGGAAGGCTGCAGCGGCCCTGCTAGGGTGTTCCGGGACCGTCTAACCGCCCAGCACTGGCAATCTTGCTTTCCCGGGGGCAGTGTTGTCTGGGGAGCAGGCTGTGGAATTGGAGAGGCCCAGGTTTGAATCCTGCCCCCAGTTCTCCCCACCCCTGGCTAGCTGTGTTGCCTTGAGTGAGTGAATTTGCCTCTCTGAATCCTAGAGCCCACCTGGAGAGAATGGAGACAACCTTCCATGCACCATTTAGGGTTGGGGGTGAAAACCTGACAGACGTGGAAAACTAGCAGAAAACTCACAGGCCAAGTTCAGCTCTAGGGACACTGGCCTCCACTGTGCAGATTCCAGCGCAGTCCCTGGGCTTGGCTTTGCAAAGACAGCCTGTAGCTGAGGACAGGGCAGAAATCAGGAGGAGGGGACCGCAGTCCCAGGCTGCCTCTGCCACCAGGTGACCTTGGACCTCCCGTTTTCTGGGGCCTTAGTTTCCCCACATCCATTGGACGAGGGTAGCAGTTCACGTGGCCTCCCCGTGGATACCCTGCTTCAGCTGATGGGGGATGGGACAGGGATCGGATGTGCCATTAAAAAAAAATTTTTTTTTTTGAAGTTTATTCATTTTTGAGAAAGAGACAGGATGTGAGTGGGTTAGGGGCAGAGAGAGAGGGAGACACAGAATCGGAAGCAGGCTCCAGGCTCCGAGCTGTCAGCACAGAGCCCGACGCGGGGCTCGAACCCACGAACCGTGAGATCAGGACCTGAGTCGAAGTCGGACACTCAACCGACTGAGCCACCGTGTGCCCCTGGATGTGCCATTTTAAATCAGGGGTTGAGTTGGTCCCCCCAAAATGATGTTGTGGGCCTGACCCCGGGGACTATGAATGTGACCTTATACGGAAATGAGGTCTTTGCAGGAGGACACCCAGTTAAGATGAGGTCCTCAGAGTGGACCTGCTCCACCGATGCGGCGGGTGTCCTCATAAAAAGGGGAATGTGGACACAGACGCACTCCCAGGGAGATGCCGTTTGAGATGCGACGGATGCGTCTACGAGCCAGGGCCGCTTGCAAACCTGCAGAGGTTGGGGAGAGGCCTCAGAGGGAACCCGCCCTGCCTGCACCCTGACCCCGGACGTCCGGCCTCCGGTGAATTCCTCTTGTGTTGGCCACCCGGCTTGTGGTCTTTGGTCACGGCGGCCCCGGGACGCACACACCAGGTGGTTCCAACTTGCCGGGCCCCGGAATAGAAAGCAGCCAAGATTCCCTCCTCACTCGCAGACGCACATCCCCGGGGCTCTCTCTCTCTCGGAATGTGGGGGAGTAGTTAAATGCGAAGCGGCTCGCCCTGTTTGGGGCGAACCTCTGGCAGGGTCCACGTGGAGGCAGAGGGCCTCGGTCTCGGGCGCAGACAAATGGGCATGGGAAAGGTCACCATGCCTTCACCTTGTGTGGCGGATGCCGTGGCTGCCTGCTGATAACCACCGTACGGGGACAGAGGGGACAGGAGGTAATAGTGGTCAAAACACTCAGATAAGGCAAAGCAAACAGGGCCTGGCTATCATTTCTGGCAGGCCATCAAAGCCCATCACCCACTAAGGCAGCGGGTGTTCCGGAAACCTCTCCTGGCTGGCAGCTGGTCACACAGCTACCACACGGTCCGCTTGGCTCCCTTTGTCCCCACCCGTGCAGGGCCACTGGACACGGAAGGGATGGTCAGGGGTCCCTCGAGTGGCTGCAGACAGAGGGTGGGTTGGGGTAGAAAACAGGCCCGAGCTGGAAGGCACGGGGGTCCAGGACTGAGGCCGGGGACGATGGCACACGCATACACGTGCGCATGCACACACACACACACACACACACACACACTCCCCTGTTGTAGGGGTAAGAAGCCAGAGTCATGGGGCAGGTAGCCTGCTGAGGCCCCAGGGCTGGCTGGTAGCAGACGAGGATGAGGAGGTGACCCCTTTGGGACCCAGTGATGAGGGGCTATGTGGGGAGCACCCAGGCCCAGTGCATGTGGCCCCTCCTAGCCCCACCCCAGCCGAGGGAGGCACTCTGGTCCCCGCCCCTGTGGGGCTCTAAGTCTGAGCGCTGGCACGGGCCTGTGGGCTGCCCCTTTGGACAGGGGTTCGGCTGGACTGACTGCCCCCCGCAGGGGACGGTGGGCGACGTGTGCAGGTGGGGCTGGTTGCTCTAACCAGGCAGGGGGTGACACTGGTACCTGGTGGGCACGGGCGAGGGATGCCGTCAGCCCTCCGGGATGCCCAGGATGGCCCCACCGTGGAGAACCGTCCGGCCCTGAGTGTCAGCAGTGCTGAGCTGGAGAACCTGTGTTCTTGACCAAACTTCCCGTTTTAGAGGGTGCTCCAAGAGGAAGCTGCTCACTGGTGGCTTTGGGTGCAGGTGGGGATCGTGCTGTCCACTCCTTCAGGGTTAAGTGGGCAGGGGTGACTCCACGTGCTTCTGGGCCGGCTGAGCGCAGTCTGCGGGAATCTCCCACCTCACGGGGAGAGATGAGGTACCAGGTCCGGGAGCAGGGTTCCCGCGCCGCCCAGAACAGAACCACACGCCGTGCTTCCCGCCTGCCCAGAGCCTCCCTGCAGCTCCCTGCTTATTCTGCTTGGACTCTACTGTCCACTCCCCATCCAGAGTGATCCCCTTAAAGGCAAATTCACCTCTACCACTGATTGCTGGAACCCTGCCAGCGGCTTCCGTGAATAGTTTGAGAAAATTCCAGAACCCTCCCTGGGCCTCCGGGGCCCTGCATTATCTGCCTCATCATCTCTCTGACCCCACTTGACCTCCTTGCTGCTCCACAAACACTCCCAAGTGCACATCTACCCCCGGGCCTTTGCACGGCGGTTCCCTCTCCTGCAAGAACCCTGTTTTCAGGACCCACATCTTGACCTCTGCAGCTCTGTCATGAGTGTTCTATCTAAAATGGCCCTCTTACTGCTTTATTCTCTGTCCCACATCCCTGCTGTATTTGTCTTCAAAGCGTTTTGTCACCACATGGCATATTTATTTACCCATTTATTCTCGGGTTTATTTACTGTCTGACTCCCTCACTGGCCAGGCCTCAGTCGGTTATGGTTCTTGCTGCATCGGCAGCTCTGAGAACAGGGAGGGTGGTGACCAGGACCAAGTTCTCCTGAGAGTGCAGGGTTGGGGGGGGGGGGCGGCCAGTGCTGAGACTAGAGCCCCTGCCCCTGCTGGCTCCGTGCCTCCCCAGGGCCAGCCTGGCCGGGTGATGGTCCTTCATGCACTTGGTCAGAAGAAAGAAGAAAACACTGTAGAGGTTTGAATGTTGTCCCCTGAAAAGGTACGTCCACATCCTTGTCCCCAGAACCTGTGAATGTGACCTTATTCGGAAATAGGGTCTTTGCAGATGTGATGAACCTTGCGTCTTGGGACGAGACCAGCCTGGATTACTGACCAGGCCCTAAATCCCATGACGGGTGTCTTATGAGAGACACAGGGAGAGACACCCATGGGGAGAGACAATGTGAGGGCTGGAGGCAGAGAAATGAGGGACGTGGCCACAGCCAGGGGACGCCTGGAGCTCCCAGGAGCTGGAAGAGGCGGGAAGGATCCTCCCCTGGAGCCTCTGAAGGGAGCGTAGTGACCTTGATGACACCTTGACTGTGGACTTTTGGCCTCCGGAACAGTGAGGGAATAAATTCCTGTTGTGTTAAGCCCCCCTCCCTCAGTTCGTGGTGATTTGGCCCTCACATCTCACCTACTTAGAGGTCCAGAATTCTGACCGTCTCTCGGAATTGCACCGTGGTTCGTGAGTTGCACACGTGAGGCAGAATGTTGGCTCATCGTCTGCTGTCTGCGAGAAGCGAGGGAGTTGCTGAGAAATCAGCCAGCATCACATTCCTGCAGTTGAGGGCAAGGAGAGTTGAAGGGTTGAGATGGGGAACAGATTTCCTTGTAATCAAATCCAGAAGCCACCTCGTAAACCTTAATCCGAGAGACCCTCCGGGTCCTGAGTGTGGGCAGCGAAATGTGGGTCTGATTCCTGCACGCAGGCAGATTCCTGGGATCTGGCCGTCCGGTGATTCTGACCGAGGAGCGTGGGGGCCGGTTCTAAGAGTGTCACTCGAGCCGCTCTGGTCTGTGTGGGGGACAGAGTGAGCAGCTTCCTGCCGCCATCCCCACTAACCCGTGGCTCTGGGGCAGCCCCTGGGTGCTGAGTGCGTGGGGGGCTCCACTGGAAGCCGTGTCCGTGTGCCTTCAGCACGAAGGCCGAGTAGGGCAGGGAGCCAGTCCTCAGGCAGCCACGGGGAGAAGTTGGAAAGGGGGTGTGGCCGTGAATCCCCTTCTCGGCTCGGACTGTGCAAAGTGGGGCGTGCTCTCCCCGCGAGACTTGGGCCAGAATTGCCAGATCCAGCTGACTCCCTGGGTATGGCAGGACGAATACCGTAGTCAGCACCATCCGGCTTGGGTCCCTGCCCGTGCCTGACGGCCTGGGGCCCGGGACTGGGCCTGCCGGCTTCCCTCTCTGAGCCTCAGTTTCCCCATCTCATGGGGGGGTTCTGCTGTGACAGTAAGGAAGGTCATAGCCCAGGCTCCGTTCTTGTTTGAATTGGGCTCTGCCACGACCTGTGGCTCCCGGCAGCTCTGAGGACATCACCTGAGCCTCACGAACTCAGGTAAGACAGAGGTCATAGAAACACCTGCCAGGAGGGTCGTCATGAGGTTCAGTGAGGAAATGGACAGAAAGCTGTTCACGTGTGACAGGAGCCTCATTAAAAGGAGGGCTGTTTTGGGGCGCCTGGGTGGCTCGGTCGGTTGAGCGTCCGACTTCAGCTCAGGTCACGATCTCGCGGTTCGTGATTTCGAGCCCTGAGCTCGGAGTCCTGAGCCTCCGAGCCGACAGCTCGGAGCCTGGAGCCTGCTTCGGAATCTGTGACTCACTCTCTCTGCCCCTCCCCTGCCCGTGTTCTGTCTCTCACTGTCTCTCAAGAATAAATAAAAACGCTTAACAAGTTTTTTAAAAAATACAGAAAGAGGACATTATCTTCGAGGCCCCATTGCAGGAGGAACACGTCGGGCTGCAAGACAGTCATTGCTGCTTTCCGCTGTGGTGCTTTGTCTAGTTTACGCCCCCTCTCTGGGCTTCCGTTCCCCTCTGTCTGCAACGTGGCCATCAGAGGGCCCCCCTGGCGGTCTGGATGCAAGGATGAAATGAGGACTCGGGCTGGCCCGTGCCTGGTGCGCAGGGGGCCACTCGCACCTGCCTGCGTGGAGAGCTGCCTCCGGCCTCCACGCCAGCAGGTGTCGCCGGGCTCCAGGGGAGGCGGCTGAGGGGACCCTTCATCCGGCGCCTCTCCCCCCAGTGCGCTCTGCCCGGCACTACGGGCCAGACTGCCCCCGGGGCCCTACCTGCCAGGGAGGGAGGCAGTTGAGGGGAACGCGAATGAGCAGCGACGGTCATTTGGGAGACCGTTGCCACAGGGGTGCTGGCAACTGCCTCTCACGGTGTCCTAGCTCCGCGAGGTCCTGTCCCCCGCCACCTCATCCAACACCCTTCCCAACAGTCGTAGCAAGTGGACAGTGTTACTGTTCACTGCTTCACTTACGGGCACACCGAGGCACAGAGAGGTCAACTCAGCTACCCCAGGTCACGTGGCAGGGCGGGAGAGTCCTGTCTCCCAGTCACCTCGCTGAAGTGTGGTGTGTGCGTGAGTGTGCACACGCCTGTCTCCGTGCACACACGGCTGTGTGTGCCTGTGCTCACGTGCACCCCTGCACGTGTGCACAAATGTACACATTCGCGGCTGTGATGTCGGGGGCACCTCCGTAGAGTGTGTGACGGGGGAGGCTTGTCAGGGCAGGCGATGTCTGGGCTACAATGAAGTGGGACAAGCAGAGCGAGGCCCAGGCTGAGGGACTGGCTGGGGACCCGGGGCTTTTCAGGAGAGACGGGCCGCAGTCCCGCAGCAGCCTTTGCACACGTGTGTGTTTCAGAGCCCTCTCCCTCACACTTGTGGAACCCTTGCCCGAGGGCGGGGCGCACAGACCGGGATGGGGAGCCTGTCCTCCCCAGGGCAGCAGGGCCACTGCCTGCTTAGCACCGGCTTTCGGAGTGAAGGTGGCCCCGGAAGCCGCTTCCTGCCAGCCACGTGCCCCCTTTTCCATGGCTCACGGTGGAAACCAAGGACTGAGTTTCTGAGGCTGCGTCCCACGCCTCCCTCTTCCCAGCTGCATCCCCTCTAGGTGCTCTGTCCACCCTGTTCCCAGAGCCACGTCTTGGCCCCCCCACACACACATCCCCTGGCCCCGTGGGGGACGCAGGGCTGGGCAGGAGCCCTCTCCCCGCCAGGCCACCTGGCCTCCGTGGCCCCCGTCTGTCAGGACAGATCTCCCGGCTGTTGGACAGCCGCTCCAGGACTGATGTGTTTTACATCCACCGCCCTTCTCACAGGGAATAGCTGTCTCCGAACGCTGAATATGAGACGCGTTTTTCAAATTCTTTGACAGAATGCTTTTAACAGGGCTGAGGGGCTGATAAATCTTCCCCGCGTCCCGCCCGGCTGGGCCTCCGCGATGGGAGAGAGCAGGCGAGGGGTGGCTCCCGTTTGCCGCCAGGCTGACAGGCGGGCTGGCTCAGGACGGCCACGTCCCCTTCTTGGAAGGCGGCTGGCCTCTGCAGAGCAGAACCGAGGCCAGGCTGGGGGTGGTCCTGATCCTGGGGGGCCCTGGTTGGGCTGGGGACACAGCCTGTGGTCTTCCGCACGCGTGGGAAGGCATGAGGGCACGCGCTACCATGCGGGGGGCGTGGCCCCATTAGGGGCAGACCTCAGTGGGGGCAGAGAATGAAAATACATTCGTGAGAGTGACACTAACGCCAAAGAGGCTCGGCCACCTCCGCCCTGCGTGTCTGAACGTGACCTGCGCGCATCACGTGCACGCTTGGGTGGCCCAGTCACTGGGCTGCGGCTTAGACAGGTGTGTTTTGCCCTGGGCGTGCTTTACCGCCATCACGAGTTGCAAAGCGTTTGTCACCCAGAATGTTGCCCTCGGACCGACACTGCAAATGTGTGTTGTTTCTGGGTGTTCGCGGCAAACCCCACAGAGCCGTGGTTTCTCCTCCGAGCCCCCACCTCCTGCTTTTGTTTTCACGACGAACCGTGCCGTGCCGTGCCGAGTCTTTCAGGACGCGTCTCTGTGTTCTCGCCTCGCGTCCGGGCACGGCTTCCTATCAGAGCGGTGGGCCGACAGATTGGCGTCCTCGGACAGCGTCTCCCATCAAATGCACACGGACGCCCTCGTCTCTGTGGCGTTCCACAGCGGACGAGCCTGGGACCTTCCATGGTGGGGAAGAGGCCCGGCGAGAACAGGCTGATGTCGTCGGTCAGTGCACGGGAGGGAGGAGGGCCACGGGGCCAGGCTCGTCCTCGCTGAGCTGACTTTCCCACGTGGCTACCCGTCCTCCAGGGAGGGGCGGCCCCAGGGGCGGGCGTGCGGGCGGCTCGTGCTGCGAAGATAGAAGTCTGAGCCGCCACATTCCAGGAGTTTGCATCCGGTGCCAGCTGCAGTGGGTGCTGACGTCCCGCCCCACTCCTGGGTGTTCCGGTGAGGAGACGGGCTCGCGGGGGCTGACCGCCTGCTGCATCCAGGTGGTCGGGGAGGGGCTGGGTCACACGAGGCTTGGCGTCTCTCCTCCGCGTGTTAAGAGCCCCAGGGCCCGTGGTGTTCCCTCGTCTGCGTGAAGTTTGGTGACGGCTGAATGCCACTCTCTTCCATCGTGTTCCGAGACTCGGGCACTCGCTCGGGGCCAGGGGCCCGCTGTGCTGGCATCTCTGGCCTGTTACCTCTCACCCTCACAGCCCCCTCTGGGAAGTCGGCATCGTTACCCTGATTCACGCGGAGACAGAGGATGAGGCCCGTTGCCGGGCTGGCTCGGGGCCACACGACAGCACGGAGACGGGCCGCCAGCTCAGCTTCTGTGCCCTGGTGCTTTTGGTTGTGTCCCTGCGGCTGGCCGTGTCCCCTCCACTCGCCTCCTCTTTCGAGTCTGTTATGGGCCAAGAAACCTTCAACCAAACCGACAGAACTGCTGGATTTTCCACTCGGAAGGGACCATCTTCCGGTCCGTCTAGTCGCCTCCTTGCACAGAAGGGGAAACGGGAGCTCAGAGACCTGCAGTGACTTTCCCAGGGGAGTGTGGGCCCTGGCAGGACTCTATGCCACCCCTCTGGGTTACAGGCCCGAGGCCACGGCCGCCACGCCACCGCTACCGCTGAAAACCCGGAAGGGTCATGCACGTGCCGAAGCTGTGAGTCCCTGGTCCCAGCGTGAGACGCCTGTGGCTGCTTTGCTGTCACCTCTGAGGACTCAGAGGTCTGCACTTTCCTACTGGAAGGTTTTCAAACCCCGTTCCCTGAACACGTGAGCCTCTGGCGTTCACGGCGCGGACGACGGCAATGAGGGCGGTACAAGCAAAGCCGAGGGGAGCTCCGTGGTCACCCGTCAGGAGTTATCGAGGGGGGTGTGCAAGGGCTCCTCGCGGATGGAGCGGGATGGCGGGAGGGGCTAGGGCCCCCGTCTGGACTCTAGCTTCGCCCTGTTGCAGGAGGCCACTTGGACCCCTGGCTCCCTCAACCCACCCACCCATCCGCGCTGACCTCCCTGTAGCTGCATATTTCCCGATTGTTCAATGGAAGAAAAAATGTTGAGCCGTTAGGAGCAGAATCCTGTATTCTAACCCGTATCGTGCTTAATTTGGAGGGCTGGGCAGATGCCGTTTTGGTTCACGGGCCCACGGCAAGGACCCTCTCCCTCTCCTTCCTCCGCACGATTGCATTATCGAGGGGGGAGGCACAATCAGACGAGCCTGTCCGCGTCCTGGCAGTTGCGGGCGGTTGTGCCCTCGGACAGCCTGCTCGGCATCCCTGGGTCTCCTCTCTGGAGGGGAGTTCTAATAATTCCTAACCCTCACGATGGCGGGAGGAACAGAAAATCCCTCGTGTCCGTTGGGCTCCTAGCTTCCTTCCCTTCCTTCCTTCTCAGAGGCTCTTATGGATTCAAGTGGCGCCGTGAGCTGCCATTACGGCTGTGGTTGCCGAGCCCGTGGACCGGGAAGCGTGGCTTCAGTCCCCCCCCGCGGGGTGGGAACGGCCGTCCCTTGTGCCGGGGCTGTCGGGTGAGCCGGGTGAGGTGGAGCAGGTGCCCCCGCTCGGAGCCCAGGGGCTCGCTGCCCGCTGCCCGCGCGTCTTCGGGGGGCTGCCCAGGGCGGGACTGCACCCACGGGGAGGCCGCCTGCGCGCAGCCCGGCGTCACAGATGCCATGCAGCAGCTCCGAGCCCCGGTCAGACGGCAGTCTGGACGTGGGGACATCTGTCACCACAGGGGGCCATTTCTTCTGCCCCTTAACGCTAGAATTATGAATGGCTCCACTGTGCTTTGCCAACACCGAAAACAGCCCTCCACATGTCACCCGTCAAGAGCGGTGTGTTTTTAGCAGCGGCCCACACTGGGGAGGCCCAAACCCTGCACTCAGAGGCCCGGGCGTGGCCTCGCGGCTGTCTGCAGGGAGCACTCAGACGGCCTGGGTTTGGGGGTGGGTCAGAGGGGAGATGGGGGCCAGCTGGAGGTCAGAGGACAGGTCACATTTGTTTCTCAGGGTGGGACATGGGGGCCCAGTCTCTGGGTGGCCTCTACTTAGGAGCTGGAGGCCCTGCTGCCTCTGTTCCTGTCCATCCACTGCCCACCCCCTGCCCCGGGCCGGCCTGGGACCACGGAGCCCAGGGGGTGGGCTGGCGGACGCAGGGCTGTCCGCGAGGCCTGGCCTGGGGGTCCCTGGGAGCACCTTGCCCCCTGCCGCGTGCGGGGCTGACCTGGCTGGCCTCCTCTGCCGCTCCTGGCCTGGGGGCTCCCCGGTGCCGGGCTGCAGAGGGAGATGGGCCCCAGGGCGGGCCTGTGAGGGCCATTCCTCCATCTGTGGGGGACCAGGCAGCGGCTGGGCTGGCGCACGGGCTCGGACCAAGAAACCGGCCCACGCACACGCCTCCGGAACACCTTTTCCCCCTGGCGTCAGGGGCTCGAATTAAGGAAATAATCAGTGTTACGCTTCTGAAATCAAAGCAACTATTTTTTCTATAAAAACGTGATAGATGCTCATTAAGAAATTCTCGTTTTGATAGTATAGAACAGTCTAAAGGAAAAAAAAATGAACTGACCCTACTGATCAGAGAAAACTAGCCTCCCACAGTGTAGCTGTATTGTTCCAGACCTTTCTGTATCTCATCATTTCGTTATTTGTTTTGTTATTTTTAGGTGTGTGTATTTTTTAAAAATAGGCCCAAACTGCAATCCTAGGCAGTGCTGTCCTCTTTGCTGCCTTGTTCCTGCTGGCCCGGCTCATTTCTCCCCTCCCACACGTCCCCCATTGGAATTTAGGCCTAAATTCTCCGAGCGAGCCACCGCCCGGAGGATTCTGGGAGAGAGGCGGGCAGCGGGGGAGGGTCAGCAGCGGGACAATGGGGCCTTGTTTCCTACGTGGGCAAAACTCCGCCGGACCCTGCTGGCGAGCGCACAGGCTCCTTGCGAAGTCAGCAATCTGTCCTGAGCGAGTGCGGGCTAATTAAGAGGGGCTCGCTCCAGCCCGGGCCCTGGCTGCACGTCAGAGGGCCCACGGTGATGACTGTTGTGGTCAGGAAGCTGGGGACATTGTCACGGGGAAGGACAAACCGGGGCACCAGAGGTGCCGGCTGCCGCCCCCCCCACCCCCAGCTCCTGCCCTTTATCAGTTTCCTCCTCCCTCTGGCTGCAAACAAAAGGCCGCCGGTACCTGGGGGCCGGTGGGGAGGGGGGGACGCTATGACACAGGATGTTCCCAGCATTTTGGATATTTCCTCCGCCGTCTGACTGATACGTCCTAGAGAACGCGCTGGGATTCTCCAGGGAGCGTGGGGCTGTAAAAACTCCAAAACACAGTAATAACAAAGCCATAAATCTGGGCCTGCCAGAGCAGGGCGTCAGGCTCAGGCCTCACCGTGCGGCCATGAAAGGCCCAGGAGTGCAAAAGCGGTCAGAATCCCAGGCGACAGAAGGTGGCCCAGAATAGCAGTCGGGGCTGGCTTTTGTCAGGTGGGGGAGCACAGACAGCTCATGCCCTCCTGGGAGGCAGCAGAAGGGAGCTGGCAGGCTTTGGGGATTTGGGGCCGCAGCAGGGCACGGGGGCAAGAGCTCCGGATTTGTCACCAAGAAGAGTGAGGTTTGAGTCTCTGCTCTCTCTCAGTTGGGCAAGTTGCTTAGACCTACCGAGTTGACTTTCCCCCTCCGTAAAGCGTGGCCAAGGAGAGTGCCTGCCCGCGAGGTTCCGTGGCAAGGGTGCGGTGAGCCGACGGATGTCTGTGAGGCACGCGGTGAGATGATGCCAAGGAGGCGGTTTGCGCTCACCCAGGTCCACATTCTCTACCACCCGTTTTTCCCCTGAGCACTGTGTCCCTTCTGCACAACAGGAGCCACTCTGGGTACAGAGATGTGGTTTTATGGGTGGCGAGCGTGTGCAAACATCAAGTGGGGGTCGTGGGGAGCCACGAGGGTTAGCAAGAGTAGAGAAGCAGCAGCACTCCTGGGGCCGGAGGGGCACGGAAACCAGGAGCCACGGCCACCCGGTGGAGGCTGACACCTCGGTGGTCCTCTACGGTGGGAGCAGGGACCACGGAGGGAGGCGCATTCCCACAGGAGCTAGAGCCGTGGAGGAGACGCGTGGAGAGAGGGAAGGAGCAGTGCCCCCGCCTTTCCCCTCCTCCCTCCCTGCACTTGTCTGCCAGTGCCTCCCGTTGTTGGCTGAGCTTGCCCAGAAGGAGCTGGGAAATGTAGTGCCCTGACGTACAAAGCCGTGGGAGGTGGGTGGGGACAGTCCCAGACCAGCCCAGACCAAAGATTGTGGTGACCAGTGATGGGGGTTCTGGGGAGAGATTTCCCGGCCTTGAATCCTACCTTCCTCTCATTAGCTGAGTGACTTCGGGTGAATTATGGAACTTCTCTTGGTCTTGCTTTCCTCATCCGCACGTTGAACATTTTAACTTACTGGGTTGTTACGAAAAGCAAACCTGATAATGTGTATGAAGCCGTTAGCCAAAGGCTTGGCCCCGAGCACACCCTCAACAAGTGTCAACCATTACATATTTCAAAAAACCGGATTCAAGCAGAGGTCAGATCAAGGCCCGAGTGCTCCGGCGAACATCGTCCAGCTCTCGAGTGGAGCTTGGCTTATCTGGGCTTGGGTCCCTTTTCAGAGAAACAGGTATAACAACCACTTCCTTGGGCAGGCACCACTCGTAAAAACTTGCCACGTCCTCTGCCAAGAATGACATAAGTTCCATGCTGAAGGTGGCTTTTGGAGGGAAGGCAAACAGGTTGAGGGCATCTCTCCCGTCATAAACATTCTTCAGGGATTAGAAAATCCGCAATGGAGACATTCAGCAATGACCACCGGTCATCGGAAATGTGGGTAGATCCCTGCCTCCCATCCCCATGCTTGGGATCTAAACGGTCCTGACACCCTGGCACAGCCTGTTGGCTGGCGCGGGTTCTCATCCTGGTTGAGGACACACTGAGCTCACACTGAGGGAAGAAAATGTTCCATTTCTGGACAGGAGCCTCCGTAGTGACTTCTTCACTTCCTGGCGCGGGTCTTAGAGGAGGCCGCAAAGTGAGTAATTCTTACCACACCCTGGCTCGGCTGGCCGGTTGGGGATCCTCATTGTGGAGACGGGGAAAGGGTGGTGTTGCTAAAATCCACCCACCTGCCCCAGACTGCATGGTGGGACCCCGAGGAATGGGAGCACACAGGGTGCTGGCTGTTCTCTGGGCCTCCTGTCTGGAGGCCTGTCTCTGGGCCTGTCTCTGGGCCTCCTCGTGCTATTGTCCAAGTGAGTTAGCTAAGTTGAACAGGCTCGTGAAGCTGGGGAAGCCAGATTTCAGACGTGCTTTGGGTTGCTTCACGACTGGCCCTAAACTGAGGCTGCAGTGGCTGCCGTGAGACTAAGTCTTTCGGCAAAGCATCTACAGAAGAAATGATGGTGATGCTGATGGTGATGATGATGGTGATGGTGATGATGATGGTGATGATGGTGATGACGATCAGTGTCTTTTCTTGAGTGTTTGCTATCACCCAGGCATAGTGCGAAGTGCCCTATACGTTCTATTTAATTCCCCAGTACGCGTGATGATAGTTCCCATTTTAAAGATGAGGAAACAGGCTTGGAGGAATGAAGTGAGGCCACCTGGGAGACACCACCAGTAGGTGGCCAGGTAGTGACTGTGGGTCTGTCTGGTGCCCGAGCCCACATGCTCCTAGAGTACGTGCTGGCCTCGTGCCAGGCTCAGTCCTAGACCTTGGGGTTGCTGTGGTCACTGAGGTGCAGAGAAATGAGTCTTGGAACAGGAGGCCCCAGTTCGGTGAGGTGGGAAAGCCACCAGGGCTGCCATATGCTGAGGACCAACCCCACCCACAAGCAGAGAGCACAGAGCCCCATCTTAGGAGAATGTGAGAGGGTCAGGGCTGTGTCCGAGAAGGTGGGGACACCTTTTCCCCACACATCTCCCCACACGTTGTCACGGGGTGGTCAGGTGATCAGCTGCGGCTGGGGCCGGCAGGGAAAGGGGGAGGAGAAAGCACACCAGTGTGGATGTGTGTTGGGACCTGCATTTGCAGGATTGAAAGGAGCAAAGAGACGGAGCCCTGACTCTGTGGCTAGCTCATTGGGGGGGGGGGGTGCACACAGACATGCATACGGGGCCTTTAAGACACAGGATTCCAGAATCTTCTGTCCTTAGTCCCAGGACTTTGGACGAGAGACTTTGCCTCTCCCAGTCTTGGTTTCCTCATCTGTCCCCAGGGACTGACAGAGTCACCCTTGCTAGAGTTACTGAAGGCATGAATGAGCCAGGGCACGCACAGCACAGGCTATCTGTGCGGGAGCCACGCTCGGGCAAGCTCTGTGGAGCTTCTGTGGCCGCCGGTCACCTCACGGCGAGGGCCTTGCCCCTATGTGCCAGATCAGGAGAGCTTGGAGAGGCCAGGTCCGGGTGTCAGGGCTGGGCTGACAACTCCAGACCGCGGAGGCCTGACTCCAGGCTCAGGGACAAGGCTGGGTGGCTTTCCTGTCCCTGAGTTCTTGTGCTCGGTCACTGCTGTCCCTGACTCCAGCACCACCTCCTGTTTTACATGGAAAACATAGGCATCCTGTATTTATGATTGATTATAATATCATTTATGTAAAGCGAGACGAGTTCCGTTTCAGTCTGGGAACCGCCAGACGCCCCGTGAGATGGTTGGGGGCACGCTGGCCGAAACGCCCGTATGTTCTCGAAGAAACGTTTGGCTTTGAGGAAGAGAAAGAGAAGCTCTTCCCGAGAGTTCCTTAGAAGATCGTCACGGCCTCGTAACAGTCAGGAAAATGGTGGGGGAGCCGCCTGGTTGCCTACCCTCTCCAGAACCACAGCAAGAGGAGCGGGCGCTCCCGGGACCACCGGCGGGCAGGGGGGGTCCTCACTCACCGTGTCGCCGAGCCCTTCCGGGGCCCCCTCGTGTGGACACAGGTCTTGCCGTCTCCCCTTTACAGCTGGGCGAGGGCTGCCCAGGAGGATAACCGGCCACGTCACCTGCGGGGGGCTGGGGCTCCCCTCCTGCTCTGAGTCCTGAGCCCCGGGAGCAAGTCTGGGCTGCCGTGCGCAAGATAAGACTCCTGAGCTGCGTATTCCAGCTCATCCTGTGGGTTAGGAAGGAAGGACTCCAGACATAATTAGAAGTGTTTCAGAGCAAGTGGAAAGTTCTCAGGAAATGTATTATCATTAGAGCTGGCCTCTTGCCTCCCAGAGAGAGTGCATGTGTGTTTATTGTGCATATGCATTCACCTCCCAACTTCCTATATGAAATCCTCTTCATCAGAAATGAAGCAAAAAATCAGGGTTGCTTCCCTGTGTGAACTTTCCTTTCTGACTCGTGTTAGAGAGGTCCCAGGGGCCGTCAGCCCCAGGGAGAAAGACCTGGGTCCACCTGGTTTAAGGGGCTTTCTGATCACCCTGTGGATTCAGGAACGCCCCCTAACTGCTCTGTGCCTCAGTTTCCCCATCTGCACATGGCTTGAGCGCAGAGAGGAGGGTATTGTGTGGAGGACCCCCAAGGTCCTGTCCGGGCCCCAAGACTCTGTTCAGGGGCTCCAAGGGAAGCTGTGGGCCCTAAGGGTTGGACCGCGATCGCTGGGTATTGCTGTGGCCACAGTTCACGGGTGTGGCCCCAGGAACACCTGCCCTGTCGTGGCTCCTTCTGCCTCTTGCTCTTTTGCGTCCGAGCCCTTCTCTCCACACTCGGGCGCGCCCTTGATGTTTCGGGCTAACTCTTGTCCGTGTCCGTGTGGTGGTGGTAGGGGTGAGATGCGAACTCTGTGCCTCGGGTCACTGGTGTGTGACCGCAGCCGGTCTCGGTGACAGCTTCCAGTGTGACAGTGTGCCCAGCCCGGTCTGCAAATGGGGCAGCTGAGGTCCTGCTGCAGACCCTGTCTCTCATCAAGGGTTCTCTTGGAATGTTGTGTCCTGAATGGGCGTGCTGGGCGCCTGCTGCCATGTGGCTTCCCTCAAGGACACTTGGGCAACATGGGAGGGGAAATCTGAAATAAACTCCAGGAAGAAAAGCCCTTTTCTCCCACTTTCCCAGAACCCAAGGGCTTCCACACGTTGGGAATGTGTTGATTTTGAACCTGAGCCCGTCGTGGCCCTGGACGTCGATCAAAGAGGGTGTATTGTTTTTCCTGAAAGTGTTGGGACAGATCAGGTCAGCAGAACTCAGGTGCCGTGACTCAGCGTTTCCCTGTTGCTGGCACCTTCCCTGCCCGCCCAGTGAGGTGCCATCCGGGCCTCTCCCCCGGGAGGCGCCCTGTGTCCCGGAGGAGGTCGTGGGACTTGGAATCAGACAAAAGTGGGCTTAGGTGTGCCGTCTACCCCCGCTCGACAGGACCGTGCGCGAAGCCCTCTGCCACCCGTGTCTCAGTGTCTCGTATCTGAGGTGGGGGTGGCAGTGAGGTCACACTCCTCCTAGATGGGCATGGTCAAGATGAAGTGCACGCACAGTTCCTAGCAGAGAACTGGCCCCGAACAGATGCGCATAGCAAACCTGTTACATCACCCTCTCTGTCTCTCCAGAGGTCGCCTAACCCTTGGGTGGATGAGTCTGCTGCACCGTCACAGCTTTCCCCCTTAAGCACCAGCTACTCTCCACCCGGGAGGGTTCTTGGTTCCGAGTTGGGTCCGTGCAGGGAGTCGGTGCCCCCAGAGCAGCCCCTCACCAGTGACAGATGGGAGCGGGTAGCATACGGCCAGCTCCTGTCCTGCAGGAAGAGAGTCCCACGTGTCTCCCCTTGGCTCCATGGGGGTCCCAACAGGGTCCACCCCGACTACCCCAGCCGTGACCTCTCCATGAAAGCCCCCGGGGGCCAGCCTCCTCTGTTCCCAGCCTCCTCCACCTGCTCCCCTCGCGGTGCTTCCTGAACTCACCTCCAAAATAGCTCCCCTGACCTGCCTCCAGATTTTGTCTCCTGTGTCCCCACATGTGCCTTCGGGGGCCCCAGCAGGAGGGCACGCACTAAATATTAGCTGTTATTCAAACGGGATGGATGCAGAATGAGAATAAGTTAACGGGCCCCATTTGCCTCCCGGGTCCCATTTCTCTATTTCTCTTTATCAGCAGATAAGCGGTCTTATCTGTGCAATGCCAGATGGCCAGTTTGGAAACACCCATTTATTTACTGTGCAGACTTCATAGAACAGCTATTAGGTGTCCGGTGCCGGATGAGGACCGGAGGATGTGGAGACCCACGGGCGGCACGGAGGTCTGCGATTTGCCTCGGTGCTGCGGGTGCCAGGTGTCTGGGTCGCGGGAGGCGGTAGATACCATCAGGCTTGAGTTTTGGCATCGGGGTCTGGAATCTGGATATCACAGTGTTATCTGGACTTTCCCATCGTTCTTCAAGGAGAGTGCACGGAAAAAATATATTTTGAAGCCCAAAGAGCAGGGCGACTGGGTGCTGTGTGTAGGCTGGCAGGGTGGGGTGGGCCAGCTCAGGACAGCAAGGCTCAGAATCTGGAGTAGGGATTCCTGTGAGCAGCCGTGAAGCTGAGCGACTTTGGCCCCAGGGAATGGAAATGGACTTCCGCATCCAAATCAAGCGGGCCCACAGAGCCACTAAAAGCCGGAAGTGGACCCAGCCTAAGGGCCGCTCAATTAGGAAGAGTCTTCTAGCAAGAGATCGGGGGGGCTTCAGAGCTCAGCGCTGGGCTGCCCCGATGCCCAGGAGGGAAACCGTCTCCCCACAAAGGGAACACCCGTGCGAGGAGGCATTTCTCATGAAAATGTGTGGGTGCCCGTGGAGGCCACATGGATATAGACCTTCACCGCAGGTGGCTTACGCTTTCCCTGGCGCTGAACCCAACACCCCAGATTTAGATTCGGAGCGAGCATTAGAACCCAGGGACATTTGCACGCACGAAAGTGGCCATTGGCAACGGCTGGCGGAGAGACCAGCCCTCCGTTCCCAAGGCTGGCGCGGGCCAGAAGTCTGTCCCTGCTCCCCGGGCCGCCGGGCCTTGCTTCAATGACACAGATTGTCTTGTGCACGAATGCTCACAGGATTTGCACGTCTGCTATTGATTTTCAAACTGCAAACAAAAATGTATTCATTCGCCGGGCTTTGCCGTAGCCTTACATTATCCACTTAGACTCACATTACAAAAATAGCTTTAAACCGTTTTGCTTGAAATATTGGACACATCCACTCACTGACAGGGAGGTTTTGTTCGGTTGTCTAGCTCGGCTTCGGGGCATAACTTTTCACGCTGACGGAGTACACACCCGTCACTTTGACACAAGCGGGGATGTCGGTATTTATTTTTGCCTCGAGAAAATGACGGGGGGAATGGGCAAAACACAAAGAATTTGCGGAAGGGCCCGTGCCAAAGTCTCGCCACATCTCTGCAGGCACGGACGTTTTCCCTGGGCCCTTGAATTCCTTTGGCTTGAGGGAACAGTCCCCTTTCCAGCCCTCCAAGAACGAGACCCGGCTGGAAACATGGGCTTCTCCTGCCCCCGGCTGCCCCCGTGACACCATCTGCAGAGCTCTTAAAAAATGCCAGTGTTGAGCCCACGCAAGGCCGGTGAGGGCTTCTCCCGCCAGGGATGCTGACAGCAGCCGCGGTGCAGGGGCCCTGCCTTCCCCGTCCTTGCTCTGGATGGAGGCTAAGGTCCTCACAGCGGCTGGTCACTGCTTTCCGGGGGCCACCGCGGGTCCCCGTCTCTTCCGCAGCCACCCGCACCGGGGCTCCACCGTCTCCCACCCGGTGACCCAACTGCCTTGAATTTGATTAATTAATGATTCGTTTTTGTGACATTCAATTCACTTTTATTGAAGACCTTCTTGCTTTGAAAGAATGGGCGGGTGTGCATGCAGCTGTAAGAAACAGCACAGGGACGTCTCCGTCCCCGTCACCCGGTCTCGCCTGGGGGTACGCACGTCACTAGCGCCACGGCACAGACAGGAATGGACACCGAGGCTGTTCACACGCACGCACGCGTCTGTGTATTCTGTCTGATGCATGTTGATCACGTGGGTACATTCGTGTGGCCACAACCACCCGTCACGGGGATCCCTGCTGCCTCCTTTCTGTGGCCGCGGCCACCCACCTGCGACCCGGCCAGCCACGAATCTGCCCTCTGACTCTGCTATTTTGTCGTGTTGGGAGCGCCGAGTGGGGTCATACAGCGTGGAGCCTCGTCAGCCGGGCTTGCCCCACTCGGCGTGGCTGTCCTGGGGCGGCCGTACCGTGGGCCCCCTGGTGCAGTGGTCCGTGACTTGTTTGGCTGCTCATCTGCAGTTGTTTCCAGCTTTCATGTGATAAATAAAGCCGCTGTGAACATTCACGGACAGGATTTTGTGTGAACGTACGTTTTCACGGAAATGGAAATTTCCGTGGGTTTCAGCGAACGTGTGTGCTCACCCCGTCTTCCAGCTGGTCTTCCTGCTCCGTCTGTCGTCCCTTCCGGCCCACGTCCCAGGAAAGGTTCCGTTCACCATGCGAGGCTGAGCCTGCCACCGCCATACTCTTCAGACAACATGGGAGGACGCTACCATGGCCTCCGGGTCTTGTGTGCGCCTGGCCAGCCTCCCCGTTTAAAGGCGGGCCACTTGCAGCCCCAACGCAGACGCCCGTCGCCTGGGCGCAAGTCTGCCCCATGCTCCCTAGCCGGTGGCCCTTGTGCTGGCCCTTGTGCTGGGCGCGGAGCTCCCCGCCTGGCTCACGGCCCACATCGCCGCCTCTTGGCCCCACCCTCTCCGAGCTCACGCCCCACCCCCTGCTCTTTGCGGGGTGCCCTTCTTCCCTCTCTTTCCCTGGTTAATGGCACTTCCTCCAGGAAGCCTTCCCTGACTCACTGGCCAGGTCAGGGGCCCCTGACATTCATCACAGCACCTGCTTTTTCCTCAGGTCGCTTACCACAATTGCAGACCCTCTGTGTGTTTTTCGAGAATGTAGCTTCTACAAGGGCAGGCGTCGGATCTTCTTTGCCCGTAGAGTTCTCCCCGCAGCATGTAGTAGGTGCTTGCTTACAACGTGTCGCACGAGCGAGTGAGTGAGTGAATCTCATGACTGGCAATGCCGTTCACACCCTCACGACACTACCTTTCAGCCACTTGTCCTTCACCCCATCTTTGGGCAGAGCTGCGTGGTCCTCACCCGTAAGCCAGGCAGCTGCCATCTGCTGAAAACCAGCTCGGACTCTCCTCTTTGCTTTCTGCCAACATCGTGAGTCTGCCCCTGCAGCTGAGCTGACCGGCCTCCTGGCCATGGCTCTGTGTTCCCCACCCAGCGTGGACTTTGCCCGTTCGTGCCCTCGAGACCCTGCTCTCCCTCCTCCAGCAGAGAGATGTTCACACTGTATATCTGTCTGTATATATCACCCTCTTCCCTTTCCTTGTTTCTGTTTTGCTAACAGGGTCATGTGCTAATATGTAGTGGAGGGTTGCAGGGTCATGTGCTAATACGTAGGAGGAGTTGTGGGGTCATGCGCTAATATGTGGGGGGGGGGTGCAGGGTCATGTGCTAATATGTAGTGGGGGGTTGCAGGGTCTGTGCTAATACGTGGGGGGGTTGCGGGGTCATGTGCTAATACGTGGGGGTGGGTGCGGGGTCATGTGCTAATATGTAGGGGGGGGTTGCAGGGTCATGTGCTAATACGTGGGGGGGTTGCGGGGTCATGTGCTAATACGTGGGGGGGTGCAGGGTCATGTGCTAATATGCACGGGTGGGTTGTGGGGTCGCGTGCTAATCGTGTGTTTCAGTTTGGAGGCACCAGGCTGCTTCCCGTGGGCCACCCCGTGCTGTGTGCCCACTCCTTTGGTTTATATTTCCCACCTGGCTTCACCCAAACACGCCTGCTCCAGATAGCACCCAACCCCTGGCCCCGGGACTCTGGTAGTCCTCTCTGCACTGGCCGCCTCACCCCTGCTTCCCACTGCTCGCCTTGCTTCCTCACCGATGTACAAACCGTGAGCGGACACGGAAGGGCAGGCTACCTTGGATGGCACCAACGCCTCTGGGGAAGTCGCCCGGCTGTTCTGAGCCTCGGTCTCCGTCTGCAAAGCGGGGATGACGCAGCGTCCCACCCAACATGGGGTTGTCGTGGGGATTAAGTGACCTGTTATGTGGCACGTACTGGCCCCTGTGAGCGCTTGTCAAGACGCAGTGACCATCAGCTTTGATTATTCCGTGAAAATCCACCTTGGGCACAGAAGACGTGCCGGGCATGGCCCCCGCCCCTAAAGGCCTTCTAATCTAGTCAGAGAGAAGAGACTGAACCACAAGGTCACAGCCCCGGAAGGGACCCGTGTTCACGTACAAGAACAGACAGGAGATGGAAGGAGGCTGGGTCTTACGGTACAGAGTAAAATTGAGCTATTGGAGGAGGACTTAGGGTTCGCTAGTTTCTGGCAATGTGGAGAACTGGCACCGAGGCAGGACCTGATCATGTGCCTTAACCAATTGTTTCCTCCCAACACTGCTGTAAAGATAGCTGTTATTATCCCATTTGGCTGACAGGTAAACTGAGGCTCCCAGAGGGAAGGATATAGACAAGTAGTAGCAGCAGGAATCAAACCCAAGTCCCCCTGGCTCCACACAGCACTCCTCATACTCTGAGTTCTTTCTTACAGGCCTTTCATCCCCAGACCGCCTCCTGCCCCTCCATGCTCCACGGGACCCCTCTTCCCACAGATGGCCGTGGCAGGGCTGTGAATCTCCTGGGCCCCCACGGTTCACTTGGGCTGCCGGACACACTCCAGCCCCCAGACGGTGTTTGTTTTTGCCCTCCCATGAGTGCTTCCATTTGCTTTGGATGGAAAAACAAGCCTTTCTGTTGTTGTGAACATTTCAAAGGGACCCGCCGGGCCACAAGATATCCGCTGGGCCACGGTACCAGGAACGGCACGTTGTTTCAGATGCGTTGATTTTTATCAGCTTTTGACCCCCATTATTTATGAAAAATATCAGGCTCCCAAATATGCTGGCTTTGAAGGCACCAGCGATAAGGGACCGAATGTGTCCAACAAGAGATCAGGATCTTGCCCGCCCACTCCCGGTAAGGCAAGGCTTCTCCTGGAACACGGACCCGTGTCGGGAATTTACTGGAATCAGAGCCTTCCTCTTCCACCCAGCATCGATCCGGATGGAGCTGGGGTGTGGAGGCCACTTTGGAGTCTGTGATGCCCTTGAGTGCTCTTTAAAGAAAGGGTCTAAGGTCAGTGTCAGGAGAGGGCTCCACGACACAGAAGCGAGCTCAGTCTAGGTCCTTGTGAACCAGGAGGGTGTCTTCTGCATCTGGGAAATTATTAGTGAGAGCATGGCCAGACATTCGTGATCCAGGGCAAGGATCGCCCCCCTGAACTTACAAGGGGAGCCATCGGGGGGTCCCAGAAGCAGAGGATCCCCCCACTCCAGTGTCTTCAGGCAAGACACCCTCTCCGTGCATCCATACGGTGAGGGGTGGGACAGCACCTCTGCCCACTTTATAACCTTATTGGCAACGGAGTTCCTATATGCAGAAAATACCACTAGTGCCAACATATGTGAACTCTTTCACTAGTTCCCAGACAAAGTTCTAGAATGTTCTTGGGCAGCACACCCACCTCTCCGATCCCTTTCCCGGGGCTTTCTTGACACCCAAGAATATCTGAAGCACAGGGCAGTACCCTCACCTCCAAGGTAGCTCAGGAGACTTAGTAATGAGAGCACAGCACCGGTTTCGAAGCAAAATCTACTGAAGATCAATAAAATGCGGTCCATCCACACGGTGGAATATTATTCAACCATAAGAGGGAATGAGGTCCTGCCCCAGGCCGCAGTGTGGGTGGACCTTGAGGGCACCACACTGCGTGAAGGAAGCCAGACACAAAAGGCTGCATATCATAGGCATCCTGGACAAAGGTGGATTCGTGGCTGATGGCGCTGAAGGAGGTGGCGGACTGGGTGGGTGGTGGCTAAGCGGTGCTGAGTTTCTTCTGGGGGCGATGAAGATGTCCTGAGATGGATGGAGTCTGGTGACGGTTGCCCAGTCTGTCAGCACAGTGCACTAGACCCCACTGACCCACGCGCTTTAAACGGGTGAACCATTTGGTGTGTGAGTGACCGCTCACTAAGGCCGCTCAAGCTCCCCAACTCACGAGTCTGTGCCCGTGTGTGTGAGTGTGTGGTGCGGGACCCCCGCCAGGGTCTGCTGTCCCGAGACGCACACTTCGGGGGCCCCAGGGAGGTGACGTGGGGAGGTGACCTGGCCGACCACTTCTCATCTCAGAGGCTTTGTCCTCAAGGGCCCTGTGGTGCGTGTGGAGCCACAGTCACGCATCTGCTGACTTGCCACTCAGGTGGCCGGGTGGCCCGGTGGCCCGGTGGCCGGGTGGCCCGCTGATCCGGTGGCCAGCTCGCGGGGCCGGCCCAGCACGCAGCCTGCAGCCCCCTCCCTGGGTTTCGGCTGCTCAGAGAAACGGCCCCGTTTCCTGTCTTTGCTCACAGACCCCACGTAGACCGCCCACTTCCTCATTCCCCTTACTTGAAGCCCAGTCTCTGATAACCCGTGACCCAGAACGAATCAGTCTGCGATGACCATCGGAACTCCTCTAAGTCCCGAAATTGTAACTGAGACTTTCCCGTCGCCCCCGAGAGCAGGCCGTGCTGAGCCTTCTCTGCCTGTCCCGGTGTGCGTGGGGGGCCCTTGAGCTGGAAGCAGCTGCCTTGTTTCCCCTTCCCTCGAGGACTCGCGTGACGTGGCCGTGAGCCGGCCCCTGCCCTCATGTGCTAACTTGGAGCGCGGAACCAGGCCGGTGGGGTGGACCAGCTCCCCGGCCCGTGACTCCACTTACCGGCCTGCGGCCCGGGCAGCACCCTCCCCCTCGGTGGCCGGGGCGAGCACGAAAGGGCTGGTGTGAACACAATGACTGGTCCCTAAAACGTTTCTGACAAGTGGCTTGAATGCTCGCCTCTTCTGGCGATAAACGCCGTGTATCCAATTTCTTAAATCATGTAATCGTACCAAGTATCTAGAAAATGACCGATAACTGTGCACTTGCCATCGGGAGTTGTAAACTCTTTTTAAAGAAAACGTTCGATTGAAGTGTGAGATTCAGTCCGAAAAGTGTGCGCATCCTGAGGGTACCGACCGCAGAGTCGTCACACGGTGAAGCCCCCTCGTCACCAGCCCCAGCACCCGGAGGGAGGGACAGAACAGGGACGGAACATGACCCCAGGGCCCCTCCTGCCCCAAGGCCGCTTGCTCACAGCCCATCTCCAACGTGCAGATTCGTGGTGCCTGGGCTTGGGCTTTGTAGATCTCAAACCGTTAGGGAATGTGCACAAGTGGAGTGAAAGGTGTACTTTTCCATGCCCGGCTTCTTCTGGTCCCCGCCAGGCACCGCCGCCGCTGTGGGGAGCTGCGCCCTGAGTTCTCGGGGCGCGGTCACCTCCCGCCGTGGACAGGCCACACTTTATCGTCTGGCTGCCGTTGAGGGGCCTGGGCTGCCTCTGGGTTTTGTCATGAGAGGTGCCACTGTGTGTTCCCCGGGCCGAGCTGCGGGGGCTCCGGCGGGCTCCTCCCCGCGACTGGCTCTGGCAAACGTCGCTCGTGGCTCTGGCGCTCACCGTGCTCGCGGTGGCTCCATGCGTCCGCTCTGCCCGCTTGAGACACTAGGGGCCGACGCCCCTTCTTTCTCCTTCCCGCCTCCCCTCCCAGAGGCAACCTCGAGCACAAGCTGGGCTGCCGCTTCCCGTGCTCGCTCGCCTACTTTACAGCACGCGCAGGACGGTTCCTAACTCAGTGTGTGCGCCTCACGCGTATATCACGGTCACGTGCACAACCAGGTCGTTCCTAGCACAGTATACGTGCCTCCCGGTCACATGTAAGTTACCGTTCCAACTGTTACCGTGAACGGCTCAGCTCCGCCTTCCTTTGAGCGGTTGCCGCTCAGCGGTGCCGGTGCCCCGGCTTCCCGTGCAGAGATGTTCCCACCCCCTCACGCCGCACTCAACAGCATACGCACACTCTCCCTCACGCCACGCCCCCGCCACGCCCCCGCCATATTCACACCACGCCCTGCGGTCCTTCCAGCTGAAGTTTCCGTGTCGAAATCCTGATGCTGCAGGTGACGGTCAGGAAGCAGGATCTTTGGAAGGCGACTGGGTCATTAGGACGGGGTCCCGTGAGTGGGGTGTGTGCCCTACAAAGGAGGCCCCGGCCAGCTCCTCTGGCCCGTCCTTCGTGTGGGGACCCGGCAAGAAGGCTGACACCGGAAGAGCAGCACCCGCAGCCCGTCCTGCCAGCACCCTGATCTCGACCCCCAGCCTCCAGAAGTGTAGGGGGCAAACAGCTGTGGCTTACGAGCCCTGGCCTCTGGTATTTTTGTCATGGCCACACAAGCAGACGAGGACATTAGCCCACGCTTCCGCGACTTCATTCGATCTTCACAGAGCCCAATACCGAGTTCGCTTAAGAGGTGTGTTAGGTGCAGCTCGGGGAGGCCAGACGTCTGGCCTAAGTGCACACGGCCAGCGAGCATCAAGGAGAATTCGGCCAGGACTGACCCTGAGCACATGCTTTTGTCCCCAGCGGGAGGGACGTGCCAACACGGGCCGTTTCCAGCAGTCCCAGGCTCCTCCCTCCAACTAGTGACACGCACAGGCCTGCTGGGATGAGACACAGCTGCTGACCTGGCCGTTGTGCGGCCAGCAAGCGGGGCGGGAGGGCGGTGTCTTAGATATGAGCCGATCCTTTCGATGCCTCAAAACGTGCTTCTAACCCTCCATGGGAGACAGTGCAGAGCATGAATTCCCAACTGTTCTTGGCTGCTCCTTAGGCGCTGGCCCTCGCATGAGTTTATCTTTATGTAACGCAGACTTTCCAAACGGTTCAACGTTGCTATGAAAGTCCAGATCGCTTCTGGCAATTAAAGACCTGGCTCACCCATTGTTCCTGCTCACTGTCATTTTAGGAAATTCCTCCAAATGGGGCTCCTGTGCGTTCAGGCAAATGGGCCTTCCAGTGACCTCAGCGCCATGTGCCAGGTCACCCCTCGCCTGTGAGAGGGGCGTACTTTCCAGATTTTATCCACACAACCTGCTTCTCGCCTCCTAGCCTTTCCTGGACTCGCCGGTTCCGGGATTCACCCTCACTCTTTCCCAAATTTTTCAGTTTCTGTCACTTTATTATTTTTGGATTAATGCAAATGAAAGCTGCCTTTGGCTGTCTAAATGGATGAAAGGGCTGCTAGGGTCACCAGCTTCAGTTGGCTTTGATGGAGAAAAACCAGTAGTAGACTCTACAGCATTTCAACCTCACCTTTCCTCAGTCTGAGATGAGGAGGAAGAGGAGGGGAGGATGGGAAGAAGGAGAGGAAGGGGAGGAGGAGGGGGGAAGAAGAGGAGGAGGGGGGAGACAGGGGAGGATGGAGAGGAAGAGGGGAAGAAGGAGAGGAGGAGGAGGGAAGGAAGGGGAGGAGGAGGGGGGAGGAAGGGGAGAAGGAGGGGGGAGGAAGGGGAGGATGGGGGAGGAAGGGGAGGAGGGGGGAGGAAGGGGAGGAGGGAGAGGAAGAGGAGGGAAGGAAGGGGAGGAGGAGGGGGAGGAAGGGGAGGATGAAGAGGAAGGGGAGGAGGGGGGAAGAAGGGGAGGAGGGGGAGATAGGGGAGGATGGAGAGGAAGAGGGGAAGAAGGAGAGGAAGAGGAGGAAAGGAAGGGGAGGAGGGTGGAGGAAGGGGAAGATGGAGAGGAAGAGGGGAAGAAGGAGAGGAGGAGGAGGGAAGGAAGGGGAGGAGGAGGGGGAGGAAGGGGAGGAGGGGGAAGGAAAGGGAGGATGGAGAGGAAGAGGAGGGAAGGAAGGGGAGGAGGAGGGGGAGGAAGGGGAGGAGGGGGAGATAGGGGAGGATGGAGAGGAAGAGGGGGAATAAGGAGAGGAGGAGGGGGGAGGAAGGGGAGGAGGGGGGAGGCAGGAGGGGGGGAGGATGGAGAGGAAGAGGGGGAAGAAGGAGAGGAGGAGGAGGGAAGGAAGAGGAGGAGGAGGGGGAGAAAGGGGAGGAGGGGAGGAAGGGGAGGATGGAGAGGAAGGGGAGGAGGGGGGAAGAAGGGGAGGAGGGGGAGATAGGGGAGGATGGAGAGGAAGAGGGGGAATAAGGAGAGGAGGAGGGGGAATAAGGAGAGGAGGAGGGGGGAGGAAGGGGAGTAGGGGGGAGGCAGGAGGGGGGGAGGATGGAGAGGAAGAGGGGGAAGAAGGAGAGGAGGAGGAGGGAAGGAAGAGGAGGAGGAGGGGGAGAAAGGGGAGGAGGGGAGGAAGGGGAGGATGGAGAGGAAGGGGAGGAGGGGGGAAGAAGGGGAGGAGGGGGAGATAGGGGAGGATGGAGAGGAAGAGGGGGAAGAAGGAGAGGAGGAGGGGGGAGGAAGGGGAGTAGGGGGGAGGCAGGAGGGGGGGAGGATGGAGAGGAAGAGGGGGAAGAAGGAGAGGAAGAGGAGGGAAGGAAGGGGAGGAAGAGGAAGGAAGGAAGGGGGGAGGGGGAGGAAGGGGAAGAGGGGGAGGAGGGGGAGGAGGGGGAGGATGGAGAGGAAGAGCAGGAGGAGGGAGAGGGAGAGCAGGAGGAGGGAGAGGGAGAGCACGAGGAGGGAGAGGGAGAAGCGGGGGAAGGGGGGAAATGCAGAGGTGCTCCCTTTGTCACATCTTCCTCCTGACGGCAGGATAGAGGCAGGGGAGAGGCAGCAGGCTCTGGAGCTGGACATCGTGTTCACTCCCACCGCACCGGCCAGAATGGAGACACGGAGTCACGTGCACTGGGGACCTTGCACTTTTAGTAAGGGTGGAGTGTGAGACCGTCACGTATCTAGTTACAGTCAGTATTGCCACCTAAGAAGGGGGATGGGTATCGAACACAAGTAGCCGTTGCTGGCTGTGACAGCGATCACGCTGGTTTTAATTTGGGGGCAGATATTCTGTTGAGAAACCGAAGGAAGTCAGTGCATGCAGAGCTGTCCATGCAGCGTGCTGCCTGGACGGATGTCCTCGTCCTGCTCTCTCTGCGCTGCCAGCTCTGACCTCCCAGTGTCTCCGTCCGGACCCCACGCAGGCTGGTGTCACGCGTGAGTGCGAGGGGTCCCCGGGGGAGGGGACCTCAGGAGGCACGGGGGGGAGGTGGTGGAGCAGACGGAAAGAGAAGGGGCCAGTTCAGGGTGACCACTCTGGGCTCACTTCCTCTGGGGACTCTGGGGGCTGTGTGGATCAGCCTCAGTTTTTCCGGGAGCTGGAACGTTGCCCGCCAGCTCTCGCGTCACTGGCCGAGGGCCACTCCCGAGGACGGCAGCCCCCGGCACGTGTGGCCTGCCCGCGTGAGCCAGCCACGCCATTGCCCACAGTGGAGAAAGCTCTGGTGCTTGCTGGGGACTCGCTGTGTTCCAGCAGTGCCTGCCCTGCCCAGTGTAGGCAGGACGCCGACGGCAACGCTCCAGCCGTGGTTTGAGCTGGGAAAAAAGTCCCCGTGTCCCCACGGAGCCACTGCATACCCCCCAGCTGCAGCTGCTGGCCCCACAGCTTTGTGACTTCGAAGACTGCAGAGGAGCCCTGGGTTGCCGACATCTGAGGCTCTGCTAAAGAGCACCGGGGGTGGGGGGTGGTCTCGTTAGCATTTGGGGGAGGCCTCTTATCTGAGGGTCTCAGGCACTCATCCTCGTGGCCCCGTCCTTGGGGAACATGGGCTGTGTAGCCTGCGGTGGCTGCTCTAACAAAGTACGCCAGGGCCGGGATCTCAACAAGGATTTACTGTCCCCCAGCCTGGAGGTCAGAAGTCTGAGACCCCGGGCCTCTCACCCCGCTCTCGGTGGTTTGTTGGCATCTTCGACGTTCCTCGGCCGGTGGACGTATCACCCTGAGCCTGCCTGTGTCTCCACACGGTGCTCTTCCTGTGTGTGTGTTTATGTGCTCACTTCCCCCTTTTATAAGGACACGGTCGTGTTGGATGGGAGGCCCGTGCCAGGATGACTTCATCGTCGCTCATAACATCTTCAAGGATCCTACTTCCAAATAAGGTCACGTTCTGAGGCCCTGGGAGTAGGACGTCCACGGTTCCGCCACAACGGGGTGCGAGGAGGAGGCCGGGGCGGCTGCCACGTGACCTGCGAGGTTGCGGGACTCACGAGGGCACAGCCCAGTGGGCGGGTGCAGGTGTGCCTCTAGGCCAGCTGCGAGGCCGGGGCACCGGTGAGAGTCTCACGTGAGACACTTGGTGTTTGAACTCAGGCTCCAGGGTGGTGGCCACGTGGAAGGGGTTTCGATCGGGCTTCCTTCCTTCCGTGCGCCGCGTCGCTCACCACGGCTTGGCTTTTGGCTGAGAACGCACCGAGGGCCACTTTGCAGCTCTTCGGTCTTGACCCGCGTTACTAGCCATCCTCCTTCCCCCGGGGAACAATCCATTTAAAACTTCTGAGCTGTCTAGACTTGTTATCTGGCCCCTAATTCCTGAGAGCCCCGAGCGGGCAGCAGCGGGACAGTCGAGATAGCAAGAGGGTGAAGTCATTGGCGTAAATCCTGAGGCAGGAAGTCGGTCCCAGGGACGATGGATGAGTGTGGGGCTGGTGCCCGCACGGGGGGCAAGATAACGCGTCTAGACTCCGCTGGCCATTTCCTCCTCTTCCTCTGGCTGTCCTATCGGCCGCCCCCCTGCCTTCCTGCTCGTTCTTCCGGGCCTCGCACGAGAAAGCCCCTCAGGAAGACCTCACTCCATCTCCAGGGCGAGGGGCTGCCCGGGGCTCCCGGCTGCGCGGCCGGGCACGGGTGCTGTCTCTCGGCCACGGCGGTGGCGGGGGGGCCGAGACCTTTCCGGAAAGGCCACGCTGGCCTCTGTCACTTCGTCGTTCTGGAGGGTTCAGTGGGTTAGGGCAAAGGATGACGTTTTCTCTCACCGGCCTCCACAGGTCGGCAGAAGGTCATTGGTGGGACCTGGGAGAACACAAGCTGATGTCAGACAGACCCAGAGATTTCCACAAGCCCTGGGGGGAAAGCCCGGGCGAGCCTTATCTGAGACCGCCCTGGGGAGCGGTAAGACTGCTGGATAAGCTCGCATTTCCGGAAGGAGGAGCCGATTTCACTGGCCCGAGTGCACGCTGGGTGATCCTGAATCCCGGAGCGAGGGGTGGGAGAGAGGTCACAAGGTCATTTGGTGCAATCCCCCGCCTCCAGGCAGGCCTGCCCAGCAAAGTCCTCGTGTGTGTGCGCGAGGACACAGGTGAGGACGGGGAGAGGAAGCAGGCCGGGAGCACCTGGAGGGAATGATGACGTGGTAAGCCCCGCCTCTGCCCTGGGCCTGCGAGCCGGGCGGCTGCTGCGGGCTCCGAACATTCGCGCCGCCGTGTGTGGGGCCACGTGCACAGGGGAGCCCTGCGGGTCGAGAGAACAGCCACCCACACCACGAGGTCAGTGACCGCGGTAACAGCGAAGACGTCTTGAGCCGTGGGCTCCGGGGGGGTGGGTACTGTTGCTACAGTTTGCCCTGGAAGTGAGGCCGGGAGGAAAGGGATCTGCCCGGGGGCGCCTGACTCTAGGAAGCGGGGCTTGGATGTGGCCCCGGGCGGCACTGACTTTCCCGCTGAGGAGCGGATGGCGGGGGCTCTGGCTCCTCCTGCTGTGTGCGCTTTTGCGCTGGCCCGGAGGCGGTGGGAGAAGGAGGCCCAGGTCACGCAGCTAATAAACAGGGTCAGGCTGCCCACCCACGTCTTTAGGCCCCCAGTCCTCCCTTGAGCCCCTCCTGTTCCTCCGTGTGCAGTGCCCTCGGGCAAACCTAAACGCGCTTCGCGGTCCACGGTGGACTGACTTTCCCCCCCTCCCGTCACCGAGCACGATCCGGCACCTGCTGTGTTCCCGTCAGACATACAAGAGAAGCTATGCTGTGTGTGTGACAGGTCAGGTCAGCAAGAGGACTGCTTCTCAGCGGGACCTGGGGTGTCACCCAGCCACACGGAGCCTCAGGCCAGAGCTGGACCGCGGAAAAGGCAGCGCAGGGACCGTGAGCGGGAAAAAGGAGGGACAGGGCCTGAGAGTGACTGGGAGTCCCAGATGGCCACGGTGGGGATGCCTAATAAGTGAATCCACGGAAAGGTGACGTGTGTCCTTAAGGGCCTATCAGTAGGGGGCCGTTTGAGGAAATAGTACACGGCCATAAAAAAGAACCTAAGTGCTCCTCGTGTAACAACACAGAATGAGCGCCAAGAGAGATTAACAAAAAACAGCAAGGTGCAAATGGCGTGTGATGTGCTTCCGCTGGTGGAGAAGGGGGCCTGTTCTCGAGTGACTTTGCATGTGTGCGCTTGCGTGGATAGCACGAGCACTCACGGACGCACCCGCGTACGATTATGTGCTCATGTGCCTAACAGCTCTGCGGATACCAGCACCCCTGGGAAGGTGGCTGTGGGGAAAGGCGAGACGCAGTAGGTTCCTTAATGTGCCTGGAGTTTCTAACCATGTGAATATGTGGCCTTAAAAAGAAAAACGAAGGCTCCATCCTGCTATCTGCTTGGCTGCTGTCTTGAACCATAAGCGACCCCCCTTGTGCCAGGGGTCTCCGCCCGTGGCGTTGCTCAGCCGTGGTGCCGAGATGCACGCCCCCAGATGGATTGTGCAGCACCACCGTTCTAGAACCCGCACCGGAGCCTGGCGGCCCTCGGTCCCAGCAGGGCCTGAGCAGATTCCTGTGGGTTTAGCAAGAGAGTTCTTTTAGGAAAGTCAGACACCTTCTCCCAGGCAGGAGGCCGGAATCCTGGGAGGCCGACACCCAAGGATTTATTGGCCTCCCCAGTGCTCGGACTTTTTGACTTACCCATTGAGAGAGGCAGGGGTCAGGGGTTATCTCCGGGTGGGCAGTTGGGGGCCGCCTGTGGCCCCTCCCCCCCACAGCATCTGCTAGAACCATTAAGGGGTCCCCCCTTCTCAGCAACAGTGGGTGTCTAGCTCAGGTTACCGACCTCTGAGCTTCCCATACGCTGTGTGGACCCTGGGCAGGGCCGAGAGGGTGTTTCACGTGTCCGGTAAAGAGGGGCGGTGGCCGGAGGGCCGGACAGGAAGAGGAACAAAGGAGGACAGTCCCCCGCTGGACCAGATCTGAGGCCACTTGAATGTGGCGTGCTGTGGGGACAACGGGAGGGCGGGAGGGGGACGTTTGTTCTTGCCGCGGCCGGTTCGGGAGGTGGTCCTGACAAATGGCAGCACGCAGGCCTTGTGGGAGGCCCCGGGTCAGAATGTAAGAAGTCACAGAGAGGGACCGCAGGGTTTGGAGTTGGTAGTTCAGGCTGCCAGAAGGCAGTGCGGTGAGGCCCGGGCGCTGCTCGCTGTGGGACTTGGGAGGAGTGAGGCCATGTTCTGGGCCTCTGTTTACACACCTGTAAAGTGGGACTGATCATTCCTCTCTCTTGAGGATGTGCGGCTTAAGGGAGACGGTGCAGAACAGATGCATGGCAACAACAGCAGCCCTTCCAGGGATCCTGAGCCCATGGCGACGCGGCCAGTCCCCACAAGACCGCCATGGCGGGGGCGGGGGGATTCCCTCTTGATCCCCATTTTACAAAGATACTGAAGCCAAGAGAAACTGAGAAACTGGCCCAGTGTCTCAGAGCTAGTGAGAGGCAGGCCTGGATTTGAACCCAAGCCCGTGCCAGTGTCTCCATCCATCACCCTGTCTGCAGACTGGTGGCTTTCCCCTTGTTACCGACCACCGGCTCCTGTGTGCGCAGGTGAGCTGTGATTTAATGTCTGCGCCGTTTCCCAGACCCCATTTAACCTGGAGGGTGCCCTTTCTCAAGGCCCAGCAAGGGAGGAATCCGTCCCCTGCGCGATCTCCAGAGAGATTTATGCAGTTTGGCGGGCTGGCCGTGCATTATTACATTTCCTTCTCCTTCATTAATCTTGTGGCGGCGCTCGCTCCCCCTGACAGCCGGGAGCTGCAGCCTGCGAGCCAGAAATCTTGCCACAGATTAGGATGCGGGCAAGCAGGCGGGCGCTTATCTTTGGAGAGGCCTCAGCGCTGCCTGGAGGAAAGCACAGTGGGCCGCCCCCACCCCCTGCCCCGGGAAGGAAGCCCCCTCCCCTGCCCAGAAGCCAGGTGCTGACGGAACCACTCGGCACAGGGGAGAAGCAAACGCTGAATTAGCGGGGACATTTGCTCCAACCGGACTCATGCAGGGGACAGAAGTAATCACTTTCTTCTTGTTGGTTTTCTTACTATTTCTTGAGAATGCACAGTGACCCAGGTGCTGTGCCAAGCACTTTACTTCCGTTACCTTGTATTTATGTGTCTCCGTGTCCTCTGAGAGACGTACAGCTCATCACCCCTGTCTATAGGAGGGAAGAGTGGTCCAGGAGGCCGGAGGACAAGGCCCCACATTGGCAAGCAGCACGCTTAGGGCTCTAAACACGGGTGGGTTCCAGGCCAGCACGGCGCTGGGGCACATCCACAGCCACCCGTGACAGGGCGTGGGATTCTGTTCTTCATTCACTCCTTTCTGAAATTTTTAAAAAAATCTTTATTTATTTTTGAGAGACAGAGAGACGAGTAGGGGAGGGGCAGAGAGAGAGGGAGACCCAGAATCGGAGGCAGGCTCCAGGCCCCGAGCTGTCAGCACAGAGCCCGACACGGGGCTCGAACTCACGAACGGCGAGATCATGACCTGAGCCCGAGTGGGACGCCCAACCGACTGAGCCCCCCAGGCGCCCCTTTGTTCATTCCTTTTGTAACTGCCGTGTCAAGGGATCATCAGCATGCAACACATTTTGCCCATTTGAAACCTAGAATCCAGTGGTTTTTAGAGTATTCATCCTGATAAATTTCAGAACGCTCTGTCACCCCACAAGGAACCCCTCACACCCTTCAGCTGCCGCCCTTAAAGCCCCCATTCCCAAAGCCCTGAGCACTTGCCTCTCCGCTCTGTCTCAGGGGTGCACATGCGGTTACCAGAGAGCTGCTGAGTCGATGCCAGCCGCCAGCCCTTTGTGGCTCCTCTGTCCCGGTGCTGAGTCACCACTGCCTCCAAGGTGCCTCAGGGCCTCAGGGTGCTCCTTGCCTGGCGAGCCAGTGAACCCAGCTGGGGTGTGCGTCTCAGCCCTGGGGGCTGCCCGTAGTGCCGTCTGGTTGGAGCTGCTGGTGTGGCGGGGTGAGTGCCCCTTTGGACCCTGGAATCACCAAGGGGGCCATAACCCTCAGGGAGCTTAAGGCCCAGTGGGAGGGGATGGTGGGGGCAGCAGAGTCCTGGGGGATCCCGGCGGGGATCCCGGCGGGGCCGCGGACAGGCTGTGAGGGAAGGGAGCCACCAGGCACATGGCGTGCATTGAGGTGAAGCAGAAGGCATAAGTCGGAGTTGTGGTCCCAGTGAGGGAGGGGGAGGCAGGGGCTTCGGGAGGGGAAATGGAGTCCGAAGAGATGAGGAAGTAGGAGAACGGGGTCCCTCTAGGAACTTTGGGGAAGTCAGCATAAAGCCCAAGAGAACCAGCAGGGGCCCAGAGCAGGACCTGGAACTGGGATGCTGGAGGTCAGCAGGGAGGGGCTCGCGGGGCACTGCGCCCCCCCCCCCAGCAGTGCATCGTCTCCTTGAAGTCAGATATGCCTCCGTTTTCCTGTGTTTCCAGCTCCCCAGGCAGCTGACCTGGGGGGCCTGACTGCAGAGCATTATGACAGCCCCCAGGGCACAGTTGCCCCCGAGACCCAGCCTGTCCAGCATCTTGTCTGAGCAGGGAACAGGTGCCCCCGATCTTGGCCGGCCACATGAGGCAGATTATCTGGTTGCGTTTCCTACTGGCCCGCTGTGCTGCGAGGCATTTTCCAACCGAGGCCGTGGTGGGACCGCGGACGAGCGCTGGCGTCCGGTGGTCACTTCCTGTTTTGAAAGGTAGAGAGCACCGAAGGGCCAAGAGGCAGAGTGGCCCCCAGAGATGAGATGTGCTTGTTGGTGGTGACAGCGGACGGGGTCCCCCTAGGGCTGGAGGCGTCTCTATGGGCACGGACCCAGTCTGGCGGCTCCACCGTCCGTCCGCGTGCCGGGCCCTGGAGCCTCTGTGCCGCCTCTGTGAGCCGCTCACCGCCGAGAAGCTCGGGAGCTCAGAAAGCACTGCCTTTTACCCTCGAACTCAGAGATGCTCTGGGCCGTTCTGTAAACAAGTCTCTTCCACTCCCTCACATTCCAAAATGTCTGCTTGAGGGGGAGACAAAGTTGGAGGCACAGCTCCCCGTGCGGACTCGTGCAAAACCATCCCTCCGCCGGCCGAGGCCCCCTCGCCCGGGTCTGGACGAGGGCGGGGACGGGGGCTTCTGTGATGCCACTGGAGGGGCTGATCTGCCTGCCTCCTCTCCCGGCCTCACGCCGGCCGGTACCATCGCTTACGTTCTAGTGGCTTCTCCGCGCCGACTCATCAGAACCCGCCTGGAAATCCGGGTCCTTGCTTCCTTCTAGCGTCGGAAGGCCTGACCACACGCAGCCCCGAGTCCGTCCCCACAACCACCGGAGCCTGAACTCTGAGTGGCACACCTGTGATGCTCCCTGTCCCCTCGACCAGAGGCCGTGGGTCACGTGCGTCTCCCACTGTGTCACGTCACCTGCTGCCTCCAGGAGACCCCGGCACCCTCTCATCCTTCATTTAAAATTTTTTTTTAATGTTTTTATTTATTTTTGCGACAGAGAGAGACAGAGCATGAGCAAGGGAGGGGCAGAGAGAGAGGGAGACACAGAATCGGAAGCAGGCCCCAGGCTCCGAGCCGTCAGCCCAGAGCCCGATGCGGGGCTCGAACCCACAGACCGTGAGATCATGACCTGAGCCGAAGTCGGACGCTCAACCGACCGAGCCACCCAGGCGCCCCTTCATCCTTCATTTTGAAGTGTTTAAAGTTTAACGAGGTTCTTGGCGGCTAGATGGCACGTCGTGCGACACACAAAACCGCAGCTATTCTGGGTGGACTGACGGCCCAAAGGTGCGCCCTCTGGGCCAACGGGGTCCGAACAGGAGCCCTTCCTCGGGGGGTCGATGCTGGGTGCAGGCGGGTGAGTGGAGCCCGTGTGGGCCGCGCGGGGCCCCGTCCGCCTTAGCCCCGTGTTTGACGGCAATGGAGCCCAGGAGCCTAGCCGAAACCGGATGGCCGCCGGCACTTATCGAGCCCCTCCGGTTTAATCCTGTCCGTGAGGGCCGAGTGATGGGGCTGCAGCCTGGTTGCCGTCCGGCGTTCCTGCGCGGATCCGGGAGAGGTAACAAATGCCCCGTATATCCTCTCGCGGGCTGGATTTCCTGCCTGGCGCTGGAGAGCCGGGGAGGGGGGCAGGGGTGGCTTGTGAGGTTTCCTCTGCACACACAACCCCCCCCCCCCGCCCCGCCCCCCAGCTCCCAGACCATCCATCAGTCCACGGCTCACCTGTGAAACCCAAGGCTGGGAACCGCAGCGCTATTCCGTTACAAAATCAAGATTTATCGGAACATGACAGGCCTGCAGGGCTTTTATGACATGCGTGGCGCCGATCCCTTCTGTTAACCTGCCCGTCCCCGGGGGGGGGGTGGGGGTGTTTTACGACTGCCGACACCACCCCATCTGCTCCTGAGCTTGCGGCCTTCTGACAGTGAGGACAAAACGCCCAGCTTTGTCCAGGCCCCGTGGGCTGGATTATCACGTCAGCACTTGAGAGCTCGGCCTGCCTCCCCCTGGAGCGGGACCCCTGCCCCCCCCCCCGGGCTCCACAGCCCCCTCCCCGCCTCTGCCTGGTGTGAATGACATTCAAATCACGCTCCGACAGTCCCATGAATTATCTGTTTTCGGGCCTGCCTTCCCTTCTCTTTCATCTCCGCAGCAGAAGCCACGTCGGGGTGTAAAGAGGGGGCTTCCTTCTCGTGAAATAATCCATCGACGTCTCTACAAAGGCCCCCGTGACGCCCAAATTGCTTGTGTCTCATGGAAGAAAGACACGATTGGGGACCATTTGGAACCTCTTAAAAAAGGAGGTCAGTGCCTCCTGGAGGCGGCCAGGGAGCTGCCATTCGGGTGGGTGGGGAGGGACGCTGGGCCAAGTCTCTCGAAGGTCTAGTTAAAAAGTGAAGGCATTCTTGGGCTCAATGGAACCCATCAGGAAGCGGGATGCTCTCTGCTGTGCTGTGGGTTCTGCCCCGTCCAGAGCACCCCGCTGGCGTCCGTTCTGGCCAGAGGGGCTTGGGGGGGCTTTTATGGGACTCAGTGATGGCTCCTGCCCTCCGTCTGCTTGATGAGCTCCCGACGCTCACCGAGGCCTGGCCACGGGGTTGGGAAGCCGCGAGACGTTTGCTGTTCAGAGAAGGGGGTGAAAGGGGCTTCTCATGGGTGTGTGCCGAGGGCAGCTCCCCTTCTTCCCCTCGAGAAGTGTCCTGGCCCCGGGCGGGGTGGGGGGCGGGCGATGCCTGCCTCTACCCGCTGCGACCAGCATGGGGAGACAGAGTAAAAATAATGGCGGCTTGCGTTCTAGCGGCCCTCTGCCGGGGCCCTGGGCTGGGTGTTTCTGGAAGCCTGTGGAGAAGGCACTTTATGATTTCAGTCTTGCTGGAGAGACAGTCGAGCCGCCCACTTGCCAGCAAAATGGAGATGGTCCGGGAAGGGCCGCGGTGGCAGCACAAGTGACGCCACACTCACGTTCCCACGTGGGAAGAATTGGGCTTGCTGCTGAGCAGACCCTGCTCGGGTGCCCTGGCTCGTGCACAGCGCCTACACATTGGGGCGGTGACCTCTGCCTCGCCGAGCTGCAGCCTCAGCACGGATGCATGTGTACACGTACGTGGCATGCAGTAGGCACTCCGTAGTTGCTCGTGGGCTGCGGTGTGCTGGGAGCCCGCTTGGTGCACTCAGCCGCTGCGGGGTCTCGGGCAGGTCACAGACCTGCTTCAAGCGCCAGGGTTCGTGTCTGCGAAGCGGGGAGATGCCCGAGTCACGGGCAGCCTGGAGGGTCACGAGATGCCAGCGACGAGCCCACTGAGGCGGGCGGTACGCGTCCGTCGCCACGGCTTTCCATTCGGCAGGCCTCCCCATCCCTCCTCAGCCGTGACCCCAGGGAAGTGACTCCCACATCCTAAAGTGCTAAGTGAGGCCCGGGGACAGGCTCAGGTCTCACCTGGACGTGGCTGCCTCCCGCCCCGGGATTTGCAGGTGCTCCTGTGGCCCGGGCCCCTCCGGGGCCGCCTTATACCACGGCTGTAGCGTGCAGGCAGCTGGGGAGGAAGCCCTGTTTGCTGGCCTTGGGTGGGCTGGGTATTTTTATTTGCAAATGAGGAATAAGAAACATTAGCCCAAGCCGGAGCAGCATGATTGCATCTTCAGAGCGCCCTGCAGCCTCCCCACCGGGAGACCAGTGGGACACGTATTCCTGCAGATGTTCAAATAACGGAACTGCCCGTGCCCCGAGAAGCTGGACTGGTGTGGTTGCCGGAGGGGCACTGGACTCCGTCTCTGTGGGGAGCTCCTCACCAGGCTGTACCACCCAGGAAGGAACAGGATTGGGGGGGTGGCTGGCTCAGCCAGGACAGCAACTGTGTGCAGGGAAACACCCGCATCGAGCTCCGCCTGTATACCTGGCCCTACTCTATACATTTCATCGGGGAGGCACTACTCACAGTGTAGCGGTGGGAAGGCAAGATGTGCGGCCACTTTGGAAGGCAGTTTGGTGGTTTCTTACAAAGCTAAACATACTCTTACCGTGTGATCCAGCAATCACGCTCCTTGGTATTTACCCCAAGGAGTTGAAAACTTATGTCCACACCACGGTTTGCACACAGATGTTTACAGCAGCTTTATTTATAACTGCCAAAACTTGGAAGCAACCGAGCTGTCCTTCAGTAGGTGATGGGTAAATCTACCGTGGCCCGCCCAGACAGTGGGGTATTATTCAGTGCTAAGAGGACATGAGTTCTCAAGCCATGAAAACACATGGGGGAATCTTAAATGCCTGTCAGTATGTGACAGAGGTCAGTCTGAAAGGGCTGCGCATGACATGATTCCGACTCGAGGACATTCTGGAGAAGGCACAACCACGGAGACCGTAAGATCAGTGGTTGCAGGTGTGTGTGTGTGTGTATGTACGGGGTGAACAGACAGAGCACAGAGGATGTTTAGAGCAGTGAAACTATCGGGCCCGACACTAAGACAGTAGGTACGTGTCATTATACATTTGTCAAACCCATAAAATGCCCACCACCAAGAGTGAACCCTGAAGTAAACTATGACCTCGAGTGACAAAAATGTATCAATGTGAGTTCATCGACTGTAATTAAATGTAGCAGAAGTTGTTAATAATAGGGAGTCTGTGCATAAGGGACAGAGAGGGACAGGTGGGGACTCTGAACTTCCTTGCTCAAATTTTCTGTAAACCTACAGCTGGTCTAAAAAGTTAAGTGTATTAATTTTATAATAACAATAATAACAATAAAACTACCAGAGTGCGGACTCTGGAGCCAGACTGCCAGGTTCGAACCCGCCTCGGCTGCCACGATGTGTCAGCTTGACGAGGCCGCCGAGCCCAGCTCTGCGATCAAACGACCGTCTGTGTGCTGCGGGGAACATGTCCTGCAGACGTGACTGCAGCCCGGGAGCAGGTGACTCTCAGTAAGGAGACGGTTCTAGACGATCTGTGTGGCCCTGGCTCATTCAGCCGGAAGCCCCGAGAACAGCGGAGGCTGCCCTGGAGGAGGCCGCAGCCGGGCACCTGCAGATCCTGCCCACCCCCCGGCCGGCCGGCCCCGCCATCGCTAAGCCAAGAAATTCATCTCTTACCATCTCTCCTGATGATTCTGTTTCTCCGGTGGGAGCCTGACCGCACAACCACACATCAGCTGCATTCACAGCCCCTCCGCTTGCAGGCATTTGTGATGCCGTTTGAAGCCGGAAGGGTTTAGATAACTTGGATTTTCAGTTCTAACCATGCTTTCTGCAAAAGAGGAAACTGAGGCTGGCAGAGGTTAGCCCACCACATAGTTGTGACCTCCCTCCAGAGTCTGGGAGTCATCAAGGTCAGGGGAGGGGCCAGGTCCGCATGGCCAGGCCAGCAGACGGAGGTTTGAGGAGCCCAAGGAGGGGCTGGCCACGGCGGTCTGAACTGGACCGCCTCCTGCCCCGACCTCGGATGGGGTCCTGGCGTCCGCCTCCTAGAGCAGATGCCCCTCGTTTTCCCAGGGGACGGCCGAGAACTTCCAATGGGTTTTTATTAGAAACAACTAGAGCGTCCGGCTGCTCCTCAGACGTTTCGGGAGGCACGCGTTTTGCATTCCGCCTCCACCTGGCCCTGCTCGGACGCTGCCATTTCAAAAATAATAATAATAATAATTCTGGTATTTGAAATTTAAAAAAATCACAGCCTTCCTTTCCTTGACTCATTTCCTGTGGTGTTTCCCTGGCCTAATCGAAACCTGACAGGCTGTGTGGCACAGGAAGCCAGGCTCCCCCTGCGTCGGGGCAGAGTTCAGCATGGAGAACGGTGTTTCAGCTCAGAGAGGGTGGGAAGGAGCAGAGGACAGGGGGGCTTCCCCTGCTGAAAACGAAAAGCAAAGAGAAGGGCCAGGAGGAGGGCATCCGCTATGCAGCGTGCAAGCCAGCCCTTTGAGTGCAGAGAAGGGGCAAGCTGGTGGCGCTGGGAGGTAGGACATCTCCTCGTGGTCCCGTTCTCCGGCTCTGCAAGGACACCAGAGCTCTCAGAAGTGATGTCCTCACAGACGCTCCTACCGGGGCCAGAGGAGCTAATGTCTCACCCCACACAGCTGGATAAAACAAACTATTAGCCACAATACGTACCTCAGCAAAGCCCGCCACCAGGCATTCTGGAGGAGAGCAGACATCCACGGGGTGCCCACACCCACACACAGAGGAGCAACTAAATCGGTCAACACCTTCCTTCCCGGTGTCTTATGTCAACGACAGCAATCCTAGCTAGCTCGTGTCCAGCGTTCGTGGCGGAGCGGGCACGTTACACGCGTCACCTCATTTTGGCCTCAAAACAATGCCAGTGGCTGGATGAGGTGGAAAACACGATTGCTGCCATCACTTAATGGAGGAAGCGCTTGGAGAAGTGAAGCATCTGATAAAGAAATATCACACAGCCACGAAGGAAGCCACATGACCAGACCACTGATTTGAGTCGCTAGGCTCTGCTCATTTCAGGGCTGGCAGGTAGAGGAGGGTTTCACAGAGAAGCTCCTTGGGATGCTCGGCAAATGTTGACAAGTAGGCACTGAGGGCCGTGAAAAAGCAAGAGGACACTGGCCTTAAACTGTGGGATTATAGCCGAGGGATTATAAATGGCATGATTAGTATATACTTTGGGAAACAGTGTGGCTGTATCTTCTAAGGCTAAACATCCACCTGTCCCGTGACCCGCCATATATACCCAAGAAAAAGGTATCTGTACATCCACCAAAGATCTGAGGGACGACAATGGTGTGGCAGCTTTATTCACAGTACGACCAAACTACGAAATACGAAATGTGCACCAATCATACGACGGGTAAATGAGGGGACATGTGCTCATATGATGGACTGTATTTCACAGCAATAAAAAAGAACGGAACTCTGCTGCACACAGCGTGAATGAGTCTCACAGGCTGATTGATGGGTGAAGGGAGCAGAATCCCAAGAGCAGAGCACACCCTGTGCGATCCCTGTGATATGGAGCTCGAGAGTGGGCAGCACTGACCTGTGGTGAGGGCTCAGGGTAGGGGGGACCCGTGGGAGACATTGACTGGAAGAGACACAGAGAGCCTTCTGGGGGACTGGAAATGTTCCGTATCTTGAGCCGGGTGACGGCTACACCAGGGTGTCCTGATGTAAAGATTCATTAGGCTGTACACTCAATGGTTGTGCCCTTTGCCGTGTGTTCGTAGGGTCAATTAAAACTGAGGGAAAGGCACGGCCCTGCCCCCAACTGACCTACAGCACAGGGGGCGGGGGCAGGGGCGGTGACTGGCGCACTCTAGGGGGTTCAGAGTTCAGCAGAAGGGCTGCTTCAGTAGAGACGGGTGTGGCAGGAAGGTGACGTGGCCTTGTAAGTTAGACGGCCTTAGAGTCTCTTTGAGACCCCTGCTCGTGAAGGCATCTCTGCTTTCACGAATTGTTTCCAGCGTCCACGTCAGTGGAAGTGAATTTGCGTGAATCTCCGTCCTCCCCCATACGCGTGTGTGTCTGATTTGAGGTTTTGTGTACCTGCACCAAATATGACAGGCTCAGACGAACAGTTTCATCGGCGTTGTTGTTATCCATAGTCTGAGTATGTGAGGCAGGTGTCCGGGGGTTCTGGTTTTCCCTAAACACTTGATCCCCCACTCAGTGCATATTTAGACAAAGGGCAGAGAATTGAACTTCCACCTGGCGTGGGTGGGCATTGGAGCAGGTAGACTCAGGATGCGGTCGCTCGGACATTCACACCAGTTTTCACATGAGTGTGCAGCAAGGGCCATCAGAAGGGGACTGAGGTACTGTCCCCCAGAAGTCACCCCTCCAGCTTGATATCTCAGAGCCCTTTGTAAAATAACAAAACCAAATATCGCTGCTGAGAAGGGCGTGTTGTGGACAGATCACTTGCCAGCCTTGGAATGGTCCTTCAACCTGCGGAGCAAGTCAGACAAGACACATAAAGCTCTTAAGTGTGGAAGATACTCAATAAGGCAATAATAAGAGAAGATGACTTCCGTTTTCTCTCTCGCTCTTGCCGCATTAATGTTCTGAGCACGTCTAAACGTAAGATCGATTCTTGAGTAAAGGTGGTCACTACTGGAGAGTCTGCATGAAGCTCATGTCACCCCATTTGGGCTGGAAAGAAGTCGCTCCCCCCTGGTTAATAGAGTCACCACGTAGAACCTATACAGACCACTGATATTCCAAAAACTCAGTCAAATCAAAGCTAATCAAGTCAACCTACAGCTAGAGAGCCTGCTGTGTCCCATGTCCTGTGTTTAGCACTGCAGGCCATGAAGGGAAAGGACCCTGTCCATGCCCTCCTGGAACCTATGGCTTTCTGTCTCAGTCCTTCTTCCCAGAAAGAAGCGATGGCTCATTCACAGTGCAGTTGGGCATGTGGTCGTTCTTCTGAGTCAGGACTATGAATGTCAATCCCTCTGTACTATCTACACACAGAAGAGCCAGCTAAGGGAGTTTCTGATTGTCAGGAGGTAACAAGTTCACACACATGAACTTCTGGATGGATGTTATGTTAATGAATGGATATCATTGTAAAGGCTGAAATTCATATACATAATTCAGGGACTGTTTTAGAGACAAAGTTGGTTACTTATTCCTTTGTGCCCCAGGTGTACCTTTGGTCTACTGAATTATGGTAATGACATTACAGAATTACATTATATTTATTAATATTCATGACTCTATTCAACTGAATGGTTAAACCCTTGGAAGTAAGAACTGTGGTTTAATCAGGGTCTAGATCCCCAGTACCTGGTACCTAGTAGATGCTTAATAAATATTTGTTGAAAGAGTTAATGAATGAATGGAGAGTAGTATGAATGATTGAATGAGCATTTTTAAGATTTATTTTTTTATTTGGGAGATAAGGCTAATGCGGACACTACTTCATTGTGAGGGTTGGGTGGGGTATTCAAGTTGAGCACTAAGCAGTTGTGTGCTGACACACAGTAAGTGTTTGTTTTGGGGTTGGGTGATGATGGTGATGGTGGTGATGATGATGATGGTGATGGTGATGATGGTGGATGATGATGGTGGTGGTGATGATGGTGATGATGGTAATGATGATGATGATGATGATGGTGGTGGCGATGATGATGGTGGTGGTGATGACAGTGGTGGTGATGATGGTGATGATGGTGGGTGATGATGGTGATGATGGTGGTGATGATGATGATGATGGTGATGATGGTGATGATGGTGATGATGATGGTGGTAGTGATGATGATGATGATGGTGGTGGTGACAATGACGGTGATGATGGTGGATGATGACAGTGATGGTGGTGGTGATGATGATGATGATGGTGATGATTGTGGGAATGTCAGCAGTGACAACAGTGGAGGAGGAGAATAGGCAGGAAAAGAAAGAAAGGAATTTACTTTGCTAATTGTCACTAACAAATCTGTGTTAAGGTTGGAATTCCTTGTTCAGCCCTAACTTTAGAGCAGTTTCTCTAGAAGCAGAGACAGATGAGGGCTCTGCCTTGGAACTCCGTGTGAACTCACCCTAGTGGGTTGGGGTCAAACTCTGGGCAATGGATTGGCTCATTAAACAAATGACCTAATTTACTACTTAAGACACCCAAAATTTACTATACTAATTTGTTAAGTCATCCAGAACAACCAAAGCACAAACAGTTGGCCTAGTAGGTTTTAATGGAATTATAGACAAAATTCAGATTAACCACTCAGTAAAAGGTTCAATTAAAGCAGAGCTGACCATTTAGTCTAGGAGCACTGAGAAGAATTTTATGGGCCGGTATAAATCTTCTGGCTAATTCTTTCATCTTGTCCTTTCCATTTTTAGCACCTCTCAAGGAGAATGGTTTATGCAACTGGGGAGCAGGAAGCAGGAAGTAGGAAACAGGAAGTAGGAGGGTTCTATTTTGGATGTGGCAACTGATAAGCATGTTAAGGCTCGGTTTCCTTGGGGAGCAGCTGTGGAAGGGGGTCGTCCTCTTTGCTAGCTCTCGGTGAGGACGGAGTGAACGAAGCTCGTGCATCAGTGATCAGCGTCCGACGTCGACTACAGAAATACAAAAATATTGACTGAAGTATGGCTACCGTAGGACGTGTGCTCTCACATCTGAATCTCTAGTCGCAGCTCCCTCGATAACGGAGCTGGTCTTTGGCATTTGCCTGCAGAGCAGCCCCTGAGGGTTCGCTGCTCCGGGGAGGCGGAAACAGTTAGTAAGGCGGCATTGAGGGGCGCTCTCCTCCGTCAGATCACCTGGCCAGCTGTCCACTTGCATGGTGACAATCGCAAAGCTTCCCGTTCAGGATCCATCTGGGTCTCACATCAGGCGAAGCCGCAGCCTTAGGAGGGAGCCGAAACCCTCCCGGGACACGCGAAAATGTAGGAACGAGCGTGTTTATATTGTGTTTGCATTAATGCTTCCTCGAGTTTATTTTCAAAGTGAAGAAGGAACAATGCATAGTAGGCCATTGAACCCAAACATAATCAGTTTGCAGTTAGGGGCGTGCTCCTGAGAATGTTTTCCTCCAGTTTCTCGAAGGGTCCAGTCGAGCAGGGAGTGGGGGTGGGGGACGGGCCGCGGCGAGCTCTCCCCGGGCTTGGGCCTGCCCCTGGGCCACTGCTGTTTGTCATATGGAGCGGATTAGCCTCTCTCACACTGTCAACTTGGGTGTTCTGCGTGCAGCCTGTTTTTGCTGGGGTCTTGGTTTTGCTTTTTATAACGGCAGGAAGTGCCCCTCTCGGACCACATGTGCAATCGTGTGGGAACGGTGGGGAGGGGGAAGTGGGGTGTGGACATGAGAAAGCCTCCCCTCAGATGGACGGGGGTGGGGGGAGGCAGGGAGGGAGGCATGCGTGCCGGCCGAGCTAACTTTTCCGGGGCCCGGCTGGCAGGAGGACGGGGAGGCGGAGGCCTTCTTGATGGAACCCGCCTGTCCCTAGATCTGCCCTCGTATTTCACAGTGCCTCGCAGAATCGTGGCGTGGCCGTTAAAGCATGAGGGACTGCAGCTGCTGCTTAATTTGTTCTAAATTTCCTGCCGGCCTCGCCAGACGTGTACAGGAAATGGGCGGTAAATGTTTAATAGGTCATACCTAACCAGACAATTAACAGGTGCTGTCATTTACAAAATCCCACCCTGTGTGTGTGTGTGTGTGTGTGTGTGTACCCAGAACTGGACCAAGCCTGCCGTTTTGTTTCGTTTGCTCCTTTGGAATAAAGGCAGGCGTGATGCCATAGGGCGTGGGCACCCAGCAGAGGATTTGATAGAGTAAAACTCAAAGGTGGTGGTGCCCACCTCAGTCTCACTTGGGTCAGTCCTGCCTCTCCGTGTCCGAGAACGCTGCCCTGCGGAGGCCCGGCGGGTACCTACACCACAGCCAGTGCGTGCTGGGAGCCGGGAGCGCCCAGGCTCACGGAGAAGTGACTTCCTCACCTGTGGCTCCTTTGCCCACCTGTTCCCTCAGCAGGGGGTGTCCAGGTAGAGACCCAGAGGATGGCAGAGGCCCTTCTACGGCCTGGGAGCATATGTGTGTGTGCGCACCCCCGTGTATACACGTTTACCTGGGCAGGGTCGGGGAGCCGGGTCACAGCCATGCCGGGCTTATGCTCGCAGTGAGTCCCTGCGGCCGTGTCCCCCCAAGTCCCCAGGGCGTCAGTTCTGCTACAGCATCTTACCAGACCCAACCCCCTGGCCTAGGAGGTTGCTGTGGTCTCACTTGCACATTTATGAAGGGGAAACTGAGGCACCCATGGGCTCAGAACCTTGCCCAGGGCGACAGAACTAGCTGGTGGCAAGCAGGGCTGGGAATTGAACCCGGAGATCTTGACTTCAGTACCCTGCATCGGACAGTGTCACCAAAGGACAAAGCAGAAGATGAGACACCGTGGCCCCATCCCCAGCAACCAGCCTCTGAAGATGGAGATACAATTTCCTTGAGCCTTCTCTGGAATTTTTTTTTTTTTAAACAAAATCAGTGGTATGTTCGCTAAGGAGTTGTGCAACCTTGCGCTTACGATTACTGGCATATGGTGATTCCTTTCTGTTGTTCACACGCGGAAATACGGTTCTTACTGGCGGCAAATATTCCATGTGATAGATAACGCGTTAAATCCTTCAATCCCTTCTTTTGACATTTAGGCTACTTCTGATTTTTCTTATTTATAAAGCATGCGTATCTTTGCACGTATCCCTGATTACTTTAATGCTTTTACCGTTGGAGCGAAGGAAGCTTACAAAGTCGTCAAGTCAGCGGTGAGGACGGGGTGTGGAGGAGGTGGGAGCATGGGGAATTAGGATCTCTGGGCGGCATATGGAGGGGTCTGATTTCCGCTTGCGTCCTCGGTTGGCTCCGACGGACAAGGTCTAGGTAGGGTCCCCCAGACACGTCCACGCCATCTTGCGTTCGTGGCCAATCTTGGGCAAGGAGAGGGTGTGAGACTCAGGGCTGGCGGGGCGGTGACTCAGCTGCCCTGGGACTGAGGTCTTCCGGAACGTGGGCTTTCCGTGATGGACAAGGAAGGGCTCCGGCAAACTGGGTGTTGGTTGCCCTAGCCGCGAGACCCCTTCAGAGGAAATTACTGAAGCCTGAAGATGCCGGGGGGGCCCCGGAGTTTCCGCAGCTGGTCTGAGGCTGGATGGAGCGTGTCCCCCAGGTCTCCCGGCCCCCGCGCACTGCGCCTCAACAATCCCATGCAAACATCTGGATGGAAACCGTTGCACTGGCTACCAGGCGGCCCTCAGCTGCCTTCCGCCCTGCTCCTTACTACCTGCGTGAAGTTCAAGTCTACTAGAGTTCAAAAGATGGCTTGAGAGCAACATCTGAAAAGCCTTCTAATAGTTCATGACTAATGGGCTGGACTTGGCGTCCAATAAATTGTCTACTCCGTGCGGCAGTTACGCTGACGACCCTCAGGCACTCTTATCAGCACTTGATGCTCGTGTAAACCAACCCTCACTAATGACAGGATAAAGGCGGTGACGCTGTGCAGGCCTCCGCCTGCTGTCCTCGCCGTGCTTTGAAGTCCAGCTGCTAATCGCGCCGCCGACCCCGCACATAAAAACGGGTGGCAGACGTGCCTGATTTCAAACAATTGGTGCTGCTTGTCACTTCTGCTCTTGCTGGTCATGGCAGAGCAGGCTCACGGGCACAGCGACGTCCTGCACGAGCGATCTTTGTGTTTTGGGGCTGAGCTCAATCCGTCCGTTGATGGGTTTGAATTTTCACAAGTTGCTCAGACGCTTAAAAATGGGATATTTTCATTTGAAAACCTAGATCTCCTGCTTTCCTTAAATTGTTTTAATGGGTATTCATTTTTGAGACGCAGAGAGGGAGAGAGAGGGAGAATGAGCGGGAGAGGGGCAGAGAGAGGGAGACACAGAATCGGAAGCAGGCTCCAGGCTCCGAGCTGTCAGCACAGGGCCCGACGCGGGGCTCGAACTCATGGAGTGTGAGATCATGACCCGAGCTGAAGTCGGATGCTCAACGACTGAGCCACCCAGGTGTCCCTGTCCCCTCTTTTCTTGATAAATTGGAAGACCTCCCCACACATAGCTGGATGTTTCGTGTGTCGATGGCTGGCTGGATGTGGGCAGGCCTGTCCCCAGTCCCCGCGTGCCCTGTCGTCCTGCACCGGCCCTCTGGGTCTGTAAGTCCCACACCTGTCTGCTGTGGATGTTCAATGTGGAGCCGGGTTCAGGGTCTGTCAGTAGGAGAAAAGAGACGGGTAGGTCGGTACGAGGGGTGGGGAAAGAACTCGCGGCTGGAAGTCATGTCAGGCTCTGTGTCTGGGCTCCACTGTGGACATCAAGTAGGCATTGCCGGCCCCCCTGACGCCTGGCCTCCTCCCTCGTGTGAGTTCGAGGTGAGAACGGCCTCCAGGGTCCTTGCAATGCTTAGCCCCTCTTTCTCTGCCATAAAGTTTGGACTTTTCTGTTCCTCACCTCCCTCCCAGGGTGTGGAAATTTACACCAACAGAAAACAACGGAAGAAAAGCTGACTCGAGGGGTTCTGGATCTGGTGGCACCCACGTAGGACTCAGAACAAGCCACCAAGCCTTTCTGGGCCTCAGTTGACAAAGCGAGAGGGTTGGGACAGTCCGTCCACGTGAACCTGGAGTCCTTGGAGATGCCTTCCCCTCATCCAGTTGACACGGCCAGTGTTCAGAGACTGCAAAGTCTGGAGGTGTCCCCGTGGCCTCAGGAGGAGACAAAGCATTCAGTGTGGTGGGGAGAACGGGAGCTGGGATGTGCTCACTGGGATTTCCACGGCAGCCCCTCACCTCCCGGCTGGGCGATCTCAGGCAAGCTGTTCCCCTCTCTGGTGTCCAGTCTCTTTATCTGTCAGATGGGGTAACAGGACTAAGCTTGGAAAAGTTCTTGGTGAAATGTGATCCCAGATGAAAAGGACTTGTGGCCTGGTTGCCATCGTCACCAGGAGTCCCCAAGGATGCGAGGCCCTAGTTCCGTCCCAGAGATGTGTGCACAGCAGCCAGACAGGAAAACCCCACACAGATCCTACGAGTTACCTATGGTTGATGGGAAGGAACCATTGCCCGCACAAACCCAGTCGCCTCTACTCTACATGAAGTCCCTGTGGGCCGAGCGTGAGCCCAGCACTGAGTGGTCTGCATGGTCACGGTCTTCAGAAAACGAACTCTTGCCAGAGCCTTGGGGGAGAGAGGAAAAGAGAAAAAGGAAGGAAGGAAGTGGGTGTTGGAGGGGAGAGGTGGTTACGTGCGCTCTCCTCTCTCTGACGGAGGCGAAAGGTGGCCTGCAGAGAGAGGGTGCTCGAGGGCGGGTGTGAAGTGTGTTGTAGGAGTTGAAAAGCTAGCTGCCTTGGGACTGAGCGAGTTTGAAGGTGGTGTTGGCTTGGAAATGCGGGGCTAAGGCAGAGGAGTCATGAACGATGCTGGAAGTTTCTGTGCGGGAAGAGGAGGGATGGTGTTGACACGAAGCAGATTGTTGGGGCCGTCAGTTTGGGCTGGGCGGAGGGGCGAGCCAAGTGCGCGAGACTGGGGGACATTTGGCTGGAGAGTCCGGTCCAGTTTCCTTTGGGAGCCCCGGTTGTCCTGGGTCTGTGTCAAAAGACGTCAACCCTTTTGTTTGGGGCCAAGTCACCCCGGAATTTGGAGTAGGTGCTCAGCAAGTATTTGCGGGTGCAGTGAGTGAGTCACTGAGTCCCTCTGTGGGACCTGCTTGGGGATGTCGCCGTCGTCACACCCCGATTCAGCATGGTGAGAGGATGGCTGGGACTGTATCTGCTACCTCAGTGGCCTTGGGTGCCACGAACAAAGGCTGGATTCGGGCTCTGGGAACGTGTTTTAATAAGGACATCACAAGGGAGGGGATGTCGTGTGGTGACCTGGGTGAGGAGCGGGACTACGATTCCAGTGCAGGGAACAGCCCTTGTTTCGAGTCTGTGGACACAGCCCCTCGGGCAATGACGCGGCGGGAACGAGATGTTGGAGGACCAGGTGGCATGACACCTGGCTGCACACGAGGCTCACCTGGGGAGCCCGGAAAAGCACCGTGCCCCACCCAGGGTGCGGCCCGCGTGGACGGCTAGGGCCGTAAGTGATCGCAACGCTTGTGTTGTCATTGCTGGATCGTTGGTCTACGTCCTCCACCTACAAATTCTGTCTTGTCCTCTCCTCTCGCAGGCGCGGCTTAGGGTCCAGCCCCGACGAGCCCTTTGGTAGTATTTATCGAGTGTGTGAGTGAATGAGTGGTGGACTTTGTCCCCAGCCAGCTCTCGTCCTGGGGAGGAGTAGCTGGAAATGATGAGGTGAGATGACGCTCCCAGGGCGGCCGGGGGCTCAGTCGGTCACGCGTCCGGCTCGTGAACTCGGCTCGTGTCGAACCGTGAGATCACGGTTTGTGAATTCCAGCCCTGCCCCGGGCTCTGTGCTGGCAGCGCAGAGCCTGCTTGGGATTCTCTCTCTCTGCCTCTCTCTCTGCCCCTCCCCCGTTCTCTCCCTCCCTCTCTCTGCCCCTCCCCCACTCCCTCTCCCTCCGTCTCTCTGCTCCTCCCTTGCTCGCACGCATGCTCTCACTCTCTCTCAATAAATAAATAAACTTAAAAACAAGAAGAGAAGACGGTCCTTCTAGTCTTGGTTCTGCCCTTTGGGGGACCAGCCACTTCACAGCCCCGGGGCCCCACGCTCTCCAAGGCCTTGGGTCCCTGCCCGCACTCGCTCCCCCGCGGCATCTGTGGTTGCCACAGCCTCCCATTCGCAGGGCGTGACGTGCTGGCATCCTCCTCCCGGTTTTCCTCTGACTCTCACGGCAAGTGGTCCTCTCCCAGGCGTGGGTGGTCCACTGACACCGGCGACCTCGGGGAGCACGGGCTCTCACACGGCTCTGGCCTCACCTCAGGAAGACAATTCCCGGGTGAAAAGAGGGCCCACACTCGGGCTTCCGGCCACTTCGGTAACCGCACCTTCACGCGAGTGTGGCCGGGCCTGACCCAGGTCTCAAAGGTCTGTCCCCTCCTGCCTCTCCTCCTCGCGTCGTCGGCACCCGGCGACGTCGGCCCCGCCCTTAGGGTCTCGGGGTCAGGGCTGCACACGCTGGGCTCGCACACGCACAGCCTCGGCCGCTAGCGGCCCCCCTCTCCTCTCCGCCCTTCCCTTTGCGGTCGGTGGGGCTCCGAGCACGGCTGAACACGCAGGGGTGGGCGAACATGCAGGGGTGTGCGGGCAAAGACGGTGGCTCTGGGGGTCCCGGCCGGGCCGGAGGGCACAGGCGCCAGGAGTCTCGCTGGAGAGCTGGTGGATCGCAGCCCTCAACTGCGCTTTTTCCAACGCGAGAGGTTTGGAAAGGCTTTCAGATGAACGTCCGACACCCTGGACTCAGAGCCTGGCTCAACCCGAAAGCACGGCCCGCCCACTCCGGGAGGACTTTTCCGGGCCCACAGAGCATCTTGGGTGAGCTTGCTCGGGGGCTGGGCCGGGCCTCAGACGAGGCAGAGCCTGGAGCCTTTGATGGCCGCTCACACCGTTCCAGGCCTTTCATTCAGGAGGGACTTGCAAGCAGCCGCCAGCTGGATTTGAGTTGGGACGGCTGCCTGCGGCCGTGGAGGAGTGCACAGTCGCACAGGCGGGCCACCCGGTCTGGGGCTGGCCGGAGGCGGAAACGGTCGCCGGGCCAGGAGGTTGGACACGCAAGCCATCTGATGCTTTTCCGTCCCGAGGGTCGGGTGACTTGGGGAGTGACGAGAAGGCGGCCAGGGTGCCATGTTCCTCCAGAGCCCAGTGTCTCCTGAACGCTCTCGTGTCACACGGGGCCGAGGACACAGGCGAGGGAGAGAAAAGGGAAAAGGCAGCTTGTGCTTTAGCCACAAGACGAGCAGGGTGCCCATGGGCAGCCCCGGGCGTGCACGCCTCTCATCGTTTCTCTGTGCTGCGCGTGTGGGAGAAGGGGGGTGGGGAGAGAGAGCAGGAGGGAGCATGGATGCGTACGTGAAACAAAGCTCAGAAGAACACATACGGTGCAGTCACCCGTTCAGCAGACTGTTTTTTGAGCATCTAACCTATGCAAGAAAGGGTGTTGGGTCCGTGGCGGATGGAAGGAAAGAAGCAGTTCTTTCCTTCACGAGTGTTGCAGAATATAGCATATGGATATGAGTTGGGTTTCAGACACGGATGTGTGGGTCCTGGGGCAGGTAATGCGACCTCTCTGAGCCCCAGTTTCCTCCTCATGGAGGTGTTCCCGAGGGTCCAGGGACCGGATCGTAGGGACTGGCCAGCAGGGGCTGGCACGCGGGGAACCCTGGAGCAGTGGCAGTGGCCGCTGCCTGGCGGGGCATGTAACACACGTGCACGCGTGTACCTCTGAGGCGACTCGGGCGCTTCTGTTCCCACGTCGCCTGTTCCTCCCTACGTCGTGGCGTTTCCCACGCACGGTGACTACTGGGTCCCATGTTGGATGTCCCCCGGATGACCTAGGAGCTCACGTTGTTCACATTGGAACCCTCAGCCTCACGCAGAGAGGTGACACGTGGTAAGCCCATGTGCGCACCGTACCCCCGCCGTCCTGTGCTCCCTAGCGTGCCGCACAATTCACCTCTTCACCGCCGTCACTATCCGTCTCTCTCCACTAGAGTGTCAGCTCTAGGAGAGCAGGACTCTGGGGTTTCTGATCCCCAGTGTATCCCCAGTGCCTAGATGCATCCCTTGTCCTCAACACCTGCAGTGCCTGACTCACAGTAGCTGGCAGATAAACGTCAAATGGGTTAATGCATAATGTAGTGATACTTGGTGTAACGGGGCCGAGCAGACTAGCTCCAGGCAGGGAAGGCCGTTGAGAGAGAAGCGTGTCGAGCACAGAGGACAAACGCGCCCGGCACTCAGGCCAAGGGAGCCCCAGTGTGCCTCCCTCTGCGTCCCACCTGTGGGGATTCCGAGGTTACTCAGCCTCTCAGAGCCTCTGCTAACACAGGAGCAGCGTGGGAGCAATAATCGGGCCCCTGGGGAGATGAGGGAGAATGAATTGGGATGATAGGCCAGAATCGCTCAGCCCCCTGCCTGCCGCTGGGGTGTGATGATGACGTCAGCCGTTGGTGCAGCCACATTGTGCCCCGAAGCAGGTGGCCCGGGAAGAGCTGTGTCCTGTGCTTCCTCCGGAACAGCGACACCTTGTCCTCCTGTTGTAACCCTGGTTACTTTCCGTGTCGGGGTCAGGGGAAAGTGTCCTTCACATGGGTGACAGCTGCAGAACCCCAATCCGCTTATGCTGCGAGCAGTGCGGCTTTCATCAATTCCTCTGCAGCGAAATCCCGGTGAGCCATCCCCGTCCCTCTGTCCCCAGGCTGCCCACGGAAATCCGGCTCCAACCGCAAGCCATCTTTCTGAGGGCATGGTGTGCACACGGAGGGATGGGCTCTGGCCTGAGTTCAAATCCCGGGATCCCAGTTCTGCTGCCCAGGCACGTATTTATGGAGCACCTACTGTTTGCATGGTGGCTCGGCTTGCTGTGCCCACCGTCCTCCGGCCTGGGACGGCCTGGAGGAGCCCCCACCCCTCTACCTGCCGCATCTGGGACTCATTGGTGCCGTCACGACAGTTTGTTTACGTGCAATTTCTGGCTAAGACTTGAAAGGTGAACCAGCGCCCCTTTGTCTAAACAGTCACTACTGTTATACAAAAAGCAGGCCGTCTCCCGGCGTGGATGTGGGACCAGAATATCTATTCCTGGTGCACCTCGTGAGAGAAATCAAAGGGCTTTGTTTATTCCCGAATGAAAATTTGCAAAGTTCAGGGTCCCACGGGACTGGCTGTCTCCCTGGGAGGAAAATGCCTCCTCAGAGGCTCGCGGTAAAGCCCACGGGTTTGTTTATGGAGACGGTCCTCCCTGGTGAGGGGCCAGACGTCCTGAAACTGTGGGCAGGCGGGGGCGGGGCCTTCCAGCTAGGGGACAGGACCCTGCCCACACCGCAGGGTCGGTGGGTTCCCCTGTGGCCCATCCCACAGCCAGAACCTCTCTGTTTCCATGTTCTCCTCCCTCCTTCCTCCAGAGGCGGGGCAGGGTGGGTTCCCAGAGAAAGTCTCCTTTGTTTCTCCTGCGAATGTTTTCATTAGAAAGGGGCTTCTCCTGTGTGCATCGTGTCTGACCTCTCGAAGCCCCGGTCATCGGGTTTCAGGACCACGATTTGGACAGCTGCACACGCTGAGTTGACAGGTATGTGAGCAGGACCGCGGCTCGCTGTGTTCAGGGAGGCCCGGGCCCGGCCCCGTCCCTCCTGCGGGCGTGCACCCCTCCGTGGCCAGCTGTCCATCACAACAGGTCCAGTGGCTCCTTCACGGGTGTCCCACCTTATAATTTATTTCATTGTACCTTGGAGGGGCGACAGGGAGGGGGCCTTGGGGGCCGTCTGATCTGACTTCCATCTCTTTTTCTTGAGGGTGGCAGGGCCCCGAGGACTTTGGCCTGTCACAGTTCTCGGGGCTGGGGATGGCGAGTTGTTGGAGGGCCTAACAAACAGCGCCGCTGTTCCCAGAATGAGGCCAGGGACCCCCTCCGTGCCACGGCGTCTTGTAGAGCGCGGGTGCCAGCTCTGTCCTTACAGAGTCTGACGACTTTTCTGTGAGCTGCAGCGAGGTTCCTGCAGCTGCCCGCACAAAATGCCACAAACTGAGCACTTCAAACCACAGAAAGTTAGTGTCCCCAGTTCTGGAGGCCAGGGGTCCGACATCAGGGCATCGGCAGGGCTGTGCTCCCTCCAACTGCCCTGGGGAGGCTCCTTCCTGCCTCTCTCCCTGCTTGCGGTGAGGCCGGCAACCCTTGGCTTGTGGCCACATCCCTCCTGTGTCTACCCGTGTCTTCCCTCTGTGTATGTCTGTGCCAGATTTCTCCCTTGATTAGGGCACCAGGCGTTGGTTTAGGGCCCACCCTGATCCAGCATGACCTCGTTGTAACTCGATGATGTGTGCAAAGCCCCTATTTTCTAATAAGGCCACATCCACAGGTCCGGGACTTAGGGCTTAAACACACCTTTCCAGGGGACACAGTTCTACCCAGTACAGAGCTATTCTTAGCAAGGGCCCATTTTACTTTGATATCTCCATTTTCTCATCTGTAAAATGGGTAACAGTCCTGCCTTCTTCACCGGGCTGATGTGGGGAGAAGTTGGTCGAGAGATATGGCGGGCGTGCACAAAGCTTGGTGCACAGTGAGCGAGACCCAAAGGGTTCTGTTCTTACTATTATCAGCCACGGGGCTCCAAAAACAACGCGGAAGGAAAGAGGGCCGGGGTCAGATGCACGTTACACTTTAGCGGCCTCCGGTCACCCCCAGACCTCATCCTGCCCTCCAGGCTGGCCGTGTGGGCCTCTCTCCCCGCCCCCCCCCCCCCCCGCCATGGCCATTGACTGCTGCCTTGGGACTTTCTCCATGTCGGTCCCCCATCCCACTGCCCGGAAGGCTGTTCTCGAGCTCTATGACGGCCGTGCTGCTTCCCAGCTTCCCGTCCACCCCACGGCCAGGTGGTGCTCCAGGACAGCATCCTGTCCCCCGGCTCTCTGTACCGCTAACATGGTGTGTTATTTTCTGTCACAGTGTAAGCTTAGGCTCATTATCCGAAGTGTCTAGAACGTAAACCCACGAGGACAGGAGCTGCCTGCTTCCTGCCTCTCGGTGTGTGCCTGGCACTGCGGGCCCAGCGGCGTCCCGAGCGGACGGCCAGACGAGGAGGTCAGACCATCTGGGCCCTTCCAGGAGCAGACGCTGTCTTGTTGGGGGCCTCCATCCGGGCGCCCACGGGGAAGAGCGAGCTGAGTTTGGCTCACCCGGCCTCGTGTTTTCCCGTCCTCGTTCCTGTTGAGGTTTTTCCTTTGAAAAGAACTGGGGCCCACCCACAGGAAAACTCCCAGATGTTACGATGAACTGTCATGTTGTCACCCCCTGGATTCACCTGTTTGTCAGCATTTAGCTGCATCTGCCCTTTGGCGGCTCCCTCGAGGTCACTTCGTGGTTGCCGCTTGTGTCTTTATTTTTGCTGAGCTCATCGGAAGTAACCTGTGGGATGTGTCCCTTTTTGCCCCTGAAGACATTAGCATTGTCCCCTGGGAACAAGGACATTGTCCTGCGCAAACCACGACATCACAGTGCTTCTGCAAGTGCTCACGTGCCTTGGTCACCGTGTGTCCCCATATTCTTTCAGCCCCCCATCCAGGCTTCAGCCTGGACTCAACGTCACCGCCGATGTCCTGCGTCCCTGGTCTCCTCAAACCTGGGAAGCTCCTCAGCCTGTCTTCATTCCCCTGGCCCCTCGAGAGAGTGCAGACCTGCCCTCGTCTCTGTCCGGGTGTGTCTGACAGGACTTCACTGAGCTTACGCATTCTGGGAAACTCAAGGTTTTTAGAAATGAGGGACTTTTCCATTATACAAAAAGACTCACGTTAAAAAAAATCAATAAATGTAGCAACATTGGGCCGAAATTCCACGTGGCATGTTGTGCACAGTGTCTCCCCTCCCCCCTCCAGCCCCAGCCTCCATCCAGTCTCAGGGGCGAAGAGTGTCCGACCCTTGCGGTCACAGTGTCAGGGAGCTGCTCCTAAGTCCCCGTGTGGCCCTGGACACGCCCTCGCCGCAGTGGTCTCCGAGAACAGTAACAGAGAAAACGTTTGACCAGAGAGCGCCTCGCAAGCAGTGGGGCCCAGAAGACGCGATCTTTTCTAAGTCCACGAAAGGTTTGGACGGATGCTTCCTGCCAGAGGGAGGGGTGGAGGGCACCGCAAAGGAAGACACCCCCAAGGGAGGGCAGTGGGCGCGCCGTGCGGGTTTGTGCAGAAGAAACAGCAGAAGAAACAGGCGATGAGCTCGCTGTCCAGAAGTGGCCCGTAACTCATGCACCGAGGGCGTATCAGCCGCGGACATCTTTCTCAGGAACTCCGACGCTGACAGCTGTCTGCAGTGAGAACGTCAGTGTCAAAGACAAGGAAAGTCATGCCTGCGTGGGCCGCCGTGGGCCTGGGCCAGGACAAACCGCCACCCCAGCCGTGCCTTGCTAGGACCTCACTTAACCCCTCAGTCAGAGCCGCAACCCCCCGAGTGCAGACAAGTTCCTGCTCAGTGCTGACGGCCCAGCAGCTGAGACACTCCCCTATTTTGTATAAATGCACCAATTATTGAATAAATGCAAAGTGACTGTCTTGTTCTTCTCAATTGACTCTTGGGCTCATCCTTCAAGCAAGTGCTTCTCAACTCTGTTAAATGATACCCTGAGAAGCACAGACACATGTCCTGTTTTACAGCTGATTTGCATGTCCAACTCCCCCCAACCACCACCACCAAAGGTCTATGGAGAGTAAGTTCTGGTTAGTAATCATGATCCCCACTAAAAATCTCCATGGACCAAAACTATGTTCCAAGTTACATATTTCCAAGTTACATATTTCCAAGTTATGTTGAAAAGGCGTCCCCCCCCCCCCACCCCATACCTTATATAATATCGTGAAGTGGAATTCTGTTTTCTGTTCTACTACATCTCTAGAGGTTATGACTCCCCATCCTGACCACCCATGCTCTGGGGAGACCTGTCTGGGGGCGCACGGGACATCTCTCCCTGGAGCATCTCTGACCTAAAGCTTTAGGACAGAGAATGTCCCATGGGGCACTGCTCTGGAGTCTTCACCAGGAGGCTGGTCTCAGGGTCTAAAGGAGCTGGTCTTCTCATAGGATCTGCTCCGTTGGGTCCCCTCACAGCCCCAGATCCCCTCCCCCTGGCTCTGCGTCCCCATTCCTCTCCCACATGGAGGAGATACTGACTGACCCGTGGACAGAAAGCCAAGAGAGCAAAGCCACCAAACATGCCCAACTCCAAATGGAATCACGCATGTTCTTAAAAAACAAACAACAAACAAGGCATCTGGGGTGTGCTGGGCTGTTTATCTCCATATCCGCAGTGTGTTTGTTGATAAAGATCTTCCCTGGAAACTTTCTTTCACAAGGATTAGGACAAATTTTCCAGCTAATAATTATAGGTATTAGAATACAGTCAGCTGATCTGGCCAGGAGACAAGACAGGAAGGGTTTTCTCTTCATGTTTAGCCATAGTAATAACAGCTTCAACCAGTTCCAAACAAGATCAAATAGAATACCTGATTCGAATTATCCAACATAATGGTCCAATGTGCTAAATTAACTGTGAAATCTTCTAATTGTATTCAGACATATAAATAAAGTTTTTATGCCTAAGTGCCTCCGGCGGCGTGTTTTCAACTAGTTGTAAACAGGCTTCAGCCCAGCTAAGAGAGATGGTTCAGAACACGGGCTCTGGAGCCAGGTTCAAGTCCTGCCACTTTCACGTCCTGCCAGGGTCAGCCTCAAGCAAGTTACTTGCTCTCTCTGTGCTTCATTTTGCTTCTCTGAACAATGGGGGTGAAGATCATCGTAGGTAGCCCATGTTGGAGCCGACATTGTCATGCCCACACCACGCAAGACGAAATGATGTTCAGGGAGTTTATGTGGCTCACCTCAGTTTGCACAACTGGACTCAAGAGGGTCCCCCAACTTCGATGTTCTGGCGAACGCTGCCCATGAAGCTACGTCTCTCCCACCTCTGCGGGGAGCAGAGGCTTGGCTCAGTAGGACGGCCCCCAAAAACCCACGCACCCAGCTACAAGTGAGGTTGGCCACCATGCTGTCTGTGTTAGGATGACCAGGTGAAGCGACAGCTGATGGCTGACCCATTTGCTCAGCCTTTAGGACAGGCGTAGTAAACTGATGTGTTTGAAATGGTACAGAGACCTCATTTCAGGCAGAAACAGAGGGGCAGTTATTATATGAAAGAAAGAGCTCTGGATGGAGTTCTGGGACTGAAGCCAGGGATTCTCCCCCGGTCCCAGCTCGAGGCTCAAGGGCCTTGGCCCAGACCACACAGCCAGACTATGATGGGCCACACTGACTGCAGGACCCATTTGACCCAAGGCTCATGCTCTTAGCTGCTTCCTCACCCCGCCTTCCTCCACCAGCTTCAGTTAGCTTCGAAGGGAACCAGTGGCTCGAGACACAAAGTCAAGATGATATGTCATGAACAGTGATTGTTAGATGCTGGTGATTAATGTTGGCCTTGGGATGACCAATTCTACATATTTGTGTCATAACTCATGTCTTTCCAGTAAGGATGAACGGCTTAATTTACCAGTGAGAAGATTAGGGTTCACATACCACCTCCAGTCTCAGCTCGAGGCTTTCCTTATTTTACTGAGGGCTCTGTCCTAAGCAACAATGGCTCCTAACACATGTTGCTTCATGAGACTCATTGTTAACTTGTCTTCTCGTGATGCTCTTTGATTATTCTGAGGGCCCCTAATAAGATCAGGTAGTTTTCAGTTACATATCTTTCATTTAACCGATCTGTCTGCGGCCTCCTCCTGCGAAAGGGTCAGTAGTCCCTTTAAAGGAACAAACCAGTAGGTAGACACCCCCAGCCCCCAAAGGCACCATCAACATTAGATTGGTCCTTGACATGTGAGACTTTGAGATCCACCCAGGGATTATAAAATCCAGTTGTGAAATTAGTTTCATTTCTTCACTTGGAACATAAGCCATGCTTGCTAGACCAGTGAGTCACCAGAACTGGCTCTGGAATATTTTGGCTATTCTAAAGTTCACACTAACTTCTAAAGATAAAAGTTTGCTATCCCTAAAGATGATCAAAGATAAGGGCCACACATAAATATTTTTGAAGTGACAAGGGTGGGCAGTTTTCAAAGGCCCTTTCTAGAAGCATGTTGGGGACTGGCGACACCATTAAAGCCCGGGGCTAGCTTCCCTCTAAAGGGCCAGTGCCCTAGTGGTGACAGTAGTACATTTAAACAAGAACAAAAACGTAAATAAAACTACCACTTACTAAGGACGTATGGTTCACATTTGGGCCACATCTTGACTTACATATTGCTCAATCTTCGCATCAACCTGGCCCATTAGCTGCTGTTACTTCTACCCTACAGATGAGAAAGCAGGTTGCAAGGGTGCAGAAGTCCACATGACTCCGATCACACAGCCAGCAAGGGCTCGAGTCAGGATCCGAACCAGGTGTCGGCCTCTGAAGTGTGGGCCATGGTTAATCTATGCTTGTGCCTTGTGCCCTTCCCCCCCCCCCCCCCATCTTATCTGACTTTTACCCCAATGGGTTCTGGACTCTGGCTGTCCATTGAATCTCTGTGGGAGCCTTTAAGAAATGTAGGTGATGGAGTCCACCCAGATCAATTCAATCATAACGTATAGGGCTAGGACACCCCCATAAATGTCAGGAAGTTTCCCACGGTGGAGTTCTGCTGTGCCGCCGGGGTTGAAATCCCCTGGGGTCGATCATGAAAGGCCATGTTGGCCGTTAGTATAAGGATTCCTAATTTAGTCTATTTTGATATACTCTCTTTTACAACTTTACTGCCAGGGAATTTGCTTTGTTCTTCCCCAAGGCTGAAAGCAGTGGGGTACCCTGCAGAGAAAAGGGCAGGGTGCAGGACTGTGGGGCTGAGTGACATCTGACAATGTCTTCCCGGTCAACCTGAGAAACAGCATAAACAAGCCATGAAGTTTTGCTTCGCCTCCGCCTGGGGGCTCTTGGTTGGCTGCCATGGAATTGTCAGCCTCTTAGAAAGTGTCTATCTGCTCTAGAAAGGCCATGGGGACACCACACACACACACAGCCCCAGCCCAGAGCCATCATACACCAGAGCCAGCAGCCCGGAACAGCAGCCCCTACTGTCAGCCATCTGGTCGACCAGCAGTCCTCCCTGGAGCCCTGGCTCCAACCTGAAGGCTGGGTGGGGTCCGGTTAGAGCTGCAAAATGTTCTTTATGAGTTTCCCCGGGAGGTAACGATCAGCGGGCTGGGGGGAAATCCCACATCTCCAAAGCAGTGGGTTCCTGGTCTCTAATCTGGTTAGTCTTCCCCCTTGTTAATCAACAAACTTAATTAGCACCGAAGAGATGCTTCCCACTGAGATTGCTGTCCCCACAGAAACGTACTTCCCCTAGAGAAACGAGCTCTTTCTCTCCTCCTCCCAGGGGGCCCCTCTTCCCTAGAAGAGGCTTTTCACCACAAGCTGAGGTGTTTGGGGGTCTCTTCTAAAACAAGGTTCCCCATAACTTCATTATTGGACTTTCGGGAAAGTAAAAACACCACCAAAATATAAATCTGGTCACTGGATATTCAAAGTAATGAAATTAAAGAAGCCCACAAGTATCATTTCTGTACTTCCCATATTAACCTGTGACATGCTAAACTTTAACATTCAATGCTTGTTTGGTTGTGGCGAAACCAGAGCTTTCACTGAATTTTCGATAGCCTCGTAAATTGTATGCAACATGAATGTTAATACAGGGAAATAACAAAGCACTGCAAAAAATGTTCATTCTCTGTAGTCAACTAATTCAATTTTTAAGATTTTATACCAGGGAAAGTTGACATTGAAAGTTAGAGAGGTCAACTGTACAAAGATGTTTGCTGCTGGATTGTCTAACCGCCAATACCTGGAAAATATCGAAATGTCCTAGAATAGGGCTTGGTGAACTCTTTCTTAAAGGACCAGATCATAAATATTTTGGGTCTTTGGGCCACATACATATGGTCTGTGTCATGACTCAGCTCTGCCATGACAGTGCAGAAGCAGCCACCGGCAATACGAAAGCAAATGAGCGTTGACTGTGCACCAATAAAACTTTATTTACAAAATCAGGCAGCAGGTAGGATTTGGCTCCCAGGCCACAGTTTGCTGACCCCCTGTTCTATAATAAGGAATATGCTCGGGGCGCCTGGGTGATTCAGTCAGTTGAGCTACTGACTTCAGCTCAGGTCACGATCTCGCGGTCTGTGAGTTCGAGCCCCACGTCGGGCTCTGTGCTGACGGCTCAGAGCCTGGAGCCCGCTTCGGATTCTGTGTCTCCCTTTCTCTCTGCCCCTCCCCTACTCATGGTCTGTCTCTTTCTCTCTGTCAAAAATAAATAAACATTTAAAAAAAAGGAATATGCTTATGATGCTCTGAAGCAATAAAATATGGTTATTTAGCGGTTAATTTAAGATCCTACAGAAACTTGGAAAAATGTAAATGATGGAACGTTTATATCAAAAGCAGAAAACACGCACACACTTCCATCACAGAAAGTGTGTCTACAGAGGGAAAATGGTGGAAGGAAGGGGTATAAATGGCCAAGGCGTGCAGACCACAGGGTGATGCGTGTGCTTTGAAAATTCCTTACGTGGCAGACTTTGGCTGTCAGACCGTGGGTCGTAAACCGACACATGAAGAAGACAGAAGGATATCGTGGTGCCATCCACGGCCAGCGGGCTGCTGCTGCCACGTATCCATCGACAGTGCCCACAACATAGCATTCTCCACTGCTGTGAATTTATTACAAAGAGTTTATGGGGCGCCTGGGGGGCTCAGTCAGTTAAGTGTCTGCCTTCGGCTGAGGTCATGATCTCGCCGTTCGTGACATCGAGCCCTGCACTGGGCTCTGTGCTGACAGTGTGGGGCCTCCTTGGGATTCTCTCTCTCCTCTCTCTCTGCCCCTACCCTGCTTGTGCTCTCTTTCTCAAAATAGATAAATAAGCTTAAAAAAATAAAAAAATTAAAAAATAAACCAAAGGGTCCTGCCTTGGGAAAGTTCTGTTCAGGTGGGACAAGACGAGGACAGGTCAGCAGGAGTCAGCCCGGCCATCCTGGGATGAGTCAACTCTTCACTGTGAAGCAGTGGGTGGCCCCTGAAAAGCTGGGGCACGAGCACTCTCCCGGATTTGAGCCCGGCCGTCTGGGGCTGCAAACTAGCAGGAAAGGTGACGGCCTAAGTCCACCTGTGCCCAGCTGGGACAGGCCAGCCCTAAAACTAGGGAGAGGAGGAGCTTGGCCACAGCCCACGAGAACATGCCTCTCCAGAGCTGGTGGGACCCACGTCCCCAGCGTCCCCACCGCGTGCCTCACCTTACACGGGTGCCCTCGTCTTGTGGATGTGGGGACGACGCGGGGCGGGTCTGTCTAACCTGTCCGTAAAGCATGCCGGGGGCTCGGGACAGGTTCAGATTTGTGTCTGAGCGTGCACGAGGAGCCGTGAGCACAAAACTCCAGATGTTCACGTGCAATTGGGAATTTGGGAACGCTCAAAATAGCACTTGCCCATAAAGTTGCCTGAAACGCAGTCCAAATGTGTCCGTAAAAGGTAACCAAATAGCTATTTATTGTTATTGGTTCGTGCTCTCGGAGCTTCCATGCAGGGCAGGGCGTTGATCTAGTCGGGTGCCGGACACGTTTGGGGTGACCTCGGAGGTGCCTCCCCGATGCCGCGGGTTCCGGCTTGCAGAGCGAAGCCGGCTGTCGGCAGATTCTCCCCCTCAGCCCTGACGTCCAAACAGGACACCTGGAGGAAGCCTCAGCGGGCGTTTCTTAGACGTTCTCCTCGAGGTAAATTCCTGAAAACCTCGATGGGGGTCCAAGCCTGTTCATACATAGGCCGGCAGACAGAACAAAGGCGCGGGTGACAACACAGCTGTCATCAGGCAGGGCCCCCACGGGCCATCGCTTTTGTCCTGATTGTGGTGACATACACCTAGTGTGAAGGCCACCACGGTAACCACGTTGAAGCCAGCGTTTCTGTGGCATGCAGTGCATTCGCGATGTTGTATAACCACCACCTCCGTCTGATTCCAGAGCATTTCCATTACCCCGAGAGGAAACCCCATCCCCACCAGCAGCCACTCCCCACTGGGGATCGTAGGCAGGAGCGTAGAACGGGGCCGCTGCCCTGGAATGCAGTCGCTGCTTTTGAACAGTACTGAATTGAAACCACTGGGTTTGTTCAGATGGAAGGAGCCCCAGCTGCCCCATGTAGTGACCACGTGGCCTTACATTTCCCTGACCTTGGTGAGTCTTCACTCCTCATCACTTACCTCCCCTAATTCTGGGAGGCTCAAGTCAATGGTGCATGTGCCGGCAAATGGCCTCCATGCTGTGTCCCCTGCAGCCTCTTGTCTCTTGTTTTCTTTCTAGAACTCTCCCCCTTGCTCACTACTCCCTACACTGGCGGGCTGGCTCTCTGTTTCTCAGCAGGCGTAATCCACCCCAGGGCCTTTGCCTTTGCGGTTCCCACCTGAAACCTGGGTTCTTCTCTCACTTCTTGGAACTCTTATTGAAATGCCACATTTTCAGTGACACCAATGCAGAGGGCCGTCTTCATAAGGGCAATCCCTCTCCTGCCCCTGGGCTCCCTCCATCGCACTGGCAGAATAAGGCCTATTTATTTATTTATTTATTTATTTATTTATTTATTTATTTATTTATTTATCAATCAATCAAGCTGGCTAACATAGTGTATACACTGTGCTCTTGGGGGTAGAATCCCGTGATTCATCGCTTACATACAACACCCAGTGCTCATTCCAACAAGGGCCCTCCTCGATGCCCATCACCCACTTTCCCCTCCCTCCCACCCCCTATCAACCCTCAGTTTGTTCTCAGTATTTAAAGTCTCTTATGGTTTGCCTCCCTCCCTCTCTGGAACTTTTTTTCCCCCTTCTCCTCCCCCACGGTTCTCTGTTAAGTTTCTCAGGATCCACATATGGGTGAAAACATATGGTATCTGTCTTTCTCTGACTGACTTATTTCACTCAGAATAATACCTTCCAGTTCCATCCACGTTGCTACAAATGGCCAGATTTCATTCTTTCTCATTGCCAAGTAGTAGTCCATTGTATAGATAAACCACATCTTCTTCATCCGTTCATCAGTTGATGGACATTTGGGCTCTTTCCATACTTTGGCTATTGTCGATAGTCCTGCTACAAACATTGGGTGCATGCGTCCCTTTGAAACTGCATACCTGTATCCTGTATCCCTTGGATAAATTCCTAGTAGTGCAATTGCTGGGTTGTAGGGTAGTTCTATTTCTAATTTTTTTGAGGAACCTCCATACTGTTTTCCAGAGCGGCTGCACCAGTTTGCATTCCCACCAGCAAAGCAAGAGGGTTCCGTTCCTCCACATCCTTGCCAACATCTGTTTTTTCCTGAGCTGTGAATTTTAGTCATTCGGACAGGTGTGAGGTGGTATCTCAGTGTGGTTTTGATTTGTATTTCCCTGACGATGAGTGATGTTGAGCATTTTTTCATGTGTTGGTTGGCCATCTGGATGTCTTCTTTAGAGAAGTGTCTATTCATGTCTTTTGCCCATTTCTTCACTGGATTATTTGGTTTTTAGGTGTTGAGTTTGGTAAGTTCTTTATAGATTTTGGATACTAGCCCTTTATCTGATATGTCATTTGCAAATATCTTTTCCCATTCTGTCAGTTGCCTTTCAGTTTTGTTGATTGTTTCCTTTGCAGTACAGAAGCTTTTTATCTTGATGAGGTCCCAATAATTCATTTTTGCTTCTAATTCCCTTGCCTTTGGAAACGTGTCGAGTAAGACTAATACCTCATTTTTATTTTGGGGGTTTATGAAGTCGCTCCTCTCCCAACAGAACACAAACCCCACAAGAGCTAAGAGTTTGCCTGTTTGCTCGCTGCTGTGTCCCTGGCACAAGCTGAGTGCCTCGTGCACAGAGGTGCTCAAAGGGCCTATGGCATCAGCAGACAGGCATCCTGGTGAAGCACGTGTGCAAGCCAGGCTTCCCCGAGCACATGGAGGTCAGGGTGCTCTGCCAGGACACCCTCGTCCCCTTCCCCGCATGCAGCCCTGTGCTCCCACACTGGTGGGATGCAGGGCAGGGGATGGGCTGAGTGAGGACGAGGAGCCCACGACCTGAGCCAGGCTCTTGCTGGCAGGGGGCACAGACCGAGGCTGCAGAGAAACAAGGGGCACCTGTGAGAGCCATAGTGGCGCTGGACGAGTAGATGGGCCGGGGCCAGGTCCCGGGAAGATGCAGGAGCTCTCTGTCTCCCTCCCCTCCTTCCCCGTCCCTCTCTGTCTTGCCCGCACCCCCCCCCACACACCCTTCTGCCCCTTTGCTCTCAATCTTGTGTTTGTCTTCGTTGTTCAGCCCATTCCCTCTGCTCCTGGGAAACATCTTCACAACAGTATGTACCCGGCGGAATAACGCAGACGGATCCTCTCGGACCCAGTTCCAAATTCTGGGGAGGGATTCTGACTTCTCGGCCCGGTTCGAGTCAGGGGCTCCCTGGAGCGCGTGTGCTATGGCTGGGAGCGTGGGGGTTGGGCACGTCGTGTATAAGGGCTTCAGAGGCAGGCGTGGGCACTCCGGGGGCGACGGGTGGCAAGGAAAGCTGCCGTGCGCAGGGAGGCCATCGTGGAGCCGTCCCCACGGGAAACTCAGGAGAGTGCACCCTGCAGGTGCCTTGTTTCTTCCTTACCCGTCTGTTCATTCACGACAGGCTTATTGAGCTCCCGTTGTGTGCCAGGCACCGTTCTAGGGCCTGGAGGTACGTCAGTGCACAAAATAAAGGAAATCCTCACCTTCGGTAAGCCTGTCGCCCAGTAGAGAAAGGGCTCCATTAGCAAGGGAGCAGAGCCGTTCCTGAAGGCTGGCAAGACGCAGGTGCCCTGAAGAGGTTTCAGCCAGCTAAGGACACGGACGGTGGTGGCGGTGGGCGCCACGATTTTGGCCCGGGTGGGCGGGAAGGCCCCTTGGGAGCACATGGGCAGTGATCTAGCAGGAAGGAGCCGGCAGCCCTGGAGGCAGGTGGCAGGCAGGTGTGTGTGCTGGAAGATGAGAAGGCCGGCGGGACTGGGCAGGGGCCGGAGGGGCCGGTGGTGGGCACAGGTCTTGCAGGTCGTGCACATGGGAGTCTAGGCCTTTCCGCCGGCATTGCCCACGCGCACTGTGAGACAGCTCCTGGGAGCAGCGGACTTCTCAGGGGACTCTGGACTGAGACAGGGCTTGTGGTGTGGACCCAGAGTCCCAGGCCAGCGGTCCCCGTCTGCAGGGTGGCGCTAAGAGCTCCTCCCAGCCTGCCGGTGAGCGTCCCCTGTGACCTCGCATGGGAGATGGGCAGCGTGGCCCGGGCCTCCCCCACCGCCGTGTGCCATGCTTGGCTCTCGGGCTGGCCCTCCGGCGGGCAAGCGGCCGCAGGGAAACACGAGGCCACGGTTGTGTGCTCACCGACAGCACAGATCACAGGGCTCATTTCTCACGGATCTGCGGTGACGGTCCCAGCCGGCGGTCGGGGGAGCCGAGGCCGCACCCCGACCCATGGCTCACAGCCTTGTCCCCCACCGTCAGGGAGCCCCAGGGATGACAGATGACGTTCCCGGGTGGCGGCGTGTGCGCCTGATGGAAGGACGGAGTCGGCTCCGAGGATGACTTCACGGCAGCCACGCGGGTGGACGGGCCCCGCTGCTCGCGGCCCGTCTGCTGTGTCCCAAGAAGGAGGTAGGCGTCCTTGACAGGACAGCCTGAGAGATTGGTCCCCGCGGGACCGTCCTGATAATCTGTTGGGGGGCCTCTAGCCCCAGAAAAGGCCAGAGCCCTGGTGGAGGCCTCGCCCCGAGGGCCCCGGGGGCCCTGTCAATCAGGGCCAAGGCAGCAGCGCTCAGACGGGTCAGGCCGGCTCTAAAGAAAGCCCTGCATTGTTTGTAAAGGGCAATCCCTCCGCATCTTGGGTTTCACGGGGAAGTGTGTGTGGCCACGCCGGTGGGAGCTGGGTGAGACAGGCCTGAGGAACGGCCCTCTGGGGCGTAGGTAGCGCTCCGGTCGTGCTGGGGGGCCGGGGAGGGGAAAGGGCACATTTTTAGCCCATATTTGGTGATGCGGTGGGCTTCGAGTCCTCCTTCTCCCGTTTGTCGGGATCTTAATGAGAAAGCCCAGAAGGACTCAGAAATTCCCTTTCCCGAGGACAGGAAATAAATGGGACGGTGCGAGGGAATTAGGGGAAAACGCACCGCGGGAGAGACAGTGTGGCCTTTGTTGTCTACGTGTGAGAGTGCGTGGGTGTGTGGGGTGCGTGGGTGTGCGAGCGTGTCACCGTGTGAGTGTGTGGGTGTGAGTGTGCGAGCGTGTGTCACCGGGGGAACGTGTGGGTGTGCGAGCGTGTCGCCATGTGGCGTGCGGGGTGTGCAAGCATGTGTCACTGGGAGTGAGCGTGCGAGTGTGCGCACATCAGCGACAGGAGAGCCCTGGCGCTCAGGCCCCCGCTCGGGAGGCTCATGGGTGTGAGCGCCCAGAGCCCCCTCAGGACAAGCACTGTTTGACGTTCTCAGCTGTGAGTAAACGGTCTGTCTCTCATCAGCCGCGTGGAGGCGAGTGAGCGAGTGTGTAAATGCCGATTAGACCGTAACAGCATGAGGAAGAAAGATTCCACGGGCCAAAGATACAGTGATCTGCTTCTTCCACGTGCCACGCGTGTCTGGGGTGGAGGAGGAGGCGGAGGCTGAACACAGGGAACCTTCTGGCCTCCGAGCGAACTGGCTGTGGGTCCTCCGGAGCTGCCTCACTCTGCGGCGCGTTTGTCCCAGACGCGAGGGGCCCGCGTTGCCCCGAACCTGGCCGCTCGCTGCGGCCGAGAGCCCTGCACAGTCACCGCTCGAAGTGAAGGACGTTTCAGAGCAGAGACGCTTCTGGCAAAGCCCAACCACCAACCCCTGTGCGGACGTCACACTCATCACCAGAGAGCGGCTCCCCAGGGCGCCGGCTCTGCGTCCTCGAGGACTGCCCAGGGGGACAGAGCTAACCGCTCTGGGCCCGGCCGCCGGCCTGCCGCCTTCGCGGGCCAGCTGACCTCGGACGGGTCGCGTCACATCCCCGAGCCGCAGGCTCCTGAGCTGGGGGGCGGGGTGCATTTAGCATCTCATCCCACGGGCGCTGGTCGGCACCTGCCGTGTGCCCTGCGCTGGGCTGCGAGCCGCGGCCACATCCGCGAGCACGGGCGGAGCCGGGAGCCTCGCACCGCAGTGACCGGGGCTCACGGTCTCCACGAGTGACCAGAGCCGCAGCAAACCCCCAGCAGGGAAGGACGTGAGGGTGCGCGCACAGCCCGCCTCCCTCGGCACCGCTCGGCTTCCTGGGTGTCCTCTTGCTGGATCTGAGTGCGGGCGCGGAACGTCCCCTCCGTCTGCGTTTCCGCCCTTGCCCTGCTGGCACTCGGCGGTCTGTCCAGGAATCCGTCCTGTCGTGTGCTGGCGATGCCTGCTTCTTACCTGGCTGTGCGCTGCTCCACGTGTGGACATGCCCGCATTTCTGCCACCCGTCCCCTCGTACTGGACATCTGGGTTGTTTCAAGCCTGTGCTACTATGACCAAGGCTGTGACAAAAATTTTGTCTTTGTGCAGATGCCTGATTAGATCCACCAGGCAAATCTGTGCAAGTGGAAATTATCGGCAAAGAGCCGTGCGTTTGAGGGTTTGATGAAGACTGTCCAGATGCTTTTGGAAAGAGCTAGTGCCAGACTTACACGGCCCGGCGTGGCCCTTCCTCGTGGCCCGTCACGGCACCACGCCCACCTCCCCAAGCCCCCGAGGACCCGTGCGGATGCACACTAACACAGTGAGGACCGTGGCCGGTGAGGTTCTACGGCCAAATGGTTTCACGCCCCAGGTTGGTCCAAACCTCTCCTCTGATGACTGCAAACCTGAGGCCCAGGGAGGGTGAGACGCTCCAGGCCACACACTCAGTGGTGACGGAAGCCAGGCCTCACCCAAGCGTCCCTCAACCTCGGGATACCAGCTGTCCTTGAATGTCCCCGGTCTCTGCCAAAAGCAGGGCAGAAGCAGACACACGTGGCCCGTGACACCTTTTCTCCACGTTTTCTCAGACTTCTCTCAAACGACTCGGGGGACGTTGTGTTCCAGTCCTTGGATGGCCTGGGTAGCGTCGTCCCCATGGCACCATTCCTGTCTCAACAGCAGGAAGGGGATCTGGGCCACTCCATGCTGCCAGGTCACCAGGCGGCGGGCTCCGCTGTTGGGGTTCCCCGCGGGGCCCCCCGCCTGCAGGCAGCACGGAGGCCCGGGCAGAGCGGAGGCGGGGCGGGGGAGGGGGGAGGGAGGCCGCGGGCTCTGGTTGTGGTTGCCTCCTGCACTTCTGGGGTCTTCAGCAAATGTGCCCTTGTCAGCTCAAAGCAACGAGTGCAGAGTTCTGCTGAGATGTGGGAACACGGGCCAGGGAAAGGGCCACTTGGTGGAGGCTGTGGGGTCCTTGCCGGGATCCTTCTGGGCCTTCGGCCTGCCCAGACAGGGGCTGCTGGCTGCTGTCCGTGGTCCCCGTGCGTCACTGGCCAGAGGCGAGGTCTCAGGCTCAGGAGCACCCGTGCCAGACTCGGGGCGGGGGAGGGGTGCTCCCCTGGTAAGGCCTGCACAGGGTGGGGGGACCCCAGCACCAGGCGGAGTGGATGCGTTCATGGAGGTGGAGCGGAGGCAGGGTCCCTGGCACACACGTCTGTCAGCGCCCTGAAGACAGAGGCCTGAACTTGCGTTCGCTTGGGTCCCTCTTGGCCCCAGCTCCTGGGGGTTCCTGCTCATTGACGCTTGCTGACTGAGGAAGGCAGGAAGGGCGAGCGGGCGGGCTCCACCCTGGCTTTCCTCCTCCCCTGGGGCCTGGCGCTGCTGTGGGCACAGTGGGGACACTTGAGATTGCAGGGGTGTGAACTGAGGGGCTGGGGCTGGTAGGGGTGGATACAGAAGCTTGGCTGAAACGCACTTAATACCATTGAACACGGGTGTCACTCCAACGGGAATTCAGCTCTAACGTCGACACATAGGTCCCCAGTTAAGAAGAGTATAGAAACCACGGAATCATGTGTAGGTGGCGGGGCTCTGCGTGGGGTTGGGGGCGGTCACTGGCCTGCGTGCAGGGGTCGTGATGTGCACCGGCAAGCGGGGCCTCCCGCTGCCGGGCGCCGAGGGGTGAGGCCCCGGGCTCTGAGCGGCGCGGTGGGCAAAACGACCCTCGGTTTTCCAACCCTTCTTTCTCCGTCTCTGCTTCTGTCCCTCCTGTTAGACACCATGTGCATGAAGTAATTTCGTGTGGGGAAAATTACCCCTGTCCCAGTAGAAAGCCGCTTCTCAGTTCCGCCAGCCGTGGCCACCGTGAGATGTGGGGCTGGGGTGGCCAAAGTGTCTTGTATTTTAAGAGAAGCCAAAAGTGTGAAACTGTGGGTGAAATCCCTCATTCTTGGGAATTGTGGCTCCAATTGAAAATGAAAATGAAACCAAACAAGTGATGTGGCAGAGGGCGATGGGTGGGATCTGGGGTGTGACCTCTGGAGGACGGGCTCTCCCCTGGGGAGGGTTTTGGCAGAAGCTCGTCCTTCCAGGAAGGGGCCGTGGCTCCCCCCAAAACTGGGCCCAGAACGGGCCTCTCCCTTGCCCCATCTGTCATCCTTACCCTCCCCTTTGACACGAAGGACAGAGGACCTCGGCCGCCCGGTCTCCAGATGCCATCGACTGCCTCGGCCATTAGCATCAGGACACAATGAACCTCGGACGCTGGAGGGCGGGCGGTCTGTGGGCGGTGCTGTGGGGGTTGCAACGCTCCTGCGGCCAGAGCGGATCATCCCGGCCGTGGACTTGAGACGTCCCGAGGCTGGCGGGTGGCTTCCCTTGCATTTGCTCCGTCTTTATCTTCTGCACTGGGTGTCCTCTGAACGCATTGGCTACCAAAAAACAGTGCCTCAGCAGAGCGGGACCCGCACAGGAGCGAGGGGGGAGACTTCCACGTCACCCTCGCTGGGGCGGCCCTTCGTTAAAGGATCTAAATCCCAGCACCCAAGGGTCGGCACATTCTTTGCCGCACATCTGTAACCGACCCCAGTCTGGGAAGACCCCACGACGCACAGCACAGCCTGTTTGCAGAATGGAGCCCAAAGCAGCAACAAGAAGAGTGGTCCACAAACGAGTACTGTGCTGTGCAGAGTCGGCCTGACACGAAGGGCCCCTGCCATTGCAGTTCACGGGTGGAGGGTCCAGAGGCAGGCACACCCAGCCCAGGTGTGGCCTTCTCTCAGCCAGGCACTGGGGTCCAAACAGAACGGGTGCCTGCCGCAGGGGAACACGGGTGCTGAATGGAGGCCAGATAGCAAGAAAGGAGGGTAAAGTGCACAGACACACGGGGAAAAAAATACAAGGGCAGGCGGGCGTGGGGAGTGCAGGTGTATTGTAAACAGAGAGGTCGCCGAGAGAAGGGAGGGTGTTTGAGACTTTGCCAGGTGGTCACGACGCCCCTTTGCCTATGCAGACCCGGGCCCAGCAGCCAGCTCCCCAGGAGCCTCTGCAGCGGGCGGACCCCCACTCTGCTTTGCCTGTGCTTCCTGCCCTGTTTTGAAAACCGTTATTATCTTGTCATCAAAGAGACACAATCGGCACTTGTGTGTCAACGCAGATATGAGCCCTCCCCGTAGGTCCCATTTCAATGTTGGAGTCACAAACCAGATACGTTTTGAAACACAGAATGTGTCTGGCCCGATAGCTGACTCCACCTGCAGTGGGAAAAGCCATAAGTAAACACTGAGCGGGGGTGACAAATGCACCATCCACGGGCACAGCCAGGGCGAGAGCCAGGGAGGGAAGGGTGCACGGCCCTGCCATGCACACGGTGCTCGGGGGGGGGGGGGGGGGGGTTCTGCAGCGGCCACGGGGCCGGGGTTCCCCGCCGCAGACACTGCCCTCCCCGGGTGCCGCGGACGTCCGCGCCCAGGGCAGACGACTCCCCAGTTCTCTGAGAACCCCGCCCTCGCTCTTGTCTGCTTGTCTGAGAACCACCGCCCATGGGCAACCTGCATCTTCCAACTTTGGTTTTTCTGTCTAGTTTTTTGTCCTGTTATCAAGGGTGGTGAGTCTCCCTCAGACGCTCTACAGGAGGAGTTTGGAAGATGACTTCGGTCTGGGCAACAAGAGGTTACAGCAATACCGAAGGCATACGGTCACCTAGTGATCAGAGAATTTTTGTCCTGATTTCACAGCAGGAAAGTGATGACCCCAGAGCCAGGAAGCTGGCACTGGTCCTGCACAGTAGCTCCCGTCTCCAGCTGGCCGGGCGCTGTCTTCCTAATTGTACCATCTGTGGTTACGATTTTGATTAACATTTTCTTGGAATCAGCTTTGAACTGACACCTTCCTCTTTGTCTTTTAACACAACTCGTCCCAGACAATGTAATTATTCGTGTTGGTTATGTAAGTTTTTTTCTTCTTAAAACACATTACTACAGGCACAGACCACTTAGCATGCATCAAACGTGTCACCTGCGCACCACAGGAAGCGATTCGTGGACCCGGCAAAGCATACGCCGTGGACCCCGGCAAAGCATACGGGAGCTGGTGCCCTGTGCGGACGCCACAGTGTTGATGACCCTCGGGCCTTGAGGTGGGGTGGCCCTATTCCCCCTCCTTCAGGGAGTACCCCTGGACCCGCTGTCACACTTTTATTTGGAATATGGATTGCCTGAAGTGTGTCGAACATGTTACCGACATAAACACATGCACGGAAAAGAAAAGCCCCGCCTCTGCGTGTGTCCACGTGGGTTCTGTGACGACAGGGGTCTGTTTTGCTCACTGCTGTCTTCTCAGTGCCCAGAACAGTGCCGGGCACACAGTAGATCCTCAGTAAATAACATTGAATACATGTGCGGATGAGTAGAAGGAGGAAACAGACTCTCTCCTTCTGGCCTTGTTTTCTTTTTCTGTCTCCAAACCTCAGTGGGGCTAAAGTGATCCTTTAATGTGCAATGTGATTTTGTCACCGGCTCCTTAGACTATCTTGTGACCCGTCCTGGTTTGCATGAGTCTGTAGAATCGTGCCCCCACCCAGTTCCAGTGTCGAAGCCCTGACCCCCCAGTGTGATGGTGTTTGGAGAGGGGCCCTTGAGAGGTAATTAGATGGGGTCATGAGGATGGGCCTCAAGATGGGATCACTTCCCTATCAGAGGAGAAAGAGGGGACAAGTGAGGACACAGGGCAGAAGGTGGTTGTCTACAAGCCAGGACGAGGGACCTCACCAGCAGCCAGACTGGCAGGCACCTGGACCTCATACTTCAGGCTCCAGAGTTGCGGGAAATACGAGTCCGTCCGTTAAAGCCGCCCCGTCTGTGGTACAGTTATGGCAGCCTGAGCTGACGTAAGACATGTGACGGAGGCCAAACCCCTTAGGAGGATATTCAGGGTCCCATCTGCCTTTACTCAAAAGTCGCACCTGCACCTCCAGTCCCTTCATGCTGGACCCGTCTGCGTGTTCTTAGATGCGCTAAGTTCTCTTCTCTGCAGCTTTTCCCCATGCTGTTCCCTCTGCCTGGAATGCTCTTCCTCCACTGTCCCCTGGGAAGCTCCTCAAGGACTCGGTGTCCTTCTCACATCCAAGAGATGCCTTTGCCGACCACCTTCCCCTCCGTCCACCCTTCCCTGTGTCCCAAAGTGCGTGTGATTGATTTCCCCTTCGTATCAGCCAGGACAGGCAAGTAACAAATTAATCCTGAAGCCTCAGTGATTTACGCAGTCAAGGTCTGTTTCCCGCTTGGGTTCACATGTTCAGAAACGTTCAGTGGGGTCCCCCTTCCCCCATCATCACTTAGGGACTCAGGCTGTTGGAGGCTCCCCTTCTGGGCACAGATAGGGGCAGAGAGTGTCCAGAACTCACTCTTGCCCCTTGACTACCCTGAACTGAAGTGCCCCATGTCACTGCTCACCATCCATTGGCCAGAGCTAGTCAGCTGCCACCAACCTAATGGGAGAGAGGTGGGGAAATGTATGAATTTCTCTTGTGCGCCCAGGACAAGGAAACTGAAACAGAATCGTGTCTGCCATACCCCGTCATAGAACATTCTACACGACTTGCAAATGCCTGTTCATTTTCTGCTCATTCCCCTCCCTGACCGAAGTTCCTCTGGTCCCCAGACTTCAGTTTTTCCCCAGTTTTACCCTCGGCAGCTAGCGTCGTGCTGTCCTGAGGGGCCACGGGGGTTTGAGAGGCTCCCCACGGCCCGCCCAGCCTCGTGCTCTGAGAAGGCCACCTGCTCTCCCAGGCGTGGCCCTGATCTCTCTGATGCCCTACGTGCACGTGCTGCCCGCCGTGAGCCGCTTCTCCGTCCGCCTCCTCTCACTGCCTCCCAGGACGTCAGAAGATGCTGGTCTTGTCTGGTTTTCATTGTGTATTTGCGCTGTTATCTTTTTTTTTTTTCCAATAAACAAGAAAAAAGCAACGAAGTAAACAGTGTGAGGTTTAAAGGATTTTCAAAAAATGAACAATACCCGTGTTCTGTTTGGGGAATGTGAGTCCTTGGTTTACACGGACGGCTGCCTACACAGCATTTGGGCGACAGCCAGCTTTCCAGGGTGAATAAGCACCTCAAAAGGGACAAATATTTTTCGCACACTGTCTGTGAAATAGAGGCTCAAATCCTTAGAAATAAATATATAGAAAGGGAAGAAAGAAGGAAAAGTCAAGGAGACCCTGGCGACCTCCATCTCCAAAAGAGCTAAAGACAAGTTTTGTAGTCCTCTTCGTTGTACTGAAAAGAGTTTTATTCTAACTCCCCTGTGGTGCTGCTCCCAGGTGAATTTTTCTAAAGTATCTCTCTTGAGATTGAACCGGGGACTTCACTCCGTAGGCCTGTTTCCTCATCTGTACGATGGAGGTAACTACAGGTCCTCATTCACAGGGTAGTTATGAGAACTAAATGGGTTGATCTATGCAGAGATCCTAGACTAGGGCCTGGTACCTGTGGGTTCCATGTGCTGTTCATTGTCACCACTGTCACCACCACCATCCCCATCCCCATCATCACCCCTATCACCACCATCATCATCATCCCCATCCCCATTACCATCATCATCACCATCCGCATGACCATCAGCAGCACCGTCACGACCACCATCCCCATCATCACCCCTATCACCACCATCATCATCATCCCCATCCCCATTACCATCATCATCACCATCCCCAGCCCCATCAGCAGCACCGTCGCCACCACCATCCCCATCCCCATCATCACCCCTATCACCACCATCATCATCATCCCCATCACCATTACCATCATCATCACCATCCGCATGACCATCAGCAGCACCGTCACGACCACCATCCCCATCATCACCCCTATCACCACCATCATCATCATCCCCATCCCCATTACCATCATCATCACCATCCCCAGCCCCATCAGCAGCACCGTCACCACCACCATCCCCATCCCCATCATCACCCCATCACCACCATCATCATCATCCCCATCCCCATCAGCAGCACCGTCGCCACCACCATCCCCATCCCCATCATCACCCCTATCACCACCATCATCATCATCCCCATCCCCATTACCATCATCATCACCATCCGCATGACCATCAGCAGCACCGTCACGACCACCATCCCCATCATCACCCCTATCACCACCATCATCATCATCCCCATCCCCATTACCATCATCATCACCATCCCCAGCCCCATCAGCAGCACCGTCGCCACCACCATCCCCATCCCCATCATCACCCCTATCACCACCATCATCATCATCCCCATCCCCATTACCATCATCATCACCATCCGCATGACCATCAGCAGCACCGTCACGACCACCATCCCCATCATCACCCCTATCACCACCATCATCATCATCCCCATCACCATTACCATCATCATCACCATCCCCAGCCCCATCAGCAGCACCGTCACCACCACCATCCCCATCCCCATCCCCATCATCACCCCATCACCACCATCATCATCATCCCCATCCCCATCAGCAGCACCGTCGCCACCATTACCATCATCACTGTCACCATCACCATTACTATCGTCATCGCCGTCGTCGCCATCAACACCAGCAGCAGCAGCATTACCATCAGTAGGTACAAACTTCATCTGACGGAGGCAATGAAAGTAGGTCTCAGGGAACCACCCTCTGGTTGGTGTTAGTGGCCGTTCAGTGGGAGATAAGCTTGACTGCTGAGCATAGGCCTAAAATTTCAGGATCTTGCTGTTTACCTGGCTTTCACCCCAGTGAGGCACAGGCATGGAAGGCCATGCACCCCATACACACACGCATTTGACTTCTTTCTTGAAAACTCCCTGATTCTATTCTGCTGTAAGGACCGTGACATAAATGTGGTGCTTGGCTGGACAATTCTCAAGAATTCAAGCAGTATCAGACTGGATCCTCTATTACCAGGGTTGCAGAAGAGCAAACGCCGGAATGTCAACAGTGGCCACCCCTGAGAGCAATATTAAAAATAAGGTGCCCGCATGTCTCGGTTGGCCCCAGTCAGCCTTGGTTTATGCCTAGCATCTGGCGTCCTTATTCACAGTGCCCCCTCCCATTGCCAAAATGTCTCAGTTTGGATAATAAATTATATGAGCACCATAATTTTGAGTGATTTCTATGTTCTTTTGGCTCATTGTTATTTTCTAAGCTTTCAACAGGAAACTTTTGTCATTGAGTACAACAACACAAGCGACACAGTCCCAGCCCAGGTGCCACTTTCCCCAGAAAGAGCTCCCTGTGCCCCCAGCATGGATCACTCGAGGCAGGATGCTTGAGTCCCCGGCTGTGTTCCTTGCCAGACACGTGGCAGGTGGGCATTGAATACTGGCTGTCCAAGAGCAGGTTGGGAAGCCTCACCCTCAGCTTTTGGGTAACGGCTGTCCTACTGGCAATGGTGAGAAATGAAAACAGTCCTAATATAGACATAACACACAGCCTTCTCCCAGGATGCTGTCCCATTTGCTGGGAGGTGTAAGGCGAGGCTTGCTCATGCCCCCCGAGAACTTTGGCTCGCTCTGTCTGCCTGGTGCTTCCATCCAGTGGAGGCTCTTGATGCGGGAGCAGAAAAAAATTAGCCCAGGAACCACGCCCAGGACTGAACTGCTGTGTCTGCACCTTTATACTCTGTGGGGTTTTAATAAACTCCTGCCTGCTTTTGTAGGGATTTTTTTCCACCCGCCTTTGAACTACCTTAGAACAATAACGTGCTCTCTTTTGACAGGTTGGCCCGGCGGGAAGATTGACCTTATTTCCATTCTCCTACTGAAAGTGACAATGCAGCCAAGTGCCATTTCTGGGCCAGGGGGACGCTGTGATCAGATGAGAGACAGGTTCACACCGCTGCAGTGACCCTCTGGAAAAGGAAGCAACCGGGCATTTCCTCTGCACATTGTCTTTCTGCAAAATTACGAGTAAGGAATATTTGTACTGGATTGATTTTCCTTCCTTGCATGCCAGCAAAAACTTGCTAAGTTTAAGAGAAATGGAGAAAAAGTCTGCATTATTACATTTTAATGGGCAATCATGTTCAAGCAAACCAAAGTGCCTGATGACTTCCCCAGTCCCACATCTGCCCAGGGGCCATAACCACCCACACACCTAGAGGCCTGAGCTGTTCCGGGTCGCCGACTTTAGGTAAGTTGACTCTCACGCAGTGGTTTTGTAGCCGGCCGCCCCTGGGGGCCCCCCCTTCACTTGCTGCCATGTCTCCCCGGACGGCTCCTCCTAAGGTTTGGCTTGGTTGTGACTTTCCGGGACACCTCCCCTTGCCACCCCCAGTGCTCTGGCCACAGCCTTTAATGGTGCTTCCTGCTGTTTGACTTGTCCATTTGCTGAGTCTCCGTTTTCCCCTCTAAGGAAAACTCCGTGAGGGCTGGGACTCGTTGTACTCATCACTGTAGATTCATTTCTGAGTGAGTGAATGCATGAATGAATGAATGAATGAATGAATAGTGGACGGATTACAGCTTGAAATGCCCGGTTCTCAAAGGCACAGTGCTTGTTGCTTTGCAGGGGGCCGGGCTGGGCCGTCTCCAAGTTTCCTTCCAGTTTGTGATTCCAACACCACCCAAGGCCCTTTCTCTCCCCCAACAGAATCCACGACACCGGCTCAAATCCACGCCCTGTGGAAACTCTCCCCAAGCCCTCTCCTATCATGCACTCGGCACGCAAACATGCACTGAGCGCCGGCCGAATGCGAGCACAGCGCTTGGAGGGGGTTCCCTGTGGACAGCACGTGGAGGGGAGCAGGCTGTCCTGGGGAACAGAGGCGCGGACGCAAGGAGCGGGGGACACGTGGGCTCTGCGGGTGAGGGATCTTCCCTCCACCACCCAGTCTCCTGTGCTAGACTGAGTTGGGGGTCTTCTGACGGAACCAAAGCATCTTAGTTGTGCAGATTTCCTCGTGTTTAAGACACTGTGCTCCATGCCAACTGGAGCCCCACAGACACTCTCTGAGGCCTTTCCTCTACTCAGCGTGGGAGCCACATGGCTTAAATGGTCAACAGCTCCATCCAGCACGAGGGCAGGGGAAACTGCTGGGTCACAGCTCCCTTCAAGGAGGGCACTGAGGAGCAGGCGGCAAGTAGATGCTTAAGAGAGGAGGCCCACTAGGAAACGAGGGAGGGAACATCCATGGTGTACGTTTCTTCTTGCACTCATGGGCTATTGACCAAGGGCACGGACAGGCAGCGTTCGCAGAGATATCGGTGCTCCGAGTCAATGCCTAATACCCTGCCGGAGAGACCCATCCTCTGACCTCCTGACCCAGAACATCGTGCACACTCACACACCCACACGCACACATGTGCCCACACATCCACACACTTGCACACACCCACATGCACACTTTTGCAAGCACACGCTCACACTCCCCCACGGTCCACAGGCCACCCCATGCACTCACACACTTTTATAAGCACTCACACAGATACACCGACACTCACATACCACTCACCTATTTTCACCCGCACGCATTCACACACAAACACAATTCACACACCTGCACAAAGTCTCTCTCTCTGTCTCGCCCACTCTCTCTCTCTCATACACACACACACACACACACACACACACACTCCAAGAGATATTATCAAACCTAAGTCATCCCCCTCTCCCTCTTTTTTCAGAAAAATCTCTAAAAAGCTGCGTTCCCAACATAAGCAAAACATGGGAGGTATGGAACGCACCTTGCTGAAGGGCTGGGTTTCATTGGCCAACCGGTAAATCAAAACACATGGAAAAGTGCTACATTTAGGAACACACTGCGACTGTATTACTCCTCGTTTTACTGGTTCATCTCTAATCGGAACCAGCTGGTAATAAAGACTAGAGGTCACGGGAACCCACCCTTTGTTGAAAGCTGGGCCGGGGTGGATGCTGGAAGCTGACGAGCACAATGCAAACAGCTGTAATTGACTTGTGAGGTCAGGCTCTGGGTAGGACTCGGGGACAGAGGTGACGGTACAGCTGGTGCATAAAATGCTGGGCTCCTGGTTACCTGTGACTGTGTAAGGAGGAGCCAAAGAGAAAGGCTCCGGTTTACGAGGTTCCCCGCTGTGCCTGCCCCTGTTGACATGTCTCAGGCAGCTTTAGAATTGCACGCTCTGGGCTACCTCTCGATATTAATTACAGTCATCGTAATGATGACGCCTTTAATGATAATGATGATGATGGTGATGGTGCTGCTGTGGCTGATGGTGATGATGGTGATGGCGATGGTGGTGTTGACGGTGGTGACGATGGTGTTGATGGTGGTGACAATGACGGTGATGGTGGTGATGCTGGTAATGATGATGGGGATGATGGGGATGATGATAATGATGGAGGTGGTGATGATGGCGAGGACGATGGTGACGGTGGTGGTGATGGTGAGGACGATGATGACGACGGTGATAATGACAGCAACAGTTAGTGGCACAAAGCGCATGGAGCGTCTCCTCATCAAAGTGCTGCAACGTTCATGCTGTGAGAGTTGTGAGCCTGACATCATAAATGCAATAACCTTCCCTTTTCCCTTGTGATTTATCGACTTTAAACATTTTCCCCCCAAACAAGGAAACTGACTTCTGAATTGTGAATTCTAGAAATGGAGCATACATACTTGCCACCCCGGTTCCCCTTCCTGCCTCTAATCAGCTCGATGGGTCCACCCTTTGGAAAATTGTGACACATCAGGAGGGTCTGTGGCATATTTTTAGCAGCTGACTCCATTCTACCCCTTCCTCTTCCCACAGGGTTGTGAGATATGTACCTTGTGTAACACACATCCTTTAACTTTATACACAGATTTCAAAAAGAATTCTATTAGTTCGAGATCTTCTGGAGGGTTCAGCGTCGTAGGTGGCACTGCTAGTCTAGACCTGGGACCAAGACACCATCTACTCGTTTGCCGTGTCTTCTCCAGGGCCTGGGCGGGCCTTAGTAACCTTCTCACACAGAATCTGCAGCTACGGTCACATTTCTTCTTAACGCAGGGTATCTGGGATTCAGGACTGACTGCTGGAAGTCGGTGACATGAAATGGATCTGTCGTTCCGGGAGATGTTGTAAAAGAAATAACACCAGGTCCTTCCATATAAAGCTCAATCCCTTGACTTCCACTGAGCCTGTAGTGAAAGTGTGGAGTTGATTAGAATGCACTGCATTTCTACATCATGAACGTAGAAAGATTGAACCGCTTTGGTGGTGAGTACTCTGTACTCAGCTCATTCCATCCGTTCAGGAAAACTACTGTTTGCAGTCAGACAGCTGATTCACTTTAGCTGTCAAGGTGGCCATGCGTCCGCCCTGCTTACAGCCCCTTACTGAGAAAAATGCCCCCTTCAGAGCACTGCCCCACCCCCGGCACTGTGCTCCACACCACTTTGCTGTTGGAATGTAAGCTCCACGAGGGCAGGGACTTAATCTGTCTCATTTCCTGCTGTGCCTCATTGTCTTGAACTATACCTGGTGCAAAGATGTTCAATATATTTATTGAATCAGTGAATGAGTGAGGGGCACCTACAGATTTCTGAGTCCCTGGATAGAAGGGTGACATTCTCTTGGGGAAAATGTCCAGCTGTGGTGTCCCCTTGGCTATCTCCTTGAATTTGGAGAGAACAGCAAGGAGAGGAAGCCCCAACTTGTATTTCCAATAAGAAATGCATGATTTTTACGTTTGTTTTTGTGACCACGGGAGCCCCCTTGTGATGAGTCACCTGCCAGCAGAGGTACAGCTCTGGAAATCGGGGCGGCCCCTGACTGCAGTACGCATTTCCCGCCATTTTTGGAGCTGGTGCCTATGAAGGGGACACACGAGGGCTTCACAAGTGAACCCGACAGAGTGTGGGCCTGGGGGTCTGACTTGCTTTCCTGGCATGTTCCTCCTGCTTTGCTAAGGCAACGACAGGGTTCGAGCTCCTCTCTCAAGAATCAGGCCTCTTGGCCTTTCCTGGCTCCGACTTCGGCACCGTGTTGGGACCTGCCTCCACGGCAGGCTGGAAAGGGAGGGAACAGAGCTGTGTGTGTCTTTGGGGCAACAGGACAGGGATGTAAGAGTCTGAGGCTTCCAGACAGAAGAGCAACCCCCCCCCCCCAACTGCTGGATGTGGGCAACTGCTGGAGACCTACTTTGCAACATCTCTGGGAAGACTTTCCAAGACCTGAGGACGACAGTGGGTTTCCTTGGTGTGTCTGATGGATTCCAAAGCTGTGCATTTGCCCTGTTGAAGCTTCCTTGAAGTGACAAGGGCTGTCTTCTCTCAATGAACAGGATGCGCTGGGAGATGAGAATCTCCTTCTCATTAGGCATGATCCTTAATGCCTTGGAGGACCCATGTTGGCGAGGAATTTAGAGGGAGCATGGATCCCGAACGAGTGAAGTCTAATGAATGAAAACAGTCCTTTCCACACCCCTCACCCCTCCACCGAGCTGGTAAGGTGTCCGGGTGGATCACTGCCAGGAATTTGGACCCTCACTCTGGAATGAAAAGGACTGAGAAATTTCTCTTGCCTTCAGAAAAGACACAGCTCTCCTTCTCTCTATCCCTGGCCTTCCCTCCAGATGCGCCTTTTAATATTGTGGTCCCCACAGGGAATGTGAGACCACGACCTAGCTCACGAAGGCCCTCAGTGGGGAAGGCTGGGCCGTAATGACGTTAGTGCAAACCGGCATCCTTTTTTTCAATGTCAAAAGGAGTGTCAACACCAACGATCTCACCTTCCTTTGTCCTAAAAGAACACAGCAAAAAGGCAAAATGCCCAGCTATCGCACTGTCACTCCCAGCCTCCCTCACCACTGTGGGATCCAGAGCGGCCGCCACCATCGCCTTCATTAACATTGTCTCGGTGAGGACGGAGGGAGAGTGGGTGGTGCCCTGAAGCCACCTGTTGGTGCCGAAACTGATAGAGAGACATCTGTGACCAAAAGTGACAGCCGCGGAGCCTGGGTTCAAATCCCAACAGGCCCAAGGTGTGCGTCCCGGGACAAGTTACTCTTTCCGTGCTTCAGTTTCTTCCCTGTCTGCAAAGTGGGGGTAATAATGGCACGTGATGGAGGGGTGACGGGAGGGGCGGAAGACTGGGGCGGGGGGCGCTGCTACTGAAGGTGTCGTTATTGCCCCGATCGCCACTAGGAATCACAAAACCGCTTGATCTGCCCTTCCCAGGACTTCCTGGTGTTGGTGGCGGTCATTCCGTTTCTTTTCTCGAGTATGTCCTCGCCGTAAATCCAAGAAGACGCTGTGGAGACACTCATTTGCTTGGCACAGACCAGGGTGGGTGCCCAGGTGCAAACGAAAGAAGTCGGGCTGTTCTGGGAAAGAGGAGGACTGGCCGAGGGTGGGGGGCGGAAGCCGGGGAACACCCTCCGTGCACGTGGGCCACGCGTCTTCCTCAGCGTGTGCATGCACACACACACCTGCCACCTGGCCTGTGGTCTGCCCGCTCTTTCTCCCGAAATGCCCCGTGCCCCCTCTGCCAAGTCAGCCCCCCGCTAATACGGGAGCAGTAGACTGCCACTGTGTGCCTAGGCGGTGTTTCATTTACTTTTCGCGACGCCTCTGCAAAGCAAAGTAGCCACATCGCCTCCATTTTACAGATGAGGAAAGTGAGGGGTAGGGAAGGGAGTTCATGGTGCCCAAAGTCACCCAACCAGTGTTCAGCAGGCACCCCAGTCCCTTCTCCCCACTGGCTCCTTGGGGCGTCTTGGGGTTCCTTGGAACCTCGTTTGAAGACCACGGCCCTAGCCACTCTGTCCCGGGTCTGTCCAGTCTGCAGTGTGGTTACCAACAGGGCTTTGGTCATCTTTTGTCGTGCCGAGGTGCTAAGGGGCAAAAAATGCAGCAGGCGCTGTGCCCAGCGGGGATCACCAGGTGCTTTGACGGCGAAATGCTTTCCTTCCTAAATCTGGAAGTGGCTGGTCTTCCCCACAGGCACATTCTTGCCCACCCACAAAGCCCGGGACCTAAAGTTCTCTGGTTAACAAGCCCCCGAGGGCGCCGCGCTGAGGCGAGCAGGTACTTTTCAGGCAGCTGGTTGGAGCCCGACGCGAACTTTCCGCTGGCGCGTCCCAAGGGGCAGCTTGGCTCGGTCTCCATGGCGACAGCATCAACAGGAAAAGGAGCAGGGGCCTCTGCCGTCCTTGGCGGGACGGTTCCCCATTTCCCTTTAGGTCTGGCGCTGCCTCACCGATGGAATAAAAATGGAACGCGGGATATATTTACACTTGCCGAGTTAGCAGCTGAAAAGCTCGTGTGTTTGCTGAAACGTGCACGAAAATGAAATCTCAACTCTGCCACGGGCCCTGCTCCCACTCACCACAGGGTGTCTCCTGATTATTAAATGTGTGTTTGATAGAAGTTTTGACAGCTATCTGGTCTCAGATGTGGAGATACAAGTTAATTCGGAGTCCCAGGCAATACCTTCATAGGTGTCTGTCGTCGGTTAGTGGTGACGGCCCGTCTCCCCTGGAGGAAGAGATCCCTTCCTCACGCAGGAGGTGCAGAAAAGGTATTTGCTTGGAGACACTGGGGGTAGTCCTCCTGGGCTCCCCCTGCTTCAGGTGCCGGGGGAAGCTGGGCATTGGCCAAACCAAAGAGACTTCCAAGATGGGACTTGGGCAGCCTTCCAGGATACCCCAAGTCCCGGGGCACGGAGGAGAGCTGAAGACACGTGCACGAGAAGTAGCCAGGCCCAGCTTTCCGACTGTCCTTTAATTTGGCAAAGTCTATGTTCCGAGGTGGGGTGGGAGGCATTTATTGGTTTTACCAGCTGTCCGTAAGCTAAGGCTCACCCAGGAAGCTGTAAGATGTGGCTCTGTCCTCCCAACTGCTGGTAAAATGTGAGATTCTTCTCCCAGCCCCTGGGCTCTGAGTCATCTGCACCAAAAAGGGGTTCAGGAATCTACATGTTCGTAATATCTGGCATTTCTGATACGGCTGTGAGTGAGTCACATGTTGAAAAACAAGCCGTTGAGCTGAGGTTCTCAAACTCTAGCACACCCTGGACCCCTGCAGGTCATGTGAAAACACAGGTGTCCAACCCTCCCTGCAGCCTCTGACACAGCAGTTCTTAGATGGAGCTCTAGAATCTGTACTTTAAAATTTTTTTTTTTTTTTTTAGTTTTTAAGCAAGCTCTCCACCCAGCGTGGGGCTGGAACCCACAACCCTGAGATCGAGTCTCACGCCCCACCGACTGAGCCAGCCGGGAGCCCCTAGAATCTGCGTTTCTTTTTTTTTCTCTTTTTTTAAATATTTATTTATATTTGAAAGACAGAGAGTGCAAGTGGGGAAGGGGCAGAGAGAGAGGGAGACACAGAATCCGAAGCAGGCTCCAGGCTCCGGGCTGTCGGCACAGAGCCCGACGCGGGGCTCGAACTCCCGAGACGTGAGATCGTGACCTGAGCCCAAGTCGGACGCCCAGCCGACTGAGCCACCCAGGCGCCCCTGAGAATCTGCGTTTGTAACAAGTTCTCAGGTGAGGCTTTGCTCGTGTCCCTGGGACCCCACTTTGAGAAAAAAAAATCTTTTCCTGTCTTGGCGAAAAAAAATCAGCTGGGTCATGTGAGAGCCTCGAAGGAAGGACTACTATCCTTCTTCATGTTTGTGTCCTCCAGCAAGGATGAGTGAGCTCATTCTTGGCTAATTAAATTCAGCTTGAGAACTTTTAGAAAGTTCCAGTGACGTTCTGATCCGGGTGGTTGGGGGAGGTTCCCAGCGTCAGTGTGTTTCGAACAAGCTGTCCTCCCCCAGGTGCAGCCAGAACCGAGAGCCCACACCTCAATATCCTTCGCACTGAAACGAATTTCAGGTTTTATGTCGGTTCTTTGTTGAGTGCCCATTGTCTGCTTTCACTGGACACTTCTGGATAGTTACTGATGGTTATCACGTCATCAAGTGCCTACTGTCTTCCAAGTACTGTGCGAGAGGGTGGGGATGGCAGAGAGGGGCAGGGCGTGAAAACCTTCCGGAAAAAGGCAGAATCCGAGCTGAACGGTGCAGGCAGAGGCAAGAAGCCCATTCCAGGCTGATGCGACAGCCTCCCGGTGCTCAACCCTGGAACGGCGTAGAATATTCAGGAAACCTTAGCAGGCTCGTGTTGCTGGAGCATGGAGGGTGACGGAAGGAGAGACGTTTAGAAGCCTTTGGAGCATCAGACTATAGTTAATTTCCCCCAGATGGGAGCTGGAGGTGTGGCCACCAGCTCTGTTGCGGCCACAGGGTGGGATGGGGCCTCACCCCTGGGGGGCAGGAAGCCAGCCCTTTGAGTTGCCTTCCTTTGAAAAGCACGGACTCTGATCTTTTCCCGTGAACCTTTGGCCAGGGTCCCTGCTAGAGCACCGGCGTCCTTCTCTGAGAAACGAGCGGGAAGATGGGGAAGACGGACAGGTTGCTGGGAGAGTTGGTCCCTGATCGCCTTCCTGTCTCGCGTGCGGGTCCCGCTGTCCGTGAAGTGACCTTGGGCGGGAAATCTGAAGGCCTCTCTAGCTCTCTCTTCAGAAAGTCATCTTCAGGGAAACCCTGGAGGCCACAGCTTTCCGCGGCTCTTCTCGGGAGCGCCTGGCGTCTCCCTGGCTCTCAAGCAGCCCGCCTCCTCACCACTCCCCCCACCCACCTCCCCGGACACCCTGTCGCAGAGGGAGGCGCCGGCCAGTGGGGTGGGCAAAGTCAGACTCGAAAGGAGGAACTCAGGACATCTTGGGTGTGGGGGTCCTTGGGGGGCTGGCTTGAGAAGGGGCAGTGGCCGAGCGGAGCCTTGGACCCCCGAGGCCAGGACGGGGTTCTGGGCTGTGCGTTCATCTGTGGGCCGCCTCGCTGTCCTCTGGTTGGCGTCCTGTCCCGTCACTTGGGCAGCCAGTGCCCTGCATTAATTCCTCTGTTTTCAATATTCAGTGCGTTTTCAACTCTCCTGTTTGGACTCTAACTTACACAGATGGCAAGTGGGTTTCCTCTTGTGTTGTGACAGGAAGAAAGGGGACACTCGGGGACCTGCAGTTTGCTCAGAGTATCCGGGAAGAGTGGCAGGGCCCGTAAGCCTCGTGGAGGACCGTGGCCGTGATCTGAGGGCCGTGGGCAGCCCCTGCCATGCTTCCAGAGAGTTTGGGGGGTGGTGTGGCATGATCAGACAGTCCCCATTAGGGGAGGCATGAGAGCCAGAAGCGCACGGCAGATGCCGGGAGTGTCCTGAAATGAAGACCCGACTCTCACAGGCCAGCACGTGCCAGGGGCCCAGAGAAATGGGATCCCGGGGAGCTCGTGGGCACAGGCTCCCAGATTTCAAAGGCCAGTCTCCTTGGGGGCTCTTCTCACCCCTCCCGTGAAACGGAACAGTGTATCAGGGCCTGGGTGTCGAGGGGAGAGGACTCCAGGAGCCAGTGAGAGGCGGAGGGGGACGGGGGGCTACGGCAGAGCCAGCAACAAAGAGCCCAGTGACCCAGCGAAGCCTGAAGCAGCCCAGACATGAAAGGAATATGCTGGAAAAAGTAACTCAGTGTTTGCTTTGGGAACCAGTCTGACGGCTCTTAATCCAGTGGGTGTGTGTGTGTTGCAGCTCACGGGACGTCCCAGCTCCCCGGCAGGGCGACAAAGAGCCGTTTGTGAGGTTTACATCCACACCCCAGCGGCCAGGACCACGCCCCTGCCACTGAGCAGTGGTCCTGCCTGGTGGGTTTCCAGCGCTCTCCAAGTGGCCTGCTCTGAGGCTGCCTGTTTGTTGGTTCTTCCTCCTCTTCCCGCATTGATGTTCCCACTTTGGAAAGATGAATGGCCAGAGCGTGTCCATTAGATGGGGGGGGGGGGGGGGGGGGATGGGGGCAGGGAGGGCTGGTGTAAATGGGGGGGATGGGGTGGGGCAGGGAGGGCTGGTGTAAATGGGGGGGATGGGGGCGGGGATGCCCTCTGGTCCGTCAGCCCTGCTGTCCAGCGGCATCATAGAGCGCACGCACGCGTTTCTGGGACCGGAATCTGATTACACGTGTTTGAAAAGAAGTCATGTTTCGAATTCCTTTCCCCCTGTTTTAACCAGACCAGCCCCAGGGAAAGGGCCACAGCCAAAATTCATAGACAAACACAAGAAGTGACTTCTTAGATTTTCGAGCTTTCTGAGCACTCCAGTCCTACCTTTTGAGGGCGAGTTTGATGGCTTTCCAGAGTACCCTTGGCTCTTGTTTTACTGACTGAATTTAGCAGTGACCCCACTCTGTACGTTGACCCACAGACATACTGTGTATGAAGCCTCCATCCTTATGGTCCAGTCTTGTGGGCAACGTAGTCATTTAGAGAAGCCAAGTTGGGCAACCAGAGCAAATTTCAAATTTAATTTTAAATTTAATTTTAAACCTAATTTTTATTTTTAAATTTTTTTAATGTTTATTTTTGAGACAGAGAGAGACAGAGCATGAACGGGGGAGGGGCAGAGAGAGAGGGGGAAACACAGAATGGGAAGCAGGCTCCAGGCTCCGAGCTGTCAGCACCGAGCCCGACGCGGGGCTCGACCCTACGAACCGCGAGATCATGACCTGAGCTGAAGTTGGACGTTCAACCGACTGAGCCACCCAGGCGCCCCTAAATTAAATTTTAAATGTTAACCCCAGTGCTAGCTCACACCTATCAGCCAACGTGAGGAGCGTAAGCGGGTCAAAGCAATCTGCCTCAGTGTCCCCTTTGCTCTCCCGTCCATCCCCCAGCTTCACCACAGACGCTCCCCTGCCTCTCTCCCAAAACAGAAAGGAGACCTGCCTCTCCTCTCTGTTGGTGACCGAAATGCTAGTCTGGGGAGTCAGCCTGCCGGGGGATAAAGCCAGTTGGATGCTGAATTCCCTTCGTCGGGTGTATGTGCCTCAGGGTTAGCACGAACAATCATCATCCTCCGTGCGTATCTGTCGCCGTCACCAAAAAAGAGGACACATGAAGGACACCTGTCGGGTTTTCCTTTCTCCTGACCCTCAGTCTGTGGCGGGCGCTTCCTGCTCAGGCACCGTCAGTGGGCGAACCTCATCCCGGCCCTTCGGTCTAATGTCCCGGGTGAGCCTTTGGACTCTCCTCTCCAGCCAGGCAGGACGTGCCTCGGCCCCGCTCTTGCCTGTGGGTCCCCACGCCCCCCAAGCATGTCTTTCACTCCTGCTCCCCTGTGTGTGCCCGGGTTCAAACTCCTCCATCCTGCTCGGAAACCTGGGAGCTGACACCGTGGAGCCGTCACGGCAGCCCAGGCGGGGAGAGAGAGGAGACCCTCGATTCCTGTACGCCCCTTTCATGGAAGGCCTCGGTTACCAGTGGCTCAGTGCAGTTCTAACTGAGAAGATCAGTTATGATTATCGCCTTAATATAAAAATAATACTTGGGGGCACCTGGGTGGCTCAGTCGGTTAAGCGTCTGACTCTTGGTTTCAGCTCAGGTCATGATCGCATGGTTTACGAGTTCGAGCCCCACGTCGGCCTCTGCACTGACGGTGTGGAGCCTACTTAGGATTCTCTCTCTCCCCCCCTCTCTCTCTGCCCCTCCCCTGCTTGCACATGCTCTCTCTCTCTCTCAAAATAAATAAATAAACTTAAACAAAATAATAATACTGGTAACAACTCACCGGAGGCCAACAGGTGCTCTGGGAGTAAGTGTCTTCATGCTCTCAGGAGCCCTGTCCCTGGCCTACCATGTCCCTCCTGGCCTGCACGGCCCACAGTGAGAAGCCAGGTGTGGTGGGCACCACGGCACGTGCACCCCCGTTCAGCCCCTCCCCTGCTCTGCCATCCCGTCTCTCGATGGGATGAGCATTCTGGGTCACCACCCAGAACTGCCTGGTGTCGTAGGGAACTGAGGCCTGGCAGTGACCTGGGTCCTCATGGGCGCTTGGCTGCTGGCGGGCCCAGTGCCCTGCACACATTCTTGGACCTCTTTGGGCGTCCTTGACTGCCTTCGTGTATCGAGGGGGTGAAGCAGGGGCGCCCCGCCTGAGACGCAAGCTCATCGGGGCCCTCGGAGGGGTGTGGCGATGAACGGGGGCTTTGTGGTCAGAGGGAGTTAGGTTCGAATCGCAACAGTACTGTTCACTTGAACTCAGGAAGGCCGCGTAACTTCTTGCATTTCTGCAGCCGTGAAGTTGTCTCTCTGGAACTGGTCCGTAAAGAAAGAAGGATAAGGGCACCACCTGCGACAACGGGAGTTGAGTTAGGTCTCCAGGGCCGCCGTGGCAAATTGCCACAACCCGGGTGGCCCACGTGACAGAGCCGTATTCCCTGACAGCTCTGGGGACCACACGTCTGAAGTGGGGGTGTCGGCAGGGTTGGCTCCTTTTGCAGGTCGTGAGGGTCACCCGGCTTCTGGTGCCTTCTGGCGTTCCCCCGGCTCGTAGATGCGTCCAGCCTGTCTCTACCCTGGCTTCCCACCATGTGTGACCGTCTCCGGGTCCAAATTCCCCCTTTTTACAAGGACACCGGTCAGATTGGATCAGGGCCCACCCCGATGACCTCGTCCTAGCTCCATCGCCTGCAAAGAACCTGTCTCCAAGGTCGCATCCACAGGTGCGGCGCGTTAGGACTCCGGCATCTGTGATGGGGCGAGGGACACAGTTCAGCCCGTGGCAGGAGCCGACTGAGAAAATGCATGTGGAGAAAGTCCTCTCCCGCAGCACCTGCAGACGCTTGTTAGCATCGCTAACGCTGCTGTCGCGGGGCTGCCTTCCTTCATCACGCGTCACGAGACGAGCTGCACCAGGTTTACGCTGACAGGAGCAGAGCAGTGCCCAGCCCCGTTCCAGGACTTCCGTCCTGAGGGTTCAGCTGACTGTCAGTGGCCAGCCTCGGCGTCCGTTCGCGCCCCCCTGTGATCAGAGCTGGCTGCCTGGGAGCTGGAACCGACTCCTCGCGGCCACTAGCTGGACAGACAGACCCAGTCAAGGGGTCAGAAGTTCCAAATCTCCCCGAATTCCTCCAGCCTCGAGGTTTTCTTTTTTCTTTTCTTTTTTTTTTTTTTTATCACGGAATGAAATTCATTCAAAAGCATCTTCATTTTCCATAGAACTTGCCAGCAGCAGGCAGGCGAGGCAGAAAAGCGTGGCTGGAGATTCTAGCTCCTTCCGTCCCCAGCCCTGGCTTTCTTGAAATCGGACCTTGTCTTCTCCTTCGTTCTCCCCCTCTCCTGCTGTCCGTGGTGGAGAAATGAAAATACGCACCGCGTTCATCCGCGGTCCCCGGCGCGGGGTTACGTGCTCTCTGAGAGGTGCTGCGCGCGTCCCGGGTGAGGGGGACGGCAGGTGACGACTGACCGCGGGAGAGCCGAGAGCGTCCGGGCAGTTTTCTCGCTGGGATTCTCCCACTGCCCCTGATCAGTAAATCATCTTCAAAGTGAGACCAGCCTCCACACGGCTGAGTGGTGACCTAAAAAATTAACGCTGATAGGAGATGGGAAACACACCCGCCTCTGAGTAATCAGTTCTAGTTTTTTTTTCAAATCTGAGTGGAATCCGTGTGAAATTCCTTCCCTCGAATTATAAACAGAAACCAATGTGCTTTTCGGTTGGGCTTTTCTTTTTTTGTGAGGTTTTTCCCACAGACAAAAGGGATTTTCACTTTCGGGAGAAGGGACTGCCAGAGGCAGGAGGGTTTTAGGCGGACGTGGACCAGGGGCCCCCGCTTGTGACCCGGCCCGGGACCTGCCTCCACTCCTGTGATACCAGCTGGCTTCTCCGGCGCTGGTGCTCCAAACTGGCGGCTAGTGTGGCTTTGCACTCCGAGTCTGAATACTGCACAGTATGCAGGGAGAGAGAGAGGGGAAGAGAGAGAGAGAGAGAGAGCGCGAGCGCACGTCTGCCGCTCTCAGAAGCCGGATGGAAAATCGGTAGGGGTGGAGAGGGGAGGAAGTGCCCCATGCTGGAGGAGACGGGCCGCAGGCTCTGCCACGGGGCAAAGAACCCAGGCCAGTGGAGACTGGAGGTGCGGGGTGTGCCTGAAAGGCTGACAGTCCCTAACAACGCAGACCTGTGATAGCTTTTCGGCAATGCCAACGTCCAGAAAGCTGAAAACCTAAGTTTTAAAAACCCTCAATTGGCAACAGAATAGTTCCTGAACAGACACGTGGCTATTCCTCATCTCCATTTAACCGAATGCCCAAACCCGCCGGGGAAATGCCGTGGTGTGGGGTGTATACACCGCATCTGAAATCCATAGAAGTTCTGACTTCTGCATACATCCGCCCCCGACGTGTCAGTAGAAGGGACTGGGGACCTGTCACCAGCAAGCAGGTGTCCCCATGCAGTGCATCGGGGGTCGCAGACGGGCAGCTTGCCGGGAGACCTGGAGGGATTTCCCTTTGGGGACCGCCATGTTTCAAACACTCCCCTATTTCAGTGTCTTTGGTTGGGAGCAAAGTCACACTGAACGTTTGCTGTTTCTTCCCTGTGGGTCACCTGCCTGTCCCTGCAGACGTCCAGGCTGACAACCTGCCACAGGATCATCCTCCTGAAACAGTGTCCTTGTAAGAAGAGGAGTGATGGCAGACACAGACTGTCCAGCTTGCTAGTTACGCATTCATTCATTCGCTCGCTCGCTCATACATTCATTCGCCAAGTGACGGTGGACCCCTGCTCCCTTACAACATTGTCGGTGACAGGGACGGTTAAGTGTGTAGGTGACAGTGTGTAGGGTTCTCCAGAAGCAAAACCAATAGGATACTGGACACATAGATGCGTAAGAGGAGATTTGTGATCGGAATTGGCTCACGTAGTTACGGAGGCCGAGACGTCCTATGGTCTGCCGCCTGCAGGCTTTTCCCGGAGAGCCGGGAAAGCTGGGGTGCAATGCAGTCCGAGTGTGAAGGCCGGAGGGGGATGGCTGAGGGTGGGAGTCACCACGTGAGTCCAAATGCCTGGGAACCGGGAGCGTCAGCTGCGCAAGGACAGGAGAAGATGGTGTCCCAGCTCCTGTGGAGTCCAAATTCACCTTCCTCCGCTGTTTTGTTCTGTTCCTCCCTCAGTGGACTGGGTGAGGCCCCCGCTGTCTGCGATTCCGGTGCTAACCTCCTCCAGAAACACCCTCCCACACTCCCCAGAAATAACATCTCTCCCGCTATCTGGGCCCCCGGAGGCCGGTCAGGTTGACACACAGGCTTAACCATCGCGGGGAGTAAGAACCAGGAGGCCCCGTTACTTGCACAGCTGAGACCATCCCTTAGCTGGTGTTTGCTGAGCCCTGTCTCTGGGGCGGGCTGTGGTTTGTGCCTCAGGTTTGCGTTTGGTATTCAGAGCTGCCCAGTGACGGGGCACCGCTGTTAGCCCCATGTCACAGATGGGAAGCTGAGGCTCAAAGGTGTCTCGTCACTTGTCTCGGATTCTACAGCCAGAAAAGCACAGATCCCCACCTGGCCATCTGTCCTCGGCCCCTTCATGGCACGTGTGTACTAATGATGCTCGAGGAGGTCACTTTATTATCAGTGCCCCATGGAAGATCTCCAGACGGCAAATGTGTCATCTGCACTTATGACACTTCTGGACGGACGCGGACGACAGAAAAGGATTCTCTCCGATCGGACCCTTCTGTCCTCCTGGAACTTAACATCCACCGGAGTGAACCAGAAAGGAAGGAAGCAACAGAGGAAACAAAGGAGCTCATTTCGGGCCATGAGGAGGAGGAACGATCAAGGTGAACGAGGAAGGCAGCAGGGCTCCTTTACGTGGGGAGGCCCGGGGAGGCCCCAGAACTCAGCACGTGACCTGAAAGGTGAGAAGGTCCTGCGGGTGGGGGTGGGGCAGCGCACGCGGAGGCCTGGGGCTCACGGGGTGCCCTCGTCCAGCTGGACACGGACATTTAGTCTCAGTCTGTATCATCTCTGCCAGGTGGGCAGGACGGGTATTATCCGTGGAACGCCCAGGCTACTCTTTCCTTGGTATTATGGCCGGGAAATTGAAAGGAAACATTGCAAGAACTTTCCAGTAGAGTCCAAACGCTGGAATGAAGACAGTGAGGCCTCTAGCCCTGTTCTGCTGCCTACTAACCAGTTTAGTAACCTGCTTACTAACTATGGCCTTGGACAAACCCCATGTACATACAGACATACGGGTCTGTTTTCTCTCCTGTAAAGCAGACGCTGACCCTCCTTGCTGGGGTCCTCGTGAGACTAACTTCATGATGAAAGACGTTCATAAGCTGTCTCAAGTGCAAGATGGACAGTCCTATCAATGTTAATACTATTGTTGTCATAGATGGTGGCACCTTGAACTGTGGAAACAGTGATAAGTGTTTTCTAGAAGCCGCAGCAGTGATGAGATCGGATGACAAGCCTGAGCACCAGCTATGTGTCCATCTGACTGACACGACTGAAGGTTCCTGCGGAAAAGACAGATTTCCAGTCAACACTTTGCCGTCCAGATTTCATGGCGACTTCGGGCAAGACGCGAACGTCCTTGGGTTTCAGTGGTCTTCTCCGGGCACGTGAGAACGTCTGAAGGACCTGTGCCCGCGGTCCTGGCCTCCATGACACCTGCCGGCCTGCAGCTCAGGGTTGTCCCCAGCTGTGCCCCCGAGCCCCCTCCCTGTCTCTGAACCCCCCAGGCTCCCAGGGGACCAGCTCATGAGGCCAAGTCCTCCTCATCGCCGTGGACAGGAACGCTGACGGCCCCCTTGCCCAGCTATTCTCGGTGGACTCTTCCTTGAGGAAGGTGCCAGATCTCATAAACCCAGCTCCTTCTCTCCTGACCCTCTGCCCTTCTTCAAACGGGCTTTTAGACCCTTAAAAACCATGTGGTTTCACTTTCAACTGTATCCGAGCTTAGAGCATGTTGTTTTGGCTCAAGGACAGAGGCTGGGTGGGGGGGCTCGAGATCCCAGATGTGAGCTCAGTGATGTTAATGAGCGAGCCTCTGGCAAAGGCCCCCAGAGCTGCGATCCACCCTCCGAGCCGCGGTGGTCTGGCCGCGTCCGTCCGCCACGGCTCTGAGCCTCCTGCTCGACAGCCTTTCTATTTGCCGATGGTCTTACCCCAAGGGCCCCAGGCTGGGCTAGATGTACAGAGGTATGTTCCTGCCCCCATCTGCTGACTCCAGTTTATTGGGTTCAAACCTTATACGATTTGGAGATGCTTCTTTAAGGAAAATAACTCAAGGAGAGCCTGGGTGGCTCAGCTGGTCAAGGGTCCAACTTCGGCTCAGGTCATGATCTCACGGTTTGTGAGCTTGAGCCCCGCGTCGGGCTCTGTGCTGACAGCTCGGAGCCTGGAGCCTGCTTCCCATTCTGTGTCTCCCTCTCTCTCTGCCCCTCGCCTGCTCGTGCTCTCTCTCTCAAAAATAAAAGCATTAAGAAAATAATAAAAAAATAAAAAGCATCACTGAGTCCACATTAACGTAATAGTTTTACTAATTAATAGCCCGACACACATCTGTAATACTTCTTTTTTCCGGTCTTTTCTGGGGCTGCCTATTTGACCTCCTCTTATGTGACGCCAAGTTGGTCACATCATTGTCAACAGAGGGAGAAGGAAGGTGGGTGTTTCCTTTGGCAGATCAGTCACAGTGTATTTCTGTGTGTTTTCTGGCAGTTGAGGCATATGTCGCTTCTCCCCACGATGCCCTAACTTACTTCCACCTGGATCGTAGACCCCACCTGCAAGTGTTGCCAGAAACTCCAAGACTATCATCAACTTTAGGGAAATTCCTGTGGAATTTCTTTCATATAGGAGCTTACGTTACCATCTGGATGTTTTGTTCTAACTCAACGTCGGGATGTTGATCTCCTGTCTCATGAGTGTCGCTCTCTATCTCCATCTGTCCCTTGATTCTTTAATAAAGGAATTTAAACAACGACCCCAAACAGGGTACCCTTCAGATATGTCCAAATTAGGAATCTGTAATTTCTCACTTGCTTTATTGAAATATCCCAAAATGCCTTTCCAAATTCCAGTGATAACGGCAAACTTAATCAAATCTACCGTTCCCACCAAGAACGACTGAGAAGGTTGTGGTGCACGCATCGTCCTGTCCACCGCACTGTCCACGCATTCCTGGTGGAAATGAATTTCCATTTGACTGTGACCCCAAGGAAATCAAGTCCTGCGTTTACGACCCTGTTTACGATCTGTTGCATGGAATTTTCCACAGACTGGTGGCGGGTCTGTGCACCCCACAGGCATCGCGGGCATCTTTGTCTTCCGTGAAGGTTCTGCACCTTCAGTTTACGGTGGCCGGTGAGGCAGCACCGAGCGGCCTGCGTGGCCCGGAAGACCTGCCTCCACCAGGAAGCCGGCTGTGTCCCAACCATCCCGAGAGATGCCAGCGCCTCTGTCTGTCCTTCACAGCCCAGACCCCGCTCATCCACTTGGCCACATGCCGAGACTGCTGTGCTACCCAACAGCAGTGACAGAGGGCTGGTCAGAGTGGAAGGCAGAGAAGTCTTAGCCAATTGCAATAAAAATATCTTGCTCATGCGCATTTCCTAAAAACATACGACCTTGCGAACTCACTAGAAGGGCAAGTTAGGCCCTGAAGCTTAAATTGCATTAGCACCATGAGAAACTGCCTCTGAGTGGCTCCAAGATCCCAGAGAACACACGGACCCAGCTGGCAAACGGGTGTGCCCCAGGCCTGATTCCAAGTCATAGGGTCAAAGCCCTCTTTGACCCACATGTGAATTTCTCGGAACCATGCCCAACATCTGTCACTAACTTGCCTTGACAGCTGTCTAATGGGAATCCCTGCTACGAGATGGTGTCAGCCCTTTCCAAGTGCCAAGGTCACCAGAGAGAGGACAATGCCACCCATCAAGTTGTGCAGTGCCCAACCTACACAACCACACATGGCATCCAGCCACCTCTCTTCCCAATCCATCCTTCCCACTGAGGCCAGAGTGACGTTTTGGAAATGCAGACCTGACAACACCACTTCCTACTTCAAACAAACAAACAAACAAACATCCCCTCTAGGTATCCCCACTGCTCCCAGCGCAAAGCCTAAACTTTCTAACAGAGACTCCAGGCCCTTCCCTACCTGTCCAACCTCATCTGTCACCGTCCTCTCAACTCCAGTTTAGGAGGCAGAGTTCCTCACTGCTCCACACTCTCCACTCTGCCTAGAACACTCTTGCCCACTTCTACGTGACAGACCCCAGCTCATCTTTCAGCTTGCCCATCACCTCCTCCAGGAAGCCTTCCCTGACCTGCGCATCCCCCACACTTGGTCGGCAATCCCTTTTATCTGCTTCCACTGGATCCTGGCCTTGCCAAAGGCTTTGAGCAAAAGCCTATCCCAGCTTGTTAACAGGGGCAATCTGTGCACGTTGGAGACGCCCTCCACCGCCGCAGCCTTCCTCCTGATGTCATAGGGTAGTCAGGAGAGCAGCACCAGGTGCCCAGTAACGTCATCTCGTGGGTAGGATGCGTCCCAGGCTGGGCAGCACTGGCTGGAACTTCTCGGGGCCTCCGTTGGGAGCTGTCAGGCCGGTGGTGCCCAGTGGGCATCTGCTGGCTGTGTTCACGGGCGAAATCAGCCACACCACCCTGCCCCGTCCACTTGGGAAGTCCTGTCAGCTCCCCTCCTGCCCCAGGGACTGAGGCGAAAATGCAGCTTTCGGCTCCCGGAGTAGGAAGAGCTGGACAAGCCCCGACCTTCTGGTCGCCCGGCTTGGGTTCTGTCCGGCGGCCACCCTGTGTTCGTCTCCGAGAGGGAGAGAAACATCCCGAAGATGAAGGGAAGGCAGGACGGTGGGAAGGTGTGGCCGGGAACAGGGGCGGGAGGGGCCCAGGCAGTGGGACAGTAGACGCCCTTTCCTGCTCGTGCAAAGTCTTGTGTCACATGAAAAAACATGCTCCTGGCGGCCGCAAGATATCTGATTTCTGATTCTCTAAGTGGATGTGTTAGTGCTCGCGGAGGACTTTTTCCTTCTTCCTTCATAGAAGATGCAGGGCTAATCCGCTGACTGCGCCCACGGGGTGTGGCGCTGACAGGGCTGCGTTCCTGAACCTCTGTCGTGAGGTCCGGGGACGCCCTCCCCAGGCTGGAGCCAGGCCGAGGCCTTCCTGCCGAGCGGGTCCGCCTCGCGTGCCTGGTTTTGTTGGGAGTCGGCAGGGGCCGTCACCAGGGCCAGGGCACTGAGCACGGGGCTCATTCTGGTGTCGGCTGGCTGGCGTCGGCCAGGTCCCCGCCGCGAGTGGAGGCAGGTGCCGTGTGGCCAGCCTGCCTGGGAAGAGGGGGAGGCCGAGAGAGAGGGCCGTTGCCTCTGGCACGTGCACCGTGGCTCGGGCAGGGCTGAGCAGGCATTCGCAGAGCGTCGTATTCCCAACGAAGACGGTGCTCCAGCCGTTCTTGGGGTCATCGTGCTGCTGGTGAGGAAGGGAGAGCATCACTAATGTCTGGCCAAACTGAAGCGAAATCATTCGGAGGCGAAGCCGTCAGGCAGCTGGTCTGCAGAAAGCCCTTCCCGGCTAGGAGACGGCCGTCACGCTCGCTGTCCCCACTCGGCAATGGTAACGAGACCTCTGCTGCACACGTTGCTTTATTTCCGTTTTCCGGTTGGGGAGGGGCTCCCCCAAGATGCTCACACGGTGGAGAGGTTGGAGAAGGAGCATCAACCCGACCCGAGAACGTGCCTCCCCGCCAGGCCCCGCCGTTCCACGGGAGCACGGCTCTCTGGCGGTGGACGGGGAGCCGCGGACAGCACTCGGGGGCCCTGGGGCTGCATGCTGCGGTTCGGGGGCTGGGAGACGCCGGGGAGGAGGGGGCCTGCCTGCCCCCTGCACTTGTGGGTTCGAGAGCCTTCGATGTCACAGGGCAGTGGAGGACGTCCGGACACGCGTCCGGCTACCTGGCCAGGAAAATCCCCAGCGGAGCGCGCCCTGTGCGGGTGATGACCTGATGCTGTATTCCCCTGGGCCGAGCTCGCTGCTGGGCACTGGCTGGGGCTCAGACCCGGCCTGGCCCAGCTGTGCCCCCTCGCAGCTGGGGAGCCTCGGGGTGGTGCTGGGGTGTTTGGCCCTCCTGGGGTCCCCGTGTGTCGTGCACAGAACGCACTGCCTGTAGTGAGCATCAAACCAGCAGCATCCAAGCGTCCCCGGTCTCTTCGTGTCCCGCTCCTGAGGGGCACGTCTCCCAACGCCGCCGCGGGAGGCTGAGGTGTGTGAGGCACCTGCCTCGGAAGGAAGCAGCCCGGGAGGTGGGCCGGGCTGGGGCAGCGGCGGCCTACTTTCCATCCCTGCCGTCTGGCACTGGCCTCCGAGTCCCGATACCATCTCCCGGAGACGTCAGAGGCGAGCTGGGCACCGAAGCTGGCCGCGGGGCCTCCAGGCCCGATCCTGGCCCTCCCGGAGCACGGGAGAGAGATCCACAGACGAACTTCCCTTCTGCACAGCTTCTGAGGTGAGCTCTGTTGTCTGCGGCCATCAGCTGTGACTCAGGCGCTGTCTCCCAGGGTTGTTCCGAGGACCGGACGGGATGGTGATTGGACACTGCTCAGCGTGACACACAGCGCACAGTAGGCACTCGGTGTGCAACTGCTGAGCGAATGAAAGAATGATTTCACGGCACACGCGGCAAGGGGTTTCGCACTAACATCCACTGGCTGACAACTAGTATTTAAACCAGCACTAATGTGGCCGTGAAAATAGCCACCCACCTGTGTGCATCCGGGAAGCCGCAGAAAACGAGAGGGGATCTGCTGCTCGCGGGGGCGGGCCCCAGCTTCCAGGCGCGTCCAGAAATGCATCTCTGCGTCTTTGAGGTGAGGCCAGTTACCTGTGTGCAGAAGTGATGTATCTTCTGGCTGGAAGCTGTGAAATCCGGGGTGCGGGTTTCCGAGTCTCCTTCTGCCCGAGCCATGGAGGCTGGTAACAAAGGTGGTGGGGGGCTCCTAGCCAGCCCCCCGGAGGTTACACCACTGGGAAGAGAAGCAAGCCTTTATTGTCTGACGCCGCTGGGCTGTGCTATCGCAGCAGCCCTAGTCTGTCCCGACGGACGGAGAGACCAGAAAGGCAGCCAGCACGTCAGCTGGAGGGGCGCAAGCCTTGTCCACAACCTGCTTTCCGTGCCTCTGGTCTACGTGGGTTTTGAACGGCAACCTGTTTCCGGTTTGCCTCTGGCTTGATGTCTGTGTTCTCTCTGACGAGCAGGATGAATGCTGGGGGCACATCCCTGCCGACAGCAAAGCCCTAAGCCGGCTTGGCCGGTCTGCCTCTCACAGCCCCTAGAAAGCTCCCCCGATAAACCTTCTTCTGCTGTGTCCATCTTTTTTCATCTGCAAAGAGGGTTTTTTGTGGCTTGTGTGACGCTCAGGGCAGCACCAAGGAGGGCCGGTGTCCCTTTAACCTACTCGTGTTATTTTTGGGGTGTGTGCAAGGATTTGCTCGTGAGAAACAGAACTATTGAAAACAGGTGGTACAGGTAAGTGAGCTGCTGTCTCCACTGGGTGCTTTGGGCACATTCCAAAGCGTTGTGTTGTAAACAAACGGGGTGTTCCTTCCCGCACCGGGGACTGTGTGGGCAGTGGGGTGGCGGCTTTTGCCATTGCCGGGCGGAGACTTTGCAAGGCGATGTCATATGGATGCTGGCAGGGCCATTTGTGACTGTCACTCGCCATGGACAAGGTTCCCGTGGGGAGAGCGGGACTCAATGGGCATGTTGGTCAGTCGGTTCACCTCGGGCCTCGGAGGCGCCATGACCAGACTGGCCATGAGTAACGGTGAGGGCTCCGACCGGGTGCATTTATCGAATGGCCGTAGGGATCTGAGGAACTGGATGTCAACCTCATCTGGGAAAACGTTTGGAAATTCTCCAGACAAACCCCATGGCCAGTGGGCAGTCGCCTTCATTGTGCTCCGGCCCCTGAAGCCTGAGAGTGGGTCCGAGGCAGAAATCTCATTATCAAAGGTAGAGAACGTACCCTGGCCGATGGAAGAGCCTGTCAGCTCCCGTCAGCACCCGCATCCCCGTCCGTCTGGTTTCTCCCGCCCACCTGCCCCAGCCCAGTCTTTCTCCTCTTAGAAAATAGCACCTTCCCTCCTCCCGCTGTGTCAGGAGCCCTTCAGACCCCGCCTGGAACGCTCGCGTCTCATCACCGACGCCGCCACACCTGGATCAAGGCCACCCACGTCCCCTGGGCTGTTGCCGTCACCTCCTCACTGACCCTCCGGCCCCGTTTAACCTCCTCCTCCCCTGCATTCCCTCCTGGCAGCAAGAGATCGTGGGAGAACGCTAGGTAGGTCCTGGTCCCGCTCTCTTTTCAGTCCCTCAAAGACACCACCTCGCAGAGTCAGCCCCAGCTGCCTACGTGGTCTACGCCAGGGGGTCCCGTGTGCCTCCCCCAGGGCGCATGGCAATGTCTAGGGACGTTTTCGGTTGTCACACTGGGCAGAGCTGCTCATGGCATCTCGTGGGCGGAGGCCAGAGATGCCGCTTAAGATCTCGCCACGCACAGGACGACCCCCCATAGAACCATTCACCCCCGCATCGCGAGCGCCAAGCCTGAGAAACCTCGGCACACGAGATCATTGACGTCCCTGCTGTTTGCTGTCTGCCTGGAATAGCGAAGGGGGCAGGCACTTTTGTGTCATGAGAAAGATGACACGAACGTGGCCACTTAGCTGGTCTTGTCTCTGCCATCGGGTCAGAGGGGCCCACGTAGGCCACAGCTCTCCGTTAGGCGTGCAAATCTGTGTTCACACGCATTCCTTTGTTGGGTTGTTTCCCGCACGAATGTCTGCAGGTAGGTACCCCGGGGCCATTGTCCTAACCTCAGAATGCCGTCGTGGTGCCGGGCACGTGGGTCTTCCTGTCCTGCCACCCTTTGTGAGTGACCGTCATCACCGCTGTCACTGTGTGGCTCCTGCAGTTTCCAGGCATCCGGAAAGGAAAATGGTGGCTTGAAAGGCCCTTCTTTTTTTTTTTTTTTTTTTTTTTACAATTTTTAAACATTTTCTTCACGTTTATTTGTTTTTGAGACAGAGAGACAGAGCATGAGCAGGGGAGGGGCAGAGAGAGAGGGAGACACAGAATCGGAAGCAGGCTCCAGGCTCCGAGCTGTCAGCACAGAGCCCGACGCGGGGCTCGAACTCACACACTGTGAGATCATGACCCGAGCCGAAGTCGGCCGCTCAACCGACTGAGCCACCAGGCGCCCCTGACTGTGCACTTATAACAGGCAGAGGTTATGCCGAGTGAATTCTACCTCAATAGAGATGCTTTTAAAAGCATCTCCCCTTGAGATTTTATTTTCTAGGCCGTATTTGGCGATTGCCCAGACAACCCAGGCTGTTCAGCTCGTTTGGTCTCACACGGCAACACTCGCACCCCAGGCTCTGAGCTCCGGTCGTCTCTCCCCCGTCAACAGGGACTCGGCCATCGCGTCTCTGAGCCCCTCCCCCCGCCCCACACCTGTCGGCCTCACGCAGTACTTGGGGGCAGTGCTGGAGGCACCCAAGCAGCAGTCCCCCAGCCTTGCCACTCAGAATGTGGTCCCCAGACTGGCAGTTCCAGCATCCCTGAAGGGTGTCGGGAGCACAGAACTCAGGCCCCACCTGAGATGTACTGAGTCAGGATCTGCATTTTAACCAGATCCCCAGGCGGTCGGAGACTGGGATCGAAGGTGCCCAGGTGATTCTGATGTGCGGCCAAGGCTGAGAAGCCCGGGTCCCGTGACATAGAGGCTCTGCTTCATGGGGCTGTTTGTCCAGAGCCAGACTGGTCCATCGGTCCACACTTTGTCCCTAGCTGCCGAGGCCCAGCCTGATAATCCCGCGGTGGACCTCCCTCGTTCGCGGCGCTGGCCTTGCCGATTCTGTTTCATCCTTAGTGAGCCGTCGCTGCGGTCTCTGTGGCCCTCGTTAAACTTGGCCCCGACCACGCTGGGGCTCGCAGCGATTGTCCAAACACTGAACTTCAAACAAACAGAGAGAAAATAACATCTGCTTAATCCTTTGTGATAAGCCGCCTTTATCAGACCCCACTGCTCTCAGCTGGCATCGGCCTGTCAGATGGCCCCCTTTTACACGCTGTAAATAAACATCACCTGTTTGTGCAGGGTGACACGGGGGCAGCTCCTGCTACTGGTGTTATCGGGGAGGAAGCACTAGGTTGGGCGTGTGTCTGGACGTGAACCTCCAGAGGATAATCACCGCCGCGCGGGACGGGCTCCGGGGTAACCAGATGGCAGCCGAGGCCGGCTTTGTCGAGACCTGCGTGGTTATTGCTTCCTGGAAGGTGCACTGCTGAGAAAGGGGACTTTCACCTCTTCCTGCCTCGGTGGCCCCCTTGTCAGCGTCTAGACTTCGTGCTCACAATGGCAGGGGCTTCCGGATCCCGCCGTCTGTCTGTTGCCAGTTTCCGAGGCCGCATATCTAAATCGGGATTTCCTGGATTCCCAGAGTCTTGGGGTTGGAAGGGCCCAGAGTGCAGCAAGGCCGGCCTTCTCTCTCTCTACAGAAGGGAGGACGAAAGGGCAGGTCAGGACGTGCCAGGCCAGCATTGTTCTAGACCGAGCTGCCCCCCGCCCCCCGTCCTGCTGGATGTGAGCAGGGACCCTGCATCCCGGGTCGGGTCTGGGGGCAGACGAGTTGGGCCTGATATCAGGCTGCGTCTCATGAGCAGTGTGGACTGTGGCGGCCGGGCTCTCGCCTTGACTCTGGTTTCCGTGCAGACCTAGCTGTGGGTCCTCTAAGTGCGGAATCCGGCACGGTCTTTCTCGTGCCTGATGGTGCATCCGTGTCCCCCGAGGGTCTTGTTAAAATGCTGCTCTTGGTTCACCGGGTCTGGGAGGCTCATTTCTAACCAGTCTGCAATCGACGCGGACCTTTCCGCCACAGGGCTGGTAGTTTGAGTAGGGGTCCCCAAATCCATTGTGTTGAGGCCAGAGAGTGAAAGGTGGGGGGGGGGTAGTGTGTCCTTTTCCCCCACTGAGCCCACAACGCTGGCCTGAGGCGACCGATGCTCTTGTCTGGGCTCCAGCCAGCAGGTGGACAGGAGGGCCACCTTGATGGTGCCCTACGTGGGGGACACACAAAGCCACACCTGCAGAGCTCCGCAGCCCTGTCCGTCCCCTCTCCTTCAGCCTTGGCTGGGACTGTGGCCGCCTGAGCTAAAAGAAGGTGGAAGGGGGGCTGTGGCCATTGTGGGCCTGCCAGCTTGTCCTTCTCACCACCGGGAGCCCAGAGCTGGCACAGAAGAGGTCCGACCACCTGCTGGAGGGTCACATGGAGAGAGGTACGGCCATCCCAGCGTCCCGGTCGTGCAAAGCCACCACCGTGCAAATGTCACCACACAGATGACCACCCTCAAGAGAGCAGACAGCTCCCAGCTGAGCCCAGCCCGGCTCGCAGAATTGTGTGCAAATACGACAGTGGCTGGGCTTGGCCACCGCGTTTGGGCTGGTTTGTTCTGCTGCGACAGATGACTGAAACAGCGGCCATATAATTTATCGTGCAACCAGGATATTGTGAGAGGTAAAGGGCACCACGGCCATACCTCGTCTGCCCCCAGAAAGCGAAGGTGCCTGGTCGCTCTGGTGACAAACAGCCCCATGACCAATCAGTGAGCACTTCCTACACGAGGGGTGTCCCCGAGATTCTTACTGATGCAAGTGGTAGAAAGCAAACTCTTGACAGTTTAAGGCACGATGACTGTCTGTGGACTCAGAAAGCCCCAGGCGGTGCTCACACTGTGTCCAGGGGCTCACTTTGTCTTCATCTCTGCCTTGCCTTTTTTTTCTTTTTAATTACATAATTTTACTTAATGTTTTATTTTTGAGAGAAAGAGACAGAGCATAAGTGGGGAGGGCCAGAGACAGAGGGAGACACAGAATCCGAAGCAGGCTCCAGACTCCGAGCTGTCAGCACAGATCCCGACGCGGGGCTCAAACTCACGGACCACGAGATCGTGACCTGAGCCGAAGTCGGACGCTTCACCGACTGAGCCACCCAGGTGCCCCTCTGCTTTGCTTCTTTGGGTTTCCTTCTTTTTCCGGCTCTCCCCAGAAGCAGCAAGGCGAACCCCTAGCAACACTGAGCTCTCCCAAAGGCCTGGGACGGAGTGGAGTCTGTGCTGTGGCACCGATCGGCCGCGTTGGGCACGTGCCATGAACCAGTCACTCTGGCAGGAATGGTGATACCCTGCTGGGCCAGACCTGAGTCTCAAGCACACCTCAGATCAGGGTGGGGCCAACTCCATCCTTCCCTTTAGGGCAGAGAGGGGGCCACCGAGGAGAACCTGGGCTCTGTTCTGGAACACAGGAATGGAGGTGGTGCGGGTGCAGAGGGCCCCCGTCCCGAGTCCCGTGTGTCTGCATTTCGGCGAATAGACTATTCCTGCAGAATTTCTACGAGGACCCCAGCCGTGGACGTGGCCGTAGGCCCATAGATGGTTCTGGGGAAGGTCCTAACGTGCCAGCACACCGTTGGGGCCCGGCTGGAAAGCAGCTCACGGTGGGGCTACTTAGAAGGGAGACTGTCATCGCCGGAGCGTCACCGAATCAGAAGAGGGAGAAATGACCTTTAGAAGCTGTGTCCCGACACCTTCTGGCGCAGAGCTGACCCCAGCCTCACTCAGAGCCCAGACCCGAGGGGTAGCTGACTGGGTTCTCAAGCTCCCCACGGACAGACAGGGGAAGTCCCGAGGCCCTCCTGGGGCAGGGGGAGGGGGCCCACGACGGCCAGGAGGCAGGCACTCGGGCCTGCAGCCCTGCCGGGTGTCATGTTCCCACCCGCTGAGGCATTTGGCCCAGGCACCATGTTGAGGCATCAGAACAGCGAGCTTCTGACCCTAATTTTGCTGCTTTATAGTAGAATGAGTGGTGTTTCGTTCGCAGGGGCCTTCTCCTGGCCCCCGTGCTCCAGTCATGCCGGCTGCCCTCGGCCCACGAAGGCTCTGGGACATGCCCTCGGCGTCCCTCGCCGCCCCCCTCGCCGTCCCCTTCAACTGAATGATTCTCACTGGCCCCGCGTGCGGGTCTCCACTCCTGCTTCCGTTCCTTGTTGAATCGCTTAGTGGTTAACTCAGCTGCTTAAAGCAGCACCTGACTGCAGCCTTGGCTCTGGAGATGGGCTGAGTTCAGCTGCATGGCTCAGGATTGTGGCCAGCGTGGCTGGGGCTGTGTGGCCTGAGGCCTCAACTGCGGCCGTCCGGGGTCCTCGGTAACACGGCTGAGTGTGGGCCATCGGGGGCTCAGTCACAGGGGCGAGTGTGGGCCGTCCAGGGGCTCAGTCACAGGGGCGAGTGTGGGCCGTCGGGGGCTCAGTCACAGGGGTGAGTGTGGGCCGTCGGGGGCTCAGTCACAGGGGCGAGTGTGGGCCGTCCGGGGGCTCAGTCACAGGGGCGAGTGTGGGCCATCCGGGGGCTCAGTCACAGGGGCGGGTGTGGGCCGTCCGGGGGCTCAGTCACAGGGGCGAGTGTGGGCCGTCCGGGGGCTCAGTCACAGGGGTGAGTGTGGGCCGTCGGGGGCTCAGTCACAGGGGCGAGTGTGGGCCGTCCGGGGGCTCAGTCACAGGGGTGAGTGTGGGCCGTCCGGGGGCTCAGTCACAGGGGCGAGTGTGGGCCGTCCGGGGGCTCAGTCACAGGGGCAAGTGTGGGCCGTCCGGGGGCTCAGTCACAGGGGTGAATGTGGGCCGTCCGGGGGCTCAGTCACAGGGGCGAGTGTGGGCCGTCCGGGGGCTCAGTCACAGGGGTGAGTGTGGGCCGTCGGGGGCTCAGTCACAGGGGCGAGTGTGGGCCGTCCGGGGGCTCAGTCACAGGGGTGAGTGTGGGCCGTCCGGGGGCTCAGTCACAGGGGCGAGTGTGGGCCGTCCGGGGGCTCAGTCACAGGGGCGAGTGTGGGCCGTCGGGGGCTCAGTCACAGGGGCAAGTGTGGGCCGTCCGGGGGCTCAGTCACAGGGGCGAGTGTGGGCCGTCGGGGGCTCAGTCACAGGGGCGAGTGTGGGCCGTCGGGGGCTCAGTCACAGGGGCGAGTGTGGGCCGTCCGGGGGCTCAGTCACAGGGGCGAGTGTGGGCCGTCCGGGGGCTCAGTCACAGGGGCGAGTGTGGGCCGTCTGGGGGCTCAGTCACAGGGGCGAGTGTGGGCCGTCCGGGGGCTCAGTCACAGGGGCGAGTGTGGGCCGTCGGGGGCTCAGTCACAGGGGCGAGTGTGGGCCATCCGGGGACTCAGTCACAGGGGTGAGTGTGGGCCATCGGGGGCTCAGTCACAGGGGTGAGTGTGGGCCGTCCGGGGCCCAATCACACGGCTGAGTGACCGGTTGTCTGGCGAGTGGGGGAGGGGCTCAGCTGAGTGGCCAGCTGGTCCACACTCCCTTCCTCATGGCCATTGGGTTCTGAACACGTGTGCCCCCCAGGAAGTCCTCCTAGACCCAGCTTTTCTAGGTCACTTGCGGGCCAAGAAAGTCTCAAGACACATTTTAAAACTATAGTGACCTGGGGTGCCTGGGTGGCTCAGTCGGTTAAGCGTCCAACTTCGGCTCAGGTCATGATCTCACAGTTTGTGGGTTCGAGCCCCGCATCAGGCTCTTTGCTGACAGCTCAGAGCCTGGAGCCTGTTTCAGATTCTTTGTCTCCCTCTCTCTCTGACCCTCCCCTGTTCATGCTCTCTCTCTGTCTCAAAAATAAATAAAAATGTTAAAAAAAATTTTTTTTAAACTACAGTGACCTAAGTGGGAATGGAAACACACCTTATCCGAAAGGGTGGAGGCGGGGAGACCGGTGCCTGCAGGACAGGAGTGGAGGCTGAGCCTTCAGAGAGAAAGGGCCAACAGCAGCCACCCAGCTCCCACCTTGGGAAACCAGCCAAGGAGGAGGAATTCAGGCCTAAAGCAACTAGAAGAAAATGAGTAATTTAAAAAAGTTGAGCAGAAATCCATGAGATTTAAAAGGGGAGGACAAGAGAGAAAATCAGCAAGACCTAAAAAAAAAAAAAAAAAAAAAAGGCTGGTCCTGTCAGCAGCTGGGTATGATCTACAAGCCCGGAGCCAGGTTACCCAAGAAAGCAAGAGGGAGAACAGAAATGCTCGACATCTGAGAGGAGAGCACTGCTCCTTCGGACTCCGGTGGACATTAAGAGGAGAAAAAAGGGACTCTGAGCCACGCTGGGCTCACCGGCTTGGTGACTGGGATGCACTGGGCCCATCGCTTGACAGACTGCGGCTGCCAGAGGAAGCAGAGAGGGCGGGGTTAGGAGGAGCTCCACCCCCATGGCTCTGCGGGTCAGGGCGCTCACAGGGCCCGCCCAGGCTCCAGGAGGGGAGCTCCGTGAATGTTTTTTCCAGGAGGAGCCTGTGGGATGGGTGCTGCTGTTGAGCCCTGGGAAATGCAGCCTGCTGCACTGCATGCCACCTCTTCCAGGAAGGCTTCCTTGTCACCCCCCTAGACAGCCCCACCTTGGTGCACAGAGGGGTTTAGTTAGTACCTATGAAATCCTCATTTCTCAACCCTGGCTGCAGAGCAGTGTCATCTGGGAAGCTTGTGACAAACGGCCAGCTCTGGGCCCCAGAGGTTCGGACTTGAGTGGTCTGTGCTGGGGCCTGGGTATCTTTTGGAGTGTCTTCTGGGTGATTCTACTCACAGCAGGGCTGAGAACCTCTGTGGCGAATGAATGAATTTCCAAGTGATTTGTCGGGATGAAGTGTTCTGGCTAAACAGTACAAGACCAGCAATTATTTAGAAACTAAATATTGATACAGCAGCATAGCAAAGAGAAGCAAACGGGAAAACATGAGTATAAAAGAGATTAAAAACATGGAAGAAGGGGGAGGGAGGAGGGAAGCAGTGGGGGTGGGGGGCGTGTGGTCAGCTGGGATGATTGACGTGAGCACCCAGCGTGGGGTGTCCGAGCCCCCGGTGCAGACCTGAGGCCAGGTGAGAGTAAGGAGGGAAAGCGTTTGCCTGGCAGAAGTTGGGCCCAGGCTCCCGATTCTTCCTGTCACTCAGGTTTCAGAACAGACACAGGACCATGCATGCTCAACCAAGTTTGGTTTTTTTTCCCTTCTACTAACTCAGTTGTTTTTTTTTGTTTTTTTTCCCCTTCTACTAACTCAGCACTTGAAAAGTGTTTCAAGGAGCACCTGGGTGGCTCAGTCGGTTAAGTGACTTCAGCTCAGGTCACGATCTCACGGTTCGTGAGTTCAAGCCTCGCATCAGGCTCTGTGCTGACAGTGTGGAGCCTGCTTGGGATTCTCGCTCTCTCCTCTCTCTCTGGCCTCCCCCGCTCGTGCTGCCTCTCTCTCAAAATAAGTAAACTTAAAAAAAATGTTTTTCTAAATAAATAAAAATGTTGTGGGATGTTTCAAGGTATTTTTCTTCCTGGACTGACCGTTTAAAACTCGGGCTACATTTCTGTGTGTGAAAAGTCATGTGCACAGACACATACACGTGCACACATTCAAATAGGATGGCAAAGTTACTGTGGAGAGAAGTCTCTAGAGGCCTGCCGCAGGGCTCTGCACTTAGCCCTGCCCTACTCGCCGTTCTTTTCTGTTGTGGTAAAAAGCACACACCATGAAATCCATCTTACCCGTTTTAAATGCACAGTCCAGTGATGCTAACCGTGTGTACATTGTTGTGCGGCAGACCCACTCGTTATTTTTATGTATACTTGGCTGAAGACCGTTTCGTCAGACCGTGGAGTTCACAAAGCTCAGAAATAACTCTCATGAGATGCTTCAGGAAGTAATAGTTCAAAAGATAGTAGACAGTTATGTCCAGAGCATCTCTAAAACCCCTCAACTTAGGACCTGGCATTTAGCAGGTGCTTAAAGAAATGTCTGTGAACTAAATTAATGGTAGGCAGTTGGAATGAAGGACCCAAAGTGATGATATTCAACAGAAGCATGTAAAATCCTCGTGGAGATGTAAAACCAGAAAGATCTAGAATCTAAAGTCTGGCTCAGGAAGCAAGAAATGGTGCCCAGCCTTTCAAAAATTTGAAATACCATGGGGTGTCCAGGTGGCTCCGCCGGTTAAGCGGCTGCCTTCGGCTCAGGTCATGATCTCACGGTCCGTGAGTTCGAGCCCCGCATTGGTCTCTGTGCTGACGGCTCAGAGCCTGGAGCCTGCTTCCGATCCTGTGTCTCCCTCTCTCTCTGCCCCTCCCCGTCTCATGCTCTGTCTCTGTCTCTCAAAAGTAAATAAACATTAAAAATTTTTTTTAATAAAAATAAACAAATAAATAAACATTTGAAATACTTCGAGCCTCCGGGTGAGTGCAGAGAAGAAAGAAACCAATAACAATGTACTAACGACCCAGGCTTAACCCACACGAGCATTTCTCATTGCATATCTGGATGCTATTTTCATGAAAGAAAACGTTACGGATGCCCTGGAATCTTCCACGTACCTCTCCCTGGTCCACTCACTCCATGTCCCTTCTCTAGACTTGGCCCCCACCTCGATGTTGGCGTCTGTCATTCCCAGGCATGTTTTTGTATCTGGCTGCGCATGGATTCATCCAGGACACAACACAAAGGTGGCTTTGCATGTCCTTACGCTGCGTATAAATGGTTTCCTATTGGACGTTTCCTTCTGCAAGTTGCTTTGCTGGCTGCACACGAGGCTTCGAGATTCTTCTGTGGCAATGATGGAGCTGTCTCGTTTGAGCTGGCCGCTGTGGAGCACGTTCCCGGATGAGTGTCCTCCCCGCTGAGGGACGGGCACGTCCTTGCAGAGCATTGGTGACTCTCCCGCCGGGTGAAGGTCCATACGGACGAGAGCCAGCCGGTGCTCCCGGTGACTCATCTACTCGAATCTCTGCCATTGAGGGTTGGAGGCCACTGGTGGTTTGTTTGGCCTTTGTGGGTCAAGCTCCCTCTGGATAAAATTTTTATTATTTTTTTGGTTAGAATATGATTTTATCAAATGACTGATTTGGTTGACTCATTTCTTTTTTTAAACTTTTTAAATGTTTATTTATTTTTGAGACGGACAGAGACAGAGAGCGAGCGGGGGAGGAGCAGAGAGGAAGGGAGACACAGAATCCGAAGCAGGCTCCAGGCTCCGAGCTGTCAGCACAGACCCCGACGTGGGGCTCGAACCCGAACCGCGAGGTCAGGACCTGAGCCACAGTCGGACGCTGGACCGACGGAGCCGCCCGGGCGCCCCTGGTTGACTCATTTCTCCCCGACTTGAACAGGCAAGTTGGTTGACCTGAGTCATTGATTAACCGGCTACTTCTCAGTCATGGCTGCGCCTCAGAATGACCCACGAAGCTTCCAGCAGACACCACGGCCTGCCTCCCGTGCCCGGATCCCGCCCCCGTGTCTCCGGGATGGGGCCTGGATGTGGTGCCTTTTCAAAACCTCCCCAGGTGCTTTTCGAGTGAGACAAGCCGCGGTGGAAGACGACTGCCTTGGCCTGAACAGCTGCCACGGGGGGGTGAGCAGTGTGCCGGGGGCAGCGTTTGGCTCTGACTGTTCCAGGGCCATTTGGTCTTCTCAGCGAGGAGAAGGGTCGGCTGCCACAGTTGTTGAGTGTGACGTGGGCGAAGCCACTGATGGATTGGGCCGTTTGCAGTGGGTCAGATGCTCCAGCCTGGGGCAGGGCAGCTGCGCTGAGACACGGGCAGGGTGAGACGGGGCGGATGCTCACGGAAGCCCCAGGGTGCCCGACGACAGAGGGACCCTTCTCAAAGGCCCGATCAGGGCAGAGCCTCAGTGCACGTCGTCAGGGGTGCACAGCACTTAGCAGCCTGCCTGCTTTCCTGGACTGTCTCAGCTGGTCTTTGTCCCCAAGGAGAGGGGCTGCGAGGTTGGAAAGCCTATACTCATGTTGCCCGTGACGGAACGGGAGCTCCGGGTGAAGCGGGTCCAGCAATGTGTCACCGTTAGCAAGCAGCACGTGGACGAGAACACACTTATCTGCTCAAGATCCCACGTGCCGGACATCCAGATCCAACTTACCGAACAGTCTGGAAACCAAAGCCAATTCTGGCCTGTTCTCACCCCGAATGGCCACCGTCACCTTCCTGCCTCCCCTCGTCTGCTTCCATTTTCTCTCCTGGGACGGATCAATGGGGGTGGCGGGGGGAGGGGAACAAAAGAAAAAGGAACCCAAGCCTCTCTGATGGCTCCCCTTTGCAAATTCCACCCCCAGCACGCCAGGAGAGAGGTGAGATTTTAGATCAGAGTTTCCCGTCCTTTTCACGTACGACGTCAAAACGTGCCACAGACCTCTCCGGTAGCCCTCGTCCTTTTAATATCAGCGGGTTACGGAATACACTCCTACCAACAATGCCGCTTGTGAATTTGTAGCACTCTTAATTTAGAAAATCCATCATTGCAATAACATGCACTTTGACAAATACTGGTCCAATTCATATGGGCAAGATATTTTCTGTAAAGATGCTTTTGCTATTATCCTAAGGAAGCACCTGCGTTTTTTAGAGGTGCATAATTATGTAGGAAAGCAGTGGCCCAAAGTCAGGGATGTGTGGTGGGGTCACACACCGTGGAACGTACTTGGTAGGTGTACAGGAGCTCGTCAGACTGTTTGCCTACTGCCATACGTAAATTTTCGTAACACAATGAAAGTAAAGAGCATAGTTGGCCCAGTATGAATTTGCAGACCCCTTAAAATAATTTTGTCCCTTCCTTACTCTAACATCAGTAGCCGGTGGATCGGAACCAGTGGTTTCAGATTACTGGTGAATCCTGTCAACCAGGCTTCGGTTTCGTTTTGTTCTTCATCTCTTAGGTCAAAAAGGCACAGAGCGATGATGGTGCCCGTATTTGCTCACAAACCCAGATTTTCCCGTTCCGTTCTGCATGGACCGATCGATCCCTACCACTTGTTAGGCTCTGGGGTGGGGTTAGTGAGATCCAGAGACGCAGTCCCTCCTCCAGCAGGGCCACATCACACGGGACATGGGTGCTGAACGGGCCAAACAGGTGGTTAATAAAGTCGTTGCGAGAATACAGAACGTTGGAAGGAAAGGAGCAGGTTCCGCCTGAGGGTGCATGAAGGGAGAGTCTCACCTGGCCCCGGGCAGGGAGGCTTCCTGGAAGAAGTGACATTTCAGTTGAGAACTGAACGGCCAGTAGGAGCTTGTCAAGCCCAGAGACCCCTGCATTCCAGAGCCCCCCAGGCTCCCCGCTCCCTGCTGTCCGTGGCCCAGGCGCTAGGGTGGAAGAACTCACCGCTCAGCATAATCCGCCCCCGGAGAGCAGCAGGAATCCCTGCCCGCCGCCCTCCACCCTTCCTTGTCAGCAGCTGGCCCCTAACAAGTGACTAATCTTTAGCATGTTTGATATGAAGCGGGACAGCCAAAATAATCACCCGTCAGGGATTCTCTCTTCGTAAAGACACGGCAACGATCAGGTTTCAGAGTGCGCGGGCAGCGTGAACCCCGGGAGCTCACCCTTCAAACAGGGCATTGACCTTCCCTGACTGCCTGGGATGGGCCGCGTCGAGCCACAGCTCATATTTCCTGGGCCTTTCGTTGTGAGATGAAATGCAAGGAGGCCGACAGTGATAAAAAGATAGCGCTGAGCGGGCTGCGTGGTGCGGAGCCCCGCCCGCCGCAAGGTGTTCCGGAACCGGCCGGGGAGTTCATGTGTTTGAGAATTTTCTAGGTGCCAGGCACCACGCTCTGCACTCTGTCTGTGTCGTCAGCTTGACTCCTTCAGATTCTTGGATTTGGAGATTTCTCATGTCGAAGCCTGAACTCTGGATCCCCCGCCCCAACGTCCGCTCTCCCTGCATTCTTGCCAAATCACTTGGGCCAATACCGCGGTGGCCGCCTCCAGAGCTCGCTCGACCCTCCCAGCCCTCACGCGGTCCGTGAGCAAATCCCGTGGATGTGCATCCACTCCTGCGTGGGCGGCTACCACGCTGGACCACACCTCCACCACCCCTCCCCCGCCTTGTTGCCTTCATCTCCCCTGCTGGCTTCCTGGTGCCCGCCCACACCCGCCGCAGCCTGCTTCCAGCCCAGAAGTCGGTGGCGCTGCCCACAGCGGCAGCGTGGTCTCTCCAGGGTCCACAGGGCCCTCCTCCTCTCCTTCAGTCCTACCTCAGCTCGTCCGTACCCCTGCCCCCTTTCCTTCTAGATTTTTCTCCATAGTCATTATTGTTGGGTTATGTAATCAGTAGCTCAGTGCTTGTTTTCCTCTCTGGCTCCTGTGTTTTGCCTGTGTCGCCCTTTGCTGAGAGCGCAGTGCTAGGCCCTCCACTACGACCTGGAACAGAAGGACTGTGGCTCCAAGCCAGACCACCTGGGTTTGCGCTCCAGCGCTGCCACTTCCTGGCTGGGGAATCCTCGCCAAAAGCTTCCTGCTGTTTTATGCGGGAGGCTGGCTGGCCCACGGTATCCAATACCCGTGACCCCACTTTCCTAGCACACCCCAGCACCACCCCCGTGGCCTTCAGGGCGCCAGGCACAGGTGGGTTCTGGCCGAGGGGGTTCGGGCAGAGACGACGGGGCCAGCGCGGGCGGGAGCCAATGACCCCGGCGATCTGCAGTGGCCACGCTCAGAGATGGTGAGATTCAAGGCAAGCAGAGCCACCCGGCCCTGAGCACGAATCCCCAGGACTCACCACTGGGGACCTGGACCCAGAGACTTAAATCTCTGTCCCCTGGATCCAATAATTCTGCCTCTAGGGGCGGAGCCCGGAAACTATCTGAGATGCACACGGAGGTTTGTGCACGAACGTGGGCTGTTTCTCACCGCAGTTATGACGAGGGTAAACTTAGGGGTAATGTCAGTGTCTGAAATGAGGGGATCTGATCATAAGTTGTGAACGAAAAGCCAAGCGAGGGAAAGTTGTGCGGCCGTTGACTGGAATTTGCCTCGTGAGGACCCTGAAGACCCCCCCCCAACCTCTCAGCAGCTGTGAACAGCGTTCCATGTGCTGTTCCAGGAATGTGTGCTCTGTACGTGTGTGCAGAGGGTGAGACTCCCGTGTAATTTAAAAATAGATCAAACTATGCAGTGGTCACACCTTAGCAGTGACATCACTGGTGATTCCTATTTTCTACGTATTCTGTATTTTCCACATTTTCTAACATAACAAGCTCATTACTTTTGTAATTGATAGGAGATAGTACTTACCACTTTGCGCCCTCTCCGAGACATGGGTCACTGTGGCTCAAACGCAGCAAGTTCAACCAGCCGTCTTATCTGGTATCTCCCAAGAGCCTTGAAAGGCATGATTATGTCACCTTTTAAAGTAACCCCATGGGGCGCCCGGGTGGCTCAGTCGGTTGAGCGGCCGACTTCAGCTCAGGTCATGATCTCGCGGTCCGTGAGTTCGAGCCCCGCGTCGGGCTCTGTGCTGACAGCTCAGAGCCTGGAGCCTGTTTCAGATTCTGTGTCTCCCTATCTCTCTGACCCTCCCCCGTTCATGCTCTGTCTCTCTCTGTCTCAAAAATAAATAAACGGTAAAAAAAAATTAAAAAAAAAATAACCCCATGGACGGACGAGACCCACTGACATGTTGAATGACAGTTCTTTTTAATGTTTGTTTTTGAGAGACAAGGAGAGAGAGAGCGAGTGGGCAGGGGCAGAGAGAGAGAGGGAGGCACGGCATCCAAAGCAGGTTCCAGGCTCTGAGCTGTCAGCACAGAGCCCGATGCGGGGCTCGAACTCGGGAATGGCGAGATCATGACCTGAGCTGAAGTTGGACGCTTAACCCACTGAGCCACCCAAGCGCCCCTAACGACAGCTCTTTAGCAAATGACTCATGCCTGGGGTTCCCGAGAGGAGAGTAGGAATAAACACGTGAGCAAAGGAACGAGCTACAACAAAGAGCTCTTGGGGGCAGAGGTCCTCCTTCAAGATTGGCTGCGATCCCAGCTTGGGCCAGTGGGCCAGGAAGGATGCACCCCACTGCCTTCACCGTGGAAGTGTTAAAAGGGGCCCTCGGAGAGGTGAGGCCACTCACCCAGAATCACTCGTCTTGTAAGTGGCATCTTCCTGGGCCCTTGAATCTGTGCCTTCCTGGGACATCACACCCCAGGGTGGGTATTGACTGGGGAGAGAGGGGTGTTGCCAGCCAGAGGGGCAGCAGGGGTAGGGGGTGCCCGAGCACTGGGAAAGCTGGGATTTGTGAAAGTGAGGTTGCGAGCCCTCCCGTGATGGGGGTGCTGTGTCCTGGGCACGCCCCAGAGCTCCAGGGGGGCTGACCAGACGCTCTCAGTGGCTCCCTCAGAGACGTCACTCCTGTTCAGCCTGACGCCCCCACTCTGAGCCCTCCCCGTGCCCCCCTGCCAGCACAGCGGGCCCTCCTGTCTATGCTGCCACCTCCTTGGCTCCGCAACTCCCGTTGGCACGGCCGCCACGTGCAGGACATTCTGCCTGCAGACCGGGTCTAAGCGGCTGGCACCAGGTCACGCGTATCCCACTGTCTGTGCCAGGTGACGTCAGCTGATGGCTCTGGTTGATGTCAGTGTGTGCGCCCAGGGCCCACCTCCACAGCCCAAATTGCTTACCATTCCCAGTGCCGATTCCCCTCCTATGGAATGAATTGTTACCCGCCCCCCACCCCCCACCCCCCACACACATAGGTTTATAGGTAGAAGCTCCAACCAACAATGAGACCGTTATTTTGAGTCGGGGCCTTTAAGTAGGTGATTCAGGGTAAATGACGTCATAGAGGTGGGCCCCTTTCTGATGAAGTCGGCGTCCCCCAAGCAGAGGGAGAGACACCTGAGAGCTCTCTCTGTCTCTGAGCGTATGGACAGAGGAAAAGCCACGTAAAGCCCAGCGAGCAGGGAGCCTGTCTCCAAGCCAAGGAGAGAGGCCTCACCAGGAAGTACCTTGCCGACATCTGTACCTTGGATTTGGGGTCTCCAGAATTGTGAGAAAAGAAATGTCTGTGATCCTCGGTGGCATTGTTGTCACGGCAGCCTGAGCAGACTCGGGCATCCCCTGTGGCCAACGGGGGGCCACGTCACATACCTTCAGGGGGCCCCCCGACAAGCTCTGTCCTGCCCGGATTTCAGATCAGTGTTGCGTGACCCTGTGGCTAGAAATGGCTGACGCTCCCTCACTCGACAGCCGGTGTCTGAGGACAGGCCGCCCACCGGCCCCTCGGGCTGTGGGGCTTCCCCACCACTCTGGGGCCTGTTCTAAAACTCCTTTCAAGCCCATGGGCGACCCCACAACAATCGATGCCTTCCTTTTTTCCTCGAGTTAGAGGCGTTTTCACTGCAGTGAAAAAAACCCCAGGTAATGGAACGGCATTCTTATCTTTCCTGGTGTTGGAGTAGTTTGGCCCTTAAGATGGCAAAATGCTTTTGCTCTTCATGTGTCTGGATGAGAGAAGCAGCGACGCATGGGTCCCCCAAGTGTTACTTTTCACCTTTTACCCCCCCTGCCCCCCTTCGCTCATGGAGATGGGAAGAGAAGTGGGGGAACGATTCATTCTCCAGCTTAGCCTGGTTCCAGCCTCAATAGCAAATGCATGGATTTTATCCAAAACGAGATGAACGGGAGGGCCTCGCGTTTGGGAGGCGGCCAGAATCGCTGTTGGAATGGGGCCGTTCTGCCACTGTCCCTGGGTTGTGGGGAAATGACCATCGTTTTTATTTTGCCAAGGGCCGGTCGCTTATCGCAAGGGCTGGAGGGCCAGGGGAAGTTCATTCCTCGTTGCCGTTTTGCTCTGCGGTGCTAAATTAGTAATGGAACAGCTTGGTCCGAAGGGTTTCTTCCCAGGATTTAATAAAAGGCACAGGTGTGGCTGAAAGGCACTCAGCCATGTGCAGCCGGGGGCAGCAGGAGAGCTGGCTCCAAGAGCTCCTATCTAGGTGCAATCAGCCTTGTTCTGATTTAGGGTGAGCTCGTTGCCAGGGAGCAAAACACAAGGAACCCCTTTCTTTTGCAGTTTGGATGCTTTCTCGGGCTATGCGTGTGTGTTGCTTCCCAGTAAAGGTCTAGTCGAATGCTTACTCCAAAACCTCTGGCCAAACCTAAGAGAAGGAGTTGACGTTGGGAAAAGAAAAAGTAGGCACAGTTTTGGCATTCATACACTCCCATTAGGATCATTAAAGGTTGCTTCCCAGAAGAGAAATAAATGAAGGAAGGGATCTGGGGTGCCAAGAGAGTTTCAGGAATCACCATGCTCACCAGTGACATCGCCGCCATCATCATCATCATCACCATCATCACCATCAACGCCATCACCATCATGATTACCATCATCATCACCATCATCATCACCATCATCAACACCACCATCATCATCATCACTAACTTTATTTGACCACTTATGTGCCAGGAACCCTGCTCATGCCTCAATGTCTTTAGCACCTCCCTCTAATTTTTTTTCCGTGCGCTCTATTCAGTTTTTCTTCATGGCGCTTACCTCTCCTGGGCATTACGTCATAGATTTATTTGTTGACGTGTGTTTCCTCTGCCCTCTTTTGCCCAGAATGTGAACTCCACAAGGGCTTTTGTTTTATTGGCGATAGGACTCCCACGATCTAGCCCAGGGCTTGTGACGTGATAGGCGACCAGTAAATAGTAGTTGAATGAAAGGACATTAAGGACAATTCTGTGAGCTGATGCTGTCACACTGTCACCACAGAAGTGAGGGGAGTCAAGCTCACTGCAGCTACGTAGCTTGCCCGAGCGCGTCGGTATAGAATTAGAATTCAGCATCGGGTAGTTACCACAACCTCAGGTTCTTTAACCTCTAGAACAAGCTGTACCTTAATGTTTGCCCGCGAATTAATGGCACATAGATCCTTTAAGACTTTTAAATCCCTACATCTCTGGTTATTTTTTCTAAAGCAAATGAAATGCATCTCCGTTCTCCAAAAGGAGGAAAAAGCGTTCTCTAGGAGTGGACAACCACCCACATCTGCTTCTCTGCGTGACATAAAAACCTGAGCTTGTGTTCTCCAAAAGACTTAATTAATGAGTTGACCAAGTCAGAACCATTTGCCCAAACCAAGGCAGGGATAAAAGTTGATTGACAAGGGTCTAATTAACCCCCCATTTATAATCTAACAGCCTGAGATCTTTCAGGTCGTAAAGGACTTTGATCCTAGAAATTGTGCTAATCATAGTCCCCCACCCCCACCTCCTCCATTTCTGTCTGGCTTCCCTAACTTGAGGGTGGGTGCTGCAGAGGCAGGGCTTCAGGCCTTGTTGAAAAGAAATTAGTTCCCTGCAGTGGCCGAATGAGCTGTCTGTAAAAATAACAACAACCCCACATGGGGTCTTGAGATAGCAATCTGGCCATGGGCTCCCTCAGTGGGGACATCGTTTGCATAGTGATGCATGCCAGATGGTTCTGAGACAAATTCCAGTATCTGTGATGATGGAGGAGCTGCCACTCCTTGGGGTGGGCTCGTGGGGGTGGGGTGCGCTGCTCTTGTGGGACTCAGGGAATGACCCTCGTTAGTGGTGTGTGGGGCGGGGATCCAAGTTAAACACTGGTGACAGACAATAGGGCGGAAATGATGCAGCGTGGTTGGAGAAGTGGGTTCTGAGAATGGTGTGGGCGTCGAGGGGCCAACAGGCAACACCCCGGGGTGTCCTCTCCCTGCTCCGCCTGAGAGGTCCAGAGAAGTGGGTCCAGATTTGGTGATTCCGGAGACCAGGGCATACTTTGTTTTGAATCAGGTGTATTGACATAGGCTTACCGACTTTTATTGTGTCTGTTAAGTTACTTACAAAACAAGGGAACAAAGAGGTTGACAGAAGCAGCAAAAATCCCTATGATCTACCTCCAAAACCAATTAACTTATTTTGAAAAGAACATCTTAACACCCACAAAAAGTGGGAAGAATGTCATCACAGATGCAACATAGACCTTCTCAAGGAAGGGCGGTAGACGACCACGGGCAAATTTGTACATACTCACATCGCCCTTATTTCTCTCATTCATCCTTTGGTGAAAATTGGTTGCAGATCCACCGAGCCCAAGGCCTGGTGTTTGTAGGGTGACAGTAAGTCCCTTTGGTCTGGGACAGTTAGGTTGAGGCGATTGCTAATTAATTAATGTTTACTAATTGGTTTTAATGTTTCCTCTCCCTCTCAAATGGGCTCCAGTTTAGATGCTCAATTATACAGTCACCCTGAGACTTTGGGGGCCTCTAGTGCAGACAGGGATCAAGACTTTAATTCTGCTCCATGACCCTGGGGACATATTTTTAGTGCTCTTTGAAAATGCTTTCCTTGTGTATTTCAGTGAAGGAAGGGAAAACCTGATACGCTGAAATTTGTTCTTTCCCTCTCTCTCTCTCTCAACAGCTTTGTTGAGACATCACTAACATGTAGAAAGTATAGATATTTATAGTGTATAACTTGATCTTTTGATATACGTATACGTTGTGAAATTTCTTCCCCCTTCCTTTTCTTATTCTACATGATGGTCTGAAATGTCCTTGTATAGATGAGCAAGCAGTGGAAGAGAGATTTTAATGAAACATGTTGCATATAATTCTGTCCAAATTAGTCATGTGACTTAGAAAAGAGGGAGATCTCGAACTTTCCCCGCTTGCCTGCTATTGTGCTGGAAACTCACTGGATACTTAGCACCTCATCTCAGCAAATGGGGACACAGCACCAACAGACAACAGGATGTGGCCAAAACAGGGCGTCTACTTGTCTCTTCCCCGACTGAATTTTATTACTTACATGTTGCGTCTTGCTTACAGAGTCTAAATGACGGAAGAGACGCCTCGTTCCATCACCATCTCCCACGCTGCTCGTAGTCTGCGTGTACCCGTGTGCTAACGGAGAAGGGATGGGGACTTTGATGCAAAAGGGGGTTGTCAAGACGAAAACCCAAATAGTCACCATTGAACACAATCTTTATGTTCACGGAGTGAGAGATGGTGTGTCCCCTCGAAAGGGACCATGAACCATCCTGAACGTTAGCTACATCTAAATGTCCCCAAGTGCTAGGTGATGACAGTGCTGGGGCTGCTGGCAACAACTGAGGCAGCCTCCCGAGGGCCTGCAGGCATCCCTGCCTGAGCAGCTCCATCTCCCCTGCACACCGGGTCCACACACTGTCCAGGAGAGTGAAGGAAGCAGACACGGGCTGGTGCCCATCCCCCCACTCCCAATAACCCACTTGACTCTAAAAATATTGGGTTTGATGGGGATTTTCGAGATTTTCTGGTCCAGGCTACTCACCTACAGATGAGAAAATTCTACAAGGCCCAAGAAGGGGCGCCCCAGGCACTCGTGTTCTTGCCCAAGACTGTAGGTATTCAGTAATGTTTTTTTAACCTAGGGTGGTCCTTGGGTTTGGCCAATCAAACGAGTTCCCCAGTGATGTGTTCTTCATCCCCCTCTGCCCTGCTCTGACCTGCATGGGGTTGGGACTCAGTATGCCTGCCTCAAGCTGAGCGAAGCCTGTCCTCTGCCAGAACGTTACGTGGGCCAGGCCTTTGGCCTCGGGACCCCCATGGCGGCCACTGGTGCTGGATGGTTGGTGGAGTCAGGCCCTCCTCAAGGGAAACATCTGGGCGCACAGGCCTGAATTCTCCTTTCTGAGTGACCAGATTGTTGAACAAAAACAAATACCTGCTTTGTGCATATTTCTTTCCTTTTGGGGGGTTCAAGAAGAGTTGACGTTGGAGCCACGGTCAAAGACGTTGCCAAAACAATCAGAAGCTCTCTGAAGGAAAGGGTAGCCAGTTGCCAGCATTGAAAGCAGCAGCCAAGATTTAGGAAGCTTAAATACCTAACCTGCCTTGATTTAGAACCCTTTTAGGCTGACATTTAATATCGACTTGCCTGGTGGGCAGGTTTCTCGCAGTGTTTGGGGAAGGCTAAATGGGACTGGAACAGTGATGACCTCACCCAGAGCTCGGCGCCCCTCGGGTCTGGTGCCTTTTTGAGCTCAGAGCGGCTCAGTCTGTGGAACTCCCAGGCTGGCCCCACGTTCCCGGTGGGATTTGGAAAGCCCTGTGTTTATCCCTAGGGCGGAAGGGGGTGCTTTTGGTGGGGGGGACGGTGCAGGCCCACCAAGGGAGATCGATGCAGACTACACAGCATTCGGTGGTCTGATCATGGAGAAGGCAGATGCAGGCCAGCTAGAGGCAGACCCAGGACCGAGGGGTGGATATTCTGGGGAGTCACCTTCCATGTATTGTTTGAATGATGACAGCCATCCAAAATGGAATACCCTGGTTAAAGAAAGGTCTGTCCCCACGGGAATCGTTCTGAGGCTTAGATGACCACTTGGCTGGAAGCATTGTTAAAGGGTTTCAAAGGCTGGAAAGGGCGGGTGTGGGCTAAATGAAGTCTAAGGTCTGACAGCCAATCAATCCGCGAGAAAGAGGACATACTCACCAGGTTCTATTTAGGGGTCTCTGGTATATAGGAATCCCTCACTTAACTGGGGTTTCAAATAGGGATCTTAGCTAGCTGAAAAGCGACCAGGATCAGCAAGGAAATACCCAATGAGAATTGGGGACCTGTTGCTGCAGCGTTTGCATGGTTTCTAAGTAAGAGGGCGCACAGGGTCTCATTTGTGACGCGGTGACTCCTACTTTAGACACGACTCTAACAGACTCGGTGGATTCCTCAGCAGTAGCTGGTAGAGAGAAGTACATTGAGGAAACTGGGAAGAACATACTTTTTAATACCAAGAGAAAAGGAATCAGAAGTATGGCAAAGTGAGGCCATTTAATGAGAAGGCAAACATTTGGACAAACTTTGGGAGCACACAAAGCAGGGCCAGGCTGTGGGTCATCGATAAGAAGGTGAATTGTGTTCGATGGCCTCTGTGAAAGAAGACGGAGTAATCTACACCATATTTTATGGAGATGGGTAATAGAAGATTGAGAGGTAGCTCCGTACCTGGGAATTTGCAATACACGTGGCGGAGGATGTATGAGTAAGAGCCACATTATGAAATTATGTCTCCGTATCCGTATGAAAGTATAAACAACTTAAAAAAATGAGCATGGGGGCACCTGGGTGGCTCAGTCGGTTGAGCGTCCGACTTCAGCTCAGGTCACGATCTCACGGTTTGAGAGTTCGAGCCCCGCGTCAGGCTCTGAGCTGATGGCTCAGAGCCTGGAGCCTGCTTCCGATTCTGTCTCTCTCTCTCTCTCTGCCCCTCCCCCATTCATGCTCTGTCTCTCTCTGTCTCAAAAATAAATAAACATTAAAAAAAAATTTTAAAAATGAGCATGGGACAGGACATAAGCATTTCACAGAAACACTGTACACATGGCCAATCTACATGCAAAATGTGCCGACCGTCATTAGTAATCAAACACAGGCGCACGGTTGAAAAAGGAGACTTGATTTTTGTCTGCCAGACTGTCCAAGATTTAGAAGATATTCCAAGTTAGTTGGGGTGTTGGGACGAAGATTGGTATGCGTTTTGAAGAGCCAATCTGGCACTTTTTATCACATTGTCATCTTATCCATTTATCGGTTTTACCTAGAAATTCCACTCCCAGCAATTGCCCCCCCCCCCCCCACCAAAATGAATCTGAAGATATGTGTTCAGGGATCGTCATTGAATCTAGAATTACAAGATGTTAGAAACAGCCTGAAGTCCACTGATCTTGTGGAATATTCATGTGGTGAAATATTAAGAAAACATCTACAAATGACATATGCTTGTGAAATGATGAGGACGATAGATTGTGAATAAGATAGTGTGGGTGAAATATACCGTTAAGGAACAAAGAAAGCTGTAGAACTGTATACGAAATATGATCCTTTTGGTATAAAAAATTATCATTATTGTTTAAACTATATTTATACCGAACTCTGAAGCTATTCGTGGGTCTTTCGGCTTGGAAAACTGGTCATTTCCTTTGGGTCAGGCACTCTGCTGGACTCTTATGAAGATGATCTAATTAAATCTTCACCAACATCCTCTAAAGTTGAGCCTCCTCACCCAAGGCTCAGATCATCGTGGAATCTATCACCAGTTAGTAAAGTAAGTGGCTCAGTCAGGATTCAAATCCAGATCCACGTGCCCTCGGAATGTAGGCTCTCAGGAATTTACCCATCCGTCTGTCCGTCCAGCCATCCAGCCAGCCAGTATTTACTGAGGGTCTTTTCTGAGCCACAGTATGCTACACGCTTTTGTTTGAAGCCGTGACTAAGGGTAGAGAATTTGTATGGGGAGCACACGTAGAATGCACAGGGACCAGTTCCTATTTGAATATTCACAGGGATAAACGACGAAAACTCTATTTTCCAAACCATAGACATGGAACTGTTGTGCCTTTCTGACATCTGTTTCATAATGTAGGGAAAGTCCTAGGATTGAAAACAATCAGGAAATGGAAATCCAAACTGGGAGTGGGGAGGGGCTCAGAGGGCTTTGCCATCACTGAGAAGCCTAGATGGCATGGAGGAAGGTCAGCACGAAGGTCTGAAAGAAGCTAGGGGAGCCAGGGGGGCGCCAGGGGTCTTTGGGTGGGGACAGGGGACCGATTCGGGGGGTGGGGAAGGGACCGGTCTGGGAGCGGGGCAGGGGGAGGGGGTGTCGGGGGCCCAGGGCTTTACTTGTAGACCCAGAGGACAGAGAGCTGTGCTCCCCACTGGGGCGCTGCTCAGAGGCCAGGTGACCAGAGGGCCTGGGACTTGTCTTCGGCCCAGAGCAAACCCTTGTTGGAGCTCGCTGGGTCACTGGTCAGCCTGTACCCCATCGTGGCCACCAGGCTTGTGGGGAACTCTTGAGAAGGACCAGTGTGTAAACGCCAGCTCCAAGTGGTTCTGCCTCGATCCATCTGGAAAGAGGACAGGCACCTCCTTCGTTTTATTTATTTATTTTTTCTTTAAAGCCCTCCAGGTAATTCCAAGGTGCAGGCAGGAGGAGAAACGAGTCTGAAATACGACCCTTTTAAATACAATTACCCATTCACCCATCTTGCAGTCCTGGGTGCCCATTTCTCAGGTGGGGTGCCGTTGGGGAAACCCTGTATGATGGGGGTGGTCTCTGGGCCTCAGGAAACAAGATGCTCATCCAGACACAGCTGCACACTTGGGTGTGATCTCGGCTGAGTCACTGTCCTCCCCGGACCCGCGTGCTGTCCCGGGAGGACTTTGAATTGCTCACCCCTGATATCGCACCCAGTGACCTCACCAATAGCATTGAGTGCTTGTGGAACGAACGAACGAACGAACGAACGAATGAACTATGTGAGGGCTATTTCAAATAACCTAACTTAATCCTGGAAAGGCAATATCCCTGCCCACTCTCACCCTTTACAGCTCTAAGTATTTAAATCCAGACTCCCTAGAAGGTCTATACCTCCACCCTTCCCATTTCCTAGGGCGGCGATAGGGTTAGAGGGTCAGAATGTGCTGCTGCCATATTTCCAAAACTCTATTTCATTTGCAAAAACCTCAGAATTTACAACCCTAAAACCACCCTTTTCACCACTGGCTTGGAACATCACCAACCCGCCTGTGTCAACCCCTATTTAACCCGCCGGTTAGACCAGCACACAAACAGTAGGCATCTCCAAAAGGTCGGCCTTCCCAGACCGGCGACCCTTCCGCTGTTTTGCAATTTTGCAAGAAGGGACCTGGGGCCTGACCAAGTCACAAACTATCTGATTTGAGCTTTTTCCCACTAATTAAATTCAAACCATTAATCAGATGAGAGACTGTTTTCTTTTTGCCTTCGACCTCAAGCAGCTTTTGTCCTTTGGATCTGTCACTCTGGGAATTTTACCCCTTCAAGAGGATTCGCTCGAGCTTTTGAAGTTGGCGGGGGGAAAGAGAAGGCAAAGGAGGCAGGCGAGATTTGCTTTATGCAAAGTGGCCACGAGGCATGCCTGTAAAGCCGGCTGACCTAGATCCGTTATCCCCGCAGCCAAAGAGATGGGATGTTGCTGTCCTATTTTGTTTGCTTAGCTGCACGGTTTTCGTGTCATGTGCCCTAGGATGGGTGTAATCGGTCTTTTAAAAAAGCATGTTACAGGGGCGCCTGGGTGGCTCAGTCGGTTAAGCGTCTGACTTCGGCTCAGGTCACGATCTTGTGGTTCACGAGTTCGAGCCCCGCGTCGGGCTCTGTGCTGACAGCTTGGAGCCTGGAGCCTGCTTCCGATTCTGTGTCTCCCTCTCTCTCTGCCCCTCCCCCGTTCATGCTCTGTCTCTCTCTGTCCCCAAAATAAATAAACATTAAAAAAGCATGTTACTCCCTGACTTCACACCCCTGACTCTTACCCAGACTGGTGTTTTCTCTGGGGAAAAAAAAAAAAAATCCTGGAAAGAGTTAAGTACTGTTCGTTCCTTCCTTTAAGATCAAGTTTTGCGAAGTAAACTGGAAACGACAACAGAAAAATAAATACCAGCCACTTGCACTGTGTCCTCTGTCTTGCTGAAAGGTGACCCTGGCCTTAAGGGGATGAGGCAAAGTGGAGGTTAGACTGTGTGCCACCACAAAGTGAAACAAGAAAAATCTAGAACAAGAGTCAGCCTGTGGGATTTGAACCCAGGGACTGGGGAGAGGTCAGGCCACAACCTGCCGCTTGACATCGCTGTGTAATGATATACGGTGTCTGGTTTCCAGAACGTCATGGTTCAACTGCTGCGGCTTACGCGGATTAACTTCTGAACGCCGAGGCCGGTCCCGTTACTTGGGTTTGCTCTGTTTGCTCACGTGAATCACATCCCACGCGCTGATGCATCAGGAAGTGGCTGGAGCCCGTACCCAGTGGCAGATGTTTCCATCCCGGAGCTGAGGGGACAACTCTGGTGAGTGCAGTCTTTTTCTATGGCGAGAGGACCCCGCCCTAGTCCTGCCCCTTCTGCACCCGTGTGGGTTCCGGGTTCGGGCCTCTCTGGAGGGAGAGCCCGCTAGCTCATTAACCAGGCAGCCGATTGATGGTTCCCACCTCACGAGAGCTCCAGGCTGGTGACCCTGGTCACTCTGAGAGTGGAGGCCCCGTCACCAACGTTCCCTGAACCATATGCTGTTGGAGGTGCTGAAATGTGGTCCCTGACCTCAAGGGGTCATCTCTAATTGACTTTGTTTTGGTCCCGAGTATCAAATGAGCAGAAACAAAGAGACATCTTGAGGGGGGTGTGCTGGTCGGCTAAGGGGATTTCACGGAGGCTCCCGAGTTTGAGGGCCAGTGATCTCAGCAGGAGCTTCATAAATGCTCCCACGGTCGGAGCATCACCCCTGTATCAGCTTCGCCAGGTGAGTCTGTGTCGAGAACGGTGCTTTAGGTCGAAGGCGTCAACCTCGGAAAGTTAACGACCGTATCGTCCGGCACACAAAGGGCAGGGGCCACCTCCTCGTTCGTGAATGAGGGAAGCCGCCACGGGGAAGGGCCAGACGCGGGAATGCTGAGCTCTTTGGCGGGTGGGCCGGCTGGCAGCCAGGCCCGAACCCTACTGGCACAGCCACGGACACGCTCCTCACAAATCAGGAAGACCACCTCCCTCGTGACCTTGAACTCCACTTGCATTTGGCGAGGGTCAGGGACGGCCTCCTGGAATGAGGCACAGACCAGGCAAAGGTGTAGCGGTTGGACGCTCTTGGGCCCAGCTAGAAGGCACCACTGGGCAGGCCACACGCCTGTATTTTGCCCAGCACCGAAGGCCACCCTTCATGGGGGAAGAGGGGCTGTGGTCCATGCGTAGAGAGAAACCATTTCATTTCCTGTGACTTTAGTACAGGACCTTCAACGGCAGCAGGCTGCTTCTCCTTTTTTTTTTTTTTTTCTTTTTTTGGCCCGTGATGCTTTGAAAATGGGACATTTCACGTATAAATGCTGGTATCCTGTGGCTTTTGATAAACTCAGCAGATCTGGCCACCCTGGGCCCGTGTTCCTGTCTAGAAATGAGGGTCTGGAGCTCAGCCACGACTGTCGCTTCGGGCAAGGTCTGGACTCTCAGTTTGCCGCAGACCCCACCACCCCCTATTGCCTGCTCCTTAGCCGGTTCACGAGTGCACAGCGTCCGCCTGGGTCCTGGGGGCCACGCGTTTGCAATGCTTCCGAGGGTTGGGGAAAATGCGTCCCCTGTGACAGAGTCACAAATGATGTTGAGTAAAGTCATGCACAGTTGAAATTCCTTGCAGAGAGACTGGAGCAGGTCACTGATGGGGGAAGCCGATAGCCAGTCACAGGTTAACGAGCCTTCTGCTCTGGGGAGGATATATAAATATACCCCAGAGGGGATCTGAACTTTCCCCCACCTATCTGATCCGTCTCTAATTGTTACCAATTGGTATTCCCTTACGCCCATGCTTTCTTTGTAACAGAGACCTTGTTCTCATTCCCCCGCTGAGAGTGACCCTGTTTTCCAGCTGCCCGTCCACAGGGGTCACTGATTTCCTGGGACAAGAATTTGGGGGGTTTTGGTGTTTAAAACCTCCAATTTTCTTTCTTCCCTAAACTGGCTCCATTTATCCTAAATCATTAAGCGCGCTGGCGTCCTTGAAAGCTGCTCTCACTGGATTCATATCACTAAGCAAAGTGACAAGAATTTTACCAGGCGTGAGACACGCTTTTTACATTGTTTGTGCTTTTCTTAAAAAACAAAACAGAACAGAACGACACTTTAGCAGACGTGCGTGGAGGCTGGCTCCCGTCCTGGCTGGCCTCTCAGCCCGCACGGTGCGCAGTTGTCTGTGGGATTGTGAGCCGGGGGTTGCTCTAAGTCCCGTGCCGTGCCCTCCGACCTCGGATGCGGTGAACACGTCGTGGGTGAGGCTGAGTTCGCCGCCCGGGACTGTCCTGAAGTCTGGGCTGGAGCGAGGGTCTGAGGCGCGACCGCTCCCAGACGGAGATGTGGCCCCGGGTCGGAGCGGGTCGGAGCCCTCCTCCCTGGTGCCTCTTGGCCCGCGGGTCCAGGGGGAGCGGGGTGGCGGGTGTGGGGGGGCTGCGGAGGGGAGCGCCAGCGGTGGATGTGCGTGATGCCCCTGGATCGCACACCCTTATGGCCAAAAAGGCAAATTTTATGGCGTGGATATTTTACCACAGTGACAAAAAAGGCAACGGGAAGGAAAAAAAGACTCTTCGATGAGAAACCTTTAAAATGAAAACCAACCATGAGGGGCCCAGAAAGACGAGGGAAAACCTCGTGTTCGTGAAACAAGGTCGTGGCCCGTGTCGCTTTCCTCGTGGGGGACAACTGTGTGCGTTCTCACACACACTCTTACACACGAGTGTGTCTGAGACACATGCACGCTCATACGCTCTTGTACACACGTCTCACACGCATACACACAGACACGCACACACACTCACCTACACACACGCACACACATGTGTCTGTCACACACGTGCCGGTCTCACACACACTCCTGCATACACTCGCACACATTGCCAATCACACACACACACACACACACACACACACACACTCACACTCACACACGTATCTGTCTCTCACATACACACACTGACACACACACTTGTCTATGTCACACAGACATACACTCATTCGTACACACTCACACATCTGTCTCACACACACACACCTACATACTGTCGCACACATACACACAGATGTGCACACACACATACATGCACAGCAATCACACACGTCTGTCTCATACACACACTCACACATTTACCTGCCTACACACTCACAGACACACTCATCTGTCTTACACACACCCACTCGTACACACTCACCTGCACACTGTCACACACAGTGTGCACACTCATGCACACGTGTGCTCGTCTCTCACACGTGCAGGCGTGCTCACACCTGCACACACCCTGGAACCCTTTGAGCCCACGTGTCGTAACCATTGCTGCCAGCTTGTCACCAAGCCACGGACATCCTGGTGAGACCCGGACCCCCCACGGCTTCGGGGAGCGCTGAGTCGGTGTGTTAGCGTGCGAGCAGCACAAACCCGCCGTCTGAGACAACACACGCTCGCAGTCTCACGTTCCGGAAGCCGGGAATCGAGGTGCCGGCAGGGCCGTCCATCCCCGTCTCTGTGTCTGTCCTCCCCAGCAGCCCTCCCCATATGGACCCCAGTCGTATTCGATTAGGGTCCGCCCTGGCCCCGTGTGACCTCATCCTAACTAATAACATCTGTAACGACTCTGTTTCCAAGAACGTGTGCGTTCTGAGGGACCCATCCGGCACCTAATGCCCCGAGTCCCTCCTGCCCCAGCACCTCTGAGAACCTCTCGATTCCTTCTGGAAACCCACGACTGTTTCTCCCGAGCATCTGTGACTCGGAAGGGGCCGCTCCAAAGCCCCGGCTGTCACGGTTTAAAGGGAGGCGAACGTTGCAGCCATGGTTTTAATTAAGGGTTGATGGGCCATGTCATGACATCATCAATAAAATGAGCATAATAAAAGAAATAATTTGGTAGGAGGCATGGGAGGGCAGCCCAGACCTCGTCGCGAGCCTGCACTCTGCAGCAGTGAAAGGCCATCCCAGCGCTGGCACGCCTCGGGCTGCCCAGGGCGACCCTTGTCCGCTAAGCAGTTCCACTCGTGCCCGTCGACTCTGCGTGGCCCCGCCAGCCCGAGGGCTGCCTACGGGTGTCGACTGCGCTACGCTGCCGAGCTGGGTGAACCGAGCCGGTTAACTGCCAGCTGCTGGCTCAAATCCTGTCTTCTGGAAATGGCGTGCCAGGGCTGTGGTCTTCCTGCAGCGGGGGGCTCTGGGGGGACTGGGTCTTCGTGGAGCTGTGTGTCGCTGTGCGGCCAGCCTGGGAAGCTGGCCGGAGCCTCCAGAACAGAAGCCAGAAGGGGGTGCCAGGGTTTAGAATTAAGCTCAGCCTTAAATGCAGGGTCAGGGACGTCCTTGGCTGGACTTGTCCATAGCTGTCGTTTCCTTAAAGCACACAGATGAACCAATAGTCTCGTATGATTTTTAAACTCCGTGTCCCTGTACCCGTGGTTTAGAAAACTTGCTTCCTTGGGAACTGGGAAGATTTTGAGCATTATACTACTTCTAGGTGTTTCTATTTGAATGAGGAACGTTGATGAACGGAATGAGCCCGGAGATCACAGGGGGCAGGCGACTGTGGGGCCTCTGCTCAGGGCTGTACCCAGGTGGGTACTTGACCAGGGCGCCGGGCCAGGGGGGGCCGACGCCAGCCTGGGACCGCTGCTTCTGGAATGGGGTGACTTTCCGCAACTTGCCCACCCAGAGGAGGTGTTGTCTTACCGAATTTACATGAAGACACCTCGCTCGGTAGCGGGGCTCTGGCCGGAAGAATTCGAGCATCCGTTTCAAGAGGAGAATGGACACACTCCTTTCAAACTGAAGTCCCCCGTCAGTGCGTGCGGCAGATGTCTTGTCGCGCACCTGTGACGCTCCAGACGCTCTGCCATCTGTGGGGGAGGAGGGTGGGGACGGAAGGGTCTCTGGGTCAGAGGACACAAATTGAACCGACGGGTAGACGTCACACGGAGGCTGATTGCAGCACAGAGATGGAGATATGCTGACCAGGGTGGCTCTCGGAGAAGCGGTTTGGAACTGTCCAGATGTGGAAGCTGGGCTCATCCTGTGACTGGGTCCCTCGGTTCCTAGGTGTGTCCCAGCAGCACTGTGTCTAAGTGCCCCGAGCTGGAACGGTAACACGAGGCGATGGCACTGGCACCGTCTTATGAGAGTGAAGCTGGTGAACACAGAAGCTAGCGCTGAGCGAAAGGAGCCGGTCCCAAAAACAGATGCGCCAACACTGTGTTCTGGTGGAGTCCAAAAGCCGGCAGGACCTCCTTACTCGTGGCCGTACCAACGCGTGCCAGGTGCAGAGAGGAGCCGGCCACGGTCAGCTCCCGGGCTGAGAGGACGCCGCGTGGGGGGAGCTAGGGCCGGGGGCTTGGGGCGCCGCCGTGTTGATGACCCCGGCGCTCGCCTCCGGGAGCAGCCCGGACCCGCCCTGAGACCACCTGCACCTTTGCTTCCTGAGGGAAGTGTCTGTGAAGTCAGGTGCCTCTTGGCTTTCCCGAGTCTGTCCCGTCTTCTGTAAAGGGGAATAACAGACCCACCGGACAAGGGTGTAGGAAAGCCCACGTGCAGCCTGGTGGTGTGACCCGGGCACAGGTGGGCGTCCGGGGGGTGCTCCCGGGCACTGCAACAGCGCTTCGGGTGACACAGGCGTGCTCTTAAACCTGCACTGACTCCCAGCCGTGTGGCAGGCGTCAGATGCCTTCAAAGAAGGACTTAGGCTGAGACAGAGAGAGACGCACAGAGACAGAGACAGACAGGTGGAGAGAGGGAGAGGGGGTCCCGCTGCGCATGGATGACACCGCTCTGGCCCGGGGACTTACGGCTCTCAGAGGCCACTTCCTGTCCACCCGTCCGGTGATCCCCAGACTAGCTTAGCCAGTCCTCACAGTTACGGAAGCCAGTTCCCAAGTCCTTGGAATAAATCCCCTTACAAAGCCATACTTACCCCCCGCTTATCAATTAGATCATCTCGGGCCCATCATTCAGCCTCCCAGACTGGAAATATCGCTTCACGGAGAATTAAATGAGAGGATATAGTATAAAGTTCTCAGCCCTTGGCTGTTTCCATTAAAAAATCTCCCAGAAATGTTAGGTATTCTCCTCATTACCCTTGCTCATCACAGGAATTCTGCAGAACGCTCTGATCCTGTGGGAGGGTGTGGCAGAGCTCCGGGCAGAGGGCTGTGCCCTCCCGCACACCCCGGGAAAGGGCGAGAGGGCCAGGGGCAACCGCAGCCGGGGGCAGGTCAGTGGGGGCCAGGCGGTATTTCCAAAGGAATTAGTTTTCACCTGACGACGACAGATCATGCTGAAAATGCAAAATGTCCTGAGGAGGGGGACACGCTGGCACATTCCATCTTCCTTTTTTTTTTTAAGTTTGTTAATTTATTTCGAGAGAGAGCGCATGAGTGGGGAGTGGGCAGAGAGAGAGAGAGAGAGAGAGAGAGAGAGAATCCCAAGCAGGCTCCATGCTGTCAGCACAGAGCTCGACTCGGGAGTCGATCTCACCACCGTGACAAAATGACCTGAGCCAACACCAAGAGTCGGACGCCTGATCGACTACCCCCGAGGTGCCCCGTCGTCTTCCTTTTCAGACAGACTGGGCCATGGCGTGCCTCCCTCCCGCACGCTCCTCCCACAGAGCGGCACCTGCTATCCCGGTCCCCCTGCTCCTGAGCCTGGGCTGGCCTGGGTGCCGCGCCTGACCAGCGGACGGCTGCAGGAGTGACCTGTGGTTCACGAGAATAGGTCACAGGGGAGCTGGTGCTTCCTCCTGGGTCTCCGGGGACGCTCCCCCGTGGGAGGCGCCCCCCACGCAGCACAGAGTCCCGGCCGCACGGACGGGCCGCGTGCAGGCTCCCAAGCACAGCCCTGCCGAGGTGCCGGCTGACACCGTGTGCGTGTGACATCTTGGGCGCCCGTCCGCCAGCTGTGGACATTTGACGGCATCCAGAGGAGAGCCCCTAGCGAGAACCACCCGGCTGAGCCCTTCCTAAATTCCTGGCCCACGAAATCCTGCCCCCGCTGCATGCGCCGCCCCCAGAAGCAGAGCTGGCCGGAACGGGGGGTGGGGGGCTCCGGGCGATGTTCAGGAGGGGTGCACGGGTGGTGTCCCGCCCCCTCGGCTCCCTAGGTGAGGACCCTAGGCAAGTTGTTTATCTCATCTGTTTACAGTTTCAGTAACAGGGGCCGCGTCTACTGGGGCTGCCCTGAGGCACGAACGTGGAAATGCAGAGCCCTCACCGGCTGAGCCTCCAGCGATCTGTGGACGCAGGGCAGACACGGGGGCCGCTGATGTGGCAGGAAAGTCTGAAGCTGCCTCCTTGGCTTTTCACACAAGGGAGGGCCCTTGGCCAGCCTGGTCAGGGACAGGCAGGGCTGTGACTGACAGTGTCCTTCTCTTCAGCCTGGCTTGGGAAGGGAAAGTGTGACGCCATTGCAATCCGGGGAATTTGCTGCTGCGTCCAGACCCGGGCTTCCTCATGTCTGTCCGGGGGTGGGGAAGGGGACCACGCGGAACAAAGGAGGATTCAGATGGGAGGAAGGGGGGTGGGAGAGGCGCAGAGCCGTGGCCGACGCGCCCGCTCCTCTGCGTCCCCAAGAAGAGAGAACTCACACAGAAGACGCTCTGCTCTGGTCCCGACGTCCCATGTGAACCCACAGCCTGGACCAACTCGCAAGGTTGGTCCGGCGGGCCCCCTCCTCCCGAGAGTCCTTCCTTACCTGCAGCCCAAGCCCACTGCTCCGAAGGTGTTCCTGGAGATGGTGAGCACAACAGACGCACAGACCAGGCCCCCGACGCACGCGACGCGGACAGCACCCGGGAGCCCTGGGACCCGAGTGCATCACCTCGCGAGCACCCACGGTTATTCGCTGACAGCAAGGTGTGATAAACCTCCAAACACCTTCTCTCACCGAGCCTTCGTCGTGCCTCAAGTCCACTCTCACTTGGGGCATTGGAGTCTTGAAGCCCCCAACCGGAAGTGAATAGCCCCGCGGTGCAGTCACGGCCACCATCCCTCCGAGGTAATCCGCGATGGTGGCTGACATTTATACGGTGTCCGTGGCCAGGCTCCCTCTGGAGTGCTTTGTGTATTCCAGCTTTGTGTCTCCGTGCTGTCCTCAAAATCACCTCTGAGGTGATGGATGCTAGATGCCGTTCAACAGACGGGGAAACTGAGGTACAAGGCCCTCAGGGAGTCTGGTCACGGTCACAGATGGGACGGGAACCCAGGCCTCTGACTGCAGGATCCGGGCTGTGAACAACTATGCCATCATCCTGGTGAGGCTCAACAGCTACAGCCTGGCAGCCATGGTGGCCACCTACATCTAAATAGACGAAGATCCAACAATTAAAATTCAGTTCCTCGGTTGCGCTAGCTCGTTCGGGCCCAGCAGGCGGGGGTGGCTTCCCTGAGGTGGCGACACGGGGGTGATGCCTGAATGGCAAGTGTGAGCCACTTCTGTGAATCACGCTGGAAGAGTGAGTGGCCAGCATTTTTGGAAACCCGCGGCTGGAAAGGAGCTGGGGGGGGTGGGTGGTGGTGGAGGAGCACCAAAGGAGCAGGGGTGGGGGGTCAGGGTCAGGCCACGCAGGTGGACAGGACCAGGCCCCAGAGGGCATGTGGGCTGCAGGCAGAAGCGTCACATTGATTCCAAGTGCAAAGGCAAGGTGCGTTTGTCTCACTAGCAGTGAGTGCGTGGGACACACTGTTCTTTCCTCCTCCTTTTCCAGGTCCAAGCGGGGCCACAGGTAAGCGCTCTAGACAAACACAATCAAAGATGCTGCGGCCCTGTCTACCAGCTCCTTCTCTGGGACGTGGGGAGGTCCCGTGGGGTCTGAGCCCTTCACCGGCCCCGGTCCTCGGAGCGGGGCTCGGGTTCCAGACAGAGTGTGAGGGGGACGCGGGCACGGGTGTCTCTTTAAGACAGGCGGGAGCATCCCCAGGAAGGTGGTTCAGTGCAGACGGCTGGGGTACCCTCTGGCCCCGTCCGGGCCGCACGCGGCACGTACACCCGAGCGTATCAGCTGCTTTTATGTGTGCGGGCTCACTTTGCAAGGAGCCCCAGAAAGTGGGGGCTGCGTCCGTCTCCTCAAAGGGAAACTGGGTGGCTGGGCGACAGTTTGTCACTGAAGGCTGTTTTGTGCCTTGGACACTCTGCTCTGGGTGCGTGTGTTACCTATTCGAAACACAGGTAAAGAGAAACCAAGTCGTTTGGGGTAGAGGCTGGCGGGCGTCTCGAATGGGGTCCGCCTCCGTGGGAATGTGCCGTTTCATGGTGAGACTGTGTAATCTCAGAGGCTCCTGTATCTAAAGGAGAATGTTAAAGGTCTGGCCCAACCCCCACAGCACAGAGAAACGCGCCGAGACCCACGGCCACACAGCTGCCTTGGGGCGTCCGGCTCTTTTGTGACCTGCCTCCTGCCCCCCAGGAGATGCTCTCTTGGGCCGGACCCTCTCCCTGGAAACCTCCATTTCTACATTTTTTATAATCCTGTGGTGCAAGAGAAAACTCTGCCCACGTGGTGGCTTCTATGTTTTCCAAAGGAACTTTATCATCCGACTGGGGGCTGTGGGCGGGCTCGGCACACCGGAAGCCCGGGGACTCTGTGCTCTGACGGGTGAGGCGGTGTTGTCTGGGGCCCGGGGATGGTTTCTAGCAAGACTGGGGGCGAGGAGGCTTTTTGGCAAATCCCAAACAGCCAAATATGGAAGATTTCATGCAAAATAATGGACTGGGATCTGATGTGTGTCTAATCCAGTGTCTGTGTGTTCCTGAGTGCAAAGAGTACAAAGTATTTTCCTAATTTGTTCTTATTGAACCTGGCTTCATAGCAGTCACCTTAGGTCAAGACCCATTGTAAGCACGGCACAAACATTAGAAGCACCACCTGACGGCATCTCCGAGTGTGCCCCTTGGAGTTGTGTAGATGCAGCTTTAAGTCCCAGTTCTGCCATCATCAGCTGTGGGACCGAGGCCAAGTTACCGGACTCTGAGGGTCGGTGTATTCACCTGCACAATGGGTATGTCTCCAACTATCACAGACCTGTAAGAAATGAACTCCTGTCTTAGTTTGGACCACAGGCGATCACTGACTTTTGACCTGTTTTTACACGCAGCACAGGCAGGCTTCATATGGTTCAAGTGTACAAAGAGCTTAGCCCATGCCAGCCCTCGGAAAGCACTCAATAAATAATCGTTATTTTCTTTCCAACTTCTTTAGCCAGAGAGGGGCTTAGCCTGCAAGAACCTTCCCGCCGGAAAGATCCTGTGTCTCTCCGTTCCCTATCCTGAGGCCTTTGGCTCCCTTGTTCCACACCACTCTTCAGCGGGACTCACTCACATAACTAAAAGGCTTTCGCTGGGCTCCAGCCTTTTAAAAGAAAGAAAATTGTGATAATGATTCTTTGTCTCCATAAAGTCTTATTTCCAGTGGCCTCAGCATCAGTGCAATACGGTTGCCCCACACAGGCGCCTTGAGGTCAGTTTAAGTAATGAATCCGGGAGCAGAGAGCTCCCAAGGCAGGCTCCCGGCGATGCGAATTCCTCAGCCATATGTCGCCCCTGCAAGGTGGGGGGCCCCATCACAGCTCCTGACAAATGCACGGCTCCTGAGCCAGAGAACCGCAGGAGGTGAGGTTCACATGGGCCGATCGTATCAGAAGATACCCTCACCCGGGGAGGCACCCTTTCTAGTCCCTTTCCTGCCCAAACACCACGGCAACCAACATGGAAATGCTATTCTGCCTCTGGGGTCCGGCCCCTCGGATGTCAGCGCCTTTCTCCAGGAGGGAGGCCAGATGTGTTTGCAAATTGCTAACTCCTCTCCACATGAGAGGTGACCCACAGGCCCAAGTCCCACCGTTCACTTTGTGGAAAAGATGTCAAAGAGCACCGACATGTGGGGCTCTGGAGGGAACCAAACGGGTGGCCACAGGAGCCCAATTACCGCTGGTCAGAAAGGAAATCAGACACCTTCAGCCCCTGCAGAAAACGGCTGTGGGCTGCCATGCCGGGAACCCACCCCTCCGTCATCAGCCCCAATTGTTTCTACGTGTCTCGAGCAACAGCATGGGTCCAAATCATCATCGATGACTTTTTTTAATTTTAAAATGTTTTTATTTATTTCAGAGAGAGAGAGAGAGAGAGAGAGGGAGGGAGAGCATGAGCAGGGGAGGGGCAGAGAGAGAGAGGGAGACACAGAATCCGAAGCAGGCTCCAGGCTCCCAGCTGTCGGCACAGAGCCCGACGCGGGGCTGGAACGCACGCACCGCGAGATCGTGACCTGAGCTGAAGTCGGACTCTCAACTGACCTAGCCCCCCAGGCGCCCCTTATTTACTGAAACATCCATGCGATGTGGCGACTACGTTGAGCATGCTGTAGAGACGGTTTAGTGAGTGGAATCCCTAGGCGCTCGTATTTGAGAGCCCAATGAGGAAAACAGCAAGATTGTGTGGCTGTCGCCGAGGCAGTGACCTGGTCAACACACATCAATCACACCCTGGCGGAAATGCCTGCACACTCAGCCACCGCCGCCGCCCCCACCCCGCCACCCCCTTGCCGGCCCCAGGGCTACAGGTCCCCCATCACAGGGTGTGTCCACCATGTAGCAATTTATAAAGTGGGTACTTTATAAATAAGCATCATCAGGAAAGAACGTCGCCCAGAAAACAGATGCTTGGTTTTCTTGCAAAGATCCAGCATCAAACACACACTCAGCATGTTGTGGAACAAAACATTCCACATTTCCCTTCGGAAATCAGAATATCCTGGACAGCATTCCCCACTTGCACGAAATCAATGGAAGCATAAAGAAGGCTGGAAAGAAACCCGGTTCAAACTCCTTGGGATGTTGATTCGAAGGCTGGGCAGGCAAGACACAAGAAGAGCCTTGAGTGTCTTGTGGTGCCGGGAAGCGAGAAGGTATTGAAACAAAGAGAAATCAAAGGGATGGGCCACGCCAAAAGGACACAAGAGCTAATCGGGAAGATCTTCCAGTGGCCAGCCCGGGACACTTTGAACAACAAGATAAGTAACCGGAGTGTTAGGCTATTACCCAAATGATGAAATAAATATCCATGAGCCCATCCTGATATAAACAGGTATGGGGAAGGGATAAATCGTCCTTGCGGAAGAGTTCCGCATAATAAATGTACAAGGAATGAGGGCGAGGAGAAGTCGCCATTAGTAAGAGTCACTGTGGCGGGATCCAGGGTTGGAGGCTGACGTTAGCGGGCGGACCTCTGGAGGAGCGGAATGGCCGCGGCGCCTCGGAATCTCTCCCTGGAAAGACTTCCTGGTGCGGGGTGCTGTTGGCCTACGCCCACGCGCTCTCCAGTACTGCGTCCCGCGGGGGTACGGCTGAAGGCGGCTGGACGCAGTGACTCCCTTCTGACCAGAGTACAGGAGGGGAGAAACGGGGACCTTCCCGCGGAGGATGCTGGCCGCCACCCGACTAAGTGACCAGGGCTGCCGTCGCCCGAGACAGCTGTGTGGGCAGCGTGCGCCCCCTGGTAGGATGGGGCGAGGGCACGGCACTGCTCTGACCTTGAGCAGACATTAGCCAAACCCAGTTCGAGGTCTGGCTCAAACCGATCAGACTCTCGAGAAGGAAAGTCCGAGAAGCTGTCACGGACGGGGGAGCCTAAGGTGACATGGCACCAAACGTGCTGTGGGACCCTGGATGGGGGCCTGGGGCCAGAACCGAGGGATGGAATCCAACCGGGAAATCCAAGCGCAGGCTGTCTCTTGGGCACTGCTGTGGTGGCTCTGGTGGTCTCTCACGGCTGACAGCTGTCCCTGGGTCGGGGACGGCGCCATCGCTAGTGGGCGAGGTGCGTTCAGAAACTCTGTGTCCTAGCCTTGCAACTCTTTGAAAGTCTTAATCATTTCAAAGTAGAAGGTTTTGAAAAGTTCCGGGTTCCTCGATTTTCTTCCCCTCCTGGCGACTCTCTGTGCCGAGATGGGGTCTGTCACTTTCATGGAAGAGGAGAAAGAGGAGCCAGACCCTCACTCGCTGCTGCTGCTGCTGCTGCTGTGGTACCACTCGGAACAGCCCTGTTGGAAAACAGCTTGGAAAACAGATCGATTAAACCTAAATATGCAGCTTCCCTGTGGTGCGCTAATTCCGCTTCTGTGTACGTACCCGACGAAACTGCCGTGTGTGTGTGTGTGTGTGTGTGTGCGTGTGTGTGTCTGTGCGCGTGCGTGCACCTAATACCACTTCTGGGTACGTACTCGACAGAACCGCCTGTGAGCATGTGTGCACGCATGTACATGTGTGTGTACACACCTATGTGTGTGTACTAGTATGCACGGGCATGTGTGCACACGTGTGTGCATTGCATGCCTATATGTGTGCGTGCTGTGTATGTGTGTGTGCACATGTGTGTATATGTGTGCATGTTGTGTGTTCTGTGTGTATGTGTGTATATATGTGTGCATGCGCGTGTGTATGTGTGTGCATGCGTGTATATGATGTATGCCTGTGTGTGCATGCCTGTGTATAGGTGTGCATGCACATAAGTGTGTATATGTGTCTACGGCACGTGCGCATTGCTTGCCTATATGTATATATGTGTGTGTGCTGTGCATGCGTAAGTGTACATGTGTATTTGTGTGTAGACGTGTGTGCATGTGTGCTCCTATGTGTGCATGTGTGCGCGCATGTGTATATGTGTGCATGGGCATGTGTGCATGTGCATTGAATGCCTATATGTGTGCTCGCTGTGTGTGCATGTATGTGTGTGCACGTGTGTGCATGTGTATGTGTGTGCATGTGTGTGTATGTATACATTTGTATGCATGCCTGTGTATATGTGTGCATGGGCATGTGTGCATGTGTGTGTGCGTTGCATGCCTATATGTGTATATATATGTGTGCCGTGCATGCATATGTGTGCACATGTGTATGTGTGTGCATGCATGTGTGTGCATGTGTGCCTGTGTGCTCCTGTGTGTGCATGCATGTGTGTGCAGGTGTATATGTATGTGAACACCTGTGAGTATACATGTGTGAGCACACGTGTGTGCATGTATGCATGCCTGTGTGTGCATGTCTGTGCATGTGTGTGCATGTGTGTCTATTTGTGTGTGTACCCAAAGTCATATACAAAAATGTCCGTAGCAAATGCACTCATCATAGCCAAGCACTAGGAACAGCCCCCAGGCCCATCAACATGAGCCTGGAGGAAGGGTGATGCACTCCCACGCTGGAACAGTATCTAGCAGCCACTCTCCTGAGGGATGTCCAGGGACCGCCAGGGTCCCCGAGCCTCTTTCAGGGGATCTGAGAGATCAAAGCAATGTCTGTAATGTCACCAAGATGCTATTTGCTTTTCCTCTCGTCACATGATCTTCTGGAGGAGAATTCCAGAAGTTACATGACATGACACCGCCACAGACAGAATGAAGGAGCAGATGCGAGCCGCCAGCTCTCCTCCGTTAAGTGAGACACAAAGAGATTTGTAGAAAGGCGAAACAAAGCCACTCCCTTCGTTTGGAACATGTAGTTATTCTTCATTAAAAACATATCGGTCGTAGTGACACGAGTGACTGTATTATCATTCCAAGTGAACCAACAAGCAAGTGCGTTTCTAGATTTCTGTTTTGTTTGGTATTTCGGTAAATACTCATAGAACGAAACAAAGTACGTGAACGAAGCTGTTTGGAGTCCTCAGGAATTTGGGGGGCAGTGGGGATGCTGAGATGCTGGCGTCTGAGGATCAGTGTGACCGCGTCTGAGCCGCCATTCAGGCCGGGCGGGCCTTGCAGACCAATGCATCGAGCAGGCTGGATGGGAGTGGGGGGTGTTATCGGAGCCGTGTGCGGATGGCTCGTCCACGGCCAGAACCGTCTCCCTCCTCCATGGGGGTAGCCGCTGGGAGGGGGCACAGGGCAGCTTCTGGGGTCTGGACAAGGTCTAGTGCTCGGGATGGGTAATGACAACAGAGATAGAACTTCTGGTTTCCACACCTCACCCTCTGTCTGTCGTCCTTCCGTCAAAAGTTCCCCCAGGACGCTCTTGTCTTGATAGTTAAGGTCCCTGCACCGTTGGACAGTCAGCCCCAGTGTCAGGGTTTGCAACCAGTGGGCCCCGAGTTCGAATTCTGGCTCTGTCACTCACTAACCTTAGCTGCCTTGCTTGTGAAATGGACGTGTGCACCTGGCACTACCTGGGAAGGGTTAGGTGCAGTCACGTCCATACCCCGCTTAGCACAGGCCTGGCACAGAGTTTGCACGGCCTAAGCGCTTCTGTGGATTTTAAACCCCGGTGTTCACCTCGGCCCCTACGGCGCAAGGCAAGCACACCCCTGATACAAACAACGCGTCCTCGTGTTCCCCGTGCAAGCCCTGGCTTGTAGATGTGCGCGTGAATGCGTGTGCGGGGAGCCAGGCACCTCTCATCGGCATCTGGGTTCTGCAGAGGAGGAAGCTGAGACACAGACCTGCTAAGTCACTGCCCAAGGCCCTGGGCTGGTGAGTGGGCCCGTGGGCACTGACCACAAGAATGAAATCCTGGCCTCCTGCCCCCCTCACCCTCCGCTCCTTCCTCTACATCGTGAGTAAACATCTTGCCTGTGGCTGTCCCTTAACCGACTGCGGGGACTAGGGTTCCTGTCCCGTCACCTCACCTGATCATGCCAGCCCTTAGCGTCCACGTGTCCAGATTGTCAGGGCTCTTACTGTCCCAGAACAAACTCTGCCTGACTCCCAAGACCTGCATGTAATCAACCGGCCTGGTCCCCTGGATGAACCATGCCCCTCACTTAACCTTGTGCTCGCTGAGTTCAGGAAATGCGCTCCTGGATCTTTTCTCCCCCTTCCCGAAAAATGCCCCAAACCGTCTGTGGGCCCCCCTGCTCCCCTCTCCGGAGGCAGCTCTGAGGCACCCCCTTCGTGTCAGGAGGGTGCAATCTGCTCATCAGCACACGACAGTCACCTCTCGCTGCTGGGGGTGACGCGGGGGTGCTCAGCCAGGGGCCGTATTTCACATAGCAATTAATTGACGACAAATAGTAATTAATGGGCCACATTCCTACTTCGGTGAAGTGCAGAATTCCATGCTTCTCAAGCTGGGGATGGGCCACGTTCTTGTTTTCTTTTAATCTGCTTTGAAAGACAGCGCTCTCCCGGGCGGCAGGGACGGCGCCCCGTCCCCCGTGAGCTCATTGGTGTGGCATGTGAGGCCTCACTGCTCAGAGATATGAAGCGCTGACTGTCACCGCGCCTCAGGGCCTCGGGGCGTGGGTGAGGAGCCTAATTAGTCGTGGTCCCCATTAATTAAAAATCATAAATATTCTCGGAGGTAAGGTGGGAGTCGGAGCAGGAAGGAGGCGGCTTCTGGCTGATTTCTGTGTGCGTGTGCCTACGTTCGTGTGCACGTGCCTGAGTGTGTGTACGTATGTGCGTGAGTGTGCACGTGTGCACGCACATGCGTGTATACGTGGGATTGATTTTCAAAAAGTACGATCGAGCAGGCAAACCCCGCTTGCGGGAGGAGGTGTGGCTGTGGTCCGTGTGTAAGAGCAGGCCTCGGCGTCTCGAGAGAGGGAGACAGACCTGTGTCTTTGCCTTTCCGGGGAGAGGAGCGTCAGAAAAAGTGCTGAACATCACCCTTGTTCACGTGAGCCACGGGGTGGAGGTTCCCCACTGGATTCGCAACCCTGTGCGCGATGCTAGAAACACGGATGGAGCACACAGGGTCCTTGTCACCAAGGAGTGCATAGTCCACCTGGGGACACCGTCGGGGAAATGGACATTTGGGGCCCCGATAATAGAAACAGCAACCGGCACGTTAGGGCCCAGAGCACGTAAACATCGGTGACATGGTGACGCATGCCTTTCCTTACCCACGCGTTCAATAGCGGTCGGCTCCGGTCAGAGCCACCGTAAGCTCAAGTGTGCACCTACAAAATTGCGAGATACCCGTTAACACCTGGGATGTGATCTGAAAATACCTGATTTCTACAGGCTGGAGGTCCCACGGGCGCCACTAATGCTACTGCCCTTTGTCACCTGCGTCTGTGATGGAAGCCAAACCTGTACTTGGGCTAGAAACTCGACTGTCTTTCCCATCCTGGATCGTGACTGTGCTGAGCTCCACGGGGCCCCCCGCGACGCGGGGAGCACGCTCGGGCGGCCGCGTGTGAGAGCCGCGGGGGGTGGGGGGGACACGCCTGGCTCCCTGAAGCACCCTGTCGGGGGGAGAGCTGCCTGCCCACCTAAGAGAAAAGCGGCCGGACTCCCCGCCTTTGCTCCGCGAGTCCCCAGCTGCACGTGCAACGTGGAAAAGCAAGTCTTAAAATCTCAGCTGAACATAACCAGCTCCCGGTTCTAAACTCAAGCCTGCAGCTAGTGTTCAAGAGCCTTCCCGCATTCCAAGTGGGTTAGTGTGTCGCGTAGCCGGCCTCAAGGGAGAAATAAAGGCATTGTATTAATATTTCCCAAGGCATGCAATTACTTGAAAAAGCCCCAAACAGTCCAGACTAATGACTATGTTTATCCGTGAGCGGTCTGGAAATCTAATTTCTGATGGTGCGGTTGAAATTGCTTTGAATACAGTAAAGAAGGAAGGAAGGAAGGCAAAACTATTAATTTTTATGGAGTGCCTGAATGTGTTAAATGCTGCCTGTGAGGCTTTTCATACATTCATCTCATTTGGCTAGAAGGCTAAGGATGCTGAGCTCTGGCGCTGTGTGGCCTTAGAATAGCAATTCTGTGAATTAGTTAGGGTACAGGTAGCAGATATCCAAAGTGGCTTAGACAATAAGGGGAATATATTGACTCACATAACTGAAAAATCTAGAGATGTTTCTGGATCCTGGGTGGGCTTCAGGCTCAGTTTGTTCCAGCAGGGCTGTGTTTTCCTTTTCTGCCAAGTCTCACAGGGAACCGGGTCCTCCTGCAGAGTTTCTGACTCCATCACCAAGCCGAACTGCTTCCCTGGGAGGTCCAGCCCTCTCCCAGCCCCGTTTCCCCATCTTTCAAATGGGCCGGGATGACTTTATCACCTCCAAGGGCCTTTACTGTTCTGAGGTTCTAGGCTGCTTGGATGTCATCCTTCCTGGGAGTCGGGAATCCTCACCTCTTCTCTAGCTTTCCACGTAACCTTCCGCATCCGTGCCCCTCGGGTCCCGGCTCCCTGCTGAGGAGGTCAGGAGGGCAGGAGGTGGAGGCTGAGGCTCTCGGGCGCATGCACGGCATATTTGGGGTGCCTTGTTGGCAGGAGGGGAATATCCGCACCCCTTCCCAAGGGCAGGGGTGGAGAAAAGACCCCCCCATCTCAGGAGAGAAGGCCCGGGTCTGACGCGGGAGGGAAGACCAGGTTGCAGGCCGCCCTTGTCTGTGGCCTCCCACACGTGGGTCATTTGGTGGCCCTTTCAGAGACAGGCATCTGAATCAAGTGACCCGGTCACCCGGGGGCCCTGTGGGACAGCTGGCAGCGACCAAACCTGGTAGCTCTTTCTGCGAGAGCATCTGTGTCCCGCAGGGGCTGGGCCAACCCACCCGCACCCACGACAAAGCAGAGAATCGCCTTCAGAGCTGGGGACTCTGCTCCCCAGTCACCACAGGCGCCGAAGCCCCGCGCAGACACGCGGCTCAGAGGACTTGGTTACTGTTCAGTCTCTGGAAGTATGTGGGTATGCACTGAACTGTCAACCAAAAGAGCTTTTCAGAGTAGACTCTGTGGCCCAAGCTCACTCGCCGACAGCCTGGCAGGTCGTCAGACGCGTGTGCAGAGCGGGAGCCGACGGTGACAGCCGGGTTCTGGGGGGTGCTGTGGGTGCTGGCCACCCGCTCCGGGGGCACGGCCGCTCGTCGCTGGGCTGGGAGCCCTCCCGCCGGGGCTGAGCTCAGCCGCCCCCCTCCCCCTGCTCCGCCCGCTGGAAGGACGCGTGCACCTTCGCGTGCACACCGGCCATCGCGGAGGGTGGAGGGGAATGCTGTCAGTGTACCCCCGGCCACGGCCACGCACGGGGACCCTCCCAAGGCACGGGTCGTCCTCGTCAGAGACCAGCGAGGCCTCACAGGTGACCTGCCCAGCCCTCTCCTTCTCCGATGACAAAACCGGGACCCTGGCAGGGACGGAGCTTTTCCAAGGTGTTGAGTCTCGTTACCTAATTGTCGCTACTGCAATGCCTCTGTCAGGTGCAACCTCAGATGGCAAAAACGAGAAAATGATCTTAGTACCAGCTGCTCGCGTTAGGGGAAAAGGCACAGCGTCTGCCGGGAGCCACAGAGACCAGGGGCCGCCTCCTCTGTAGGTCCGTCTGCAACTGCCTTCGCTGTTCGGGAAAGAAAACGTGCTCTGAGAATCTGCATTTGACCCTGCGGGGCCGCTCACCCCCTGCCCTTTGCCCTTTCGAAGGTGGGTCGGTGTCTGAGGCCACACGCTGGCGTGCACCCAGCCTCCCAGGGCAACACAGTGGTAGGGACGCTGGCCTGGGGGTGAGGAAACATGGGCTCTGGGTCCATCTGGGCCTGAACCTACTGGGGCCCTTGGGCTTGCTGCCTCCCCTGCGGCATTCAGCTTCTTAACATAAAAGTGTCATTTTAGAAGATGTGTTTTGTTTTGCACACAAAGTGATTTATTTCTTTTTTTATAAGTTTATTTATTTTTGAGAGAGAGAGAAAGAAAGATAGAGCACGAGCAGGAGAGGGGCAGACAGAGAGACACACACAGAACCCGAAGCAGACTCCAGGCTCCGAGCTGTCAGCACAGAGCCTGACACGGGGCTTGAACCCACAAACCGTGAGATCATGACCTGAGCCGAAGTCGGACGCTCAACCCACAGAGCCCCCCAGGTGCCCCTCTTTTTTTTTGAAATGCATTTGGGACCTGTGCTCACCCGTCTTCAACTTTCCCCACTCCCCACCACCCCTTATTGTCTTGGGGCTTGTTTACTCGATTTAAATTCTGTGACCGGCACTGGTCCTACAGCTGGGTTGTCACCTTTAGCAAAGTGAGTATCCCTGGGTCCCACGTAGTATTTGGGGTATAATTATACAAAAAAAGAAAAGGTATCCATTTTTAACCTGAGATTCAAACGCAACTGGGCATCTTACCTCTTACCTAGAAATTTCAGAGGGCAGGTAGGCAGCGGAGCCCCAGACCAGAGGGTCTCCAGGCAGGTTCTAGTTCTGACTCACATCCATGAATTCATTCGATGGCCTTTACTGGTTGCTGATGGGAGCCCTCAGGAGCCCAGAATTTCTGTGGTTCAGTCTCAAAGAAACTGCTGGAACCAAACGTACACAGTATGGTCATCAACACTAATTTCAGAACAGCTCCAATCCTTTAGGTGCATTTCTGCACAACCAGAGGGCTCCGGGCTCCACGTTCCATCATTGTGCCGTAGACGTGGCTGCTGGTCGGCTGAAGACTTCCCTCTAGGAAGAGGAAGGAGTGAATTTTGCAATATTCTGCCGTGGCCCAAAGGGACAGAAGAAACACATGGGTATGTCTATGTCCCTACTTTGTGTCCCATCTTCTGAGCATCTGGGAAACCACATTCCCGTCTTTAAGAGAATGCAGCGTGGACACAGGCCACGAGACCCACTGGGACAGCAAGTAGAAAACACAGTCGCAGGGCAACGGCATGTTTCCCTTTAGACGCCGGAGTACAGGCAGAGGAAGAGGCCAAGGCAGGCTGGAGGATTCCAGAACGTCTTTCTTGCGTGGCCTCCCGGCGGATGCGTTAGGCCCTGCCCTCGCTCCAACCTCTTCCAGCTCCTGGCACCAGGTCTGTCCTGCCTGCACGCGTGGCCGGCCCGAGGCGCGGGGAGTTAACGCCCCAGGAGCAGCCCCAGCCGACGACCATGAGAGCTGGCATATAAAAACTTCAGCTTGTTCTCCTCGGGTGGGAGAATTCTCAGGCCTGTGCTCTACGCCGTTTCCCAGACTAACTTGCTTGATAGGACACCCCAGTCCCCTCGCCAGCTGGCCCTTTCCTTTCTCTGGGTCACCTCCCTACGTGCCCACCACCCTGCTGTGCTCCTGGGGTCACGTCCCAAATCAACACCTCGTGCTAGCATCCTTGTCTCAGGGGACCCCAAACAAGGCAGACTCGAACATCCCAGAGGAATGGGAACGCCGGAGGTCAGGAGGGGATACCAGCCCAGGCAGGGAGCGGCCTGGGGGGCTTGCCTGGAGAGCGCATTTCCTGCGTCAGGGCCCCAGGGCCTCTGGAGGCGGAACAGCCCGATTAGATCAGATGCACCCAGTTACACAGAAAGACCTAGGATATTTTCCCATGAATTCCTCTTCCTGGTTTTGCCTCCTCCTACTTTGGGCTCTTTCTGTCCCACAAGGAAACTGGGATCACAGTAGGGCAGCCCTCCAGCACTGCTCATGGTGGGGACTATCTGCTTAGCGATAACGATGTTGTCACAGAGCATTCCCGTAAGGCCTGCTTTCTCTTGGCTGGCACCCACCCCTGTTATCTTCATAACCACAGGGCAAGGGGCTTTCAGAAAGCCTCGCTTTACATATGAAGGACCCGAGATACAGAGAGGTCAGCTGACTTCTTGAGGACACACAGCAGGGAGGTGCGGAGCCGGCCCCCACACCCAGGCAGCCTGGCTCCAGAATCCACACCTTTAAGATGCCAGCCCCACAGGGACCACTGATCCCCTATCCAGAATAAAACAGAGGCAACCGGAGGGAGCCCACTCCAGCCCTCCCTGGACCCGGCCCCGCACGCGGCCCGCCAAAGGCCAGATACAAGCCCGCTTGCTCCTCGTCTGATGGGTGAATTGGCCTCAAGTTATTCGGAGGGTTCCAAACAGGGAAACAACACGTTTCAAACCCTCCAGTCTCCCATCGATTCCCAGCTTCTCCTGGACGGAAAGCCGGTGAATGAGGACAGTGGTATGCGTCCGCCCCCAGCATCCAGAAACGGCAGCGGGAAGGAGCCCCTCCTGGGACCTTTCGTGGCCCGGATTCAAGCTGCTTCTCATTTCATCCCCCGTCTTTCCACCCGCAGCTGGTAGAGAACGCAGCACGGTGCATTTTAAACCCTGGGACCCTGTAATTCACTGATGATGCATCTGTGAGCGGTGCCCACTGCACGCCAGCCAGGCTCTGCTCAGTTTCCCAGCCGCCACATCGGCTGCCCCGCGGCTCCTGCCTCCGAAGGAGACGATCCCAAGGCGAGAAGCGAACTGGAGAACTGGTGAGCATTTTGCTCACACAGCTTGGCCTCCTGGTGACCCCAAGCTGGCTTGCGTCACCGGGACACGCTGAGGGCGGCTCACAGCCACAACCTACCGCACACCGAGTCCTGGCCCGGTTACCGGGGCAAGTGCGGAGAAGCCCTGAATGCCGACAAGAGTGGGCGGCCAGCCCGGCTTCCCGTTCAGCGGAGGGGCATGTGGGAGGGGAAGACCCGAGGCGGGGTTTGCCTCCATTTGCCCTAAGAGGACGGACGGCCACAGGTCATCGGGACCCACGGAGCCTCCTGGTCGGAGCCCCGTGCGGAGCTCACACAATGAGGGAGAGCCCGCATGCCATGGCTTGCGTGTCACTGGTTAACAGTGACAGTGGTAGACCAACAATGACGATGGCTAAGCATGCGTCCTGCGGTTTGCCTGGGCCGTCTCATCTCAATGTGCCAGCAGTGACTGTGAGGCAGGCGGGGAGCCCGGCACGTGAGTTTCGAGCTGGGATGGGAACCAGGTGATTAAACCCCAGCCCTGCGTTCCCGGCCACTTGGCCGCGCCTCCCTTGTCCCCTGGGGCTGGGGGAGGCTGTCAGTGGGTCCCTGGATGTACACAGGCATTTCTCCCCGTTTGCAGACTGCATCGAGCCCTCCGAGGGGGTCCCGACCCCAGATGTGGTCACCAACCAAGAACCACGGGCTGGCGATCTGTGAGCATAGAACGCCCTCACCCGCCAGAGATGCGTGGCTTCACGTTGTGGCCGTGGTTGCCGTCCCCCAGCCCCGCTGGCATCCAGCTCCGTGCCCCCGCCCCGGCTCAGCAAGCTTGGCCCAAAGCGAGTCTGTCACTGTCCCCACCCTCATGTCCACCGTGGAGCTGGGGACTCGGAAGCCCAGGTTCTCACGAGAACAGTGACATCGCAGGCACGTGTGTGGCCGCCCCGTCACTGTGCTCAGCGCCTGGCTGGCAGGCTGTTGGCCGGGGACAGCGGCAGGGTCCCGGGTGCGCACGCACCTGCTCTCTCTCTGCCACTGCCACGTCTTTGTCGGCCTCTACTCTCTGGGCTGTGAGGCGGGCCATGCCAGTGCCGCCTCAGGGGGCTGGGGGGTGAGAGGAGGGAGCCACGCTCCATGGCTCATTCCTCCTGCTCTGTCTACACCCGCCTGGCGCCTTCAGGCAGTAGCTCTCACCCTGTTCTCCAGGGAGGAGCACGGAGCACAGGCTTGGAGAAGCCGCCACTGAGCGTGTCGCCCTGGGTGCACTTCCCGCCGTCCTTGTGGGCGCAGCCCGAGCCGTGCGGACCCGAGGCCGACACTCGGATTCCCGCGAGGGAGGAGGAGCTGCTTGGTCTGGGAAAGCAGACCCCTTCCCGGAGACGCGGTGGCAGTCCCGGTCCTGAGGCCCGCGGTCTAGGAGGCTCGCGGAGGAAGCCCTGACCTCGAGGCCGTCCCGTCCCCCCTGTGAGGCCCCGCGGAGCGTCCCCTCCTTGTCCGGGCGATGACGCCCCAGACTCCTGGTTCCGACCGACAATGTGCTCGCCATATGCACAGCCCCCAACGCGGGACGCCGGGCAAATGTTATTACAAGGCCAGCAGTGACTCCGCTTAGGATAACAATGATGAAAATCTGCATTAACCGACTTTAAGCTGGGGGAGCCTCCCGTCCCCGCCCCGAAGAGAAGAAAGGGACGCGGGTTTGTCGCGGGAACCGGCAGCTGCGGATCACCTGGACTTCATCTTCTCTGCTCGCGTCTTTATTAGCGGGATTTTTTCTTTTAATGAGTAAGTGTCGAACTACCAGGTGTTTTGAATTTTTGTCTTGTTCGCTTGCTTACATGAGGAAATTCACATAGAGACTCTGTATTCATAAAAACCCGGCGGGAGGAGAGAGAAAGGCCTCTCCCCCCCCCCGAGGGGGCCCTCCGCCCTCCCCTGGGGCCCCCCCAGTGCTGGCTGCTGTTCACAGCTCAGCCACCAGGGGCCCATCTCAGGGGGCAGCCCCCCCAGACCTCTGGGGGCCCAGGCAGCCTCAGGGCCTCTGCCCCAACGCCGTTAATTCCCCCTGGGGTGGCCCCCGTTCCCGCGCCATGGCCGGACGGGAGGGCCCCCCCGACAGGTGTCGCCAACACACAGGGCACATGTGGAAGGTTAGGAGAGGGGACGGGACGGTATCTCTGCGCACCCGGAGGAAAAGGTGAGGAAAGCGGCCTTCCCCGGGGAGGACCCCACCCCCTCCCCTGTGGCTCTGGAGGTTGAAGCGAGGCCCAGGGAGTCTCGCCTCTCGTTGGGGGAGACGGTGTGTGCAGGGCTTGAGTTAACGAAAACGAGGCATGGGTTCTGCGGGCTCCGCTCCTGCCGCAAATCCTGGGAAACGCAGGGCGATCTCGGTGTGCGGGGCAGGCCGCACCTCCTCTCGGGGCGGAATTAGTCTTAAGCAGCTGCCGCTGGCAAGGGCTAATCCCTTAGCGGTACCAGGGGCAATTGACATCCCTTGACTCCGTTTCCCTCTGGCCGCACCGCACTTCAAGGAGCAAAACTCCCCACTTGTAATGAATGCGCCAGCCTCAGTCTTTCCGTTCAGCGCTGTGTCCACGGGGCTTGTGTGGCTCGCGTGGCTGGTTTAAGCTGCGGGGTTAGCACGCTGCACAGCGGAGTCTGGGCGAAGCGCCCGCCCACCTGCCCATCTTCCTGCCCTGAAACACTTCATCCCTGAGCAAATCGGCAGGATGCAGTGTTAACGGACTTTCTCCAAAACAAGACCCATAAAGAAGCCATTTAGAATCTATGGGTTTTGAAAGGAAGACGGTTTTTCTCCCGTGTTTTTTTTTTTTTTTTTTAATGTTTTTTTTTTTTTTATTTTTTTTTATTTTTGAGACAGAGAGAGACAGAGCATGAACGGGGGAGGGGCAGAGAGAGAGGGAGACACAGAATCGGAAGCAGGCTCCAGGCTCTGAGCCATCAGCCCAGAGCCCAACGCGGGGCTCGAACTCACGGACCGCGAGATCGTGACCTGAGCCGAAGTCGGACTCTTAACCGACTGAGCCACCCAGGCGCCCCTCTCCCGTGTTTTGTTTTATCAGTCGTGGCAGGATTTCAGCACGTGTGCGGAGCGTCTTCGCGAGGCGCTTACTCTGTGTGGGGAAGAATTGGGCACAGGAGGGGCACGTGCTGGGAGTGAGCCCTTAGCGGATACGGGCGGCAAGGAGGCGGTGTGACTTTTATTGTTACAGGCCACAAGCGATCGTTTCTTTCTTTCAGATTCTGTTTAGGCCCCTCCTTTAAACGAATGAGCCTCTCACAGTGCCTGAGCCCGGACTCTTGTGATGGCGTTTTCCCGCCCTGCCATGGCTGTAACAGCCACCCCCTGTTGCAACGCCTTCTCCCTGCTCCCGTCGCCATCCCGCTGCCCAGCACCATGCCAGGGGGGGATGACAGATTGCCAGTGTTTTTCCCAGCCAGCTTCATCTGACTCACCACAGCGACTTGTCCGTATTTCCTCCCCTGCAAACTGTCTTGACATCCAGGTTGGTTTTTCCTTTGCAGGGTTCATTCCCTTCATCCTAATGATACCGCCTGGTTCCGTGGGGGTAAGCTCCCACTTTCCTGGGAGGGAAAAGGTTCTTCTGTGTGCACCCACCCGGAGCACTTGTCACGTCTTAATTCTGGATGGGGAACGCCATTGCAGCCGAGCAGCGGCTGGTGCGTCAGGGTCAAGGGGACAAGTGAGAGACTGGCGTGGTTGAGCCAGAAACGCGGGGACCCCGGTCCTAACAGCTGACCGTGTGCCCCCAGCAAAGGGGCTCAGCAGCTCGTGCACACGTGCTTTCCTTTGTCCACACCGCAGCCTGGTGAGGTGTTCACAGAGTGATCAGGCTGCCCTCCAGGGTCACTAGGTAACTGAGGTCGTGTGTCTGTGTCGAGGTCCATGCGATCAAGCGGGCAGGGCCCCTCAGGCTCAGGGGGCATCCAGGCACACCTCCGGTGACAGCCGTCTCCTTCTTGCACAGTCTCGGGTCCCGCTTCAAGCCCGTAGCCGGGACTTGCCTTCAAGTGTCTTTTGAAACCTGGAACACTTCTTAACAAAGCTGAGCCTGTTTCCTTCCCGCTTCTCATGTTTCTTCCACACTCGCACCACAGAAAACCCTTTCAGAGAGCTCTGCGGACACAGAACCACCGTCACACCAAGAGAATTCGAGATAAGGTTGAAAAACCCCATTCACAGAGGCAAGGGCTTTTGCTGTTTGCCACATCCCCTGCAGAGGCTCTGCAAACCTGTTCCTGTGTCGGGAAGCGGGCACCTCGGGCACCTCGCGCTGTTGGGGGGGGGGGGGGGGGCTGCAGAGTGTTCCAGCACAGGAAGGGAGGAGGAAGAGCGGGCTCTGTGGAAAATGCACCTGACCGCGGCGTCTCAAATAGGCAGTCATGACGTTCACGTTCGTGAGGGGCGCGCCATGGGCCAGACCCGGCACCGAGTGCTTTACATACGCTGTTGGCAACTCTCCTTACCTCGAGGACATGCTAGTCAGGGCATGCTGTGATAATGCCACGTGACGAACATCCCAGAGATCTCAGAGGCCTCCAGAAACATCTCTGTGCTTCTCACTGGTCAGGGTGGCTCTGCTGGGCCAGAGCCTGTCTCCCCTCCTAAGACCAGCAGCTATGCGGCGTGCTTTTCCCGGGAAGGGGGGCAGGAGGCTGGAGGTGGGTAGGAATCCCCGACGCCTCTCTAGATCTTGGTTGAGAGCTCTCACCGTGTCTTTTCTGCCCACGCCCCACTGGCCAGTGCAAGTCCCAAGGCCAACGCCATCACCAACGGGGCAGAGGAGTATTCTCTGGCACAGTACAGAGGGCAGGGTGTTCTGAGCAGATGACAAAGCCCGGTCCAGGCAATCCCTGCTGAGCGGTGGCAGAGCCGGCCAGGTGGCTCCGGGGCCCGGCTCCGAGGTGGGTGCTCTGAAACGGAGAGAACGGTTTTCCGAGTGTTCCAGGCGGAGTCCCAGCCTTGGCTACCTTGGGGCCACGTGGGTCCCGCCCAGGCATTTCTGACTCCGTTGCTCTGTTTTGGACTCAGGCACTGGGGCTCTGAAAGCCCAGGTGGTTCACACACACAGCTGAGCTGAGAAGTAGGCCCCAAGGCCCCTGCTAGTCCCCGTTGGAAATGCAGAGTCCCGGGCCTCACACGAGACCTTCACATGCACACCTGCATTTTAGCAAGATCACCGCACAGTCGTCCACATCGCAGTGCCGTTCGAGTGGCACGGACGTGGACGGCTTGAGTCCCCCCACACGCGACGCACAGCGGGACAGAGCAGTCCCGATGGCGCGTCTTCCGTGACGGGGTCTCTGTTTTCCATTTTCCGTGACCACGGTTGCTATGCTTACGCTCCTCTCTGCAGCCAACGGAGGGGTCGTGTTGAGAGAGTACCAGGTTAGACCCTTCAAAATAAATAAATAGAAATGATTTTGTAGTTACAGATTGTATAAATTACCCACAACTAGTAAACTTCTCTCTTCACATGCTTTTAACATAAACACCGCCAAAATGTATTTATTTTTAAGCCGAGGGAGAGGGAGAAAGGGCTAACAGTTTGTCTTCAGGATCCTTTCTCCAGGAGAGTGAATTCCTCCCCCTTAAATCCTCAAGAAAACTGCTGCTTTCAGCTGGTGGTGAGCACCTTTGTTTTCAAGATGTGTCATCTTAACAGGAAGATTTTCCTTAGAACTTTTCATCCCTCAGGGGAGGTGGTGGGGTTGCCATGCAAGGAGCTGTCCCGCCGGAAAAAAACTTCACATTCCAGTTCATCCCCTCAGGAGCTGTGTGACCCTGGGCAGGTCCCATCACCTCTCTGAGCCTATTTCGTCCACGGTAAAATGGGACCAATCCCACGTATGTCGCAAGGGTGTGGTGGAATTGAAATCATGAGTGTAAAAGTGTCGGGCACCGGGCTGCAGATGCGTTATTATTTTAGCCATGAAATACGAATGCAAGGGCAACTCATGTTCCATATACAGAATTTGGAGGCAAAACAAAAATAAAAACAAAACAAAACGAAAAGAACGAGAGACAGCAAACAGATAAAGGCAAAGCATGAACCCAAAACTGCCACAGATCCCATTCCAGTGTTAAGATATCCAAAGATCCACCAAGCGGTAGAGAAGCGTTTGGCGCGTCCGTCTGTAGGGCGGTGGGGACGTCACGTGGCTCCGTGTCCCCCGACGCACCTGCCGCGGGCGTGCACGTGGGCGCGGTTAACTCGGCGTTGGGACTTTACGTGGCTCCGTGTCCGCCGACGCACCTGCCGCGGGCGTGCACGTGGGCGCAGTGAACTCGACGTTGGGACATCACGTGGCTCCGTGTCCCCCGACGCTCCTGCCGCGGGCGTGCACGTGGGCGCGGTTAACTCGTGTCGTGCGCGACTGAATTCATTAATTGTGATAAATGAAATGTTGAAAATTATCCTTACGGTATATTCATTTTAAAATTAAAACGTACATGGTAAAGAAGAGAGAGAGAATAGGCATCTTCAAGTCTTATTTTCTTCGACACCTGTGAGCACGTTAACGGAAGTGTTCTGGCCTGTAGCGGATGTCCGTGGGACCTACAGCTTCACAGACGGGGCTCCCGTGCCTACAGAGGCTGCCGGGGTCCGAGAGCCGCCCCGGCACCCGGTGTTCTTTCAAGGGGCGAGTCTTTGCATGGATTTCTTGAGCGGAGCGCGGCAGGGCTAAAAGTGGAGGGCGCCGTTTCCTGCGGAGATGGGGGGGCCAGCCAGAGGTCAGTGGGTCCCCAGAAGGCACCAGGCACCCGGCTGAGCACACAGCAAGAACGGCCCCGATCGCTGCTCCCCGGGTTTGTGAGGAAGGGAGGAGGGTGCCGGTTTCGCGAGCAGATTTTCAGCCTGTCCAGTTAAATATCCAGCCCAGGCTTACACACGGTGGGCAACCGGGTTGTGAACACCCCAAAGTGCTGAACCCCCACGCGACACGGGCTCTCACCACGCGCCTCCCATCGGGACTTAGGCTTTCTGACTGGGAACCCTGAGACCGAAAGGTTCCACCTCACTACCCCACACTCCATCCCCCAGACCGGGCGCCCTCGAGGGAGGGGCCGCTTCTCCGTGTCCCTGGAGCCCGGCCAGCTCCGTGCACACCCAGGGGCCGAGTGAGCCCCACGCCTCTCCCGGAGGAGGCCTGGCTCTTTGGGAAGATCCCCATCAGTCGGTCTTACACACCGTTCCTTCCCTCTCTCTTGAGACATTGCTTTAGCTTCGTGGTTCCTGCTGGGCTGGAGGAAAGAGTTAGGAATGAAACAGAGAGCCTTGACATTGGACCCACCATTTTTAAGGAAAAAGCGTATGACAACTTATTTTTCACGGTGGAGAGTGTCGTGCACGCAGAGATGAACACAGATCGCTATCCGTGTCCTGGCACCGAAGGGCGTGGCCCACCGTCTGGACGTTGGCTTCCGTGCCTCTTGACTAGAAGGGAAAATCAGCCCTAAGGGACAAATAGATGTGACAGGTGACATCACAGGAGTCCTTGCAGTGAACAGTTTGCTTTGGTGTCACAGTGACAGACCCCAAGGGACACCTTTGGATGAGGCGAAACGGCTGCGTTTTCAGACCCAGCCTTGTAAGACCACAGGGCTGGAGGGGCTGGGAGTGATGTAGCGGTCAGGAAAGGCCGAGCCATGCTGAAGAAACAAACAACCCCCGAACCCTGAGATTGCCTTTAGAAAAGAAAGTAGGTAAAGTCTTCTTTCTTGTCCCCGGGCCTGTCTGTTGTGGGTGAGCAGAGGCCCTGCTCAGCGACTCGGGCCCATCGGGCGGTTTCCATCCTGATCCCCCAAGTGCGCTGCCGAGGGAAAGGAGCCACGGAGGGTCTCACTGCAGCCGTGACGTGCCCCGGCCCGGAAGAGACCCATCTCTCACTGGCTCGTGATTCCCTGGCTTGGACTAGCGACCGTCGCCGGGCCTGGATGGGAACCTACAGGACACCGTCAGGGAGCACCCCACACGTGGGCGAGACCAGTGCACGTGCCAGCTAGGGGTCTCTCTGAGCGTCGGTGCCTCCGGAGAGCCGGATTGAGAAGGGCTCAGAGAGAGGGTCCGAGAGCCTCTGTGACCAGCGAATAAAACCTGTGATGGTTGCCGGCCGGGGTTGCGTGTGCCTTTGGGCTGCTGCTCTGGCCAGACCAGCACCTTCTTGTCACTAATGAGAAAACAGGTGGCGAGCCCGAGGTCCAGGGTTCCCATCCCCCGGACTGCCTCTTCTCTGCTCCCATCACATGGGCCCCTCTGCACTTGGCCAAAACGCAGACCACTCCGAGGCTTAGTGTCCCCCACCCTGCTGCCGGTGAAAAAATAGAAAATGGGCCGATCTGTGGCCACCTCTCCTCTCCTCGGGAGTCTGGAGCCACTGACACACGGGGGGGCCCCCGAATGCCTGGTTAGAGCTGCTGGCGTGGGTGAGAACAGCGAGAGAAAGAAAATCTGGCAGCGTGTCCCTTGTTTGCTCACACAAGAACTAAAGTGACCCTGTCTTTATTTTCCAGTGGAGGGTCATGTGGGTCAGCCACATGTTGGCATTTGGGTTTACAGTTCCCACCAAATGAGTCAGCAGAGAGAACACCGAGTTTTTATAGCAGGCATCTTTGAGCTGGTGCCCACTGCCATTAAAAAAAAAAAAGGTGCCTGTTTATAGCACGGCCGTGTACTAATTGCAAAGCCCTACAACCAGGGTCACCAGCATCCCCGGGGGCCTTGCTTCCTCTCTCGTTAAGGGGTGACAGCACCACCTTGTTCCAACATGTGAGCACACACTTGCTTCCTTTGTGGGGGGCAACCCAGGCAGAATTTCCCCATGCTGGAATACCCATGGAGACATTTGGAAAATGTGACTTGAATTCCACACTGGAGGCCTGAAAGAGTGTGTGTGCGCGTGCGCACGCCTGTGCATGCACACACACAGACGTGCACAAGTACCCCGGACGAGTATATAGCTAGAAGAACGTTTGCATGTATCTCAGGCAGGAGCAATGTCAGCTGTAGATAGAGTGGTCCGCGGCCCCGTTGCCGGCTCAAGCCCTGAACGGGTTGGAGCTTAAATGTCACTTCCGGCCCAGAAAAGGAGCGCTTCTGCTGCTTGTTTATACTAGTGTGTAAATGACTGACACAGGTTTTTTTTGGAACAGGTGTCGGCGTGCGGGGATGCTGAGAGGGCACAAGTTCACGTTGGGTGGGCGGACAGGAGGGTTAAAGGTGTGTTAAAGCAGGAAGGGGAGTTGCATTAATAGAAGAGAAAAAGAAGAACAAATAGTCGAAGGTATAGGACTCGGGCCAGACTTGCCTCCTCTCAGACGCTCACTAAGAGGTGATTTGGAGCTCGCCACGACTGGACCACACAGAAACCCACCGGGCGCCTTCTCTCCTAACCGGGCTCACTCAGCTGGATGTCTTCCAGTTCGGGGCCACCTTGGTGCGCGGTTTCCGTACGCGTTCCTGGGGTTCTCCCTTCCTCAGTCCCCAAAGCACGTCTTTGGTGACCCCTTCCAGACGTGCCTTTCCAGTCGACGTGCCTGCTGGCAAAGCCAGACAGGGTTTTGCTGTGTTCTGTCGACGCGGAAAGCCGCCTGCGGGGGACGCTAGCAATGAGGCCGGCGGGGCAGGGGCGAAAGCCCCCGGGGTGAGCGTGGGCTCTGCTGTCCTCCTGGCGTCCCAGGGTGGGCGGGGGCCGGGCCCCTGGGAGGGGCGTGGTCGCAGCCCTACTCAGGGTTCCTCGAGGTGCCTTTTCCCCGAAGTACAGCACTTCACAAGACTGAAGACGCACCGTTACTTTCCGGCACGGAAGAATGAAGGGGGCTTGGTCTTGGCTGCTGCGACTCCGACGCGGCCCCTTTCCTCCCCTCTGGTCGAGGGGTACACGCCCGCTTCTCTGTCTGCTCCGGGAGAAAGCCTACGCCTCCGTGGGCTCCGATGCACACTGTCGCTCACGTGCGTGCCTGTGTGTGTGTGTGCACACACACATGTGCACCCCTGGCCACGAGCCCACGCCCCAGTGTGTGCTTGTGACAGACGCCGGCAGCGTTTGCAGGGCCGGCCCCAGGTGGCGTGCCACACGTTAAGTCCGGGACCGGGGAGGGCTGAGCCTCCGTCCTGGCCTTCTGCCGGCCAGGGAGGCCCCTGAACCTGGTTCCCATCGCTGCACCTGCTGAGAAAGCCCTTGGGGGATCTGGGATACGGACTAGGGGATACAGTCCGGGTGGGGTTCTCCCCGGGCCCTCAGGGTCCACGGCAGAACCTGCCGCAGCACGTGGCCTGCCTGGGCCTCTCCCACCCGCTTCTCTACGCCCTGGCCCCACTCCTGCACAACTGACACCCCCTCCCCGTGCCTTGGTTTCCGCGTCTGGAGAAGCCGAGAACAACATGCTCAGCTCACAGGTGGTTGCCGAGGGCGCCTGAGCTCCCCGCCCGGACTGCGGGGCCCCCGCCCAGGTGCCCGGCCAGACTCTCGATAAGAGAGGACGAGACCGGTGCCCGCTTTGTCAGCGACACACAAGCCTCCCTGGCCAGTCTTTCTAACTCCAGCCGTCCAGCCAGCGGTATTCCCTGGTGGAGGCGGGTAGCATTGAGCGAGGGCGAGCTTAGGACGAAATAAGACGCCGAGTCTGAACTTTAGATAGAGAGCAGACCGGGAGAGAGAAAGGAACAGGAACCTGGAACATTCGGCACCGACCTTCTCGGCAAGAGGAGTGCTGTGTGAGCCCCGAGCTGTGAGCAAGTGCGTGTGTGATGGGATAAGAACCAGAGAAGTAGCGGCTGACCAGGGAAGAAAATCCGCTCGGCGGGACCCTCTCCAGCCCGGCTCTCGTCCTGTTCGCTCCCTGGCCTCCTGGCCTCTTCTCCTCATCCACGGCTAAGGCCCCTGCCTTCCCGCATCACCTGCCTGCTCCCTGACAGGTGTCACCTGAACCGCCTCCCACGAAACGCTTTACACGTGAACCCTTGTACAGGGCGCGTTACACAAGCCAAGACAGGACCCACCACCCGTAGGAGAACAGAGTATGTGAAATGGGGCCGGTCTGAAAACAACGCGCAACATGGGCTCATGTGCAAGGAAGGCACGGGATAAACGCCGACGAGCAGACGGTGGGCGCTGGCCGCGGAGCCTCGTGTGGGGAGGTCCCTGGCTCTCCAGCCGTGGTGACACATTGCATGGCGAAGCGTCCTAGCGTCGCTCGGCCAGGACGGGCCTCTGGCCTCCTTCAGGAGTAGGTGGCGGCCTCCTGCTCTAGAACCCCGTCTGAACGGAGAGCCCACTCGGTCTGCCCTGGTCACCCACAGCCCCCACATGGCATCAGGGGCTGCCTGGGCCTTCGCTGTCAGGGACACTCTCTAAAAATAGAAGCCCCGCCCCCGCGGGGTGGGGGAAACCACAGGAAACAGTTCAAAACCACTTCCAGTGGCCGTTCCCCTGCCCCCAGGAAGCTATGAATAGAAGCGGGGCCGCTGCTGGATTAATGGGCTGTTTGCCTGAGTCGTAAATCACAGGACAGTCCCGCATCTGAACAGTCTGCTGTTCTCACCGTCTCCCTCCCGAGGGGTGACCCGTGGGCTCCAGTGGCCCAGACCCCATCCGTGAGCAGCGACCCCACTAGCAGCCCCTCGGGGGCGGGGTCTCCCAGGCCGTAGGACTCTGAGCCAGAACAAGAGTTGGTAGGTCCTGTCAATCACGGGAAATGAGCGCTACCTCTGTAAGCCTCTGCAGCGGTAAATGTCCCCGCGGGCCGCCCCACGCCGCTGCTCCGGGTTCCTTCCAAGCCCACGTTGGACCCTGCGTGCCCCCACCCCAGCTACTTTTATTTTAGTTTTCAGCCACCTGTACAGGAGAACCTATGCGGCTGGACTCGCGCAATGTGGCTTTTAATGTCGTTTCGTTTCCTTGGCTTTTGTTTTGCCGCAAGGCTGGCTGGCGACCGGCGTCTCGCCTCACGCTCTGTCAGGGTCACGGCGACCGTTGAAGAAAAGGCTGACATTGTCAGCGAGCCCTGTTCTTCATGGCAGTGACCACGGTAACGTCAGCCAGCTGGGAAGATCGCTGCTGGCCTGACACCCGTCAGGGGCTCGAGGGGCTGCATCCGCGAGAGTGCGCCGCTCAGGCCCTATAGACCGCACGCAGGCTTCCCGAAGGGGCAGAAACAGCAAAGTGTCCCCGCTTGCTGCCGATGTCCGCAGGACAAAATTCGGAGGGAGGAAACCTTAGGTAAAAGCAACAAAGCGAGAGCCCAGGTCCTCGCGGTGGCCTGAAGGCCCACGACGCGGGCATGCCTTCTCCCCCCAAGCCACGCGGTCCCTCCCACCCTCACCTTTCTCTGGCCTCGGCTACAGTGTCCGCTCTGACGTCCGGCCTCCCTGGCCCACGGCCTCCACGACCGCCAACCCCACCCACCCACAGGCCCCCTGCCTCCCCTTCTCACATGTTCGTCACCATGGATCCGTGTGGCTCACTGTCTCCTTCCCGGATAGGACCCCAGTGGCACAACACCAGGGCTCTTGTCTGCTTTTCCACTGACAAGAAGCTGGAGAAGTATTTGGTGTTTGTTGTGGGCTGAGTTGTGGCCCCCAAATTCATGTGTTGAAGTCCCCAGAATGTGACTGTCTTTGGAGACTGGGTCTTTAAAGAGGTGATGAGGGCTGAGAAGGATCATCAGGGTGGCCTTTAAACCAGCCAGACTGGTGCCGTATAGGAAGAGGAGATCAGGACACAGACACGCACAGAATGACGACCACGTGGGGACACGGGGAGAAGAGGGCCGAGTACATGCCGGGAGAGGGGCCTCGGGAGAGAGCAGCCCTGCCCGTGCCTGACCTGGGGTTTCCGGCCTCTAGAAATGTGAGAGAACCCGTCTCCGTTGTTTAAGCCTCCCGGCCAGCGGTCCAGTGATGCTCTGCTGTGGCCGTTCTGCAAACCAGTACCGTGTTCTAGAAATACTGTGGATGAACGAATGCGCGCATGCTGGAACTTACTGGACACACCACACACGGTTCCTGGCCACGTCTTTCTGGACCAGGGAGCACGTCAGTGTGGGGGGAGGCCTCCAAATCTACCTTGCGCCTTCCATCTCCTTCCTCTAGTGTGTTAGCTGCTCTGCCCGTTGTTGGAGGACTTGCCACCCCAGGGACACAACATCAGGGAGCTGGCAGGTGTTCTCCAAGCACCTGCTCTGAGTGGGGACCACAGTGCACAGCGGCCACTGCCCCAATTCTCCCATTTCGTTGGGTTCTATTGCGTTTCTCATAACATTGCCTGTGTAGCAAGCCCAGCTAGACTGGGGAGCACCTCTGGGGATCCCTCACTTTTTTTTAATGTTTGTTTATTTTTAAGAGAGAGGGAGAGAGAATCTGAAGCAGGCTCCGGGCTCCGATCTGTCAGCACAGAGCCCAATGTGGGCTTGAACTCAGCATGGTGAGATCATGACCTGAGCCAAAGTCGGATGCTTAACCAACTGAGCTACGCAGGCAACCCATGGGGCCCCCTCACTTTCAATTCACCTCCATGGTCCTTCCGATCACAGGCTTTGGGCAACTGTGCAACTAGGTAACTGGCCACGGGCTCTACTCGTGGCCCTGGGATGCCTCAGTGGACGTGACAGCCCCTTCTCCCTGGAGCCAATGTTCCAGGGTGAGGCTGGGACACCAGAAAGAAACAGAGTCAACCTGTGTGGTAAACATAATAAAGGTCTTTAAATAAAGATATAAGAATATGTTTATGTAAATATGCAAAAAAGCAATACTGCAATTAAATAGAAAAGAACTAATAGTATGAAGACGCTCCGTGGGCTTTCCCAGTCTTGGGGAGGGGCTGGATCTAATGGTTTGTGAGGACAGAAGGTTGAGCACATCCATCCTGGAGGCTGTTCTGGACCCCAGGAGGAGTCTCTTGAGGACCCTAAAGCTGGAGAGACAAAGAGGGAAATGAGTACTTACTGACCCCCCCAAGGCAAGGCCAGCATCCCCTGCCCATCGCAGCTGTCCACGTCCCCTGGCCTCCTGACATCCTGGTCCTTTTTGGTTTGGGTATTCCCCTGACGGGGACCCTCCCCTTTGGTGTGTGAAGGCCGAGCCCCTGGAAACCAGGCGTGAACGTCCCTTTGACACACAAGAGCTTTGCCTCGAAGCTGTGACTTCAAGGTGCTTGCAGCAAAGTGAGGCTGGAGACAGACCCGAAGCAGACCCTCCTGCAGGTCGGTTCCAGGAACCAGACCCGAAGCAGACCCTCGCAATGGCAGGAAAGTGTCAGGCTTCCTCCCCCTTCCCGCCCCCTGCATGCAGCAGGGCCCCCGGTCATGCCTCAGTTTACTCACAATGAATACACAGCTGTATCGGGACCAAGAGTTAAGTCCTACTTGAAGCCTTGGCCCACGTTTTCCGCAGCGTAGCGGGCGCTCAGGGACAAACCCAGCCTCTGGTAAAGGGCAGAGTCTTCTGAGGCCAGACGTGAAGCCACCATTCACCCACGAAGCGTATGGAGCTGCAAGAGAATGCTGCCTCATCTCCCAGCACAGCCTCCGTCTTTGCCGCGACTTTCGTAGCTTCGACTACCTCTAACGATACCCTTCCAGATGGAACACTAAGCCCATATGTTCTGTGACCGTATGTCACAGATGCCGGGATGGGGCATGGTTTGGGAAGGCTAAATCTGCCCGTTGGATGAGAGCTATTTTAGGGACTCTTGTCAGACCAGGGCAGCTGACCGTTCTCCACCCACCTCGTCCGCGGGCCGCAGGGAGGTGCGGGGAGGAGGTCACAGGGCCGGGGTGTCCACAGCCTCAAGGAGGGTGGAGTCAGAACCCGGAGTGCTATCTGAAGACACTGGAAGTAAGAAAGGCTTTCTGGACACTTCCCTAACGCTCAAGGCCCAACACTCAGGGCTTGCTTTCCCGGACTTCTGAATCCAGCTGGCTGACAGGGTTCTGGCTCCTCACGGGGCAGACAGTGCAGCCCCCGGGATCCAGCTTCCTCCCGGCATCCCGGCAGGAAGTGGCTCCGTCCCATAGGGTAATGCTGGGCGTGTACTAGGGCCCAGAGGCTGGAAGGAGCCACTGCAGGGTGGCCGGGCCACCTGATGGAAGACGGCCCTAGGACCGGGCTCCAGGCGTCCAGGCGGGCCCCAGGGCTCGGCTTCAGTTGGTGTCCCCGGGAAGACCAAGGTCAAAACGAAGGTCAAGTCCCTGGGAAGAAGGAGGAAGCCATGCCTTCTGGGCTGACACACGTCTGTTGTATATCTAATCCGTCAACCCAAGAGAGAAACGTCTGCACTTTTCTGCTTATACTTCCTTATCGCTGTGTTTCTGCTTCCTTCTCAGCATACTTTCTGACAGATTTTGCCTCTTATCAAAAGAGAGAGGCACATTATTTGAGGCGTGAGTATATTCATGGCAATCCCAACCATAACCTTCCTTGTAGAAGGACACTTTCTGGAAGCTTCCTTTTGACCTTCATGATTTTAGCTTTTGTTTCTGTTTTGTCTCAGTGTCACACTGTGGCTTGTCTGTAGCCTGTTATGTGCCCAGCACAGAGTAGGTACTCAGATGCTTCGTTAAATAAATGAACAAATTAAAAAGCAGAAAAAGGGATCATTTTGACATTGGCCCTTCCAAGTAGGCCGGACTCCTGATTATTTAAGTGCACGTTGGTTTCGCGATTCAGCATTTTCTGCCTAATGATGGACTTGTTTCCCATAATTAATTAATTTAGACTTATCTTTCAGGGAGCTGGAATACATACCCCACTGTGATTTTTTTCTTTAAGAAAGGGGCATAAGCGACTTGTTTTTAAGTGTTACTTCATTGCTATTTTATAAATATTACTCATGCTTGCTTCTTTAAAAAAGGAATTTAAGGGGCGCCTGGGTGGCTCAGTCGGTTAAGCATCCGACTCTTGGTTTCAGCTCAGGTCATAATCTCACGGTTCGTGGGTTTGAGCCCCAGGTCGGACTCTGCACAGGCAGCATGGAGCCTGCTTGGGATTCTCTCTCTCCCTCTCTCTCTGCCCCTCCCCAACTCGTGCTGTCTCTGTCTCTCTCCAAATAAATAAATAAACTTAAAAAAAAATTTAAGCAGAACTTCCTGAGGAAGAAACCAATTGCCCAAAATGCGTTAACTCATTCAAAATAATATTAGCGTGGCTGGCTTTCCCAACGTCTTCCCGCGTACATATACAAGTAGAAAGCTGAAGAGGATGACCATTCGATGCACGCGAGTAACACCATCCATGCTATTTTTAAATTAAAATGTGTTCGTTTTACATCTGAATTTGATTGGACAACAGTGTAAAGTAAGATCGAGGGAATTGCTGAAATAATCCTTTAGCACAAGAGGATAATTTCTGGAAGTCGCTCTAAGCTGAGAAAGGAGCCCAGAGGCAGTGTTTCTGCCCGCTGCACCCTTAAGGTGGCGCTGTGTGACCTTCCCGTTGGAAAGAGGGGGTCCTGGGGCACCTGGGTGGCTCAGTCGGTTAAGCGTCCGACTTCAGCTCAGGTCACGATCTCACGGTCCGTGAGTTCGAGCCCCGCGTCGGGCTCTGGGCTGACGGCTCAGAGCCTGGAGCCTGCTTCCGATTCTGTGTCTCCCTCTCTCTCTGCCCCTCCCTCGCTCATTCTCTGTCTCTGTCTCTCAAAAAATAAATAAACATTAAAAAAATTAAAAAAAAAAAAAAGAGGGGGCCTGGGGCCGCTGACCACCTGTGTCTGTGCCCCCGGGCAGGGTCACGCCATGGAAGCTGTATTCTGACACGGCAGTGCCCCGCGTGTGGGGCCCCATATTCAGCGCTCGTACTGAGTAACGTTCTGTTCCGCAACAACGGCCCCAAGTGTGCAAAATCCCATATTCAGATGGATCTCATTTTTTCTGCAATCGTTTATAATGGTCTCTCTGTTCTTTTTTATTCTGCTTCAGTTTCTCATTTATAGCTGCATTTCATCCAGGAGTTCTCCGCGCCCTACGTGGGACTCGTGAGCGGGACGTCCAGCGTTTTCTCGTGTTGTTTTAGAACTCACCTGCGTCTGTTGTCTTCCTACTGAAAGGCAACTTGTCTGGACTTCATAATCTTTGTCCCATTTTCTTTCCCTCGGAGCCCTGGAGAACCTCCTGGGTCATCTGCCGTACGAGCGGCAGACGCGTTTCAGACCAGCTTTCCCTCTCCCCTTGGCGTGTGCTCTCCAGGAACGCGGTCGGGCCGTGTCGTGTTGTCTGTGGCTTCCTGACGCGCGGGGGGCGCTTCTGGCCCACCTGGCTTTCGTGGGGGGTGGGTGGCCTGAATGTGCTCACCGCTCATCCGGCGGCATCCCCGGTGCCTGCCCTCCGTGTCCACCGCCTTCTCCCCGCTAGCCAGGAGCTCTTCTAGCCCCTCCCTTCCCGTTAGCCGCGACCATCTCAGGGTTTCCCGCTGTCTCACGTGTCGCCCTCCGCCACTCCGTTCCTTGCTCCCCAGAGCCACGCTGGGAGCCCTGTGTCCCTGCTGTCCCTGTGCTTCAGCCAAAGTGAGTCCATGGCCACGTGGCCCGAGCTGTGGCTCTGCTCCTGGACCGTCCAACGCAGAGCCTGGGCTCTCCGGACGCACCACCTACTTCTCTGCTCCGCACGCTCAGATTTTAACTTACAGCCTCAATAACAGCTTCAAATGTTCCTCCGCTCCGCCCATGTGTGTGATATCGGGGACCGACATTTCATCCAAACGCCAGTCTAACCCAGAGCGGGCCCTCTGGCCTTTCTCTGCCCCCCTGCCCCTCCCCCACCCCCACTGCTCGTTTTTGATTCTCGCGCCCAGAACCGGAGGTGATCTCTGCCCGAGTCCTCGCTGGGACCCAGCCCGCCGAACCGGGCGTGGGCGAAGGCTTGTTCTATTGGATCGTGAAGGTTGTCAGTCGGCGAGGACTGCTGTAGAAAGCACCTCCCAGATGTGGGCAAGTTTTCATTACAGAAAGATGAATTGCCACTACGTTTTTGATTTCTAGATAATGTGTGTTTCGTGCCCCCCAGAAAGAGCCGATGTCTGGGAGAATATACTGTGTAGACCCTAGCTCGTGTAGAGGGCGTCTCGGGGTTCCTACCCGAATCTCTGCTCCACAGACTGAACTTCCTCCCGTCCACTGGCTTAGAAGTGTAAGATTCGCCCAGTCAGTGCAAACACGTTGGCTCCCTGGCTGTGCCTCCCCAAAGATTTCTGACGGGGTACACAGAGCCACTGTCAAAAAAGCCTGAAGCCGTGAGCTAGAAATGCAGCTCTAGCCACACTGCCTCTGTGCTGAGTCCCCAGCGTAGCACCCCCAACCCTGCCTCAGGACCTTGGCACTTGTTCCCTCCAAACATTCACCCCACCAGGTATCAACATAGTTCACCCCCTCACTTGTAGATAACTTCCAAACTGTGATCTGATCAGAGAGTCTCTCCGCCGCGTCTGTCCAGGATAGCACACACGCACACACACACACGCACAGGTGCACACACATACACACGCATGCACACAACCATACACAGACGTGTGCGCACGCACAGCCACATATGCATGTACACACACACACACACTCCTGTGCTCACGCACACTCGCACACGCGCTCTTTCCCGTCTACCACACTCCGTCTTCCGCCATGGCAGTCCCCGCCCCTTGCAAATGGAACACAGACTCCAGAGGCCCCAGGACGATGTGTGATGCCGCAGGGTATCCCTTGAAACTTGCACGGCCTCTGGTGCTTGGTCGAACGCACCCCCACTTGTGGAGTGGGTCCAAGCACGCACGACCAGCTTGGCGGACAGCCTCGGGCGCCCGGGTTTGCGAGTGTGTGCGGGCTCTGAGTCAGGTGTGGGGGAGTAGATTCAAGTCCCACTCCTTCGCTTACTGACCGCGTGACACCCCCCCCACCTCTCTGAGCCCCCCCACCCCCACCCCGGGTGCAAAGAGGGAAACGCTAAGGCTCAGGGAACCGACCAGGTTGTCCTGAGAACGGAAGGAGGTGATGTGCCGACGTGGGGCTGGGGGCAGAGCAGGACGCATCGATCGCACTGACCCCAAGCCGTGTGGTGTGCGGCCGCCTGGCACGGATCGGGCTCACGGCTGCGGATGTGTGCGTCCTCTCCCGGTAACAAGTGTTGCTTAGTACGTTTTGCTGAACTCACGAAGAGGCAGCCCCAGCTCTGCTGGTCCGGCCCCCGGTACCTGAGGGGCTGGTCCAGTTCTGGGGTGTCTGCTCAGGCAGCGAGCTCAGCACCGCCCCGATGGAGGGAAGGAAAGGAGTCGCCCATCCATCCTTCTTTCCTGCCTTGTAAATTCACGAAAGCATTTCCTTCCCTGCCCCCATCCGGGAAGGGGAGCACAGTGTCGTCGGCTTCCAACCTCTGAGCTGCCTCTCCCCATGCAGGTGGGGGCTGAGAGGACGGGGTGGGGGCACAGAGGGGCACTTGCAATCCTTCAGGCGTGGGGAGGCCCCCTCCCAGGAATGCAGGGGGCCAAGGAGGCAGCTCTTCGGAAAGGGCAGGACACAGACGCCCTGGGACTCGGACGGGGCCGCCAGGTCGAATAGGAATCAGTTTTAGCACAAGTATGGGCCAGGCCGTGTTCGAACTGCAGGTAAACAGCAAAGACTTTTTTAGAGTACAAGTATGTCCCACGCGATATTTGAATTTCAGATAAAGGTGAATAACTTTGACAGAAGCTTATGCTCTGCAATATTTTCGTTTCAAATAAAAAGCGATGAGTTTTATCGCAAAACATGTCCCCCGCAACTAAAAAAAGATTCATTGTTGTGGTGGGTTGAGTAGCATCCCCCTGGACCCGCCAGATGTGACTTTATTTGGAAATGGTGTCTTCACAAACGAAATGAGCTAAGATGAGGTCACACCGGGTGAGGGTGGGCCCTAAATCCAGGGCCTGGTGTCCTTCTAAAAGCAGCACGTGAGGACACAGAGAACACCGGGGCGGTGTCTGTGACCACGGAGATAGACCGAAGGGACGTGAGTACGAGCCGAGGCACCTCCAGGGACGCCAGGAGCCCCTGGGGGGCTGAGCCAAGCCAGAAGGACCCTCCGCTCCAGCCTCCGGAAGGAGCACAGCCCTGCAGACACCTTGATTCTGGTTCTGGACTCCAGAGCCGGGAGACAATAGATCTCCGTTGTTTCAAGCCCCCGGTTTGTGATACGTCCTTAGGGCCACCCCAGGAAATGGATACAATTGGTTATCTGAAATCCCCATCGAACTGGGCATCTTGTGTTTTTATTTGCTAAATCTGACAAGCCCACTCAAGAACCCCTCCAGAGGAGTGGTTAAAGTGGCCTGGTTACGGGGCACCCGGGGGGCTCAGGCGGTTGAGCCTCGGACTCTTGATCTCAACTCAGGTCATGATCTTACAGTTCGTGGGTTCGAGCCCCACGTCGGGCTCTGCGTTGACAGTGCGGAGCCTGCTTGGGTTTTTCTCGTCCCCTCTCTCTCTGCCCCTCCCCTGCTTGCACACTCTCAAAATAAATCAATAAGCATTTTTTAGAAATTAAAAGTGGTCTGGTTGGTACCCCAGATGGTGTGACAGGGGCACAGCATCTGCCGAGAGCTCGCAGGGTGGTGGGCACCTGGCAGGTGTCCTGTCTGCCTCCCCTCCACCACCACCTGCACCACCGCCAGCCCCTCCCCTGCTCTTGACTCGACTGCGGGGGATCTGTCTGCCCTGCGCCAGCCCCAGCACGGGCTCCTGTGCACTTGGCCTCCGGCTGTGAGCGTGACGCCAGGCGCCTGCGGCCCCTCCCTCAGACGCTGGATTGCGGAAGACCCTCTGACTGGCTCGGGAGGACCGACCCCGCCGATCCTCTTCCCCCCCACAGAAGTTAGAGCGACCCGAACTGCATGTCACAAACCCTGACACACAGAGGGAGGGGGAAGGACCGTCAGAACCGGATTTAGGAGACTGGTAGGTCAGGAGGCTTCCCCTGAAGGACACACGGCAGTGACTTTCGCCTTCTGGAGGAACGCTTGCCATTTCCCGCCTCGAGCGGTGAAACGCAAGCTTCCTCTTGCCAGTTGTTGGAACGGTGGCTGCCGCAGCCCACAGAGGAGCTCGGCGTGTCCCAGGCCCTGACGTGGAGACCCGACGTGGCTTCCGAGGGGAAGGGGTGTGCGGCCCGAGCCCCCCGAGCGGCTGGATAAATGCGCGTGTCCGTGGTCTGTTGGAGGGGACGGCTGCCTCCTGTGTCATTGCCTGGCGATTGTGGGACCACCCACCATCCCCAGTTACCCTCCATCTGCTAAGCCCTGGCCTCGGAGCTCTGCTGTGATAGATTCAAAAGGAGGAATGTGCCGGGCCGGAACTGCCAAATGCCTGGCGTCTCGTCTCTCCTAGACCTCCGAGAGGGCCCAGCAGGCCGCAGCCACCCCACCTCACCCCCGCCCGTCACCTGGCTGCACAGCTCTTAAGTGACCACGCAGACGCCATCAGCACCCATGCCCTCAGCCCCAGGAAGCATAGCACCTTTCCTGCAACGTTGCTCCCCAACGTAAAGGTGCCGGGGGCTCCACGCTGCCCTGCTGCGACAGCCCCGTACCGGCAGAAGCTCAAATCTGCGCTCATCACTTGGAAATGGCAGACGCCTGTCACACATCCCAACAGGGCAGCAGCGATGAGGGGGCTCCACGGGCTCACAAGAAGAGACGCTTTTGAAAACGAGCCAGGGATTGGTTTGTAGACACGATGGTGACTTTTGTCCGTCGAGCTGCCCGGGCTCACACGCCCAGATCGCTGGTGAAACGGTCTTTCTGGTCACGTCTGGAAGGGACCAGCATTGGAGCAGGTGCGCTGAGTAGAGCAGGGGGCCCCCCACTGCGGGCGGGCGTCATCCAATGCGCTGAGGCTCGAGGAGGACAGAGAAGTGGAGGAAGAGGGCATCTGTCCTCCCTGAGCTGGGACGGCCTCCTTCCCCTGCCTGCCTTCCAACGCGAGCATTCCTGGTTGTCTGACCTTCCGATTCACACCAGGGCGCGCACCAGAGCCTCCTCGGACATGCTGGACGTACGTATGGCTCGAAGGCTGAAGAGGAACCTTCTGTAATCTCCCCAAGTCTCCCCTAAATCCTGTCGGGTGTATCACCTGATTTCTAACCTGGGGCCAACAGACTTTAATGACGTCAGGACACAAACACGAACAGTCCCCAAGAACCGAGTCCCTGGCCGGTGATCCATGCTGGCCCCTTCGCAGAGAGCAGTCCGGGGGCATTAGAGGCTCCATGCATGGCCGGGGCCCCCTGAGCAATTCACGAGCAGGGGGTTCAGCGCCCACCCCCCCTGGCTGCAGTCCTGACCGCCCCACCCACGGCCTCGCTTTCTGCCCCTCGTTAGTCTACGCGTGGAAATGGAAGGTGTTCCCAACGTCGTGGGGTGGGGGGGGGCGGTGAGGGGGTGGGGGGAGTGAGGGGCTGTGGCTTGCCGACATCGGGCTCCTGAACAGCAGAAGAGCTGGGGAAGCCGCATCCTGAAATCTCCACCAGGAGCAGCGAATCACCGGTCAGATCCGTGCTGAGTGCACGTGGTGCTAACGGCCGTCAAAGACGTGGCCTAAACTTGAATCTGGGCCCACTTTGAGAAAAAGCTCAGATTCGTTGATTTTTTTTCTTTAATTCATCTTTTTCCTCATTGATCTCCTCTCCAGAGGAGGTTGGAGAGAGCCTTTTGAAACTGCCTCTGCCCGTGTGGATGGACTACGCTGAGAACGGCATTCCCTGCAAGCCGCTAGGGGCCACAGCTGCACGAACACGGCTTTCCAGGTCCCCTCCAGGCCCCCTCCCCGTCCCCTCCCTGTCCCCTCCAAGTACCCCCCAAGTCCCCTCCAGGCCCCCCCAGGTCCCCTCCAAGGCCAGCCCTCCCTCCCCAGAGAGCTGTCCCACGTTACTATTTTTCCTAAGGGGAAATGTCCGCAAAAAATAAGCTGCTTGGGAATAGCAATTCCTTGGGACCAGAAGCCACACTCTGTGTGAGGGAAGCAGTCCCTCGTGGTTTTCCTCGAAGGGCTCTGCCTTTCGGTTTTCAAAGTTGCCAAAATGCTTCACCTTAGCCCGTTGACAGCTCCACGGACGCTGAGGTCCCGAGACTCGTCAGCCCACAGTGGGATGTCTCTTGTTAAGAGACAAGAGTGAACCCCAAGAGGATGGCAGGTCCCCAAGACACCCGCGGATTTTGCAGACTCCTGTCTTCTCCTTGAATCGTTTGCCAAGCTCATCGGCTGGCTTTCTTCAACTGTTCAGGGCAGTTTTCTCAGGAGCCCAGCAGGTGCCTCCAGCCCCGGGACAGCTGTGCACGCCCCGGAGACGGCCACACTCCTCAGCCCGGCTCTGCCCGTCCTCGGCGCTGCTGGCCGAATTTTCCACCGCAGCTAATCGGGACCTGCAGGAGAGTGGTGCCCGCAGAAACAAGAGGCTTTTGAAGCGGAAGGTGAATGAGCCTGGCTGTGGTTTACATTCTTTACCTTAATTTTAACAAGTATTTCAACCCCCTTGAAAATTGCTTCTCTAGAATAATAAACAGAGCCCACGCTGAGTCGCGGAGCTCCGGAGGCCGAACAGTCTCGGGGATAACGCTTGCATGCCGGGCGGGGCCACTGTGCTCCACTGGCCCTCATTTTGGGAGGTGCGGTGGGATTGGTGTGGCAACATGAGGTTTTGGGTTATGCATAAGTGAAATCGTACGTAATTCATAGATGTGGAGAGTTACGGAGGAAAGGGGGGCAGTGCCCGCCTGTCCGGCCCATTGCTTCCCATGCCAGCCTTGGTGCCTTCCGGGCTCATTCATCGCTGGTCAGAGATCCAGAGTTAGTGGAGGGCCTGTGGGCAAGAGGAAGACATGAGATCTTGGCCCTGAGAGTTAGGCATGACTGACTGTCATGTTTGTGTAGCACCTACTATGTGCCAGGCTCTGTTCTAGGCACTGAACAGACACTCTAAGGAAGCCTTGCTCCCAGAAATGTGGTCCCCAACCAGCAGCCTCAGCATCTCCTGGGAGCGCGGTAGAGACACAGAGTCCCAGGCCCACCCCAGGTGGGCGGACACAGGGCCTGGGTTTGAGGAGCACTGCTCTGGGAAATGACAGGAAGATACAGAAAACAAAAACAGAAACAAAAACCCAGTGACTTTGAGCCACATCTTTAGATATACTGACATATTTTTAAAATTTGCTCATTCAGGGGCGCCCGGGTGGCTCAGTCGGTTAAGCCTCCGACTTCAGCTCAGGTCACGATCTCACAGTTAGTGGGTTCGAGCCCCGTGTCAGGCTCTGTGCTGACAGCTCGGAGCCTGGAGCCCGCTTCGGGTTCTGTGTCTTCCCCTCTCTCTGCCCCTCCCCCCGCCTCTCTCTCTCTCTCTCTCTCTCTCTCAAAAATAAGTAAGCATTAAAAAAATCTCAATTTGCTTATTCACGTAGTTATTTCTCCACCACGAGGAAGGGGTGAGTCTGGCACCCTGAATCTTCGTCTGTTGAAGCGTGTGGAATCATCTCTTTTTTGTTCGAGACTGAGACTCATCTGAGGACGTGAACTCTGTCCGTCTTGCTCACCGCGGTGCCTTCAGCACATCGCACAGGGCCTGGAACCTAGGACGTCTTAATGGACACCTGGTGGCTGAAGGCATTGACCCCGGTCCCCGGTCCAAACAGACGAACGGTTTTTCTGGATAAGCCCTGGAGTCTCCGGCAGCCAGGCCAGATCTGAACCTGAACCTGCGACCTAGCGGAATATTCCACCACCCACATCCGCCCACCTCCCTTGCCAGTAAAAGCCAATTGGTGAAATCACCCAAGTGCCAGGCAGACAAGCACAGGGATTGTTAGCGGCTCCTGTATGCAAACACAGCATGAAATACCTGTTTCTCAAGGATCCGGGAAGGGCAATCTCAGTGGGCTGCGTCTTCCTTCTCCCCCACGGGAGGTTTCTAAGCAAGCCTTTGGCTGGCGTCCAGGAAAGCAGAAGCATTTCTTCCCTCTGGGTGTGAGGCTCCCTGCTGCCCCAGGCACATCCTTGCCCCTCGGGGAAGAATCTGGCAGAGCCCTGGCATAGCAATAGAAACGCATCAAAGAGACGTGGGTGTTCCGGTCTTTGTGTGTGACAGGCACAGTCTCGTTCACCTTCACAAGTAGCCTCATTCTCCTCGTTACAAACAGGAAGCGGTGACAGCGCCCGGGTTAGGGGCTGCACGGACGACACGGTGAGGACTTGGACAGGGAACACACTGGCCCACACGCCTGCTTGTCATATGCTCACTGCCACCATCTCCCCTATGACTTAGTTCCCATACACACTTGTCAGGTGGGAGCCTCTGGAACCCCCATTTCCAGGTGAGGCTCAGAGAAGGAATGAGCCTACCCAGAGACACACAGCTTCCAAACTGATGGAGCCAAAGCCTAGCCCCCTTGGGCAGTCTGACCCTGGCCAGACCCTTAATCTCTCGTACATCGCTTACTAGCGGTACGAGCTTCGTGAGGCTCCAAAGAGGGGGTGGCTGCTGGGCCTTGCCTGGCCCTTATTCAGGCTCAGCAGATGGGAGCACCTGCCGTACCGCTCCCGGGCCCCGGGGTCCTGAACTTCTGAACCTCAGTTCAGATTCTTCGAACTTGAGGATCCCTAAGAGTTTGCTTATGCGCCTTATAGCTATTGATATTTACAGAATCTGACGCTGAAACTGGTAAACGTTTAAATATTGTATGCATTAAGTCATATAAACGAGTACAAAAGTAATCCTGTGATACGTTCACGTAACATAATTTTGAGAAAACAATTATATTTTGCAAAATACAAAAGCAGTGAGAAGATTCACATCGTTTTACGTTTTTCAAATCCATTTACTGCCCGGCTTAGCAGGAAACCTTTGGATTCTCTCTTCTGCTACGGCATTTTATCTGGTGCAATGCGCTTGGTTCACAGAGCTAATGGAAAAGACCTGGGCACACGTAGATACGTAGTTGGAAATTGATAGGTACCTGAGTAGTTTTTCTGGACAATCATGGGTATCATTCTTTAATACTACACCAAAACTCGACAAGAGGTAATTCCTTAAAGATTTGTCGCAGTGTGGAACCTAAAACCAAATTAATGAGGTTTTTACTCTGTTACATTAAAACCCACGGATCCATCTTGCACTTTGTATGGCTCTCTTGTGCATGCATGACCTTATAGCATGGGAAGCAGGTCTGTAGAAGGCATGGGTTCACTGGGTTATGCAGCTCTCTCAAATGTTGACATATCCCGTTGTGCAGCCCGAAAACTCACACTTGCTAATATTACCACTGCTCTCACCAGAAAAGGCTTTTGAGTACTGGGGAGTGGTCACACTCACCGTGACAGATACACCTTCTCCAGAAATTCTAATTTTTGCTTAAACGTTTGAATTTTATCTGGAAGTGACAGGCTCAGTGCTCCTTCTCAAGAAAAATGTCTGAGGACGCTGGTTTGAATGACAATAGTTTGTCTGGCGATCATGCTCTCAGCAGAGCGTTCCATGAGAAAAGTGGATGGCTCAGCTCACACGTGCTTTTCCTGGAGATCCCCGGACGCTGGGTGTGGTTTTCGTGCCCTTTTCTAGTGCCCATTTCACCCAACTGAGTATGAGGAAGGCGTTTACTCGAGGGTGGAGATTTGGTGACATTAACAATCTTACAGGCCCATCGAGGACATTCCTGAACGAAGCGTTTACTGTAACCACGCGATGGTGATATACACGGTGCCCAGTAAATGCGCTTTGGTGCCACTGTCTCGATCTGTGCTAAGGCCCAGAAGTTTTGCCCACACTTGATTCTGAACGGTCATGCCAATATCAACACTGAAAAAGGCGAGTAACATGTTCGTGTTATGAAATGGTGTGGCCTCAGAGATCCCGAAGGGGTCCTCATAATCCCCGGGGTCCAAAGACCTCAGTGTGTAACTGCAGAATGGGGTTAGAAGTTCCAGAAGGGGTTTACGTCTGTTTTCTTTGGCTCCTTGCTTTGTGAAGAATGGGGGAAAGGAAGGAAGGATGGACTAAAAAAGAACGGAATCTTATAAGACAGTAGAGTGACCTCAAACTTAAGGCCCAGACCAGCCCAAGACCTCAGAAACCCTTCTGTCTGGGGGCAATGTGGGAGAGGGTCGCTGTGGCCTCAGAGCAGGCTCTGATCTCTGCAGACGTCTGACGCCTGCAGAAGCAGCCAGGGCCTCGGGTTACTTTTCCCTCAAACTTCATTCCTTTGACGTGGGATCTTAAGGGGATTTCAAAACTGTACAGAATACGTAATATCCTCACCTTGAATTTAGATGTCAACACTGCTGTGATTTGACTGTCAACTCCTATATCAGTCACGGTCTTACCAGGAAAGCAGCATCCTTGATAGGTAACCCGAGAGGGTGTCGGGGGCGGGTGCGTTTACAGAGTGAACGTAGGGTTTTGGGGAACCGGCAAAGGACTGGGGAGAGCAGGGAGCCATCGCCAGCTGGGCTGGAGAGGGCGAGGAGAGAGCTGGGAGAGCTACAGCCAGGCACGGTGGGAGCAGAAGAGAAGCGCCCCAGCCTCCCTCTGCTCCCTGCTCAGTCTGCTGCTGGCGTGACCGCTGGCCAAACCCAAATGGGAAACGGGAAGCAGGAGGCGGGAACCCCTATCGTGGAGTCCACACAGGGGCACAGAGTGTCGTGAGGAATGGATCTGGAAGGATGACCGGACGACCCACATAGCTTCCAAAGTAGCTCACACCGCCATCTTAGTCTTCAAAAAAGGACTCCTGGTGACCAGCCTCCCGCCTCTCAGCTTGAATATGGTGGTGGGGTCCGCAGCCCTCTCTCTGCTAGCCATCTCCCCCAACCCTTCCACCCCGGCCAGGCCCTCCCTCTCGCCCCCTACGGACATCCAGGTTGCAGTCGCGTTGGCCTCTCCTTATTGTAGCGTGACTCACCATTATTAGTCCCTTGTTACGCGCCAGACACGAGGTCAGCTAACTGCCCTGTAGAGGGGCTCCTCCTCTCCTCCCCTGCTGTGCTCAGGGAAATCAGGAATCGGAGGGGAAAGCGGGCACACGAGCAAGAGCAGTGAATGGCTGTGCCAACAGAAGCAACACGGCGTGGCCAAGGGCCATTTGCCAACGGCTTGTCCGGCATGGCGGAGGCTGAAGGACACCACGCTGAGTCCACGGAGCCCCAGATCCAAGTTCCACCCTCGGGCAGCCGTGGGCAACTCACTATGGGTCTCAGTTTCCTTGTCTGTCAAACTGGGAACTCGTCCAGGTAATGCTCAGACTTCTTCCGCCAATGCCCCGGGCCCGGTGGGGGTTGCGGACACCGTGGCCTTTGCCTTCTCGATTTGCACACGCCCCCGCGACCACATCCGTGCTGTCAGATTTTGTGAACAAACAATTCACTTCTCATTGGCCCCGTGCACTTGTTGGGATCAGCAGATGTAAAATTCTGACATCGCACTTAGAAAACTTCCTCCATCTGGCTTTCTGCAACCCGCAGGGAATCATTTGCCAAACACGTGTTGTACAAAGTACGGGCCCACTTCATGTGCTTGTGCAGCTGATGAAATCCACCTTGTCCCTGATCACGTGGATTCGGCCCCGGGGGTGGGGGCCTTCTGGCTGGGAAGAGAGGCGAGGCCGCGCTGAGTGAAGGGAGCCCTCGGCTCCCGGGGCCCACGTGGGCAGCGCCCGTGCGGGCGGGGAAGGCGGCCGACACACAAGGCCACGCTTTCCTAAAAATAGAGACGAGGAACATTTGGTGTTCATAGGACACACAACAGAGTCAGGGGCATCATGGAAGATCATTCATTTCTAACGTCAGGCCAAGTGGTGGTGTCGGGTGGGGGTGGACATTTACAAGTGTGTCCGCCGCTCGCTTTCTGGATAACACTCGGGAGAATTAGGGACAGCCAACACTAGCATGGCTCACGGGTTCCGGAAGGCTTTCGAGGGAGCAGGGTAGTGACAGATGTAAGCACGGCTGCAAAACCGCTGTGTGCCAGGGTTGAGATGCTGGCTTCCTCAGAAACACAACTTAAAAAAACCGAAAAACAAAAAGAAGGACTAATTTTCTAAAGTTGTGGTGAAATGCACACGACGTAAAATTTGCCGCTCTCACCGCGTTTCAGCGTGTGGCTGTGTGGAATCAGGTACATCCATTCCGGGCGACATCACCTAGAACCTGTCCGGAACCTTCCCACTCTCCCCACCCGTCACACCCGGACTGCCCACCGTCCCCCTCCGCGCACCCACCAGCGCCTCCCTGTCTCCCTGCATCTGACCCCTCCAGGTGCCTCACGTCAAGGGAATCATGGTGTTGGCCTTTCTGCGACTGTCCTCAGGGTTAACCCGTGTTGTGGGGCATGCGGGCGCTTCCTTCTTTCTCAAGGCCCAATCGTATTGGGCCATGTGGACGGACCTCAGTTTGTGTATCCAGCCTCTGCCGGCGGGCCCTCGAGCCGCCCCCATGGATGGCTGGGGGACGGTTGGTAGTCTACTAAGCCGCTGGGCCGGTGTCCCCAATTTAAGGGGAGAGATGAAGGCAAACCTTTTGAAGCCAAAACATACTAAGTTTCAAATGCTTGACTGGCCTGCCCTGAGTCTGGGCAGAGCCTCACTTACTCATCTGCGAAATGGGACCTGTCGTGAGGACCACTGGCATCCACACCCTCCTGGCACCTGAGAGAACCCCGACTTTTTCAACTTTCTACCCCTTTCCCAGGGGACCTGCTGCGGGGTGGGGGGACGCTGAGAGCACCCACAGATGGGGGGCGGAGTCCCAGTAGTAAGGTGGCCAGGCAAGCTCCTCCCCCTGCCAGTGATTGGTTCAGGGACCCAGGCTTCAGCCAATCGGGTCCTGGGTCCCCTGACAACTGTTGCTAGGATTGGGGTGGGCTCTGGCAGAGAGGCTCAGTCTGGCAGAGGAAGGACTGATTGCCCCTGGGAGGGGGGAGGGTCCCCTCTGCCTGGGAAGGCTGCTTGTTCCAGGTGCTCTGGCAGCCGTCCTGCCACCACCAGGGGGGCCTGCACGAGGACAGAGCCCAAGCCCAGAGGAAGGCGGACAGACCCAGCTGGAGCCCTGGTTACACGCCTACCCAGCATCCAGCATGTGTGTGCACACACCCACACACACTCACAGACACATAGACACACGCATACTCAGTATCAATGGACTTTGAATCAGAATGACAGATCCCTTTAAATAACAATGATCTTACCTGACATTTAACAGGCGATGAAATCAAGCCCCAGAGAACTGAATGTACTTGCCACAGGTTGAGGAGAGCTGTACGAGGTCAAGACCACCACTCAAATGCCCTGACTCAGCCGTCCCGTGTATGATGCTGTGCTCACGTGTAGGGGTGCACACGCGCACATGCACACACACGCACACACGCACGCACACACACACACGCTCAATGAGGCTCAGAAGCAAAGTTTCACAGTAACAGCACACCTCGGTGGTAATTCACCGTTCTGTATCAAGATGGCTCATTGGCTTGTCTTTCGAGTATTGCTAGAAACTGGGGATTTGTCACAGAAAGAGAAGCGTGTACAAAACACTTTCTGTTGTCACTATTACTCCTGATTCTCAAATAAGATCTCATTAGAAGTGGACCCAGGGCCTCCTGGGTGGCTCAGTGGGTTGAGCGTCCGAGTTCAGCTCAGGCTGTGGTCTCACGGTTCGTGAGTTTGAGTCCCGCATCTGGCTCTGTGCTGACAGCTCAGAACCTAGAGCCTGCTTGGGAATTTTGTGTCTTCCTCTCTCTCCGCCCCTCCCCTGCTCACACTCTGTCTCTCTCTCAAAAAAAAAAAGAAAAAAAGTGGACCCAAACTGAGAAATCATGCCGGGCAGGGGCAGAGAAGATGGGTAGGTGGGTTGGCCAAGATGGAGCTTCTCCCACTGTCAGCAGAGTGAGCTTTTTTAGGGCCACGCGGGAAATCTGAACGGCGTCTGCAGAATCGTGTCCCCGCCGGCTCCTGATTGTGACCGTTACTGTGGTTACGTAGGAGAACCCCTTGTTTAGGAAACGTGCGTGGCAGTGCTTAGTGGTAAAGGTAGATCTTGTCTGCCAACTTTCTCTGCATGTGTCTTGGGGGGGGGGGGTGTCCAGCAAGTAAGGTGAAGGTTCACGTGCAGGGAATCTGAGGAAACGTGTCTTGAGAGCTCTGGTGCTCCTCTTCTGTGAGTCTGACACCATCCCACAAAAAGAAAGAGGGTATGTGCTCTCAAGGGACACTGCGGAGAACAGAGGACAAACTGAGGAAGGGGGATGAGGTGGGAAGGCAGGGCAGCGCTGGTCAGGGAAGCAGCCGTTCCCACTTAAATCACAGCCCTTGAGCCTGGGAGAGGCCACACCGCGGAGCATCCCCACCACGCTGTCAACAACAGAGGCTCCCCAGACCCGCCTCGAGTGTCACGGCTTAAATTGCCAAAGGTGCCCCTCCTGCCATATCAACATCCAGAGTGGCTGTAGGCCAGGAATAGCTGAAATGCTTTGTACATGTTGACAGACTGGAGAACATGTAAGAGTGAATGTGTGTCATGACGTGACACACGCAGACACGTGGGGTACGTGGGGGGGGACGGCGGTGTGGGGCCTATGCCTCGGAGGACGGTGGGCTCCTGGAGTTGATTTTTCACTCGGGATTTCACGTGTTACACACAGAGGTCACGAGTGAAATGTTTCTCGGGCGAAGCCGCCCCACCCGCACATTTCCCATGACACGCCCGATGGGCCACAACTTTAGCCAAGGGCCTGTGAGCTACGCCGACGTCTCGAAGGCCACCTGGGGGTAACCAGCAGCACAGCCCGCTGCCACTGAGCCTGTCCGCCGGGCGGGGTGCCGCGCTGAGCGCTGTTCTCTCCCCGCACAGAGGGACCCCCGGGGCACGGGGGCGTCCCAGCCCCCCAGCTTACTGCTGGACGCACAGCAGAGCCAGGATGGAAGCACCCTTGCCTCCAGAGGCTGCCACCGCCCCGCGACGTGCTGTCACCGCGCTCAGCACACCGTTAGTTCACGTCTGCAGCGCGCTTGGCACCGAGTGGGGTCCGATTAGACGCAACTCCAGGTCTCCTTGTTCCCCCTTCCCGAAGCCCGCGGAAAGCGCCTTGGCATCTGGACCTTCCGGTCCCGCCACTCGCGAAGCCGTCTTCGCCGCACTGAGCCTCCGCAAGTCAGAACGAGGCTTCTCTCAGCTTCCCCCCGTTTGCCCAGAGCCAAAGAAGCACGACCTCAGGGGTGGACCGTTGCCTTTGCCAACACGTCCGCTCAAGATACCTGGGCGGCTGGTGCGCCTGACTCGGGCGCGGCGCTTTGAGACGAGAGGGCGACTTAAATCTGCCCGTTGACCAGGTTGCAGAGCGATTGGCAACATTCACACGGTTACCATTTCTGTGTACCTCCCTTTTGGAGTAACTTTCAGAGGTTCGAAACATAGCAGGACCAGTTCGGGTGTGCCTGAGAGCCGAGGGGGACACGGCTTTTCCACCCCATGGACTCCAGCCCTCCCTGTCCCCCCTGCTGAGCACAGGGCCTAACTCCCATCCCCTCCTGGAATGTTCTGTCCCCCTGCCCTTGTCTCTGGCCACACGGGCCCATCCTCCCAGGCCCAAGCCTCCCTCACGTGTGCGGACAGGGCTGTCCGTGGTGACCACGGTGCCCGGTGAGTAGGCACCGTACGATTTCCCCACCTCCCGACGTCCACGCTGAGCCACTTGCTGGCCACGGTGCCCTGCGGGTACACACGGATCACGTGGAAGACAGGCCCGGTGTTTGCTTCCGCATCAGCCGTGGATTTCGTATTTCTGCCAAAAATTAAAAGTGGGCCACATCATACAGACATCTGGCAGCTGTGACTCACCTCACTTGCCAGCCCCGACAGACGCAGAGGGGATTCGGGCGACCCCGCGCTTCGAGAACTGCACGGCTGGCCAGGGGCCCGCAGGGAGGGAGCGGCAGTCGAGCAGCCAGGCCCGCCTGGAGGCAGGAGAGGCAGGCAGCGGCCGTGACACCGTGTTCCTGCGCGGCAAGGGGGCGATCCTGCCTCTAAACTCCCGTTCTGACCTCCTGCCCCCACCCCAGGTGCCCGAACCCGGGGCGACTCAAAGCACTGCGGCTCCGAGGGTGACCTGCCTCCGGGTCGCCTGGGCGTCTGGCTGCGGGCCCGGGGTCAGTGAGGCTCTGCGTTTGCGACCGGCTCGCCGGCGATGTCTGAGGACCACGTGCTGGGTGGCAGGATTTTACAGTAAACGAACAGAGAATTTCAGTGAGAGGCCAGCACGTTCTAATGATAAAAGTGATCTATCCGCCCCCTCGACTCTCTAAAAGCTGGGGGCCGGGGAGGGCCTGTCACTGGCCTCCTCCCTCCAGGACTCAGTTCACGCCGTGCTCTGGCCCACCTGCGGCCCCGCTCTCGGGAACTGGGTGCCTCCGTTCGGTCCTCCAGGCCACCTTCTGTCTTTTGCTTCCTCCTGTCTCCCCAGGAGTGGATCCATGGACTGTGTCAGGGCCCCCATCGCTCTGGCCTCTGGCTGAAGTTGGCCGGTGGGGACACCAGTGGGACATCAGAGAGAGGGAGACTCAGGGTGTGTCTGTCTTCTGGAGACACCTGTGATGTATAGGAGGCAGAGTGCACCTGGGAGAGCAGGCGTGTCTCTTATTTTTTGAGAGAGAGAGTGAGCGAGCACGAGTGGAGGAGGGGCAGAGAGAGGGAGACACAGAATCAGAAGCAGGCTCCAGGCTCTGAGCTGTCAGCACAGAGCCCGACGCGGGGCTCGAACCCACGAACCGCGAGATCATGACCTGAGCCGAAGTCAGATGCTCAACCGGCTGAGCCCCCCAGATGCCCCTGTACTTATTTTTATTAGACTGGTAAGCTCTAGCTCAGATGCGTCCTTCACAAAGCCCTCTGGGATTACTTGAACCTTCCATTCACGTCCACTGCCTTTAAACTCAACACATAACTTAGCCCCTTATTACAAGCCATCTTGTCTCTTCCTGAGGGTCTGTCTGGGGTCCACACGACAGGAAACCTCAGTTCCCTCTCGGCGTCTGGACACCTCCATCTCCCACCGTGCCTGGCACCCCTGGGACCTCTCTGTGCCCACAGGCAGACTTTCCCTCTGGTGGGGCAGGCCACACAATGCACCTGCAGCTCACGATGCAGCAAAACAAAGTGAGAATGATCTCCCCCTTTGTGCGTGTTCTCTCAGTAATTACTGAGTATTTGGGGGAAATGCCTAAAAATAACATACAGTATTTTAAAAACTCAACTTTTGAAAACAGCTGTACTGAGACATGATTTACGTACATACAACCTGCCCGCTCAACATGTACGGTTGAGTGGTTTTCAGGGTCCTCGCGGAGTGGGGCAGCCATCAGCACAGCTGACTTTAGAACGTTTCTGTCACCTCAGAAGGAAGCCACTGCCCCTGCTAGCGGCCATCCTGGCCTCGCTTTCTGCTCCTGGCTACAGATTTATGACACGAGGCAGGAAGGGACATCGCCAGTGTGATCCCCTAGGACACGTTTCTGTTCACATTGCCCGTGATTCTGGTTACGGTGCTCGCCGGCCGTGTCTCAGGAGAACCGAGTTTGGATGTCGTGGAATCGCGCACCTGGCTTTTTACCTGCCTCCTTGCACACCTGGGCTCAGGAGCCTCGTCCTTCCACTAGGGGGCCAGCGGCTCCACCTGGGCCATCCCAGGCTCTCCCCACCTCACCCCTTTACGCGGTAAGAGCCGGTTCCTGCCCCTCTGGAATGAACCTGGGCTCTGCCCCCTCGTGTGGCGATCCTGCTGGGAAAGGGGGCTTTGGTGGCACCCCAGGCAATGCTGCCACTCAGCATGTTTTCATGGTGTGCCCGGCACCACACTGAGAGCATGAGAGCGTTACAGGTGCATCTTTTTGTAAAAATGTTTTTAACGTTTATTTTTGAGAGAGAAAGAGAGACAGTGAGCCGTCAGCACAGAGCCCGACGCGGGGCTCGAACCCACGAACCGTGAGATCGTGACCTGAGCTGAAGTCGGACGCCTCACCGACTGAGCCCCCCAGGTGCCCCCGCCCCAGACAGCCTTCGGACATGGGCCTTACTGTTTTGCCCAGCCGGCTGACGAGAAGCTTAGAGGAGGTGATGTAACAACTCACCCAGAGGATCTTTCCTGACTGCAGGACCCATGAAAGGGTCTGTTGGTGGCAGAGGCCAGGCGGGGCTGGGTGGTCTCCCGCGGCCTCCAGGCTGCAGAATCTGAGAACTCTGACTGCCACAAAGCCAGAATCATACGATGTCCCCCACGTGACAACATCGGGGACCAAACCCGTGGGGAGATGTGCATTTGGGGGAACCTATCTTTGATATAAATCTGAAACGTGTGACAAGGCGTGCCGTGAGACGAGAGCTCTAGCCCTCGGGAAGCGTGTCCCCGAGCAGCCCTGATGAATGTGACCCCAGTGATGGCCAAGTCCTCAGGGTCTCATGTTCCAACCTGACGGTGCCCTCCTGGGGATCCGGCCTGTCCCCTGGGTTACTGTCCCTCCCCCCCCCGCCTGCCACTCGGGGCTCAGAAGCAGCCAGCAGTGCTCCCTCTCGGCCCAGACCCCTTTGCTGTGGAATTCACGTTATTGATTTGGAAGCCGTGATTCGTGGCAGCGTCCCAACAGCCCCTGTTTGCCGAGCGCACGTCAGCAGGCCGGGCTCCGGTGCAGCGCGAGGGGGTGGGGCGGGGAAGCCCGTCCTCACGTGAAGTGGGGGTGGCGATTCAAGCCTCACTGTCATGGCGGCGATTCAAGCAACAAGCTCTGCCGGGGCTGGGGTCGGGATCTACACCGCTCCTCGGGAGGAGGTGGCACCTGGGCCCAGGCCTGAAAGGCAGGAAGAAGGCAGCCACGCAGGGTTCTGGAGGGAGAGCATTCCAGCGCCTTAGAGCAGTGGGGACTAAGGCACTCAGGTGGGACAGTGTCCTGTGATCACCACCTCGTTCCCCGGGGCCAAGGAGTACCCCCCCGCCCCCCGGCTACTTCCCAGCCCGGGTGGGAGAATGGCTGGGGCACTCTCAGGCCCTGGGGCCAGCATCTCACCCTGAGGGACCGAGCAGTGGTTAGTCTGCACCTGGAGGTAATTCTCCCGGGGGTTGATTGGCAAGAGGGTAGTGGGGAGGCTGGGGTGGTGGGGGGGGAGCAAAACAAATCTCCCAAGCTCCTCCACACCTGCGCCTGCATGGGTGCCCTGGCGGGAGGGATGCAGGCCGGGGCTGAGAAGGGATGCCCGCGGCAGCCTCCCGGCTCACTGAATCCCGTTACGGGGGCACGGGAGCACCAGCACCCAAGGGACGTGCCTCCTGCTGGTCACGGAGAGCCTTCTTGCTTCCCTTGTAGATGTACTTTCTCACTTCTTGACAAAACACCTCCGTCTTGTGGGATTTCCAAAGTCAGCGAGCCACAGAGGGCTAACCTGGTGCGTGGTGAGCGTCTAAATCCTTCCCTCCCATCTTCCGGCTCCACGAGAAGGGAACAGAGCGGTTAGTGTCACGGAAGGTGCTTTTGTCCTTTGTTCTCTTAACCTTGATCTCCCGGAAGGCGGTGAGTCCACTCTGCCTCTGGCTCGTCTTGCCCAGCAGAAGGGTTTGGGGGCCGTGCCCCTGGCCATTTTCATCACTGCTGCCCCTTTCAGGGATTTCCTCACCCCATTGTCAACTGTGTGTTCAGGGCACTTTTCCTCCCATACCTTGCCTGCCAAGGTCCCAGGGAGAGCCAGGTGTCGTGAGGTGACAGCACGGGGCTGGCCCCATCATCAGCTGCTTCCGTGTGCGATCAATCTGTCAGCAGCAGCGAGGGACCGAGAGCTCTGCCGCTCTCCTCCATCGGCCTTTGATGGCTGCCCTTATCAGGCCGGAGGCCAGGGGGGCAGCCAGGGAGGGCGTCGTCCTCCTCTGTCCACCCCCAGACCGTGGAGAGCAGGAAACAGGAGTCCAGCACAGATATCAAAGGCCAGAAGTTCTCCACATCACAGAGAGAAGCAAGACCCACCTTGCCACTGAATGTGTCCCTAGGATGAGGCTGGGAGGCCTCCTGTTCAATGCAAGGGACCCGGTGGGGGTCTGCAGGCAGAAAGGAGATCACAGCCGACAGCGTGTTGCTCTGGAGCTGGGAGGTGCTCGTCCACTATTTCCATCTGAACCCTGCTCTCTCCGGCCCCTTGCTTAGCACCTGGAATAGCCCCTTCCCGCCCATCCTGAATGAATCACAACTCCGCCACTTGAAACCTCCTCTCCAGTTGGAAGCATTTCCAAGCATCATGTCCTCTCCTGACAGTGTTCCAAGGAGGGAGATAAAAAAGAGACCTCTATTTGAATGTGTCTCCCTTACGTAAGGGGTGGGGGGAACATAACCCAGAAGCAGTCTTCTTATGTCTTGTTGGTCATAATTGGGGCAAATGGCTGCCCTAAACATCCGAAGGATAGGTGGAGAGAGGAAGGAAATGGGGAGGGGAGAGGAATTGGTTGAGGGAAGGAGGGAAGGAGGGAAGGAGGGAGGGAGGAAAGGAGAGAGGAAGGAAGGAAAAGCTGGATGAGTAGACGGAAGGGAAGACAGGATGAGTGGATTGAATGATAGATGAGTAGATGGGAAAATGGGAGGATAAAAGGATGGAGGGATGGAAGGATGGAGGGAGGGAGGGATGGGTTGATGGAGGAAGGGATAGATGGATTTATTTTCCTTAATTGCGTTTCATATATGCTTCACTGTGAGTATATTGTGATTTTTATGGGAACTGAGACCGAGAATCTGGCAAATGGGAAACCTGGGGACCTACAGTTCTGGTCTTGACAAAACTGTCAGAAACACAGAAAAGTATGCGCGTACCTGCTGTACCTTCCCATTTCCTTGGGTGGCCCTCGGGTCCAACCAGTTTCCCTCCCAGAAATTGGGGGTGGCTGGTGGGAGAAAATGTGGACCTCCATGAAAAGGGGTCAGTAAGAAATATCAATTTTTATATTGCTTACGTAAAGTTTGCTTTTTACTTGGCCTCCAAAATTGTGTAAGTCAAGCACCCTACAAATGAAGCATCTCATTCAGCCGTGGGATGAGACACAGAATCAGAAGACAGAAAAGAGAAAGTACAGTATTAGAGTAAATAAGATATAGGAAACACAGGAGGCGTGGGTACCACCATTTGCCTAAACCTTTCCAGCCAGGATAGTTAGTCTGAACCCATTAATCCCTGAATATCAGCTCCTCGAAGATTGATTCATGCTTTTTCGTTCATTTAATAAGATGTTGTTGAGCACATACAAGATAGAAAATATGCTTGCAGGTGCCAGGGACACAGTCATGAGGAAGATGGACAGGGACCCTGTCTTCTAGAGGATTCCATCCATGTTTCGATCTAGACATGTCGACTGGCCGCTGCGATAACATGTGGCCTTTAGAGTGGAGAGAGCTCCGGTAACATCACCAGGAACAAGACATCACGTGCCCCCGATGAGATGCTCTGAGCAGGACCCGACATCCCTTCGGGGGTACTCTCGCCAGGAACGGGTTACCTCAGTCTCATCACGGGCAGACCTCAGACAGGCCCAAACGGAGTGACATTCTACGAAGCACACGACCAGCGCTCTTGAGCAATGCTGAGGTCCTGAAAGACAGGGTGGCCCAGCTCCCTGTGCTGTGGGCACAGCGCTCACATCGTGCTGCTAATGTCCCAGTGGCCAAGCCCAGGTTCAAGCGTGGAAAAACAGCCCACAGCCTCGGTGGGAGGAAAGAAATAGTGACTATCGGACACGCTGGGGACAGCAGGCAACAGGCACCGAGAGGGGCACAGAAGAGGGGACGGTGACCTCGACTGGAGGGACTAGGGAAGCTTTCAGAAGGGAGGCTACGCTTGAGCCTGACCTTGCGACATGAACCACAGTTCACCCGGGAAGGTCGAGTTCATGCGTATCATTCGGGCACCCGGTGCGGGGGAGCACAAGAAACCAGAGCGGGGACTGCCTGGTCACCAGGCTGCTGGGCTGTCAGATGGCAGGGGTGTGGCGGAGGGAGGGGACGAAAAATAGGAAGAGTAATGTAACGACAGGAAGGAAAGTAACACGAGAGGATGTGGGGGATGGCCGTGAGAACACCGAACTGTCCAGCTGGGTGGCCTCAGGCACGTTACTTAACCTCTCTGTGCCTCGAACTCTTTATCCGTGAGGTGGGGGCGGTGACCATCACCCCACACGGTCTTCACGTTTTGGATTAAAACCACTGGTGATTTGAAAAGCTGTTCCAGGAAGTCTTATCCATGATAAGCACTCAGTAAATTGTAGCGATTTATCGATCACTCACCACATGCCTGTTTTTGAAGGTGTTACGGGATTTGTGTTCACAACAGCTGCAAACAGATACTTTTATCCCATTGTAGGGACGGAAGGCTAAGGTTGACGAGGAAAATGCCTGCAGTCGCGGAACATTCTGTCGCAGTCTGTTGTCACCCTTGCCAAGAGGGAGCATTCAAAACACAGATCACCCCCAGGCCGCCTCCCTGGCCCACAGATGTGCTGGGGCGACACGGCCGTGTTTATGCCCGGGAAAGGCCGTGCTGGGGTTTTTCTGTAAAACTGTTGTTTTCTCGAATGAGGGGATATGTGACCTAACTTGACTATCTTTGGCAGGAGGCAGAACATTCCAGTAAGGGAGTGACCCAGAAGGCGACGTCTCCATCCAGCCAAGGCCTTCGCTCGCGCCTCGCACCGGAAGCGTGGCTGCAGACAGTCACGCGTTCAGAGAGGAGACCCCTCCGGTGGGCACGGCGCGGGACGCGGCTCGGGCTTCCTGGAGCAGGTGTGCAGAGCGGGCCTCTTCTTTCCCGGTTCCGGTCCCGGCCGGAATGCACTCGGGAGCACAGAGCAGCGGGAGCTCTCAGCGTTTATTTAAAGAAGCCGAAAGGTTAAAACCACCCAGTGGTCCTCAGAGCGGAAGGACGGGCCCTTTCAAGCAGCCTGGCCACGGGCGACCCGGGCCGTGTGGGTCTTCCGGTTCATCGGCACACACACTCGTGTCTCCCGACTCCAGGCTACACGGCAGCGTGCTGGGCAGTGAGGCGAAACCGGGAGCCAGCAGCCCTCGGGGCCGGCTCTGTGCTCACGTCCCTCACACCCTCCGCATACAGCTGGCGCCTCCCACCACCCACTGCAGGAGGCGGGCGTTGTCATTATCCCTCGCTTGCGGACGGGGAAACTGAGGCGTGGGGGACGGCGAGGCCTGGCAGCGTACGGGGCAGAGCTGGGGTTTGGAGCCAGGTTGTGCGGCCCCAGCGTCCAAGCTCGGGGCCGTCCGAGCTCACTTGCCTCCGCGAGACCTCGCTCCTCGGCTCTGCTCCAGACTGGCCTCCCCAGAGCCCTCTGCTCCTGCCGACAAGCAGGTTAGAAACGGACCCCGACCTCCGCCGTGGGAAGGGCCACCCCACACTCATCACACTCAGAGCCCTGAGGTCCGACGGGTGAGGGGCTTCGTCTGAGGCCCCCCCGGCCATGGCTCCCTGCGTCACTCCCGGCTGTGTCCCCAGAAAGCCCCCCGGAGCCACACGGAGGCATCGCCACACACGTGCGGAATCGGAATCACCAAGGTAAGGCCTGGCCTCTTTGGAGGCTCCTTATATTTGCATTTCTTTCCCTGATTCCGTGTGGCCATGTCCGTTGCTCCCCACACCAGCGGACCGGGTGGCTTATTTGGTTGGTGGCCCGGCCTCCGCTGGGCCGCGCTGGTGGAGGGACCGAGCTCTGCCTCAACGTGGGGACGACGGGGTGTCCAGGCTCAGAGGGGCCTTGCATCTGTGCCGGCAACTGGCGAGCCACGCCAGGGCCACGCGGGCCAGGGTTCACCAGCGGCGACGTGGATTCTGGACTCCGGGGCTCTCCGTGGCTGTCCGTCCCGGGGTGGGGGGGACGGGTGGTGACAGGGTTAATGCGGCATCCCCGGCTCCGGCCTGTGTAGCTCCAGCGGAGGGGACGGCAAGCAGCCACATCTGCGTTTTCTGTTGCCACGGACTGTGCTCTCAGGAACCCCGCCTCCCAGGACGGTCAGGTCACCCCTGTGCTGACACAGAATGTGTGGGCCGCCCCCTAAACGACTCTGGTGAAAGCGTCTTGGAGAAGGCGCCTTAGGAAGCTCATTAGACCTCCTCCGCTTGCATCCACCCATGTGCCTCCTCACGGCCGCCCCCCCCCCTCCGGTCCTCGCCGTGTCATGCATTTGGGGTGCCCGGATGCACAGGCTCGCCATACTTCCCAGCAGCTGCCGACAGGCCTCCCTGTCCTCCCCGATCTGTACCCCATGGGTCTCAGCCGGAGACACGACCCTGAGTTACGAAACCCCCGGTGTCTCCTTCAAACCAGGCTTCTCTCGGGCTCCGGAAAAGACCCGGACACTTTGGAGCGATTGGAGGCCCTTGGTGACTGCTCGGGCTCACTTCCCGTCCGCCCCTCACGCCCTGTGCAACTGCCACCAGAGGGGAGTCCGCCCCTCCCGCACCCACTCCACGTCCCCTCCAGCCTCAGCTGGTCCCCCTTGCTTAAACCCCCACCCCAGACCCAGCAAGTATGCCCCGTGGCCTTTCCCGGCCCCCTTTCTTACCCTCAGCTCTGGGCTCCAGCATCAGCCCGCTGGGAACCCCCTCCTCCACCCCCAGCCTGGGTCCCGAATGCCACATGCGCCCCCCTGCGCTGTGGCGGCCTCGTCCCCAGGGCCATGGCTCCACGAGGCAGGAATGTGCTTTCCCCCAACACCCCAGCAGCCGGGGCTCACGCATCCGGGCACCCCAAATGGTCCTGCCTCAGCGAGTGAAGGCCACAGGTGCGAAGGCTTCTCCCCGTAAAGCAGGGCTGCTCTCTGCGGGGGAAGGTGCACCCCTGATGGGCTGTTCAAGTTTGTTTCCAGAGCTGCGTTTTTGAAACGACAAAGACACCACCGAATGGTAGGATTCCTGGTTTCCTTTGCCGTGTGCTGAGTTTGCTCGGACGGGGCACTCTGGGGACGTGGGGTCATCCTTCTCCACATTTGGGGTAAGAGTGCCCCAGGTGTGGGGGATTTCCGGTCTCCGGCTCCATTCGGCCTCGGGGCACGTGAGTCAGTTTCCCCACACTGCGCGCCGGGCTTCCTCCTTCCCTGTGTTCCCGGCCCTGCTGTTCCCGCCGCTGTGGGGACGAGGGCGTCCCTTCCGCTCAGGGCTATCTCGGCTCTCCTGGGGTTGATCTGGGAGACGGGCGCCATCCCTGTCAAACCCCCAATCCTCCCGCCCGGGTGAGCTCCCGCCTGTGCCCTTCTCGCGCGCCGAGGGTGGAACGTAAGCCGTAATCCCCGGCTCCAGGGGCATCGTTGGTGCTCCGCCATCCCGGCCCGGTCCCCGTATCACACCTTTGAAGCGTCACTAGGTCTCTGCCAGCTTTCACTTGACACTTCAGTCACACCTCTCCTTATTGCCACCGGCGGTCTCTGCGTCGACACGTTGGCCGCCCGAGGCCTCTTTGGAGGACGACGTCCCCCGGGTGGCCTTCCGGCTTCCGCAGACGGCACCCGCACTCGCAGATCGATGGGGTCCACGGCGCGGTCTCCCCCTTGCTGGGCGCGCCCGCACAGTGCTCCCGTCGCCGTTACCTGTCTCCTCTCCTTGCCCTCTGAGTCCCCCGTGAAATGTTGCCATTTTCACCATTTTGGGGCGTACAGTTTTGTGGCTCTCGGTACATTCGTGTGCGACCGTCCCCAGCATCTTTCTCCAGAACTTTCTCAGCTCCCGAACAGAAGCTCCATCCCCACTGGACACCGACTCCCCACGCCCCTCCCCAGCCGCCAGTGCCCACCGTCTACTTTCTGTGTCCATGGGTCTGACCACTGTCCGTTCCTCACAGAAATGGATTCAGAGTGTGTGTGGTTTATGCAGCTGGCTCGTTTCATTCGGCATAATGTCCGCCGGGTGCCTCCAGGGATCAGGATTTCCTTCCTTTTTATGGCTGAATAATACTCTGCGGTGTGGATGGACCACGTTTTGCTTACGCATTCGTCTGTTGATGGACACTTGGGTGGCTCCCAGCTTTTTATTTCATTTCGTTTCATTTCATTTCATTTCATTTCATTTCATTTCATTTCACTTCATTTCATTTCATTTCATTTCGTTCTATTCTATTCTATCTTTGACAGAGAGCATGTAGGTGGGGGAGAAGCAAAGAGAGAGAGGGAGAGAGAATCCCAAGCAGGACTCGAACTCATGAACCGTGAGATCATGACCTGAGCTGAAACCAAGAGTCGGACTGAGCCACCCAGACCCCCCGTTTCCACCTTTTTGCGTATTGTGAATAGCGCTGCTGTGGACATAGGTGTATAAATACCCGTTTGAGTTCCTGCTTTCAACCTCGGGGGGGTTGTAGACCCAGAAGCGGGGTTGCTGGGCCACACGGCGGCTTTGCGTAACCAGCTGGGCTTTGCCCGACTGTTTCCCAGAGCTCCGCTTCCTCCCCGACCTCGCCAACACGTGGTACTTCCCACCTTGCCGATAGCAGCCATCGTCCCCACGGGGCTGCCGCGGCGTCTTGCTGTGGCTTTGCGTCCGATGGGGCTTGCAACCTCCAGCCTCAAAGCCTGCCGTGTGCCTTCTGCGAAAACACCTCGTTGAAGTACTTTCCCCCTCATCTCCCCTCCTGACGTGTCAAGGAGACGGTTTAAGGACGATGTGGTCCTGCTCGTGCCAGAAGCTATGTGTTGTTGTGTGGAAACGGGGATCCGGGTCCGTCCCGGGGACTCGCCGGGCCGCTCCCTCGGGGTGAGCCAGAACGTACGTGCGTCGTGATGCTAACGAGAGCGACGCCCCGGCCACAGTAGATACAATTCCCCCACCTCACAGACCAGGAAACCGAGTCTTACAAGGGAAACCTTCGCACCCTTCAGTGCCCCTGTCCTCAAGAAGGCTTGTCTTTCTCTATTGCGTCCAAAGAGTTCCGCCATGGATATTCTGGAAGAGTCTCATCAGGAGGCCATTTGCCTGGCCAGTGGAACAGGTCCCCGAGGCCCCGGTGGGGGTTCCCGTCTCTCTCCTGCCCTCCCGTCGGGATACAGCACGGGACCTACCAAGACGGGCAGGGTGCGAGCCACCCCGGGTGTGGGGCAGGGCAGGGTGGGGATTGAAAGGGCTTCTGCCAGGTTGATAGAGATGAGTCGGGGGCGGGGGGCATGAAGAGACAGGGGTCCCGTGAAGATGAGGCTTGGATCCCGCCCCTCCTGTGCCCCAGCCCTTCCCTGCTCCCTCACGCTGCGTAGAGGTGAGTAGAGGCGGAGGCCCTGGCCAGGCCCCGCGCCATCCACCCAGCTGCCCGTCCTTCTTCTCTGACCTCGTTTCCTGGCTCTCCCCTCACTCACTCTGCTCCGGCCCGAATGTGTCCTCGTCACCGCGCGCTGTCTCAGTGCCTTTGCCCTGGCCGTGCCTCCTCCCGGAACGCTTCTCCTACTCATCCAGCCTTAGGTCTTCACTCCAGTGTCACCTTCTCTGACCTGGACTGAGTATTGCCGCCCCTCCCCCCGTGCCCTCCACCCCTGCTTTCTTTTCCCTGGCGGCAGACGACGATACATCTAGCATACTATACGCCTACTCACTTATTTCTTTGGAGGTCTGTCCCCACTTCCAACGTGAGTTCTACGTGGGCAGGCATTTTCACGTGTGCTTTGTGCTATGCTGTATCCCCAGCACTTCCAGGAGTGACTGGCCCGTAGTACATGCTCAGTGAATATTTGACAAATAAGCTCTAAGCACAAAGAACAGTACAGAGAGTCGTAGAAATGTGAACCGTTTGGTGTATTCAGGGACTGCTGTGCGGTTCCTTGGACTGAGATTAATGTTCAGGGCTACCCCCATACAGTTGTTCAGGCTGTGTACTATACAAGGATGCCAAGCTCAAGAGGCCAGTGGGGTGGGTTCCAGCCTACCCAAGCTTATCAGGATGCACACATACAAAGCTGCCTAGAAGAGGTGATTTTCTGACAGGCACAAGCATTACGTGGGCTAATGGTGGCCTTGAACACGGGAGATGGACATCAGGACATAAGCAGGAGAGACAAAAGAGGTGAGTCACGAAGGGCTTCATCCTGGCCATGAGGTGGAGGTGGCCGCAGATGCTTGTGACGCCTGCGAGCCACCCTTTCAGCCTCCTGATTTCAGCACCCTTGTCATGGGCAGTTCCTGGCACTCCCCAGCATCCCACATCTCTCCCCTTTGCTTTCTCCAGCCCGGGGAAGGCCCCCCAGCTGCCCGGAAGTACAGGGCAGTTAAAGTTCCAGGGTTAACCGTCAGCCAGTGGGGCAGGGGTGAGTGGTTGGATGCCAGGCCCCCCAGACAATTCGGAGTGGCCCCGACAGTGACCGTTCCTGAGTGCGCTCTGCTGAGTTTCCTCTTCTCTCGTCTCACTCCCCTGCTCCCTCCTGCTTCCTGGCCCCATCCTCCAAACAAACCACCCGTACCAAGTCCTTGTCTCAGGCTCTGCTTTCAGAAAACTCAAACTAAGACAGAGCCATTAAAGCTTATTTCAGAGATGAGTAACAGCATCGATTTTTTTCACCCAGAAGGATCACCGCGGGCACTTGACAGAGTGTGGGGTGAATGCTGGTGCCAGATGGCAGTTGAGGACCAGTTAGGAGGCTCTAGCAATGGTGAACTTGGGGTGGGTACACAGGAGGCGACACACATTTGGTAGGCAGGATTTAGGGACCCTGCTGGGTGATTATTTGCGGGTGATGACCAGGAAAGGGAGGAACCTTCGATGACTGCCATACTTCTGACCTGGCTGGTTGGGTAGACGGTCGTGTCTCCAACAAGGACCAGATAGCAAATGCAGGAAGGGGGCCAAGTCAGGACCTTGGGCGCAGACGTGGTTGACGGCCTTGTTTGGATGTACGAGGTTTCCCTCTCTTCTCTTCCTCTCCAGTGCAAAGATGTTTTATCTTTCTTGTCTGTCCGTTTACGCCTCTACTGTATTGAAATATACCTTTGCTCAGCATGTGGAATAGTTAAGGAGAACTGTGGCAATCCTTGGTGCCTGGCAGGGTTGCAGGAAGAGGTAGGTGATGCAATCAAACAGGGTCACCGAGAAGAGTTTAACAAAGGAAACCAGCAAGGGAGATGCGTCCCCAGGCTAACGATGGAGGGGGGGCCTGGTCACCAGGGCCAGGGGACAGAGCTGTACCTGCAGAAGAGGGCTAACAAACATGTCGCTTTAGTCAGGGGATAAAGTCAATCCAAAGGATTACTGCAGGAAGCGGTCCGGGGGATAACTCTCCTCCTGACTCCCCATCCCCTACCAGCGCCTAACAGATCGAACTCAGCTGGAGGCCGGAGGGCAAGGGAATCCTTCGCTGTCTCTTGGGGCACCAGAACAGTGCACCTGGCAGGCAACTGAAAAACATCTGGCACTTGCTTAGAAAGAAGTCCTGGACAGGTGGGGGGCGCCTGGGGGGCTCCGTCGGTTGGGCGTCCAACTTCAGCTCGGGTCATGATCTTGCGGTCCGTCCATGGGTTTGAGCCCCGCGTCGGGCTCCGTGCTGACAGCTCGGAGCCTGGAGCCTGTTTCGGATTCTGTGACTCCCTGTCTCTCTGCCCCTTCCCCGCTCGCCTTCTGTCTCTCTATCTCAAAAATAAACAAACATTTAAAAAAAATTTTTTTTTAAGTCCTGGACAGGCAAATGAGGGCCACAATTATCTTCACCAGTCGCATCCAGATCTCTTGCTCTTGCTTCTCCTTATGTTCTATGTGTCACCTCCTCAATCGATGGGACATTTCAAAATTTTATAGACAAAGACTGCTTTTAAGGACAATGCCCAGCACTGACAGAGGCAGGGGGAGAGGGCACATCCCCTAACACAGGCGGTGGGATTCTAAACCGCCCCCACCTTTCTCAGGAGCAACACGTATCCAGGTTTTAAGAGTGCCGAGCCCTTTAGGATAAGACTCGTAGAAAGTTGTCCCAAGTGAATATTCGGACTAGACTAAACAGGTGTGCATCACAGATGTTTACGGAATGCTGTCAATAGCACCAAAGTGAAATCCACGAAACAAATACATCAGAGACATGAGGTCCGTGTGTTCAACAGTAGACACTGGCTTTAAAGCTGATGGTGCATCCGTATGACGAAGTGTGACGCCATTAACTTCAGGTGGGTTGATAAGGAAAATGAGCATAATCTAACGCACTGTGGAAAAGCACAACGCAAAACAGTGCGATTCCATTCTTGGCTGTACATATGGCTTGAGGTGGAAGAGATAGATAGGTAGATAGATGGATAGATAGATAGATAGATAGATAGATAGACAGATAGATATCTAAATATACACATATACATTTCTGCAGATAGATAGATATGTCTTCTTTGTCTACGCATGGCCCCTGTCTGTGTGTCCTCCTACCTCAAGCCATAACCACTGCCTTGGCTGATGGGTACTTTTCATCCCTTTCTGCGTAGCCCTGGTCTGAACTGGAAAAATTCTGCCAGCCAAGAGGAATCCTTATTTAGTGGTGTTGTCAAAGTGGCCTTCAATAGCACATTCATTCTGCACTCTCGAATGCAGCCAGGAAAGAGAAGGGGGGTGAGGGAGAGAAGAAGAAAAAGCCAAGTGTTTGTGTAAGCGTTTTTGGGGACGCTGAGCTCAATAAGGCAGGTGTGCCGTGCGGGCTGCTTCAAGACCACAGGGGCAAAGAAGCAGTTAGAACACTAATTAAAATGTGCCAAAGCTGACGCCCCATCACATCCAGCTGCAGAAACCCAGAGGTCAAAGTGCTTAAGGATGCATAAAATGCGGATTTTTCCATAATTATTTAAATATGTGTTAATGAGTGCCACAACACAGTCGGAGTATGTCCATGAAAGCATTAAAAATAAAGGGAAGTTGAGAAGGAGTAGTTTGAGCAGTAGCAAAAGTACTCACTTGGGGGTCAGGCCACCCCACCCCCCAGTTTCTATTTTGGCTCTGGACCTGCTCCTCAGAGAAAGTCACACAAGCTCCCCGGGGGCTCCGTCTTCTCGTCTGAAAATGAGCGGGGGACGGGAGGGGGGACCCTGGCTACAAAACCCCTTCGTGATCAGAATCTGCCCATCTCCTCTAGCTGATGAGATCAGAGAATAAGAATTGTGCAGGGAGAAGGAACGTCAAGAAGATGGCGGAACTCGGTGTGTTTTCTTGGCAACATCAGCAGAGAAAGGGCGCCGTTTGTTAACCAGAGGAGTCAAGGATATAAACGGGCCATTCAGAGAAAGCCGTGATGCACGCGGCAGGGGCAGGGGGCTCAAACAGGTATGCTGCTAAGCGCTGGGCCCCCTGTCCTACCCGTGGGTGGACGCCCGGTAAGGCATCGGCGTGGCTCAGAGTCTCCGGTTAAAGAGCGAGCCGTTGACAGCATTTGCTGGGAGTGGAGGGACTGCAGGAATGACATTTCCATCATTTTTTCCCCCGAGCAGGGAAAGAAACAAGAAAGAAAGAAAGAAACCCAGGCCAAGACCTCACTACACACCGTGCCTTGACACCTAGTCCTTTATGGGAGCTGCCACTTCCAAAATAAAGAGCGTAGTGATTTCGGGGTATTTTTTTGCCTGCGTTTTTGAGGATGTTTTGGCCTTTTCATCTCCTTTGAAGGCGCGTCACCTAATTACGCCTCTTTCATCCATGTATTCCCCAGTCGGAACATGCCAGTCCCCTCTACGGCAATTGATTATGACTGAGGGGTTTCCACATTCCAGCTGGTGCAGAGAGCCTGGGTATCCGTGAATACCTGAATAGAATAAACTCCTTTAATCCAAAAACAAACTCCTCCTGAAAGAAACAGCCTGAAAAGGCCTTTCATAGACTGTTTTCCAACTCACTGGTTCACGGTTTCCTTGGATTCCACTGTGCTTCCTGTACTAATGGTCTCTGAATGCATTCCCAGCTGTGGCTTACTGGTCTACCGAGGTCCCTGGCATCAAAGGGGAAGAAGGAAACCAGTAACACAGCAGATACTCACAGGGGCTGTTCAGACTGCACAGGTTGAAACTGAAAGGAAATATACGTGGGTGAGCATGTTGCGCTCTTTCTAGAACTTTTTTAAAGACTCGCTGCTTGGGGTAATGCCGTAAAGGCAACGTCGTGGTCATACGGCACACAGGTGGGATTTATCCGCCAGACTGAAAGCAGATTGCTTGAATTGGCATTGAACACTCATACTTACAGGCCCGATCACACTATTCTAATAAGTAGATTTGCTTTTGGAAGATTGACAACTTGACTTGAAAACAGCAGCCTAGATGGTTGAGACTGTCGTGGACCCATTAAGAGGGGACAGAACTGAGCAGGGGCTGACACGCAGCCCAGCGGGCACGAGATACCCTGAGACCGGAGCCCTGGGCTTGGAGCTTGAGACGTGAATGTGAGCACCAGATGGTCACTCACCGGCCCACACGTGGCCTCTCCAGCACGACGGTCTCAGGGGTCACACTTCTTGCTCAGGGTCTGGCTTCCCCCAGAGCAGGAGTCTCCGGAGAACCAGGGGAAGCCAGGGGGCCCGTTAGGACCTGGCCTCGGGCGTCATGCAGCTTGACTTCCACTGTATTCGGTTGATGGTCCCAGGCCCCCAGATTCACGTGGAAGGGACAAAGGCAAGTCGAGCCGTGGAAGACCGTGACCTCGAGATGCCAGGGTAGCCACGTTTGTGAACGGCACTCCGCCTCGGGGCCGGGAAGCACAGTCGGGCATCTCTATTGTCTAGACTCGATTTGACTTCTCATGTGCCTTCCTGTTAGAAAAGAAAAACAGCCTCTAAGAGGGTGATGTTTCTTTGTTCAGATTCTTTTTTTAACAAGAGCTTTATTGAGGTATAATTGGGATAGAACAAACCGCACGCATTAAAGCATAGCAGTTGATGAGTTTTGACAAATATACGTGCCTGCGAATTCGTGACTGCAATCCAGAAAATGAACATAGCCATCCCCCCAAAGTTTCCTCGTGGCCCTTTGCAATCTGTCCCTCCTACTCCCCTACCTATCGGTGCCCTGGTCCCGTGGCAGCCATTGATCTGTTTTCTGTCACTATGGAGTTCTGGAATTTTCTGTGCATGGGATCATAAATGCTGCACTCTTTTTTGTCTGGCTTCTTTCATTTGGCGTAGTTATTTTGGGATATACCTATGTTGTAGTACGTGCCAATAGTCCATTCTGCCTCTAAGGGCTGAGTGGTAGTCTGGTATATGGATATGCCACTCATGTGTTCATGGACGTCTGAGGTTATTATAAATAAAACTGCTACGTGCATATGCTTTCATTTATCTTGGGTAAATGCCTAGGAGTGGAATGGCCAGATCATATGTTGGGTATACATCTAACCTCTTAAGAGATTGCCAAACTGTCTTCCAAAGTGGTCGTGTACTGACTTCCAGTTTCCAGTCTGACATGTGAAAAGCTTGGAATCACTCCCCTTCTTGCCTAACAACCCAGAAGCCAATGACTTTTCTCAGACATATCAGAGAACGGGATCACAGGGCAAGCCGTCAGAGTCGCAAACAAGGTCTGCGTCCTTGGAACAGAAGCTGCTGGAGCCGTAAACTCATGGGAACATTTGCAAGACAACTTGCTGGAGGCTGGGCGTCAGTTAGTGTGAGGGCGAGAAAGTCCCAGGGGTGCAGTCTTAAAGACTTTTGTACCCTCGTGGGTTCTACCCCAGGAACCCCACCAGGGTCTCGCCATGAAGCACTGAGAAAGATCCCCTCGTCACTCTGCAGGGAGAAGGGGAAAGTCGCCATTTTGAATCACGCCCAGAGCATTGTGTGCAACGAAGTCCTACCCTCCGGGACAAGAGACTACCGGATGTTTGTCTCTTCGGGGGAGGACGGGCTGCGATTCTAGTCTTCCGGTCTCACCTTAGGAGGGAAAATAAGCTTGAAACTTCTGAGACAGTCACAGCCCAAGGACACAGACCCACTGAAAGACCGAGATTGAATCATGAATTTATGCAACAACGCCCTCCCCAAACCTTACCACCACCCCGCAGCCTCTGGTAGACAATCAGCGTATTGCAGCGGAGAAGCTGTAAGACACAGACCCCACGGGAGGAAGAACTGTTAGGGAAGCCCACGGGCAGCAGTGGAGACACAGAGTTTGAAGCCGCAGCACCTGCAGCCACAGGAACATCGAGCCCAGCCCAGCTCCCAGCCAGATCATCCCGGAACCTCACACTATCTCCCTCTGTTTCTATGACCCGACGCGCCGTGTCTGGCTTTCAACAGAAAATGACAACTCATCTGAAAAGGCGAGAAAACACATGCTCGAGGGACAAAGCAAGCCTCAGAACAGGACTTGGATTTACACAGACTTGAGGGAGAGCGAGAGAGCGGGGCGCTTATAATAACCACGATTGGAGTGCAAAGGGCTCCCGCGGACAAAGGTGCATGCTTATAATAACCACGATTGGAGTGCAAAGGGCTCCCGCGGACAAAGGTGCACGCTTATAATAACCACGATTGGAGTGCAAAGGGCTCCCGCGGACAAAGGTGCACGCTTATAATAACCACGATTGGAGTGCAAAGGGCTCCCGCGGACAAAGGTGCACGCCATGCAGGAACAGGTGGGCAAACGCAAGTGGAGAGGTGGAAACTCTACACGAGAATCGCAGGAAAGTTCTGGATGTCAAAATGGCTGCTCCGTTCTGCACTCCCACCGACGCGTGCGCCCCTGCCCCCCATACCCTGGCCAGCTTGCGTGTGTCCAGACTCTCATCGTGGCCGCCTACCCAGCGGTGTGGAGGCACCTCACTGGGGTTTAAATCTGCATTTCCCAAACAACTCACCATGTGGGACGTCTCTTTGGGGATTATTTTCCATCCACAGATCTTCTCCCGTGATGTACTTCTTTAAATATTTTGCCCCTGCTTACATCGAGTTGCTGGTTCTCTTACGACAGGGTTTCAAGCATTCTTATATATTCCGAATAAAAGTGCTTTAACTGAAATGTGATCTTTCTTTTTTAAAATTTTTTTAACGTTTATTTATTTTTAAGAGAGAGGGACACAGAACATGAGCAGGGGAGGGGCAGAGAGAGAGGGAGACACAGAACCCGAAGGGGGATCCAGACTCCGAGCCATCAGCACAGAGCCCGAGTCCGGGCTCGAACTCACAGACCGCGAGATCACGACCTGAACCGAAGTCGGATGCGTAACCAACTGAGCCACCCAGGAGCCCCAGAAACGTGATCTTTCAAACATCTCTCAACATGGAGCTTGTGTGACCATTGTCTTAACTTTGCTTTGGAACAGCAGGGGGTTTGAATTTTGAGACAATGCAGAGTTTTCCGTTATCTGTTTGTAGGTCACGCCCATCTGCAAGCTACAGAACATGGCGGACCTAAGAAGTCTTTGTCTAACAGGCCACCTGTTTGCTCCCTTATCCAAGAAGTTTTACAGTTTCAGGGTTCACAGTTGGATCTGCGATCCGCTTGGAGTTAACTCTGACGTGTGGGATAGTTCGTATTTATTAGGGTGAGGAGGTTTCCTTCCATCCACTGTTCTCTAAGAGTGTTGTAAACCAGGAATGGGTGGCAGCTTTTGCCAAACGTTTTTTTCTGTCTCTTTGGAGATGATCACGTGACTCTTTCGTTAGATTGTTAATATGATGAGTTTCACTGACTTTCTAATCAATGAGTCCGATCTTCTGGGGCAGAACTTTGAGTTCTTCGAGTCCTTTGAGTGTATCGATGCATTTGATTTCCTAGATTTTGTTTAGAATTTCTGCTCACGAGGAATGTTAATCCGTAGTTCCGTCCTCTTACCATTTCTTTGTCCAGATCTGGAATCAGGGTGGTGCCAGGTCATGAAATGAGTTGAGTAATGATCCTTCCCTTTCAGTTTTCTGCACAAGTCTGTGCAAAATTGGAAAAAAAAATCGCTTTCCTTAACTGTTTGGTAGACTTCACCAGTGAAGCCACAGGGGACTAGCATTTTCTCTGTGGGAAGTTTTTTCAGTGGGATAGGACTCCTGGGGTCCCCTGTCTCCTCCAGCGTTAGCCATGGTGGCCTGTGTCTTTCCAGCAGCCTGCCCACTCCCTCCACGCTGTCCGTGAGACCTGCGGTCGCGTCCACACTCTCGTCGCCGATACTGGTAACCGGCATCATTTCTGCTCTTTCCTGATCAGCCGGGCTAGGTGTTTCTGGATGGTATCGATCCGCTCAGAGAACCCAGTGTGGGCTCTCTGGCTCCTCCCTTGTTTCCTGTTGGGAATCTCTCTCCGGGAGGGGGTACTCGCTCTTCCTCTTTGCACTGGACCCACGAAGCTCCTGGAGAACCATCTCGCTTGTCCCTCCCTGGCCCATGGCCGAGCTCCAGGACAAATTCACCTGCCAGCTGCCAATTTCCTCAGACCCCTCTGCCAGGTGCCACCAAATTACACGTGGCAGAGTGAATTTTTCAAAGGGGAGGCATCCCAAGCAGATGTTGAGGGAAGGTTGATTTGGGAATATTCTGCGTCCTGACAGAAGAGCTTTCATGACAGGGATTGGATCGCGTGCAATATCCATTTGGGGACCGGGACATTCGGGCCCCGGCTCTGTCTCCTGCTAACACGTGACCTTGAGCAAACGGCCAATCTGTCTCAAACGGAAATGACAACGATAGTGTTGTCTGAGGACGCGATGAGTTGGTAAATGCGAAAGGCTCAGCCCAGAATCTGGCCCGGGGCAGGCATTCGCTCGCGGTTGCTGTACAAGAGGACGGTGAGCATCGCGGCCTGGGACTCCACTCCCTTCACTACCGGAAAGGAAGGGTTTATGATCTTCCTTTTCTTGTGTTGATGTTGGAGGCAACGTTTATTGGTTGTAAATGTTAAAAATATAAACCCGTGGTACAAATCCACGCACGGTGCATTTTGTGCTATTAGGATGTGTCCACGGACACACCTGGTCAAGCACTGAGGTTTGCATTTCCAACACCCGAAATACACTCCGTTAGAACAAGCGTTGCTGCGGGAAGTTTGACGACCCCGTGGCTGTGTCTCGGGAAGATCATGGACCCAGGGGTTTGCCCGGCCCGTGCTCCCCCAGGATGCAGGTGTGTTCACATGGCAGGGCAGATGTTGGGGGTGGGGGTGCAGCAGTGGTGGGTGTGGGGCACCGGCCTCTGCAGCCAAACCAGCGGGTCTGCTCCGTGGTGGGACCGTCCTCGTCCTCGCTGGTGTCCTGGGGCAGCAGGCTGCAGAGCTGGGGAGGGAGAGCCGAGCCGGACGGAGGGTCTGGCTGGGTGCGGCGGGGGAGAGCGGGGAGGGGCCGGCTGTGCCCGAGACTCAGCCCGACGGCCGAGCAGCTCACCTCAACCGGTATGAGCCTTTATGACTGCATCTGGATCATGTGGCCCGTGTGGCTCGGAGTGACCTCCAGGGGCCGTTCAAGAAGGCCAGGCAGCCTCGTTGGTCTGCTTGGGATGCTTGCCCCGGGAGCCTTTGACTGGCACAGACGATGCCCAGAATCCAGCCACACGTAGACCGAGAGCTGGCGTGGGGTCTGGAGAGAGAGGAAGGGAGACAGAGACAGAGGGAAGAGAGCTGGACAGACCCAGCTGTTCCAGCCCCGGCTGCTTCGTCCCCCCCGCCCAGGCACCCGCCCCGTGAGGGGCTCTTCCCCCGGCGCAGACCAACCCCCAACCGCCCGCAGCTGCCGGAGGCTGCCGGCCGAGTGCCGTCCACCCCGAGACCCGTGCGCGACACAAGTGATTGTTGTCGCCCTGGATTACCGTGTGGGGAGGGGCTGGAAAAAGTGGCACCGAGCCCGTGGCCTTGTACGAGCGACTGCATTTCCCCGGGGCCTCGGGGTCTCCGCCGGTAAAGTCACGATCCGTGAGGCAGACCTGTGAGCATTTCTGGGGGAGTCAGTGAGCCAGCCGGGAGGGTGTCACCGCGTGCCTGCCCTTTGGCTTCTGCCCCCGTCTCCATCCGTGCGCCCCCTCTGCCCCCGGCTCCGTTTTGGTCGCCTTTCTTGCTCCTTGTGTGACTCTCCCTCTGTCCTCACTCCCTCGCGGGGGTGGATCCTGTGTTCCTGGCTGCCATATCCTAGGGCCTGGATCGGGGCCTCGCACACGGAGGACACTCGGTAAAGATCTGCCAAGTCACGGGTGACGACTTTTCTGCGCTGGGCTGAACCACGGCTCTTGGGGTATCCGTGGACAGCAGAATGGGGGTGACACGCGCACACGGGCACTCAGACGCTACCAAGGACCCAGAGAGCCATCCAGGGAGGACATCTGCACGTAGGGGAGCCCCGAGATGCTGGGAACTCGCACGGCTCCCCGACCGTGGGCGCCCACCCGGCACCAGAGCCCCGCAGGCTCGTCTAGACCGAGGAAGATGGACCGTGGGGAGGCCGCCAGCCCGCAGGGCAGCTGTGTTAGTCTCCCAGGGCTGCTGGGAAGAAAACCACCACAAACTTGGTGGCTAAAAGCAACACGATTTTGCTGCCTCCTGGCTCTGGTGGCCAGAAGTCCAAAATCAAGGTGTGGGCAGGGCTGGCTCCCTCGGGAGGCTCCGGCTGGTGCCTGTCCCCCAGCTCTGGTGGCAGCGGGAAGTCCCAGCTTGTGCACATGCCATCCCAGTCTCTGCTTGGTCCTCATATGGCCTGTCACCTCCTCCTCTGTCCCTTATAAGGACGCTTGTCATTGCATTCAGGGCTCGTCTAAATCCAGGGTGACTTCATCTTAAGATCCTTAATGACATCTGCACGGAAGTGTTTTCCAAATAAGGTCCCATTCACCCGTGCCAGGGGTCAGGGTACACGTATGTTTTTTGGGGGGGAACACGTTCCAACCTGCGATACGCTAAGGGTAACGTGGTGCAAGATAAAGGGAACCCATGAGCCCTAGGCTTGCCCTGCCCCCTCCAGCCAGGTGACGGCCACCTCTCGGAGCCTCAGTCTTTCCAATCTGGAAAACGGATCGCCCCGCAGCATTGCCGTGAGGAGTCACTGAGGCGGCACGTACAAGGCCGCCCACGCTGAACTTGGCCACACAGTAGGGCCTCAATGACTGGCAACCCAGCATTATTTTGACCTAGCAATTAGTGGCCAGCCGCACTCCACCCAGCCACCAGACAGCAATGTCGCTGTTCCGGGACCTGAAGGGCGACAGCAATGTGCTAGAAGGGGCAGGCTCGGTCCTGGTCTGCGCGGCAGTGGGGGGAGGCCAGCAGAGGGTCGGTGGGGTGGGGCGGCGGTGGGGAGGGGTCCCTGGCTGGGAGGAGGCCTGCTGTTTCCCCTCCCGCCCCCAGGCCTGCAGGCGGGGGCTCTCCCGTTCGTTGGGGGCGGTGAGTGCCAGCCCAGACACAGCACTCACGACGTTCCCAGCGTGTCAGCCAAGGGTGAGCCTCCCCACACACTCGGAAGATAGAATTCTGGAAGGCACTCTGTGGCATTCTTGGACACCGATGGCTGCCTTCTGGAAGACACGTGCCCCTCAGCAAATGCCTCCTGCCCAGCCCCTCTCCCTGGCCTCCCCACCCCCAGACCCCCCAAGGGCCCGCCGCAGACGAGGGGCTCCCTGGAGGGCTCACCCCACCAGCCCCGGCTCTGCGGCGGGCTGAACCGGGCGGCCTCTGTGCTTCCCCGCCGGTGCCCCGAACCCGGCGCCAGCTCCCGGCCAGGGCAGGAGCCTTCAAGCGAGCCTGGATTAGAGGTTTGGGGTTTGGAACGTCCACTTTGGGATAAAATCAGAGTTTTTTTTTTTTAAAGGAGACAATTCCAGAGACACGTTTTTTTTTTTTTAAAGGAGACAATTCCAGAGACACGTTTTTTTTTTTTTAAAGGAGACAATTCCAGAGACACGGTCTGAAAAACAAAACAGCTCTCTTAGCTCTTTGTCTGAAATAACAGCAGCTCCCACCACAGAGCCTGAATCGGCCCCAGCGCATCCAGCCGTCGGGATGTATCGTTTCCCTCCCAAACACCGGGGGCCTCGTCCCAGATCCCAGCCGGCCCGGAGCCGCTCCCCGGGATGGGGGTCAGCAGTCCGGGCCGCAGAGCAGCCGGGCCGGGGCACGGGCGTCTCGGCAGGTGCATGCCAGCGGTGTCCTCCTCGAGGGCGCCTGAGGCTCGTGCTCCTGGCACAGCCTGGCCCTGCGCCCCTCCTGCCCCAGGCCCAGGCTCGTCCAGAGCCCCGGGGGTTTCCAAGGGCTTGGAAACTAGAGAACGCTTTCAAGATGGATGTCTGCTTAATCGAAGCAGCAACCCGGCTGTACTTAAATTTGGTTATCAGCACATAAAAATAGACACACAAAGAAGGAGCAGAAGGAAGGACAATGGCATGTTAACATCCTGCTCGTCTGGGGCTGTTGAATTATCTGCCTTAATTCCTTCTACTTCTGTGAAGATTTTCAGGGCTAACTTTTGCAATACCAGACATGATTTATTAAAAAACTACCAACCGAATCTTGTCTCAGGGCCAAAACGAGCTGCTTCAGAGAGTGGGAAGTGGGCCTTCTTGGAGAGCCGGGAGCCCCCCGGGGATGTTCCTTCTTTAAAGAGACACTTTTTAGAAACTCAGGAATAATCTGCATAGTTGAGTCGTCTGCTCCCCTGGGATTGCCGCTCCTTCGTTAGTTAAAGTGATTTACTGACTCACAGGAAACTTCGCCGCTGGACCAAGGAGTGACTCTATTTCCCAAGCATTTATTGAGTGTTTGCCCCGGGCCTGGCCTTGGCCGCCGCGTCGCTGTCCTGGGCGGACGCACAGTCTGACAGAGGACGCGGGAGACAGGCCCTGCGTTGGGTCGCTCAGCAAACATCCCCCGAGCCCCCACCGTTTGGGGGTGCTGGGACACAGGAGCCTACCAACGACACCTGCCTCCCCGACTCCGCAGGTTTCACACTTACGGCAAATGTAGAGACAGTGGAACACGTGAAGTGCTTGGAAAATTCAGAGAGTCCTTCCGACATAGTGGACGGAGCCACCCGTGACGGCGGCTCTGGAGGAGCGTACGTCTCAAGGGGGACGTCAGGGTGGAGTTTTGTCCGCCCGGGATTTACACGTCCACACCCGCAGCACCGCGGAACGTGACCGAACCTTGGATCGGGAGCCCCCGAGATGACACATCTCCGCGCCGCCTGCCCCGCCCCCTTCACGCAGTGGCCAAGGCTCCTGTTTGGAGGAGGCCCTCCAGGCGATGGGCAGGCCAGGCGGGCAGCCCACCCACGGCCCCGAGAACACGCACTCCCAGCAGGAAGCCAGGCACCCTTGGCGGCCCCTCTCGAGAGGCCCAAGGGCTCGGCCCTCTTCCTTTAGCCAGGTGTGTGTGCCCAGGAGGGTGTGCAGGGACACCCCGACCTGTGTCGCCCTGGCGGAGCCTCCTCCCCTGACCTTGGCCGCCGGCAGGAGCCACAGGGAGCAGCCTGGTCCCCGACACGCAGCCCGGAAGCGGGGGCCTCGTGCAGGCCGTGGGCACACACCGCCGAGAGAAGATGGGGCTCTCTCCTTGCACACGAGGCTCCCGGCCCCGAGACCCTGTTGGGAAGACGGTGCCCCCCAGCCCTCGGTGTGCAGACCCTGCCTGACCCACAGTGGTCGCCAGAACCAGCCGCGGCCAGACCTGGGCAGAAGACATTTTGCTCAGCCTCATCTGGGAAAAGCCGAGGGATGACGGCTGGCTCGTGGCCTTTTGACCGCCTCTCTCTCTCTCTGTGTCAGTCACGTTCTGATTCACACAGCCATGTGTTTGGGAGGCTGCCGGGGGAGACCTCAGAGCGGCCGGAGCCTCCCTCCCCTGGGGCCATGAGGGCATCGCTCACCTCTGCAGGCCTGTGGGCGCGGGTCCCCCACTATTCACTCGTCAGGTGTTCGCGGGGTCCTCTAATAAGCCACATGCTGCTCCGGGTCGAACAGACCACAGCCCTGAACAGAGCAGGCAAAGATCTTTTGTCCCTTAAGTACAAGAGATTTTTCTGAGCACCTACTATGTGCCAGAGGCTGCCAGGGGAGGTGAGCGCCAGGTGGCGGGGGTTCCGGGCTCTGGTGCCGGGGCTGGGACGCAGGAAGGCCCCGGGTTACAGCACAGGTCACTCCGGCTGTGGGGTTGGACACAGACCTGGGGTGGGGGAAGGGAGAAAAGGCAGGGAGCCTGAGGGGTCAGTGCTGAGCAAGGTGTCTCCAGCAGACTGTGGGAGCTCAGAATGAATGAATGGACAAACCAACGAACGAACGAATGGGAGCCTCGGGGCGCTGGAGGCCCACATAGACCCTGGGGAGGACTGCCTGGCGAGGAGGCACAGCACCGAGCAATCTGCTCGCTGCCATTATCGGTCACGGTGATGGCGGCCCCGGGCACTGTGTTCACCTCCTGTGGCTGCGGCACCAAATGGCCCCAACCTCAGTGGCTTCGAACAACGCACGCTTGTCCCTCCACAGTCTGAGGCCGGGAGTCCGACACGGGCGGGGCTCACGGGGCTCAAGTCAAGGTATCAGCAGGGATGCTGGTTCCTTCTGGAGGCTCCGGATAGAAGACGTCCCCTTGCTCTCCAGCACCCAGAGGCTGCGAGCCGTCCTTGGCCGGTAACCCCCATCATTGCGGCCTCTGCTTCTGGCCTCGCTTCTTTCTGACCTCCTGTGCCTCTTGTAAGGCCCCTCTGGCTACGCTGGACCCACCCGGGTAACCCAGGACCCTCTCTCCCTCTCCACGCGGGACCATTGAACAGCCGACCACAGGTACAGCTGCCAGGCACGCAAGCCCATGTCCATCCCTGGTCTCCGGGGGTCCTCACGGCAGCCCAGGGAGGAAGTGCTTTCCAGCCATGTGACTGGGGCTCAGAGACGAGGAGCAACCTTCCAGGGCCACACAGCCTGGGCCCGGAGCAGCAGGAATGACACCCTGGCCATGACGCTGGTGTCGCCTCGCTGGAACAGCCCCGCAGGGCAACCCCAGCTTCCTGTGTCTTCATAGCAAAGGGGTTCCCGGGAAGGGCACCGGCAAGCCCATCCCAGACCAGCCGGACACCACGAAAGGGTCCTTCGCCTCTGGACCGTCATCCTGAAAAACCACATCAGCTCGGAGAAACGCGTACCCCCTGACTCGATTCTTGTCACCACTCAAGAGATCGGGGGCCCAGTGTCAAGAACAGAGTGCCTTCTGAGCTCCGGGCGGGTGCTCTGAGGAACCCCTTGGGAAGGACAATTTTAACAACGCGGCCTCGCCTGGGGACCGCGGCCGTGTCTCTGGGTGAAGCCATCTGTCGAGCAGAGAAGAGCCAGAAGCCCCTTTGGCATTGTCTCCAGAAGAGACGCACTGCCTTGTTTATTTTCATTTCTGCGATTGAAAAGGCTCACTTCCGAGGCCCTTCCGTTCGTACGGCTGTTCCTTTAAGAAGAAAAAGGAAGTGTGGTCCTGGCAGAGTTAGCTAGAGCAATAAAAAATAAATCTTGGTAATTGTTGTGGAGACAGAAAGCAACACAAGCCAGACTTAAGTACATCCTAGGAAAATGTCAGCGTCGGAGGGCCGGCCGCTAGTTCTGCGATCCCCTGTCCCCCGGAGTGGCCCCTGGAAGGGGACCAGCACAGTTCATTTTCTTCTTGGAATGTCAGACTACAGCGTCGTTGTTTTTTGGTTTTTTTTTTTTTCTTTTTCCTGAAAAGGATGGGTGGTTTCAAAGATGGTGATGGAGAGAGTGTCACGGACAAGCCTGAAGGAAGTCAGCAGGTCGCGCTGGTCCCCAGCGGGCGCACCGGCCCACGTGCGGCTCTGAAGGAGCTGGCCCCCCACACCCTCCAGAGGGACATCCAGGGGCATCCGTGTCTGTGCCACAGAAATAAAATGGGGTATTTCTGCACTCCAGAGTCCACGGACCTTTGCTTCCAGAAATAACAGCAGTCCTCCCTCCTTGTGCCACTCGCCACAGCAAAATAACTTGATAGCTGCAAGTAAAGTGCCCAGAAGGGCCCGGAATTGGGAACAGGCGTGCACGGCCAGAGCTGACATTTATGGAGTGCCTTCTGGGTGCTAGTCCCCCAAACAGCCCTGATTTGCTGGAGATGGTCCCCATCCACACCCGGGTGCCCCTGGTAGAAACTTTCCTTCTAGAAGGTTCTGGCTGAGATGGTCAAGTGACTTGGGGCGTGAGCTCGCCCATTTCCCAGATGAGGAAACTGAGGCTCGGGGAGTGACATCGTGGCCCAAGTCATCGTAAGGGCCAAGCTGAGATTTAATCCCAAGTCCGGTGCAGTCTGTCTCGGTCACGGCCGCCTCCTAGCTCAGCAGACGGTCATGGGGTTGACCTAGACACGCTGCAAAGCACAGACATGGCCACTAGGAGCGTCTTCCAGGATGGTACTGAGTCAGACTTCTGTTGGGGTGAACCTGAGCTCTATCTGGAACATTCAGCGGCGATTTAAGACCCAAAGATAAGCTGCTTGCTTAGCTTGAAGAGGCCCCACTGCTTCCCCATCAACACCTTGGGCCCAGCATCTGGGAGCCTCTCCCCAGCTCTGCCTGGGGTTCGGAACTGCAGGCTTATCCAGCGAAGGTGACTGCACCCGGGTGCTGGGGCGGTGAGCAGGGGCCGTGTCCCCCGGGGAGAGAGATGTCCCCTCTCCTTCTACCTGAAAACGCATTCCAAGATCCTCTGGCCTCCAGAGGCTCTCTCGCCAGCTCTGGTTATCAAGGCACCAAAGGGAGCGTGCTGGGCTCCTCCCAGTAAATCAGAAATCTGGACACTAAGTGAACGGAGGGGGGAGCCAGCCCTCTGGCTTGAGCTCTGAAGGGAGGCCCGTTAAATGTCTGGGAACGACACGTGGTCGGGGATTAGCGGGTTTACAGACTCTAAACAGCGTAAGGCCGAGCAGGGAGAGCCCCAGCTGCCCCGCTGAGGTGAGGGAGGCCAGCGGAAGTTGGGGTGCGGGCCCACCTGGCTCCTCTGCCCGCTAGCTGTGCAACCGGGGGCGACAGGCTTGGCCTCTGGCGCCTCCCCTGCACGGCCGGGCACGTGCAAGTCCCTGCCGTCCAGGTGGGTATTCGTATTTTCATCTCATCATCCAGGGTTCAGAGAAGGAGAGCGATCCACCCAAGGTCACAGAGCGTGGACGAGAAGAAATCAGGACAGGAACGCGGGGCTCTTGTCTGCGCTAAATGATGTTCTTTCCCCTCCATTAGATGAGAAGGTGACACTTATCCCATGGGGCCCAGGAACGCGAGATCAGAACCGGTCCCAAGAATGAGCCAGAAGACCAAACAGTGCAACCCCCCCTGAAATCCGAGGCTGCAGATTCTCAGGATGTCCTCCCTGTGTCTGTGGACGCGCATGCCTTCCCGTGCTCGTCAGGGTAGATACAGACGCCCTGGACCGCCGCAGTGCAGCTGTTTGATGGTATTCCCAGCCCAGTTGGGAAAAGGAATTAGCACAGACCTCAAGAGAGAGCCTGTTCTCATGAAATCCCCAGCCTGGCGGGGCGGCTGAGAGCAGGGGAGCAGCTCAGTCTGGTTTCACAGTCTCTTATCGGCTGGCCTGCTCGGCCCGTCGGCCATGCACCCTCGGCCCTGCGAGAGAGGGTCGGGCACAGACAGGGGACAGCAGACCTGGGCTGGAACAAAGGCTGGATCCCACATCTCCACCCAGAGCCCCTGGTCGTGGCCTCCTGACCCCTGCGGAGGGGGGTCGGAACACGGCTCTTGGCTACGGGGACGCGGCTGCTGGGGGGCCCCTAGGAGCTGACTTCTGCAGCCTGGTCTTCTCCTCATGCCACGGGCTCTGGGCAGTCTCGCGTCGTTTCCAGACACCCCCGAATCTGAGCAGTGGGAACTGTTTCTTGGCGCGCGGCCATCCCAGGAGCCCGTGGCCGACCTCTGCCGTGGCGTTCACACTGTCGTCCACCGGGAGCGCATCTCAGCCTCTGTGATGGGGCTTCCTCCCGAGGGCTGCAAACCACGGGCACACGTGTAAGCAAAATGGGAAGCACCCACGTGCCAATGACCACCACTGCGAAGAGGTACATCCTATGGGTTCACGTTGTTACTCTTTTAGCGTTGTTATGTCTTCTTGAGAGACAGAGAGACAGAGTGCAAGCGGGGGGAGGGGCAGAGAGAAAGGGAGACACAGAATCCGAAACAGGCTCCAGGCTCCGAGCGGTCGGCACAGAGCCCGTCGCGGGGCTCGAACTCACGGACCGCGAGATCATGACCCGAGCTGAAGTCGGATGCTTTACCGACCGAGCTGCCCAGGCGCCCCGCGTTTACATTTTTAAATACTAAAATATGAACATTAACTTAGTTCCAAAAATCAAAATGCTGCAAAAAAATGTACCCTTTGAAGGCTCCTACCTGTCCCTATCCCTTCTCCCATCCTCACACCCTGTGGGGAATCAATCTCCTTCGTTATTTCTGGTTTATCTTCCCTGTATTTTGGGGGGGGGGGGAGAAAATATTACATATAATACCGTGCATCCATGTGCCTGCATGTGTCTGTGTATGTGTGTAAGCATACGCCCCATGCAAAATACAGCGTGTTACGCGTTCCGTTCTGCACTTAGGTATTTTCCCCCTCGATGTTGTACCCTCATGTTGCCCCCCTCAGACTGTCTCCTTCCTTTTTACAGCCGTGCAGGGCTCCACTGTGTCCAGTTATGATCGCCTCCATGTGGGCATGTGGGTAAATTTCCAATATTTTGCAGTTAAAACGGACGACACATCAGCGTATGCTTGTCGTCGTTTTCTGGGCGGTCCAAGCCTGTGTACTTGGCACGAATCACGGCACAGACTCAGACCAGGCTGCTCGGGCTGCGACGCCGCCCCCTCCCGTCTGACTCGTCCTCACAAATGCCCCGACCTCTAGGCACCTCCGTCTCCTCGATCGTCAATGGGGATGATACACAGCCCCCTCCCCAGGACCAAGTGAGCTACCGCGTAAAAAATGCCTAGAACGGCGCCTGACGCACGGGAAACCCTCGGTAAATGCCCGCCGTGTGCGCCTGCACCAGACACAGTCAGGGGTCCACCCGGGCTGGGAGGTGTGCGAAAGCAGGCTCGCAAAAAAAAAAAAAAAAAAAGGCCCTGGATTGTAGCCGTTGCCAATTTCCATGGTATAAAGACTCCCACATGTCTGACTGCAAAGCGAAACCCACGGCCGTCACTCAGCACGGACTGGGGAAGGGCGCAGCCTGCGGATGTGATCGTGGCGAGCTGGCCCCCTGCACAGCCCGGTGCCCTCCGCCCTCCTGCCCGAGTGGCTGCCCAGAAGCCAGCGCTGGCGGCTCAGACTGCGGGCCTCGCCCTCGCCTGGACCCCTCCTTTCCCACGCCCCCGCCTCCCCGAGAGATTCCCTAATACACCCCTTCACACACGTCCCCGTCCCACAGTCTGCTCCCAGGAACCCACCCGAGACTGAATCTCCACATCTTGTTTTCCCTGAAAAGCCTGAAGTTCGGGACCGTTTCCTCCACAACAATACTCAACAGGCTTGCAAGCTCTTTTCCATTAACCCCGCTGTAACCTCCTCCGGGGCTCCATCCACGTCTGTGCCCCAAGGTGTGTCTGTCCACGGGTCCTGACTCACAGAGCAAGGTCCTCTGCACTGACTCAGCGATGCCATTTCCTGCCCACAACCTTCTAGAACTCTTGCACTTTTCACACAATGGAGACCAGCCCACCCCTGATTCACCAGCTCAGTTTTCTGTCACATCCTGTACTTTCCCTGAGGATTTTTCTGTTCCCCTTCTGACCAGAGCCAGCGCCAACCAGCCCGCAGCACCAGAGAACAGAAATGTGGCCAAGCAGACTCCAGCTCGGTTCAAAAAAATAAAAAGGCAAACGTGGAAGGTCTGGAGGACCCGAGCCTTCTCTTGTTGGAATCAAATCCACTGGGTTGAAGCGTGCGTGGTCTCCGAATTCCCTCCCTGATCCCCCCGCCCCAAATAAAGGCCACGGCAAGGGGACCAGATGGGGTTCCATGTGGCAGAAACGTGAAGGGATCGCCCGCCAGCGAGCGTAATCGTTCTGGAAATAGTTCAGAATATTCATGTGCTCTGTACTTTTTCCTCAAGTAAATAAGGTGGGGAGCGCATCGGAGAAGGGCCAAAGGTTCCCTCGGGAATCCAGAGCTCAGGGAGAAGACAGTGAGTTGACGTGGCCCTGCCTTCCGCACATCTATCTCCTCCACGCGCCTCGCGAGGACACCCCTTCGGAGCGGACACTTGAGTCCCTGAGGTCGGCTTCCGTGATGAGCGACCACCCTGACGTTCCAGAGGAAACAGTTAAGTCAACGAAGGAATAAGCCAGATCCCAGCCTGCCCCCCGCGTTGGGAGGACTTGTCTAAGAGCTGTCCTGAGCCTCCACGTGGCCACCCACGGACACAGATCCTCCACTTGGCCTCGGGACCAGCCCGTGAATTCCTTACGGATCAGCTGCAGGCACAGACGCGGGCTTTGGGGTGAAATTCAGTTGTCGTTTTTGCTTTCTGCAGAGCTCACGATGGTATATTCTCACGTCTAGGCCAAGATGGCATTTGCTGGCTCGGTACCGTGGCCTATGCCAGACGGGAGCCGCGGCTTAGTGTGTCGGTTCCCTCCCTGCGGAACCGCGTTCACCATCAGACATTGTGGTAACTGGAATATTTTGAGTCAGAATTACAAACTTAAATGGATGGTCTCCTGTTAGGTAACTCCTAAACAAAACACAACAGAATGAGCATATAAAGCACAGGAAACAACGAGCTGTTTTAAAACACCGTACCTTCGTAACGAAAGGCGGAATGAAGGATAAGCAAATTCGGGACCACGCTCACGGTCGACCTCTAATCTGGAGCGTGTGTGTCCAGGGTTACTCCTTCTCCGGTCACCTGAGAGGTTTACGTTCAAGTGGGTAGAAAAGGGATATCTTCCCAGTTTTCGTGTCTTCCAAAGAATCTCCCAGGTCTATGCACACGGTGCAGTGACGAAAAGCACGTGCTTTGGACTCGAAGCCTCCGTTTAAGTCTTCGCTCTGCTGCTAACAGGACATGTGACACGTGTCAGGGGCAGTCCCCTTCCTCTCTCAGCCCCGGTTGCAGACCTGGCCGGTTTGCGGAGATGACAGCACACATGACATGGAAAAGCATCGCCGTGCCGCCATCTGCCTGGGGAACACTCAATACAGGGGTTGTCCTTGTTTTCTTAACTTGCCCCCTATCGGAAATAGACGAGTTATTTAAAATTTCTTTTTCATGTTTGTTTATTATTGAGAGACAGAGAGAGACAGAGCGTGAGCACGGGAGGGGCAGAGAGAGAGGGAGACCCAGAATCCGAGGCAGGCTCCAGGCTCCGAGTGGTCGGCACAGAGCCCGTCGCGGGGCTCGAACCCACGGACCGAGATCGTGACCTGAGCCGAAGTCGGACGCTCAACCGACTGAGCCACCCAGGCGCCCCGGAAATAGATGAGTTATTGAAAACACAGGATGGTTTGTGTTTCTACAGCTTGGTAACGATGCAGAATAATTGTCCACAACGCACACGTGCGCATGCACAGACGGGCACAGGGGCACGCGCACACACGTCTTTAGAAGGGTAATTTTCTCCAGACCACATTTTAAGGGCCTGTGTGATTTGGGCAAGGATTCTCGCTGCTGCTTTCCCAGCAAATAAAGTTGTCCGAATCTGTTTACTCTCAAATTTATATAAAGAGCTTCATTAGCAGCAGCGTGGATTTGGATGGCCACCACATGGCACAGAGACGTGGTCTGAGGAGGCCGGTTCCCCCAGTTTTGCTGAGTGATTTGTTTTTAATGAATTATGCACAGTGATCATAGGCTCTACTCAAAGCCTCATTTACTCTGGAAATTCCTGAAATGGCTGCTCATTTCTCCAAGCTCTTTCTTTCTTTCTTTCTTTCTTTCTTTCTTTCTTTCTTTCTTTCTTTCTTTCTTTCTTTTTTTTTTTCCCTTGAAAGTTCACAAACACCATCGGAAAAAGAAAAGCATTAACACGCATACTTTTGTAGATGAGGAAACACAGATGATTTGATAGAAAGCAGGTTCGGGGTGAAATATTCATGATAATGAATCAGCTCTCTGGCTTTCTTTTTTAATCTCTGGAAACCCTGACAGCAGAGAAAGTCTGATTAAGTAAATCCACAGCGGATTCACGAGGGCTCGAGCATGAGGGTCTGAAGCTTCTCAGCAGTGATTCGTGCTGCCAATGACCCGGCGGAGGCTCAGTAAGTAAGTACAAATGAATTGATAAAATCCCATTTCCAAACAAGTCCTTCGGGAAGTCAGGCAAGGAGCTGACCCTTCTCCGTGGCGTCGTGCCCACGGAGCCTGCCTGCCCGTCCGAGCGGTTCGGACGCGCTCTGGGACTCTCTGTCGGAGAAGGACGGTTTTCCTTTCTGCGGACCAGGCGAGGGCGGGATTTCTTCCGCACGGTTGCAGCCAGGAGACGCGGGTTGAGTGTGTGAACAGGGTGGGGTCGATGCTCCCCAGCATCCACAGAGAAGGTGAGAAACACAGCCCGCAAGCCAGGTCACGCCCCCCACCCCCGCCGCAAAAGACCACAGGCGCAGGTGGTCAGAGCACCAGGGCGCGAGGTCCCGGCTGGAAAATTAGAGCAACAGGGACCCGGTCAGTCCATCAATGAACATTGTGGCGCCCCCACCGCGGTAAGGCTTTGAGGGGGGCACGCGGCACAGCCCGAGATAAAACCCGCGACCCACCAGGGATGGCTGGACCCTCACCTCCACAGAACGCATCCCCGATGCAAGACCCCGCCTGCTCCCCCACGGCAGGCCCTTCCGACTGAAGTTTTCCAAGAAAATGCTTGAGGATTTCCGGGGTGCGGAGTCGGGTGGAGGCTGACGGCCCGGGAGCACCGTTGGGGCGCAGCTGGCGGCCCTCCCCCCAGAAGAATCCAGATGCCCGTGGACACAGCATCTGGCACGGTCTTCAGGGGACTCGTGGATCAACCCCACCCCAAACCCCAAGAGCCCCAGGCAGGGGCGCTACCCCCCCCCTCCTAGTGCACAGGCTAAGGCTCTGGGTTCAGGAGAAAGGATATGGCTTCTGAAGGCAGTTCGCTGAGATTCTGAGTCCGTTTTGTCTCCTGGAGTTGATGTTGAGCCGGTGACCCATCGCTCGCGGTAACCAACAGCGCCCTCGTCAGCACGCGATAACGCGCTGGGGAGGCGTCATGGTGTCTGCGCTGAAAGTGGTCCGCCTTCTCTCGTGGGCCCCGTGGAACCGACGAGGGGGCCACTGGGAAAGACCGTGCAGTCGGGGGGCAGCGAGGCAGCGGGGCCAGGGCTGGGGGCGCAGGCCACGAGGAAGCGGCCTGAGCGCAAAGCCAGCGCGGGTGTCCCGGGAAAGCGACTTTGCCTCCGGGTCTTGATTTTCTCATCTGTAACGTGGGGTGACGGTGACAGTGCCCGTCTCGTGGGGTTGCGGGGGGATGGCGCGAGCTGATACCCGTCCGGTGCCTGGACAGCACCCAGCGGGCCCCGTGAGGGACGGCGGGTGAGGGCCGGCTCGGGCTCCTCGGGTGTGACCTGGGGGCCCTTGGGCGAATCATCTCCGCTCTCTGAATGTGCACATTGCAAAATGGCCCCAGGAGGCCTCCCTCGGATGGTGGCGATGAGGTCTGTTGGAACAGTGCGGCCGTCTTGAGAGCGCGCGGGATCTCCTCTCTGGCTGCTGCCGCCCTGGCCCAAACCGCCCCCTGCCCCCACCCCCAGACCCGCCAACGGCCCCTAACCACCCCTCAGGGTTCCCTCTCTCTCCCCGCCCTCCCGCTCCCCTGCAGCAGCCTGCTGTTCTCCACGAGCAGAGCAGGGCAGAGGTCACTATGGTCCTCGGTCAGGTTGCCACGCAGAACCCACCGACGGGCCTCCGTCCTTCTCAGTGAGAAGCGAGACGTGAGCTCTCCCCTGCCGCCCCCCAGCCTCCCCCACCCTCGCTCCCTGGCCACGCCGGGCTGCTTCCTGCCTCCGTCCAGGATGTTCCTCACCTGGCCACAGCTGCGCACTCCACACTCCTCCTGTACCTCCCGCCCCGAGCACGGGTCCCCAGAGCAGCCCTCCCCGCCCTCAGTAACCTCCCCCGCACAGCTGTCACGACGTCCCCTGACTTCCTGTGTGTCCAGTGACAGCCCGCCGGTACCCCGAGAGGGACACACGCTGGCCGGGAAGCACCCAGGCAGAGACGGCACTGGCCGGTCCCACAGGAGGCGCTCACTACATGCGCACTGAGTGGGCGGGCGGACAGACGGCAGGAGGGAGGGAGGGCAGCGTATTAACAAGTAAATAAGGATACCCAGCACCGTGCCTGGCTCACAGAGGGAGCTCAGGAAACGCCAGCTCTGTTATTCTGCAAAGTCCCCTGCTATGGACCCCAGTCCCCGAGACAAAGAACCAGAACGTGGGCCACACGGGACTGTTTGCTGACCTGCTTCCCAAGTGCCTAGAACACATAGTAGGTACTGTGTAAATCTCATGGAACAGACTGCACCCCATGTGCTTGACCCCAAACCCAGTCAAATGTATTTAATGCATACCATTTGTCTATAAATTAGGAAGTCATGTGTATTTATAATAAATATCCAAGTGAGTTATATTCTGGGTAGTGTTTCTCAAAGTCTGGACCACCGACATATGAGGTCCTGAGACTGAAGGACGGTGGTGACTCAAGGAGAAGCGCATGTGCAGTTGTCTGGGTGGTGAGCTGAACAAGCTTTTTTTAAATTTTTTATTTTTCATGAAACACCATTTTTTCTTGAAAGAACAAGTGACAGACAAACCATCATTATTTCCTTGACAAACGTCAAGGAAAACAACCCCACAGTTTGCTGCCAGTGACAAAATAGGAAAGTTGGGGTAGACATTAGAATTTTGGAAAATGTGTATTCACCACGGTGCTGTTGACAGCCTCCCAATTCTTAAAGACTTTTCTGATGATATTGGTGGTGGTGTTCATTGATGTGATGTTTAAAATACTGTATAATCGGGGCACCTGGTGGCTCAGTCGGTTACGTATCCGACTTCGGCTCAGGTCGTGATCTCCCGGTTTGTGAGTTCGAGCCCCGCGTCGGGCTCTGTGCTGACCACTCGGAGCCTGGAGCCTGCTTCGGCTTCTGTGTCTCCCTCTCTCTCTGCCCCTTCCCCACTCATGCTCTGTCTCTCTCTCTCTCTCTCTCAAAAATAAACATTTAAAAAAATTTTTTTAATGAATGATTTAGGGGCGCCTGGCTGGCTCGGTCTGAAGTGTGTGTGACTCTTGATCTCAGGGTCATGAGTTTGAGCCCCACGTTGGGGGCAGAGATTACTTAAATAAAACTTTAAACAAAATTTAGTGAATTATTTAGGTTATGGGTTCATTACTGTCATTTTTGAATAAATTAATACATACTGTAAACGTTTCTCAGTTTTAAACTCTAATACAATGGGTATTGATTGATATAACCCACCCAGACCAAACTCTCGGTAATTTTTAAGAGTATAAGACTAAAACCTTTGAGAACCACCGTTCAAACTGTGTACTTCCTGAAATGTCCCCCCAAACCAAACTCCATCTGGGAATGGCTTCTGAGAAAGCTGGACATGTTGGGCGTGGGATCACATAGCCTCCGAGTTCCTAGGAAGCAGACCTTCCGCAGGACGGCTCCGGCTTCGTGATTTCTTCCCAAGTGTCTCACCAGCGCTCTGAAACTATCCGCGGAGATTTCTAGGCCTACAGGAAGGGCCAAAATAAAATGGGCCCGTTATTTGGATGGGGAGAAAGAGAGCTTGAGATCATGCCAGAGAGCAGAACCAGGGTGAGGCCACCCTGTTGTGGGGCGAGGAAGAACGCAGCTCCCCGAACTTCCGGGAGCCCCTGTTCCGGACCCGGCTTTTCTCATGACACATCCATGGTTTGGCCTGCGCCTGGCTGCATTCGTCCTGGGAATAGCTTGTCGGATTCTGGCCCCTGTTCATTTCCGTCACCACCGAAGGCAGAAATTATCCAAGTGGGTGGAAAAAGAAACTGGGGGCAATTTAAGAAACACGACATCGGAGGTAAACAAGGGCCCGCCCTCCTCCCATTCGCTTCTCCGCAAATTAGTTTCCAGTATCACAGTTGCTCATCCGAGGAGTGAGTGCCACCAAGGCTCGCAACAGCGGTTTAAAGGGACGGGCGGGGCCCCTTCGCCGCGGCCTCCCCCCGCCCCGAGCCGACCCGCCGGCCACAGCCCCGGCTCAATTTCCCACACACGGCTCTGAAAAATGATTCCCAACACCAGACCGCAAGGGGCATTTTATCTCAGCTGTCAGCCTGAAATACATTCAGAACGCAAAGCAATTATGGAAACATTTGGGTCTCCTGAACTTTTCTCTGCTGGATTTCTCTCCCAAATAAAATGAAATGAAGCTTAGTTCTTTGGGGATTAATATAAACAAAGATCGTAAAGGCATCCAGTGAGCAGGCGTAGGAGGGAGATCACAGGCTGAGAAGGGGCGCTCTGCTTGCCCCGAGCACAAGAGCGTCGAGTATCCGAGGAAGCGAGGGCTTTGCAGCGAGGGCCTCGCCACGAATACGGTTAATTCTTTTAATTAGAGCGCAGCAAAATGTTGTTTCAGCTACCCCCCACCTCGCTCTGTCAATCCACATCTCCGAGGTCCTGAATAGTGTCAAATGCAAATATCCTTTAAAAAGGGGGTTGGGGGGGAGGTGGTCAGAGGGTCTAGAGGGAAGAAGGGATTTTTGAAGTATGTACTAAGTCAACAGACCCGTGAGCAGTGGGACAGTAAAATTTCACAGCCAGGCTTTGATCTGCATTTCAGAAAAATGAAGCCATAAATGTAGAATGTTTTATGAACCCAAAAATAAGAAACTCTTTGTCTTTTAACTAAAATGTCTGCGGAGGAAAAAAAATCAGAGGATTATCTCAACGTCGAGCTCATTATATTTTATTTGTGGCAGGGTAAAAAGAGAGCACAAAAATATTTACCGAGGTTTATTTTAACTCTAAATAAACTAAAAGTCGCTTTAAAATATATACATATGTATATTTCGAGCGGGTTTCAACGGACACATCCATCAACCCAAACAGGCAGAAATGAATGCATTTTCTTGCCGAAATTGAAACTTTCCCTCCGCGTCGGCAGTGACCTCGGTGAAAGTTTCGTCCTGTGGTCACGTTGCTACCTGCCAGCCACGCTCCTCGGAGGACGTTTCTGGACTCGCTGTGCCGTCGCCTGCGGGGCTCCCTTCCGCCCGGGGTTTCTGTGCTCCTTCGAAGAGGGAGTGGGGAAGGGAGAGAAACTTCTGCACCGTGCACCCCGCATCCGCGGCTGTCCTCAGGCACGTGGGGATCGGCCCTTGCCCGGCAGACGGGAAGGGGGCTGCCCGCTTCCTGGGCCGCGTCTCCCCTGGGCCAGGATGAGGGGCTCGAGGTCATGCCCAGCTGGGTTTGGGGCTCAGTCCCGCAGCTGGGAAGAGCTGCTCCACCGCTCGGCACCTGGGCCCGCACCTGTAGGAGGCGATGCCACGGTGCCACGTCCGGGGAGATGCTCCTGGTGGGGGTGCCTGGCGCACAGGGGGGCTCCGTCGGCGGAGCGAGGGGTCCGCAGCGAGGGTGCGTCTCAGCCCTCCCCGGGCCCCGTCTGTCCGGGATGCGAGCTCGCTCTCCTGAGAAGGCAAAGCCACTCGTAGGTGAGGCTGCTCAGAGAAGCCTCGGGGCCCCGTCCACGGCAGACTGCAGGTGACAGGGACCGAGCGCCAGCTCACTCGGCTTTCCCAGCGCGCCGAGCTGCATGCCTGGAGAGTGAGGCGGTGCCCACATGCTTTCAGTAGAAGTGACCCCGTGAGGCAGGCGTGGCCACCCGCCGACCCTCGGGTACAGACGCGGAGCGACCCGCTGACTGTCCCCGACGTGCCGTCCCAAATGCAAACCTCGGGGTCCCAAAGCTCATTGCAAAATCCTCTGTGTTTATTAAGACACTTTGCTTGCCCGAAATGTGTGTTCTGTTTCTCTGTGAAAGGTTATGCGGCCGTCTTCTCAAAGTCTGCACACGTCATGTTCATTTATTGTGTTTCGGCAAATAGTGGGAAAGGTGTTTTTTAGTTTAACCTAAATATCCTTGCAATATCGTGTGATAGCATCAGGATTTGGGAGAGGTAGTTGTGGTGTTTTTCTTTGATTTTAAGTGAAGTATTAATAATAAAAAAGAATCCTCGATTAGAGTCCTTTCAGCCACCGAATTCTTTACACGATAGCCACCATTTTTACGACCATTTTTACTGCAAAACTTTTACCGCAAAGTTCTCTGTCTGCCCTTCTGTTAACTGAGATGATGTCTGATTTGTTTTAAGTTAGTGCCCAAATCTCCAAGGAGCTGGCGATCCAATAATAATGATAGATGAGACACATGTGACAGGTGACATTATGATCCAAAAACCAGCCAGAAGCCACGTCAGCACCTTTCATGCATCATCTCATCATCTCTTTTACCCAGTGCCTATTAGAGTAGCTGTAGCTGCTCAAAGGTCACCAGTCACCTGACTCTTCCCAGAGGCTAATCCTCACTGGACAGGTGCCACTGCACCCATTTCATAGATGAGCAAACCAAGGATAGAAAGCCTGACACAACTTCCCCAGGGTCATGCAGCCAACACGTAGGCTCAAGGGACACATTCTTTCCTCCCCACCCCCCACACCTGTTGCCCGTAACGTTAGCAAAGAAGTGGGGGGGGGGGGTGGGGAGCAGCCCAGAGGAAGATGAAAATCCGGTAGAAAGTGGCAAACAGAGAAAAGGCTGCACTGAACAAAGTGCCCGGAGGAGGGGGGAGTCCGTATTCCCAGGCACCTCCTCCAGGGCACAGGGGAGCTCCCGGGTGTAACACGCGCCTCCCGGGCTCTGGGATTGGAGAGGCACACGCCTCAGTTCTCTGCGGCGCTCTCACGCTCCTGGGAGCACAGTCCGTGGCTCTCGCGTCGCGAACGCACCTGCACGGACCCCAGCAGCACCCCCGGAACAGTGCGTGTGAAGGCTGCACCCCCATGAGTCCTGCTCCTGTGCCGTTTTGCATTGATCTGTCTTGGTCCCACCTGCAGGAGCGGATGCTTCCTTCCACCTCTTCTCAAGGTGCTGTGTCTGTGGGTCACTCAACGAAGGATGTGGATGGGTCCCAGATGCCCCGGGCCTGCAGGTCATAACGTGGGTCCTGAAGTCAGTGTGATGGTGATATGCATTTTTTGGGGAAATAGAACAGGGTAAGGTAGGGTAGGGGAGGTCAGGATAAGATAGGAGAGGAGAGACCAAAGCACATTTCACCTGGTGCGACGAGGCGTTGTTGAAACGCGTGTCCGTTGTGTCTGGGCACGGGTGTGTGTGTGAGTGGACACTGGGCGCGTTAGGGAACACGCTGCTGTGATACAGAAACCCCAAATGGAGCGTATCGACCAGCTGGGATTTTCTTCCCCTCTCAGCACCACACGGAAGTCGGCGGGTGGGCCAGGGCTAGCAGATGGCTCTGCTCTGTGCCGTGATCTAGACACCACATTCTTCCCATCGTTCTCCCCCTGCCCGGGTCTCACCTCCGTCAGCTCGAAGCATCAGGGCTGCTACGGCGCAGAGGAGGGGACACGACCGGATGCATGCACACGCTTCCTCTCATCCCGTTGGCCGGCTCTTAGTCTCAAGGTCAGGCCTCCACGCTGGGAGAGACTGATGGGGAATGCAGTCTTCCAGCCGAGCAGCCGGGCCCTCCCCCGGTACCGATCCTGCGGAAGTTCTGCCACCAAAAGCAAGAAGGGGGGGACGGAGGCCAGCGAACATTCTCCACCACGCTGCGTGACCACGGGAAATGACGTCTTATTGGCGATGGGCGTAAAATATCTAAAAGCCACAGTCCTGTGGCGCTGTCTTGTCCTTGATAAAACCCCCAGGACCCTGCGCTCTCGCAAAAAGGCGTGATCTGAATTTGACCCGGAGCGCAGTCCTGGTCGGCTGCAACTGACCGCGTGCCCTCGTGCAGGAACACAGCCTCCTCGCCCCTTGGGGCCTTCGGCAGGAAGTGGGGCTCGGTGCCCGTGCCCGGGCTCCTCGGTCAGGAAGGTGGATCACCGCCGAAAAGCGAAGGGTGCCCTCTCACCGAAAGGCACGATTTTTCCCTCCAAACCCCACTCTGCTCCTGGTCAGCCATGCTTCCCCCTGTGGGCTCGGCCTTCCCTTTAACACGGGACGGCCTTGGCCTCGGCGGGCTTGAAGGTCCGACTGCTTTAGAATCTCCTCTTTCTGTCCCTGCCCCGAATCTCCTGTGTCCGGCCCAAAGCTATCGAACCGTAAGTTCAAAAGAACGAGCTAGAATATTAGGGGAATGCCATCGTTTCTTCCACGGGTGCCCTGCAGATGAGAACGCACAGTGCGGGTTGAGTGACGTGGTGGTGTTTCAACGTTGTCACGAGAAGGCCTGGTCTGTGGCCGAGTCCACAGAGGTGGGATCGCTGAGGGGGGAAATGGGAATACTGGGAAAACCAAACTGGCTCCTCGGGTGACTGCGTTGGAGGACCCGGTGACTAGCACTCAAAGCCCCGCTGGTGTGGGCTGACTTTTTACAGCGAGCGGCCGCTTACAAAGGATGCTTCCTTGCCAACGTCTCTCTGCCCATCTCCAAGGCCACCCGCCGAAGCCAGTCCAAGATCAGTTCGGTAAAGACCCCCCACCCGACATTTTCAACCAAAGGCCGGGACTTTGGCCTCTATGCCGTATCATTATACCTTGAAACTGAGCTCTTGACATGCTATGCTTGATGTGTACAACTTAGAGCTAATTGGAAGGCGAAAAAAAATGCAGCTTAATGAATTCAAGACCTGTTTATGCTATAACCTGCCAAGGCGTTTGGCAACGAGAAAGTGTGATTTGGTGAACGTCTGATTACAGGCCGTGTGGGATTCCAGATGCGGGGAGGCTGGGTTGGATCGGACTTTTATTGAACTGTTGTCTAGATTGTGGACTAATTTCCGACTACCTCATAAGGACTTCTAAGCACGGTTGACACAGGATTTATCATAATTATTGCTCGGGCCAGGACCGTGATTATAAGTGATACATGTGTAAGTCGTGTTTATAAAGTTGCCGAGTGGCAATTAGAACACGCTGGGATTTTTTCCCCCTGCCCCCTTTCTCTGCTGCTCACAGTGACTTGCCTTAAAAAACAAAACAAAACAAAACAAAAAACTCCCCTTTTTTCTCCCTCAAATTAGTACCTGCCAGAGATTCCCTTTGGAGAACAGACTCCCAGCACAGACCCACACACATTCCCCAGGAGCTTTTGAGCCTCCATGTTTTCAAACCCTGCCCCCGAGAAAGGGGTGCGGCTACCAAAACTTCGCGTAACCCTTCTTTTCAGAGCCACGAACCGAAAGTAATTTGCAAATGCTGTTCAGCACGCTAGTCTCTTTCTTGCTTAGCTCCAAGCAACTTTAAAATCATAGAGTACGTTGAGGACGTGGCTAAAAAAGGAACAAAATGGGGGCGCCCGGGTGGCTCCGTCGGTCAAGCATCTGACTCTTGACTTCGGCTCAGGTCATGATCTCACGGTTCGTGAGATCAAGCCCTGAGGTGGTCTCTGTGCTGTGGGAGGAGCCTGCGTGGGATTCATTCTCTCTCTCCCTCTCTCTCTCTCTCTCTGCCTCCCCCCCACCTGCTGCCCCTCCCCCACTTGCACTCACACTCTCTCTCAATAAAGGGAACAAAATGGGGTTGAGGGGACCCAGCAGAAGGCAGACGGGAAGAAAAAAGGAGAATGTGCCAAGAGCAGGGATGCAAATATCACTGGAAGATGTATCCCTGGTTGTTGGACGGAAAGTTCTACGTGCATCTGTACTAGAGGAGACTCAGGATGTAATTCAGAACTCCCGTGTAGGCGTCACTTTTGTCTGTTTGAGCTCTCAGGGTCTAAAAGGGTGTGTTTAAAAATCTCCAACTCTCGGGGCGCCTGGGTGGCTCGGTCGGTTGAGCGTCCGACTTCGGCTCAGGTCACGATCTCGCGGTCCGTGGGTTCGAGCCCCACGTCGGGCTCTGTGCCGACGGCTCGGGGCCTGGAGCCTGCTTCGGATTCTGTGTCTCCCTCTCTCTCTGCCCCTCCCCTGTTCATGCGCTGTCTCTCTCTGTCTCAAAAATGAATAAACGTTAAAAAAAAAATTTTAAAAAAAATCTCCAACTCTCGAACGTTTGATGCTTTTCCTGTTTCTCTCCATAATGCGCTCTATTGCGGATTTATTGATAGAACCATTATGGAATCCGATTTTTTTCTTTTTAAGGCAAAAAAAAAAAAATACGAAAGAGATGACCTATGTAAGAAAAGCGAGACCCAGAAGAGACTGTGGCATCACCTGCCGACCCCACCCCCACCACATTGCCCTTTCTCTTTGTTCGGAGAACATTTAAGACCCGCTCTCTCAGAAGCACCCGAGTGTGTGATACGGAGTTAGTAGCCACAGCCACCAGCCGGTGCGTGACACCCTCAGGACTCACGCCTCTTATCACTGGGAGTCTGTTCCGTCTGAAACGCCTTGTTCAGCACAGGGCGTCAGAGCCTCTCCCCTGCCAAGGAGCCCTTTGCATCTCCTGGGGGGAGGGCAGCACCCGGTGGTTGTAAATTGCTCAGCCCGGGAACCGTCTTTTGCCGGAGCGTCTCTCGGAGGGATTAGTTCACTTTGGAGAATGAGCTACACGTGGAGGCCTGCTCATCGCCTGGGTTCAAAGCCCAGCTCCACTTCTCTGAGCTTCACTTCCCTGATCCGTGAAACACAGACACCATGAGCGCCAATTCCACGGGGCAGCGGTAGGGATTAGACGAAAAACCCACGGAATGCACCTGCTGCTCCCGGCACTTAGTAAACACTGGTGAGTGCAATCACGTTGCTTTTTCTTTTTTTTAAAAAAAAAATGTTTTTAATATTTATTTTTGAGAGACAGAGCAAGAGCAGGGGAGGGGCAGAGAGAGAGGGAGACACGGAATCCGAAGCAGGCTCCAGGCTCTGAGCCGTCAGCACAGAGCCCGACGCGGGGCTCGAACCCACGGACCGTGAGATCGTGACCTGAGCCGAAGTCGGACGCTTAACCGACTGAGCCACCCAGGCGCCCCTCTCTTTTTTATTTCTAATGTTTGTTTATTTTGGGGGAGTGAGAGAGAGAAAGAGAGAGAGACCTCCCATGAGCAGGGGAGAGGCAGAGAGAGAGAGAGAGAGAGAGAGAGAGGGAATCCCAAGTAGGTTCTGTGCTGTCAGTGCAGAGCCTGATGCAGGGCTCGAATCCACGAACCGTGAGTACCATGACCTGAGCTGAAGTCGGACGCTTAACCGACTGAGCCCCCCAGGTGCCCCATGTTGCTTTTTCTTGGTTACAGTTCACTGGGGCTGAGGGTGGCGTGGAGGCCGAGCGGTGCAGAGGTTTTACCTACGAATTTCTGAGCCGAGCCATGTGGCCTCAGGTGTTTGCTTTGCAACGGACCAGCCTCTGCCCTTCCGCAGGTGATTTGGGTCCCGGCTTCGTTCTGTCATGGCTCGCAGGGGGATGGCCACGCCACCCAGCTCACGGGGAAGTTGCAAAAATTCAGTGAGTTAGTCTTTGTACGCTCCTGACCCAGTGGCAGCACAGGGTTTCCCTGAACGGGCACCCCTATGGCCGGGGGAACACAGCAGGAGGCGATTGGACCCTGTCTGCAGGCCTGTTCTGCTCAGGAAGCTCCCTGAGGCCAGGAGCCACCACCCCGTCAGTGGATAGACTTCCGTCCATCACACTCACAGGACGCCGAGGCCCCCGGAGGAGCGGCCTCAACACCAGCATCTTGCTGAGTGCACAGCTCTGTCCTCAGTGCCTGTGCTTCAGGCTAGAGCCCCTGGGCTGAGTGGGCCCAGTCCCCATGACCCAGAACTCGGGGCTGCGAGAGGAGACGGGCCAACCTTTCCTTCCCGACATCCTGCTGTCCAGGCAAAGCCAGGGAGGAGCCTGGCCCCCTGGGACCTCGGCTGGGAGAGTCCACATCTGCCCGTTGGTGCTGGCCCCTGCTTCCGCCGGAAGGACAAGGACAGGGGCTGTCAGTGATGTGCCCAGCTCTCCCAGGTGGCAGGTGGGGCCCTCAATAGTCAAACAACCAGCAAGGTTCCCGCCCACTGTGGTTGCGTCATCCAGCCCCGTTCCAGTGGGACTTGGAAAGAGTCGAGAACACAGGTGTGAAAGGGCTGCAGGCAGAGATTTTACCTCGGAGACTGTGCGGGGGCCCTCAGCGTGGCCGGGGGCCGCCGGCAGACAGCCCCTCCCAGGCCGATAACTTCTTGCATTTCCTGGACTGTCTGAGGACATTCACAGCCCACACACAGGACAGGCCAAAAGGGCCAGTGAACCAATGTCCACAGCAGCATTCGACAGGGGTCGGGAGCCATGGGACGTTCCCCACCGCAGGGCCGTGGGGCGAGCTGTGCCCACGGCGGAGACCACTCGGGGAGGAATCCACTATTGCCTTTTGGCTCCCGGTCGGCCCCCAGCAGACCACGCGTACCGTCACGACTCAGGCTCTGCTCGGGGAGGCCCAGGCTCGGCCGAGCCAAACTGCAGCCTTTGGGAGCACAGGCTCTGGATCCCGAGGCCTCATCCGAATAATGCCGTGTCCATTCTGGTCCTAGCAGCGTGTGGCCTCAGGAACGAAGTCGCAGAAGGGCGTTTCTTGATTCGCTGTGTGGTTCTAAGAATAGTACCTCCTAGTGTTGATCTCCGGATCGACTGAGCCCCGACACAGGAAGGCCTGAGGTCATGCTTCCGCACCGAGCAGCGCTCGCCGGGCAGCGGCTGGCCTCTGTGCCCTCGGCATCGATCCTTAGCCAGTCCAAGCCTCAGTTTGCACGTCTGTAAAACGGGAGAATGATCAGTGAGCGAAGCGCCTACAGCCCTTGCTGAGAAGCCGACAGAGGAGGAAGGCAGGAGGTACCGGCTGTGCTTCCAGACGTGCTCAGTGACAGTGATGGTGACCTCATCTGGCTGTGCCCTGTGATGCTGGCCGGGTGCGGCCAGGTGGGGAGGGCGGCTAGATTCAGTCAGTCACCGAATATGCCCAAGCAACATGCCCCTGACGCGATCCTCGTCGGGATGCCGAAGGAGCGCACGCAGGGGCCGGAGGGCGATGGTGCGATAAAAATCTCTAAAATAACCCCAACGCGCGAGAGATCAAAACTTGCATCTCTAGTCTAGCGCTTTGTTCTCCCGTCAGCTGCTCTGCCTCGGCGGCTCTGCGACGGTATGGCCCACGGGCTCCCGCTGTCGGCACCAACGACAACGAGCACGCCCGTGTGGCCCGGCGCTGAGGGCATGCTTTCCCAACGTGGCCTCGGTGCCTTCCAGGCGGGTGCCAGGTGGGTGCAGGCAAACGCATTGCACAGATGTGGAAACTGAGGCTCAGAGATGAACTCCGTGGCCCAAGACCACGCACTGGTGGAGCCGGGACTTACCTGGGCCAAATTCGTCTGCCTCTGTTCCCTCACACCCACTGCATCATCCTTGCCTTGTTTCAGGATAAAACTTAACACCCCATGCAGGTGTTCTCAGGGAGGCAGAGAGGCGTGGCCATGGCTGAGTCCGCCAGAGGACTCCTCGATTATTCAACCCCTTGGTTTTTGAAGAGAACTCTTAGTCATCCTTCAAAACCCAACTCAAATAGCCCCTCCTCCATGGCTCTTTCAAGAACTCTGTGGCTCCCATAACTCATCACACTGCCCTGGGCAAAAGCAAGTCCGAATCCCGGAAGATTTCAGCGTCCCCCAACAATCTCAGTATGGTAAAAACATGCCCTATCAGCACCTGCCTCTGAGAAGCTCCCCACCTAAGCCAGGAGATGAGACACACACTGTGAGGGCGCGTGCAAACAGTGGCACTTCTCCTTCCTACCTGAACACAGGCTCACTCTCCTGAGATAGTTTAGGCTTCACCTTCTCCCAGCGGCCCCCCACCCTCAGGAACAGTGTCCCTTCCACGCTCCCGTTACCCCGCCCTGGGACTGTCCCTGTCGGTCTCCCCTCCAGCCGATGATAAACTCCTCCTGCGCAGATCATTTAGGGCGTGACTTAGAGCAACTAAAGCCTATTCTGGCTTAGGTAGAAAAGGGGACGTTGCTTGAGAGGCCACGGCCTCTCCTGGAGTCTGGAGCTTCGGGCAGGAAGGCAGCAGGGGCCGGGAGAGCCGGCACTAGGAGCTGGAAGGAGTTAGGACCCCCAGGCTGCGTTCTGCCTATGCCGCTCGCCCCCGACCCTTCTGTGGGTCTCTTCTCCCTCTCCCCGGATCTCAGGGTGCACAGGCAGAAAGCACATCTTTCTATAGCCTCCAAGACATCCTTTATGCAGGTCCAGCAAAATGGAACCTCTCCCCTGACCCACATTCCCAGGTTGAGCCCGCGCTCCTGGCAGGCTCGTGTCTGACTTCTAGTCCTGGCCCAGCCGTCCGTGGAGCTGATCAGAAGCCGCCCTTGGGGAGTGACGGCAGAGCCCGGAGGTGCCCGGATTTCCCGCCTCCTCTTCTGCACAGATGCAGGTGCCAGGGCAGTGAGTCTTGCAGTGAGCTGTCACTGCCAGGTGTCCCATCAGTGCAGAGGCCGCAGCCACCTTGCTCAGGGCACCCACTGTCACCCCTCAGTGAGCCCGAGGCAGCCCCGGGTGCCGCATGGGTGAGATTTCTGGCCCCCCCGTCACCTCTTCACCTGCAGACCCAAGCTGCAGGAATCGGAGCCCTCGCCATCGTGCAGGCCACTCGTGGGGCCAGAAAACATGCCACGTTTGGGGGCCGCACTCCAGGGCCTGCATGAAAGACCCACCCCCTGTTGTGCGGCCGCCCCAGGAGCCCAGGGTCCTGGCAGATTCTAGCATCAACCACCTCGCTGCCCCGCTTCCCTGCCCCCCTCCTCTGCTGGGCAAACAAATCTTGAAGGAACTTCCACCAGATGGAATTGAATAGAGGGAGTTGTTTCCACCACCAAGAAGTCGTGGAGGGGACCGTGAGCAGTGTGGGCATGCATAGGAGCCGCCAGCCACGAGGACCTGGCGGGGGGGGGGGGGGGATGGCAGCGGGACCAGGACCACAGAGGAAGGGATGAGCTGGAAGCTGGGGGCAGGTGCAGACAGAAGGGGTGAGGAGAGTCTCTTCCAGGCTGTCCACCCCGCCGTCCAGATCCCCGTTGGGCAATCCTGCACAGGACCCAGTGTGCACAGACCCTGAGAGGTACATTCTAAGAGGAGCAGGCCCGGGTCCGCGGACAGCTGAAGGCCCCTCTCCCCGGCGTAGCCCGCCCCCACCCCACCCCACCCCCCCCCCCCCCCGCAGAAAAAAGAAGTCCTTTTTCTCCTGGGCAGGACAGTCTGCCGTCCTCCTGGCCGCCTTCCAGCTCCCTCTGCCCTGGAGAAACTGCCCTCCAGCCTCCCCACCCCGCAGCAAAGTCGGCAACGTCCCTCTCGCTGAAGAAGAAGGGGTACCCAAGAGTCCACACGATGAGACCCCTTATTGTATTTCCATGCAATTAGCCCACTCCCGACCTAGTCACGCCCTCCTTCCACGACGTCGGCCCCTTAACCGGAAAGATGAGTAAGCACACATCAGACCACATAGAAATGTCTACAGTAATCCCACGCCCCCCAGACGGTGCTGCTGAGGCCGCGCATGTGCCAAAAATGGACCACCAGCTACCCAGAAGGCTCGGCGAGCCGGCAGTCCTGGGACCAAGCCGCCACTCGGGTCTGCGTTCTGCCCACGACTCAACCCCGTTCGTCCCCCGCCGCTCTCCCCTCTTTGCATAGCTTGGAAGTCGACTTCCCTGGACGGGGTTCAAACATCTCCACGTTTTTATCAGCTTTTTAAAAATGGAAGTTACAACTCTAAGGGGATTGCTGAGCAGAGATCGAGCGGTTCCAGGGGAGGAAGTAATGTGGGGTGAAGGGGTTCAGTTTCAAAGGCGCCTAACAGGATGCTGGAGGAAGGCTGTGCAGAACACAGCGCCAGGCCCGTTACAGATAGCCCATCACAAGGAGCAGTGAAAACGTCAAGACGGGAAAGGAATTAGGGCGACCTAGGATTTCATGGTGGAAGGAAATATTTAACTAAGTGCATTATTCATTTTTCATTGACTCAAATGCCAGGGGCTTTAGCTCATAGTGTGGGGTTGGCAAGAACATCCAGACCCAGCAAAGCTATGCAGTTAAACTTTCTTTTTTCTCTTTTGTAATCTCGGGGAAAGAGCTCTGGTCCTTTGGGGTCTCTGGGCTGAGAGCAAATATTCCGTTCTCTCTGGGGAGACTCCGCATTTTTGCCTGACAGAAAAATAGAAATGGTAACCTGGTACAGTGGGTGTTCCTCTGGTTACGAGCACTCGGTGAGCCGTTAATCTCCATCGGATCGCCCCGTCCCCGGGGTCGGCTGGGGGGTCCTTGAGTCCGTGCCTTCCTTCTGACGTGGGCCCGCTGTTTCTTGCACTTTCGTAGGGAGCTCTGCGAGGCGTTCAGACGTGTCTTCTTTTTTCTTTCTGACGGTGACACACAACAGTGGTGTCTCCTTCTTGTTTGATGTGTCTCACAAGGTCATAGTGACTGCACACTATTTCCCTAATCGATGCGGAATGCAGACTAATTCCCATGCCCCGAGTTGGTTTGTGTGTTCCCAATTTGGAAATTGGTTCATACGTTCAACACAAGCCTCGTTAGGATTGCAGCTTATAGTTGTGTTTCACAAAAAGACCAAAAGATAGGGGGTGGGGGGCGGGGGGGAAGATGATGAACTCTGACCTGATTGTAAATGCTTTCTCTTTAATCCTACAAACATTTCGGTAATAATCACGATAACACTAACAAACATAGAAGCAAACGTTATTGAGACCCACGTGACCTTTCAGGCACCGTACTGAGCATCTGACCTACGAAATGCATTGCCTTTTCCTAATTATCTGTGTGAGAGGTACCAGCACTCACAGATGTGTTCACAGAGGTGCACCAAAGTGGCGTGGCTCGGGCCACGTTCTTTTTGGTTACGATTCCCGGTAATCTGAGTCACTCATGGGCACGGAATTTATGGGCCTCTGGAGGAAATCTTTCAGGCAACACTGATGCCACAGCTTTGACCCCAGGGACTACGCTACCAAAAACCTCCAGTTGAGTGAAAAGTAAGCACCAGCACCCAATTTCTGTTTGTTAATTTTTTTTTTTTTAATTTGAGCTGGATAAGCAAGATGCGGTATTACGTATAAGGGATTGTTATGCAGCACCGAATGTCTTCTTCCTACGCATCCATCTGAGAGACCGTGGCTTAGTTCAGACCCTGGAGACCTTACTGCCATCTGTATCCCGTGGGCCAGAAGCTCGTCACAGGCCCGCGCCCTGCAGGCGGGGTAGTGTAATCCTTCACGAGGCAGCCTCGTGTCTGCTGACACCCTGGGATTCTATCGCCAAAGGAAAAGGGAAAGTACATACTGATGGCAACTAGCTGTTCCTGCCACACTGTGTCCCCAGTGTCCCCTTGAGTCTCCAGGACATAAGTCTCAAAGGAACTCACCAGATGAGAACCCCAACCGTCATTCCGAACTTGTAGGAGGCCCAGCATTAAGTGTGAACATTGTCTTCTAGCATGGGGAAGGCAGACACTGGCGTCTCCATTTACAGTTGAGGGTACAATAGCCATGATCCCTGATGTCCTTATCAGAAGGACCCCAGTCTTTTTTTTTTTTTTAACGTTTATTTATTTTTGAGAGAGAGACACACACACAGAATCCGAAGCAGGCTGCAGGCTCTGAGCTGTCAGCACAGAGCCCAATGCAGGGCTTGAACCCACGGACCGTGAGGTCACGACCCGAGCCGAAGCGGGACACTTAACCGACTGAGCCACCCAGGCGCCCCTTATCCAGGGCAATAATATAGCCATCCTTCCTCCCTATAGAAGAACTTTACATAGTGGATATAGATGCTCTTCCCTCCAGGAAGTGGAGCTTAACCCCGCCCTTGAGTGTGAGCTCAGCTCGGTGCCTCGCTTCCAAAGAACAGAGCATTGGCCGGGGACTAGCACGAGTCTGATGGTAGAGAAGTCCGGCAGACGCGATGTTAACCGGCAGAAGGAGGTGAACATCCCCAGTGATGCGTCACGTGGAGACGCCTCCCCGCCCGATGCCGTGTGACAGAAGGCACGTCATCTCTGTGGTCTGCTTCCCCAAACACATGGCTCGGTGTGACCATGAGAAAAAGCCCAGGTTGACAGACGGAGTCCAAGTTGAAGAACATTCTGCAAAATCTCCAACCTGTCTTCTTCGACACTGCCAAGGTCGGGAAAAACAAGGAAAGTCTGAGAAATGGTGGCAGCTCAGCCAAGGCTAAGGAGACGCGGAGACTGAATGCGGGGTGGGGTCCCGGGTGGTTCTACAGCGTGGGGTTCAGTTAACAGTAACGCACCGGTGTCGCCTTCCTACTTTGGAAAACATGCCGTCATTACCGAAGCTAGAGACATCTGGGGCAACTGGGCGCGGGGTACACGGGCACTCTGTACTGTCTTGACAACTCTTCTGTGACTCCAAAATTATTCCAAAACAAAACATCTGTTAAAAGTAAAAATACACAGCACCCCTGGCAGTTAAGGGTGGCCAAATGACCCTGTCCTGGCCAACCATGTGAACAGATGATTGTCCAGAGAGTTGGTTCCTGGGAGGGCTTGTGTGTGCGTGTGTGTGCATGCACGTGTAAGTGCACGCGCATGGGGGTGTGCGTGTGTGCGTGCACGTGCGTGGGTGCGTGCACGTGTTGGTATGTGTGTGCATGCGTGTCTAATAAAATCTTGGCACACACACCCCCCTTCCCTTCCTCTTGCCTGTTCCGTGCCTGGGGTGCAGGCTTCCCGCGTGTGCCGAGGGTGGGAAGGCGGTGAGCTGGAAGGGGACCCAGTTTTTAGCAAGTCCCTGCGGCCGCCGCAACGTGCTGGACGGTCCATCTTTGGAATTCTCATCACGTGAGAAAATCAAGCTTCAGGGCTTGGCCTCATTTGGTCAGGCACGGTCAGGTTCCTGTGCCACCGATCCCACACCGAATTTATGTTAGCTGGATCCCCGGGAAGTTGCCAACATGCGATTGTTCTGACCCAGAAAGATGGCGGTTTCACAAAGTTTGACCTACCACAGGTAACCTTTTCTCTAAATGCTGTGAACCATCTTCCACAAATCTGAGTCACAAAGAGGAGCAAACAGCCACTTTCCAATGCCTTTTTCTAGGGTAAGGAGTTGATCTCTTAGGAAATATAGTAACAGGTTTTATTTATTTATTTTTATTTTTTTAAAGTGTATTTATTTTTGAGAGAGAAAGAGAGAGAGAGAGAGGGAGACACAGAATCGGAAGCAGGCTCCAGGCTCCGAGCTGTCAGCACAGAGCCCGACGCAGGGCTCGAACCCACGACCTGTGAGATCATGGCCTGAGCCGAAGTCGGACGCTCAACCGACTGAGCCCCCAAGACGCCCCATAATAATAGGTTTTAAATACCATGTTTTACCTGGTGCCCTTGATGCTTCAGGTGACTCAGTGAGAGATTCCTGACCTCTCGGTATTACACGCGTAAGATTGAAAACCATGCTGCTGGTGTTTAAAAGAAATGCGTATCTTTCCAACCATGTCGCTCCTACGTCCATCCCCAAAGGCCTGAAAACAGAGACTCAAACACGTGCACGTGGATATTCACAACGGCACCCGTCACGACAGCCAAAAAGTGGGAACAACCCAGAAGGATCCAGAAGGTGATGAACGGAAAAACCAAACGTGGTCTGTCTATGCGTATGCTGGGATGTCACTCAGCGACAGTCAGGAAGGAAACACTGACACCGGCCGCCACAGGGCTGAACCCTGAAAGCGTTATGCCCGCTGAAAGCAGCCTGCGAAAAGAAAGCCGCATACGTAGGGTTCCTCTCACGTGAAACGTCCAGAACAGGGAGATCCAGACACAGAGTGCAGGTGGGTGGGTGGCTGCCAGGAGGGGGCAATGGGAAGCAATTGCTAACAAACACTGTTTGCTCTTGGGGCATGAAAATATTTTGGAACTCGGGAGAGAGGTGATGTTTTCACAACACTGTTAATGTGCTAAATGCAACCGAATTGTACTTTAAAATGATTTTGTTCGCGAATTTCACCCTTGATTTAAAAAACTTTTCTTCTGTGTTTTCAAATGCACGATCAAAACCAAACTGATTGTCTCATGAGACGACTTACAGTTGAGATCAAAATTGTCTCCGGCTGCATGATAAGCCTCTCCAAAACGTGGCAGTTTCAGACAATGATAGTGTTTGTTTTGCTCACGAATCCATGCATCGTGCAGAGATCAGCAGGGGCCGTCCACTGCTGTCCCCACACGGCGTCACCCAGGACCCCTCGAGGTGGGGGCTGGAGCCACCTGTGGGTCGTCCGGCTCGCCTGGCTAGCGGTTGACGTCGGTGGGGACCTCAGGTGGGGCTGGAGAGCAGGACGCCTTCCCGCGGCTTCACCTCACCTTCCGCGGCTCAGCCTCAGCCACCACACCGCGAGGCTCACGCCAGTCACGGTCCCCGGCAGGGACCAGAGCAGTGGTCCCTGGGAGCAGAGCGGTGGCCGCGGTCGGCTGGCACAGCCACCAGGGAGCGTGCGGCCGGACACGCGTGCTGTGTCAGGGGCGGTGATTCTCATGCATGTAAAGGGCTGAAATGGGAAGTGTCGCGAAAAGCCTTGTTAATAACGTAGAAGTAGGAATCTGACCGTAGTTTCGGGCCGATGACAGAGCTGGCCTCTGGGTTTTCACCACAGAACTTAGAGTCCCTTCTCTGCACACCCCGATGTTAAAGGATCACGCGGAAACATCCAGCCGATGTCCCAAGCCACTGAACCCCGGAATCGAACGTTGACACTCTCTGTCATCAGCTGCCTTCCATTTACAGCGGCGATGAGCACCCTGAGGGCCGCTTCCGGCCGGGAGACTTCCGGGCAAAGCCGCACGCGCTGCGGACTGCCTTAAACACCAAACACATCTGTGTTTGCCCCATCGATGACTTCTCTTTTCCCAAAAAGAGAGAAGAAAACAAATCTCTCCAAAGTTGTTTGGGTTAAATGCCAGCATTTTGTCTTAGGGATGCAAACCACTTTGTGCTAAAGCCAGACTTCCTTAAAACACACCCTTAGGGCCACCTTGTAAACGTTTAGGGAGGAGACAGGTACCCCGACTGCTCGGTCTCACCCTAGAATTCAACCTCCTCCCAAGGTGCCCTGCAGGGTGGGGTGCAATTATTCCTCCTCTGGGAGCCCCCGGCTTTCTGTGGCCTCACTGGCAGGGGGAGGGGTCCCACAAATCTCCGGGGATGCTGACGGGGAGAAGGGGCGCAGGACCGGGCAGTGCCGCCGAGGGGGCCCCGTCTGTATCCCCACTTCCCCGGTCACGGCGCTCGGCGTTATACACGCCTCTGTCGAGCGCATCTCCGTCCTAGCAAGGACTGGGTGCCACGCTCGACACGTTTGGTGGGAGGTGGAGGTCACGCGGAGCTCGGACCCCCCGCCACCCTCGCCAGCCTCCCCTTCTAGAAGCGCACACGCAAGGCGGCCATGTTCTTCCAAGCCAGCGGCCACGTAACCAACACACAATGGTAAAGCCCGTGCTCCGGGGGGCAGCCTGCAGTGCTCAGCCTGTCGGAGGTTTTTACCGTCGTGTTGGCCCCTCACCTTTACTAGAGACACATTTTCCAAATCTGTGGGAGCTCACGAGCTCTCAAAAGGTCGCAGGGCGGCCACACCCGAGACGGAGGCCAGGCTCAGGCTCGGCATCACCAACGCCTCTGCCGGCCCCATCGGTCGGGGTCCACCCCCGCGGCCTCTCGCGCCCCGGGGTCACCGTCACCTGCCCCACACCGGCCGTGTCGCTCAGTCTTCAGCATTGGCACCAGCCCTCCTGCAGCGGCTGGACTCATCGGGAGCTGCCCCCGATGAGCCTGACCAGCAAGGGTGAGGCCTGGGGGGCTGCAGGTGGAGGGAACAGCAGGAAGGATCTGCCTCGGAGCCTCTGAGCCAGCGTGCTCACCCGGAAAATGAGGACTGCAGGGAGCTGGTCCCTTAGCCCCTCACGCTCTGAGTTACGGTGACTTTTGCAGAACCTGGCACGTGTGGTCCCTCTGCCCTCCAGGGGCTTCCCGCTTCACTCTGCGCTCAAGGTCTTGGCAAGTTCCCACAAACACTGACCACCTTGCCGGTCGCACTCAAACAGGGCCCCAGGGTCATACCTGCCTCAGGACCTTGGCACTGGCTGTTCCACTCTCTCTGCCTGGGAGTTCTTCCCCAGAAAGCCTCCCTCCCCATGCTCCTCGGACCTCGCTCAGACGCCCACCCTCTGAGAGGCTATCCCCGTTCCCCTGTGTGGCATCACTCACTGCCCACCGTCCCCCGTCGTTGGTCCTGCCACATTTGCCTTCCCGGCACCTTCCGCCACTCGGTTCGGTGGGTGTTCTTGTGTTTAGTGTTGGCCCCCTCTGGTTAGTTCACAGCTAGCCCAGGACCTGGCGCACACGGGCCCCCCCGTGACCCGTGCCTTGTGGGCGGGCCCCGAGTCAGGGCTGGTCCTAGGCGACACAGGTGACCTCTGAGGCTAGGCCACAAAAGTCCTACAGCTTCTGCCCTGGGCTGTCAGAACACCCGGAGCCCTGAGCCACCTCGTGGGCAATCCGGCTTCCTCGTGGCCGGCATGCTGGAGCGAACCATTGGGGAGGCTGTGCGAAGACAGGGAGACGCCGTCTAGATGAGGCACGGAGCAGAGACCAGCGGTCCCCGCGAACCCTGCAGACTCATAGGCAGAGGAAAAGCCCCCCGTTGTCACAAGCCACTCAGTGTTAGAGTCGTTGATTATGCAGCCGTGCTACCGAGAACACCTGAAGGGTGAAGGACTCAAATCCGACCACGCGGCCGGCGTCAGGGGCCCACGCTGCCGGCGTGAGGGTCGGATGGACGGCGTCTGCACAGCGTCCACGTGGCCCGGGTGCTATCAACCTGCCCCACGAAAGCGTGCAGCCACGGTCAGGACCGCTTCGGCTCCGTAAACCTCCCAGCGCCTGGACGGGGCCAGAAGGGCTGGAGGCCTCAGCCCCCGGGAGGCTGTGGGCGAGCAGAGAAGGTGGCAGGAACCAGGCCTTCGGGGGCTGCTCTGGGTTTCTCTCGGACCAGAGTCGGTAATTAAAATGCAACCGGATGCACATATGATTCACAGGGAACAATGCTTTGTTCAAGGTCACGGCAAATTGAAATCACCTGGCAGGAGGGCCGGGGCTGGGAAGGCGCCTGTCCCCGGACCGCGGACTGGGGCTCCAGCTCGGCCTCTACAGAAGTGAGCTGCAGACGTGGGGACAAGGGGGTCCACGCCTGTAGAGGAGACGGAAAAGTCGGGATTCCAACCCAGAGTGAAAAGACACACAAGTTTGGGAGTGGCCAGGGGCAGAGAGGGCCTTGGTTCCTTGACAGGAGACTCCAGAGGGAGAGGCCAGATCGAGGAGCCCTGAAGGGCACCGCGGATGGACCTGGGAACACAGAGGTGCACCCTGGGAGCTCCCGCCAGGACCCAGGGCAGCCTGGGAACTGGGATTTTCTGGCCGCGTACTCTGGAGGCCAGGCCGCACCCCATCGTGCTGGGCAGTGGCTGCAGAGACAGAGGCCGCTTCAGAGTCCCAGGCCCAGCGACCCCACCGCCCCCTCAGCGTCCTGCCCTCCAGGGGGCAAACCAACCCCCAGGGGCTCACACACTTGCCCCAGCTCTGTCACTGTCGGAGGCCCTCTCCACTCACACCCAGATCTGTCTGCGAGCGGGCCTATTTCTTCAAATCAACTCTTTCAGGATGTAATTTACGAAAAATAGAAGGCGCCTGTCTTACGTGTGCAGCTTGATAAACTTGGACGCGTGTGTGCGGTCAGGTGAGCCCTGTCCCAGTTGAGATGTGGGACGTTCCATCACATCAGGGACCTGCAGGGGCCCCCTTTGGCATCAGCCCCCACCGTCCCCATCCCTGGCCCCAGGCTCTCACTACTGATTGGCTTTGCTTTGTCTAGAATCTCTTTCATCCTGAGACACAGTACCGGCCCTTGGGTGTCTGGCTTCCTCCCTTAGCACAGTCCCCGGGATGCCTTCTTCTGGCTGCGTGTGCCGTAGCTGGCCCCTCTTTACTGCTGAGTGCTACTCCACTGTGTGGACGTGCCCCGCTGTGTCTGTCCACTCCCCCGTGTGTGGACCCTGGGGCTCCTCCCGACGTGGGTTGTTAGCAATGAGCAAGTGTTTGTGCGGGGACACAGGTCTTCATTCCCTTTGGGTGACCCCTCAGAGTGAAATGCTGGGTTGAATACGTGTGTGTTTAACTTCACAACATGTGGGGGGGGCGGGTTTCTGCCGCCCTCGGCTCCCAAGTCCCCGTTCACCACTTTCACGACCCAGGGCTGGTTCGAGACCGGGACCTTTGCTCTCTTTGCGCTGCCTCCTCAAACTCATGACCTCGTCGGCTTAGTTTCCGAGGGTCTGGCTGGGAAGTGTCCTCTGGGAAGTGACATGTTTGAACCGCGGGGCCTGAGCCTTCCCAAAGCCAAGGGCCCTTGTAATTCTCTGGCCTCCGTGGAGAGTCCAGAACATTTCATTCACCCGAACGAATCTCATCATCTCGTAAACCCACGAGGACCCTTTACTTCTGAGCAAGGACAGGAGTGCGAGAGACAGCGTGTCTGGAGGAAGAGTGTGCAGACGGGGGAGCTGGCACGACCAGGGTGGACGTCCCTGCCTTCCCAGACAGTGGCTGTTTGACCCTGGTGGGATTACTTGGCCCCTCTCGGCCCCAAGATGCTGGTCCGAAAATGGGAGTGAATGACCCCAGTCACCTTGTGGAAGAAAAGTGGAAACGTGCAGAGACCTCGAAACCCAGCCGATGCTCGGCCCATTGTGGCTGTTGTTGGGGTTCGACGTGCTTCCCTTTCCAGCAACTAATTAGCAACTAGAATGTTCCTTCACGTTCTCGTTCGGAGGCTACCTCGGCCACACAGGGCGGGACGGCTCTGGGTTCGGGACTCTTGGGTGCACTTCGTTGGCTACCAAGAGGCCGTGGCTTAATCTTTAGATGGCGTCCTGTCTCACTGTCCCAGTAGTGATCTCAGGAGACCATCTGAGGAGGGAAGGAAGCAGGCGGGGGGTGGGGGGTGTGCAGGGGAACAGCAGAGCAGAGCAAGGGTGCGGGGGCCCCAGCCTGGCCCCCAGGAGCCCTGGAGCGTCCGCGGCACCCGGTCGCTCGGTGGACCCGGACCGTGGCACCTCTCACTCGCTGGCCGTGGGCCACAGGCTGCCCTGGTGTTGGGACGAGGCCCACGAGCCCCAGGCCCCTCCAGGTGAGGTGGCTCCGGCCATTCTGGAGAAGGAGCAGGTGCGTCCAGCCTCTGGAGGAAGGGCGTGTACAAGTAGACGTGGGACCCAGGGGTCAGGCAGGCCGCCAGCCGCACCCAACGCCCGTGCCACAGACCGTAACGTAACTTCACAAAGGCAGAGGACCGTGTCAACCTCCTGTTGCTGCTGCAACGACCAGCAGCTTGGCGGCTTCAAACAACAGAGATCTGCTCTCACACGGTTCTGGAGGTCAGTCGTCCGGCACCGGCTCTCCGGAGCTGAAGTTAAGGTGTTGGCCAGGCTGCATTCCTTCTAGAGGCTCCGGGGAAGAATTCATTTCCTCTTCCTTTCCTTGCCTTTTCCGGCTCCTAGGAGCCGCTCACGTTGAGTGTGTTGGTAAGCCACACATCAAAGTGCTAGACCGTGGAGACTCTAGCCGGGAAGGAAAAAAAGGAAGGGCAGGAAGGGACTGACCGTCAGGAACGAAGAAGAGAAGTCAGGACACGGAAGCCTCAGTGAGGATGAGGGGTCCCTGCATCGGGGCTAGGGAGGTAGAAGAAGAGCCTGTGGTCCTAGTGGATGTTGGAACCGGTGATTGCAGACGTGGGGCCGATCCATAGTGACGATGCCGGGAAGAGAGACTACAGGGATGAGTGCCTTTGGTCGAGCGGAGACGAAGTCACAGACCGACAGGAGAATCCCAAGGTCGAGGGTTCGGGTGGGCTTCCCACGAGGCCGCCCGCCGCTCCCAGGGTGGACTCTGTCGGAGGACCCCGCGCAAACGCAGCCAAGATGTTTCCTGAAGCATGGAGGTCCACTGTCTTCTCCACAAACGGGTCCTTAGAGTGTAATCCCTGCCCTGTGACCGTGGTTGGCGGTTTCTGTAAGTGGACAGGGGCATTTAGGCTCCAGAGGCTCAGCCACCATGAAGCCTTACTCTCTCCCGTTCTCGGTGCCACAGGGGCAGCCGGGGGCACGGCTTTGGACGAGCAGGTGGACAGGGTCGGTGCTGTCTCCCCCTTACTGGTTCTGCAGCTTTATGACACTCACAGAAGCCCTCTTGTCCCCCGCTTCCTCCCCTTAAAATAAGACAAGAAGAATACCCACGGCGTAGGATGATCATGATGGGTAAGAGAGAACATGTCATAAAAATGCCCCCCCGGGGTGGATTTCTGTTCCTGCCTGTACCACACGCACGATGAGAAACATGCTTCGCACCTCACCCCAGTATAACCAAAACCATATTCTTGCCACTTCTGATGTGGTCTGGAATTCTCTATTCTATTCTAGTCTTGTTTATTCTATTCTATTTCATTAAAACACACACACACACACACACACACACACACACACACACACACTGCTTATGAGTCATTCAATTGATTTTACAATCCATTAGCCAGAAGCGTTCCAGAACTGTGTTCCCCGAAGTTACCATTTTCCTGACAAGATTCACTTTTCCCTAAGTTCACGTGTCCTGGCGGAGTGCCCGCTCTTCCCAGGTTGGCAGGGAGAAGCGGGTGGCTAGGGACATCCCAAATCCGGACAAAGTGGGTGAGAGGTGATAGCCCTAGAAAGCAGTCACTTTGTGTCGCGACTTCTTTTCATTCGTTCAGTTAATAAATGCAGATATTTTCCACATTAAAGAAAGGGACACTCTGAGGACCACCCGTTCTTGGAAGTCTAATTTAACAAGTGACCCCGAGCTAGCCGTCCTCAGCTTTGCAGCTCAGCAGGGCCACCCCCAGGGCCAGAGCTGGGTCACACCCTAGACCCATGGATTAAGTTGAGCCCAGGGGTGGGGTAGAGTCAGGAGGAGGGCTGGTTGTTTTTAAGGCTCCTGGTGATTCCCGTTGGCACGACAAGCGGGGAAGGCACTTAGGGGTCTGTTGAAAATGCAGCTTCTGACCATTCAGAGGGTCTGGGTGGGGCGGGGGCTGCGTTTCCAGCAAGCTCCCGGGGGATGCTGTCAGCCCGGGGACCCCACCGTAAGCATCGGGGTCTTAGACCCTGGCTGAACGCAAGAAGCTTTGGGGAGCTTTGAGACCCCACCCCGGACGAATTGTTCGTGAGTCTCTAGGAGTCCAAAGGCGTCTGTATTTTTCGGACGCTCTGCGGTCGGTTCTAACGTGCTTCAGTCGGAGCGGAGAGTGGCTACTCCAATGGGTACAAACACACCCGGGAGCCCCCGGCTTTGAATCCCATCCCTGGCCGCGGGGCCTTGGGTGGGTCCCTGTGCTCTGTGAGCCTCAGTTTCCTCATCGGTGACGGGGGGGGGGTGGTGGTGGTACGTGCATCCTGGGGCCTTGACTGGGATTCAGGCTCAGTCAAGAGCCCTGGAGGCAGGTGGCCACCAGTTTTTACTCTCTGGGATGAGATACGTGAGGAACATCCCAAGAAGACTCTGTCCTCATGGCACATGGAGCTCAGGCTGCAGAGGGGCCAAAGGACCCCTGGCAGCCTGGCCCACAGGCTGGGCAGGGCCTTGTGGAGAGGGTCCCTGTCCCCATAGCATCCCTGGGGTCCTCCCAGGCTCCGTCCCGGCTCTGCCACTCCCCCACCTCTGAATGTCCCAGGGGCTCCCCGTCCAGGAAGGAGAAGGGTCTGTTGAACAATCAGTTCCTTCCTAACTTTGGGTTCAAAAGACTGAGGCTCAAACCCCAGGTCTGCTGTGTGACCTTGGGCAAGTGACTTAACCTCTGTGGGCTCCCTTCCTCATCCACATACGACAGGAATGATAAGACACAGCAGTCACCGTTGAGGATCGAAGCAGGCATTCTACGCACACGGTAAATAGTACGGCTAGAACTGTGCCAGGCTTTGATGAAACAGGTGTGACGGAAGGGGCAGGAGAGGGGTGCCAGACAGAGGAACTGGAACAACAGTTTCACCTTTTGAGAAAAGAAAACAGCGAACTGCTCTCATGGAAATCTGTTGCCCAGCTGGGCCGCCTTCCAGTCCCCTGTCTCAGTGGGAAGGGCCGCCCTCTGGAGCAACGAGTCCCGAAAACTGCACTCAGGGCTATCGGTGCCGAAATGGGCTCCTGGCCTCCGGGAAGTCAGGCTCAATCCAGTCTGACCGGACCTGGGGTGTTTTCCTGGGTGCTGGGGATTGTCTAGACGTGGCCTGGCCGTGTCCGAGCATGTGAAACAGGGCTGTGGGGCCTGACGGCTGTGCTTGGCAGTGGGCTGGGCCGAGTGCTTGGAGCCGGGACGGCAAGGATGACGAGGTGCTGAAATCTCCCCGAGGGCGTCGTATCAGATGGTCCGGCTGCCAGCTCTGGGCTCTGGGCTCCAAGCTTGGCAAGCGCATCCTCAACAACCGATGGAGAGATAAGGCGGCGGACAGGACATGGGGCGAGGGAGTCATCCCTCCCCAAGTGAGCCAGCGTGGGAAACGGGAGGGTCCCCAATTACAGTCACATCTCTGCTCCGAGGGTGAGACCAACAGCCTAGTAATGAAGAGTGGGGTGCTGACGTCACGTGTAATGTGTGTGGACCTTGCTTACATCCTGACTTGAATAGATGATGGCTGGCTGGAAATGACAGATGATAGATAGAGGATAGATAGATAGATAGATAGATAGATAGATAGATACAAATGGGTGGATAGATAGATAACATCCATATATTGGATGGATGGATGGATGGATGGATGGATGGATGGATGGATGGAGGAAGGGAGGGATGGATGGAGGGATGGATGGAGGGATGGATGGATGGATGGATGGATGGATGGATGGAGGAAGGGAGGGATGGATGGAGGGATGGATGGATGGGTGGATGGATGGATGGGTGGATGGATGGAGGGAGGGAGGGAGGGAGGAAGGGAGGGATGGATGGAGAGATGGAGGAAGGGAGGGATGGATGGAGGGAGGAAGGGAGGGAGGGAGGGATGGATGGATGGATGGATGGATGGATGGATGGATGGATGGAGGAAGGGAGGGAGGGAGGGATGGGTGGATGGATGGGCAGATGGATGGATGTGTGGATGGATGGAGGGAGGGAGGAAGGGAGGGATGATAGAGGGATGGAGGAAGGAAGGGAGGGATGGAGGGAGGGATGGATGGAGAGAGGAAGGGAGGGGTGGATGGAGGGATGGATGGATAGAAGGATGGAGGGAGGAAGGGAGGGAGGAAGGGATGGATGGAGGGAGGGAGGGAAGGAGAAAGGGAGGGAGGGATGGGTGGATGGATGGGCAGATGGATGGATGGGTGGATGGATGGAGGGAGGGAGGAAGGGAGGGATGATAGAGGGATGGAGGGAGGAAGGGAGGGAGGGATGGAGGGATGGAGGGATGGAGGGAGGAAGGGAGGGAGGGATGGAGGGATGGAGGGGTGGATGGATGGATAAAACAGGTAGATAGTGTGTAGACAAAGGTAATGGATGATATCAACACAGATGATAGATGATGTAGATACAGTTATGGATGACATAGACAGATATAGATGAGGCCATTTGAAAATTTTGAGCAGTAACTGCACATTTTGTTATTTTGAAGAGTTACTGTTTATTTTTAGGTGTCCAGAGAGTAGACTCAGACGGGGCCTGGCCCGTCAACATCATTCAGGGAGATAAGGGGCACATGCTGAGGAGAGAAGCTTCCACTTCACTCTGGCAAGTCTAGGATCTGAACAAATTAGCAGGAAGGAAGCAGATCAGACCAGGTCGTCATTGACTGCATGGTTTGCTCTCTGCCAGGCACTTGCCTTGGTGTCGGGGAACAAGGACCAGCGGCCTCGGGTCCCCCTGTCCAACACAGAACCCACCGGCCACGCAGGGCTATTTAAATTAAAATCATTAAAACTGGATGAAAGTAAACACTCGGCTCTTCAGTCACACCAGCCACATTTCGAGTGCTCCCATAGCCACATGTGGCGACCACACGGGACGGTGCGGTTCTAGAACATTCCATGGTTGCAGAAAGTTCTCCTGGACGGCCCTGTTGTGGGGAGTGGAGGTCTGAGAACAGATGCAGCTGGTGTGAGGGCAAGGAGCCAAGGGGTGTCGCCAGCACCACGAGTGAGGCCGATGGCGCTGTGCGTGCAGCGGGGTGGAGGGGAGCTGCCCCCGCCTCTGTTCCCCTCTGGGAGCCCAGGAACAGTCCCCGTGCTCCCAGAGCTGACCTCTAGTGTGGAGAGTCGCATTAACGGGCTAACCTGCTTTATTCTTGCTAACCGGCCCACCAGCTTCCCACTGTTGACAAGCTCCTGAGTTAGTCCCTCACTGTGTCACGGGGTGGGGGGTGGGGTTGGCGCGGGGCCGCGGCTGCTACTTCCGCTGCAGTACAGTGTCTGTGCATGTCCTTTCGTGCCTCCCCGCGTCTCCGTTCCCGGACGCCCATCTCGCCGTACCCAGCACGCCAAGCCGGCAATGCCCCCGGTCGCCCTGCAGTCGGGGACAACCATAAACAGCCTTGAGCCTACAGCCCAGTTAAGGCTCACCCCAACAGCTCGAGGTGCTTCCCCCAGCTGGCCGAGACCGGAGCCCCGACTGTCTGCTGGCTGCTGACCCCCGTTCCCCAGACAGGTGCAACCGAACCATTCCATGTCGACGTTTCGGTATTTGCCGGTGACAGAAGGAAACCAGGGACGGGCCTTTCCAAATGGGCCATGTGACTGTGGCACTAAAATGGCATGTCTGGGGCCGAGGCCGGCGCCTCTGCGGGGGAGGGCCACGTGTTTGCCCAGCGGGGACTCAATGCCCACGTCTCAGGTGCCAGATGACCCTCAGATCTTGTCATTTTCGGAGGCTAGAGCCCCGAGAGGAAAAAAAGACACACCCTTAAATCCCACCACACTCCCACATTTTCTGTTTATGTTTCCAGACTTTCTCTCTTACAAATAGAAATTCACGAACGTAAGTGTGGGTGTGTATGTTTGTATGTTCTCTTATGTACGTGATTGTAAAAATGCTCTTTGGGACCCCCCCCCCCCCCACATAATGTATCATGATAACTTCTTGGCATCAGTAAAGGTAATTGCATTGTCATCCCTTTAATGGCTCTGCTATATTCCATTATACGCATACGTCGTATTTATTAAGCACGTGTGTCCTTTAAGAGCGTGTTTACAGCAGACAATGGAAAACTCACCACAGCGGCTTTAAAAAATGAGATTTGGGGCTTCTGCGTGGCTCAGTCAGCTAAGCGCCTGATGCTTGATTTCCGCTCAGGTCACGATCTCACGTTTCGTGGGATCAAGCCCCGAGTCGGGCTCTGTGCTGACAGCACAGAGCCTGCTTGGGATTCTCTTTCTCCCCCAACCCCACCCCCTACCCCTCCCCTGGTCTCTTTCTCAAAATAAATAAATAAACTTCACATAAATAAATAATCAGGTTCATTTTCTCACAAGACCAGAAGGCTAGAGGAGACAGTGTGGTCAGTGGTCCAGCACTGTTGGTAGACAGATCCCGTGTCTCTGTGGTTTTCTCTGCCACGCCTCATGACACACAGAGTGACTGTGGCTCCAGACATCATACCCATATTCAAGATAAAAAGAAGGGTGAAGGGGAAAATTTAGTGAAGACCAGAAAAGCATCCCATAAATCCTTCCAGAAGACTTGTTTTCATGCCCTCAGCCAAGAAGGGCTCCCCCAGCCTCTAGTGACTTCAAGGCAGGTGGCGGGGGCGGGGCGGGGGGGGATTGGTGGGCTGCTAAAGCCTATTTGACCTGTGGCCTTTATAGCAGGAGATGGAAAGGGGACGAGGAACCTGACGCAGATTCCTGCATGGCTCAGCGGGCCATCTCCAGGGACCTGTCCAGGTTTTCGCCCTGAGACTCAAGCTGAAGAAGCGACACCTCTTGTCATGAGGAGGCTGGACGTTCCACAGGGGATGATGGGAAACACCCCTTGAGAGCTCAGCTGGGAGCCCTCGCCCACGGCATGGGGATCACGTTCCCCACGGGAAGCTGGGGCCAGGGCAGGAAGTCAAGGCAGAATGCGGACACCCGGGCTACAGGGAGGCGTAGGGCTTGGACGGAGAGAGAGACCCCGCAGACAGCGGGAGCAGGGGCGTGAAGGCAGGGCTCCGGGAGGCCTTCCAGAACTGAAGCCACGTAACATCAAGATGGTCCTTTTCCCCGGGTTTTGAGAAAACAATATGGCGACTCCAAAGGTCACATGGGCGACTTCTCACCATCCAGGGGAAGAAGGTGCTTCTCTTCCCGCTCTGCTGTCTTAGATTCAGACTGTGTTTGTCCCGAGAGTCAAACAGGAAGAGGCACTCCCAAGTTCCGGGAGCCCTCTGGCTACCCTGCCGGCACGTGGACGCTTGGCAAGGCTGAGCACGTCAGCCCGTGGGCTGCGGGTAGATTAGGATTGTCCCCGGGACCGAGAGATGGCGGAGGTGACATGAGTAGTTACCGCAGGCTCTGAACTGGCAGCTCGTGTTCAAGGGGCCGTGGTTTGCTTGTTCCGTGAGGACCATAGCAGCTGAAGGAAGTTAGACACGGCCAAGAGTTTTGTTAAAAACAAAAAAACAAAAAAAAACACAAAAAAGGGCGCCTGGGTAGCTCCGTCAGTTAAGCCGACAACGTCGGCTCAGGTCAGGATCTCACGGTCCGTGAGTTCGAGCCCCGCGTCGGGCTCTGTGCTGACCGCTCGGGGCCTGGAGCCTGTTTCCGATTCTGTGTCTCCCTCTCTCTGACCCTCCCCCGTTCATGCTCTGTCTCTCTCTGTCTCAAAAATAAAAATAAAAAAACGTTAAAAAAAATTTTAATTAAAAAAAAAAAGAACATGTTTAAATAAAATATAAGTGGATAAAAAATAATTAGCATAAAATTATAGTTTAAAATCCCGGAAAGTGACTTGAATGAGCAATTTAAGAAGTAAAATCTGCTATACATCTGTAATGCTTGAACTTTTTGCAAATACATATTAATTTTCATTAATTAATTTTTTAATTCATTAAAATAATTAATTTTGCTGTTGGGGTGGAGGGAAGTATTTTAAATAAAGTAAACTACCAAAGCGTTTTTTTGAAACTCACCTGCTAGTTCTGTGTAGAAGTTTGGAGAGTTTATTTTATTATTATTAAGAGTTTATTTTACTATTATTCTCCTGGATGCAGGTTTCCTCTCTGCTAACAATAAGACATAGCAAATATTTGCATTCTCTTCACTTTGCAGAGAGCAGGAAGGATACCCCAGACACCGTCTCTAAGTGCTTTGAATCCAGTTTAAGTAAAGAAGTGTACCAAGTGTTACCAGAGTCAATAACCTATGTGCTACGTTGCTTTCTAATTCTTTTTTTGTGAAAAGTGATTAAGCAGCTCTGGTAGGAGCCTCTCCTGGGCTGCAGTGGGACACCTTCTCACCGTGTCCTCGCAGGGTGAAAGGGGCTGGGAGCCCTGTGGGGTCCCTGTCACTAGAGCAGTCATCCCATTAGTGGTGGCCCCATCCCCACCGCCTAATCATCTCTCAAAGGCCCCAAGCCCTAATACCACCCCTTTGAGACTCGGGATTTCAATATGGGAATCTGGGAGGATACAGCATTCACACCATAACCCCATCTGTTACCTCTGCTTTCCCGTCTGTTGGCTCTACTGACAGTCAGAAACTGCCCTCATGGAGGCAGGATGGCTGCCTAAGCTCCTGCCTTGCATCCTATCTCCTTAAGCGCCCCCAGGCAAACAGAGAAATTCCTTACCCAGTGGTCCATGACCACTGAGTCTCTTTGATTTAAATGGGTTCATATCCATCCCTGACCCCAGCCCTCTGGCAGGAGGCATGTGAGCTAATCGTCTCGTTGCCCAGCCTGAATCCCCAGGCCACTTCTGGACACAAACATAAAGCAGCCAACCCACAGGGAGTGGACTGAGTGTAGGGGAGGGATGGCGCCCGTGGAAGACCACAGCGCTGTCGCCAGGAGATGGAGCACAGACCTCGAGCAGGCAAGGGCACAGATGTCAGTCCTGTCCGTGGGGCAGGACCCCACCACGCGGCACCCCCTCCCATCTCGGGGCACACGTTCACCCTCCGGTGGCGTTAGAAGCGTTTGCCGGGTATCGCCTGGGGGCTAGACGACAGATCCAGGATTCTCCCGGCTCCCGGCTGCAGAGCTCTGTCTGCTGCATGCGTGCCGCCCACGGGAAACTCTCCCGTGACCTTCGGAAGGCAGAAGCCACTCCCGCTTTGCTGGCGGCCTCAGAGCATTCGCGGGCTTTGGCACATGGGAGTTTCTGTGACGGTCCCCGTGTTCCCTTGCCATTCTGGGCAGCACCAACCTGTTGAGTCTTTGAATTGCACTTAGGGTAACAAACCCGAAGGCTGGGTCCAGCCTCTCCTGATTCCACACACCCCCCTCCCCGGGGTTTCCGGAGGCTTTGAAAACACCCAGTTCCCTACACTGAGTCCCTGTCTTTGAAATACTTGGAGTGGCTTGTTTTCCTAACCAGATTCCGACTGTAACGTTGCACTTTGGTGGAAGATTTTGAGAAGCCCTAATCTATCCAACGTTCTCTTTTTCTGTTGAGAAAACCGAGGCCTGCTCTGTTCGCCAGCTTGCAGGCTTTCTAAGTACCACGTCACCAGCCACATGTGGCCACTGACCTTTCAAGTGAGTTAAATTGTATGGGTTTTAAAACCCAGTCCCTCCGTTGCTCTCCCCAATGTGGCCCGCAGCTGCCCAAGCGGAGAGCACTCACGTGGGGTACAGAGAACATTGCCGTTATCACGGAAGGTTCTGGACAGTGCTGCTCTAGGCACTCGTCGCATAAATCTGTGCCCCAACGACGTTAATTTTCTTCTCCATAAGCAGTAGCACGAGAAAGACAACTTAGTTGAGACCACTTGTATTACAAATGAAGAAACAGAGGCCAGATTCAAAGAGTGGCTCAAGGTTACCAGGGACTCAGTGAGCCCCAATCCTACTTCCCTTCTGTGACTTGAGTCACCGTCATTCCGACCAAAAACGTGTATGTTCGTGGGGCATCTACCTGGCCGGCTCAGTTGGGGGAGCGTGCGACTCTTGATGTCAGGGTTGTAAGAGCCCCACGCTGGGTGTAGAGATGACCTAAAAATAAGATCTTAGGGGCACCTGGGTGGCTGAGTCAGTTAAGTGCCCAACTTCGGCTCAGGTCATGATCTCATGATTCATGAGTTCGAGCCCCACATTGGGCTCTGCGCTGACAGCTCAGAGCCTGGAGCCTGCTTGGGGTTCTGTCTCCCTCTCTCTCTGCCCCTCCCACACACACTCTCTGTCTCTTTCTCTCTCAAAAGAATGTTTACTGCATACATTCATGTCAATACAACACTAATCTTAAAAAGAGTGGTAAGAGGGGAAAAAAGCAGGCAGATATTCTTACAAATAACCCATCAGCATTGACTTTGCAATGGACTCAACCAGCTGCTTTTCATAGAATATGGTGCTAGTTGTTTTTTGGGTTGTTTTTTTTTTTTTATTTCCCAAATTAGACCACATTTTGCGCCGGATTCGGATCCCAAGATTCTAACTGGAACGTTAAAAGTGACCTGTGTTGACTTGTTCTCAAAGAGCCGGGGAATCACCGCCAACGTTCCTTCTGTGAATCACAGGACACGTCTGTTTTCTGCAAGCGGGTCACTTGGGGGGTAATATCCCTTTCTGATAAAAAGGACTTAACTGGGAGAATTTTTTCCAGTCACTGTGGGAACGTGTTTTCTTGCAAAGAGCCACGAGGATTTTAGAGGCCAGACTAGCTGTTTCTCAGGAACCGTTTCCTCCTTGTGTCTTCCTGGAAAGAACGCGCCGGCTCTGACCACCTGGGTGTCCGGGGGGAGGCTGAAGAATTGTTCAGAGACGCCGTGTCTGTGGTCTCTGAAATGAAAGTTGCAAAACGAGAGAGAACACTGAACAGAAGCAAATGTGCTTTTCCTCAACACAAGGTTTCCTCCCCCAGAACGGCATCAGACTGTCGGAAGCTGGGCACTGTTCCAAAGGTTAGAGACAGGGCCAAAACACATCATTTTAGCTTTCTCGGATGGCCATTTCTGTCTCTGAAATGTTAAATCCCGTCTCCCCACAGTTGCAACAGTCCATCCCTCAAGTGCAGCCCGGCGGGGAAGCTCTTAGCTCTTTGGTCTCTGGACGCGGGAGACAGAGACGAAAACCGCGGTCAGGTAGGTGCCCCCCAAGGCCGTGCCGCTGCCCGTGGCCTCCCCGAGAAGGCTTTGCTCCCAGAGACCCACCGACTCTGGCCCCAGACTCCCCGAGTGGAAAGCAAGGTGGTGGAGGGGCGCTGGGGCACAGCGGGGCCTGCTCACACACGCCGGCTTCGCCCGGACAGGCTCCGAGGTGCAGGGGAAGTGTGTCCGGTGGGAGCGTCGAGTGCAGAGGTGCCCCTGGGCCCCCGGTTGCCGGCCTGGTATCGACAGTGCCTGCAGTCTGGTCCAGTGTTGTAGGATTTGCTCTCTGACTCGCACAGCAAACCCTGCCCGTCTCTCGCAGTCATAGGAAGGCCCACGTGCCTGCCCGGCGAGAGGGAGCAGAAGCCCAAGCGGAGGGCACTGATCCGGGGGGGGAGTTTGGAGCTAAGCATACCCTTCCTCCAGCCGCTGGAGTTGGGGGGGCTTCCTGGGGGGCCTTGAAGGCCACCTGTACTGAGGCAGGGGCTGCCAGTGCCCACCCAAGAGCCCACATCCTGTCCAGGAAGAGCAACCCCCTCTCACCCCAGAGCAGCCCGCAGCCAACTGTGACCTAGAATCAGAGGCTAAATACCTCCTCGCCCAGTGGGTGGGGTGACTCCAAGGCATGTTCTAGAATCTCTGAGGGCCCCCTGGTGTTGCTGAATCCAGTGCCCTCAGAAGTCACCCCCTCATGAATGCACATCTGTTGCCCCTGTCCCTTCCTTGCCTCACTTCCCCACTCCCCTACCAGTGCTTCCTGGGGCCACGCCCAATCCTTGCCTCAGGCTCTGCTTCTGGGGAACCCAAGTTCAGACACATATCTTATGATTGAAGGGATGTTGGGACAGTTCTGTCTTCCCTACAATATCTGCTGTCATAGGCCTATCTCTTACTACTGAATTACGTCACTGGAGACACATGCCTGTGGGATTTCAAGATTGGGGTCTGGTCATTTGCTCCGGCAATCCCCCTTCTGGGTACACCCAAAAGAAATGAAAGCAGGGTCTCAAAGAGATATTCGCACCGCCCGTGTTCGTAGCAGCATTATTCGCGATAGCCAAAAGGTAGAAGAAACCAGCCTCCATTGACAGATGAGTGGGTAAGCAAAATGTGGCCTTCGCATGCAACGGAATATCATTTAGCCTTAAAGAGGAAGGGAATTCTGTCACCTGCTACGAGCTGGGTGGACCTTAAGGACATCATGTCCAGTGAAAGAAGCCAGTCACAAAGAGGACAAGAATCACACGTGGTTCCACTAATAGGAAATCCCTACAGACAGGAGGAAGATGTTGGGTGCCAGGGGCTGGGGTGAGGAGGATGGGGGGTTAGTGCTTAACGGGGACAGAGTTTCTGTTTGGGATGACGGGAAAGTTCCGGAGATGGATGGTTGCACAGTAGGGTCAAGGTATTAGCACCGCTGAACCGCACATTTAAAAATGGTCAAGACGGTAAATTTTACGTTGTACGTATTTTACCAAAACGTATACACGTCTAAGAAACTGAGGCGCCTGGGTGGCTCAGTCAGTTAAGCATCTGACTTTTGATTTGAGCTCAGGTCATGGTCTCATGGTTCAGGAGTTCGAGCCCCGCATCTGGCTCCGCACTGACAGTGTTTGGAATTCTCTCTCTGCCTCTCTCTGCCCCTCCCTGCTCATGTTCTCTCCCTCTCTCTCTCTCTCTCTCTCTCAAAAATAAATGAACTGTAAAAAAACAAAATAAAATAATAAAAATACTAAAAGCCTAAGAAACTAAGACTGAGGTCTGGAAATAGACAGACCATGGCAGAGGCATCCCTTCCGCACCAGGAATGCGGTGGCGAGGGGCACGTCCCGGCAACTGGTCACCACGGCACAGGCCCTGGGTGACCTCTGGGGCTCCCTCGACCTCCTCTCCCATCACAAAGCCCCACCGGTCCCCCGCTCACCTACGTCCTACCCGCTCTGGGCCCCTCGGGAGACCACCGCTGCCGTAGGGTGTGCTGGGCCCGCCCACACTTTCCCACACGTTCCCGGAGCTCAAGGCCAAGGCCCCTGCATCTCAGAGATTCCCGCGTGACCCTCAGGCTGTCTTCACAGGCGCAGACACACTCACACCCCCCTCCCCCCCGCACCCTCGCTCACTGGACCCTCCTCTAAACTGACTCACCTTCGCTGGACAAGACCCCCTTTACGAGCAACCTCATGTCCCCCGTACCAATGGAAAGCCCAGCGTAGAGCCAGCAAGAGAAGAATAACCACAATATAATAAAAGCCACAAAGACTAAACAGTGCGTCCCGGCCCTAACCGGACGCCCAGCAAAGGCTCTGAGCTGAGGCTTGTCTGTCTTCGTCACACTCGGGGGTCGGGAGTGTTGAGAGAGGGGTAAAGACAGAGCGGGGCCGCTCGACAGGCGTCCTCTCCCACGGTCAGGCTGGCAGCGAGAGGGGAAAGGAAGTGACTCCTGCGTTGCCCGCACACGCGCACCTCGCGTGAGGCCTCGTGTCCACCAAAGCCACCTTCAGGAGTCCCCGTAGAACGAGGCTCACAGCTTGGAAGACGCTCATACCCCTCCGCAAGGGCACGCGGCTTTTAGCTTCCGTGCCTGGCCGCGCCTTGAGGATCCCACGGGGCATGCCCTGCGAGAGTGCGTCTCCAGCCCCGCAGGGAAGGCACTGTGATCGATTAGCAATGTCTGCCCAGGGCACAGGAGCGGGGGGTGGCGGAACGTGTGCCCCAAATCCTCGGCAGGCTCTCGTGATCTGGCCCAGCCTCCCTCTCCAAGCCCACGTCAGGCCACCTCTCCCTGCCTCGGAGCGTTCACTCTGGCAGCTGGTTCGGAGCCGTGTTTGCACACTCCCCGTGACAGCCCTGGGGGCAAGGTTCAAGACCGGCCCAGGGTCACACGGCTGAGAAGCCGCACAGCTGCTGAGGCCCCCGCCGGGGGCTCCTGGCCCCAAATCCGCGCTCCCTGCCCGGCCAGAACACACAGCGAAATCGACCCCTGCGACCTCGCGAGCCCTGCCACCGGGGCCCACGACGCATGGCAGGAACTGAGTCAGCTTACGTCCGCCCCGCCGCCGGTCAGCTGCCTCGTCCTGGGGCACGGCTGTGCCATCTGAGTAGACACAACAAACTTTTAATAACTCTACACAACTCTAAACCAGAAGTGTATTTTTACTCCTGTGAGTCAGCCATTTATTTGTCAATAGAGGCCAGTAAAGGCAAAGGCCCAGGGGCCATTTATAAACAGACTGTAGCCCCTGGAGGCATCCCAGGGGACGTCTACAAATGCGCTTGTCGCTGAAAACCATGCCCAGGAACAGAAAGGCTGGGACGGCCGTCTGGCTGTGGCCTTGCTGGAGGTACCAAGGGCTGAGGGGTGCTCTAACGACCGAGCACACGGGTCTCAGGAACACCCCCCTTCGAGGGGTGCACGGGCACCCAGCGATCTGCTCTACTGACCCTCAGCTTTGCCCTCTGCCAGGTGGGCACGGGGCTTTGGGAGGCCTGGAAGGGTTCCAGGACAGAAGGAGCGGTGCGCGGGTGTCGTCCGTGAGGGTGGTGCGGATGTTGGCAGCGGCCGTGGTGACGGTGTGCCCGGAGGGGGGTCGGGCGGCGTTCCCTCCTCCACAAACTCCGGCTGCATGCGCCCGACACCCGCTGCGTGCCAGGTGCTTCCCGTGCGGCGAGGGAAGAGCAGGAAGCCTTTGGGGAGAGTGAGAAGCGGAGGCAGGAGCCCTGCCTCACAGGACGCTGCCCGGCAGACCCAGCAAGGCCACACGGGGTCCCCGTGACCGCCCCGTGGTCCTTTCCTGAGCACATACCCCACAGACCTGAGGGCCTCCGTCCTGCAGAAAGATGTGTGCGAGAGCACTCTTAGCCACAGTACCCGTGATGGGACTGCACGCAGCCCAAGCACGGGTTAGGATAGCACAGATAAATAGGTGGTGGTATATTCGTGCGGGGGAAGGGTCCGTACACGGGAGCAGCACGCTGCAGCGAGCAAGGAGCCCCTGGTGCACACACCTACGTGAATGCGTCGTTTCGTAACACCGGCAAAGAGAAGCTGGACGCACACTGTGCGACCCCCGAGCAAGGGAATGACGGGCGCGAGTGAACAACGTTTTCGTGCAAACAGCCGTTACCTCTGGGGCAGGCGTGTGGACTGGGGAAGGGCTCGAGGGAACCTCTCGGGTGGCGGAAACGGCGCGTAGAATTTTCCGGGGGGGTGATGGAGCATGCGCGTGTGTAAAAGTTTGTGCGTGCGCCACCTGCGTGTACGTTGTGAAGACGAAGACATAATCGCAGAAATGTCAAGGCCGGAAAGTCTCTTAAGAGGCCACTCTGTGACCCGGGGTGGCAGATCCGACCGTCCCCGGGGGTCCGGAAGGTAGTAAGAGTGGTCAGGCATAAGGCGATAGACGCTGGGCTGCGAGAATTGCCACCAACAGTAAGATCTCTGACACACAGTGTGCTTGGAAATCTTGCTGAACCAGAGAAAACAGCCCACGCTTGCCTGGCCTGGGCCGCTGGCGACAAGTCTGGGTCCTCTGTGTAGTCCTTGGTCTGGCGGTCTGGAGACACAAAGGGACCCACCCACGCTGGCACGGCTCAGTGATACACAGCAGACCAAGAGGCCCCACCCCCCCCCACCCCCGCCCCGAGGCAAGTACTCAGCAAACGATGCTTGGTCAGATTAACTATTCAGTCCTTCGTGGGCCACACCAAAGGGATGCTCTGAGAAAGAAATGATCAATACGAAAACACTTTTAGCAGGGTTATGAAAACGCGGGGGGTTTGTGGGCACAGTGCACTGCCCACAAGGCCGGACGCGGGCAGGGCTCATGCAGATCCTGCCGTAAGGTGGGCCATCGCAAAGCAGCGAGGCCCATTCGGAATCTGCAAATTACACCTTATGAGAAGGGGGTGGGGGGGCGGGGGGGCGGGGGGGAAGAGGGGAGGAGATTAGTCACTGACATGATACGGTATGAAATTGAGAAATTTTTGCTGCCAATTCGTGATCAGGGTGGTGTGGATTTTTTAGGAACTCTTCCTTATGTTTTGGAGATGTTTGCCAAAATATTTAAGAGTGAAATGGCATGAATTCCAGGATTCATTTCAGCATCAAGATTGGCACCGAGAGGGAGAGAGTCATTGCTAAAGCCTGGGGTGGGGAGGCATTCTCTGCTCTCCTACATGTCTCAACCTTTCCTTCATAAAAGGCTTAAAATAATTCAGACTCCATCAGATCAGCTCTACTCCAATTTAAAAAAATAATAATTCAGGGGCGCCTGGGGGGCTCAGTCCGTTACGCGTCCGACTTGGGCTCAGGTCATGATCTCGCAGTTTGTGGGTTCGAGCCCCGCGTCGGGCGCTGTGCTGACAGCTCGGAGCCTGGAGCCTGTTTCGGATTCTTCGGATTCTGCTTCGGATTCCTCTCTCCGCGCCTCTCTCTGCTCTACTCACACTCTGTCTGTCTCAAAAATAAATAAACATTAAAAATAAATAAATTAATAATAATAATAGTAATTCAGACTTCATAAACAGATTAGCAGTCACTCCTAAGTGACATTCCTCGAAATGTGGGAACTCAAAAATGTGTGCCAGGGGAAGAGTCAAGGTGTCAGGCCAGGAGGGCTCTGTCATCCCTGCCACTCCCCCGGCCCGTGAGCAGGCTCCCGACGCCAAGGCCGCAGGACACGGGTCCCGCCTGGAGGAGAGGGGACCTCAGAGGAGGGGGACTTCGCCCGCTTCGCAGCCCGCTGAGAACTCAGAGTCTCCAACTGCGAACCCAACACGAACCTTTTTTCGGCTGGTGAGCTCATTTACGCTTGGCAGAAGGCAACATCTCATTTCAAAGCCGGGAAGGGAAGACTTTGAAGAGATTTAAAGCCCCTCCAACGTCTCCTTGGACATCAAATGGCTTTTTTGAAACAAGGGTTTGATGAGTCGAGAGCAAACAGATCAGAAACACATGCATTAAATTCCCCTTCAAATGCACACGGGTTTTAAAATGAAGGGGAAAGGGGCGTGGCAAATGTCTTTTCGGTTTTACGGAACCCCGTGCGTTTTTAAAACCGGGTGAGGTGGGCAGCAAATCCAAAAGGCGGCCGCATCCTTTCGGTCCTCAGGGCGGGTCCAAGGAGGGGACCTCCTGAAGGCGCTGGTGGGAGCTCCAGGCGGGAGTGGGCGCCAGCTTCCCCCCTCCTCATCCCGCATCCACGGGCCAGACTGTCCGCGGGCTGTGTGCTGGAAGCTTCCTCCGAGGGGGCCCGACAGTGGTTCTGGGCTTTGCAGTTACCCGTTCTCCTTGGTAACTGCATTCGAGGAAATTAAAGGAAATTGCAGCGGGCAGCATTTCCATTTTGTTGTGGTCTCCAGCCCTAATCAGAGGTGCCCTCCGAATCCCCCCTCGCAGCCATCGATGAGAAGTGAATACGGTTCCCACAGAAGGAAGTAACTGGGTCCCTGCTCTATGTGCCTGACATGGGGCACCTGCCTCAGGCTCTGAAGAAAAACAAAGCGCGTGTCCTTTGAGATTCAGAGTCCGGACCCTAGAAGGAGGGTCTGTGGTCAGGCATGTGTGACGGGGGCCCCTCCCAGCTCTGCTGGGGTTCATCTGCCGAGATCCACGGCAGTGACACCAGTGATGGGCTCCCAGCCCCCATTCCCGAGCACACACGGGCTGCCTGCCCAGATCAGGTGTTGCAAACGGGAGGACAGCATCCTAGAACGGGACTCAGAGCATTCTGGGGACAGTGTCCCGGGAGTGGTACAAAGAATGCCTAGCGGCCCGCACGCGCCCAGAATAAGCACCCTCTCTCGTGTTTGCCCCGTCGGGGTGCTGTAGAGCAAGGCACCCAGTCCATCCTTCCTCACTGAGGACCTGCCAAAGCGGAGGATGAGAACAGGCTCCAGAGCCGGGCTGCCTGGGCTGGCCTCCCTGCTCTCCCACTCGGAGCGAGTGCTGCTGGGAAAGCTACCCACCCTGTCTGCGGAGTGAGGATAGCAAGAGCCCCACCCCGCCCCCCCCCCCCCACCTCAGCGCTGCCGGAGGGGATACATGAGTCCACAGGTAAGGCTCCTGGTTTGGCCCAGAGCAGGCGCCCAGGCGATGCTGGCCGCGGCGATGATTATGCTGCGTCAGTCAGATAAATGACCTCACCCCGTGCGGTCCTCGCCACCGCCTTGATGTTATTGCCGCATTTGAGGGGTGAGAAATCTGAGTCCCCAAGAGGCTGTGGAACTCGCTAACAAGCAGCAGAGACAGATTCCCGTGGCAGACGTCCCCGGGGTGCGCGGCTTGGCGAGCGGAGGGCGTGCCGATCTCCCCCCTCGACTCAGCCGCCTGGCCAGTTCCGCGTCGTAAACAGGCTGCACGGCAAACGGCACGACCCCGTCCTGTCCGAATCCAGAGCCTTCCATTCCTGAGCACAGGCAGAGAGAGAAAGACGGGAGCCGCCCACTCCTCCCCCGAGGCTGAGCCCTCTCTCCAGTCCCGGCTGAGCAGCCTTGTGCAAGCCGGTCCCTCTGAGCCTCAATCCGCTCACCTGGGAAATGGGCCCGACGCGACCACTCACATCACAGGCCTGGGAAAAATAGGCGACAGAGAACCCGCGATGCTCTTGCTTGGCGGTGCTCCCAGCACAGGCTAGTTGCGCCACAGTCGTGAATGCTCGGGCCTGCGTCGTCACCGCCAGCATCCCAGCGTCCGCCTCCAGAAGCACGAAACGTCTCCGCAACTCGGAGCCGGGAGACCTTCCCACAGCTCATCTCCTGGGTCCTCAGCCTCGTGCCCACCAGGGTCCCGCGCAGGATCGAGGCACAGAAACGCCAAGAAATACCAGGGCTCCCATCGTTTGCTATTTGGGGGTTTGCCTTCGTGGGGGAGCCAGGTGCCAGGTGTTTGGCACTTGGGTTGTCCGTGAACGTGCCAAGGGCTGCATCGGCTCGTGCCTCAGGGCCCAACACCGGGCAAATCGGCACAATTCTAAGATGTAGCCAAAGACGGGGTCACAGATGGGTGATGTTCAGGGGCCCATGTGACGGACCGAGCTCTCCTCGAGTCCAGTTTCCTTTGCCTGCGAAATGGAGCCAAGAGTACCTGCTTCTGAAGGATGGCACCAAGAACGTAGTAAGTGCTCAACGAACGCTGTGCCCACCACCGGAGACTCGACTGCGGCCCCCAACTTGGTCTCATATTAAAAGCCAAGAAAATGGTAGATTCAAAGCATAAGCAAGAGGCAAGGGGATGAGTCCGTCCCCCGAGCTTGCTTAAGATGAAAAGATTTGCTTCGCTACGTCAGGATCACAAACCTATTACGCTTTCAAAACCCCAACGGAGGCCCAGGCCCTTTGAAGCCAACGTAAATACAACTGTTTAACAGCTTATTTTAACTATCCAATGGGAACCGGGTTGCTTAAATGGACTCACGTTGCCAGCAATCTCTTTTTTTGCGACATGGTATTTGTTAGAAATCGGGATTTTACTTAACTAAATGTCCTGCGGTCACCTCCGCTTTGTTTCTTAACAGGGCTGTCTTTATGTGCGTTTTCTTTGGCTTCCCAATAGAAGAGTAACAGATTCCTTTTGAAGTTTTTTATTGATGAATGAGCCGCTATAAATAACCCTCCGCGGCAGCCGCCCCATCTCTGAAGTTTACTCTGGAATAATAGTAGCAGTGGGAACGGAGGGCAATTTACGGCAGCGCGTCATGAAATAGTTTAATGGGCTTCATACTGTTTAACTTAATCTTTACAGATGTAAAAACAGAAATACAATTATTTTAACAACTATTATTACATATTGCTTTGCTAATGAAAACAAAGACTGTGGGATTCAGAGGGGAGGAGGTGCTGGGGCACCGGCAGGGTCTCCCCCGGTCCGGGGGTGGAGGGAGGCTCGCTGGTGCACGGTCTTGTCCCCCCGAAGCCTTTTTCTTCCGCACCCACGCACGTGCACGCACACGCATGCGTGCACACACGGGCACGGGCACACACAGGCACCTATGTGCATATGTGTGCACGCACACGTGCACACACACACAGGCACACGCTTGCACTCACACGCACATGCACACGCCCCCACAGGCACACACACTCACACCCACATGCCCGCACATACATACACGTGCACACGCGTGTGTCGTAGCCGGTGGTCATCCCGAGAGCAGCTTCTCTGAGCCGATTTCCAGCTCGGCTCTGCAGCATGAATTATGGGGCCCATGGAGACTTTCTGATGCTGGGAAAGACAACCGCCTGCCCTTAATGGAGCTCCAAGGACTTTTCCTGTTTCTCACAGTCCCCAGCTGCCACCCCGCCCTCTTGTTCCTATTCCGCCCCCGTCCCCACAAACCCAGCTTCCCGGGAGCATCCTTCTCACCAGAGGGGCCAGGACAGAACTCACTCGAAAACCTATAAATCCAGAGGTCAGGTCTGCAGTGTGAACGGTCTCCCTGCCTCCCTGGAAGCTTCAGAGATTAAACACGGAGCCCTGGGTCTCTTCCATGGTGCTCTAAAGACCTCACTCCCTTTGATTCTTCAGGGAGGTCCTCGCCTGCAGGGGTGCGTCCAGAGTGAGAAATGCTACCCCGGCTAGCATTTTCTCATGCGCCAGAGCATGACCCCCACGCCGCACACGGGGACCTGGGAGCCCCCTGGGGCCCTGCACCGTATAATGTGGTGCCCCCGGGGAGCTCACACCTCCTGCCTGCCCCTTGGTGGGGTTCTCGCCAGTAAAACTGGGGGTTCGCCTGCATTCTGAACCATCTGGGAAATGATGGAACTGGGTTGAAAGAAGTAAAAACATCTATGTTAAAAGCTCCGTTGGAGAATGTGGCTAATATCCGTGGTGAGCAACAGACCTCCCACCAGCCCGCAGAAGCCGTGCACCACCCATGCCCCTCGGCCCCGGACCCTTGAGAATAAACGGAATGTGCATCTCCTGAGGGTCGCTCACTCCCAGGGGAAAAAGCCAGGCTGGACTCCCAGGGCCCAGTTCATTCTATCCACGTTTACCTGTCGGGTAAGCCCTACCGCTGGCTCCCGGGCTGAGTGCGAAAAGGGATCGGGGCGACCCCAGGTGGAAAGAGACAACGGGAGTGGGGGCAGGAGCCTCCGGAAGACTGTGTATCCACCTGACAAGTACTCAATGCCCTTTATGCACCAAGAAATTGCTCACGATAAGCTGGGGACTCAAGCAGAGGAGAGCGGGGCATCAGGGAAAACGCAACCCCGTGACATTTTCTGTGTGGCAGGCACCGGACTAGCCGTGACAGCAAAAAGGAGCACAACAGAAGTGATACGACCTTCGCCCTCTGAGAGCTGACGCAGGCTGGGGAGACTCTTGTGCGGCGCTCCGCGGCTGACCGCGGCAGGGACGAGCGCTGTGCGGGGCCGTACCTTTCCAGGGGAGCGTGCACAAGGGCAGCCAGAGAGGCTCCCCCCCAATGACACTGAAAAACGTCATTAAAAAATGAACAAATGATAAAGCCAGACGTGCCGTGAGCGCAGAACGCTCGCTGGGTGTTAAAGACGTGGTACCCCATAAAGAAAGTACCGCGGTGTTTTCTGATATTCAGTGACTTGCTGGTATGATGATATTTTGGGTGAGTGGGGTTAAATAAAATACGCGGCTGAAACTAACCTCACCTGTTTCCTTTTCAGCTTTTTCTTTTTTAATGTGGCTACTAAGCATCCTGAAATGAGTCTTTTATTGATTAAGAGGCCCTTTAGCTTAAAAATCCAAGAGGGATGCAAAGCCGAGGGACACACGTGGCTTGTGCCACCGTCTCGGTGGCCGGCTGTCGGGATCTCACAAAGACAGGCCGCACAGGGTCCGTCGGGCCCGGTGCCGTCGGCATTTGAGTCAGGTAGCTGCGTCGCGGGGCTCTTCTGTGTGCATCCCGGCTGCACATAAAGCCCTCGAGGAGGAGACCCGGGTCCGGCTCGTTTACAATCTCCTAAGGAGCGGCAGGGGCCTGGCCGCTAATGGGCGCTCACTCTTTTTTTTTTTTTTTTTTTTAATTATTTTATGTTTATTTCTGAGAGAAACAGAGCATCAGTAGGGGAGGGGCAGAGAGAGAGGGAGAGGCAGAATCCAAAGCAGCTCCAGGCTCCGAGCTCGTGAACAGTGTGATCGTGACCTGAGCCGGTCGGTCGCTCAACCGGCCGAGCCCCCCCAGGTCCCCGGGGGCACCACTCGCTCTGTTAGCTGAAGAATGAGTAGCGATCGTGTCACAGAGGCCGCGCGACACAGGCGACGTTCCTGATCGTGGGAAATGTGAAGCCTCCCGCCGCCCTCTGCGTGTCCCTGAACGCGCGTGCTTCCCGCACCCGGAGCCGACGCGGGCTGGCACCTCTGGGAAACACCACCGCGTGCGGCGGCATGAGGAGGGCTCGAAGGACAGCGGGGGCTTCGGGAACGGCCGGCCTCCGTCTCGGACGCGGGCTGTCCCTGACGCCGTGCGACTGCTCAGCTCCCCTTCCGCCACCTTGATGTCGCTCACCCATCGGGTGGAAAGACTCTAGCCAGCCTCACAGGGCTGACGATGTGTGGTGTCTGTACCTTCTCCCAAGAGGGCGTGCAAGGAGCCATGAGGACCGGAGCCTTGAGGACACCGGCAGCCGGTCTGCTTCCCTCAGTCCCCAACCGACTTTCTTGTTTCGTCGTTCCAAGAGGTTTTCCTGAATAATCCGGGCACTTGACCTCAAACCTTCCCTTACAGATATCGAAACCACTGGCCCCTGCACCCAGCTGGGCAAGAGAACCATCTGGGGTTGTGACCCTGCCGTCAGCATTTTGTAAAGCCTCCCGCCCCCCGGCGATCCCGGGGCTCGGGCCAGGTGGACGCCCGCCAGCCTCGGCGGATAACAGAAGTCCCCCTGCCCGCCCGAAGCTGTCTCCATAAGTGCGGGGAAAATGGAAACCAACATGAGAGCAGAACTTGGGGTCCGGTGTGCCTGGGACACGTGAGGGAGGGGACGGCAAGGTCCCCGAGCAGATGTGTCAACCAGAGGTCACTTGGTGGGGGTCTCTGTCCCCAGTCCCTGGTGCCAGAAATTAAAATTAAATTACGTAAGCATTCTTGTACAAATTAAGCCTCTCTCACCTCCCTGGACAGCTCTTGGTACCTTCCTGTGAATCTATAGTTGCTTCACGATGAGAAGTTTTAATAAGTAAATAAGCACATCTATTTTCTGATCACCTTCCCCCGTTGCTGGCCTGTCAGCAATTAACGGGTTGTGCTTTACAGAGGTCTCTGTCCCCAGCACTGCGCATGGCCCTGCACAGAGAATGTCAAACAGCTCCTCGGTGACAGTGTGATGATGATGCTGGTGGGGGTGATGGCAGTGAGGGAGCAAAACCCGATTCATACACAGGCACATATGTGCGTGTGTGTATACACATGTATGCGTGTACCTCTCTCTGCCTGTCTGTCTCGGGGGAACTACCAGAGTATCCTCGAAATACCAGCCATCATCTGCTGGAGGTAGGATTGTTACAGGTGATCACGGGATTGCAGGTTTATTCTCTTAAAAAAAAAAAAAAAGTGTATTTACTTAGAGAGAGAGAGCACGTGTGAGCCGGGGAAGGGCCGAGAAGGAGAATCCCAAGCAGGCTCCGTGCTGACAGCACAGAGCCCAACACGGGGCTCGATCTCATGAGCCGTGAGATCATGACCTGAGCCGAAGCCAAGAGTCGGACGCTCAACAGACCGAGCCACCCAGGCACCCCGGGTTTATTCTCTTCTCAATACTTTTCGAAACAGTCCACTTTTCTTTCACGAACACGTAAACTTCTACAAAGGCAGCTTCAGTGCGGGACATCTCCACCCAAAGTTCAGAAGGACAGTTGAGGTCGTGGAAGGAAACCATGAATCTGTTCCGACCAAATGAAAACCTGCTCACAAATGCGGGCACATGAGAAGACAGAATGGGGGGGTCCTTCGGCTCCCACCGATGCGCCCAGCAGCGTGGGCCCCTCGCCTGATGGCTGTCACTTCTGGCTGAGGAGCAGACCCGCCTGAGCGGCCTTTGGAAACACACCGTCCGGTCCTACCAGGGGCCAGCCTGATGGGAGTGGTGGGGACAGGTCCCGGGTGCCGGCAGGGACCCGAGCCTCCAGTCATCCAACAGCAGGGTGCGTGGACACCACCGCCTCCTGGGATTATCCACACCCCGTGTGGAAATGCAGCAAACACCCAGAACGGGATGAGAGATGAGCAGTGAAACATACTAGACATAGATTTATTTCTCTTCACTCCTCCCTTCCTGATGTCCCCCAGCGGCCCCTCCTCAGACACTGGGGTGTCTTTAACCTGACAGTGTCTCCCACCACCCCCACCGCCACACCTGTGCAATAACCCACACGCCCAGTGAAGGGAAGGAGGAGAAGTCACCCCCAGGGTCCTGGGCACCAGCGGGAGCCCGAACATGAATTATTCATCACCCCCCCCCAATCAGGCTCCGGAGATGGAACCCACAGTGCAGACTCAAAGTCCAAAAATGTGGGAAAGTTTATTTATTTCTCTAAAACATTCCTGATTTGTAATGTGCTTTCTAAAAATGTTCTAGCTGACCAAGCCCCTGCTATATTTAGCCGCAGCATTTAAAGAAATGTCCCTTCCGCTTTATAAGGCTATAAGGCGGGCTATGAAATCCAGGAGTGTTGTGAGCTCTGCTCCCTGGGCGGGTCCCTTTCTCCCCAGGAGAGGGGTGGGGCCTCCCCTTGGCCAGCAGGAGTGCCCTGTGCGGAGGGCAGAAATAAAGACTCGCATTCATTCCCAGGGCCCCGGGGGTCCACAATGGCTAGACAGCCCGCCCTGGGAAGCCCCTCTAAACTGTGCAAAGCAAGGAGACGCCAAAGGGACCTCGCTCTCCGTGGCCCGCAAAATTGGGCCTCCTGTGGTTATCCTAGGATCCCCCGCCACGCACAGCCGCTTTACTTTGCTTTTGGTTTCACGTTCAGACGGCTGGATCATCTCAGGAGATGTGACATGGCCATGGAGAGACGAAAATAGATCCCAGGCTACCCGGAGAAGCCAGCAGCCCCCAGGAGTCTGCTGATACCTCCCCAATTACATAACGTGAGCGGAGCTAAGGCGCAAACGGGCTCATAAAACAGAAGTGTTTAGATTAGAGGCTACGTCTGTATGCAGACCTCCCATTTCCTGAGCGTGTTCTGCGTGCCTGATATCTTTTCATATACTAGCTAACTTAATTCTGACAACAGCCCTGTGCAGGGGGCGGTTTGATGACTGCCGGTTTGAGACGGGGACTGGGGCGGGCACTGCTCTGTGAACTTGTACCCGTCACCCACTTTCCCTCTCGGGACAGCTCTGTGAAGCAGTCACTGACGCCATCCCCGTTTGTACAGGTGAGGAAGTTGAGGCACAGAAGAGGTAGGTCACTTGGCCGATGTCACACAGCATGAAAGGGCAGGGCAGGGCTGACAGTTTCTGCCTGGTGGACCCCGAGGACACGCTCTTAACCAGGGTAACATACCCCTCCCTCCCCACCCCCACCCAAACTCAACCTACTGAATGGTGCTAAGTCAACAAGGCAGTAATGAGAGGGATCCTTCCCAGCTCCTGGGTGTGTCTAGAGAGACCTGGAAAAATGCAACGCGGTACGTGGGGACCAGTTACCTGGGAAAGATGTGTGACGGCAGCGTGCTGGCGAGGCACGGCATTTCTAATATTTTACGTTGCACGTCATGAGGACCCGAGTCGTGCTTAAAACTTAGTGTTGTCCAAGGCGACAGGGTCCCGTGGACACCAGAGTGGCCCTGCACCCTTCCAAGAAGGCTCGACCTGGATGCTGTCCTGGGGCCCAGACGCTTCATCTGTGCCCCCTCTTGCTCTGGACTTGGGCCGGAGGATGCCCTCACCAGCGTGTGGACCACGCATCCCACAGGAGGAGAATGTACCGGCCACATGCAGGACACTGTTAGTAAAAGGGGACTTTGTGAAGGCAGAGACTGTATGGCCAGGAACAGGGCCCTAGGGAGCTAAGTCCAGACCCAGGCCCTGCCTACTTCAGAGGGTCTCAGATGGGGGACTCGCGTCACCGCTGTAGGAAGTTTGGCAGACGGGAGAATCCGGTCTCCTGGACGGCCAGCTGCAGCTTTCTGTGTCGTCCTAGTCTTGGCTCCTGGACCAACAGTGGGGTCGGGGCGGCCACCACCGACGGCCCTGAAGGAAGGACCCCTCGACTGTGCTGGGCCCTCGCTGTGTGCCCTGCCCCCACCACAGTGCATCCTCCCCCGTCCTGTCCTGGCAAGTTCACCCCTATGTACCGCATTGCCTGGGCGCCTTTGTGGGCTGGACCTCTGGGTGGGGGGCGGGCAGTCAGATGTATCAACACAGGGCTGGAAGGCGGGAGAGGAGAGGGGTTGGGGAATTTCTCCTCAGCTCCCACCCGCACCAACACTGTGGCTACAACCCCTTGCTCACCATGGGGGTGCGCTTCTCCTGGCCCCCTCCCCCATAAAGAGTCCCTCCACCCTAGTCTTTTCCTTTGGCCCGTCTGAGTGGGTTTGCTTCCTGCTGGACCACCGGTTCTCGTGCCCGGTGGGAGAATGTTAACACCAAACCTTGGCATCACCGTCTCCCCTCAGCCTCCCTCTTCGCTGCCAAGGAGAGCAAAGACGACTGAGTTGGCCGTGTGCACCCCCGGGACCTAGGACATGGGCTCTGGTTACCGCCTTCCTTATGCCACCTTCCGGGGACAGCTGAATTTTGTACTCACTCTCCCGTGCCCGCCGTGATGTAGAGCCTGGGCTCGAATACACATCGGGCCTATGTGCCCTTCACGTGGTCTGCCCAGTGCAGTTGGCGCACGGACGCCGTTGGAAGAGGCAAACCCTTCAGTTCTGCCCAGGCCTCCCACTCCCCATTGGCCCACACCACGTTGCCGTGCACATATCTGGTTTCTGCCTGACCCCGAAGAACCCCAAGTCTAGGGTTCCTTAGTAAGGAACCTCTGGGTAGGGACAAGTGTAGTAGAGACCTTGCCATTTAGCTATGCAGACACATTTTTCAAAACTGCTAGAAATGTGCATCCAAAGAATTTTACTTTTCTTTTCCAGCAAACACACGCTCTTTCTCTCTAAAGAATAAACCTTGCTTATTCTCACGTGCATTTGTTACCCTGTGGAACAACCCCTACTTCGTGGAGGCAAGATGTTTCCAGCCACCATGAAGACGGGAAGAGTATACAAAGTCGTGGTTCTCGCTTGAGAACAGCCAGCCACCGGAAGCGTCACCCACGTTTATGATGTTAACATTAGTCTACCAGTGTCTGAGCAGACGGGCTCTGGCTTTCAGCCGTAACAATAACAGCACATGTGGCTAATTCTTTAACCCACACATGGATACACGCTGACCACGCTTCGTGAAATGGGAGAGACCACACGTGGAGTCCTTCTCAGAGAGATGCGATCAGATCCGAAAATGGCACATCACATCCTGTTTTGGTTCCGGAAAACTTTAGGGGGCATTTGGGACCCAGGAGGGCCGTTAGCTACCACGAGAGCCAACGAACATCCAAAACCAAAGCAAAAAGCCTTTGCAAAGTTCTCGTATCCTTGTAAAAGTCGTACAAGTAAAGGTCTCGATGTTGGTGTGCCCGCCAAGATTCTTTAATGAAGTCTTTGTTATTTTCATTATAATGGTGCAAAACCCCAATTTTCCCCGGCTTGAACTGCACCGAAAAAGAAAATCATTCTGAAAAAAATCTATACTTGTGTTCGTTTGAAAGGATTCAGCACTTGATCTGAGATCATCTGTCCCACTTTTATGCAGAAAAAGAGGAATTTCTGAACATTCTGTACACACGTGCCCACACACACACGCACATATACAAATACACGTATCCACGTATATACCCATGCGCATGTGTTATTGCACACTTACGTATTTATCTTTGTACATTGCACACCTGCCATAACCCCATTTCGTGATCAGTGCGCACATCAGTGTGCACAACGCGATCGGTGTGTGTCTGTGTGGGTGTGTGCACACTTAACTTGAACCAAAGACCTTTTTCAGAAGCCGGAATCTGTTCGCTTTGTTTAGATGGGAGCACAGAAGTGTATCTCCCGGTTGCCTAAGAGCAGAACGGTAAGGTTGCTTCTGGTTTACACTAAATACAGAGGGGAGGGGTGCCTGGGTGGCTCTGTCGGTTGAGCGTCCGACTTCAGCTCAGGTCACGGTCTCACGGTTTGTGAGTTCGAGCCCCACGGCGGGCTCTGTGCGGACGGCTCGGAGCCTGGAGCCTGCTTCTGGTTCTGTGTCTCTTTCTCTGTCTGCCCCTCCCCTGCTCGCCCTCTCTCTCTCTTTCTCACAACTAAATAAACATTAAAAAAAAAAAAAGTTTTTAAATCCAAAGGTGAGTTCGCTTTAACTAAGAGTAGAAACTGTTTTTCTTACTGATCTGTAATTTGGAGGCCGTGATTATAACCACGATCACAACTGGAGCAGCTGTTTGGGTTCCTAAGACCCACCCACGGGTCCTCTCTTTCTTCAGTGGGAAGGAACGTTCACGGGACTGTACAGATTCTGCAGATTCCATCACTCTACTGTCCGTTCCGTCAGCCTTCCCAAACCAGAGGAGTGAGGGGATTAGGTAACCGAAGCTCTCTTTACATAACTATAAACTCTCTCACAAAGCAGATACACACTCCTGCCTTTTTTTTCCCCGAGCCGTAAAAATAATGTTTACCTTATACTTGTTGGAATTGTAACTCTAACATACCACCCTTTAAAAATGGCAGTAGTCGATTATTGGCTTCTCCAGAAAACAGCCGCCATAAATTAAGAGAACACATGAGATAGCAAATCAGACCCAAAGAGGAGAAATGAAAAACAAAAACAAAAAACACAGCGTATACAGTGGAGTTGCCATCCGTGCTGGGGCAGCAAGCACTAACCCCGGGCTGCTCTGCTCCTGTGGTGTGGCGGGTGCACCCAACACTCAGAAGCCAGAGCCCCGGAGATGCTGACAGGGCTCCAAAACGTAGTCCCTGCCTCCTCTCTCCTGTTACACTGTTTGCTTATTCCCCCCAGTAATCCACTGAACCAGTCACTGAGAGGTTAATGAAAAGACAACTTTATTCACAGGGGCTGAGACTCTGGGATAACAACATATCGAGACAGGCCTGCCACTGCCCCGTGTGTTAATCGCAGTGAGCCCGGATGTCAACAGTGGGCTCTTGTCAAAGTTCTTAAAATCGAGGATACTCGCCAGCTCACCAAAACGTTCCCACCAACCTGGGTAGAACGTGCTCGAGGAAACTTATGCGTCGGTAGCACGTGGCTTTAGGGATAAATTCTCGGGAAGCCAACCCTGTGCTTACTAATAATTAAATGACTATGCTCGTCTGAAATGTCCTTCCGAATATATTAGCCACTAGGCTCTCCTGTTGCAAAGCTTGTGTTCATTTTTCTATAAGTCCTGGAAATCATTTTAAAAGTTATTTGGGAGATCTATCTCAGTTTACCTCCAGGACTCATGACTTATTGTGCCTTTTCCCACGTCAGATAAAGTTAAAGTAACCTGGAGGCTCAGGAAACCCAGTTTCCCACCCAACGCAACCCAAAGAGAGATACTGTAAGAGGTCAGATGCGCTTCCCGAAAGTTCCAAGCTGAACTGGGCTGTAA